>NC_135613.1:11160000-12414375 GCF_053574225.1 Canis aureus | reverse complement strand
GGAAGAGGGAGAAGGTGGGAGGGTTGGCATGTGAAGAGGGAAGGGTATTCTGCTCAGGAACAGCAAATCCAAAGGGAATAAGGCCAGTCAGGCATCATGGAGGGGTGCCTGCTGCAGAGGTGGGGGCCTGACTGTCCCCTGGCAATCCTGGGTCCATGGAGCCAAGTATCATGAGGGCCTTGTTCTGTCATAAGGGAGTCTGTCCTATGGGAGGAGGACTGTTTGAAACCTCTGAGGATAGACATCCCTTGATAGTTTGAGAATAGCAGAGAGCCCTCGTCTTTCCCCTCAAATGCAAGTGTCTACTTATATGCAACATTTTTGAGGGTTTTTTTTTTTTACCTTTTTTTTTTTAAAGATTTTATTTATTTATTCATGAAAGACACACAGAGACAGGCAGAGACAGGCAGAGGGAGAAGCAGGCCCCATGCAGGAAGCCCGACATGGGACTCGATCCCGAGTCTCCAGGGTCACGCCCTGGGCGGAGGGCAGGTGCTAAACCGGTGAGCCACCCAGGGACTCCTTTTTTATTTTTACTTCTTAAAAATTGTGGTAAAATACACATAATATAAAAATTACCAGTGTAAGCATTTTTAAAGAGTATACAACTCAGTAACATTAAGTACATTCACCGTGTTGTCTAACCATCACCAGTAAATCTATTTCCAGAACTTTATCATCATCCCAAACAGAAACTACGCTCATTAAACAGTAACTCTCTTCTCCACATTCCCCAGCCCCTGGCAACCACCATTCTACTTGTCTCTTTGAATTTGCCTGTTGTGGGGACCTCAATTTATATGCAACGCTTAAAGAATAGCATACTGGGGCTCCTGGGTGGCTAAGTGGTTGAGTATCTGCCTTTGGCTCAGGTCGTAATCCCAGAGTCCTGGCATCCATCGAGTCCCACGTCAGGCTCCCCACAGGGAGTCTGCTTCTCCCTCTGCCTGTGTCTCTGCCTTTCTCTCTGTATCTCTCATGAACAGATAAATAAAAATCTTTTAAAAATAGCATATTGAGGGGAAATTGATGTACAATAAATTACACAAAAGTGCACAATTTGCTGATTTTGAATATTAATACCAGAACCCAGATAATGACTATATCAAGCACTGCCAGGATATTTTTTTCATACTTTGAAATTCCTCCCTCCCCGCCCACCCTCCCCACACAGCCACTAACTAGTGGCTTTCTGTCCCTATCGATTAGTTTGGATTTTTCCAGAGTTTTAAATAAATGGAATTACAAAGTAGTAATCTTTCTTTGGGGGATGTCTGGTTCCTTTCACTCAGTGTAACTATTTTGAGCTTCACTCATGTTGTGTGCATTGGTCGTTCATTCTTCCATTGTATTGGTCTCTCATATTTTTTATTCACTCACTGGTATATATTTAGGTTGTTTTCAACTTCTACTGTTATTAAATAGAAATACAATTGGTTTTTGTATGTTGATCTTTTGTCCTGAGGGTTTGCTGAATTTGTTTCTTGGTCATCTTGTTCCTAATTTTAGGGGAAAAACATTGCGCTTTCACCATTTAGCTGGAAGTTTCTCATACATGCCCTTTTTCAGGTTGAGAAAATTGCCTTCTATTCATTCATAATTTGCTGAGAATTTCTATTGGGAGTGGATATTGGACTTTATCAAAGGGGCCAAAATCTACTGCCATCTACTGAAGATGATCATCTGGTTTTTCTCTTTTAGCTTGCTAATGGGAGGAATTTACAATGACCGGTTTTCAAATGTTCAATCAACTCTTCATTCCTGGTACTGCATGAGACTAGGAGGTTAGAACATGGGGATCCTATCTCTTGTCCCCCAGTGAGTCTCAGCTTTGGGCACAGTCATCCCCACAGTGGGGGAGAGAGCGCTGCAAGACACTGCAGTCTTGGCTTGCCCAGGTGAGTGGCCCCAGGTGAACAGCCCCAGGGAGCCTCCAGCTAATTGAAGGTGCAGGAGGCTGCTCCCTACAGTATGTGTAGGGGAGACCTAGGGGAGACACCAGGGTCTCGCCCTAGGCATAGTGTGCTGCTCTTGAGCTCCCTGGAGCCCCCGGTTCTATACACTATACCTCTTGCCAAACCAAGATGGTGGTAGCTGGCCATGGGTTTTGGCCAGTCTGTGCACCTCATGAAGGGGTGCTTGGTGTAGTGGACAGTGGCCCACCAGGCCCGGGCCTTGTGACTAGTTCCCTTCTACATGAAATGAAGGTAATGATCTTACTTTTTTGGGCAGCTGTATAGTGACAAACCACTTAATGAAACTAAAGCATCCACAGCTGGGATTTGAATCCAGATGCCCCCACTCACTAGCTGTATGTCCTTCGGCCAGTGGCTGAATCTCTCAGTTTTAGTTTCCTCACTTGTAAAACAGATATGATGATACTGTGAAATGTGGAGTACCCACCATAATTCAGCATCATGCAGGTGAGTGAGCAAGTGTGCAACAAGCAGCTGGTGTGGTGCCTGGCATGTGGAAAATGCTGCATAATCTCATAGGTGACCAGGGCCCTTGCAGGTGCAGTGGAGACTGTCCTGGAGCTTGAGGAGCTACAGAGAGGGCTAAGGGAGGGAATGGGGCCTTGCAAAGGGACAGGAATTTGCCCTCTGCTAGCTTAAGTTGGTGCTGTGTGCCTCCAAGGCTGACACTCTCAGCAACCCCTCCAGACTGGCACGATCACTGTGGCCCACTTGGGTACCTGTGGGGAAAGCGGTTCAGAGCTAGAGCTAGTAGTGGAACCCAGATGCCCCTAGTCATTTCAAGAGGTCTGAAAGGGGAAGGATCTCCCCAGGGTCGATGTTAACTCTGGCTCCAAATTGAGGGGTAGATGCTGAGAGAGGGAGCCGGGGGAGGAGAAAAGAATCAAGTATGCAAGGAAACTCTTGGTAGATTCTCTCCTTCTCCATCCTGCCTGGTTTTCCTCCTACTTCTTGGGGGTGCAGAGTGTTTAGCTAATGTACTCTGTTGGCATTTCAGCCTCTGGCTTAAATGTGCAATTCATTCATTTGGATGTTATTCACCAGGTGTTGTGGTCTCCAGTGTGCAAAGCCGGTATCAGGCTCTGGGGACAAGGCTCCTTGTAAAGGAAAGACCAGATAACATACAAGTGAACATAGTTGAGATAATGTCAGAGTGGTCAGTGCTGTGCTGACGTGCCACAGGAGGTGGGACAGGGAATGACCTGGGATGATCAGAGCAGGCCTTTCTATGTCAGTGATATTTGAGTTGACAAGAAGGAGCCAGTTGGGCAAAAAGTCTGGGCTGGAACATTTAGACAGAGGAAACAGGCAAAGTCCTTAGGGAGGAGTCAGTCTGATGTGTGGCTGGGCCATCAGTGCTGGGGACAGTGGGTGGAGCTGGGGGAGGAGCCACCTTGTAGGCTGCCAGGAAGTCAGGGCAGCAGTTAGGATATTCTAAGTGCAGATTCCAAGATTTTTGGAAATGAAAAAAAAAAAAAAAAAAAAAAAAAGCTTGTATTCTTATCTTCTTTCTCTCTTTTGTGATTTTTGGGGCTTCTTGTTTAGAAACACATCTGAGGCACTCTCAGAACAGGAGGCAAGGGTTGGCATCCACCAGATCCCCTTCATCCACTGTTGTACAGATTTCCCAGCAGCTGAGGGGTGGAAAGAATTGCAACCACAGCAGACCTATGTCCTCCTCCAAGTCACCTTGCCAGAGATACTTGGGGAGATTATACTCCTCCCCCACCCAGGGGGCCACTGAATGAGTCAGGGCCCAGCCTCCCTACTTCAGTTGGGAGGACTCTCGGGTGTTATTTAAAAATACTTCAGATGGGATACCTGGCTGGTTCAGCGGTTTAGCGCCTGCCTTAGGCCCAGGGCGTGATCCTGGAGTCCTGGTATCAAGTCCCACATCAGGCTCCCTGCATGGAGCCTGCTTCTCCCTCTGCCTGTGTCTCTGCCTCTCTCTCTCTCGCTCTCTCTCTGTCTCTCATGAATAAATAAATCTTAAAAAAAAAGAAATTGGGGTTCTAGGATCAGAGGACCAGAGGACCCCTAAGGGTTGTTCCTTGCAGCTCTGAAAGTCTCTAAAACTGTGATTTACTCAGTCATACAGTAGGTTAGTGGCAAAGCCCTCCCACAAGCTATTCAGAGCCATGAGGCACCAGGGTAGGGTGGAGCCTGCTGGTAAATGTGGTGCAGAGGCCAAGGCAGCTGCTGTGGTTTACCAGCAGCTGTACTCCCAGATCAAGCTCCATCTCAGGTAAGTCTCCCTCTGCCTTCATTAGTCCAGAGACCTTAGTGTCCTGAATTCTAGCCCTCTCCCTCTGTTTTAGCATAATTTGCTCTAAAACAAGAGAGATTGGCAGCTCAGAGACCATGCATCCTGAAAAGAAGATGCTTGTTAATCCAAGTAAATCTGTAGTTTGATGGACTCTTCAAGGTAATAAAGTGAGCTGGAAAAATGCATACAGCACAGGTGTATAGGTTTTGAGGTCATGAGGGAGCCATATATCAGGAAATTGTTTAGCTTTCCCAGGGATCTACTTCTCCCCACCCCTCTTTCCCCAGAATCCGGCCACACATGTTAAGAAATGCTGAGTGTCAAAAAAAAAAAAAAAAAAAAAGAAAGAAAAGAAAAGAAAAAAAAGAAAAAAAAAAGAAAGAAATGCTGAGTGTCTTCTCAGGTTCCTGCAGGAGGGCCTGTCAAAGGTGTGAGTCACTGGAGGAGAAGGTGCTAAAAGCTGAAGAAATAATTTTGCCAAAAGTGCATTTTAAAAAAGAACGGACTGATGATTTGAGCAAAGTAAGCTCTCTGGTATGTGGCTTATTTCTCAGAGGATTGGAGGACTTTCTATGCTTTAATAAAATTTTTAAAAGATTTATTTATTTTAGAGGGGGGAGGGGCAGAAGGAGAGAATCTTTTTTTTTTTAATTTTTATTTATTTATGATAGTCACACACAGAGAGAGAGAGAGGCGCAGAGACATAGGCAGAGGGAGAAGCAGGCCCCATGCACCGGGAGCCCAACGTGGGATTCGATCCCGGGTCTCCAGGATCGCGCCCTGGGCCAAAGGCAGGCGCCAAACCGCTGTGCCACCCAGGGATCCCCAGAAGGAGAGAATCTTAAGCAGATACCCCCTGAGTGTGGAGTCTGAAGTGGGATTCAGTGCAGGGCTCGAATTCATGACCCTGAGATCATGACCCAAGCTGAAGTCAAGAGTCAGACACCCAACCGACTGAGCTACCCAGGTGCCCCTGCTTCAGTAAATTTCCACGCCATCTACTAAAGCGTCGGCATCACCTTTGGTTCATGCAGCTTTGTAGGGTAGGAGTGGTGGCCACCCTGGACTGGCCCTCATCTGGTCTCTACCCTGACCATCCAGGGAACCTTGGGCAAATCATTTACCTTTCCCCAGACACAGTTTTCTGTCAAATGAATGGAATTGGCTAGTCCATGAACCTTGGTATTCAGTATGTGAAGAGGATTACCTGCAACACCTGGGAGCTTGTTTAGAAATGCAGAGTCCCAGTCCCCATTCCAGACCTCTCGAATCAGAATCTGTATTGTAACAGAATTCCCAGGTGATTTATCCATACGTCACAGGTTGAAGTGCCTTGCTCTGGACCAGATTACTCAAATGTGTCCGTAAACCAGCCACATAAACATCGCCCTGAAATAGAAGTTCATTAGAGATAGGAGTTCATGGGCCCCAGACCTAGTGAATTGTATCTCTGAGGGTGGGGACTGGGAGCCTGTGCTTTCATAACCTCTCCCGGTGATTCTCACACTGACCTTTGAGAAGGGCTGACGCTCATGTCTAAGATGGTTCTAGCTGAGGCTCGGCGGTGGAGCAGCTGTTACATGCAAGAGCTTATTCTGCGCTGCTTTCCTGCACTCACACACCAGCACTTCACAGCAATTTTGTGATTTTATTTTCTCCTTATCTTTGCTGAGTTGAAAAGAAACTTAAAGGGAAGTTTAAGAGAAGTGAAGTGGGTTGCTCAAGAGCTTCCTTTCACACCGTGCCTTGGAATATTGATGTTTCTGGCAAACTCAGTGAACTGCTACAGGGTAATAAAACTCTTCGTAAATATTTAACATTACCTGATTATAAATGACAGAGGCTTTTGGAACAGGTGCTGGGGTAGCTCTTGGGGGTTTTGATCAAGAACCTCTTCTCTTTTACTGTTCACTGTTTTCATTAGATAATACATTCATATAGTTTTAACATCTTGTTAAAAAGGACTATACTGAAAGTTTTTCTTTTCCATAACCACCCAGTACCCTTCTCTCCTAGGCAACTGTTTTTAGTTTATTGAGCCTAATCTAATTAAGGCTGATCCTTGGGATAGCTAAGGAATCTCCTTATATATGGCTGCCCTCATGACTCCCAAAATCTCTGGATTTGCCCTATGCACATTTTTCCAATTCATTTTATCACTCTGACAAAAAGTCCTCCAAATGACAGATGAATGTATTTGCTTCTTAAGCACCCTCTTTAAAGGATGCACTATTTCTGGGAGGTTCTGAACTGCCAATCATTCATACTTCAGTGTGAATTTTTCTAATATACAGTTTATGCAGATACAGGTATGCACAAGTGTACATATTTTATATAGTATATTTATATATACTTGTATATGATTGTATTTGCATGAATAAACTGTTTTATACATATATGTATGTGTATATATGTATATATATGTTTATATGTGTGTATATATATATATATATACACACACACACAATGCTTTGCTACCTCTGCTGAACACAATTTACAGAATAAAATACGTACTTCTGTGTGTTGCTTGTTTCCCTGAATATCATGCTATTCCTTTGTGTGGTGAACTCTCTCAGGCTGTATCCAGTCTGCTATCATAGATATTGCTTGTACATGTGGCACTTTGCAGGTGCATATTTTATATGCAGGATAGATGCCGAGAAATGGGATTCTAGGTATCTGCATTTGTAATTTAGGGAGCTATTGCCAACTTGCCCTTCATAAGATTAGTGCTCACGTGCATCTCCACCAGCTTTGGATGAAAAGTTACAGTTTTCCCACATCTTTGCCAATGCATTAAATTGTCACATCACTGGATTTTTACCAATCTGATAGGTGAGAAAGTGACTCAACGGAGGCTTAATTTAAATTTGTTATGAAAAGTTTTTTTTAAAAAAAGATTATATTTATTTATTTATTTGAGAAAGAGAGAGAGAGAGAGAGAGAGAGAGAATATGAGAATGAGCAGGGGTAGGGGCAGAGAGAAGCAGCCTCTCTGCTGAGTGCAGAGCCTGATGCAGGGACTCAATCCCAGGACCCTGAGATCATGACCTGAGCTAAAGTCAGATGCTTAACTGACTGAGCCTCCCAGGTGCCCCTGTTAAGAAAAGTTTTAAACTCATGATATGTTTAAGGACCATTTATTTTTCTATAGTTGACTTACTCATATTCTTTTCTTTGTTTTTAAAATTAGGGCAGCCCGGGTGGCTCAGTGGTTTAGCACTGCCTTCAGCCCAGGGCCTGATCCTGGAGACCCAGGTTCAAGTTCCACGTCAGGCTCCCTGCATGGGGCCTGCTTCTCCCTCTGCTTATGTCTCTGCCTCTCTCTCTGTGTCTCTCATAAATAAATAAAATCTTAAAAAAATTTAATTAAATTACTTTTTTTGTTTTATTGAAATATAATTAACATACATCGTTATAAAATTTAAGGTATATAGCATAATGGTTTGACTTACATATGCTATGAAACAATTACCATAATAAATTTATTTATTTTTCATTTGTTTTAAAAATTTAAATTCTGGGGCAGCCTGGGTGGCTCAGCGGTTTACCGCTGCCGCCTTCAGCCCAGGGCCTGATCCTGGAGACCCAGGATCGAGTTCCATGTCAGGCTCCTGCATGAAACCTGCTTTTCCCTTTGCCTGTGTCTCTGCTTCTCTCTCTCTCTCTTTCTCTCTCTCTCTCTGTCTCTCATGAATAAATAAATAAAATCTTTATTTTTTTTATTTTTTATTTATGATAGGCACGCAGTGAGAGAGAGAGAGAGAGAGGCAGAGACACAGGCAGAGGGAGAAGCAGGCTCCATGCACCGGGAGCCCGACGTGGGATTCGATCCCAGGTCTCCAGGATCACGCCCTGGGCCAAAGGCAGGCGCTAAACCGCTGCGCCACCCAGGGATCCCATAAATAAATAAAATCTTTAAAAAAATAAATAAAAATTTAAATTCCAGTATAGTTAACATGTAGTGTTATATTAGTCTCAGGTATACAATATATTAATATATATTAATATATTAATTCAATAGTTCTATATATTACTCAATGCTCATCCACAATAAGTATATTCTTAATCCCCTTCACCTATTTCCCCCATTCCCCAACCGTGATAACCACCAGTTCTTTATAGTTAAGAGCCTTTTTGTTTTGTTTTGTTTTGGTCTCTTTTTTTTCTTTGTTCAGTCTTTACTTATTTTTTTAAAAATTTATTTATTTATGATAGTCATCAGAGAGAGAGAGAGATAGAGAGAGAGAGAGGCAGAGACACAGGCAGAGGGAGAAGCAGGGTCCATGCACCGGGAGCCCGATGTGGGATTTGATCCTGGGTCTCCAGGATCACGCCCTGGGCCAAAGGCAGGCGCTAAACCGCTGCGCCACCCAGGGATCCCCTTTACTTATTTTTAAAATTGGATGGTTGGCTTTTTCTTTTTTCTTTTTAGGAAGTGATTATCTATTAGGGAGCTTAGTCTTTTGCCTTTGATACAAATTGTGTCCAGTTTAGCATTTCTTTTTTTTTATATAAATTTTTTTTAATTTTTTTAAATTTATGATAGAGAGAGAGAGAGAGAGAGAGGCAGAGACACAGGCAGAGAGAGAAGCAGGCTCCATGCACCGGGAGCCCGACGTGGGATTCGATCCTGGGTCTCCAGGATCACGCCCTGGGCCAAAGGCAGGCGCCAAACTGCTGCACCACCCAGGGATCCCAGCATTTCTTTTATTTTGTGGATTGTTTATTTGTTTTGCATGCCTGAATTTTTATTTTCATGTAGTCAAATCTGTCAGTCTTTTACAGCTTCTGAATGTTGACTTATGGGTACAAAAGTCTTTCCCACTTCAAGATAACAGGACACGTCCTTTATTTTCCTCTATTATTTTAACACTCAAATATTGATGCATTTGGAATTTATTCTGATGCATGCTATGAGGTATAAAGCCAAAATCCCCCATCCCATTGCCTATCTCTTCCCTGCTAAAATGAGAAGCTAAGCTTTTTTCTCATGGTCTATGGGTCTCTTTCAGAATTAGCTAGTCTTTTCCATTGGTTTCTGTCGATTTATATTCATTAATTTTTCCACAGTTTTGCTTGGTAAGGTTTATAATATTTTAAAAAATATTTAGTATATGGAATTGCTGTTCCCCATATTTTTTTTTGTTCCCCATATTTTTAGTACATTTTGGGCTATTCTTGCTGATTTGTTTTTCTATTTGAACTTTAAAATCTTTTTATTAAGATTTACTTATTTATTTGTGAGAGACACAGACTCAGAGAGAGGCAGAGACACAGGCAGAGGGAGAAGCAGGTTCCTCGCAGGGAGCCTGATGTGGGACTCCATCCCGGATCCCAGGATCACAACCTGAGCCGAAGGCAGGCATCCACCCGCTAAGCCACCCAGGCATCCCTGAACTTTAAAATCTAATATCAAATTACACACACATAGTTGGTGTTTTTATTGAAATTGCTTTAGTAAAAATTGAAGTATAACACACATACAAGAAAGTGAATGAATTTAAGTATACATCATGATAAATTATCACAAAGCAAACATAGTAAACTGTTACCCAGATCTGGAGCATAACCAGTGTGCAGAAGCCCCCTAACCTCTTATGAAAAGTAATCATCATCTTTATTTCTTTTTTTAAATTTTATTTATTTGACAGAGAGAGTACAAGCAGGGTGAACAGGAGAGGGAGAAGTGGGCTCCCTGCTGAGTAGGGAGCCTGATGCAGGACTCAATTCCAGGATCTTGGGATCTTGACCTGAGCCAAAGGCAGATTCTTAACCGACTGAGCCACCCAGGCACCCCATAATCCTCATTTCTTATGCTATAGATTGGTTTTTAAAAAGGCTTTATATACATGTACTATTTTGCTCAACATTATAACATTATACTTGTGAGATTTATTTATCTGTTCTCCAGGTGGACGTTTACATTGTTTCCAGTTTTTTTTTTTTTAAGATTTTATTTATTTATCCATGAGAGACACACAGAGAGAAAGAGGCAGAGACATAGGCAGAGGGGAGAAGCAGGCTCCATGCAGGGAACCCAATATGGGACTCGATCCCAGAACCCCAGGATAATTCCCTGGGCCAAAGGCAGACGCTTAACCGCTGAGCCACGCAGGCGTCCCTCCAGGTTTTTTTTTTTTTTTTTTTTTTTAAGATTTTATTTATTTATTCATGATAGATATATATGTAGAGAGGCAGAGACATAGGCAGGGGGAGAAGCAGGCTCCATGCAGGGAGCCCGACGTGGGACTCCATCCCGGGTCTCCAGGATCACACCCTGGGCAAAGGCAGGTGCTAAACTGCTGCGCCACCCAGGGATCCCCACCTCCAGGGTTTTAAAAAAAGATTTATTTATTTGAGAGAGAGAGTGTGCATATGTGAGTGGGGGGAGGGGCAAAGGAGCATGGAGCCTGATTCGGGGCTACTATCCCAGGACCCTGAGCTGAAATCAAGAGTCAGCCACTTAACCAACTGAGCCACCCAGGCACCCCTGTTTGCAGCTTTTGGCTGTCATGAATAATGCTGCCACGAATAATGCTGCCACAAACAGCTTTTGATGTAACAGAGGGCTTTTGGTGCCCATATATACACATTTCTGTTGGATATTTACTTAGGAATGTCTGGGCCATGGGATATGCATGTGTTCAACCTGAGAAAACATTGCCAAACTGTTTTCAAATAGATATGTAACTATTTGCCCTCCTTCCAGTGGTGTCTGCAAATTCCCATTATTCTACATCCTTGTGAAACTTGATTTTGTTGATCTCTTAAATAGTATTCATTCTGGTGTATGTTGTGGTAATTAATTGTGGTTTTAATTTTCACTTCTCTAATGGCCAATGAATTTGAGCACTTTAAAAATATACGTGTTGGCCATTTAAATATCCTCTTTTGTGAAGTGTATTGAAATTGCTTTAAATTTGCACATTAACTTCATAGAAGGGACATTGAATCTTCCTATCCCAGAATATGGTATATCTTTCCATAAAAAAATCTTCTATGTCCTTCAGTATTGTTTATAATTTTTTAGTAAATAGCTTGTATATTTTTGATAAGTTTATTTCTAGACATTTTATCTTTTTTGTGGAGTCTTCTCTATTGCTTGTAGTAGTTTCTCAGTCAATTCTCTTGTATGGAATTCATACCGTATATAAATGGAAGCGATTTACCTCTATCCAATTCCTATATCTCTAATTTTTTTAGGTTATTTAATTGCACTGATTAGTACCTTCTGTATAATGATAGTGGGCACATGTGGATGTGCCCTGACTTTAGTGGGAATGCTTTTGGGGTCTTCCAGTTAAGCACAGTGCTGGCTTTTATCTGAATTTTATATGCCTTATCATGTTACAGAATTATTCATCACATCCTACTTTAATGAGGATTTTTATTTTATATATATATTTTAAAAAGATTTTATTTATTTATTCATGAAAGACACACACAGAGACAGAGAGAGAGAGGGAAAGAGAGAGAGGCAGAGACACAAAGGAGGCTCTATGCAGGGAGCCCGATGTGGGACTCAATCCCGGGTCTCTAGGATCAGGCCCTGGGCTGAAGGCGGCGCTAAACCACTGAGCCACCCAGGCTGCCCAATGAGGATTTTTTATTTATTTATTTATTTATTTATTTATTTATTTATTTATTTATTTATTTTATTTATTTATTTATCCGTCCAATGAGGATTTTTAAAATCAGAAAATGGTATTGAGTTTTGTCAAATATTTATTACATTTATGGCTCTCCTAGGACCTATTATTAAGTTGTATTAAGAGGTTTCCTAGTATTGAACCATTCTTGCACTCCTGGAATAAATGCCCCATGGTCTTTTATTTATTTATTTATTTATTTATTTATTTATTTATTTATTTATTTATTTATTTATTTATTTATTTAAAATTCCCCATGGTCTTTTAATGGTGCTATGCCACTTTGCTGGAGAAGCTTTGTTGACTAAGCCAACTGCCACTGTGAACTCCTTATAGAATCAGTACATTTGGGCTGAAGTGGCCTTTACTCAAGTAAGGAATTATTAGTTTCTCTTCCAGGAAACCCAGCTCCAATCTCTTTCTTGGTGTAATGGGCAACAGAAACTGGAGTTGGAGCACCTGGCTGTCTCAGTTAATAGAACATGTAGCTCTTGATCTTGGGGTTATTAGTTCAAGCCCCAAATTGGGTGTAGAGCTTACTTTAAAAAAAAAAAAAAAGAAAGAAACTGGGGTTTTCCACAAATTTAGGAAAAACTGCATGATTCTTATCTCAGACTTTTTATGTTTAGCTCCATTGTTGTTTTGATTAATTTCAAAACAAAACAAAACATATCAAAACCCCACAAAAAATGTAGCTAAGCAATCTTTATTCTATTATAGTCAGTTTTGTTTATGTAATACTTTAGAGGATGTTGCAATATGCTTTCAGAAACTCTGGGCTATTATAAACTTGGGACTCACTGCCCTAAGTTTTCTCAGAAAGGGGTGAAAAAGTTAAAAGAGTCTGGGTCTGTAACAAAGAAAAATCTTTGGGTTCTTGGTCACTGGAGGGATGGAGTCCCCAAGCCATAGAAGAGGTATCCACTTGGCAATGCAGCCTAGTGGTTAAGACTGAGCTTCTAGTCCCTATTCTTTGGTTTACTACCTGTGTGATCTCAGACAAGTTACTTCATCCCTCTGGTCCCTGGTTTCCTCATTGGAAAGTGAGGATGAGAACAGTTCCTACTTCTAGCCTCATTATAAGAAGTCAGTGAGTTTAATACATGGCAAGCTCTTTGCAGTAAATATGGAGGAGACTGAGTAGGGATTAAAACATCCAGTGGGGATCGAGCCAGGTGGTCCCTGCATTCAGTGACCTTTCTGACCCTCACTGACCTTAGTCCTCATGCAGATACCTGCAGGGTGTGCTTAGACAAGTGACCAGCAAGTTCTCAAGGTCAGGGGCTTTTAAGATGAAACAAAATATGAAGAAAAATAATCTTTTTGTCAGTGTCTGGGCTACAGAAGGCAGAGGAACGAAAGATTCCTTAAAGTTGACATTTCAGCTAATACATACGTGGGCTAAGGAAGAAGAGCTGGCCTAACACTCTTGGCTCCTGATCAGGTTTTTCTGCAGCCTTTACTTCCAAGACTTAGAGCTCCCTCAAGTGTGGGCTAGTTTGCTTTTGAATGCAGAGTCTGCAAGGTGGCTCTCTTGGGTAGCACTGCCCATACACAACTATAGTATCTGTTTTTGAGAGGGTGTAGGGGACATTTTTGCTGTGGGCAAAGGGGACAGCTTCTCATGGTGGATGAGTATGAAGGAAGTGAGGAGGGTCCAGCTGGGTAATGTCTGGGCTCTCCCACTGAGCAGCATTGGGCTGGCTCTCCATCAGGTGTGAAGCAGGAGCCAGGTTGGAGCCTTCAACACTAGCCTACTGTTTCCTTTTTTAAAAAATGTTTTATTTATTTATTTATTTATTTATTTATTTATTTATTTATTTATTTATTCATTCATTCATTCATTCATTCATTCATTCATTCATTCATTCAAAACAGAGAGACAGAGGCAGAGGCAGAGGGAGAAGCAGGCTCCATGCAGGGGGCTTGATGTGGGACTCGACCCTGGGACCGTGGGATCATACCCTGAGCCAAAGGCAGATGATGCTCAACCACTGAGCCACCCAGGCATCCCTAGCCTGCTGTTTCCAATGAGCTATTTAAAAATTTTTATTTTTTTTTTAATTTTTTAAAAAGATTTATTTATTTTATTCAGAGAGAGACTGAGAGGCAGAGACACAGGCAGAGGGAGAAGCAGGCTCCATGCCGGGAGCCCCGACATGGGACTCGATCCCAGGTCCCCAGGATCACACCCCAGGCTGCAGGCGGCGCCAAACCACTGTGCCACCGGGGCTGCCCTATTTAAAAACTTTTAAATTGAAGTATAATTTACTTAAAATGCTCAGGCTTTAAATGTTCCATTTGATGGTATATTGTTTTCCTAGGGCTACAAGCAAAGTACCACAAACCTAGTGGTTTAAAAGAACAGAAATGTGCTCTCTCACAGGTCTGGAGCCAAAATCAAGGTGTCAGCAGGGCCATGATATCTGTGAAGGAAGGAGGAGGATCTTCCATTGCCTCTTCCTGGCTTCTGGGGGCTGCAGGCTGTTCCTGGCATTTCTTGGCTTGTAGACATACCATTTCAATCTCTGTCTTCATCATCACATAGTATTCTCTCACTCTTCATATAAGAACACTAAGTCATTGGATTAAGACCTACCCCTAACCTGGTATGACCTTACTCTGACTTAACTAATTGCATCTGCAAAGATCCTAATTTCAGATAAGGTCACATTCTGAGTTTCCGAGTGGATGTGAATTTTGGAATTGACACTATTCAATCCTGTACAGATGTTTTTAACAGTTGTGTATACCCATGATCACCACCCCAATCAAGAACTGGAACATTTCCATCATGCCCCTTTCCAGTGAATTCTTACCACCACCATCCACCCCAGACAACCACCATTCTGATTTCTGTCACCATAGGTTATTTTTTTTTTGCCTGTTCTTGCATTCACATAAATGGAATTATGTAGCTTGTGCTCTTTTGTGTCTGTTCTTTTGCTCATAATGTGTTTAAGATATGGCCTTTTGTTTTTCTCATGGATCAGTAGGTCTTTTTTCTTGCTGGGTGATGTTCTGTTGTGTTTTTTTTTTTTTAATTTTTATTTATTTATGATAGTCACACAGAGAGAGAGAGGCAGAGACACAGGCAGAGGGAGAAGCAGGCTCCATGCACCGGGAGCCCGACGTGGGATTCGATCCTGGGTCTTCAGGATCGTGCCCTGGGCCAAAGGCAGGCGCCAAACCGCTGCGCCACCCAGGGATCCCTGTTGTGTTTTTATATCCTTTCTTTTGTTGATAGACATATCGATTTTTAGTTTTTGGAACTCTATATGATTCCAAATATGAATGTAGTGGCAATGCATATTCTTGTTCATTTTCTTGTGGACATATGTTTTGATTTCTTTCTTTTTTAAAAATATTTATTTATTTATTCAGAGAGACAGAGAGGCAGAGACACAGGCAGAGGGAGAAGCGGGCACCATGCATGGAGCCCAGCGCGGGACTCGATCCCGGGTCTCCAGGATCACACCCCGGGCTACAGGCAGCGCTAAACCGCTGCGCCACTGGGGCTGCCCTATGTTTTGATTTCTATGGGTTAAGTATGAGGAGTGGAATTGCTACATCACAGGGCAGGTATATGTTTAACCTCATTCGAATTGCCAGGCTTCCAAAATGATTGTACTGGTTTACACTCCCAAGAGTGACGTGTGAGAATTCCAGCTGTTCTGTGTCCTCATGATCTCAGCTATTTCCTTGGTGCTAATTATTTTCTTTGATGCACAGAGAGGATAACCCTCTGCAGAGGTTACCATCCCCGGTGCTGTCAGGATCAAGACCCTCCAGCTACTGACTTCTACCTCACTCCTTTTTGCTTTGCTTTGTTTTCTTTTATCCTTGTTACTCCAAGGAAGTTTACAGGTGTTGAGATCTGCTGGGGTCCCTTTGTCTACTATCCCTTTCTTCCGAGAACAGCACTGTGTGGAGCCTCCATACTCTCTTCTTCCACTCTGGAGTCTCCTTGCTTGTTGGAGGTCAAAAGCTGGAGGTTAACATTGGAGGTCAGAGTCTGTCAGAGGGTCAGCAGCAGCTTTCTTAAAGTAGGGGCTATTTAGAGCATTCAGGGGTCCCACATGACTAGTTCCACACTGGGTTTCTTTCTTCTTTCACAATCAAGTAAGTGTTTTCCTCACAGATCTCTATTGATGGTGCAAAAGCAACAGCAATAAAGGGAATCATTCAAAAATAAAAGAGGAGGCATAAGTTTTCCAAAACTCATTTTTACTGCTACTTATAATAGTGAATACTAACAATGATAAATACTGAGCAAATCTGCACTCTACACCAGCTCATGGTCTGAGCTTTCCATAATAAGAAACTTTGTAAATCCTCATATAACCCTTTGAGGGTGAAAGTTCCTATCAAGCCCATTTTACAGATGAGGAGCCTGAGGCAGGAAGAGAATCCTCACCTCTCCCACCACAAGGCAGAGCCAGAATTTGAACTAAAGTGTCTCTAGCTTTAGAGTCTGTATCCTACAGACTTTTCCTTAGAGTCCTTTTCTTCCTTAGAGTCATTTACATTTCAGAAATCTAGCCACATTTATTTAAATGGGAGATCCATTTACCTGCTCTAAATAGATAACCACAAAAATGAATGCTCCGATAACATAATTCTAAGTTCCTCTTGGTCCTCCATCACCCCCCATTTTTTCCCATGGTTTGTGCTTTGGGTTTCATATTTAAGAAAATTTTGTCCATCTCAAAGCCACAAAGATTTTCTCCTAGGTTTCAGGTTATTTTTATGCATGGCATGAGGCAAGGGTTATGCTTAATTTTCTTTTTTTGTCTAAGGATGTCCAGGAGTTTCTGCAGTATTGGTTGAAAAGACTTCCTTCTCCTATTTTCTCAATCTGGTTTTTCTCAGTAAACAGGAGGGTTAATTCAGAGTTGCCACAAGGATAAAAAGGTATAATCATTTTGTACACCCATTGGCACATGGTCAGCGCTCAATAGCAATTAGTTCTCAGATTATGCTAACTACTTTCCTGTGGTTTGGAAGTAAGCTATTTCCAGTGTTCTTTCTTCAAATGTAAATAGCAATGCAGTGGATATTCCAGGCACACAGCTCGCCCCTTATGGATCTTTATCAGTACTACAAGCTAGCTAGTGTTAGAAGTGTTTGGATCCTTGCCCTCTGATGGAAGCTGTGCATTTCCTTGCCATTAGTTCTGCTTCCAACCAAAGGGAGCTTCTTGGGAGGGTTAAGGATCGCAATCATTGTCTTTCCTGAGAAAACTTTTCTGCCTCTGGACCTCCATTCACCCCTGGTGATCCCCTGGTTGGTGGTTTCTCCTCTTCGGCCATACACACTTTCCAATGATGCTGTTTGTCCTCATTTATTTCCCTCTTGCCTCCGCCACCACCCTGTGTGCCTCTTACCAGAACCACAACTTACTAGATCCCAGCACGGGAGGCTTAGTACAGCAGTGACTGAACGAACGGTGCCCTAGTACTGCTGCTGGCCGTGTGGACCCCTCTGAAGTGAGCCTTCTGACAACAGTGTGCTTTGAGCACCAGTGGCTGGTGAGGTGCTTCCATGGCACCTCAGCATTTCCAGCTTCTTCTAGGTGAGGGTATTGCAGCCCTGGTTAATGTTAGATGGTGTTACAGGGTACCTGGCTGATGCATTAAGTAACGTTGAATCCCAGAGGGAGGAAATTACTTTTCTGTTTGTTTTTTTTCCCCCCAAGCCCTTCTTACTTATCTAGGAAGGGTTTCTCAGCCTCAGTGCTATTGACATTTGGGGCCAGACAATTCTTTGTTGTGGGGAGCTGCCTTGTGCATTGTAGGATGTTTATATCATCTCTGGCCTGTATGCATTAGGTGCCAGTAGCACCTCCACCCCCAGTTGTGACAACCAAAAATATCTCCTGACATTGCCAAACATAACCTGGGAGACAGAATCCAGCTCCTGGTTGAGAACTACTGCTTCAGGGAAAAAAACTCAGTCTGTGCTAATATATTTTATTATTTTTTTCTTTTTTACAAGATTTTATTTAAATCTTCTAAATACCCGGTTAGTTAACATATGGTGTATTAGAAATTTCAGGGGTAGAATTTCATGATTCATCAGTTGTATGTAACACCCAGTGCTCATTACATCACATGCCCTCCTTAATGCCCATCCCCCAGTTACATCCCTTCCCATTCCCTTCCAACAACCCTCAGCTTGTTTCTTATAGTTCTCTAACCCTTGCTAATCTCCCTTTTCCAAAAAGAGCAGATCCATAGCTCAGAGCCTTTAGCAGGCAGTTTTCTCACTAGAGTTTAATTACATTTATTTTTGCTTTCCTTGATATTGCCTTTTCTTTTCTTTTCTGTAAGATTTTATTTATTCCTGAGAGAGACAGAGAGAAGCAGAGACACAGGCAGAGGGAGAAGCAGGCTCCATGCAGGGAGCCCGATGTGGGACTTGATCCCGGGTCTTCAGGATCACGCCATGAGCCAAAGGCAGGTGCTCAGCCGCTGAGCCACCCAGGCATCCCAATATCACCTTTTCATTTTTGCAACTGACAACTGTTTTTCTCCTAATGAAAGTGTTATAAAGTTTTCTTGACAAGTTAATTTGAGTGAATATAGAGAAATATGTCTCACTATATGTAAATGTGGTCCAAATAGTGTTGTGCTAGGTACCCAACTCTAGGGGAGAGGCTAGGTAACACATCTTCCTGTCTCAGCACTTCGATCAGCTGTAGTACTGGGCAGGTGTTCATGTTCTGTTTCATCTAAGACAATATACCTGGAAGCTTGGAAGTTCCCCTAGAGATCTGGCATGGGCGCCAAGCCTCCCAGTTGCTGCTATTAATCATTATATACCTGTGACACCTGCCAGAAGTGCACTGCTTGCTGCAAGCATTTGGTCTGCGAACCCAGGAGTGAGTCTTGATAAAATCTTCCAGGTAACTTTGGATAAGTGTGAAGGCAGTGCATGTGTGGATCCCATCCAGTTTTGTCTGGGAAACAGGCATTTGAAAACAGATCACACAGGCCTGGAGCCGTTCTGATTTCATAGAGAAGTCAGATGTGGGAGGAAAGCACAATATTTCATTCATATCAGACATCTTGGCAAAACTGCTGATCTGCTTGCCTTGTGGGAAAGTCTTGATCGGAAGGATAGTAAAGTAAGTGGGAATATTACAGTTAGCAACCCTTAATGAATTAATGGGTCTAGGCATTGAGCATCAGCGGCCGTCAACATCAGAAAAGAATGATTATCAGATATTACATACCTCCTGTTGAAATAACCCAATTCCACTTATGCTGGTAGGGAGGAATTTGAGTTTGAGCCTGATCCAACTGCCAATGTGCAGAAACAAAGGACAAGGACCATACTGAATTATATGATGAGTGTGCAATCAGCAAAATCTGGACTGGAGACATTCTACAGAGCAAATATCCTGCGTTGTTCAACAGATGAATTGTAAGGGGAAGAATGAGATGGAAGGGAAATCCCATAGATTTAAAGAGACTTAAAAGATACATGAAATTTTAAAAAAGACAAAGTTTAAAAACTATAGTGTTGAGGGATGCACACTTGATAAAGTGTCCTGGGTGAAGCCATAAAGAAACCAACAAGGTGAGTGCTGTCATAGGATGGTGGTTACTCTTAGGAGGGAGCTGTGATTGGGATAGGTCTCATGGAGGGGCTTCTGGGGTACCTGGCCAACATTTATATTCTTGATTTGGTGGTAGTTCCAAGGCATGATTGTCTTATAATAATTGGTTAAATTGTACATTTGTTTTATATTATCTATAACTATGTTTTATTTTAAATATTTTATATTATTATTATTAAGTATTCTCTACACCCAATATGGGGCTCAAACTCACAACCCCGAGATCAGGAATCATATGCTCTACTGACTGAGCCTGCTAGGTGCCCCTATCTGTGTTTTATTTTATTTTTTAAATTTTTATTTATTTATGATAGTCACACAGAGAGAGAGAGAGAGAGAGAGGCAGAGACATAGGCAGAGGGAGAAGCAGGCTCCATGCACTGGAAGCCCGACGTGGGATTCGATCCCGGGTCTCCAGGATCGCGCCCTGGGCCAAAGGCAGGCGCTAAACCGCTGCGCCACCCAGGGATCCCTGTGTTTTATTTTAAAATAAAAAGTTTTTAGGGGTGCCTGAATGGCTCAGTTGGTTAAGTGCCTGCCTTCAGCTCAAGTCATGATCTTGGGGTTCTGGGATTGAGCCCTGCATCAGGCTCCCTGCTCAGTGGGGAGTCTGCTTCTCCCTCTGCTTCTCCTTCTGTCCCTCCCCCAGCTCATGCTCTCTGTCAATCTCTCTCTCTCTCTCAAATCTTAAAAAAAAAAAAATATATATATATATATATATATAAATAAATAAATAAAAATAAATTTAAAAATGTAAAAGAATTAAAAAAATCTCAAAAAGAATAAAAAGATAAACTAATTTAAAGATGGGTAAAGAACTTGAATCGACATTTCTCCAAAGAAGATATACAAATGGCCACTAAGCACATGAAAAGATGCTCAACATCTTTAGTCATAAAGAAAATGCAAGTAGAAACCGCATAAGATATCATTTCACACTGACTGACGGGTATAATAATAATAATAATAATAAAAAGATAATAACAAATGTTGACAAGAATGTGGAGAAATCAGAACCCCCATTCTCTGCTGATGGGATATATGAATATAAAATGGTGTAGCTGCTTTTGTTTTTTTTTTTTTTAAGATTTTAATTTATTTATTCATGAGAAACAGAGAGAGAGAGAGAGAGAGAGGCAAAGACACAGGCAGAGGAAGAAGCAGACTCCATGCAGGGAGCCTGACGTGGGACTCAATCCCGGGACCCCAGGATCACGCCCTGGGCTGAAGGTGGCACTAAACCACTGAGCCACCCGGGCTGCCCGGTGTAGCTGCTTTTGGAAAACAACTGGCACTTCCTCAGAAAGTTGAACATAGAGTAACCAATATGACCCGGCAACTCTATTCCTGGGAATATACCCAAGAGAAGACATATATCCACACAACAACTTGTACATGGGTATTCATAGCAATATTATTCATTCAATATTATTCATTGTTATTCAGCCTCCCAGTGAAAACAACCCAGATGTCCATCACCTGATGAATAGAGAAAATGTGGTATATCCATACAATGGAATATTATTTGAGAATAAAAAATGAAGTGGTAGTCTCAGTGGTCAGATGGTGGTTGCTGCAGAGCACCATGTGGTAATGATGGCAACAGAGCCAGAGCTGCTCCAAGATGAAGTGAAGAGGGAAGCAAAGTCTATCAAGGAAAAATGCAAACTATGCCAAGAAAGATTACAATGAAGCTTATAACTATTATACAAAAGACATAGATATGTGTCTTAAAATTGTTAGCTAAAGTGAGACTCGAGTAGATGCTCGAGCAGACTTGATGATGCTCAGAAGTTTCCAGGAAGCTCTGGGAGATGCATTGGCAGTGAGGCTGAATGACAGTTTTGTCTGGTGACATCTATGGAAAGGCAAATGCCCCCATCTTAGGGAATGCCATGACAGCATGTCATAATTTCTAGAGTGCCCTAGAACTGGATCACAGAAATGTTCAGGCACAACAGAATATATATGAACATGAGAAAAGACAGAAACAGATTTTGAGAAGCAGGATTTTTGGAAAATGGTTTTCTGCATAGACTATGCCCTAGAATTTGCCCTGCCTGCCATTGCTTCAAAATCACCAAAGCAGAATATTTAGCAATGCTGGATCAGTATCCAGGAGCGGTCTGCAGCCAGTGACATTCCACCAAATCCACGTTCTGTATGTACAAGGCCTCTGCCTTTGTTAAGAAGACCGTATGGAAAAGGCAGTTCAGTTTTTTGCACAGGCTCTCAGGATGGCTCCTGACCACAAAAATGCCTGCCTTGCTTGCAGAAATGCCGAAGCACTTAAAGCAGAGAAAGAAGATGGGAATAAAGCATTTAAAGAAGGAAATTCGAAGCTGGCCTATGAACTACACACAGAAGCCCTGGGGACAGACCCCAATAATATAAAAACAAGTGCCGAAGTCTACTGTAATTGGGGGATAGATCATTCCAAGCTTAGGAGACTAGTGGTGCAATAGAAGATTGCACAAATGCAGTGAGGCTTGATGCCACTTAATTAAAAGGCTCCTTGAGAAGAGGTCAGTGTTACATGGACACAGAACAATTTGAAGCAGCAGCACAGGACTGTGGAAAAGCATATCAGGTGGAGAAAACAGAACATACACAGCATCTAAAAAAAAATTCACAGCTGGAGCTGAAGAAAGGTAAGTAAAGAGGAGTGCGAGATTCTGGGAGTGTACATGGATGCCTCTGAGGACGAGGTCGAGAAAACTTAGCAGAAGTGAGCCTTGAGGGACGCCTGGGTGGCTCAGCGGCTGAGCGCTGGCCTTCGGCCCAGGGCGTGATCCTGGGGTCCCGGGATCGAGTCCCGCGTGGGGCTCCCTGCATGGAGCCTGCTTCTCCCTCTGCCTGTGTCTCGGCCTCTCTCTCTCTCTGTGTCGCTCATGAATAAATAAAATCTTAAAAAAAAAATGAGCCTTGAAGCTCCATGGAGACAGGCACAGGGGAGCCGATGCTGACCTCTAGGAGGAGGAGAAACGGTCCCCGGAGGTCAGAGGAGTGGCTCCTCTCCTCACTGAGCCGGGAGGACTCGGCGGAGCAGGCCCGGGAGCAGGGCGCGGGTGGGCTGACTCGGACCCAAACCGCGTTTCCTGGCATTCCTTGGCGGCGCGGGGCTTCAGCTTTGAAGCGGCTCGTCGGGGGGACTTTCCTTTTTCCGTTTGGGTAAAGAGAGAAAACCATCCGGCACCAGGCGGTGTGGCCTGGCTCAGCGTGACCTGGAAGGTGGACGCCGCTCCCCTCCTCTCTTCTCGCACCTTCGCGTTCTTGGGGCAGTTTCGCTCCCTCAGTTGGAAACCCTGGGCCGTGTGAGCGCCTGAAGGAAAGGGGCCTGGCTGCAAGGGAAGGGCTTTGTGCATTTTTGCTTTACTGTTTTATTTTACTTAAAAAGGCTGGAAAAGGGGTGGGACACCTGGCTGGCTCTTGACCTCAGATCTTAAGTTCAAGCCCCACGGTGGTTGCGGAGCCTACTTAAAATAATAAATCCTCTTTTTTCTTTTAAAGATAGATAGATAGATAGATAGATAGATAGATAGATAGATAGATTTATTTATTTATTTATTTATTTATTTATTTATTTATTTATTTATGAGAGCAGAGAGGGGGGAGGAGCAGAGAGAGAGGGACAAGTAGACTCTGAACTGACTCTACTGTGCTGTGCTCAGTGTGGAGCCCACTTCTGGGCTTGATCTCACTGCTCTGAGATCATGACCTGAGCTGAAATTAAGAGTGAAATGCTTAACCAGCTGAGCCACCCAAGCACCCCAATAAAATCCTCTTATTTTATCCTCTCTTATTTTTTAATCTATTTTTGTTTTTTTGAAGATTTTATTTATTCATGAGACACACACACACACACACACACACACACACACACAGGCAGAGGGAAAAGCAGGCTCCATGCAGAAAGCCCAATGTGGGACTCGATCCCAGGTCTCCAGGATCACACCCTGGGCGGAAGGCAAGCGCTCAACCGCCGAGCCACCAGGGTGTCCCTAAAATCCTCTTTTAAAAAGACAAAAAAAAAAATTGAAAATAAAATGTTCAACCCTTAAAAAAATAAAAGAGAGGGGCGCCTGCCCAGTTCAGTTGGAGGAATATGTGACTTCTGATTTCAGGGTTGTGAGTTTAAGCCCCACATTGGGTATGGAGATTATTTAAAAATCAAATCTTTTAAAAAAATTAAAAACAATTTTAAAAGGGAATGAAGGTTTTTTTTTTTTTTTTTAAGATTTTATTTATTCATGAGAGACACACAGAGAGATGCAGAGACATAGGCAGAGGGAGAAGCAGGCTCCATGCAGGGAGCCCGATCAGGGACTGGATCCCGGGGCCCCAGGATCATGCCCTGAGCCAAAGGCCACCCAGGCATCCCAGGAATTAAGTATTGATAGATGCCCTGTCTTAGCCTGTTTGGGCTGCCATAATAAAATGCCGTAGATTGGGTAGCTTAAAGAACAGAAATTTACTTGCTCACAGTTCTGGAGGCTGGAAGTCTGAGATCAGGGTGCCAGCATGGTTGGTTTCTGGTGTGGACTGTCCCCCTGGGTTGCAGATGGTTGCCTTCTCGTGTGCTCACACAACCTCTTCTCTGTGGGAGCATGCAGAGAGAGCGAGCAAGCTCTCTGGTGGCTCCTTAGAAAGGCACAAATCCCATCATGGGAGCTCCACCCTTGTGACCTCAACTACCTCCAAAATACCATCACATTAGGGGCTAGGGCTTCAGTATATGATTTTAGGGGGGCACATGGTAGGAGATGAATGAACATTGAAAGCATTCTGCTAAGTGAACAGACCATATGCCATATTACTCCATTGATAAGAGATGTCCAGAAAAAGCAAATCCATAGAGATAGAAAGCAAATTAGTAGTTACTTGACAGGGGCTGAGTAGGGGGAGGAAATAAACAGAGACTGCAAATGAATACAGTTTATTTTGGGGATGATGAAAATGTTGTGGAGTTAGATTGTGGGTTATTGTTGCACAACTTTGTGAATCTACTAAAAAAAGAATCCCACTGAGTTATACACTATAAAATGGCAAATTTTATGACGTGAATTACATCTTAATATTTTTTTAAAAAGAAAGGAAAAAACCACAGAGACACATCAATGGGCCTTGTTAGGCTCTAAATTCAAGCAAAGCAATTTAAAGACATTTTAAAAACAACCAGGGAAAATTGAACATGGGTTCTCTATTAGATGATATAAGGAATGATTAATTTGGGAATGTGCAATAATAGTAATGTGATTGTATTTTTTAAAATGCAGTCCTCACAACTGAACTGTGCAGAATATTCCAGCATCTACTTTCTTGCACACCCGTTCCTGTGTGAGCTTCCTAATGCCTGCTGTAAGCCATGGGGTAGACTGGGGTGGTGTGGGAGAGGCACATTCTCAAACTCATCACCTTCCCCCATGAAAGGAGGAAAGGGGGAGAGAGAGAGAGAGAGAGAGAGAGAGAGAGAAGGGTGCCTTGGGCTGTCGCAGGTGTGGGGAAGGCCACTGTCTCAGGCAGACTGCTCTCAGGCCACTGGTCTGGCCTCATTGGCTGGGGAGAGGCCCTGATTCTGGGGCCCTGTGAGCAGCTGGGTTGTGCTACCCCAAAGGCTCTAGTTCCTGTGTCATCAGGTGACTCCCACTGGTGACCTCCTTAGCTTTCACACATTTCCTCCCCTTTGGAGGAGTTCAAGGGCTAGAACCACAAAAGAAACCCAGGTTCAGGGGATCCCTGGGTGGCGCAGCGGTTTGGCGCCTGCCTTTGGCCCAGGGCGCGATCCTGGAGACCCGGGATCGAATCCCACGTTGGGCTCCCGGTGCATGGAGCCTGCTTCTCCCTCTGCCTGTGTCTCTGCCTCTCTCTCTCTCTCTCACTGTGTGCCTATCATAAATAAAAAATAAAAAAAAAATTTAAAAAAAAAATTAAAAAAAAAAAAAAAGAAACCCAGGTTCAGGACTGTGTGGTATGTGGAAAGGTGACTGTGACCGGTGTCTTACTTTCGTGGCTTCTCCATGGGGGTCTAGGGGGTCCAGGATGTGTGGTGGAGTTCGGTACTGAAGGCCCTTCTGGGAGATTTCTGAGTGAGGAGGCTGCCCAGAGACATTAGGGGGGCACAGGTGGGGGGCAGAACCTGATTCTGCCCTGCGAATGGGAGCCGGAGTTCTCGGTGGAGGTGAGCCCCAGGGGCGGGAGCAGGCCAGCAGCAGAAGCCCTCTGGGCAGCAAAATGCCTGCGGGCTGGCCCAGGAGATGGAAGCTTCTGTCCACATCAAAACCGGGATGCAGAAGCCAGTAGTGATTATTTTTAATCATCAAAAACTGGAAACAACTCAGATACCCCTCAGCTGGTGGCTGTAGGATGGAACAGTACTCGGGAAGCGAAGTGAGCGACCCACTACCACAACTGCCTCGCTGAATCCCAGATGCAGTTTGTCAAGTGAAAGGGGCCCGCACACAAGGGCATTCACGTTGTGTCTGTCTGGCTTTCTGGAAAAGGCAAAATGGTGGGACAGGACACAGATGAGTTATTGCATGGGGGTGGGGGTAGGAGGAGGGGCCGACCACAAAGTGGGGGAGAGAATGTTGCACACGGATGGAAATGTTTTATATCTTGATTATCGTAACAGTTATACAACTCTTGAGTTTTTCAAAAGTCCTAAAATTGTACACTAAAAAAGTGAATTTTACTGTATGTAAATTATACTTCAATAAGCCTTTATTTTTTTTTTAAAAGATTGTATTTATTAATGAGAGACACAGAGACACAGGCAGAGGGAGATGCAGGCTCCATGCAGGGAGCCTGATGATGTAGGACTTGATCCCAGGACTCCAGGATCATGACCCGAGCTGAAGGCAGATGCTCAACCATTGAGCCACTCAGTGTCCCGAAAAAATGAGATTTTTATGGCCCAGCAAGATTCAATGGTGAGGATTCAATGAATATGAAGGCCTGAGCCCTGGGCCTCACCCATAGTGAGTACTCAGGAAAGGCAATCTCATTATTATCATAGGCTTGCTAAATTTAGCAAATAAAAATACAGGACTTCTGCTTAATTTAGAATTAAATAATTATTTAAATAACATGGAATCATTAAATCACAATTTTTTTCGTGTAAGTATGTCCCGTGCAATATTTGGAATATACTTATACTAAAAAGTACTATACACAATTATTGACATAATTATACAAAAAAATATGTATTGTTGGTCTGAAGTTCAAATTTAACTGGGTACCTGGTGTTTCGTCTGTCCCCCTGTTAAGAGGGACAGGGATTTGGGGAATAGGAGATTGGGACTAAGCCCGAAGGTGAGTAGAGAGATGAATGCTGCGCTGTTTTAACCTCCTGGCAGCCTGAGCCATGTAGGTACTTGACCTGCATGCAACCTCACCTCCTTCAGGAAGCGTCCTTGATTTAACCCGTTCAGCCATTCATTCCTTAGTCCTGCTTTTTGTTCAGACCCACGGCTGCCAACTGGTGTCATCGTAACTCACGCCTGGGCCAGTACTGCCCTTGGGATGTTCTGAAGTCATTTCTTGTGTACAGGCCTGTTTCCCCCAGTAGCCAGCCTCCGGGGCAGGGCTGCGCGCCTCCGGCCTTCCCGGGGGTCCCTGGCAGCAGTGGGCGCAGCGCACACAGACTCCCGGTGCCTGCGGCTGATGGCTGAGTGGCAGCACGGCTCTTACATAACCAGTTTCTCTCCTCCTTTCTCTTTCCAGAGCCAGATTTCACATTGAGCAGCTGCAGACGGAGAAATCAGAGAAAGCACAACCCAGCCCCAGATTCCGAGGGGACTGCTGGGGACTCTCTCCTCTTGCTCAAGAGGGAAGATCCCGAGGCCAGAGTCTCAGGCCAGGTCCTGGCTGCCATGGGACTCGCAGCTGCTGCCCCCCTGCTGCCCTCCACACTGCCAGGCAGATAAGGGCGGGCACTGCCCCAGGAGCACCTGCTGCCCCCTGCCGGGCTGCTCTTCTGTAGCCAGCCTTTCCCCAGCTTTGGGCCACCTTTGCTGACCTGAGGCCATGTAGGCCCTGCCTGGGTCTTTGTGGATAGACACACACGGCTGGGGACACTGCCTCTGCTCTCTGGGGACACAGCGCACCACCATGCCCCGGGGAATCGCCTGGCTGCACTGTGAGTACTGGGGGTGTCTGTGGAGACGGCCAGGGGGAGGCCTTGGCCCAGAGCTGGGCTCTGCCGTAACCATGGCAACCAGGCCATTCCTGCTGGTGACAAGTTGAGATGCTTCCCAGCCTAATAGCCTGGGGACTCCCATGGCCGCCCTCTGCCCTGCCTCTGGGCGACCCCAGCTCAGACCGGCGTGCTGGATACGAGGTCTAGGCTGGGTGGGCATGGTCATGGGAGGTCAGGGGGATGGGGCAGGCACTGGGGGCAAGTGGTAGCACCACCCTCTCAGACCCCTTGCTGCTGGGGTGTACTGGGTGGGGGGCGGAGGTGCAGAGAGGATTTCTGGCCTCCCTGGGTGTGGTCAGCTGGGGGCGGGAGCTTGTGAAAGTGGGCCTCGTGACACGTGGGGCAAGTGCCGCCAGGTGCTGGAGAAGGCAGCCTGTTCCCGCTGCCCCTCCCTCCATAATAGAACAAAATTAAAAGAAAGAGAACAGTGTTGTTGGTAAAAAGAAAAATAAGTTGAAATGAGGACAGAAAGCATCTAGAAGCCTCTCAAGCCTGCTGGTGGGAGGCCAGACCAAGATCCCTTCAGACTCCAAGATTCAATTGAATTGACTCAAATTCAACACATTTTTCTGGTGCCTCCCACATGCCCACTGGAGAGTTACTGCCATGGCAACAAGGACCTGGGCTAGCTCACGCCCCTCTCTGTGATGCCTGGCACGGAGTTAGGCGCTAGGACCTGTGTGCCTAATGGACAAGGTCCGCGGTTGGATCCTGCAAGGGATCCAGCCTGGCCCTTGAAGAGGGATACTGCAAAGGGTCAGGGCATTCAGAACACACAGAAGGACCAAGACCCAGTGTTCTGGAAGCTTCCAGTCACCAGAAGCCAGAGGAGCAGCATGGATGAGGTGCCACTTGAAATAGTTTCAGAGGTGGGCAGTGTTCACACAGGTAGATGTGGGAAGGTGAGGATGTGTCCCAGGTAGAGGGAACAGCATGAGCAAAGGTTCAGCAGTGAGACCGTGAGAGGCCACACTATAGCCGGTTTGGGCTCCGATGGTGGAGGCCTTGAATGTCAGTTCATGAGACAGCAGGGAGCCCTGGAAGGTTCAAGATCCGGGGATGGGCTTTTGCCTGGGAGTTACTCTGCTTTAGGAAATCAGTCCGTGGTATTTGCTGGCCCTGCTGTCGCAACCTTCTGGGCAGGAAGAGATGAAGGTCTGTTCCGGAGATGGACGTGGGAATGGAAGGCATGGTGGAGGCTGATTGCAGGCCTTGGCAAGGATCGGCTGTGGGGTGGGAGGCAGGGAGGGGTGTAGATGAGGGGCGTGTGGATGGGCTGGGTGCGGAAAGGGATGGGCTGCCGTAACAACTTGCCACAGCTCGGTTACTTAAAACAGTGGCAATTTATTCTGTCCCAGGTCTGGAGGCCAGAGGTCTAAAACTAAGGTGTGGGCAGGGCCAGTCTCCTCTGAAGCTCTAGGGGAGGCTCCTTTCTGCCTCTTTCTGCTTCTGGTGGCACCTGGCATTCCATGGTTTGTGGTGGCGTCACTCCAGTCTGTGTCCATCTCCTCCTGGCCCTTCCCTCTCTGTGTCCTCCCCTCTTCTTATGAGGACACTGGTCACTGGATTCAGAGTGGGCCTTAATTTTACCTGCAAAGACCCCATTTCTAAATAAGGTCACATCTGGAGATCTGGGTGAGCAAGGAGTTCTGGGGGGTGGGGAGATGCTGTTCAACCCTCTCCTCAGGTTCAGATTTTGTCGCTGCAGGTGGGGTTGGTAGACAAGTCCCATTTGTCCCTGCACAAGGGGCTGTCCCTCGGGAGAGCACAGCCCCTCCCCTTCCAGCCAGAGACTCCGGAAGGGATCTCCTTTCTCACTTGCTCTTTCTTCAGCCTCCTCTTCTGTCTTGGGGGTGTCTTCCTTCTGGAGGACGAGGGGGCAAGACTGGCCCCCTTCCAGAGTTGGGGGTTGCACTGGCTATGGGACCCTCTGGGGTGCAGAGCACTGTGAGGCTATGGCCATGCTGGCCCTGGGTAGTTACCGGTTTGCTGACCTGTTTCTCGGGGTGGAGGCAGCAGAAGAGGGGCTTAAATTTGGAGATGGTGGTCATTCTGCAGATCTAAAGGAAGTCTGGGTCTGGGGGAAGGCAAAGCGTCCACGGACAAAGTTTCTGGCACAGCCCATGCATGCCAGGCTGGCACGTGGTGGCTTTCTATGACTTGTTCCCTGCTAGGGGCCCACAGTTGTTGGGCCCCAAAGACCCAGACCAGGATCTGGGTAATGGCAGTGAGGGTTAGATTTCAGGGGTTGACTAGGCAGCCATGGTGACTGCCCCATAGGAAGGAGGGCCAAGTGCAGACAGAGATACTGATTTTTATTTTTTATTTTATTTAGTTTTTACAAAAGATTTTATTTATTCATGAGAGACACAGAGAGAGGCAGAGACATAGGCAGAGGGAGAAGCAGGCTCCCTGTGGGGAGCCTGATATGCAACTTGATCCCAGGACCCTGGGACCACACCCTGAGCTGAAGGCAGACGCTTAAACACTGAGTCACCCAGGCATCCCAGAGTTACTGATTTTTAAAGACAAGATGCAAAGCTAGATTTTTATGTGAAATCTCTGAACCAGCTGTGGCCCACAGTTTGCAACTGTCTCTGGAGATCAAGGGCTCTGTGAGTATCAAAGGAAGGTCTCCAGACAGGCGGCAGCAGCACCTGGGAACTTGGTAAAAATACAAATTCTCTGGGCCCACCCCAGACTTATTGAATCAGTCTGGGCCTTAACCAGCTTTCCAGAAGATTCAGATGCATGTTTCTGATTCCTTGTTCAAGATGAACCCCCAAAGTGCTCAGTACACAAGACCATGTTGTGGTTAACTGCATTACGGATTCACGTAACAGGGGCCAAGTTGTCTGGTCAAGGAGCAAGTTGAACAGATGGTGCTAGAGACAGAGATTGTGGGGGCTGGTTCAGGCAGGGGAGCGCCTGCTGGGGGGTGGTAAGGAGTCTTGGTGAGACCTTGAAAGAGGTCTGCCATTTGAGAGGAAACCCGGGGAGGGGGGCAAAATGTGAGCAAAAACCTCGAACGGGGAGTGATCTTGACCTGCAGGGGTGCCAAGCTGAGGGCCTCAGTGATTTACAGACAAGATAGAAAGCCGGCAGAAAACACTGGGACGGTTTGTGTTTATCTGTTCTTTTGTCCAAATACCAGGACAAGCACTTGGGAGGAGACAGAGGAAGCGCAAGATGAGTTGCAAATTTGCAACCTTGAAAATATATGGCTGGCGGACTTCTGTGAGAAGGGCTGGTAGGCTGCAGCCGTCTTGGGCACAGGGCTTGTGTCCACCTAGGGAGCTCCTGGTGAGGACCCAGCCAGAGCACAGGCCTGGCAGCAGGGCTGCAGGTGGAGAGGCGGCAAGGAGCAGGCCTGGCGCAGTGAGGGATTAAGAACAAAAGTCTCCCTAAATTCCAGGGAGGTAAATGGAGAAAGTACAGTCATTCCTACTCATGACCAGGTAGGGGACAAGGATGACAGCTTGCCTGGCTATTTCGGGGAGGAAAGAAAAGGAAAAAAGAAAAGAAAACAAATGATTGCTTTTGACTATAGCAATAATATAGATATTGATTATATTGATTGTAGAATATAAAGTATGTCCTAAAGGGGCACCTGGGTGGCTCAGTGGGTTGGGCGTCTGCCTTCAACTCAGGTCATGATCCTGAGGTCCTCGGATGGAGCCCCATGCCAGGCTCCCTGCTCGGTGGGGAGCAGGTTCCTCTCTCTGCCCCTCCCCTCACTCGTGCTCTCTCTCTCAAATAAAATCTTAAAAAAAAAAGTCCTACAAAATATAAAGAATATAAATGTCTCCCATAGAGATTTGGTACATTTCCCTCTAGCACACTTGCACTGCATTTCTCACGCACACACAGATGTACGTAATCCACGTCGTGCTGTACACCCAGAGGAGGGATGTTGAGTCATGCTTTTTTAAAAAAAAAAATTATTTATTTATTCATTCAGAGACACAGAGGCAGAGACACAGGCAGAGGGAGAAGCAGGCTCCATGTAGGGAACCCGATGTGGGACTCGATCCCTGGTCTCCAGGATCACACCCTGGGCTGCAGGTGGCGCTAAACCGCTGTGCCACCGGGGCCACCCAAGTCATGCTTTTTAAGACTTTACTAGGCATGGGCAGGCCGGGTGGCTCAGCGGTTTAGGGATCGAGTCCCACATCGGGCTCCCTGCATGGAGCCTGCTTCTCCCTCTGCTTGTGTCTCTGCCTCCCTCTCTGTGTGTCTCTCATGAATAAATAAGTAAAATCTTAAAAAAAAAAAAAGACTTTACTAGGCATGTCGTGAGTACTTTTCCTGTCACATAATCATATCATAAACATTCTTTGACAATGTGGTTTGTATTGGCTTCAGTCATCAATGAACATCGGGGCCATTTACAGATTCTCACTATTATTAAAGAGAATAATACTGCCACGGCACTCTTTGTCCACACAAATCTTTTGGTGATGACTCTCTTGTTTTCCTTCAGGTTTGCCCTTGAAATGAATTTAATGGGTCAAAAGATGCGAAGAAGTTTTTTAATTTTTTAAAAAAAGTCTGAGGGATCCCTGGGTGGCGCAGCGGTTTGGCGCCTGCCTTTGGCCCAGGGCGCGATCCTGGAGACCCGGGATCGAATCCCACGTCAGGCTCCCGGTGCATGGAGCCTGCTTCTCCCTCTGCCTGTGTCTCTGCCTCTCTCTCTCTCTCTCTCTGTGACTATCCTAAATAAATAAATAAAATATTAAAAAAAAAAAAAAAGTCTGAGAGAGGGATCCCTGGGTGGCGCAGCGGTTTGGTGCCTGCCTTTGGCCCAGGTCGCGATCCTGGAGACCTGGGATCGAATCCCACGTCGGGCTCCCAGTGCATGGAGCCTGCTTCTCCCTCTGCCTGTGTCTCTACCTCTCTCTCTCTCTCTCTCTCTCTCTCTCTGTGACTATCAAAAAAAAAAAAAAAAAAGTCTGAGAGAGTGAGGCAGAGAGGGACAGAGGGAAAGTCCCAACCAGACTCCCTGATGAGAATGGAGCCCAATGCTGGGCTCACTCTCCCAACCCTGAGGTCAGGAACTGAACTGAAGCCAAGAGTCAGATGCTTAACCCCCTGCACTAACCAGATGGGTCAAAGGATGAGAATTTTTAAGGCTTAATGGGTCAAAAGGTTTGGACATTAAGTTCACTAATAATAAAAATTTCCAGATTGCTTTCCAGGATAAGAGCACCTGCCTCACTCCTTTGCCAGAACCAAGTGTTAGGAAAAAGAAAAAGAACCCCCTCCCCCCAACAACTTTCCATTTTGATACGTGAAACATGGCATCTGATTGTTTTATTTATTTATGTTTAATTTTTTTTATCTGATTGTTTTAATATTATTTCTTTACCTCTATTGGTGAGTTTGATTTTTTGGATACGTTTCCTGCCCATCTATGTTTTCTTTCTGCTCCGATCAGTTGGACCGTTGTTCAGAATTTTTCTAAGTGTGTTGGGTTCTGGGCAATCACAAAAGCTGTTTTTAAAGCCCCGGTGCCCCCCAGCGGTGAAGGCTGGTAATGCCTGGGAGGCGGAGCCCGTTGGCAGGCAGGCAGGCAGGGCCCGGATCCCCAGGATGAGGATGAGCACTTCGTCAGGGCTGTGGTGATTTGTGCGTCTGAGAGGGATGCCAAGATCCGTTACAGCAGGGAGGATAATGGTTCCCAACAGTCACCTGTAGAGCTGGAACGAGCATCCCTATCTTCTGAACCCCCAGATGAAAACGCAGAGCCAGGCTTTGAGGACGCTCCCGCCCCAGATGCGGTGGGGGCTGAGGCTGCCCCGGGCAGGGGGCTGTGCCTCCCCCTCGGGTGCGAGTGTGGGGAGGGGGAGACGGGACGCTAACCTCGGGGTGGGACTGCTGGGGTGCTGGGCCGGCTGGGGCCAGGGGCGGGCAGGACGGCTCCTGCTCACCTGGCCTTGCAGGCTCTGAGCCTGGAGCCAGGGCAAGCACCGGTGGTGGCCGGAGGGTGGCGCGAAGGCCTCCGCGGGGCTCTGCGCCTCGGCCTCCCATGGGGCGCGGGAAAGGGAGCGCACACGCACAGCTTTGCACACGCGGGGCGCGTGAAGTGGCGGGGTGCTCATGTGCTCCTCTTGCACACGGTCCGCAGATCTCGGGCTCCTCCTTGGCATGGCCTTGGGGAACCAGGGTTTGGAGATGTGGCCCTTGACCCAGAACGAGGAGTGTGCCGTCACCGGCTTCCTGCGCGACAAGCTGCAGTACAGGAACCGCCTTCAGTACATGGTAACGGTGCAGGCGGCGCCCTGTTCCCCTTCCCGGGCCCTGGGCTCTCAGGGCGCAGGCCTTGGGCGCCCCTCCTCCGTCGCCTCGGCCCTGAGCCCCCTGGCCCCTTTCTCCTCCTTTCCCACCGTACAGGCCCCTGTACCTGGCCCCCAACACACTGTCCCCTCCCCTGCCAGCCAACCCGGAGGCCTCCACCCCTGCTGCTTGGTCTGACCTTTGACCCTACCTCCACAGGGCACTCACCCCACATTGCATGAATGGGTTCCGGGAAGCCTTGGGGGAACTCCAGGAGCTTATTAGCAGAGCAGATAAGGACCTAGAAATTGGAACGCGCACCTCTGTGCAGGGTAGAGGAGCCCGGGGCCCTGAGGCTCTGGCAGCCTGCCTGTCTTCTTTTTTCTTTTCTTTTCTTTTCTTTTCTTTCTTTTTCTTTCCTTTCTTTTCTTTTCTTTCTTCTTTCTTTCTTTTTCCTTTCCTTTCCCTTCCTTCCTTCCTTCCTCTTTCCTTCCTTCTTCTCAGCTTTACTGAGATGTAATTCATATACCATACTATTCACCTGTTTATGTGTATAGCTCAGTGGTTTTTAGTATATTGGCAGATCTCTGCAACCAGCACCGTAATAAGTTCAGAGTAATCTTACTTAAAATAGTCTTCCTCACCTCCAACGAATATACTTCTTTTAGGGTAGTAGGTCCCTCAAATACTTCTTGGCCTGAAGTTTCCGCCATCATAGGAACTCCATGTTTGGCCTCAGCCTGGGTCCCAGGGGAAAGAGAGTTGTCATTGTCCTGGCAGGGAGCCGAGTGCATATTCTCTATGGAAGGCTACCTCTACCATCAAAGGGCTGGTCCTTGGTCTTCTCCTCCTACATCAAGTTGTCTGGGAGTTGGGGGGACCTGTCTGAGCCATTGCTGACTCTGACCTCATGGTTTGTTCTTGTACTTCCCCAGAAACACTACTTCCCCATCAACTACAGAGTCAGCGTGCCTTATGAGGGGGTGCTCAGAATGGCCAACATCACCAGGCTGGTGAGAATCCTGTCCTGGGCTAGGGACCTCTGCCTCCTGGGACACCCCACGGACCCAGCCCAAGGCACACTGGCCTCGCCAGTCCTGTTGCCAGGGGCCTTTCCCAGCTCTGCAAGCAAGCCTGCCCTTGGTGTCGGCCCAGGGGTGCTCCATGCCCACAGTGGATGCCTGTGGTCTGCTCTTGTTGTGGGGACAAGTTGGGTGGGGGTGGTCAGGGTGGTGGCAGGAAGGGCCCAGAGCCCCGTGTCTGTGGGCTTTAATGATTTCTCCTGTCCCCACAGCAGAGGGCCCGAGTCAGCCAGCAGGAGCTGCGCTATCTGTGGGTCTGGGTGAGCCTCAGTGCTACTGAGTCGGTGCAGGAAGTACTGCTTGAGGGCCACCCATCCTGGAAGTACCTGGAGGACGTACATACGCTGCTGCTGGATGTGCAGCAGAGCCTCACGGTGAGCTGTGCAGAGGTGCAGGTGGGCAGGTTGTGTTTGCGTGTTTGTGTGGTGGCTGAGGATTGTTGAGGGAAGAGGAAAACACATAGAAAGTTTCAGCATGTCCCGAAGGGAGAGAGAAATGAGAGGAAGAGATGGCCAGTGCCCAGTGGGCGGCCTGGGCTGGAGGACTCCTGCCCTTCAGGAGCCTCAGGATGTTCCAGGCTCTGTCTCTTGCTCTGTGATCCTGGGCAAGTCACTGAAGCCAGCCAAAGGAACTCTAAAAGTTCCTTTCGGGGGAGAGGGGAGGAGGCAGGAATAGGTGGAGTGATGAAAACAGGAGGTTTTTAGGGTAATGAAGCATTTCTGTAGACACCGTAAATGGAGGATACATGACATCATGCCTTGTCGAAGTCCATAGCACGTACACCACCAAGAGTGAGCCCTAATGTAAACTATGGACTTCAAATAATAACAATAATGATAATAAGGTTCCTGAAGTTTGCCTGCCCAGCAGGGTTGATCTGAGGCCTCAGGGATGTGTCCTCTGAAAGGCCTGCAGAGTCAGGTCACAAGATCAGTGTGAGCCCGTGCAGGCCACGTGCATTCTGCAGGACACCCCCCCCCCACCCCGGTTTTGCCCTACTCCCCGATGCTAGCCATCCTCAGGAGCCTGCCCCGGGGAGCTGTGAGCTGTGGAGGGGACCAGGGTTTAGGAGCTCACCGCTGCTGGGAGTTCTGGGGACGCTTTGGTTTGGGCAGAGGCTTAGAGGCCCACTGGTCTCCTTCATGGCTCTTGTGCCCGTGGGCCATGTGAGCTGGATCTGACCTCGACAGACAGGTTTGTATCCTTGGTTTTCCTCGAGAGAGCCTGACCCTGAGTTCTTTGAGAGCTGTCCACGAGGTTGTGAGTGGGCTGAGGCCTACCCCCCACCATGCCCCCCCAGACTGTTCAGATTTAACCAGCGTTAAGTCTGTCTTCTTTCTCATGGAGTTAATGGCCTGTGACTCGCTCCAAATACGCCCAGTGTCTGGTGGGGAGTGGGCCATGGGGACAGACCCCTCCTTCCTCCCACCACACTCGCTTCTCTTTCCAAGCCTTTGTAGACTGGCTTTTCAGGATTGCTGTGACAAATTGCCAGTAACTGGTGGCATGAAACAATTGAAATTCTTCTGCCCCAGGCCTGGAGGACAGACACCCGCACTCAGGATATCAGCAAGGCCATGCTCTCTTGGAAGGCTCTAGGGAGGAAAGGCCCATCCTGCCTCTTCCAGCTTCTGTTGGCTCTACTGTTGTTGGCTTGTGGCCACGTCACTCCAGCCTCTGCTTCCACCCTCACACGGCCTTTCCCTCTTGTGTCGTCTTACAAGGACACCAGTCATTGGAGTAGGGCCCAACCCTAAATTCAAATTGATCTCATCTGGAGATGCGTAAGGACATCTGCAAATATGTTTCCTAATGGGGTCCTATTCACAGGTACTAGGGTTGGACACAGCTTTTTTGAAGGGGGATCAGGGTCACACAATTCAACCCAGTACATTACCTTAGGGAAGGTCTTGCCCTGGCTCAGGCCCCACATTTCCTTCCTATGCCATATCTCTTGCAACAGCTCTGGCCCCCTGCTCGGTCCCCCACTGTGCCTGCCTGCTCCCCTGTGGTGCTCCCTGTAAGTACCACGGAGAGACGCACCTTGAGCTTGGCGCCTGAGACTGGCCCGGCCTGTGTGCCTTGCACCTACGTGTCCTCACGATACGACCCTCAGGAGGGTCCTTGGATCTTGCTCCTTGCAGGCAGTGGAGACCTTTGAATCCTGAAGGACAGTCTCCCCGGGCCAGGACTCCCTGTGTGGTGCTGGTGGCAGGGCCTGGGCTAGAACAGCAAAGATGCCCCCTACTTCCCTATGTCCTCGCCTGCTCCCTGCAATCATTTTTCCTAAGATGGAAATAGAGGAGCCTCTGTGTTGGGCTTGGGTGAGGGGCATCAAGGGGGGACCCTCTGGGAACCATGTGTGGCGCAGTGGTTTAGCACCTGCCTTTGGCCCAGGGCGCGATCCTGGAGACCCGGGATCGAGTCCCACGTTGGGCTCCCGGTGAATGGAGCCTGCTTCTCCCTCTGCCTATGTCTCTGCCTCTCTGTGTGACTATCATAAATAAATAAAAATTAAAAAAAAAAAAAGGTGGGGGAAACCCTCTCAGGAAGGTTGGCGCCTGCAGGCAGGAGACAAATTACCCTCCTGGTCACAGGAAGTCCCCTTCCTCCCTGGTTTGTGCAGCTCCAAGCAGGGCAGCCTCCAGGGTTCTCCTGGGATGTGGCCCTGTCTCTTCACTGGTGTTGAGGGGCGGGGGTGCTGGTGATGCCCCAGGTCCTGATGGTCTCCTCCCTTCCAGGATGTGGAGGTCGGCCCCAAGGTGGAAGCGGTAGTGTCACTCCTGAGTGCCCCGAGGCTGAGCCTGAAGCTGGTGCGACCCAAAGCCCTCCTGGACAACTGCTTCCGGGTCATGGAACTGCTGTACTGTTCTTGCTGTAAGGAGCGAGCGGATGGGGCTGGGGCAGGACACCGGCCTTCTGAGCCTGGATCACTGAGCAGAGCCAGGACCCTCCTGGGCACGCAGCTCCCCAGGGCTCTAGGGCATTTCTGAAAGCCAAGATGGGCCCTGGGTATAGGAGCACGAACAACGTGGCTTGGTCTGGGGACGAGGGGGGCTGCTGACCACTCCTGCAGCCTTTTTTTTTTTTTTTTCTCTCCTGTCCCCTGCAGGTAAACAGAGTTCTGTCCTAAACTGGCAGGACTGTGAGGTGCCGAGCCCTCAGCACCACAGCCCAGAGCCCTCATCGCAGTGCGTGGCTGCTCAGCTGTACCCCCTGTCCCAGTCGCCGCCTATCTCCCTGCCCCGCTCCCCACGGTCCAAGCCTGGAGCCCCAGCTCCGTGAAGGTGCTGAGGGTGCAGGCAGAGGCCTGTTGCCCCTGGTGGCCAGTGGGGCGATCTGTGTGGGGCAGCTCGAGGTGCTCCCGCGGTTCAGTTGAGCCAGAGACTTGTCTGGGCGGTGGTGGGGAGCCCTCTCTTGGGGGAAGAACCCTCAGGAGAGTGTTTTTCCTTTGAGGGGGGTTCGGTGCCTAAGAAGGGCCCAGTCTCCCATTCGGTAGCTCACGTGGTCTCACCTGGAGCGGCAGGGGTCTGGGGGCACCTGAAGGTGCGCAGAGCTCTCTACGCCTTCCTGCGCCGCCCGGAGGTGGTGCTGAGCTGCGTGTCTCGGGTGGCCGCAGAGGCAAGACTGTGCCGGGTGGGCGGGGGGCGAGACGGGAGAGGGCAGCGCCACACACCACATCTTGCCACAGTGGATGCTCTTCCAGTTTCTATTTTCTATTAAACACTTGCTTGGTTTGGTTTGGTTTGGTTTGCATCCGCGAAGGTGAACCGCAGCGGGCTGAGAGCCCAGTCAGCTCCAGCTGGCCCAATGGTAGGACCCAGGAGACCTGGGGCCCGGGTCTGAAGAGTTGGATTTGGAATGGGTGAAGCCTTAGCCTGGGGGCCTAGAAATGGCGTTTGAGGGACTTGCTCCCAGACCTGCCCTCCTCAGTGCCTCCTGGGCAGGGACAGAGGAATTCAAAGGCATAGGTCCCGGCGCAAGACCTGGCCGCCCCTGCCCCTGGCCCATGGAGCCCGGGCTCCCAGGGTGCCCCTGCCCCAGGCCGGACCTGCGGCGGGAAAGGCGCCGGGGCTGCTGCAGGGGGCTGGGGAGCGGCCCTGGAGGAAGCCAGGCGGAGGCAAGGGTGTTAATTACAGTACAACTTTATTAATACTGGAATCTTCACAGTGCATTTGTTACTTGTAGCAGTGACTATTTAAATCGAGGGGAGGGCGGGGTGGAGGGGGCAGGGAGGAGAGGATCATTTATCCAAAAAACGGACAGAAAGAAAAGAAACAAAATGGGTCAAATGGGATGGGGCTGGGTGGGGAGGGGTGGAGGGAAGAAAGGGTGAGTAGGAGCCAAGAAGGGAGACTCAGGGTGGGGAAATAAATTAAAAAAAGGAACAAGTTAACAACAGCACCAGAAAAGTTACTTCAGTCAAAAGACGCTTTTGAAAAGAATATTTCTCTGTACAAAAAAGAAAAAAAAAAAAAAAAAGAACGTAAAGAAGTCCCCCAAACCAAAGTTTGTGATGTGGGATGGTTGGCTCGGATCCCAAGGGGGTGGGCCTAAGAGGTGGTCACTAACTGGGAGATAGGTGGTCAGGGGGATGGAGGAGTTATGTACACCCTGGGGTGGCTTGGAGGGGAGGAGGCATGAGCCTGGGGGCCCCTCCTCGGGCCTCCCAAGCCACCCCCCCACCCTACCCCCCACCGCGCTCCTTACCCTGCTCACATCACACATCCTGCATCTTCCTCCCTCAGCCCACCGGGGTAAAGACCAGCACAGCCCTTCGGGGAGGGGCAGTGCAAACCCCCCACACCCCCGCGGCTCCTTACACCGGCCACCTGCTCTCCCGGCGCTCCAGGCCTTCCCGCACCTGGGCCCTCTCCAGGTGCCCTAACCCGGGCTCTCGGGTTGGTCTGAGCATTCAGCAAGGCTGTTCTCAGACCCAGCAACTTACAGAAACCTTTCTCCATCTGTGCTTGGGGAGCCCGGGGGGCTCCATCCACTCAGGAGCATCCTTGGTTCCCCAGACCTGCCTGGCCGCCTTACTTGGATCCCAGTTCCCTGCAGAACTACCAGGAGCTCCAGCCTGGCGCTGACTCAGACCCAACCCCACCCCATCCAGACCAGGAAAAGCCCGCTCTCCTGACCCCGGGAGGCCCCTGCCCTGTGGTCCTGCTGCCCTCCGAGCCCGGCCACCCTCTCTGCTGGCCTGCAGGACAACAGGAAGCCCTCCACTCGCCCTAGACTCACCTGCTTCTACCTGCTGCTTAGAGTTGGCGGGACTCGGTAAATGGAGGGGAGGGCACCCCCACCCTGCACCCACCGCCAGCACAGGACTGGGGGCCGGGGGGACTGTGCCGGGATGGCATCTCCTCTGGCAACAGAGAGTCAAAGCCAATCTCCCCGGATCACACCTCACCCCCATCCAAGCGGTCGTGCTGGAGGCCCCACCTTGGCCCTCCCCAACCTTATTTTGGCTTTGCTCCAGAAACTGGAGGAAAAAACAACTACCCCTTGGCTTTGGGGAAGCCAATTTGGCCCTCCTCCTCCGGCCATGGGCCCACCGGGCCACTGTGAGGACCCCTTGTCCCTCAGGCACTCTCGGACACCCTGTACTGTCCACCCTGTCCCCACACATAGTCCTTGTCCAGTCAGCTCTATTTTATTATTATATTCATAAAATAACCCCCCATACCCTCTACAGCTCCAGCCCCTACCCCCAAAGGTGGCCGAAACCGTGACCAAAGTGCCACCAGAGTTAAAGTCTCATCTGAAAGCAGCTCCCAGAGGGCTGGCCAGATGACTGTCAGGCCTCTGGATCCTTCCCCACTGCCCTGCCCTCAACCTCAGCCACACACTTCAGCGTCCATGGCCTCCTCCACACAGTTCCCCAGGATTTAACTTGGGGCCCTGGGCCTGTGGGCCGCATTCCCCCCACAGCACGGTGGACCTTCCCACCTCAGTCTGTGCTCCCCACCCAAATGCCATTTTGTGTAGCTTCAGTCAAATCTGACACCTTGGCCCGACTGGGTGCCTGGCCCCTCCACAGACAGCCTGCCTCCCTGACTGAGGGGAGCCGGGGAGAGGAGAGAAGGGAGGAGAGAGGAGCCCGGCCAGGGGCGGGGTGGGGGGGGGCTGGCATTCAGGAGAAGCTGGGCCTGGTCGCCTAAGCTGCGGCCCTAGGGCCCAGACCAGGGCGCGCTGAGATAGGGAAAGGCAGGGCCTTGGAAGAGGAAGAGGAGGGCAGAGCAGGCAAGAGACGTAAAAAACAGGCTCCAAATCCAGTTCAAGGCCTGTAGGCTCAGAGCTGGCGAGCTGTGTTAAAGAAGTCACTTCCCGCTTAAGTACTGAAATCCAAGACACGTGTCTTTCCATCCAGTGGCTTTGCCTCATGTGACTTAAAAAACAAAAAACCGAAAGCTTGCCTGGTTCTGCTCTCCACGCTGTGCCTTCGCTCTGAGCGTCTGCTGTTCAGCCAGGCCACGGCCTCTCAGGGGGCCAGAGGGCGGGAGGGTGGCGCCATCACAAGATGCGGGGCGCCGACCTGTCGTTGGTGACGGTCCTGCGGAGCCGCACCCCGCGGCGGATGGCCACCAGCATGTCTTCGGCGGGGGGGTCCCCGGCGGCGGCGGGGGGCGGGCTGGGCGTCTCCTCGGCGGGGGCGGCCAGGGCGGTGGGGAAGGGGAACTGGCCCTCGCCCAGGGCGTGGGCGCCCGCCACCAGCTCCCCGAGCTTCTCCACCAGGCTGTGCCGGTTGGCGGCCAGCTGCTGCTGCTGCTCGTCGTCGTCCGCCGCCAGCCCGGCGTAGCTGGCCGCCTCGGGGGCCGGGCTGGCCCAGGCCGTGTTGGGCAGGCTCAGCCTCTTGGGCGACGCCTTGGCCAGGTCCGGCGCCAGGGGCGAGGCGGCCTCGTCGCTGTAGAAGACGCACTCCTCGCTGCCGGCCCGCGTGGGCCCCGAGTAACCGGGGGAGTCGGGCACCGTGGGCGTCTTCACGGGGACGATGGGCGGCCGGATGGGGATGGGGCCGGCGCTGGAGAGCGCGCGGCGCACGGCGGGCTTGGTGGACGGCGTGCGGCGGATGGTGGCCACGCCGGGGGGTGCGCCCGAGGCGCTGGGCAGCCCCGCCGTGGAGGCCGGGCGCTTGGTCTGGATCAGGCGGCGGTAGTTCTGGGCGATGTTGCTGTTGCGGGGGATGGTGGAGGACTTGTCGAACTCGGCGGGGCCCTCGCCGTCCGCGTCTCCGTTCACGGAGTAGCAGTCGTAGTCGGAGCCTGAGGGCACGGGAGGCGGTGGGCCGGGGCCGGGGCCGGGGCCTCGAAGGCCCGGTGACCCGGCCCGGCCCCGGCCCCAGGGCCTACCTTGGGAGGGGATGGTGTCCTCAGAGCACGACGGCGTGGTGGTCTGCGTGCTGTAGCCGCTGGAATACTGCAGCGAGTCCCGGCTGCTCTTCTGGTGCTCCAGGCTCAGGCCGCGGGTCAGCACCATGGCCAGGTCGCTGGCTGCCGGGGACACCTCCTCACCGTGCTGGGGGTGGGAAGACTGCAGGCTGAAGCCGGCTCCCTGCTGCCCCCCCTCAGCCCAGATTCCAGGGGGCTCCTGCCGGGTGGACAGGGGCCGGCCCGAGACCACTTCCCGGGCCCTCCTGGCACTGGCCTGGGAGTGAAGGTGGGGCCCCGGGCTGGGCCACCAGGGGAGCGGGCACCTACCTTGGCTGCGATCGTGGCAGGGGACATGCGGGGTCGTGGGGCCTCCTCCCCACTGGGGCCCAGGGTGCCCCCACTGGCCAGGCCTGGCTCTGTGTCTCGGGGGTGCTCAGCCCGGTCCTTCCTCCGCTGCAGGCTGGTGCCTGAGGGCTGTTCGTGGGGGCCTGCCTTGGCCCAGTCCTGCAAGGTGTGGCAGACAGGTCAGGGGGCCCTTGGCCCTGCGTCCTCGGTGAAGGATCCCCTTGTTACAGTTGAGGTTCAGGGTTTTCAGACCCACAAGGGGCCTCAGGCTCGTGATCGTGGCCAAGGGCAGAGAATGGAGGACGCCATGACCTCTCAGTCCCTCCAGGCCCGGGGTAGGAAGGCACGTCTGGGAGGGAAAGATGGTGTTGGGAGTGGCTGCAGGTGTGCCCAGGCAGCTCCTCCTGGGGGAGCAGGCACTGTGTGCACCCCCCGGGGTAGACCCTGGGCCCTCCCTGCATCCCACACAGGCGGGAGCACTGACCGAAGTGGGGGAGCTGCACTCGCTAACGGACTGGCAGGTTTCCGAGGCCTCTGAGGACGCGGAGCTGGAGGACTTCTGCCATGCGGGGGCAGGCGGGGAGGCCACGAGGAGAGGAGAGAACAGAGCTGGTCACAGCACCGGCATGCAGCACGGCCTTCCGCTTTGGCGCCCCACCCGCCACCCTGCGAGCATCTGCAGCAGACCTCAGCACCCCGAGTGCACGCCGCGGGCGCCGACCAACCCCGTGGCCTGGCCCAGGAGCCACAGGTTGTGAGGCTGAATGGCAGGACTCGCGGCTGACGGCCTGGAAGTGGTGGGCAAGGGAAAGACACTAGGGAGGGCAGCGGGGTTGACAGTGTCCCTGTCATGTCAGAAGGGCTGGCCTGCGGGAAGGAAAGAGCCCAGAGTTCCATCCTGAGCTCCCTGTTAGGTATCTACGCACAGATTGTGATTAGGTAACCGCATTTACATGTCTGGAGTTTAGGGAGAAGACAAGGTTGGAGCCACCGATTAACAGCCATGCGACAGAGTAAGGTCACTTCAGCAACAAGGGCAGTTAGAGAGAAGGTTCAAGGACCTCAGGCATGCCCATGCTCAGCGCTGAGAAGAAAAGGAAGGTCCAGCAAAGGAGAGGAACAAGTAGCTGCCAGAGAAGTGAGAAGAAAACCATAAGCAGATGATGTCACAGAACTTGGAAGGACCTACCATGTGGAGGAGGGACAGTTAGTGGTGCTGATGTTATGGGGGATCCTTCAGATGAGGGCAAAGAGGCATCCCTGGAGACCTCGAGAACCGTTTCACAGAATGGTGGGGGGAGAAGATCATTTTTGAGTCTACCAAGAGTGCAGGGGAGACTCCTGCTCCGGGTGGTAGGTGGCCTGGGAAGCCCCCAACTCAAAAGAAGACAGAGGAATGAAGACAAAAGCAGCCAGGGTAGGCACAGGGCCATGAAGGCTTCCTGGGGCACATAATGAGTGCGGTACAGTGGCTGGGAGACTGGGCAAGGGGCAACGTGGGGGGCTTGCCCTGTGATGGCCCGGACTAAGCCAGGGTACCTGGAAAGGATCCATTATTAGTAGCACGTCTGCCCTGCCAAATTCTCCATATTCTCCTTAATTTAGACCCCCAGATTTTTCTTACAGTTTATGATGAACCAAGATCACCAAAATAAAAGGAAACAAAGTACCATAGGCGAGGATTCAGATGAAATATGAAAATTTGGATTTTCACCAATATAATTGTTAAAGCCAACAAAAAACAATGGAAAAGCATTTGGAACACTCAGTGGAAAAATTCAAAGTTAGTTCATGAACAAACAAACTAGGGATAGAAAAGAGCTTCCTTAGTCTGATAATAAGGAATATCTACAAAAATATCAATGTATTTCCCTCTGAGAGTGGGGAAAAAGATAAGGATGCCCATGATCACCATTTCTGCTCAGTACTGGAAATCCTAGCAGGGAGGTAAGGTGAGAAAAAGTAACAGAAAGCAAAAGGATTGGAAAGGAAGAAAAAAGTGGTCATTACTTATAAAAGATAGGACTGTCACATATATAGAATACTCAAAAGAATCTACAAGTATTAGAAATAAGTGGTTTTAATAAATGTGAGTGTAAGGTCAATATACCAAAGAAAAAAAATCAAATTTCCAGCAGCCAAGAAACAAAAAACCTCCTCAAAAGCCAATAGAATTTAAAATAGCATCAATAGGGGTGCCTCGTTGGCTCAGTTGGTTGAACATCTGACTCGATTTCAGCTCAGGTTAAGATCTCAGAGTTGTGGGTCAAGCCCCACGTTGGGCTCCAAGCTCAGCATGGAGTCTACTTTTCCTTCTCTCTCTGTGCCTCCCCCTGCTCACTCCCTCTTTCTCAAATAAATAAATAAATAAATAAATAAATAAATAAAACCACCAATAAACATCAAATACCCAGGAAAAAAATACCAATGATAGATGTGCAAGATCTTTACATGCAAACTACAAAACACTACCAAGAGAAGGAAAAGCCGAAATAAATGGAGAACAATCCCTAGTCAAAACCCCAGGAGTTGCTGTTACTGTTTTTTTTTTTTTATGGAAACTGACAAGCAGACATTAAAAATCAAGGAATTTCTAAGGGCCAAAAGTAGATAAGGTGATACTGAAGAATAACAAAGATGGAAAACTTTTGTTACCACATATCAAAGTTTTGTATAGTTACATATTAAGGCGGTATAGTATTGGTATGAGAACACAAGTTAACCAGAACAGAATACAAACTCCAAAAATAGCTACAGGCATGTAGATAACACCTGATTTATAACTGAGGCAACACTGTAGTGCAAGAGGGGAAAGATGGTCTTTTCAATAAATCACCAATTAGATATCTGTGTGGAAAAACAACCCCTACTTCAAATGACACATGTGCACGTGTACACATGCGTGTGCACACAATCAGTTCCTGATGAGCTGCACATCTAAATGAAAAAGGTAAAAAGGCTTTTTGAGGAAAATATCTTTGTGACCTTGGAGTAGACAAATATATCTCAGGCCAAAAAGAGCACAATTTGAAAAAAATGAATAAACTGGACAAACGACGTCCACTAAAATTAAGAATTTTAGATCATTAAGAAATCCATTAAGAGAGTAAAAAGGGAACCCACAGAAACAGAGAAGATCTCAGATGAAGTAGTTGTATCCATAATATATAAGAAGTTCTCAGAATCAGGAAGCAAACAACCCAGTAGAAAATGGGCAGAAATTTGAATAGGTCCTTCATAAAAGAGGACAGCCCAGTGGCCTTCAGAAGTATGAACAGATGTTCAACCTCATTCCTCGTTAGGGAAGTGCAAATTAAAAAAATACAGGGCACTACCACTATCCACCCTCTAGAATGGCTAAAATGAAAAAGATGCAAAATACCCGGGGTTGGTGAGGATGAGGAACAATATGATGTCGTTGTGGTATTCTTGTCAGAAATCCATGACCTCAATCTAATTTTGGGAAGACACTAGACATACCCAAACTGCGAAATGTTCTAAAAGATACCTGATTGGTAGTCTTCAAGAGCATCAAAGTCATGAAAGGACTGAAGAATCACTACAGATCGGAGAAGCTGAAAGAGATATAACAACTAAAGGCGACCTGGGGTCCAGCCCTGGATCCTGCACTCCTGGATCAGAAGAGGGAATTAGTGAGAAAACTGGCAAAATTTGAAAAAAGACTGTATCCACACATGCCGGTGTTTGTTCCTGGTTTGGTAGCTACATAAGGGGTTAACATTAGGGGAGGTTTGGGAGCAGCCAGTGGGAATTCTGTACTTTTTGCAACTTGTCTACAAGTCCGAAATTATTTTAAAATAACAAGTTAGAAACGAGCCTCAATGGAGAGGTTAAATTGCTGTTAACAGACAGAAAAGGAAACTGGAAGACAGACCTGCATAAATGATCCAGAACATTGTACAGAGAAGTGAGGGGATGGAAACTGTGAGAATTAAGAGAAGACACAGAAGGATAAATGAGGAGGTCTGATAACACGCGGAATTGGAATCTCAGAGGGAAAGAATAGAAAGGACGAATGCAGGAATACAGAAATAATGCCTGAAAATTTCCAGAACATGTGAAAGACATGAATACACAGATATAGGAATATAAACATATCAAATGAGGCTAAAAACAAATCTGCAACTAGACACAAACTGAAGAGCCAAGATCTTAAAAGTGATCAGGGAGCAAAGTAAGCTCACTCATGAAGGGCAACAAAATCTGGCGGACGGCAGACCTCTCAACCAACAACGGAAGTGAGAACACAGTGGAAAAATACCTTCAAAGTCTGGAGAGGGAATGACTGTCATCTCAGAATTGTGTCCTTGGCCAAACTTTCAAGAAAGATAACAAAATGAAACATGTTTACAGATAAACAAAAACCAAGAATTTACTACTACAGATCTGTTCTTTCTTTTTTTTTTTTTTAAGATTTATTTATTCATGAGAGAGAGAGAGAGAGAGAGAGAGAGAGGCAGAGACACAGGCAGAGGGAGAAGCAGGCTCCATGCAGGGGGCTGGATGTGGGACTCGATCCCAGGTCTCCAGGATCAGGCCCTGGACTGAAGGCGGCGCTAAACCACTGAGCCACCCAGGGCTGCCCAACAGATCTATTCTAATAGAACTTCCAGGGCAGCCCCTGTGGCGCAGTGGTTTAGCGCCGCCTGCAGCCTGGGGTGTGATCCTGGAGGCCTGGGATCGAGAACCACGTCGGGCTCCCTGCGTGGAGCCTGCTTCTCCCTCTGCCTGTGTCTCTGCCTCTCTCTCTCTCTCTGTGTCTCTACGAACAAATAAATAAATAAAATCTTAAAAAAAATAAAGTTAAAAAAGAACTTCTAAAGGATATATTTCAGAAAGAAGAAAGATTTGAGGTGCAAGAAAAAATGATGAACAAAAAAAATGTGTAAACATATGGATAAATCTAGACAAATGCTATGTGTAGGAAATGATAATGAAATTAAGAAGAAAAGTGTCATTTGTGTTACCAAAAAAGTAGAGATAACATATAATACCTTACAAGTTGGGGAGGAAGTGAGTGACTAAATTAAAATATTTATTAATGTTATTGAATTATTCAGAAGGTGAGCCTGTGTAAGGATGCATGATAAAATTTCAAAGTACCCTGTAAAAGAAAAGAAATAGAATACAATTTATAATCTATTAGGGAGGAACGAACGGGAAAAAGAAAACAATCAAATGGCAAGGGAAGAGACAAAAGAGGCACAGAAAAAGCAGAATGAATAAAAAGACAGAATAAGTCCAAATAAGTCAGTAATCGTAATAAATATAAGTGGACTAAGAATACGGATTAAAAGATAGAGATTGTCAGACTGGATAAGAGAAAATCTGGACATCTGTTGTTTATAAGAGACTCATCTAAAACATACAAATATAGTGAGTTTAAGAGCAAAGAAGTGGGAAATGGTAATATAAATCTTGAACAGAACACAGCTGAAATAGCTGTAGTAACATAAAACAGACTTTAAGATAGAAAGCATTATAAGGAACAGAGGATCAACTACATCATGTTAGAAGATTCAATCCACTATGAAAAGCTGACATTTTAAACTTGTATGCATTTAATAAAACAGTCTCAAAATATATACAGCAAGCATGGATAGAACTATATGGGAGAAATGAACAAATCTAAAAATTTTCAGTCATAAGATAGGGGAAGCAGATAGGAGTCAATGGGAAATGAGGTAGAGATGTTTAGCGTGGAAAAATCTTTTAAGAAGTTCTGTTGTGAAGGATACTAGGTGGCTGGAGGATAACCTGGGGGAAGGGAGGGCTTTTTTTTTCCCTTTTTAAAAATTTAAATTCAACTTGCCAACATAAAGTATCATCCCAGTGCTCATCCCATCAAGTGCCCTCCTTAGTGCCCGCACCCAGTCACCCCCTCCACCCACCCTCCCCTTCGGCAACCCTTTGTTTGTTAGGAGTCTCTCGTGGTTTGTCTTCCTCTCTAATTTTTCCCCACTCAGTTTCCCTCCTTTCTCTTATAGTCAGAAGGGACGGCTTTTAAGATGCGTGATACAGGACGCCTGGGTGGCTCAGCGGTTGAGCGTCTGCCTTTGGCTCAGGGTGTGATCTTGGGGCTGGGGATCAGTCCCACATCCGGCTCCATGCAGGGAGCCTGCTTCTCCCATTGTCTGTGTTTTTGCCTCTCTCTCTGTGCCTCTCATGAATAAATAAAATCTTAAAAACAAAAGTAAGATCCATGATACTAGAGCTTGTGTGTATACTGATGGGAATGAGCCAGCACAGGGAGAGAGACTGGAAGTGTAATGGGGACATCCTTGAGCAAAAAAACCAGGAGAAGATAAAATACCCAGCCCAAATGGGGTACTAGCCCTGGTGGGGAGGAATAGCAGGCTGGATCCTAATGCAGTCGCTCCTGACACCCTCAGGATAGCCCCCTGGGCAGGTGGCTCGACTTCCCTTTGCCTTCTACTGGGCTCCCTCTGTTTGCCCATTTCACTGAGGCTGCAGGATCTGCGCCTGCATCTGAGGAGGTTCACGGGCCAGTCTCTGGGCTCAGCATGAGCTGGCCCAAGTGTACAGAAGCAGGAGGATGTCCTGGGGCTCCCGGGGATGCCTCCCATGGCCAGCCACCCCATCACAGTAAGCCTATGTGGGAGGAGGGTCACAAAGGATCAGAACTGCTAAGCTGTCCCCTCGGGGCTCCCCAGGCTAGGCGAAGGTGGTAGGTAAGGAGCCAGGGAATGGTGAGGAAGGGGAGCCACAGAAGCCCCCTGCTGACACTGCTGAGCAGATGCTGGCCACTCTAAAACCTTCACCTCTCCTCAGCCAGGGTGGTCCCCAGTGAGGTGGTCCTGGGGACCTCCAGGCCCTGCAGATGCCTCCTCACCTGGCTGGTGATGTCTGAAGGCATTGGTGAGGGGGGCTTGGAGTAGGTGGCATCCTGGGAGACGAAGCCAGAGTCGTGGGAGGAGACGCTGGAGAGGCGGGCAGCGGCGGTGGCTGGCTGTGCCAGGCTGCGGTAGCGACAGGTGGAACTGGGTGAGTATGTTTGGGCACCCCCGGGCCACGGGGCTCCGCCACCCTTGGCACTGCTACCACTGCTGGGGGCACTGGGGGGAGCGAGGGAGGAGGTACAGCAGCCAGATACAGGGGTACAGGGAGACACGAGGGTGTGTATGGAGGGGAGGGTGACAGACAAGGGTAGAAGAAAGAGGTGAGGGGCAAAGGAAGGAAAAGATAAAGTCAGACTACAAGTCCTGAGATTTAGGTGCCACAGAAGAGTTGGGTTGTGGGATGGGGGTGGGGCCCAGGCAGGGAACAGCCCCCAAGAGCTGGCCCAGTACCTGCCCTCGGAGCACCCCAGCATTCCAGGGCATTCTCAGGGCCGAGCAGTCACTTTGCTTCCTACTTTGCCATTAAGAACAGTAGGCCTTATGTTGGTGATGGGGAAACTGAGTCTGACCGTTTCTGGACTGCCTCCTCAAAGTCTGATCTTTGCCGTCAAACCCTAACTGGATACCTAGGATGTGGTGATGGTTTGTGTGGGTCCTGGACCCACTACTGTCCTCACCCCCTCCACCCCCCTTCAGTGTGTCAAGTCCTCCGTAGCTCACGTCCTCTGTGCAACCACTTCACTCTCGGGCAACGAAGGCTGCCTTCTTTTTGAACATGATCCTGAAGCTACTCAGCCCCCACCCTTGGTCACAGGTGTCCTCTGCAACCCTTCCTGCTGTGATGGACACCTACCCGGTCGTCCAACAAATCCTAGCTCTCCTCCCTCTACAGGAGCTGCTGATGGCCGTGCCTGGCTTACCTCTCGTGCCCAGATGCCCAGCCAGAGGTGGATCTGGGGAAAGGGAGCCTGGGACAGAAGAGCCTCCCCCAATAGGGGGGGGAACTCGCCCTGTGCTCACTGCCTTCTTGCCCAAGGAACCTTGAATCTTAAATGTCTCCTCCAAATCCTGCCCTGATGCCAGCCCTGGAGGCCTCCCTGATCCTGGGGCTGCGCGGTGACTGAATGAGACTCCGGGGCCAGGGTTTGGCCTGAGGCATCGGCTGGAAACCAGCCAGGCTGGAGTGTCCCTTTCCTTGTGGCCTCAGCACATGTTCCCAGAAGTGTCTGTGCCCCTCCCTCCTGTGTCTTAAGTCCTTACTGTCCTCCACCTGTACTGACTTTGCTGGATTGGGCAGAGCCGGAGAGTGAAATGCTGGGACCCCGCGCTTCAATTTCCCCTTCAGTGAAACGGAGACCATGGTGGGGTGAGGATTCAATGAAGAAAAGGCATAAAGCATTTAGTGTGGCAACTGGCACACAGTGACTGCTCCCTAAATGAAGCTGCTCCTGCCCGCTTCCTGCTACCACATGCCTGTGCTGGCAGCAGCCTGGAGACGGGGTACGTGTCCTCTACACTGGCAAATTCCTCCGTGACGTAGTTGTGTGAATCCTGGGGCCCTGAAGCAATTCTCAATGCAGCTTGGCTGGGAGCTTCCCCATCCTCCCTAGGATCCCCCTGCCTCCTCCGCCTCCATCAACCCCGCACTGACCTGCACATGCTGGACTTCCGTGAGCCAGAGCCGCTGGGCGACGACGGGGGGGTCTGGTAGGACCAGCTATAGTCTGAGCCCTTCAGGTCTTTGATCACCTGGAGAGGGACAAGGGTGGGGGTCATGAGAGGCGGCCCTGCTCTGCAGAGTGCCTTATCGTTTTCTGGGGGACCCCCCCAGAGGCCCCCCACTCTCTTCCCTAATGAGAGCCAAGCCCCAGGATACTTTGCAGGGGAGTCTGAAGGTGGGGGTGAGGGTGGAGCATCAGGGGAGACTCCTCCCTCTCGGCTTCTCAAGGATGCTGTCCCCTCCTGGGCCAGGCAGGGGATATGGGAGAACCAGTGTCCCTGGGGACTCACTGGCAGGGGAGCCAAGACAGTGATCATGAGAGTCAAATCCTGGCTCTGTTGAGCCCCTTGGGCAAGTTCCTGGAACCGCACTGAACCTGCTTTCTCCCGTGATGTACAGCGAGTCGTCCTGTCTTGTAGGCCACGGGGTGGTTCACTGGGATGGCTGCGGAAAGTGCTCAGCAGAGGGCTGGGCACACGGGAAGGGCCTAGCGAGGGCGACGCCCCGGGCCTGTTGGGTGGAACTGACCCTAGTGCAGTGGGCGCACAGTGCTGAGCCGAGCAGGGTGGCCTGTGTCAGCAGGCCTGTGTGCCTGAGTCTAGGGGAGGGGACAGGTTCTGGGTGTGGATGACTGGCAGGCATCACCAGGTCTGGGGCTCACTGGGGTGGAGCCTGGGGGCAGAGGCGGGGTAAAGCCCCACGGGACCTCTGCCCATGTGCTCTCAGATTGAGGCCCCCACCCTCACCTGGGCAGGTGCTCCTGGGTGTCCCACAGCATGTCTGGGGACATGTCTGGTCCTCTGTCCTCTTTTTTCCTCCACTGTCCCCAGCCAATGGCAAGCTGCCCCCTCCACGGCCCTAGCTCCAGGACGATACCTGCTCGCTGGCGGGGGGCAGCTTGTGTGGTTCCGCGGTCAGCACCACTAGGTCATCGATGATGCCCTGCAGGTGGGTGATCTCTCCCAGCATGGTCAGCTCGCCGTTCTGAGGAAGCAGCAGGTGAGGCCCACCGGCCCGGCCCCTGTCCCCCTGCCCCCCTGCCCCTGGAGGAATGGGCCTCCCCTAGCCTCTCCTCTCTCACCCACCACTGCTTGGGTCTGGCAGAGGTTGGAACGAGACACTCTGGGGCTAGTGTGACCATCTGTCCACTACGAGACCTGTCTGTGGGCTATGAGCACGTGGGCCCAGCTACCTATCACTGAGAAGTGGCCTTTCTCGGAGCTCAAGTGGTCAGCCCTGGGTCCGGCCAAGTGGCTGGGGCCTCTGAGTCACCCAGAACCCCCACCAGTGGTCCCCAAATTCTGATTCTTGGGATTTCCTGAGATTCTTGGAGACCCTCCAACTAGCACAACCGTGGGGATGCTCAGAACACCTGACTTTGAGGGACCCACCACCACGGGCTGCAGGAAAGTGATGAAGGTGCAGAAGCGCCCGCGCTCCTCGATCAGGGCCCGGCGCACCGCCTGCTTCTCTGTCTCCTCCAGCAGCAGGTACATGTCGTTGACGTCCTGCAGGGCGCTGTCCAGCTGCGGCTGCAGGTCTCCTTTCCCTGGAAGGGTTGGGAGGAGAGGCCGCGCTGGGGATGCCAGCCTGGCTCTGGGCCTATGGTGCTGTCCCTGGCCGTGGGGCTGGGGACCGGGGAGGGCGGCCAGGACTCTGGGGCTTGTGCAGGGGCTGCTCCCAGAGCAGGCAGAGAGGACAGACAGACAGACACACACACACACAGGAAAGACACCAAAGCTGCAAAGCCACCTGGGACCTGGGAGCAGGTGTGCTCAGGTGAGTCCAGCAGGGGCCTCCCCAGCTGAGCCTTCCACCCTCAGGATACCCTCACTGCCCATGGACCAGCAACCCCTCACCTGACAGGGCACAGTGAGAGGGTGAGGGCTGGACAAAGTAGAACCTGGGGCTCAGCTGTGGGCCAGGCCACTGAGGGGCGTGGGGGTCAGGAGAGCTAGGGGCTGGGCCCCGGGGGCGGGGAAGGGGCTGTCTTGGTGGGGGCTCCCACTCAGCTCAGAGAGTGATGCATAAGGACAGCAACGGCGACACAGAGAAGCAGCGAGAGAGACAGAGAGAAGCAAGAGGATGATGTAGAGATGGTGAGACAGGAAGTGAGAAGGCGACAGGTGATTGGGCAGGCCTGGTGGGAGCGGGGCAGCCGGGGCCTATGCCCCCCCCAACCCCCCTCCCCGCCCCGTCCAAGCCCTCTTGGCCTGGCAGACTGACCCAGCAGTGGCCTGGGACTCTTCCCTGGCCAGGGGCCCCCAGGGCCCCAGGGGGTCTGTGCCCCAGGCCCCTCCCTCGCTGGACCGACCGCCTTCCTCGCTCCTCCTTGGCTCGGAGAGGCTCCTTCCAATGGCCCTGAGCTGGGGGAGACAGACAAATGGGACAAGGACGGGAGGAGCAGCTGGAGGGACGGACATTTGACTTACCAAGTAGCTCTACAGGAAGGATGTGGGAGGAGGAGAGGAGGAGAGACAGAGAAAGAAAGAATGTGTGAAAGACAGCCGGATGGAAAGAGCCACTCCTGGGGCAGGGGTGTGGGTGCCTGGGCCTATTGGGCCTCCTGCTGCCTCCCTGAGAGGGGAGGGCCTGGGCCAGGTCTGGGGTGCAGGGAGGCTCCCTCTGTCCCACCCAGCGGGTTGGAGGGTCCTGGGTCCAGGAGAGGGCCCCTCCAGCCAGGATGACGCCCTGGGGTGCCCCATAGGGTGTGGGGTATGTGGAGCAGGGCCCCGTGGGGCTACGCTTCCATGGGCCACTGTGGGCTCTACCTTTGCGCGCTTTCTTCTGCAGCTTCAGTGTGTCTGAAGACTTTTTCTTGATCTCATGCCGGGCTCGTTTGTACTCTGTGCACGGGGTGAGAGAGGAGTGCTATGATGGGGGCTCTGCACCACGGGGACAGTAAGGCCGCCCGAGCCCAGGGCCCACCTTTCGCGTGGTCCTTGTCCAGCTGGTTGGCCGACTTCTTCCAGTCCTCGATGCGCTCTTGCAGCGGGTTGATGAGGCTCTCCAGCAGCGCGCTGCGGTGGGACGGGAGGGTCAGGGCCACCAACCGGGTGTCCCCGGCCCCGCGCCCACCCCCTGCCGCCCGCCGCGCCCACTCACTTGGTGAACTGCCGCAGCTTGGTCTCGATGCTGCGGTGGCGCATGCACATGCGCGTGAGCGCCGAGCCAATGTCCCGCGTGGCCCCTGGCGAGGCAAGCGCAGCGTGGGAAGGGGCCCGCCGGGGCATCTGCAGTCCCGGCCTCGGCCACGAGGGGGCGCGCCGGCCCGCGAAGGCCGCCCTCGCAGCCGCAGCCCGCGCCCCGCCCCCAGCTCTGGGCGCTCCGGCTGCCGCGCTCCTCCGAGGACCCTCCGCGGTCCGTGCGGGGATCGGGGATCGGGGATCGGGGATCCGGGATCGGGGATCCGGGATCGGATGGGTCCTCAGTACTTGCGAGGCTCCTCTGCGCTGGGGCAAGGCCCTGCCTATGCGGGCCGGGCCGCCTGCAGGGCGGGTGTTCCGGGGGCCAGCCCAGCGCCTCCGGCTGGGAACCCCGCGGGGGCCCCGAGGCAGGCGTGAGGGCGCCAAGCGCCCGCTACCCCGGTTCTCACCTCCCGAAGGAGCTGGGGCCCCTGTCCCTGCTACTTGAACTAGAAGGCAGAGGAGATGGCAAGGCCAACAGGGGCTCGCCTGCCCCGCGTGCCCTCAGACGCGGCAGAGGTGGGTGGTGCGGAGAAGCCGCGGCGGACCCCTGCCCTGAAGGCTGAACTGTGGCTGAGCATCCAGCCGGCCGCAGGGCGAGGGCGAATCCCCCACTAACATCCCTGTCACCTTCACTCCTGCTTGCATGCCACTCGTGTTGGAGGCTCACTCTCTCCACGACCAGCCGATTCCACTAGGGAACAGAATTCAAGGTCCCAACTCTGGGCCCAGTGTCCTGTCTGTGGCTCCTACTCCGCTCAGCCTTTGCAGCCTCCAAGCCCAACCTGGGGCATACCCAACCTCCAGCCACGCCCCCTCCCCACCTCGGGTGTTGGTGGCCATGTCTGCCACTTTCTGGAAGGCATCCAAGAAGGCCACAGCAGCCAGCACAGTGGTCCTGGGGAGATGGACAGTGGATGGTCTGTGGGTGAGGTGTCCTCTCCTCTGCCCGTCCCCTCCCCAACGGGGGCACCCTCAGCAGCCTCACCTCAGCTGGGAATGCAGCTTCGTGGCCTTGGAGTTGAAGTCCTCCCAGATGGGGTAGGAGCTCTGCCGAGGAGATGGGAGAGGTAATGAGATTATGGAGACTGTAAGGCTTCACCTGGGCTGGGCTCCCCACATGCCTGTGTCCAGATTCTGGGCAGTTTCTGAGGTCTCAGCCCTGCCCCCAGGAGAGAGGCTCCTGGGCCTTCTGGGGCTGCAGAGGCCCAAGGACAGAGCCATGGGCCCTGGGAACAGGTGCCTTTGCTCATCCCTCCCTCCCTGACAGTCAGGAAGTCTGGCCTATTGTCTATAGCGGCCACTGTTTTGGTTCACACCCTCTCTTGGGGGAGGAGGAAGCAGTATATGGCAGGTCCTGTCTCCTGGGGGCTCCCTTGGGTTCCAGCAGGGATTCTGGGCTGAGCCGCATGAGGGGAACCGTGTCCCTCCTGACATAGGTGTAGTCCACATGGCACGAGGGCAGAGACATGGTGTGCCACCAGCAGGGCTCAGGCATGCCAGGTCTCAAGCGGGGCCTCTGCGGGCCCCCACCCTGTGGTCCGGAAGCTGTGGCCAGCCTGGCCACCCATCCATCCCAGGCCAGCCGCAGTGGCTCCCAGGCCTGGGGAGGCTGTGACTGCTGCAGGGCCCAGCCAGCCCGCCTGGGAGAGCCAGGCCCCAGGCTGAATGGGGCCTTGTGCGGCCAACAGAGCCACCTTTCTCCACCCCCGGCTCCCCTCCCCTCCTGGGGACACAGTGTGGCCTTTATCCCAGCCTGGCCCAAAGCTCTGAGTTGGGAGGGGGTTTCCTAGTAGGGAGACTGGGCTCTTGGCGACTAAGTTGTCCAGTCTGATCAAGGGGCTTTTCTGGCTAATGCGTCCTTCCATGGTGGCTGGGTCCTGGAGAAACCTCAGCCCTCGCCTGAGCGCCCTGTGGAGGCCTTGAAGCTTGAAGGGGAGCCAGAGGGCAGTAAAGTCCCAGCCCCAAAGGGCTTCTAACACTCCCTTCTATGCAGGCTGTGGAGTGGGCTGCTGGGGAAACAGGGAATGCAGAGACCCCAGCCCTCAAGGCTCCAGAAGCAGGCTCTGCCAGACTGGAACCCAGGGGCAGGTTTGAGATGGCCTCTCCAGCAGAGGACAGCCTGTAGGGGTGGAAGGAGACAGGACAGCTTCTGATAGCCTTAGAAACTTCCTCCCCTCCCAGCCCAGCCCAGCCAGCGCTCAGGGAAAGCAAATATTTGAGTTCACACAGGCTGGAGCGGGATGGGAGAGGTGGTGGGTGGGCTGTCTCCATGTGCGCGCAGTTCAGGGTAAAGGGGCCTGGTGGGTTGTCCCTGGCAATCCCAAGGAGCTGACCCTCATCTCGGCACCCCAAAGAGTCTTCTGAAAGGTGGCACCCTGACATCACTGCAACATCTCAGCCCCAAAGCCTTGCTAAGACCTCCGGGGAAGACAATGCTGAGGATGCAGGGATCTGGGGGCAGGTGTCCTGACCCAGAGCACCTTCCCAGCCACTGAGCAGCCTCTGTGGGACCAGGAGAAGCTGGGGACAGACAAGTTCCTACTCCATTAAAGTCCTCAGGCTGAGGTCCATTTCCCCAGCCTCTAGGCTCACTGCATCCCAGACCTTCATACTCTCAGCTCCCGGTAGGGAAGGGACAAGACAGGGCTGGGGGAGGCCAGGCCCAGGTCTTCCTCCTCCCCAGTCTCTAAGCCCGGGAGCCCACCCCCACCAGTAGGTCACTCATTCAGGACCCTGGAGATGGAGAGGTGGAGGGGATGGAGCAGCCAGGGTCCAGGGGTGGGGGGAGGTCCCTGTGTTCCCCTGGGCCCCTACCCTCATCCTGGCCATGCGCTGGCTGGCAGGCTCTCAGACTGGCTTACCACCACTGGGGCAGTGACTGCTGCCGGCCAAGGGGCTGTGGTAGCCAGGCACTGTGCGAAGCCCATTTCACTGTGTGAGGACGTTGGGTCTTTAGCACAGCCCCATAAAATAAATATGCCCGTCACCCTCATTCTACAGGTCAGGAGACTAAGGCTCAGGGAGATTAACTGACTTGCTCAAGGCCACCAAGTGGCAAGGGCAAGATCTGATCCCATGTCTGACTGGTCACTACACCTACTTCCAGGGGGTACAGAGAGATGAGCATCTGGGCAGCAAGGTGGGGAGGGGATAGGAGCACAGAGACGGGAGAAACACCCACCCTTGTCCCCAGGGCCTGTTACCAGAGTTGCTCAGGTGGATGGCACAGGACCGAGGGGGAGGCCCTCGGAGACTGTCTCTGACCTGGCGGTGGTTGTCGTCCGGCATGGGCTGTGGGGGTGAGCAACCAACCCCACGATGGGATCCCAGGGACAGGGCTTTCTGGGGAATCCTGGACCAGGCCCCCTTCTGGGCCTGTTTCCTCACCTGTCACATCGGGCTGGGGGCTGCCCCCACGTCACTGGGTCCTAGGGGAGACTGAAGGAGACACTGCGTGGGAAGCACTTAGCACTGTGCCCAGGGCACAGTAAGTGCTCAGTTAACGCTGGCTAACCCCACAATCCCTGCCTCTCCACTAGAAGCCCCCCGCCCCTGCCCTGCAGCAGGGCCTATGTCTGGGCCACCTCCCCACTTTCAGGAGGAAGGCACAGTTTACAGCCCCCTTTTCTGGATGGGCTAGGGCTGAGTGGGAGGCCTCCTTCACTCCGTTGAAGGCACTTGGCCTGGTCCCGCCATCTGGGGCAAGCCCTTGCCCTCTCTGGGCTTCAGCAGGTGGCCTGGCCCCCCAGTGGGCATCTGGGCTGAGTTCAACAAGGCACAGAGGCAGGGAGCCCCGACCTTGGGCCGGTGCCCTCCCCCGACCCGTCCGGCCTCCGGGTGTAGCTGAGGGAGGCCTCCCTCCTGCTCGAGTGGACGTGCTGTGCACGGGCCTCACGGGCAAGCTCAGGCTCCTCAGCTCAGCCCCCTCCGTCTGGGGAAGCCCTGCTGCTTCTGCGGCTCAGATCACTACAGCCAGAAGCTGCCCCTCAAATCCAGGTGATCACCCTCCAGGCCCAGTCCCCTGCTCTGTCCCTGTCCTGAACACAGGCGTATGTCATAGGTCCCTGGCATCACCCCGGGTGAAACCCCCACGTTGTCAGAAAATCCTGCCTGAATCTCCCGCTATGTCTCCCTCTTCCTTCTGTCTGCTCTCAAAGTTCCCTGCAAATTGCCTGGAGAGGGGGGACAGTCCTGTCCCCGTCCTCTATGCAGAGAAGCTGCTGCTCCCCGTAGTGTGAGCAGAGAGGCTGCCAGCGGGAGGAGGGTGGAGGAAGGTCCCAGCCCTGGGAGTAGCTGGGAGAGGGTGCTCGAGGCTGCCTGGTCCTGGGAAGGAGTCCCGCGGCCAGGGCTGTGATGTCCACAGCACGGGAGGGGCTGCTGAGGGTGGAGGGGCCAGGACTCCTGACGGCTGCCTGAGGGGCACAGACGTGGGATGGCTAGGGACGGAGGTCTCAGGGGAGCACCCTATATGGGGGCGGAGGACGCCCATGTGCCGCTAATCCTGAAGTCCTAGGTGGGCATGGCCTCGGGCCCCTTCCAGGGGCAGGGGTCTGGCTGCTGTCCCTGGGGCTGACCCCTGGCAGTGCTGGGGGCCTCGGGAAGGGCCTGCCTGGGCACCGCGGGGCCTCCTCCTGGGCCTGTGATGTCCCCGTGGGACTGTGTTGGGTACTTGGGAGTGTGTGACGGGGTGGGGGGTGCTCAGGAGTTCACGCGGAGGGCCCACTTCTTTCCCCTGCCCCCAGAATCCTACCCTCAGGAAGGGCAGGAGCGCCGATCCCCGCCGCATCCTATCACTGGAGCGGGAACCCCTCCCTGCCTGGTCAGCCTGGGCCAGCCCCCCGAACCCTGGCCTCTCCCCAGAGAGGATCTCCCTCGGCCGGATCCGCGGAGACGGCTGAGGTCAGGGACAGCGCCGGCCCATCTCCTTGGTGACCTTGAGCCATTCCCAGGCCTCAGTTTCCCCTCCTAGTGAGCCGGCGGTGGGCCAAGAGTTGGCGGCCTGCTCCTGCCCGGACCTGGACGGAGATGCTGGGGGTGGATGCGGGGAGGGTGGTGGCGAAGGCCGGGTGGACCCCAGCGCCTCCCTCCCCCCGCAAGGTGAGGCCAGAGGCCTGGGGACCCGGGCCCCGCCGCAGGGGGTCGGCCGGCGGGGAAGGAGTTAAGGGCTCTCCGCTCTATTATTTTTCCCGGCTTTCGGCGGCGGTGACAGCATTGTCCGGGCCCCAGGGCCGCGGGGAGGCGGCGGGTGGGGAGGGTGCGCGGGGGGCGGGGGGCGGAGGCGCCGGGCCGGGCCGGGGCGCAGCGGCCGCGCGGGAGCAGCCTCGGCGGGACCCCGCGCCGGGACCCCCGTCCCGCCCCGCCCCGCCCCGCCCGGCCCCGCCCGGCCCCGGCCCCGGCCCGGACGAGGACACGCACGGCCGCCCCGTTACCTTCATGTCGTTGACGATGGCCTGGAAGAGCCCGCCCAGGGCGCCGCACTCCTTCTCCGCCGTCTCCATGCTCGGGCCGGGCCGGGCCGGGGGGCGCGGGGGGCGCGGGGGGCGCGGGCAGGGGCCGGGGCCGGGGCCGGGGCGCTCCTCCGAGGCGGGGCCTGCGCCTCCCGGCGGCGCTCAGCGGCGGGGCCCGGGGCGCTCGGGGGCGGCGGGCGGCGGCGGGGCGGCGCGGGCCATGGCGCGGGGGGCGCGGCGGGCGGCGGGCGGCGGGCGGCGGGCGGCGGGCGGCTGGCGGCGCGGCCTCGGCGCGGGCACTGGCGCGGCGGCGGTAATCGGAGCCGCGGCGGCTCGGGCGTCACGTGGGCGCGGCGGCGGGGGGCGGGGGGCGGGGCGCGCTGTGGGAACGGCCGGCGGGGCGCGGGGCGCGGGGCGCGGGGCGCGGGCCGGTCGGCGCCCGAGCGCGGCTCTGAAACCCGAGCCCGGCGCGGCGGGACGGGCCGGGGGCGGCCGGGGGCGGGCGGGGGCGGGCGGGGGCGGGCGGGGCAGGGGCCGCGGGCGGGCGGGGGCGGCCGGGGGCGGGGGGCCTGTCGGGGGGCCTGCCCGGCGCCCTCTCCCCCGGGGCTCAGGCCGCGGTCTTCCCGCGCTTTTGGCGGCCGGCGGCAGGCTGGGCTCCTCCGGGGGCGTCCGGCGGGCGCCACGCACGGGGCGCGGCGGGGGGCGGGGGGCGGCCGCCTCGGACGCTTCATCCCCGGCACCGCGAGTCCGGGCGGCCCTCCGGGAGCTCTTTGGCCGCTTTCCCACGCGGAGCCGCAGCCACCCGCGTCGGGCTTGCTCAGCAGCGGGGCCGGTGCCCGACCGAGCACCGGGGGCTGCAGCCTCCGGCGGGCGCACGTGTGTGGGTCGCCCGCGCGCGGTCCTGGAGACTCCGGCGCAGATCCCTCCCTCCCTCCCTCCCTCCCTGCGCAGAGCCGGCCCCGGCGAAAGGCTCGCCCGAGCCCGAGCTCGGTCTCCCCAACCCCAGGGACCGCCTGGGAGCCCATTAGACCGAGCCTGGGACCAGGTGGACTCGGCCCACGGCGGGTAACGAGGCTCACTGAGCCTGAGCCGCCCAGGCGGGCACCTGCTCCGGCCCTGGGCCGCGGGGTCTGGGCCTTCATCTCCAGGGACCGCAGCCTGCAGGGCGTGCCCTTTCATTCAGAAACTCCAGCTTTGGTTCATCTGTTCATTGGGTATGTGGCCCGTTCCCAGGGGGAATCCGGGTGGAAAAGTCGGAGGAGGTGCCTGGGAAGGCAGGGTTCAGGGTTTCAGGCCAGACCAGTGCTGGGCGGTCTCCAGGACGCGGTGGGTCCTCAAGGCGAGAACTGGCACCTGGAACACCCCATCAGGGCTGTGCGGTGCCCAGCCTCTCAGGTGCAGCCAGCGCTCCCTGGGGTAACCCCTGGCATCAGCGCCCCGGGACAGGCAACAGGGTCCTGGAGTAACTGCGGGCATCAATCAGGCGGGGAGCAGGTGCCAGGGGAAGGAGCAAGCAGGTGCGGTGGAGGGTTTTCTGTCATTTCTTTATTAGGGCAGGGGGTGTGCCATCACATGGACTTCCGTGCTGGTCCCTCGGTGCAGACAGGTGCGCATACCAGCAGGTGCACACGTCAGCACGGGGCCAGAGCTGTGGGCTCTGGAGCGGCTGGAGAGGTCGCGCTCCTTTACAAGAGGATATTAGAAAGAGACCAGTTCCAGAGAATGGGGCGGCACCTGAGGCTTCAGCCCCACCCTGGTGGGGCGCCCGCTCTGTGTGAAGGCCAGGGTGCAGCTGCCTGCCCTGGGGGCCCCGGGGGCTGGGCTAGGAAGGGAGCTTGGGTGGACAAGCCCCACCCCGCCCCCCAGGCAGGTCTCTGAGCTCCTGGGGAAGGGGCCTGAAGACCCTGAATGCTCCGTGGGGCCGCTCCTCCGGCCCTTCTCCTTGCCAGGCCCGTCAGAGGACAACCCTTCGGTCCAGGTGGTCCCCGCGCCCACTCCGCTGGTGTCTCACTTCCAGGTGCTTCTTCTGGACCTTCTCAAAGTGCCGCAACAGCTCTGCATAGTCGATGCTGGGGGAATCTGCTTTCTGTGACTTGGGGGTGGCCTGCGGACTGTCTCTGGGGGGAGAAGGACTCAGCATCAGTCTCAGCACACACAGGAGGGAGCTGGGGGGCAGGGGGCAGCCCCAAAGTAGGGGAGCCCGGCAACATCCCCTCCCCCCTCTTGCTGGGACCAGTCAACACTGCCGCTTGGATAGGGTCTTCAGTCTCTGGAGCAGCATCTCATCGGGAAGCATTTCCTGTTTACGACTGGCTCTCTTTGGGGTGAAAGCCAGGGCTAGCAGCCAGCCAGGAAGCCAGCTGGGCCCTGGAACAGGGTCCAGGGAGAAGGGGGAGGAGGCAGCCTGGCTCCTTCTCTGGGGCAGGACTAGGCCTGTAGACAACAGGGATTGTCTACCGCTCAAGAGTCTCTACTGGGCCTTCCTCTGGCTTGGCAGGACATTGATTTTTGAGTGTTGGGGTCCAGAGGCCTGTGGTCATTCCCTGTTCCTGGGGAAGGAGAGCTGCTTCCACCACCGGGCATGCTGACAATCTCTACAACTCCTGTTGCTACCACCCTCCCTGGTTGTTCTGTACAGCTGCACAGGTTGTACACAGCTACAAATGTGCGGGATGCCCTCTCGGGGTGGTGCAGTGTAGTAACCCTGTTCAGCTTGCCCCAGGGACTAGATCCCTTGGGCCCTGTTCCTAACCACCCCTCCAGTGGAATCTCAGGAAAGTCTGCTCCTCTCGCAATGTAGCCTCACTGGCTTAGGAAACAGATCTGTGTGGGCTGGAAAAGTATTTGCTTCTAGCTGCTGAGGCCTGGTGGCCCAGGTAACAGGGTCTCACGAGGGCCATGGGCTATTCATGAGAACCCTCGGAGTTCATGGAGAGACCCCAATACTGGGGCACACACAGCATCTGAGCACACGAGCTCAGTAAGCCTGGATCTGGCTATAACACGAGCACTTCCCAGCCATTTGACCTCGGACCCGGGACTCTGTTTCCTCATCTGTAAAGGGGAACTGCCACCGGAGCCACCATGGGGTGGTGGTGAGGATTCCTTCAGATTCAGCATGCCAGAGCTTAGCCTGGTGTCCAGCCCCAGCCTAGGTGCCTGCGGGGCAGCCAGTGGAGCTTTAGCTCTGCCCCGAGGGGAGGTCAGAAAGGGCCCAGCAGCCCCAGGCCTGCTGTTCATCAGCGGCTTAGTCCACTTTGGGGGAAACGATGGTTCACCCAAAGGAAACCCACACCAATGAGCTCGGGCCCTGATCGGCATCTCTGACCTGGCTGTGAGGGCAGGACCAGGGGCAGCGGGAACCCTTCCCGTGGTCAGGATGCCATGTGGAGCTTGGGGATGGCCCCCACGCCCCTACCCACTGTGTTCCCTTCCTGTTGAAGATGCTCCACCAAAGACACTTGGATGGTGGCTTGGCGGTTGCTCTCCTGGGCCTCAGGCGACGTTAGTCCAACAAAGATCAAGAGAAGCCAGGTGGGGCTGGCCCAAGGGGGGTCAGGCTGTGGGCAGCATTCTGAACTCTGGCTGCTGTATTCAGCAACCCTAGGAATGGGGAAGGGGCCGCCCTGTCACAGTAACTCTCTGGTCCAGGTGTCACTGCCCTGAGAGAGTAACCTGGGCTTCTGAGGCCACGTGTGACACCCTGCAGCTTAGAGCTCTAGCCGGGCACTGGCCAGGTGCTTCCTCAACCCAGTAGCCTGACATGCGGGAGAGACCCGTGGGCTGGGAAACACGAGCCCAGACAGGACACTGGCGAGTGTCGTCGGACGCTGGGTGTCCACGGGTCTGTACACCGCTCCGCTCCCCTCAACACGAACGACAAGCTCAGGCGTTAGGTCCCAAGGTAGTGCTGAGGTGAGGGGTTTCCATGGAGATGCCAACAGTGGACAGCAAACCTGGGTGACAGGCACAGATGTGGCCAGGGGAGTGGGCCATACCTTGCACCCTCTGGGCCCTCACGGTGGCAAGTAGCGCTGCCCTCAGTGACTCAGCCTCCCTGGGCTCCTCCTGGCCTGAAGCTTATGAGCAGGGAGTGGGTCCCGGAGGGCAGGGGGAGGGCGGGCAACACACTCTGCCAGGAGCGGAGATGGGATTCCGGTACCCAAACCTGGCCCTCTTACCTGCCGCCCCACCCACCCACCTGTCACCAGGCTAATGCCGGTGAGCAGCCCCAACTTTTTCTTCAGGGGATCCCCCCCTGCCTCACTGAGATGGTCTCTGGGGAGTGGCCTGGAAGCCTCAGAGGGGCCGGGGTCTCCGAGGCCTCCTGGCGCCTTGAGCACATGGGATGAGGGATGGGTGGCGGGTGCAGAACCCCCCAGCTGTTCCAGGCTTGCAAGCCTGTCAGGCAAGTCAAAGCCGGCTTCCAGCTGCCTGCCCCTCCCAGGCTGAAACTGTCCCAGTCCCCCTCTCCAGGGGGTGGCTGTCCCTCTGTGCCCAACCCTGTAATCTGACCTCTCCCCCAGCTGTTCGCAAGGCCCCCTCCCTGCTCGACGTCTCCCTGCCCATCCTAGTCCAGGCCTATGACCAGCCCACTGACCAGAGAACCCAGAGGCCTCAACCCCTTGGCCCGAGACTCCTCTGACTCTGACCACAGGAGGCTGGGAGAGAACCCTCGTTCCCCAGCTTCCGCCTGCAGATGTGTTGTACCAGGGCCTGGAGCACGCAGGGAAGAGTCCTACTAACGCAAGCTTTACACCCCCACCCCAAAACGGAGATGCTGTGTATAGAGCTCCAACAGGGGAATGGCCCTGAGCAGCACAGGGTCTGTGGGCAGGCTGGGTGGGGGTGGGGACCAGAACCAGCCCTCCCGCCGCCACCGCCTCCTCCCCTCCAGCCGCACCTCTCCTCCTGAGTGCCTGCCAGGGTGACCCTAACGCCCCCCTGACACTGGAGACACTGCTGCAGAGGCCAGGCCAGCGAGGCATACTGTGGCTTCAGGACCTCTGGAGTCCCAGGGGTTAGAGGTTTTCTGAACAAGGGAATCTAAGGGCAAACCCAACTCCCTGCTCCCCTGGGAGAGTACATGGGTGTCACTATGAACAGCTTCGAGGGTGCCTAGCCCTGCCGCCCCAGAGCTCTGCTGTCTGGGAAGAGGGGTGGTGAGGGGGCCACACCTGCTGAGGAATCAAGCCCCTCCCACCGGCCCAGGGTAGACAACTTGTCAGGTGGCCCACACCCAGGCTCCAGAGAGGCTGAGCTGGACGGGAGGGTGGTGGGAGCCTAAGCCCAGGGCTCTGGAGAGACAGGGGCTTGGGTCCGGGGCCTCAAGCATCAGGCAGGCCAGGCCCATTTCGAGGCCGCCTGCATCAGTCCCAAGGGCCCAAACCCGAGGCCCTTCTGGAGAGTGAGGTGCCAGGCCTGCCAAGTGGCTCTAACAGCCTGGGAGGGAATTCTAGACACATAGGGCATCTGATGCAAGCTGGGTGCGCTCCATTCAGCGTAAATCTTCTCAGTGGCTCTGCTTGTTTCCATGGCGACCTGACAAGTGAAATTTTCCATCTCGGATGCCAAATGCCTGTGGATGAGGCAAAGCCTCCAAGGGTTACCAAATATAGACACAGCCCAACAGGCTCTGGAGGCCGGGCCAGCAGTGGGTTTGGGGTGGGAGCCGGGCTGGACCTCCACCCCCCCTCCAACTCAGGGGGCTACAGCTCCTGCCTGGAGGCTGCCATGCTGGGCTGGTGGTGGAGGCATGCCCAGGACCTGTTCTTCCCATGGGCAGGACTCTAGCAGGGTAGCCACGGGGGCATCCTGCCTCCCACCCCACCCAGGATGGGGTTGGGAAGGTCACAGGGACACTGGGGTCTCCCTGAGGCCCAGGTTGGAGACTCTGCCAAAGATGTGGGGAGGGGAGGGCCACCTGAAGCCTGGCTCTCCTATCTGCCATGGGACCAGACACCATCTCTGACCGAGGACGTAAACTCCTCCTCCACCTTCTCCTGCAGTTTCTCTACAGGGGCATCTGTTTGGGTGACTGGCATGCTCTCATTTTCTGGATTAACTCAACCCTGGCTGCTTACCCTCTGCCACCTTATAAATACTCCCAGGAACCCCCGACCTGGTGCTCTGAGGCCTCAGGGCAAGTGGCGGTGGGGTGGCCAGTGTCCACAGTGCCAGACGGATGTGATTCTGAGGCAAGGGAGACCCTTCCAGGTCTGACCTCTCTCGGTGACAAAAGCCACAGAGGCAGAGGGTGGCAGTCCCCAGCCCGACACTCACTCGGTCTGTAGCAGCTCGGGGTTGGGCACACACTGCAGCCGGTGGGAGAGCAGCTGGAAGGCTCCGCTCTGGGGCAGCAGCATGAGCAGGCCGTAGAGGGCCTTGATCAGGTACGGGTTGTTCTTCACGTCGAGCAGCTGCAGGCGCAGGTCTGTGGCAGGACGGAGGGTAGAGACTGGGGGTCAGGCACCACCCTGGGCTGCGCCTCGGCCTGCCTGGGAGAGGGGTCTACCCTGGGGAGGGCTGGGCAGGTGGCAGCGGCTTAGAGCGACGGAGGGGCTCCTCCTTGGCCAGACCCGCCCACCCTCTCCTCCAGCAGTGCCTCTGCTGTCCCAGGATGTCCTCATTCTTTCTTCCTGCCCACCCACCTCCACCTGGTCATCTGTCCTGAGAGTCACCTCAGCCTGGTGCCCCCCAGGCTGCTGCTGGGCCTTGTCCCTGAGCCCCTACACTCACTGCAGCCTAGTAATGAGGGGACCCGGGGCCTGTAGTGTAACAGATTCCCCGGTCTGCTCTGCACGTGCCAGCACAAGAGAGCTATAAATAGAGTGAGCAGGAGAGAAAGACCGGATTAGGACAGCTTTAAGGGAGGGCAGGATGGAAAAACGCTTGTGTGTGTGGCTAAACACACGCCAAGCTCAGAAGTGTCTGGTAGGTGCTTCTGGAAAGCCACCTCAGATACTAGCCCTGGGCGTACCCCACCAGATAGGAGAGGTGCCCCTGGGCCTGCCCAGTACCTGTCCCAATTAAACAGGCCCACGCTGCCCTCCTCTTGAGCCTTTCTGGGAGAATCCCTGGCTCCTGCCTTCTTGTATCTCTAAGGCCCAGTCCCAGACAGCCTTTGTGGACGATGAGCCACAAACTTCTGGAAAGGCCATGTCACCCCAGCAGCAGCTGTGTGTGTGGGGGGAGGTCTGGGTTGACGCTGGAGCCAGAGCAGCCAGGTTTTGCTGCCCCACCCCCAGCCCTCCTCTTGGCACAGGGAGCAGGAGCCACCAGTGGAGACCTGAGTAGTCATCTCTGGGAAAGCTGGGGCTGTGCGGCCAAGCCAGTCCCCAAGGCGGGGCCAGGCAAGCCAGGAGCGGGATGGGTGCCGAGCAGGCCCAGGGTGTGTCTATGTGGTCTCCCCGACGGAGCCCTGGGCCTGGTGAGGAGGTGTTTGCGGCTTCTCCGGGGTCACGCTGGACCTGGAGGCCCTGGGGGAAGTGAGATGTCAGACCAGGGGACCACTTGGGACAGGCTTTGATGCACACTGCTGGGAACAGGGTCTCCCGCGCATCCCACTGTGGTGGCGGTTGTGTGGAGTAGCTTGGGCAGGTGAGAGGCGCTGCCAGAGCGCCGGGGGCCAGGGCAACCAGCTGGGCAGGAAGGAGGCCGCCGGGCGGGCTGCCTCCCAGCCTCCCCACCGTCCCGTGAGCACAGGAGTTTGATTCAGCGGGCTGCCGGCTTTGGAGGGCAAGCACTGCACGTGCCGAGGCGCCAGGAGCTGCGCTCGCCCTAGCCAGCTGCCACTCCGGCACATTCAGCCTGGATGTTACGGTCACACCGTCGTGCCTGGGCCCCCGGCAAACGCCGACGCTGCCTTGCAGTGAGAGGAGCGGGTGGCTGCTGGGCATGGAGAAGCTCCTGCAGGTGGGCCCTGTCCCCGGCCTCGGAGAGCCCTGGGAACAGCTCCGGGACAGCTGCGCCCCCAGCCCCGCCGCGGAGACATTCTCGGCCTCAGGGTGGGTTTTGCCGTGCACTCGCCTGGGTCCACAAGACCCACCTGAAGATGCTCGGCCTGATGCCGCGCACGGACAGGGCTCCTTGGCCCTGACTTCTTACATTCTTGACATTCTAGGAATCATCCCTGGGGTGAGCCCCCCTCCCCCCCCACCCCCGCAGAGGCGGCCCCACTCCTGCTGCACGCAGGAAGCAGGGCTCTCACATGTGAAGATGGGGCACTCGATCAGCTGCACCAGCTTGTCCACCTCAGTGAGGAAATCCACCGTGACCTCCAGGTCCCCGCTGGCCGGTGGGTCAAGGAAAGGCTGACCACTGGGCGGGGACGGCCCCTGTTGGGGTGGGGGCAACCGGAGAGCTGGGCCCCAGGGCCATGTTCTTCCCACCTGAGCCCTGGCTCTGCCTCAGCACGAAGGTACACACAGGACACCAGTCTATTTGGCGCTTTGACCCCTGTCCCTCTAAATGAAAAAGGCCATGGCTATCTCTGCCCCCCCGCACGGGCACTCGGGTTCTGCCCCGTGGCTCTCTCCTCTGTGCCCTCCCAGCTCTGAAAGGCTCTTATCTCAGCCCTGTAGCCTGGGGGCGGGGGGGCGGCTGAGCAGGAAAGGTCCTCTTTCCTCCCTGAGTGGACGCCTGTCAGCAGGACCAAGGTCAGGGCTGCGGCACGTGTGTGGCCTGCAGTCCTGGGCCAGGCCAATGGCTGAGAAAAGCAAAGCTAGGGCATGGAAGGAGAGCAGGAGCCCTCAGGGAGCGAGGAAGGCCACACCGACCCTCAGTGGAGGAACCTGAGGGCCCCTTTCTCCTTACCCCTAACTCCTGGTCCCACGAGCAAAGGAGGCCCATTGTGCATTCTAAGTAGCTCCTCGATCCTGGGTCACACGCCAGGCATTCAGAGAGAGGCTGCTTTGCTTCAGTGTTTTAAGAACTGTGACCAATCTGCCCATGGATGCCTTTCACAGGCCCTGAGGCATGCCGGGGGTGTTCACTCTGGCTGAGGCCTCTCACCCAGCCTGCTTCTCCCCTCTGCGTCACTCCCAACCTGGGTTCTCTCTGGTTCTGTGGCCCTAGAAGGTCCCTGAGCTCCTCCCCAGAAATGCTGATACACCAGAGCTCAAGCCCGCAGGCCTCACCTAGCTGCACCCACTGCAGTCCACCTGCCTTCCCCATTCCTGTGGTCTCTCCCAGCCCCCGCCCTGGGGCACCCCTCAGGCTGGATCCCTGGCTTACAAGGTGGGCAGCCTCAGCCACAAGACCCAGATGACCCTGTCTGTTGCCAACAGCACTCTCCAATCCACCCCTGTCTGCGCCCTCGAAGGTCCTGATGTCACAAGGCCTGGAGGCAGAGCAGAAGGACAGGGGGATGGGGCAGAAGCGTGCCAGTGGGGCCTGCCACCTGGGCAGAAGGGTAGCACTTGGCCCCCGCCTGTCCCCCAGTGGCTGGATAGGAAGGATGGCGAGAGCGAAGGATACAACTTCTGGATGAGGTCGTAGGCGTGCCGGTAGTTCTGGGTGAGGAAGCACAGGGACACTGTTGTGACTGGGTTGTGGCACCAGGAGCGGTACAGGCAGCAGAACAGGTTCTGGCTCTCCTGAGGGGGAAGAGGTGTGAGCAGCTCACAGAGCCCCCACTCCTGCCCAGCCGGGGTCCACGTGGGGCCTGGGATCCAGGGGCCCTTGCGCTGTGCCGGGGAGCCAGCTCAGCACCCAGGGCTGTGTTTGGCAGCCCAGCTGGGAACAAGCTGTCACAAAGGAAACGCTGACAGCTCCTCCTCAGACCCTGTCATTACTCCCGGTCCCGCAGAGCCACGTGGTGGTGGCTGTGAAGGCCTGGTCAGGCGTGAGCCTGTCCTCTGCGCTGGCATTTCTGCCCTCGGCAAAAAGCAGCATTGTCCTCTCCAGATCTCTGTGGTCCTGGAGCCTATGGGGCTGGGAGGGCTCGGCCGCGGGGAGGGAGGAAGCTTCCTCAGGGCTGAGGCTCTCCAGCAACCTCCCATCTCATCCTCAGATGCCATTTCCTCCCTCCCCCGTGACCCACCTGGCCCTCAGGAACCAGCCCAGGAGTGAAGCCCACACCCAGGGAACCCCTGCACTGAGGAAAATTATTAAATCCTCTGCAAACGTCTGGAAAGAACCACAGGAAGAAGGCAGAGGTGTGGCTTGGATTATTCTGAGCTGCCTGACCCCAGATGCCCTAAAGTAGGCTTGGATGTCCTTGAGACTCTCTGAGTGGAAGTAGAGGCAGGGTCTGAGCTGGAAAGGAGGGGGTGGGGGGCAGAGACCACAGCCCACATTGGGAAATGAAGAGCCACCAGCACATCCAGAATAGCAGCCATTTCCAGAGGCCCCTGGAAGCTCAGCCTCCTGCCCTTGCCCGGTGTCTCTGAGCAGCCCCGGTGGGTCCTTATCCCAAGCCTGGGCCAGGCAGCACTGTGACAACCTGGCTTAGGATAGGGGGCCTTGTGAGACAGATGTGTTCAACTGTTTGAGAGAAAGGCCAGAGCCAAGGCGGAGGGTGGGGAGAGCAATAATCCCTGATGTCCAGCAACGGTTATAGCCCAGAAGCCTGGCTCAGACAGGGTGGTGTGGCCACGAGGGCACGAGCCTTTGGCTCCCAGGAGCCAGTCTGCTCAGTGTGTGAGGGGGCAGTGCTGGAGTGGGGGGTGGGGTGGCAACAAGTGGAAAATGTATGGTCTCTGGCGGGTCAGGGAGGGCATGTGGACCCTAGAGTCCAGAGCCTTCCCTGGGCAGAGACCCCTGCAGCGGGTGGCCCCAAGTAAACTGGCTCTGACTTACTGCCATGGTTGGCATTCAGTAGGCAACCCAGGCAATCTCAGATTTCATCCCATCTCCCCCCTTCCCCCTGGGAGCCTCCTGGGGTGAGGGGCGGGCTACTGCGGCTCTGTGCCATGGGTATGCAGGATCGCACCCGGGGCCCGAGCCCGTGGACGTGGAGTACCAGAGTCTTCAGGTCCTTGAGCTGGTTCCTCAGCTGGAAGAGCTCTGTGGAGGTGAGCAGGATGGTGTTGAGCGTGTGGACCATGGTTGAGGCGAACTTGAGGTCCTCCTCTCGGAGCAGGATGTCTGCCATCGAGTGAAAGATGTTCTCTGCATTCAGCAGGAGGCAGAGCTGCCTGGAAGAGAGGCCGAGTGGAGGTCAGAAGCCTCTGGGCTTAACCTAGGAGGTCTCTCCCCGGTCCTGCAGCATCCTGATAGAACCTGCCCTTTCCTGGGTTTGGCCTGGGACCCCAGCTCTCGGGCCCGTGGGGGACGGTGGGGTGCTGCTCACACTGGGCCTGGCTCCAGGCCTTCCAACACTGCTCACCCGGGCCCAGCAACCCTGGAGCCCACCGGCTGGACTGACTTCTCTCCCTACCTCCAGCTCCAAAACGGAACTCTGCGAGCAAAGGCGGGCCTCCCTCTTCCTACCACTGTTGCCACAGAAGCCCCGGGTTACCTTTCTGATCTTCCAGAGGCCACAGCAATGCCCCCCACAGGCCGAGGTACTCCCTACCCCTTCCCCCCTTTACTTTTTTAGAGATCATTTTCATGGGACAAGTAACACTGCACCGGTCATCTAGGTACTGTCCCCCTGCCCGCCATCCTGGGGTCAGGAACTTGTTTTGTTCACAGCTGCCAGCCCCCCACCTGGAGTGCATGGTGCCTGCTATGACAACCCTGAGTTTTATCTTTGCTGTTCAGAAAACGAAACTCTGGTGCAAGGAGGCAAAGTGACTTGACCAAGGTCATGGGATGAGTTAGGGCCACTTCTCCTTCCCACCATCTCTCTAGGAAGTCCTGCAGGGATGAGGCTCGGGCTGTGTGGAAAGGAGTCTCCATTCTATGAAAAGGAAAACAGGAAATCCAGAGAATGGAGAAAAGCAGATTTTTCAGGGTCCCTGGGCCAAGACAATGTCAAGTGAGAGACAGGTCTCAAGGACAAGTTCTGAGGAAGCCTGCTGACTTCCCTTCTTTGCTATGATGCCCACAGAGGCTCAGCCTTGGGGGAACAACCGGGTCTTCCTGTTGGGAGTCCAGGGATCCCACGACTTCTGCAGACTGAGAAGGACCAGCCAAGGAGCTGGCAGGTGGGCCTGGAGGAGGGTGTGTGGCCACAGAGCTCCTGACGGCACCAGCTCAGCATCCCTGCCCTGTCTCCCCTTTGGGGTGCGCATCTGCTGGCCTCACTTCTAGTCCCTTCTCCTGGGAAGCATAGACTTGGACTCAGGCTTGTGGGGACAAGGGTCTGGGGCCTCAAGGTCTAGTGTGCTGATCAACATGAACCACATTTGGAGCCAAGATGCTGGACGCATAGCCATCCTGGGTCACTGAACTCACACTAAACTCTGCATTTCAGGGTCCGGTTTCCTGCTTCCCTCTGAATACCAGCCATGCCTTGGGGCCAGACAGAAGATTCTTCCCACCCCGGCTCCAGAAAAATCCCAGAGCATTTGGTAACAGAGAGGCCAAACCACGAAGTGCAAACACTGGGCAGGCCGTCTCCAGCCCAGGCCCAGCTGGAACCAGCAGCCTTGGGCAAGAACGCAGCAGAGAAGAGGAACAAGGCTGTTGGGGGGATGGAGCTGGACGGTGTGGGTTGGGCTTTGCCATCGCCTGAGGGGCGCCCCTGCTCACCTCTGTGTACCCAGAGCCTGCTATGTCCGCCCAGCTGGGTGACCCCTTGTGTCTGTGCCACAATTTCTTCACCTCCTAGTTGGGGGTGATCTCCACCTGCACGAAGGGGGCGACTCAGAGGAGAGCGGCTCATGTGGGGGTGTATAATATGTGGCTAATGGAATCCCCGTTCAGTACCCTAGTGGTACCATGGGTCGGGGGGGACAGCCAGCTCCTAGGAAGAAGCCTGGCCTTTCTGTGGAGCACAGACAGTACTCCTTTCCCTCCTGGGCCTCCCACTCCTGGATGAGCTCTGTCTCCAGGGCCGTGGGATAGAAATGTTCCAGAAGGGCAGGCCAGAGAGGAAGGGGAGCATTCTGACAAATGGTCACAACTGCCCGTCGCCTGCAGCTGCTGCCGTCTCCATGACAGAGGGGGACAGCTGAGGCTCTGCCGGGCAGCGCTCTCCAGGGACCAGGGGGCACAGGGACCTGTGGCAGCCGGGGAGTGGGGGGTGGTGCTCTCACGTGAGGACAGCTGGGGAGGTGTGGAGGGGAAAGCAAAGGAGGTGGTGGTGAGCACAGGCAGGCGCCAAGGCCTCCTGGTGTCCCTCAAACCTGGGAACACTGACGGTGCTACAGAAGATCAGGGATAGAGTTTTCTAGAAATGCTCCTCTCTGACCACCAGTGAGAGCACACCGACCTGGCTCTGCTCCGGAGTGCACGTGCTGTCTCTCTCTCTCTCCTGTGTCTCTCGGTGGCCATGCCTGGTCATGTTTTCAAGGCCATCTCTAGATCTGGATCAGGGCCCCAGCACAACTCTCTGGCTCCCCGCCTTCCCATCTCAGGGAGCAGCGTCACTGCTGAGGCCACCCAGTTGCTCTGCCCAAACCAAGGAAGGAATCGGCCTTGATGCCCTGGCTTCTCTCTCCAGGGCACCCGCCAGGCCGACAAGTGTTGGCCACCTCTTCTGGTCAATTCCAAGCCATCTCCTCACTGTCTCCCTGCTGCTTCTCCCACCCCTACAATCCACCCTCCCAGTGTACTGCCCACCGGGGCAAGCCCTGGGAAGTGCTCATCAGAGCACGCTACTCCCTGGTGCTTTCCCACTGGATCGAAGCAAACCCCAGCTCCTCACCACGCCTCTAGGATCTCCTATCCTCTGGTGACTTCTCTCCAACTTCAGATCTTACCACTTCTCTCGCACTCACAACAGGCTGGCCCCTTAGGCTTTTCTTCTGTTCCTGACCTCTGCCGTGGCCTGGAAAGCTCTGCTGAGGCAACAGCACGTGGCCAGCCTGCTCTGGCCATGGAGGTGTCAGCTCCAACCCCAGGCCCTGCGGAGGGCCCTGCCAGTGCACCTCTCTTGCCACCACCAGCCCTTTCTAAGGGAAGTCCCACGTCTTTCTGAGCATTTCTCACTACCTGCATCATCTGGGAGGCAGACTTGTTCACTGGGTCCTGGCTGTCTCTCCCTCTAGAACGAGAGCTGCAGAAGGCAGGGCCCTGCCTGTGACCCTCATGAGGAGGGCCTGGCACTGAGGAGCTGCTCAGTAACCACTGCTGAACATTACCGTGTGGAGGAGCAGTGCAAAGGCCCAGAGATATTCCTGCGCCCTGCTCCGGCGCACCACCTTTGCTCATCCTGGGCAGGCCCCTGCCTGCTGTGCACAACTTGTCCGCAGACAGTAGCTTCCCAGATGTCACGTTTCCACCCTTATCACCCATGGCCCAGCTGGGGGCCTGTCCAGGGCATGTGGGAGGCCGACTCAGCTCAGAAGACCCCTGAACCGGCGCTGTCAGGACACAGCCACAACACGTTGCACCAAGGAGCCTCTCCCAAGCTCTACTCATGAAATCCCTGTAGGAGAAGGCAGAGGAGCCAGGAAGGCCCCGCCCCCCCCCCCCCAGAGGAGCAGGGGGGAGTGGGGGGCACACCCTCTAGCCTCAAGCCCCACTGTGCTCAGGACGTTTGCTTCAGCAGGGCTGTCCTGCTCCCCACCCCTGTGGCTGGGCCAGGGGACAGGGAGGTTCTCAGAGGCAGGGGCTGCACCTCATCTCCTCTTATCCAGCTTTTGTCATCCTGTCCCAAGGTCACCTGAGGTTTGGGGAGAAGGAAAACAATTCCCAGATGCTGGGTCACGAAGCCTCCAGAAGGCAAGAACAGTGAAGTATTAGCTAGTGCACCGGGAGCTCTTACCACATGCCAGGCACTGCGCTGGGGGTGTTACATGTGCCCCTGGGGGGATGGGCAAGGGGCGATGAGCCTAGCTCATGTCTTTGTGGGCTCACTGGGTCCTGGGCATTTTAGGGGGCAATTTTGGTAGGCCAGCTCAGTCGTACCCTGGGGGGGCCTCTGAATTCCTGAATGGGACACTGATTCCTCTTTCCCAGTAAGAAGGGGGGTGGCTAGGGGGAGAGGGAGGCACCCAACTTTTCACTTCAACCCTGAGCCCATGAAATGGCCTGCACAGGTGGCCTCCAAGTCTCCAGAGGCCCAGACCCAGGGTCCTCCTGTGGCACCTCGCTGAGTCCTCACACGCTGCGGGGTGGGGGGTACGACTCACTCCACACGGAGAAGACCATGCTGTCAGGCACCTAGCTGATCGGGGGAGGAGGGAGGCCCTGACCCAGAGAGGCCACTTCCAGACCTGAGTTCCTGTTCCTACTCTGCCTCCCCGGTGCCCGTCCGTGCCCAGTGGGGGCCTGGCAGATGGCTGCCTTGCAGGGCTGCTGCGTCATCACTTCTGCTGAGCCCCGGCCCTCCTGGGCTGCCTGCCTGGCTCTCAAGCACAGCATCAATAATGGAACACAGCTTGCAAGCGTTAAACATTTGCCTGTATTTTTTAATACCCGTATTAAAGTACTATTCATCACGAGACAGCAGCTTGGAGAACTGGGGACGCCTAGAGAGGTGAGGCAGGAGGAAGCCTACATGGGCCCTGGGAGGGCAGGACCCGCAGACCCGGCTCGGGGCTGGAGGGCAGGGGTCCACACTCGCGCCCTGGTGTGGCCTCTGGCACTCAGCCACTCACCTCAGGCAGGACTCCGCCTCTCCAGCCTCCTGCACAGCTGCTCCCTGGCTTCTGGGCCTGGGATCACGCTGGGGAGGGAACAGTTCTCTTTGGTCCCCGTGTTATATATCAGGAGCTCGCTGGGGAGCAACCAGCCTCCAGCCTGACCCAAGAGAGGGACTCCACTTTCCCTAGTGGATTGAGAGGACACGCCTTGCCCAGGGAGATGGCTTCTTTGGGGGTCACTTCAAAAGGTCAAGGTCTATAGCAGAGCCAGAGGAAGGCACTCTGGAGCAGGGCCTGCCTGGAAAGGGCTGCACTACACCTGCCAGGCTGGTGTGAGCTTCGTGTCACTGTCCCGTCAACCACTAACACTGGCCAAGCATCCTCGTGCCCCAGGCTCTGACTCTGAATGGCCACCAGCCTCAGTGTTGTCCCACAGTGGAAGATGCTCTCCTGAGCCACTGTTTCAGGTGATATGTGGTCCAGAGCAGGTAGGAGGAGGAAGGTACCAAGTAGCCTTACAGGTGGCTTGAGACTGGCCGGTCACACCCCGAGGCTATGCGCCCAGGCTGGCCAGGAGGATCCCGCCTATGAGGCAGCAGCTGCTGCCCGCTGCATGGGAGACAGGCATGGGCACAGGCTGGCTCCTGCTAGGCCAACCAGGAGCCTGGCACTGTCCTTTACCCTCTCCTGGCAGTGAGAAAGGGGCCACATGCTGCTTTTCCTCCAGGGACCTGGACAGGTCACCAACTCAGAAAAGGCCAAGACTTGGGTTGGAGAAAGAAACCTACCCAGTGGTTGTGTGCCCCTGTCCCCCATCAGGGCTGTGTGCAGAGCAGGAAAGAAGAGGCCATTGCCACTGTCTGAGCGTGTGAGGTGGGGGCTGCTTCTGCCTCCAGATGCCTCTTTCCAATTAGCCAGCCCTGTCCCCCACCACCTCAGGGCCTGGGCAGGGCAGGAGGGGATAGAGTTCAGCAAAGAGGAAGACTGCTTTGGTAGTGGGAGTGGTAAAAAGAGGAGAGTGAGCAGTTCCTTTCAGGACAGATGACCCCCAGGGCCTGGGGAAGGCCATGGTGGGCCCAGAGGAGGGGGCAGCCGTTAAGTGGACTCCTTCCCAGGGCCAGGCCCACCTGCAGGGGCAGAGGCTCCATAGGAGGGTGTGGGCCCTGGAGCGCAGAGTCCTCGGCACGGATACCTTTCTTGGGGAGGAAGTGCTCTAGCTCCTTGCCATGCTGTGCTCTGGGGAATCTGAACCCTGCCATGTGGCTTGGGGGAAGATGTAGTGCTTCTTCCCATGGCCCCACTTCCCTGTGCCCTCTGGAAACAAGACCAGCAAAGTCACCAAGGTCAGAAACTGTCCTCCCCCTGCTTCGCTGTCAGCCGATCCTTCCTAGGTCCCTGGGCCATTTGTAAGACACTCATGCTGGTTCCCTCCTGTGGCTCTCCTCCACTCCCATCCCCAAGTAAGGGCAGGCTGATGCCCCCACCACCCCCACCTCACAGTTCTGACACAGTCCAGAGAGGAGGGCTGGCTGGGGAAGTGAAGTGAGCTAAGCTACACTCACTGGGGGCTGTTGCCCTCCACTCCCCTGCCCTCTCCTTCCACAAGCCTGGCTTTTTAAATAGAGATGGAAGCATAAGCAGATGGTGTGTCTGACCCTCGGAGGGAGTGCCTGGGGTGAACCTTCAGCCCAGAGGGTCCAACAGCAGTGGGCACAGCCCACCCCATGGCGACTCAGCCCAAGGCTACTGGACAGGGATATGGGAAGGGCACCAGAGAGATTCAAGTGAACTTTAAGGTGAGGCCTTTCCTATTCTTGACTGTCCTCAGCTAATGAGAAGGCCGCCAGCACAGGACATGAACAGCTGGCCTGATGGGGAGAGACTCTGGACAGCGGCACACTTGGGTGGAAAGAGATGCCAATGCTGAGACAGAAGCTGGAGAACCACCTCCCACCCCCAACCTCCCCCCGTTGCTATTCATGCCCTCTTCTTGCTTCAACCCTCCTGCCTCTTGGTGCCAACTGCTCCGTGATGAACACAGAAGTCGGAATTAGCCTTCAGAGAGTGGGCCCTGGCTCATTAACACCCCCGTCTCCTGTGTGATCAAGGGAATGAGCCCTCTGGGCCGCCCAGACCCAGGAAACCGAGCCATTAGTGTCACATGGGAGGTGGGCGACATGGCTGATCTATCCAGCACCTCCGGCTGGGCTGAGCCCAGTAAACAGCTTCCCAGATAGAAACAGGGAGGTCTGTTTGCGGCCCCTAAACCACCTGCCCGATGCTGCCCGGCCCCACCTCCGCTTCTGTGCTCTTGCATCAGGAGTCCTGCCCAGGCAGGCCAGGACTCCAGCCACACTGGGCCACATTGGACATGGCTTGCGGCTCAGCTCTCTGGCAGGTGGTCTGGGGAGGGGATGGTTAGTTCTGGGGTGGAGAACACTGTCTGGCTGGGGTCTCCAGGGTGACTGGGCAGGCAGGCCTGGTTCTAGGTCCCTTGCTGAGGCTAAAACTGGCTGCTGCCTCTGAGGAAAGCACAGGATGGGGTGGGCCCCCTTGGGCCTCTGCAAGGTGGCTTCAGTGCCAGGCCCATAAGGGCGAAGAACAAGTTTCAGGTACCTCTTGTGCAGGTGTCCTTGGCAGTAGGGCCAAGTCATTTCTTTTTTCTTTTCTTTTCTTTTCTTTTCTTTTCTTTTCTTTTCTTTTCTTTTCTTTTCTTTCTTTTTCTTTCTTTCCCTCTCTCTCTCTCTTTCTAAGATTTTATTTATTTATTCATGAGAGACACACAGAGAGAGGCAGAGACATAGGCAGAGAGAGAAGCAGGCTCCATGCAGGGAGCCTGACGTGCAACTCAATCCCGGGACTCTGGGATCACACCCTGGGCTAAAGGCAGGTGCTCAACTGCTGAGCCACCCAGGCGTTCCATGGGCCAAGTCATTTCTGCTCAGAACCCTTCCCTGTCCCTCTAGGTGGGCCTCCTTCCTTTGTCTCCATCCCTAGCGTCTGCGTCCTGACCGCAGGATACACGGAGGTATGGGCCCTCACTTCTCTCCTCTGGCTGTGGTCCATATGCCCTCAGTAGTCTAAGGCCAAGGGGACATGGGCTGTCCCAGGAGATGCCTGGAGTCTCACAACCATAACTCCAAAGTGCAGCCTGATGTCAAGTATAGAAAACACAGGAGCCCAGAGCCACTGCCACCATTCCCGCTGCAAAGGTCCTCCAGCCTTGGCCTTGGCCCTGCCCCTGCCCAACAGCTGGATCCTTTAGGAATTTAAAGAGAAAGTGGCCTTCAGGTCAGAGTAACATTAGAACGGGAAGTAGGAGTAGCCTCCCATCTGAAGTTCAGAAAGCGCCAGAGCCACACTGCCCCCACTTCTCCTCATCCCACCCCGCCCCACACTCCTCTTCTCTTCTAGTTCCCTGCTTCCCAAGTATGAAAATTGTAAATCTGTTTTATTTATTTCAATCAATCCTCAGCAGTGTGCCCCTCAGGGCAGAGGCAGCCATGGTAACCCTGCCAACTCATGCCTTAAAAATTCATCGTGTTTAATGCAGTCGATGTGTCTGATACGTTTAAAAGTTTCTTTGCGGGGTGGGGGGTGGTGGTGGTGGTGGTGGGAGGAGGCACGATGACTTGTTTTTCTGGGTCTTGCTGAGAGCTGATGGAAAGGGATGGAGGGAGGGGCACAGCATGACGGGGAAGAGGAAGAAAGGGGTCTTTTATCTACTTAGTTCTCTGCTGCTCTATTACAGAGCAGCATGGCCAGGCTCCTGGGGGCCACAGACACCCGGGCTGGGCTCATCTGGAGACCTCCAGGGAAGGCCTCATCCGGATGGGAGCAGCTAAGAAAACCAAACGGTCTCTGCTGCCTTGTGGTGAGCCAACCCCTTTCCAGGGGCCAAGAGGAGTGTGGCTCTGAGCCAGGAGAGGTGACTCCCGGCTCATACACTGCCAGGGGGGTCAGGTGGCCCTTTTTACCATGTGAGGGGTTCCACTCACTTAGGAGAGAAGCTGTCTCCTGCACATGGCCCAGCTGACAGCCTAGGCCCTATCTGCCCTGTGCTCTGTCAGCCTGGCCAAGCCTGCTTCCCAGTGTCCATCCTTAGAGACCTCTCCAGTCCCCTTCAGGCCTTTGACCCCTCTCCTGCCTCACCTTGGCTAGTTGCCCACAATCTCCTTCCTTAAGATCTGCACAGTCCCTCTGAGCTTCACCTCCCAATATTTGCTTGTGTGTCTCCTTTCTTAACCTCTGCTTCCCAAGGCAGAATGAGCCTGGAACCACATGAGGCCTGGCCCAGGGATGGATACTTATGGAACAGGAGATGAACTGCCAGGAGGCTTGGATGACAGCTCTGGAACATGGCTTGCGTGAGGAACTACATGCTCAGGAGCCAGGGGGTCAGGGGGGTTTGAACCCTGCAGGGGGGTTGGGGTAGGCGGTAGGGTTGTGCAGCATCTAGTTCTGGCTGAAGCACTTACAAAATTTGCCAGGAGAGGCCTCTGAGGGGACTCAGCAGGTGTCTGACTTACAGACGAGGTCCAGGTTTGTGTCCCAGAAAAGATGCTCTACCTTCCATCCCACAGGTGGAGATACCCCAGAATGCAGCTGGATGCAGGTGCGATGGCAGGGGCGGGATCCCCATGCTGGAGGTGCTTGGAATACCCACAGGGCATGGAGGGAAGACCCTGGGGGCTTGGCTGAGCTGTGCCCGCACTGGAGGAAAAGGCACTGCTGGGGGGTGGGAGAGGTGGGAGGAGCTGGAGGCCCCTCCGCCCGACCCCCGGGAAGCCCACGGCTCCTGAGCATTTCTTTCTTTCTTTCTTTTTGTATATTTTTTATTGAAGTTTGATTTGCCAACATATAGCGTAACACCCAGTGCTCATCCCATCAAGTGCCCCCCTCAGTGCCCGTCACCCAGTCACCCCATCCCCCCCACCTCCCCTTCCACCACCCCTTGTTCGTTTCCGAGACTTAGGAGTCCCTCATGTTCGGTCACCCTCTCTGATATTTCCCACTCATTTTCTCTCCTTTCTCCTATAATCCCTTTCACTAGTTTCTATATTCCCCGTATGAGTGAAACCATATAATGTTTGTCCTTCTCCGATTGACTTACTTCACTCAGCATAATACCCTCCAGTTCCACCCACGTTGAAGCAGCTCCTGAGCATTTCATCTTTTGAATAGTCAGCAAATAAAAGCAAAGGGAAGGGTCACTAACAGAAATCCTGTTGTTTCCACGACAATCGATTCTGAGAAACACCGACACATGGAAAGCCCTCGAGGACAGGTGGCTCCCACCTTCTCCTGTCACAGAGGCTCCTGCCCGGTAACGACCACACACGGCAGTGCTTCTACATTAGGCATGTCACGTACCTTGAATCCCATTAACGTGGGACAGGTGTAATTTCAGCTGCCCCTCTTAGCAGCGAATGAAAGCGAAGCACAAATGAGAGCCCTGCCAAGCCCCTGTCTGGTGGCCCAGCCCCGTCCCCCTATGCTCTTAGTTGCTGCCAGGCCACACACCCAGCCCTCGGGTCTCACAGCCCAACTGGCACAGGGGCTCAGACATGGTCATGATTTGGGGGTACTTTGGCTGCAGGTATCACTGGGCCCTCTGATGGACTGAAGTCTCAGTTTCTCCAGAACGTTCCTGTGGCTCTGGGGAAATTTACCTGCAAATCAGCTACTGCGGCCTGACCCTCAACCTGGGGCTGCCGCTGTGGGTGGCAGGCAATGACCGCACAGGCCACACCTGGCCAGGACAGTGCTGCCCTGTACTTTACACGTAGTTCCGATGGCTTTTCTCCAAGGGTCCATGGGAGGCAGAATCGGGGAAATGCACCCACAGCTCTGCTAGCCAGAACCCAGACTCAGATATGGCTGAGGTGGAGGCAGGGGAATGACCTCGTAGGGGTGACTCCATCAACAGCTTCCCAGACACCTCTGCTAGGAGCCCTGGCTCCTGAGTGCACGTCCCAGGCCGGCTGCTGCCTGAGGTCTGAAGGGAAGGGGAGACCGGGGCCCTGAACGCAGCCAGGGAACCAGTACGTCTGAGCCCCACGTGTCTGGGAGTCCCCGGGTTAGCCATTAGAGAATCTCAGATGGAGACTTTCTCTTCCTTTAAGGCCTCTGAGCTCCTACCCTTCCAAGCAGCATTTCCTCCCGAGGAAGTGCTCAGCCTCCAGCTCGTGAAGTGGCTGCATGCTGCCCTGATGTTAACACACAAACAGTTGGGAAAACTGTTTTCAGGCCCCAGATGTGCCCGCCCATCCACACTCCTGCCAGCTTCCAGCCACACGCATGGGGGTCCTCAGGGATCAGGTGCTCATGGGCGGAGGGCCAAAGTGAAGCCAAGCACTAGTCCAAGGCCACACTGCCATGCCTGCAGGGGAGCAGAGTTCCTGACCCCGAGTTCACGTTCCATTCTGCCAGACAGTCTCACACTGTGTGTCACCTGCAGGACACAGACCCCAGCGCAGCCCTTCTTTCCACCAGACTGAGGGCTCCAATCCTTGCAACTCAAATATCCAGTGCAGAGACACCCCTTTATCCCATGGCTTGTGACGCATTTCCAGGGAGAAGTAGATAAATAGAGATGTCTTACAATGTGTCTTAGGATGGGTGAGGGCAAGCACCCCCCGCCTTGCCCCATCTCTGCCATTTCCACTTCAGATATGGGGATGACCTTCTGAGAAATAAGGCAAGCAAATAAAATAAGTGCCAGGAGCCAGAGGAGCCCACCCAAGGCTGCTCCACTGTACCTGGGGATGGCCTGGGGACACCCCTTACCCCAAATGTCTTCCTGTTACCGAGTTGTTCTGTTCAGATTTTCTATTACTTCATCCCATTATTCCCAAATGAGTCCTTTGTTCCAGGCCAAGGGATTACTCCCCACTGCTGCTTTTATGACCACAAACTTTTACAGACGGTGAGCATCTCCCTTCCGCGTGCTGGGCACTGAGCCCAGACCCCGAGGCCTCCTTGCAGCTCTGCCTCTCTAATCTTAAAGCCACGTGCCCCACCTGTGTCCAGCAGCCCGCAGTAGTCACTGCACTGAGGCCAGAATGCCTCCCCCAGCAAACTCTTCATTCAAATGGGCTGGCTGTCCTCATGGTTTTGGGTCCTCAGTCATCACAGTGACGAAACCTCTATCTCACATTCCCCTGGTGACTTTTCTTTAAGGGATGTAACCTGCCCTGAATGGTTCCAATCAGGGGCTGCCATTTTGCTTTCTGGTGGCAGCCTCAGTCCTCTGCTCTAGGGCACTGGCCCCCCACTTCTCAGTAGGGAGCCATCACCCCCACGGCCCATCAGTGCCCTCACCTACCCACAAGGTCACACAATTACCTTTCAGAAGCAGGAAGGCCCTCCAAGCCAGGAACAGCACCTTACCAAGAGACCCCTAAACCTGGTCACCTGAAGGCCTTATGGGACACCAAGTCCACCCTCAGGCCCACTCCAGGAAGTGGTGATCTGTGTGAACAGGCTTTATAGTCAAGACTGAGAACCACTACCCCCAAACTGCCTTCCCAGAGCTACAGCCACAAGCTCAGTGATACCACTCTCGGTTAGAAATGGGGAGATTTAAAAAAAAAAAAAAAAGAAATGGTGAGATTTTATTAGCATCCCAAAGGATGCGCAGCCTTGGAGCTTTGGGTAAGGCCATGGATGCTGTCGTCATGACGTCATGACGTCATGACGTAACCTCACCTCCCCAGAGCCCAGGTCTGGTTTTCCTAAGTTTCTACCCGGGATTTTGCTATTTCTCTGCTGGTCCACCCGAGAGGTCCCCAGCCCATTGTGCACAACCCCGACTTGCTCTGTTTGAACAGAAGGAAAGGAGGGCAAGTCAGGTCAGACGGGTGCTGCACCCTAGCCTCAGGCTGTGGTTTCTCTGGCAGTCATGCGCTGGGGTGTCCCCCAACCTCGGATAACCCCCGGGGAGGAAGCTCAGTTCACCAGCCACTGTGCTGGGCACATGCCACTCCTGCCTTTCTGGCCTTCATATTGTTAGTCTTGAAGGTTTTGTGAAATTTTATAAACTGAGATTGCAGTCTGTAGCTCTTTACAAGTACCTGCTTCCAGGGCATGGAGATAAATGTCAGAAACAGAATGGCAAGTGCAACAGTAATACCCACAGCTGGTCACAGAGCAAGTCTCACAGCAGTCTCACTGCTGAGTCTCTTGGAAAATGGTAAGAAGATCAGAGAAAAAGGGCTGCGCAGAAAAAAGGGTCACAGCAGAGGTGACAGGACAAAGACAGCAAGGACGAGATTCCCTCAGTCCTTGGTGGCAGAGTGAAGTAGCGGGGAGAAGGGGAGGGTTCTCTTATTTGTACCTTCCTTCACCTCCTGCCAGGAAGCTGAAAAAATTCCTCTCGTGATCACTCATTTTCAGGGAGTTTTAAGACGCATGAAATGGGCTTTTCATCTGAATGTTCCTTTCCAGCCCAGGAAATCCGCACAGGATTAAATGAATAGAGCGAGCAAGGGCCCCAGGCGGGAAGCGTCCGTGGAAGTCCCTTTGGGGAAAGTGTCGGCAGGCTTCTGGAGTCCCAGGTCCCAATTACAGACCAGGTCCTGGCGGCAGAGGTGGGCCAGGCGAGTGGCCTGCTGGGGATCGGCCATCCTGCCCTCCCCCGGCACCCGCCACTGCCATGGGGCAGAGGCCAGGCCGCCACATCCAGAGACAAGCGATGGAGTTGAATACGGCGAGGTGGTGGCCTTGGTAAGGGAGGGTGACCCCGAGCCAGTGTGCTTGGAGCTCAGAGCGCAGTGCCCCACAGCTCGGCATCCTGCGGGGGGCGCGCTCCGAACAAGGCGGGCTGCGGGGCGAGCCGGGGCCCTGACCCGCTGCTGGCAAACCACAGCCACAGCTAGACGCGAGCTCGGCCAAGCTGTACATTTGTAAGCGCAAGACCAAGTTTTGGAAGGAAATACAGGATACTAAAGCGGAGGCTACTCTGGGGGAGGAGGTGGTGGTGAAAGGTCGTCTATGTTTTATGGTGCATCTGCTGCATTGTTTTGATTTTTATCTTACATGGTTTATATTTTTTTTGAACCATAGATGAGAAGGAAGTTAGAATGCTATACTTCCGGGGATCGTCTGGACTGTCCTGGAGATTCTCAGGGGAGGAGCAGGGATAGGGTGCAGAGAAGGCGGTGCCTCCTCCAGCCGAGATGGCGGAGCTTCTCTCTCCCTGGTGGGGGCTGCTGCAGATTTGCAGATTTAACAATGGAAACATGCATTTTACAAATGAGAGGATCAACAGCCGGGAGATGGTATTTTTAGCTGCTGTGGCTCTTTGCTTCAAAGGCGTAGGTTTCATCTAAAACCAGGCAAACCTCCTACAAAGTCTGCCTGTTTGCAAGGAGTGATTAGCATAATACGAGCGAGCAGGAGAAAAGGCCTGGCTCCACTCGGAGGCAGGAGTGCCTACTACAGGGGAGGCTTTCTCCTGAAATAGAATCACGAGGAGAAAGTCTCAATGGAGACGAAGCCCCTGCCTTCAATGAGGAGAGCCGCCCCACACCGATGGCCCAGGCAGGCCGAGGATCGTGGGTGCAAGCAGCACACAGGGTGAGAGGTGCATCCACATGCGACCGCAGCTGGGCGCGGCAGGGCCACCCCCTGGGCTGCTAGTGTCACTAGGGCCCCACGCAACCACCTTCTTCCAGGAGAAGTACAGAGGATTTCGGGGCTGCCTTTCGAGATGCCCCTTCTGAGGGGTAGGGCAGAGCCAAGCCGAGGCTGATGGAGAGGGTGGGGGGGGGCAGTCACAGCAGGAGGGCTCAGGGGATGAAAGCACAGGGAGCTGTCCTCCCTGGAGGCTGTGCCAGGGCTCCTGGCCCTTGAGACGCAGCACAGCTGTGGGGGAGCCTGCTGTGCCCCCCCATGCCCCTCGGGCACTCATGCCTGTCGGGGGCTGTCCATCCTGCCCTCCTTTCTCTGGCCTCCCCTACTTCTGCCCTGCCATCGTGTTGGCTTGGGGAAGACTGCACATGTGGAGAGGGGCTTTTCTTCAAACACCACAAAATTCAATGAAAGCTGTGACCTTCTGAGAACCAGAATGACAGATTCTCATCCGGGGAGCCGAGCTAGGGACAGATAGCGCCCGGGCAGCTGCTTGGTCACACCAGTCCCTGAGCCCCATCCTGGGGAGAGTGTGACCTTGGGCTGCGGGTGGGGGGGGAGGGCAGGGGGGCGGCTGGGGGCAGAAGTGGCAGTGCTGCTATCTTGGGCACTATTGGCACAAGAGGGAGCAGCCGGTTCTCCACAGCCCCCTCCCCTCGGGGTCCTCATGGCAGGAAGATCACAGGTCTTCCTGCGGAGGGTCAGGGGACCGGGAAATACAGACAGGGCGCACGGCTGAAGCTCTAAGAAACCAATTACCACACTGCTGGGGGGCTGGGGGGAAGCAGAAGGGATGGGACCGGGGCAGCTGCTCAGGCTTCAAGGGCAGGAAGGGAGTGAGGTCATTCTAGGAACCGGCCAACTGTCTGGGCCAGAGGCTACTGACATAGGTGGGCAGGGAGGCTCCTTCAGGAAAGGGGCTCAGCTCACGTGGGAGGAAGAAAAAAGCTGACTCCTCTGGAGAAATGACTAGACGAGGCAAGTTGGCTGAATTCACAGGCACCTGGAATTAACTGGCTGAAGGCAGTGTCTTCTGGAGAGTCAAACAAGTTGGGGCAGGGATGTCTGGGGTGCTGAGAACGTTTTTAAATTTAGTCCAGATTCGCTGCTCAAAGTGCTGGTCCCAGTGACACTGAATCTTCTAGAAAGATGTAGCAGCCAGACCCCTGGTCAAGCAAGCTTCCCGAGCCACTCCTAACTAGTCTTTGGTGTTCTGGGGGGCGGGGTAATGAGGGAGAGACCTTAAGGTCAGAATTGTAACATAGCCCTGAGTATGTCCGCCCCCCCCCCCCCCCAGCCCCGGGCCACACTTCCCTTCCACTCAAAGGATGTTCTGGAAGCAGGGCAGGCCACTGGGCTCTCGGGAGCCAGCCACCTCAGCGTGGCCTCATGCAGACCCACAATCCTTCCTTGGCTGGGGGAGATGGGGGCTCACTCAGTGCCATCCTGAAGACTCTAGGGGTGGCCACAGATCAGTGGTTTCTCCTCTCAGTTCTTAGGGACACTCATAGCAGGTGGAGAGTTTTCTGAACCTGCTCAGTCCCTTTGGTAGGTCACTGGGTGCCTCAGGGCTGCTCTTGAGGCAGCCAGGAGCCTGGTCGCAGCCATACTCCCAGCTCCCTGCCACGCCGTAGGCAACCCTAATACCTGCCCTCCCAGAGGCTAGTGCCTCTGGGCTTCCAGGCAGACTGCTTGCTACGTCAGAAACCCCTTGTCATCCCCCACCCCCACCCAGGCTCTATCTTTCAGGGCTCAGTTAGACCGCATCTCTTTCTAGAAGCTTTCCTGGACCCCTCCATCGGGGCTGGGCACTCCCTCTGTCCCTGGGAGGGCAGGTATTAGCTCTGTCCACTGTGGTGTCCCTGCCAGTGGGCACTAAGACAGGTCTGCTCAGTGACAAATGGCATTTCCTGGCAGCCCCCTGGGGAGGTGGGGGCAGCGCTGGGGAAGAGGCTCTTATCTCTCCTCACCAGGGAGGGGCTGAGCGCTTGCTCTAGGCATTTCCATTCTCACAGAGAGGACTCTTGCCTGGCCTGACAGCTGTGGCCTAATTTCCAGGGCTATACCCAGGCTCCTTATTTTAACCCACTTGGTATTTTTCATTCCTGAAGCATGGGGGGGGGGGGGGGGGAGGAGGTGGGGGGGATGGAGAGGGATTCGGGAATGGGGGAGGTGTAGACAAATGGAAGAGATGAGCTCAGTGGGGCTGGAGGACTCAGGCATTCTGGGGAGGGAAAGAGCCAAGAAGGAAAGGGATGGGGTGAGGAGGGCCAAATTGATTTTTAAAAAAGAATTTTAAAAAGGAAAAAAAAGTCCCAAATCCTACCCCCTTGATTTCCCTCAGTAAGCACTTTCAACAAGGTCACAAATGCACTGGCTCTATAGATTTTTGGCTCCAAACCACATTTCAGGCAGCCTTTAAAAGCCAGTTCTTGGCATAGCTTCAGCTGAGCCTGAGGAGAGGAAAAACTAGGGCACTTTTATGCTCCGAGAAAATATCAGATCCAGGTCACAGGTTCCTGGGTCTGGTGAAGCTATGGGGTAACTCCCTAACACAAGCCCAAACCTGAGGACCCCCCACCCCCACCCCATTTCCTCCAGAGCTCAAATCACAACACCAGGGCACACATTTCTTGGTCACTTGTCACCTGTCTGCCTATGTCCACTACACTGTCCCCTTGGTGAAGGGAGGAATACGCTGTCTCGCATGTGTGCAAGGCTGGAGGGGGGGGCCTGGCACGGTGCAGGCGCTCTAGGAACACTCACGGAAAGGACTTCGTGGGGAGTGAATCTTTGACCCTTACGCCCAGCTGGGCTAGCTTGAGCTCGTCCCTCTAATGGTGGCCCAGATCCATCTGAGGCCCTGTCCGCTCAGTGTGTGGGCTGCGCTTGGGCCTACCAAGCCCAGGCTATGGCACGATGGCAGCACGTGGAAACAGTTACTGGAAAAACCAGAGTCTCAGTTCCTCATGTGTGAAAGAATTCAGTTGACTCTTAAGGTCTCTTCTGGCCACGCTGAACTGAGCCTAGAATTTGACGGAGACTCTCCTGGTCTCTCTTCAATCAGGGCCTGGAGCCACCATTCTGGGAGCACGCACCACGTGGCCCTGCTGGCAGGTGGTGGGCCTGTGTCTAAACAACAAGGCCACATCCAGCCACACAGCACACAATCTATAGTCTGGTGGGGTGCAGGGTTCAAAAGGAAGGAAGCCACAGAGACAGGATCAGCTGGAGGCTGAATTCCATTCTCTGCCTGCCCTTGTGGTGGTCTCTGGGAAGGTCACAAGTTGCTGGTCACTACACAGCTCCACCCCTGGACAGATGGAGGATTTGGCTGCTGGGAGAGTGGAGGGGATATGTCCTCTTTCTGCTGTCCCCCAGTAGGCCCTGGTTCACATCCTCCTTCAGTCCACATTTGGACCTAGACCACAGCATGGACACTGGTTGAGTCTCCCTCCCCTACCAGCAGCCTCGGGTTCTGGTTCCCATGAAGAACTGCTTTTCCTCCTGCATCTGCAGGTGGGCACAAGGTCCTGTCCTGGACAATCAGGGCACAGGCATTCTCCGGCCACAGTGACAGGCCCAGGAGAGCCAAGCCCAGCACCGCTGCTGAAGGCTGGGGCGCCAAGGGGCAGGAGATAGCCAAGAGCTGTGGGTGGCCATCCTGCCACAGGATTTGCTGACAGAAGAGGAAGAGGAGCCAGCTGTGGAGGGGAGAAGGCAAGACCAAGTCCTGAGGACACGAGGATGGCTCTTGGTACACATGAACCAATCCTTGTCCCTGGCTGCACCCCACCTTTCTGTTTTTCAACAGAGAGCCAGTCTTCTGTCACGTGCAGTCCAGAGTCATGACTGGGCAGCACTGCACAGGGCAGGGTCAGGGCAAGGGCAGAGGAAGAGAGAATGGCGGGCTCATGTGTTGGGTTGTTCAATGGCTTGCTCCCTTACTCTTCCTTAGAAAACAATAAACAGTAGAGTCAAGCCCAGAACACGGAGGGAGACGTGTGTGCCGCATTGGAGCGAATGAGCAGCTGAAAAGGGGGCGGGTGGGTGTCAGGCCTGGCTTGGCGGCCAGCGACCACCCACGCCCCAGGTCTCCGGGCTCCTGCCTGCACAGAGAAAGGGTAGATGCGACTCATCACAATTACTGTCACAGTTGCTGCTGGTACTTACTGCACGGTTGCCAGGTGCCAGACACACTTCTAAACACTTTGTTACGTCATCAAATCCTCCCGAGGATTAGTAGGAGATAACGATGCTCTGCATCTTCCTTTTCCACATTAGAGAACTACTCAGGAAAGCAGATGCGCGGGCCCCCGGTGGCTGTGGCTGGTCAGCAAATCCTTCCCTTTCTCATGGGCACAGTGGCTCCTTTCCTCTGGAGAGCTGTTGCTTCCTATTCCATGCGGATTCTGTTGGGGCTGTCGCTTGTAGCACCCGACCACTGCTGCCCCACCGAGGTGGGCATGTGACCCTGCATGAGCCAATGAGACCTTCTTCCCCTCAGCCTACCCTGTAGGGACATGGTGGCCACATCTCTGCTACTTGAAGAAACCAAGACAACACGGCCGATCTCAAACAAGGGCCAAGAAGGGAGATGGCACCTCAGGGAAACGCCGAGTTCCCGGATTTTGCTGCTTTCCGCCTCTGTCTGGTCATGCTGGCTAGTCAAACTCCCTTGCTCATTTTGGTACCTGTGACCTGGGTTTCTGCCCCCTATCGCTCTGAGTGCCGACCAATACTGCTAGATTAGTGGTTCTCAACTCCAGGCTGCAGCCCACTGCTGGCCTGGCTGCACCAGAAGCCCCTGGGATTCGGCCGGGTGGGGGGATGGAGGGAGACTACGACTTTTTGCTTTGACAAAGTACAAGCAGGCTGGACTGGGTGGCCTCCAAGACCCTGTCCAGAGCTAAGAAATGATACCTTTGGGTATTAGGTGGATTATTTTCCAGCTCACTGAGAATGCTTAAGAAACATCAACCAGAAATAGGCAGCTTTATGGTTAGTTTTCATGGGCTCCTAATCCTCTGAAAAAGCACTACAAAACGTAAAAAATGCTGAAGAAAAATGGATCACCTGAACTACATTAAAAATTAGTAACTTCTATTTAACAAGAGATACCATTAAGAGAATGATGAAGCATGCCACAGTGTAGGAGAAGATAACTATAGTATACACATCCGAGAAAGACTTGGATCTAGAATATATAAAAAAACTTTCACAAATCAATAAGCATCAAAAACCCAATGCAGAAATAACCTGAAGAGGCTCATCACAAAAGAGAGTATCCAAAAGGCCAGTAAGCAAAGAGGAGTTCTCCTTAGGCTTCAGCGAAACACAAATTAAAGCCACACGGTGATACCACCACCACACACCTGCCAGAATGGTTAAAAGCAAAGAATAATGACACCAGGCGCTGGTGAGGATGTGAGCCACTGGAGCTCTCATACATGGCTGGGGGCGTGGACACTGATGCAGCCACCTCAGAAATGTCTGAACTGCACGATTCTATTTATATAAAGTTCAAAACCAGGCAAAACAAACCCTATAGCGATAGAGGTCAGGGTAGCAGCTTCTCTGGGGAGGAGGAGAGGGGTCATAACTGGAAGGAAGGAGACACAAAAGGGACCTCTGGGTGCCGGAAATGCTCTACTTCCTGATAGAGTGCTCGTTATGTGGGAGTAGACAATTAGTGAAAAATAAGTGAGCGGTAGTACCCTTATGATTTGTGCATGTTTAGATAGTATGTTGTTCTTCAGTGAAAAATCTACATTGACAAAGGCATCACAGGCACCCAGGCTGCATGGGAGGGAGGGAGGGCTGCTGCACTGCCCTGGTCAGGAGAAGGGAAGAAGACAGATCTGGGGCACTGATGCAGAGTGGTACATGCTTGAGAAAGGAAGAGGGTTGTGCCAGAGAGATGCCAGAACAAGCAGTAAACAAGTCAGAGCTCCTGGGCATGGTCTTCTTTGAAGCCACATGAAGGCCATTCTTCCCTCACGGGGAGGGAAATGCAGACGGCAGTCTAGGGCACAGGGGTCCACCCCATGGCATGTGTCTACTGACCACAAGGCTGAGGGTGAAGTGCAAGTGGGAGCGTCATTATGGACTAAGGCAGCAGCAATCTGGGGGTGCACAATAAAGAGGTTGAGATGTCCCCACATTCAGGAAACTCGTCCTATGTGAGAGCTGGAGCCCCCTCTGAGGAAATGGAGAGCATTTTCCCACAGAACACCAAGCACATGGGAAAGCAGCCTCCGAGAGGAAAGAGAGACAAGGCTCAAAATAAACAGCATGGGATGCTTGGCGGCAGGGGACTGGAAAGAAATGAGGGAAGACTCTGGAGGCACCTGAAATCCATCTCAGCTCAGCTTCAGAGAGAGGCCGACACAGAAGGTGCAAGCAACTGTGATGAGGCAGAGGCAGCACAAATAATCTGGGATAAGGAGGGGGTGAGACAAGTCCTCCTGAGCAAGTCAAAACAGAGATTTAGACCAAGAAAGATACTCATTGTCCAAGTGCCAGGCAGTTCCAATGAGATTATGTCATCTAAATATAGACCGGAAGTAGGCCACGATAATGGACGGCAGGAGGCCGAGGCCCAGAAGGAAGACAGGAAAGGACACCTAGACTCAGCGTTTCACTTCTGTATGGGAGGCGGTAGCTAGCAGGATGAGCGCCCTCATAGAGGAGGCGGCTGCGGCCACATCAGGATGGGTCTTGGTGGGGATTTTCTGTGGGTTAACGACCCTGGGTGAAAGGGAGACGCCACAAGAGAGCACAGCTTAATTTTCATGAGGGCTGAGGAAAAGCAGAGTCCAGAGTGAAAACTGGGCAGTTTTCCCAAAGGGCCTCCACCACCCAATCTGTAAGATAGCCAAGATACTCAGCTATGGGGTCTCTGGACCACTGTACAGCAGCCCCCTGGAGTAGGGAGCATGGAACATGTCCCAGGACTTGGGCTGAGGGCGTTCCTGGAAGGTGAAACTGCAAACTTTTAAAGGAAGTTCCATTATCCACTTTGGATCCCAAGAGCCTCTTCGGTGGGCCATCACAGCCTGGGTTACAAAGTGCCTTTCCCTGTGGATCGTAGGGACTTCACATGGGTTTGTGCTTGCCTCCTGAGGCTGAATTCTGCACAAAGGTTCTCCCAGGTGAGGGTCCTCATCATATATGCTGAGACAGGAACCCTCCTTCTATGTGGAAGGAGAGGCTGGTCTGAATGGCCTTTCAGAAACTGCACATGATAGAGACCTCCTCTATATTTTTCGGAAGACAGGGGCATGGTGTGTGTGTGTGTTCTTCATGGCTACCTGCTAAAGGAAAATGCTGTGGGGAGAGAGGGAAAAACCCACACAGGGGCACCCCAGAAAACCTGAGCTAAAATGACACCATGATAAAAGAAAGAACTTCCTAAGAAGCACTCTACGATGGGTGAACGGGACACACTCTAGAACTGCTGTTCTAGGAGTTCAGAAGCACCTTTAAAACCAAGGACACCTTTTGTCTGTTCTGGCACAGATGCAGCCCTACCCCAAGGAGGCAGGAGGATGGAAGCGGTTTCTAGGGGCCAATTCCTGTCACTGTTTTGTTGAGATATTATATTATGATACTCATCAGCTACTTGCTAATTAAGTAAGCTGTCTGACTTACCAAGGTCAAAACTTTGTTAGTTTCTTGGCATCCTTAGGTAAAGTATAAACAGATTCAGAGAGTACTGTCCAGTCCATCTGGAAAACCTCTCAAACTTCAGAAGGAAATTCATTATCAAGTTCTCAGCCACTGGCAACAGTTCCTGACAGTCACCCCCGCCCCGCAGGCTGCCTGAGCTACGGGCTGGGGAGCTGATGCTTCTTAGGTGTGGAGACTACAAGAAAGTGCCTTTAATCTGCAGCTGGAAAGAACTCTGCAGCTGCCAGCACCTGCACGACGGGGAGTCCAAGGGATGGCGTGTGATGGGCACAGATGAGCTTCCTGCCGGTCCACCCCTGAGTGCTCATCCCCTCCAGGAGCCTCGAGGTGCGTGGGGGACGGCTGGCTCCGTGGCAGGAGGGCTGCTTGGGTCACCCTTAACACCACCCCCCAACAAGTTCATCTGTGACCTCTAACCTCCCACAAGCTCTGCTAAAGTGAGCGGACCCTTGGCCTTCTTCCAGGCCTCAGTCATGGGGATCCATGAGGAGCCCTGAAACACGGAGATGCTTTCTTCTGAAGCTTCTCAGACCTCAGCGCCTACTGAGCCAGGCTCCCTCTGGCCAGCACTTCCTCTCCTCCTCCCTCCCCCAGTAGGACCTAATTAATCCCAGCCTTGCCTAACAAGGCCCACCACATGTGGTTCCCATTTTCCAGAAGGAAATACGCCCTTCTTACAGGGAGCGCCAGTGTGTGTGACAGTGGGCCCTACAGGGACAGCGTGGAGACTGCCCGGAGGATGCAGAGCAAAGCCACTGGCCCGCCTCCAGGTCTTCAGTCCTCCCGGGCACTTTTGGGTCACAGATGGTCTTGTGAGGTGCTGGGATGTGGCACCTCTCCATGGGCTAGGAGACTACAGAAACAGATCAGGTTGGGCTCTCTGGGCTGCCGGAATTTTGCCCTTCCCAAGGACATCTTTGTATTTTACTTTTGAGGGCAGACTCTTCTCTCACTCTTGCCTGGCCTGTCAGATCATCCCTGCCAGTCACGTTTTCTCAGCATTGTTTCCAGTTAGATCAAAGCCAAGAGCTGGTTGTGCAAAACAGCTCCTGCCACACACTCCCTTTGCTGTCCTGCATCTCCACAAAAGCACCCCAGCCCCCTGGTCTCTGGGGAAAGGATGACTGTGGAAACCTTCAGAAGATTCATACAGGACTGGGCAGACTTAAAGTCAGCAAGAAGAGAAGCTTCTGAGAGGTTAGAAATTCCTTGGAAGAATTCCTCCAACCCTGTTCAATGTCCCTTCTCTTTTCCCTCAGCTGGGGACCCAATCAATATGGCTTCAAACTAATAAAAGATCCAAACCCACCTGTATTCTGGGTAGGTGCATCAGGGTCCCTTCCAGCATACATACAGACTTTGGTTGGCACATGTTCGTCAAGGAAATTGATTTGTATTTGGAGCCAAAGAACACATCCCATTAAAGGGGAGCATGAAAGAAAGCGAGTAGGGCCTCTTAGAAGTTCTCTCCTGAGGGTTGGGGGCCAGAGGTAGTTTTCTAAAATGCCATTCGAACCAGGGATCTGGGTCTTGCCACTTAACTTGGATTCATCTTGCATTAGCATCAGCATAGTGGACTTTGGGGGGCCTGGCTAGTGCCCCCCTGGCATGTCAAGTGGCACATATGAACAATGTAAGAGGGGTACACGATGCCAATGAGCTCCAGAGGCTGGAAAGGTCTGGGAGGATGCAGAGTGAGAAGGGGAGCTGAGTGTGGGAGGGTCAGCCAGAGTGGGCTGCCCTAGCCACAGTGGTGACACAGCTGGCCCCAGCCGACGGCCTGTCTCACAGGTGGACCACATGAGGACAGCAAAGTGGAATTTCCCCATTATGGCATGAAATAGAGTTTCTTCTCTTGAGGCCCTCCCCCTGATGCAATTAAATACAACTCCAGTTTCTAGTGGCTTCCTAGGCCCTAGCTCCCCTGCCCCACCACCTACCTCAGCAGCCAATCGAACTCCTCCTTCCTCCCCCACCAAACACAGGGCTTTTATGCAAACCTGGGGCGGGGGGAGGGATGCAGTGGGGGGTGAGTAGGGCAAGGGCAGGAGGATTAGGGGTACACTTTAGGGACTGTGAGCATCTGCTGAGTTGGAAAGGCTGCGATGCCCTTGTGTATTAGAGGTGAGGGGGCACCAGAATGAACCAGAAACCTTATCTCAGGGCTTCTCTGGGCTCGGGTCTCATGGAAGAAGACCCACGCCTGGCCCCTGCTCTCCCACTTGGGCTCCCAGCCCATCCTCTTCAAACACTCTCAGCTTAGGGGCACCCATGTCCTCGGGATGGGTGCTCAGGGCCTCATCCGCCATCAGCTGGGCTGGTTGGGGTTGGAGCCTTCGAGTTCACAGCAGGCACTTGTTAAAAAGAAAGCATTCTCTCTCTGGCAAGTCCTCTCTGCGAGGCAGCAGGGAGGAAGAGGAGGGGGGGAAGCACAGTTGGTTAAGCCAAAGGACGGCTGGCCAGAGGGCCATCTTGGCGGGCAGAGTGGAGCGTCCTGAGACTCACTCACTTCCCAGCACAGAAGCAGGCCTTGTAAGGATCACAGCTGTTGGATCACGCTGCAGTTCATATCAGTTTATCAAACAGGCTGCGTTTTCTCCCTCCTCTCCCTTTCTACTGAGTATAAGTGGCCTGGTTCATGGGAAAACAAGCCCTGCGCTTGTTCTGCTGCATTGGCATGGAGGGTGGGAAGAGGCTGGAGGAGGGAAATGTACACCAACACCTACTTGGGACAGAGTTGTTTTAATGGGGCTGGGGCCGGGCTGCTGGTGGGAGCCCGTGGTGCCGGGGCTGTAGGCCGGGCGCGCCCAGGCCAGCTCTCGGCACGGAAGGTTTAATTATTTCATCCTCTCTGGAGTCTGGTTTCCCGTCCTCACAGACCACCATGGGAGGCAGAGGCCATGTCATGAGGCGGAACAAGAACTCTCCTTTGTCAAGCTGTGCCGAGCGCGACGGTGCGCATGGTCTTACGTAACCCTCTCTGCAAAACGACGACGAGGCAGGCACGACTATAGTAACAGCCAGCCAAACGGCCAAAACTGGAGGAATTGGGATTCGAACCCAAGTCTCTTTGACTCCAGAAGTTCCAATCTTAATCTGCATCCTGCAGACCTGCGGCAGGCCCATCTGCCCCATTTCCATGGAGTCCAAGAAAGGGGGAGAAGAGTGGGTAGGGCTGGGGGGTATCTGAGCCCCTCTGGTGCCTCTACCCCACGACCCCTTCCTCCCCATGTGGGCACAGCCTCAACTGCAGCTAAGAGAGGGCCTGGGCCAGAGTACATCTCAGCAAGGCTAGATGAGATGAGGCTTTGGAGCTACCCACTCCCCAAAATACACATGCGACTAAACTGTTATGTCCACTAGATAACAAGGCCACACAGACACAGAGGAGGTCCGACCTGCCCAGGGGCCTGGTGGGAGTTCGGGGGCCCTATTCCCACCCCCCCACGGAGGTGCAGCCTGGGAAAGCTGCGTGGGGGAGAGGAAACACTCCAGGGTCCTGAGGGAAATCATGCATCTTCCTCAACGCCAAGACGCCCACCAGATGTTTGTCTTTAACTCCGGCCGCTTTTGTCCTCTGGACGGCAACCACTCCTGCTCCCTGAGCTAAACGCACTACTGAAGAAACAGTGGCTTTTCACTCTTCGCCAGAGGAATCTCTTTCTCTCTCTGCGGAACACCTGAGGGGGGGGTTAAATCGCTCTGTGTTTCTGATCAGCAGTCTGCACGGACCATTATTATGCTTCTCTTTAAAGCCATCAGCAAAAAATAAGGAAATGAAACGAGAAGCAGACAGGCGGGCTGATACTCCCGACGGCTGGTTCCCAGCAAACTTCACTGAGGGGCCTCACCCCCCCTGTCTGATCACAGGAAGGAGGAGGAGAGCACATCTTCAAGGCCTCCTCCATGTCTGTCACTGTGTTGTGTGCCCCAGGAGCCTAGGCTGGTGGGCTGGGACCGCAACCAGGCTGGTCAGCAGTGGCCTGGCACGCTGGCTTAACAGGCAGCCAGCCCGTAGAGCCAGTGCTGCCCAGAGGAAGCAGGTGCTGCTGCTGCTTCCAGGTGGATGGCAGGCTGGACAAATGACGCAGATGACTGGGAGGGACAAGTGTGAGGGGCCCAGCCACAAGGTTCATTCCATCCCAGCCCACTGGGTTCCTGTGCCAGTGCCAAAGGCCAGGAGACCGCTGGTGTGTGGTATAGCAGTGAGGCACAGCCTGGAGGTCAGGTTTGCTGCCTGAGGTCCCACTGTGGTCCCTGAGGGATATGAGCCCCAGAACAGGGAGTGATCGCCAGAATCTAAATCCCCAGAAGGATGAGGGAAGACCCCACAGGCCCAGAGGACCCTTGGACCCTCTGAAGAGCTGGGCTCCAGGTGGTCCTGGGCCACATGCTGTGCAGGGCCCCTCAAGGCATCTGGCCTCTGCAATCTCACAGAAAGGATAAAGCAGTGGGTGAGGAATTAGCAGTGGGCAAGGGTCTGCGCTCGGCTCCCAGCACACCTGGCAGGCATGTGGCTTTGTCTCATTTCCCTTCTACAAAATGAGGATTCTGGTCAGCCCAAGACACCGAGAAGACATGAGACAAAGCAAGTAAAGTCTCACTACTTTGGAGGCTGTAATGGGAACACAGCAGTGGCCACTGGGCCACTGGCTTCACGGAGCCCTTGGGTCCCTGAGGGGGTGCAGAGAACACCCACGCATGCCCCTGATGCCCACACTTCTGCTTGACGCAGACTGGGGATGCTGTTGACCGCTCTGAGCTCTCTCTCCCCAGGCCCCTGATGGGGCATGTGACGCTGCTGGAGGATGGAAAAACCCATTATGGTCCAGTTCTCCAGAGGGGAACTAGTTGTAAATGCCTTCTTCAAAGGCCTCTCTCTCCACTGGATCCCAAAAGGCTTCCAGGCAAGGAGGGCTCATCAAGAGAAGTGACACGTCTGCAATTTGGAAAACCATATAAACTGCCACTCATGTGGGGACAGACCACTGCTCTCCTGGTGGTGGTGGGGGGTCTCCTATACCACTTCTAATCCCCACTCTAGTCCCAATGACTGTCCAACTTGGTGGGAAGTAAAATTAGAAATCTTCCTCGTCTGGCCAATCAGGGTTAAGAATCCATTTCTGTCCCTGTGTAACTGCAGTTCTCACCTGGGATGATTTTGCTCCCCAGGGGGCATCTGGCAATGCTGGAAAACATTTCTGACAGTCCCAGCGGGGAGGGCAGGGGGTGCTCCTGACATCAGTGGGTGGGGGCCAGGGGTGCTGTTCCCCCGGGACGGGCACATGCGATGGTCCCACCCACCAAGGACTACCCAGCCCCAATGCCAACAGTGTTGAGCTTGAGAACTCCCGCTCTATGTGACCCCAGAAATGCAAGAGGGCCGTGACAGCCTCTTACCATCACAGGGACCCCTTGTGGTGGTCTGGACCATTAGAAGCCCGTTCCTCCCAAGGGGCAAAAACTCGGTGGTCCTATTTGTCCTTCTGGCCAGGCAGATCTGTCTCCTCCTACAACTCAGTCCTTTGGTCTATGCCCTCAACTCCACCCTCAGCTCTGGAGCTAGAGCCCTGGCAGGCAGTGGTAGATGAAGGGGCCAGGGGCTGCTCACTCCATTTCTTTCCTTCGGTTCGCCTTTATGGCTGGGCAGGTTCCTGGCATGGCTCCTGGCAGACCCCTGTGGGCCTCATCTCCCCTCACTGTCTCCTGCCACTCCCTTTTGCTTCTTCCCACCTCTTGGACCCTTTTTCTCAGCCTCTGTTCTTGCTTTCCTCTTCTTTTACACACTGGAGCTCCCTAGGGCTCTGCTTCAGGCCCCTCCTCTTCCGCCTCTGCCCCTATTACCACTGACTGTTCTTATTCCCTAAGAATGAAAGCTCCACAAGGACAGAGCCATCAAGAGCTGTTCTTGGCAGAGTCAGTACTCAGTAATACTATCTGCTGAATGAATGAGACATAAATGAAGGAAGAACTATGCTATCCTTTTCCACATTTGTAACTAGGGCATATGTCCCTCTTTTGAGGGTCCAGGATAGCAACCTGCTTCTTCATCTCTCCTTTGATGTCACCAGAGCAAACTGAAACTGAAACTCAAAACTCCGCCCTCCCTCCTCTTCTAGAGCTCCCATCGCAGGGACTGCCACCACCATCCACCCCGTGCTCACACCAGAGTCCTGGGTGTCATTCCAACAGCTTGTCTTCTCAGGCCCTCAGGTAATCGATCATTAATCAATGATACTTCTTACAAATTATCCAATACTGCTGCTTCTTTCCATCCCCCTACCAAGCAGCCACCACCTCCCACTTGGACAACAGCCTCCCAACTGGTCTCCCACACATCCACTTTGCTCTTTCCACCCACCCCTTCTTCTCAGCAGCACAGTAATCTTTAAAAATCTTGTCTCACTGTCCCCCGCATCCAAGCCCTTTCAGTGGCTCCCCCCGGCCTCTGGGTGAGGCCTCCACCCTTGGTGTGGCCAGCAAAGGTGGGTCTCTCTCCCCTTTACCCTCTGAATCACAGCAAGATGAACTCTCCATGTTCTTTGCTAACTGTACAGGCTGGACCCTCTGCCAGCAATCCTCCTTCAACCCCTAGAGCCCGCAGATAGCCTTGGGAATCCTCCCAACTCCATGGGCCACACTGGTCTAGTCAGCTCCCCAAGCACCCCGGCCAGCTTTGGTACCCCAACACATTAGAAGTGCTTATTTCACACATCGGGCAGTGACTAACAGTCATTAACTAATAGTCACCCTCAGTGACTAACGGGCAGCCAGGGCTGAGAACTACTGCCATAGAGCATTAGAGGCCACTCAGACTATTTGCCAAAACTCTTCTGCCTGGCTTTACTGGGGAGCCTGAAGAAATCTGTGCCCCATCTAGATTTTGGTGACCTGAGGGGCACTCTTCAGTGACCCCGGCTCCATGGAGCTAAGGAGGAGGCAAAGGGCCAGACCTGGCCATACTGCTGGTGATGGGAGTTCTAGAGGCCAATAGGGGATGGGGCCCTGGGACTGACTGTCCGGGCCAGGCTCACATGACTCAAGATTCCAGCTCTGCCAGAGCAACTGTTACCACCAACTCTGGCCAAACCCTGTGCTGGCTGGGCACCTGAGCACAGCGCCGTTTCGTGTTCCATCTGGCTCACCTACTTTCTTCCCCAAAGACTCCAACAAGGGCGTGCTGAGAGGACATTTAACCTCAAGGGAAAACAGTGTCTCGACAAACAAAAAATTTACTCATTCGTTTGAGAAACGGAGACATAGACCTCTCTGGTGTTGGCAGCACCAGCAACCTAGTGTGAAGGGGGGTTCGGTTTCTTTAAGAATAAATGCAAAGGAAAAAGAGGGGAGAGAAGTGGAAGAGAAAATGGTTGCTTGGACCCCTTGCACTGTGTAAAGTGAAAAAGCGTGGCTGTGTGAGGAAGAGAAGGTGCGCCGCGCCTGACCTGATGATGAAAGCGCCTCTGGCCTCCAGGAGCTTGCGTTCACTGCTGAACCTCTTGAGAAGGTTGATCATGAACTTATAAAAGTAGGAGTTCATGGTGGGGGTGGAAGGAGAACATTCTAAGCCTTTGGTACCTGCAGAGAAAGGGACAGAGCTGAGACTTAGTCCATGGTCACAGGGTGTTGGGACCCCAAAGAACATACACAATTATAAATGCCAGAAAGGTGGTGGCGGCGGGTCTGTGTATAACAAGGTGAGAGAAAAATCTTCAATTCTGGGCCTCAGGTCAATGGCAAAAAAAGCCAAACTATACAAGTACGTACAAGCAAATACAACTGCTTACTGCACAAATACCCACGAACCCATCCAACTCTCCAGCCATCCCCCTATTACTTAGTGAACGCCTCCTATCTGTGAGACCCGCTGCTATGTGCTATGAATTTTTTATAAAACAAACCTGGACCTAGTATCCCAGTAAATAAAGTACACTTGGGCTTCATTTTGGCTGGTTAAGAACAGATGACAAGTCAAAGAGAAGTGAGGGGTGAACACCACCTTGACAGTCAACAACACACACTCTTTTCCCAGCGGTGCTCAAGGACAGGGCAACTGTGCACACACCTGCTAGATTAAAGACAGCTCACACTGACGAAATGGTACCAAGGGCTTTAAGCTTCACTCAATGTTTTAAAATCAGACATTCTTCTTCTTTAGGCAAAGGTGCTCTTTTATTATTTTTTAAGCTTTTATTTATTTATTCATGAGACACACAGAGGCAGAGACAGAGGCAGAGGGAGAAGTAGGCTCCCTGCAGGGAGCCTGATAAAGGACTCAATCCAGGACCCCAGGATCACGCCCTAGGACAGGACCACTGAGCCACCCAGGTGTCCCAAAGGTGCTCTTTTAGACTAGTACTCTAAAGACTTTGAAAGCCCAGAGTTGGCTTTAGAACCAGAAGCACTTTCAGGGTGTCCCCTGATATGCACCCCAGCTGAAAATACCCTGAGGGCCAGATACAGTCTCCCTCCTAAGCTCACCCCAGCACGTGCTCCCCTCTGCAAGATACCGGCTACGGAGGTGACAAGAGCAGGCTGTCAGAATGCTTGGTTGATCCCCGTGCGATCTCCTAGTCTTTTCCTCGTCACACAAGCTGACCTCAATAGCACTGCTGGAAAGAGGAATCCTTACTCCCTCTGCCTAAGGCACTAATAGGGCATTAACACACACACACCAGCTTAAAATATAATTCACATATAAAGTTCACCTTTTTAAACTGTATAATTCAGTGGCTTCTAGTATATTCATAAAATTGTGCATTGGGGGACCTGGATGGCTCAGTGTTTGAGCACCTACCTTTGGCTCTGGTCATGATCCCAGGGTCCTGGGATCGAGTCCTGCATCAGGCTCCCTGTAGGGAGCCTCTCATGAAAAAATAAATAAAAATCTTTTTAAAATTGTTCATTGATCACCACTAATTCCAGAACAGACCCAGTAAGAAACCTTGTAAGCATTAGCTGCCACTCCCCATTCTTTCCTCCACCAGCTCCTGTCAATCATTAATCTATTTTCTGTCTGTGGATTTGCGTATTCTGGAAGTTTTGTGTTAACGTGGCTTCTTTCACCTAGCATATTTTCAAGGTTCATTTATTTCATCTATGTTGTAGTATGTATCCATTCTGTATGCATTTTTGTGGTTGAATAATACTCCACTGTATGGATATACCATATTTTATCCATGTATCAGTCGCTGGATGTTTGGTTGTTTCCACTTTTTTGGCTATTAAGAATAATGCTGCAGGGTGCCTGGCTGGCTCAGTCAGTAGAGCACGTGACTTTTAATCTTGGGGTGGTGAGTCTGAGCTCCATGCTGGGTGTAGAGCTTACTTAATTAAAAGAAAAAAAAAGAATAATGCTGCTATGAACATTCATATGTAAGTTTTTGTGTGAACATGTTTTCATTTCTTTTGGCTATATACCCAGAAGTGCAATTTCTGAATCAGATGGTTATTCTATGTGCAGCTTTTGAGCAACTGCCAGATTGTTTTACATGATGGTTACGCCATTTTACATTCCCATCAGCAGTGTATGAGATTCCAATTTTTGCATGTTCTTGCCAACACTTGTTATTACTTGTCTTTTGATTAGAGCCATTCTTGTGAATGGGAAGTGGTATCTCATTGTGGGTTTGATTTCCATTTTCCTGATGACTAATGACATCTTTTTATGTGCTTACTGGCTATCTGTAGATCTTTGGATAAACGACTATTCAAGTCCTTTGCCCATTTTAAGATTGGGTCATTTGCCTTTTTATTGCTGAGTTTTAAGAGTCTTCCTAGATACAAGTCTCTTATCAAATATATGATTTGCAGATATTTTCCCCCATTCTTTGGGTTGTTTTTACTTTCCTGATGGTGTCTTCCTTTGAAGCACAGAATTTTAAATTCTCATAAAGTCCAATTTATCCATATATTTTTGGTTGCTTGTGCTTTTGGTGCCTTATCTAAGAAACTATTACCTATTCCAAGGTCATAAAGACTTCCTGATACACTTCCTTCTAAGAGCTGTGTTTTTTTTTCTTTTTCTTTAAATTTAGCTCTTATATTTAGGTCTTTGATCTATTTTATTTATTTTTTGTTTTTTTTTTTGATCTATTTTAATTTTTGTTTATGGTATAAGGAAGGAGTCTAAATTCTTTTGCATGTGGATAGATATCTAATTGTCCCACCATAACATGATATCTGCTTTCTTTTCACTTTATAGATGCTTTGTTTTTTATTACTTTTACAAGAAGTTTTTTAAACATTATTTATTTATTTAAGTAATCTCTATCCTCAACGTGGGGCTCAAATTCATGACCCTGAAGTCAAGAGCCAGCCAGGTGTCTTGATGCTTTATTTTCTACATTGTATTTTTTTCTAGCTTTGCTGAGATAACATTGATATATAACATTATGTATACAATGTGTTGATTTCATACATGGACATATTGCAAAATGATTACCACAGTGCTGTGGAGTCAGCCAATACCTCCGTCACCTCACATAATTATCATTTGTTTTTCTATGGTGAGAACATTTATGATGTACTCTCTCAGCAACTTCCAAGTATAATCTATAGTATCATTAACTGTAATCACCGTCCTGTATGTTAGATGCCCAGAACTTATCAAACTCTAACTGGAAGTTTGTACCCTCTGACCAGCATCTCCCCAACATGGTATCTTAATAGGCAACCAAGAGCTACAACTTACCAGGGGCTGAACTATGTGCTATACATGTTTAAAACCTTCATGCATAGTATCTAATATAATCCTCAAAATAATCCTTGAAAATATGTGCTATTACTATTCTCATCATATGCATGGAGAAGCTGTGGATTATCCAAAGTCACAGAGCTGATGAGTGGTGGTGTCTGAGTCCATGCAGCTGGTCTCAGAGCCCACATTCTCAGCAGCTCCAGCATGCTGCCCATTACCCGGGCACTGGTGCTTGGGGAGGTTTGGGGTTAGCAGGTTAGCAGGTGGTATGTTCCTAAACAAGAGGCAGAAGACTGAAATTAAGGTCTTGCCAAGACTGAGGACAGATAGTGACACTGTCAGACACTGTGGGGGAAGTACTTGGCTGCAGCCCTCTGGGAACACAGGGCGGACACTGGGGAAAGCACAGCGGCCCACACAGACATTGCTTTCCAGGCTGGCCTCTCTCTCTGGCCCTAAAGCCCCAACTTCTGCCCCAGACCAGGGAGAGGGTGGTCACACACCTGCAAAAAACAGGTAACCAAGGGGTGCCTGGGTGAGGTTGAACGTCTGTCTGCCTTCAGCTCAGGTCACAGTGCCACGGTCCTGGGATCAAGCCCTGCATCAGGCTTGCTGCTCAGCGGGGAGTCTGCTTCTCTCACTCTGAGCACATACTAGCTTTCTTTCTCTCTCTCAAATAAATAAAATCTTAAAAACCAAACTAAACCAAACCAGAGAACTAAACTCGGCTGTGGGAGGGGCTATTCGTTCCTAGAAGCATCAGGTCCAAGCACACAACACGAATGTTCAGAACCATCCACGGTACTAGAAGCAAGGCCTATAGAGGAACCCCACTAGCTGACTCCGTTAGATGTCAGTGGCCAAAAGCAGCGGTAAAACCCTCCTTTCAGGAGCTTTTTTGCTTAGCTCAGACTTCTCTGATGTCCTTGCAAGGTCCTTGGGGGGGGGGGGGGGCTGGGAATGGGAAAAGGTGCCTTTCTGCTTTGTTTTTCCCAGCTGTGCATTATTCTATGAGGATTCCTTACCAGGAGCCATACCTTCAAATTACTGTTCTTTCTCCTGAGAACCTCCTAGACAGCCCCTGTGAACTGAACTTCTTGATGTTTGCAGTGCGTTTTTCTGGGTCCCTGCCCAGAACAGCCTGGCCTGGGAGGTCCTGAGTGGCTCTGGAATGGCAAACAGTCTCTGCTCCCTGGCCCAGAGGGGCTGTTTGCAGAATCAAGTGTCACATTCTTACAGATCGAGTTACCCGGGCCCAGCTGGGGCTGATCTCTGAAGAGGTGGCTGCAGATACAGCTGCTAAAGCCCCTCCTCCCTGTCCCCACACTGCCCCTGTGGTGGCCTGGCTGTACACCACCAACACTGGTGGTGGTGTGGACTGGAACCTTCTCTGGGACACTCATCTGTGATGGCTCCTGAGTCCCTGTCCCCTTCTCGCCAACCTACATCATTTCCAGGCTGAGGGCCATTTAGGTTCCAAAGTATTCCAAAGGACAAAGAGACCCAAATAGGGAGTGACCATAAAGAAATCTTCCACGATGTGGGGCCACAGTCTCCATTCTCTGGGGGCTGGGTTATCTCAGGCAGGTGGAAACATCGAGCACAGTGTTTAAGAGCAAAGCTGGGGAGTCCATCAGATCTGGTTCAGATCAGATATTTACCTATTATTGGCTGTGCAACTTTGGGCAAGTCTCAAAGTTGGCTCTCTCTTTGGGCCAGGGAGCAGAGACTGTTTGCCATTCCAGAGCCCTAAGCCTCAATTTCTTTCCCTGTAAGGTAGGGCCAATTAGAACCTCTATTCTTTCATTAAAAAATTTTTTTTTTCATTAAGTAATCTTTATGCCCAAGGTGGGGCTCAAACTCACGAGATCAAGAGTCCTGTGCTCCACAGACTGAGCCAGCTAGGCAGCCCCAAAAAGAGTCCCTTTAAATGAGACAAAAAATTTAATGCCCTGGGCCTGAGGCCTGCCACACAGTTCATTTCAGTGAATTGGGGCCGCTGCTGTTAGCAAACGTGTCGGAACTCTGAGCACTGCAAGGGGCAGACTGTTCCCATCTCTCAGTGTTGGAATACATGACTGAGGGCTGGGGGACAGTCTGGAAAGTCTGAGTGAAGAGATTTCAGACCTGGGACAACTTTACAGTCAGTGCCTTGCTGGGAGGCAGGGAGGCTGCAAGGGGAAGACTGAATCACCTGTAACTCCCCTGAGTGCCAGCCCAGCATTTGGGGAGGGAGCTGTGCCCACCTCTCGGCTGACAGCTGGCCCAAGATGGTGGAAGAGAAGGCTTGGGGCTGTTCTGAAGACAGCCTGGTCTTCTTAGCCATAGCCCCCTCTGGGCCACAGGATTAAGTCTCAATGTCCGGCCCCCATGGCAACCCCTGGAGCTGAGGCCCCTAGTGGGAGGGAGGAGGAGGGCAGAATGACATCTGGGAGAAGCCATGGCAAATGACTCACATTCTCACAGTGCAATGGTTGCTGGGAAAGCTTTCATAGCTCAGCCCTCCCAGCGCTCCTGTTTAAAGACTACAAAGAGCAGGAGGCTGGGTACAGAGTAGGGGCCGGGCCCCTGCCGGAGAGCCAGAGCCGGCTTATGGGAGTGTCAGGGAGTTACTGGGGCCTGCAGCTGTTGGGCAGAGACTTTTGTCCCTCAGGCTCCCACCCACCAGAATGGGCTCTCTTCGAGGAGGAGCCTCTGCAGGACTGGCCTGGGAGCTTGGAAAGCTCACTGCAAGGCCAGCCCGACTGTATAGAGATGACAGGTCTGGGCAGGAGAGGCAACCCTTCCCAGGTGGGCTGGTCGAGGACAGGGCCAGCTTGGTGCTCACCATGCACAAGGTGAGGGCCTCCTCGGTCTCTCCTAGCCTCCTGTTCCCACTGGTTCCTCAGCCACTTTTCTGACTGACCAGCCCCCGCAGGCCCAGCTGGCTTAAGACAGAACCTGAGAGATGCTCTTGGGCAGAGCTGCAGGCTCAGAAGGGAGATGAGGTGGAGAGACAAGTAAACTCACGCCAGGAAGTGTTACTACATGGAATGACAGGCCTCTCTCAGCTGAACTAATTTCTGCCCAACCGCAGCCCACTCTTCCCCGTGGAGGGTACACAGTGCCTCATTGGCTACTGCTGCCTGCCTTTGGCTCTTGCTCACCTCACCCTCGACAGCAGGGCAGGGAATTGGCCTCTTTTCTCAATAGCTCTGCTAAGAGCCAGCTCTGCTTGTGGGGCCCTGGGCTAGGTGCTGCTGGCCCTTTAGGAAGGGGGCAGAGCCTGGCCAGAAGCCCAGCACCCAGTTCCCGGCAGGCCATCCAACACTGTGTCCTGAGGAGGTGCTGGGATGCCAGGGCCAGGAGGCTTTTGCTTGGGTGGCACTGCCAACAGCCTTCCAGGCCCACCAAAGAGAGGTCTGAGGTGTTCTGGCTGGGGCCCAGGAAGTGGGGTAGTTGGGAACCACCTGGCCTTGGGTCTCAATAGAGTCATACTCTTCAAGGGGACAGGAGAATGGGGTTTCCATTCCCTGATCCTGCCTAAGACCAGCCCCTCGGCTGAATGCCGCCTGCTTTGCATTTCTGATTTGGAGAAGTTTGGAGAAGTGGGCTCTGGCAGGAAGTTCACGTGACTGCTGGCTAGCCCAGGGGCAGACAGATGCTGTCGGGAGCGCTCTGTGTACAAAAGCAGGCTGGTGGGGTGGGCGGCCAGGGAGCCAGCCGTGCAGATGTTGCTAAGTGAAACCTGATGTGGCGACATGAGAATCTGCAGAACGTCTCACAAACAACCTTCCCTGGGATGTTTTAGATTGAGTTTTGTGGCTATGACGTGAAGGAGCCTCACATGTCAGGATAAAAATAGCTCTGGCCTCAATAGGCAAAGCAAGCTACAGTTCAACAAAACCAGATGTGAAGGCCTCCGTGGCCCAGCTCAGACCCGGCGTGGTCCCTGCTCAGCTCCCCACCCTCTTGCTCCTGTCTCCCCCGTGGGTTGGGGCCCATGTGCTCGGCCAGCCCCTCGGATGGGCATCTGGCTCTGCCACCCAGAGAATGTGGAGGAAAAGGCTGGGGGACCGGGGCAGATCCAGGCCCCTGGCTGACTGGCAAGGCAGGGTTGAGGAAGTGACACCTTCTCTGGGGCTGGTTCCTGTGTGTGAAGCTCACAGAGAAACAGAGCCTAGCACAGTGCCTGGTACAGGGATTGCACTGAGGAGGGGCTGTGTGACTGGGAGGCTAGCACAGAACCCAGGGACACAGGTAGGGAAGGGGCAGCTTCCCCTACTGGATCAAGGGGCCAGAGGGAGGCCAAGGACTCTGGTGCAGCGGGGTCTCGGGAGACATGGAGTCTGCTGAATCGGAGAGCCCAGACCTCACAGCCGCAGGGAAAAAAGAGTGGTGAAGATGTAGCAACGGCACCCTTGGGACTTGATCCAAGAGGCAGTCATTTTCTTTGCTGCGAGCCGGCCCAGCTGAGGCTGGGGAGCCCTCCACCCCGGGCAGTGACCCAAATCCAGGAGGCTTTCCAGCTGCCTGCCTCAGAGAAAGAGATAAGCTAATGGGCCACAGCAGGGCCCAGAAGGAGCTTCCAGCTGACAGGGCAGTAGAGAGGGGCTGCGTCAGGGAAGGCTGCTGCTGAGAGGGGCCGGGCCAAGAGCAGCACTGGAGAGACACAGGAGGCAGGAGCCTCAGGGCCATCGCTGAGACCGGGCCTGGGATGCAGAGGGCTACTGGCTCTCTACCTGGGGACAAGCAAAGACCTGGGTGGTGGTGCTGACACAGCACTGATGATGGGGTGGCCAGCTCTGGTGCCCCTTCTCTCCATCGTTGTAATGACTCTGAAATTACCCCGACTGGACGCCTGACTCTGGGCATCCAGGGATGAATACAGCCTAGACCCTTCTGACCCTGGCACCCATGTTGTCTGAAAGAGTATGTAGGAAGAAGGCCTTTTAAGATTCCAAGAGCAATGGAGAAGGCTTTTGGGGCTAGGAAGTAGGTCTGGTGTGGCTGGAAGAAGTGGAGGCACCAGAAGGCATGAGTTGCTGAGGTGGACAAGGCCAAAACAGGGTCCCTGATGTCACTATGCAGAGAAGGGAGATCTTCAAGGGTATGCCAGGCTGGGGCTGTGGCCCGCCACCCCAAAGGAGAAGCCTGGACTGCTGGCCTGGCCACCACTGCTCGGCTCCCCCTCCTTGGGTGGTGGAAGCTTCCAGTCCTGGGCAAGTGCTTTTGTCCTCTAAGCATGGGGTAAAGAGAGCAGACTTTCAGGCTGGGCTCCTGGGTCAGCACCAGCACCTACTGCACTCTTGTGTCAGGTAAGAATGACAATAGCGCTTCCTCTCACAGTTGTTGTGAGGAGTCGAGGGGTTACCCCACAGTGAGGTTCAGTAGGCCGACACATGGGAAGTACTCAGAACAGCCTCTGGTCCTAACAAGCTCAATGTATTATAGTTGCTGGTACTACTGGGAAAAATGCCCAGGGAGGGCTTCCTGGGTTTCTTCTAGAACTTGTTTGTGAATATGGCCACACCAGCCTGGGTGATAAGGAACGGAATGGAATCAGAACATTTAATTTCTGCCCCTGCTTTTAGAGCTGGGATCAAACTCCACCTTGGACCAGAGAACCCCGCAGGGCACTCTGACATGAGTAGTCCTCCACCAAGAATGCACCCCCTTGGCTAGAAGGGAAAGAAAGGGAAGACTGGGTTTTGGGGGCAAACATCAGTCCTGCAGTGACCTCTGACCCCAGATGCCACAGTGCTGCAGTTCCTGGCCAAGGCTGTTCCCTCTCCTGCGGTAGGAACATCCAGGCCCCAGGAGGGCCAGGCACGTCTCAACTGAGGGACTGATCCCAGAGGCCTCCTGCTTCTGCTGAGCCTTCTGTTGGGCTCAGGATCAGGCCCCTCAGGTCTGCTCGAAGGGGGCTCATCATCTGTTCTTCCCAGATCCTAGGAGGCCTCAGCCAGCATCCCCAAGTGGAGATAGGAAGAGAATACACGAAAGCCACTCAGTTAAAGGCGACCTGAGTGGTTTTCGTTTCATTTCTCCAAATCACAATTGGGAGACTGCAAAATGTTGGATCCCTCCACTGGCTTCCCTCAGGGCTGCCCACTCAGGCAGCTCCCCTCTGGAATGCCCCAGAAATGGCCCTCTTCCTGGCCCGCAACTCTGTGAAGATCAACAACAAAGTGGGGGGGTGGAAAAAGCAAGACCATCGCCTCTGCCCACACGCTCCACGCTGGAGAGAGATGTTCGCACTAGACCAGGTGGGAGGAACATCCCGCGTGGGTAACTTGCCCGTGGGCCCTGGGCCTACGGCTATGGTGTATTTAGGCCCACATGGGCAGCTTCCCAACCCTCGCATTAAATCTGCACCATTTGAGTTTATAGATCTAGCGAGCAGGCAGGACATTTGGTTCCTGACAAATGTGCTGATTTTGTCTTTGCTAGATTCCCTGCTTCCTTGGCTTTCCAGAAAGACCCTTTCCTGTGGGGGTGGGGGGTGCTCTGTCCTAAAGGGACAGTACCGCACCCTGCGAGTTCTCAGAGCTGTGCCCTGGAAAGCCAGAGGGAAGTAAAATCCAAACAGGAAGAGGGTCTGGCCTTGCAGCCTCTGTCCACGTGCATGGCCAGATGGTAAAAGACAGAATGACCCTCTTACATGCCTGAGAAGCACTGGGAGAAAAAGCAGCCCACAGATGAATGACACTTCCTGCATGCTTTCTGACCTAAATAGCCACCCCCAACATCCTTGGTGCCGGGCCAGTGCCCTCCCCAAGGCAGCTGAAGCAAGAGAGGGGACAGGGCCCAGCTCTGGTTTTCTGTGCTCTTCTCTTACTGGTTTGAACTTGACCTTTTAAACATCATGGACCCATCTGAAAAATTTGGTGCCAGCTGTGGACACACATGCATGTGTGGTTCCCACACACTCTGCAGCAAACATGTGAGTCTCAGGCTCAGGGCACGTGGCCCATGGTGCTGCGTATCCTTGAAGAAAGAAATGTTATTAACTGTAGGCACTTCCTCAGTGTTCTGTCCAGGATGGAATTTTTTCTCATCTGGCATATTTCGTTGTTTTTCTATGAATTCAGGGTGAGTCCCTGGCTGGTATGAGCCACTCTGACAGGCATGGTGAGTTGGGGCAAATCTTCACCATCTCAGCCTCGCTAGTGGCTCACTCACCTTGGCAGGGCAAGGAGCCAGGGTTCAGAGCACTGTGTCCTCTGAGACTCCCCTCAGCTCTTGCTCCTCAGGGGCTGAGAGTGCCCCTCATGGAGCTTCCTGTCTGGGCCTTCCCAGGGCACACACCCTGCCCTCTCCAGCAGCCCTGGGCCCCAAGCCATTTGCCAGGTCCATCCGTCCACTAATGAATAAGCATTTCAGTCATCAACTTCCTGAATCCCAGAGAAAGAAAAAAAACATGTTAGAGACAGAGGGACAGATCCTGGAGAGTCCTAGAGACGGAGGTCTCCTTTCCCTGCTTGAGGCTGTGCTGCCTCAGGTTTGGCTTCTCCTACTCTGAGGAGGAGAGAAGATTCCAGACAAGTGTTTCCTGGGGAGGGAGTCTGAAGGCTGGCTCCAACCCACAGGATGCCGTCCCCTGGCTCTACCCCTCTTGCAGTCACTTCTCACCCTCACCCCCCAGTTGCTGCACCTCCCTGCCTCAGTGAGACCCCACCCCCACACTGTGGCCTGGCGCCCACACTCAACCTCTGGCGTTCTTGCCATCCGCCCCAGGGGCTTCAGGTTGACTCCCCAAGTGCTGACGTGGAACACAGGATGGAAAATGGAATCCTGGGCTATGGGACAGAGGGTGGGGACCTACCTCCCCAAGGGTCCAGGGTCAGGATATGGGAGCCTCCCAACCATGGCCTCTGACTGCCCAGAGGAAACTGGGCTCATGGGCAAGGAAGCCACTACATCCTGGGGAAACAAGAGAAGGAAACTAAGCTGCCACCAGAGCCCCTCACTCTTTCCTTGCTTTGGGTAGAAATAGACGGACACTTGGGACCAGTCACAGGCAGAGAATATGCAGGAGTGGTGACCTGAAGCCTGGGGTCCTATGTGGTACCCCACTGCAGGAGCTGGGGGAGCCCTTGACTTCACATGTCACCAGGGACACGTCTCCAATACGAGGGCCTTCTGTGACTTAGCCTGGCAGCCTTGGGGTGCAGCCAGGCCTGCAGGGCTCTGGTGGCTCCAGCGAGCAGGCGTTCTCAGGGCCAGGTACCAGAGTGCCTCTGGGGGTGTAGCCTGCTAGAGTGGCAGGAGGGAAGCTGCAAGGTCCTCAATCTATTTGACATTTGGCTTCTGCATCAAAGGAGGAGCCATCTAGGACCTTGTAACTGGATGTCAAGAACCACTCAGGGGACAAAGAGATACCTCCAGGCAAACACCCAAGATTAACTGGGGACTTTCCTATAAACTTGCATCCTTGGCATTTCCTGGGATCACGTCACTGGAGAGAACTGGCGTTTGCCTGGGAGGGAGGAGCTGGGAGTTGCACTGGCCCAGGGAGAAGAGCCACCTGCTGTTTGAAGGACTCTGAGGGGCGAGCCCCAGGAACACCATGGCCACCTTTATGTCCAAGGACTGCCCGGAAACATCCTGTTTGAATTATCCCCTCTCTTGCCTGGGCTGCCTGCCATGTTGTTTGCTATTTTTAGCTCCCCCTATGAGGAAGGAAATGGCTGCCTGGTCTTCCACCTGTGCGACCCAAGGCTCCAAAGCCCCCAGATTCCTGACTGGGGAGATGCTGCCCCAGCGAAAGAGACAATCAGCTGACTCAGATGGTTTTATATTTAGCCGGTGGCTCAAAAGTATGAAGGGTGCAGGAAGATGAGGAAAAGAGGATGTGAGGGAGGTACAAGGGGGTGGGGAGGCAGCAGGAGGGCGAGGTCTGTCTGTCTCTCAGAGAGCAGAAGAAATTTCTGACTGCTCATATCCTAGCAGAGCTCTGGCGCTCAAGCGGGGCAGCTCAAAGGAGTGCTCGGTCTAGGACAAGACTGAGCACTAGCATTCCCCGGGTCCCTGAGGCTGTAACCAGAAGGGGACTACTTACCAGGAGTATTCAGTAGGTTGGCTCTGCCAGGGGTGGGCACCTGAAGCTCTGAGTGGCTGACCCGGAAGTCAGGGCCATCAAGGGGGCCTGGGTCATCCGTCTGGCCTGCAGGGGAGGAGGCAATTTCTGCCAATACCTCTAGATCCTTCAGGATAACCTGGGGGAGAAAAGCAGAGGATGAAGGACAGGAACCTCTGGAGAGCTGTGGTCAGAGACAGAGAGCTGCCTCCAGGGGGAGGGTGGGGAGAGGTCCGCAGAGGGTGACAGGCTGGTAAGAGCTACCAAGACTATGGCTGTAACAGTACTCAGAAAGTTCTGTAAAAGACACGATTGAAAAGAACACAGACAGGCAGAAGATGGGGGCAAGTGGAGGAAAGAAGCTGGAGTCTGAGGCATGAGAGTCAGCTTTCGTATGGTCACTCCTCTCTGGGCCCCTAAGCAGGGACTTGAGAGGTCTCCAGAGGATGTGAGACTCAGGCATCAGGGTGCGGTCTGTGAGGTGTGTGTCCCAGGATTCCTGGGCTGCCCATGCCCTGAGGTTAACCTGTGCGAGGGACCAATAGTGCCCTCTAGGCTGGTTTGCTGGCCACAGTTCAGCCCACCACCGGGCCATGTAACAGATTCTTTTTTTTTAAAGATTTTATTTATTTATTCATGAAAGACAGAGAGAGAGAGGCAGAGACACAGGCAGAGGGAGAAGCAGGCTCCATGCCGGAGGCCCGATGTAGGACTCAATCCCCGGTCTCCAGGATCACGGCCTGAGCCAAAGGCAGGCACCAAACCGCTGATCCACCCAGGGATCCCCGTAACAGATTCTTCTAGAGGTGACACCAGGCTACTCCTACATTCAGAACATGATTCTACGCTCCAAGATGAGGGACTTCCTAACTTCTGGACACACTGTTCAATTCTCCACCGCCTCCTTGATGTTCATATGTAGGCCTGATCCCTGCCCACTAAGTTCTTCCAAGGAAGACATGGAATTGAGCATGAGGAACAGCTGAGTGTTAGCCCCAATCAGTGCTGTGTGTCAGAAGGTTCCCCAGAGCTGCCTCCGTACCCTCCATATCCTGTCCGCCATGCACAGGCATCTCCTCTTGCCCTTCATCTGACATTCATAGCCAGCAGGGCGCTGCCTCAGCAGGGCAGGGTGTGTGTGTGTGTGTGTGTGTGTGTGTGTGCGTGTGCGTGCCTGCATAGCACACCTGTCCCAGCTCTATCAGCAAGGCTCCCGCCACACTGCAGGTAGGGCTGCCTGCCCCTCCCCCACATTCATCTCTGCTCTGTGCCTGTCCTAGCACAGCTGTGCCAGCAGGACTGTCCACAGCACTCAGCAGATACCTGTGAGCATGGATGGGTGACTGTCTCTGAACCCAGGCTGAGAATTACTATGGCAATCGTGGGCTTTGGTTCTGGACTTGTGGCAGTGACACAGAGCATCCCCACGGGGAGTGGGCTGTGTGCGCCATGACAGACCAGCTAGCTGGAATATGGTGACAATAGTCAAGATAAGGCTATTCCAGGGCTTTCTATGAGATGGTGAAAATGTTTTGGAGTTAGATAATAGTGATGGCCACACCACCTCATAAATATACTAGAAAACCACTGAACCATATATTTTAAAAGGGCAAATTTTATCTGAAAAAAAAAAAAAAAAAAGGATAAAGCTACTCCTCAAAGCTTCAAAGTGGTTCCTGTCTCAGTGCCACCAGTGCGTCCTCCTGCCCAGCCCCAGTTGTCACTTCTGGTATCCTCTCTGCCAGCCCTGGCTCTCCAGACCTCTCCCAGCAACACAGTGTGCTCAGCACTCAACTGTTCCACAAGCCGGTGGTTTTGTTTTGCTTCCTGTCCTGCCACACTCCAGCCTCCCCCAGGCTGGACACAGCGCGCGTGCGTGCACGCACGCGCGCGCACACACACACACACACACACACACACACACACACACCTCCCACCTGTGTCCTTTCCTTCATTCCTTCTCGGCTCTCAGCACTGCCTGAGCCTCCACTGTGCCAGCCACTGTGTGGGTGCTGGGCTGCAGGTGAGTCCAACATGCCTCTGCCCACGGCCTGGCAGGGAGACCCATACTCGCCTGCCCTTACAAGCATAGATACGTAAAATTTTGGAACATTCTGACTGCTAGGCCTGCAGGGGATGTATCCATGCTGGCTGAAGATCGTGGCTGCTAAGCAGCCCTAGACAGATGGCAGGAATGAGCACTGCCATGCCGAGGCCAAGAGCTGAGGGCCGGAACAGGTCTAGGCCCAGAAGCAGAGAGGCCCAGGCCATCTGCTCCCCAGGAAGCTCTCTACTTCAACAGTGGCAAGAAGAGGACACAGGGACAGGGTGGGATGGGGGAAAAGAGCTAGACAGGCAACAGTGTCGTGCTACCTGACAGAGTGGCCCGAGCACGGGCCACACACTCAAGATCCTCAAGTGTCCAAGCAAGTCACTGTCTAAAGGGCAGGGAGGTGAAGGGAGACCTGGGAGTCCGGTGGGGGAATGGCTCACTCAAATTAAACAGTGAGGCAAGAAGCAAGCCAACTGTGCCCTAAGAAGGTAAACAGTCACCACAGGTACACTTCCACCCCTAGCGTTTACCCAAGAAGGCCAAAAATGTGTTCACACAGGACACGTTACATAGAAATGTTCACAGCCTCAGCGATCATCATGGCTAGAAAAGGGAAACGACCCCCAAGGTTCTGATACCAATTCTGACGTGTTTTCTTCTGATACGGGCTGACCATCTTACAGTTCAACTCAATTCTGACCACTGACCTGGAGGTAGCGCCAGGTCCCACAGGCTGAGGGCCCAGTCCTACAAGCCTGCCCCCCTCCGCTGCCGCCCACCCCTGCTTCTGATGCCAATCCCAAGTCCAGGCTGTCATCTGTGCTTCTGATGACCAGCTACAAGAGCAAAGGTTCCAAAACCCCCTCCTTGGGTTTGACTAATTTGTTAGAGTGGTTTGTGATACTAGAAACACTGTACTGACTAGATCACTGGTTTATTATAAAAAAACGTAACTCAGGAACAGCCAGATAAAAGATATGCGAAGGGGCACAGAGCTTCCATGCTCTCCGGGGTGTCACTTTCCCCAACTCTCCATATGGTCACCAACCTGGAAACTCTCTAAAACCCATCCTTTTGGGTTTTTAAGGAGGCTTCATTACATAGGTAGAGCTGATGAAATCACTGGCTGTTGGCAGTTGATGTAACCTCCAGCTACTCTTTCCTCCTTGAAGGCTGGGTTGAAAGTTCAACCCTCTCATCACATGGTTGGTTCTCCTGGCACCCAGGCCCCCATCCTCTGGGCATCTCAGTCACTTCACTAACCTAACAAAAGTCACCTGTATTATTTTCAACACTTAGGAAATTCCAAGGGTTTTAGGAGCTCTGTGTGCCAGAACCAGGGATGAAGACCAAATATGTCTTTCTTACTCTATATCACAATATCACAAACCCAAATGTGTATCAACTGATAAATGGATAAACAGAACATGGCATATCCGTGCCAGGAACTATTCTTTGGCAATAAAAGGAATGAAATTCTGATATATGCTATAAAATGGATGAACCTTAAAAACATTTGCTAAGAGAAGCCAGATGCAAAAGGCCACATATTGTATGATGATTCCACTTATGTGAAATGTTCAGACCAGACAAATCCAGAGAGACAGAGTAGCTTGAGGCTGCCAGGGGCTGTGGGAGGGAGTCATGGGGAGCGACTGCTAATTGGTACGGGGTTTCTCTTTAGGGTGATAAAAATGTTCCAGAATTAGCTAGCACTGCTGTTTGCACAACCTTGTCAAAATACTAAAACCCACTAAGTTGTATACTTTATTTTTTTTAAATATTTTATTTTTTTAAAGTAATCTCTACCCCGAATGTGGGGCTTAAGCTCACAACCCCAAGATCAAGAGTTGCTCGCTCTGCCAACTGAGCCAGCCAGGTGCCCCTAAACTGTGTATTTTAAAAGGGTGAATTTTATGGTTGGTGAATTGTATCTAAAAAAAGAAGAGAAAAAAAAAGGAAAAAAAAATTTTAAATAAAAAAAGCAGAGAATCAAATCAAAACCTCCAATTGGCACTGTAAACAGTCCAGTGGTACCTCTGGAGCAGTCTGCCCTTGCTGTGCCCATGGGCAAGGTGGCAGGGCCTCGCTGCCTCCCTACGATCTCGGGCCTGGTTCTGACTCACAGGAGGGCTGAGAGCACTCAGGGAGGCCACTTGTGTCCCTACATCTCCTGGCATCTGCACCCTGCTGCAGCCCTGAGCTGCAGGCTATTCTCCCAGGGCTGGCTGTGCAGGTGGGCGGAGGCACATGTCTTCTAGGCAGCAAATCCTGGAGGTCAAATGTGGCCGAAGAGAAAAATGCAGAACGGCTGGGGCCAGCTTAGCACTCTGCCACATCCCAACCCCATGAAGGCCAACGTGGCCCATACCAGGCTTCTGGCGGGTAGTTCCTTCCCTAACAGAAAAGATGCTCCGAAAGAACTACCAGCACCTGAGGCCTGGCCTGTGAGATGCTCCAACCCTCAGAGTAGCCCCGAGGCCAGGCTGCAAGGGACAGGGAGAGCCGAGGAGGAAGCTCTCCTCACTCCCGGCTAGAATTAATGCCTTCATCTGTTGTCACTCTCCCCATTGCAGAGTGACCTGCTCAAAGGATCAAGGAGTCCACTTCAAACTCAGCTCTGGCCCCCAAACCAGAGCCCTGTAAGTGACACTGGGCTTCGTGGTCAGACAATCCTGACGTCCAGTCAGTTAACTTTGCCCCTCCAGCCCCTCCCTCAGCATCTACTGATACCTACCCACTGTGGGCCAGCACCTGTGTTGACTGGAGATGTGAAGCCAAACAGGATGGCCCTGCCTCTCCTGACAGTGACCTTGGGGAGAGAGGCGGTAAACAAACACTCAGGATGCAGTGCATCTGCAACTGGAGCCAGCAACTTGGCCTGTGGGATCCGGAGGCTTCAGAAGTACCTGAGCAGCAGTTTGCCAGGGGCCCGGGGGTAGAGGAAGGCTTGCATTCTCTTACCTAGCATAAACCTTTCATGGACACAGAGGCAGAATCATGTGACACATTCCAGGAACCTAAGCTTCAATCTAGCTCTGGAGTGGGGCACGGGACTGGGTTGGGCGTTAAATAGGAGATAGCAGGCTAAAAATGGAGTCACTTGCGCTATATCCCACGACGACAAACCAAGACTTAATACCTAACTTAATTGCAGTTTCAACCTTTAACTTTTAAAGGAACATAGCCTTTGGCCAGTCAACATGGAATTACCTGGTCAACTCTGGTGAGATAATCCTCCTGGCAGACCGCTTTCTGTCCTCTTAGGAAGGGGACTTTGCCCAGAACAATGCATTCTTTGCTAATACTTTTCTCTCCCTGCCCCCTTCCTGCCTTTAAAAACCTTTCCTCTCCTACAGCTTCCTCCTAGGCTACATGGGGATGCTGCTTGTTTCGAGAATTGTGGAATAAAGCCAATTTGATCTTTAAATTTACTCCGTTGAAGTTTTGTTATTTACCAGGGGGCCATGGCCAGAAACCAGGCAGAAGTCAGAGGCAGGGGCAGGACCCAGACAAAGAGGTTTAAACTTGGTTTTACAGATGATGGGGGGATGCCTGGGTGGCTCAGCGGTTGAGTGCCACCTTCGGCCCAGGGCATGATCCCGGGGATCCAGGATCGAGTCCCACATTGGGCTCCCTGCAGGGAGCCTGCCCCTCTCTCTCTCATATCAATCAATAAATAAAATCTTTAAAAAAAAAAAAAAAGCTTTACAAATGATGGGGAGTCTGTTTCCTCACATCTGCCAACAGAGATTCACCCTTGGAAGGCTGTCCTGAAAATTACAGAGGATATCCCTACGTTCCCCTTCGGTTACGAGATTGTTGGCACCACAGCGGAGTCTGGTCAGTGGCCCTGGCTCAGGGACTGGGCAGCAACACCAATGCATACGCGGAGGGCTTCAGATTTCATTTCCCTACCATAGAGAATCTGCATGGACATCTTGGTACCACCTCCTCCTCCTGCCCCACTGGAGAGCAGCAGCCAGCAAAACTGCATATTTTATGTTTTGAATTTCCTTATTTTGGAAAGTTTAACACCAAACGGCAAATGAATGCAAATTATACTTCAATTGCACAATTAAAGCTAGAAATGTTGTCTACAGGTTCCTTCAATAATTCCAGCCACTCCTCTCGTGCTTACGTATCAAAAGATTTGTTTCTGGTGCCTGGGGACTGGTAAAAAAAAAAACAAAACCTGACAGCCCTGCTTGGGGCAACACTACGGGTACTTGTGGGCCTGTGCATGCACGCGCGTGTGTGAGCGCGCGCACACACACAGACATGCACACACACACAGGGCGGGCACCCTCCTGGTTCTTTGAAATGGGAGTCTGAGAATAGTAGCGCCATCTCCTTCAGCCTCTGAGATATGAGGAGAGGAAGGGGCTGCCAAAATGGAGAGCAAGGTGTGGCTTGAAAAGAGTGAGGAATTTGTGGGGAGCTGTTCCAGGGCTCCTGTGCCCATCCAATCCAGATGCTGGTTCTCTCTTCGCTGACAGCAAATCCCACTGAGCCCAGAGGCTGGACTTGAGGCCATGGAGCAACGCTCCTGACACAGGCCCAGGCCAGGACTTGGCCTCTGCTCAGGGAGTGAGGTGTGGCCCAGGGACCAAGGAGGCGATGTTAAGGTGGGAGTGGGTCTGGGACAGGGCAACACAGGGGAGCTGTGCGCCACCCCCCTGCTGAACCTGGCTTTGCATCTCTGTGCCAGGCCAGGGGTCTGGTGCTGTGCCCTTCCTGGAGACCCCTGGGGTCTGTGGACAAGAAGCTTGGGACAAGGACACAGCAACCTCAGCAGCCTTGCTTGTAGGGCACCTGCTCCAGGCTTGGACGAAAGGCCCCCTGCTCGGCCTCTAGAAACACAGTTAGTCCCCTTCCAAGGAGCGGGCTGGCCCAAACCTACACTGGCCTATAATCCTGGCTCTGAGAACGAGGCAAGGCTCAAAGAAAGCAGGAGGAAGCTGCATTGATTAGTATGCGCTACACAGCTTTTTGCAAAATGAATATAAAACACTTGTGCTTTCTTTTTGTGTGAGAGAAAGAGAGGGGAGGGGGAGGAAGAAGGTTACAAGAAAGCAATATTCTGCAGGGGCAGGAGTGCCTGCAGTTGCCATGGCAACAGGCTGGCGGTGGGGGGGGAAGCGGCAGGAGAGAAGTGATGATGGGGAAGGCACATCAGCTGGTCCCTGGTCCTGGGGTGGGGTGAGCTGGAGCTGGCTATTGTGGGTCGGTGACAACTGGGTGCAGAAAACATCTGACAAAGCAACTCTGAGAGGAAGGCCTGGGGGGAGGGTGAGGCCGGCACACCCCCTGTGGCAGGCCGAGCAAGGTCAAGGAGGCCAAAGAGTCCTGAGAAAGCCCTTCCTTCCAGAAGGTGACCTGACACCAGCAAAGGGCCTATCTGAGCGTGGGAGGGCAGTCCCCACCTGCAGGCTGTCACCCTACTCACTGTACTCCAGCAGGCCGAGGACTGGATCTCTAGGACGGTGCCAGTTTCTTATTTTACTAGGCTGGCCAGGCCCTCCTAACACCTTGTCCACAGAGCGGCCCTGGAAAATTGCTCATCGTGGGAAGCTCCCTTCCTTCACTCTCCCTGGCTGCTCTTTCCCCACACTGGGAACGGCTGGAAGCCCATTCCCTGGGCCGGAGGTCTGTCCCGGCCTCCTGCTGAGGCTCCTGACTCTGAAGTCCCAGGATGAAGCACTGAGCAGATGCTGAATGAATACTTGCTGACCGGCAGCGCCAGGCAGGAAATGGAAACTGTGGATGGGTCTGAATAGCTTCTGCCAAGGGGATGGATGGAGAGGCCTCTGACTTCACTCTACCCACTTATCTCTAAGAAACTTTTGTCACAAATTTGGCTCTGCCCCTGGTCAGCTGATTAGGCCCCAGATGTCAACTGGCTCAGTCTTCCAGCCCTGCAAGGAGGGGAGGAAATCCCCAAACCAGGCCCCGTCTAGTCCCAGCCAGGAGGAAGCCCCAAGAGTGTTTCCAAGGGACACAGCTAGGTGTTGGCAGGAGAGGTGAACTCAGGCTAAAGGCCCTGGGCGCTAAGGTCTGGCCTGACCACTGCCAAGGCTATCTGAGGCCTCTGCCCAGAGCAATGGGGCCACAGGGCTGCGCGTGAGATCTGGGTCAGGTCGGGCTGCTCCTTGTTCTTGGGAAGTGGAGCTGAAATTAAGTGTGGAGGCATGGAGGATGGGCATCCACAAGTCTTGGGGCCCTTTGCTTCCGGCTGCCACACAGAAGCCTGTCCATTTCCTTCACAAGGGGTACAGGCCCAGTAGGTCAGGCCTCTTAAGACCTGACCACATACAGAATGGCTCCTGTGGCTTGTGGAGTCAGCCAAGGAACTGATCCTAGGAAGCCTGGTTGCCATCCCCAGGAAGAATCCCCTTGGGGGTGCCAAGGAAGGTCACAAGACCTCCCACGGCCCCAGAGCAGTCAACCGATGGAACTCTGGAAGAAGGCACCCACCAGCAGCAGCCAGCGCCAGGGCTGGAAGCTCCCGTCCTCGACACAGAGTAAACCTGAGCCACAGAAGGCAGCAATCGGGCCCTGGCCAGGCCCAAGAAATGGGTGGTCTTCCAGAAAAGCTTTGGGCTACAACGGGGTCAGAGCAGGCCACGCCCAGTACCTCCTGGGGGCGGTTCCCTCGGCCCTGCCTTCAGGGAAATCCGGGAAATCACTGCCAAAAATTTAGATTTGGGGGCAGGAGAGGAGTGCTTAGGCTTGGATCTATTTGATTTCCCATTGAGAAAACCACTCTGATGAAACACCTTTTAGGTCTTAGTAAAGCAACTTTAAAAAAAGGAGGATTATCGTTTTTTTTTTTTTTTTTTTTTGCCTAACTTTGAACACATGCTCATAGGAATCAAGACTACTTTCTTTTCTTCTTTCCTTCCTTTCATTTTATATACTCTGAAATTCTTCTCTCAGTGCCTATATGCAAAACGCCAGCACTTGGTGCCTACTGTTAAGTCCCACTAACAGTGACTGTGCAGTGTAAGTACTGGCTGCCTACACCCCTCTAACTCCATTCCTCGAAAGGGAGAAGAGAGGAGAAAGGCCAGCCTGGGTAAGACAAGTTGGAAGCCAGTTCTCAAGTCCCCCCAGTGCACCCCCTCACCCCTGGGTCTCCCTCCTGGTGAGGCCAGCCATTGCTCACTTGCTTCCTGCCAGGCCCGTCTGGTGTGGGTGGTGGTGGGGGTGGTATGTGCATCTCTCAGTGTTACACATTCTCCCTGAGAGCGAGCCAGAGGCTGGGGAAGGGCCCACTGTGCTCCAGGCAGCACGGGAGCAGCACACACACACCGTTAGTGCTCGGTTACCAGGTGATGAGCCGAGGGGCCAGCTGTCTCCGGGCACCGGTCCATGGCAACTGGGGGAGCAGCGCAGGGCTCCTTGTCTCCTGCCCTCCTCCAGGCCTCTGCTTCATGCCAGAGAACTTGCCAGCTACACAGACCCTGCCCTGAGGAGGCAGGTCTGCTCTGGCAGGGCCAGGGCCCAGCAGGGTAGGGGAGGCCAGGGGGGTTTGGCTCACCATCCACTGCCCCTCCTATTCACTTTCTCCGAAAATGTTTCTGAGCACATACTACATGCTGTACACAACCTCTGTCTTCCCAAACTGTGACAAGGGCTATGGAGGGTCCGAGTGCACAGGATGCTGTGATACACAGATGGGGACCTCTCTGATATGCAGGAGGAGGGGGCGGTGTGTGACAGACAAGGTTTCATGGGGCATCTAAACGGAGGCCTTGACCAAATTACTTCACTTCTCTGAGTCTTGGTTTCTGCTTCGGTGAAGTAGGGGACACAACAGAAGCTACTCTGGAAGGGTTGCTGTGGAGATGTGCTAAGGTCATGCACACTCGATGATGTCCAGCACAGGGTCTGGCAGGCAGCAAGCGAATGGAAAATACCAGAACCCAGGCAACGACGCCCGACCTCAGAGAACAATTCAGGAGGTCTGGGCTGAGGCCTAAGCAGCTGGGTTTTAAAAAGCTCCAGAGGATTCTGATAGCAGCTCTTGTTTGGATGGCTCCACTGTGGGGCTGATGTCTGGGTTACTGGACTTGGGCCTTTCTAGGTAAGATTATCTATCACTTCCTAAGCTCAAGGGGAGATGGGCTGGTGGCAGGCAGTCAGGCCCAGGGCCAGGTAGCGTGCTCAGCCCTGCAGGCCACTCAGCCCTGCAGCTTGGCTTTGCAAGAGCATCCTGCCCTGTCCCCGGGGGAAGGCAGTCCCCAACTTGGCTTCTCTTTGTGGAATCCTTCCTGCGATGCTGGGCCCTCCATCGGGGAAGCCAGCTTGCCCCCTTATTCTTCCCTTCCCAGCCCATCTCTGCCTTCCTTGGGAGCCCGTGGGCACCACGCAGTAGGCCCCCCTGCCTGCCCTCCTCCATGTCCACCGGTTACTGTGCCAGCTTTGGGTTCTCACCTGCACATCAGGGGAAGAAGTCTACACAGAAAGAAAAGCTAAAGACCCTCTGGGCACATAGACCTGCCTTCCCCAGAGCCGAATGCTGCCGGGCCAGCTGTGGTTACTTGGGTCCCCTTTTACCTGCAGCCTTCTCACCAGGTGCAATTCTGGAGCTGTCACCAAGGCAGTCCTCTCTCCTCCCTAGTAATGATCTGCTACCAGGACTCCTTTCCAAAGACCAAGTCTTTCTAAGACCCCTAGTAGTGACTGCTGGTGCCTCTGCTGGGCTGTGGGTCCTGGTTGGCTATCCCTGGGGACTGTGAGCCGAACCCCCGCTGGCCTTCTCCCTGCCAGTTCCTCCCTCCTCTCACTCTTTCAGAAGCCCTCAAAGGAAGTCGCAGTGTCAGCTACAGGGAAAGCCATGTGGAAGAGTGCCCTGTGTCTTTTGCATGGCTGTGGCGAGGGGGGACAGCTACGGTAGGCAAGGAAGGGCCCACACCTTTCCTGTTTGGGCTGTCCATGCTGGAACCCCACTCATGCCCCAAGGCCGGGGGGAATCTTGGCAAGAGGACCCAAGTTCTCGGCTCTCAGTATCCTGCCCCTTGGTTTTTCTGGCTGGTATCTGACCCGATGGCGTGACCTGATTGTAAAGCAATCTCGGGGACCGAGGCGGGGGTGGAGGAGTTGTTTTTGTTTGTTTTGGAGAGTGGATGGAATGAAAACTGGAGTGAAAGAAAAACTGAAGCAGGGATCTCAGGAGGAGCAAAACCCATTCTTATGGGAGACGGTCCACTCTGAGCAGGCCACATTAGTATTCCAGGGAGTGGGGTCAGGACCACACAAAGTCAGAGCTGGATGGGACGAACACAGACCAGGCCAACTGCACTTGATGGAGGCGTGGAGATGCCGGGGACTTGCCGAGTCCCATGGAGAGCGGGGGCAGCGCAGGGCAGAGGCCTGCCCTTGCTGATCCTCTCCAGGCCACTTCCCACACCGCTCCTCACCCACCCAGCTGCCAGCACCATTCCTTCCGCATGCACCCTGGGAGGGTGAGGAGCCCAACGGGGCAGGTCAAGGTTCAATGCTCAGAACTGAAGAGGGGAGTTGGGGCTGGCCTGAAGGAAGCTGTGCCTCCACCCTGCCTGGACTCCTGCTCTGCAGTAAGATCAGCTCTTGTGTGCTTTTAGATGTTCTAGAATCAGAGAGATCCATCTTCTGGCTCCTGGTGGAATGAGTTTGGGCAAGTTATCCTCCTCACACTTGGATGTCCTTTTACGTCAAACCGGGGATAATGAAAACTAGTCCAAAAGTGCTAGGCGGCGTGGTCAGAATAGAAACAATACACTCTGAATAGGGGGTCTGCCCCCATAAACTTTGCCTTCTGCCCTTTCCTGCTCCCAGCCTCCTCCCACAGATGCAGGGGTCTGAGCCCAGCATCTGCTGTGAATTCCAAAGGTAGCCAGCAGCAGGGGTGCTGGACGGGCAGTCGGCTCCTTGAGCTGCCCTCAAACGAAGGGGCTCTACTGAAGTGGAAGCCACCATTTCTGGGGCAGACACGGAGCGATGACAGATTTCACCAGCTGCTACCCCCCCAACCCTGTCTCTGCATGGTCCCATGCAGCCCCGGTCACCCGGGACCATAAGAAGAAGAACCCATGGGGATGCTCACCTCTGGTTGAGACCCCCACGCTGGAGGCCCTATCATCACTAACTAAACCTTTTTAGAGTGGAGATGAGCTCCTGGGCCCAGGTGGCCGACCCACCAGACCAAAGTGACAAGAGTCCTTGGGAAAAGCAAGGCAGAGGGAACACTCACAGGTACGGCGTGGGAAGAAGGGACAGGATGCGACAACGGGGCTGCCACTCCCGGGATCGAGGAAGCCACGGGCAGCCTCTGCTTGCCAGTCAGGGGCGGCAGCGCCAACAGCCTGGCGTTTCAACGGTTCAACTCTTCCGCCAGCAGTGACCGGTCTCCTGTCGGGCGTGCGGCTCGGCCCCGGTGAGCTCTCCCTGTGCAGCCTGGAGAACCGCCCCATTTCCCTCGGGACTCGGATCATGGAAACATGAAATCCTCTCCCGCCTCCCCAAAGCCAGTCGCGGGGTCTGGCCACTCCCGAGCCGCGTGGTGGGGCCGAGGACGGGGACCTCGCGGGGTCCTGGGAGTCCCTCCGAGGGCCCCCCCTCGCAGCCAGTCTGCTAGCCCCGCATGGCCCCCCGCACTGGAAACTGCCCCTGCTGCCAGCGACGTCCCTCAGTCCCGCCCACCGCGCTTCGGACAGACGGCGGTTCTCGTTCTCTTTTCCTGCTTGGACGTCAGCCACTTGAGCCATGAAGTCCGCTCAGCAATGTCTCTTCGCGGCTACCGTGGGGCTAGCGGAGGGGAAGCGGGCCTCTCTCCCGCGGTGAGAACGTCTGCTCTCAAGTGTCAAGGACACCTCGGCTCTAAGAGGTGAGAAGACCCCGGGGCAGGTGCCTCCAGAGGCCCCAGTGGGTGTGCCCTTCTGGATCTCCGCGGACCCCGAGGTCTGCTTTTGCCTGAGCAGGCCCTCTGCTGTTCCTCCTCTTCCCTGGAGCCAGGGCCACCAGCTCCTCCCTTCCCCCTGTGATGCTGGGAACACAGCCCACTGACTTGGGGCATGGGCGCGGAGGAGGTTCAGTGACCGGTGCTGGGCCTGCGGCCCATTGCCTTCTCCTTGGTTTTTCTATGGCCTGGAGATGGACAACGAGCCCCTCAAAAGAAGTCTGTCCACCTAGCCACCTGCACGGGGCCTGCAGGTCCTACGACAGGCAGGGACACAGAGGGCAGAGACCAGCTTCTGCTGCAACAGCTGGGGCAGGAAGGATGTGGGGAAAAAAACAGAGCCTGTCTTCCTGGTTTCCATGTGCATCCTTGCCATTTTGACAGAAAGGAGTACCAGCATCAGAGAAGCTAGAAATTACTGCATGTTCACATGCATCGTATATTCTACATCCCTGACCTTTTTTAATCCTCACCTGGGAACCCAGACCTGAGAGGGTGCTTCTACCACTATTCTTGATTTTCGAATAAGCAAAGTGGGGCTCGAGAGACCAACTCACCGGCTCAAGCTCAAGGTTTGGTAACTATTACGTGGGCAGCCAGGACCAGAGTCTTGGACTGCCTGATTCCAAAGCCCATGCTCTTAAACCATCAAGCTGCACTGCCATCTGGGGAGAAACTATTGCCGCAAAGGGATGCCACTTGGTATCACAACAAAATTTAAAATACCGCAAATAAACTTTATAATGAGTAAGACCTACAAAAAAGACCTGAAAGCTTTACAAAATGACTTACAGAAACAGGGACAAGCTCTGTGTCTGGGGGGAAGAGTTCAAGGCAGCAAGATGCCAGTTTCCCACTGAAGCACTCATAATGACAGGGCGTTATGATGGGCGAGGATCTGGTCAGGAGCTTGGTCTCCTCTAACAAGGGCCTATGAGGCAAGTGTGGGCATCACCAGCCCCATTTCACAGGCCAATGAGGTTAGACTCCTTGCCCAAGGTCTCTGGTGAAGAGGGTGAGAGCTGGAAGTCAAGAGCGGTTTCTAGCGGCCAATTGTCTGGGGTGCTACGTTCTCTCAGGGCCACCAGACATCCTTCTAGCTCTCTTCTAAGACAGATTTCTTTTTTAAAGTTTTGCATTTTTGTTTTGTTTTTAAATATTTATTTATTCATCAGAGAGAGAGAGAGAGAGAGAGAGAGAGAGAGAGAGGGAGGGAGGCTGAGACATAGGCAAAAGGCGAGGCAGGCTCTTCACAGGAGCCCGATGCAGGACTTGATCCCACATTCTGGGATCACGACCTGACCAGAAGGCAGCCGCCCAACCACTGAGCCACCCAGGTGTCCCCGTTTTAAGTGGACTTTATTTTTTAGAGAAATTTTAGGTCCACAGTAGGATTGAGCAGAAGGTACAGAGATTTCCCACATACCCCTGCCCTCACCCCCGCATGGTTTTCTCCATAACATTCCCCACCACAGTGGTGTTATAATCAGTGAACCTTCACTGATACATCATTGTCCCCCAAAGTCCACAGTTTACTTGAGGGCTCACTCCCGGTGCTGTATGTTCTATGGGTTTGGACACTTTTATACCCCGTGGATTCTGAATGCAGGCTGGGAGGCAGTGGTGCTTGGGGTGGGTAATCAGGTAGGGAATCGGGGAATCAGGAACCACACTTTCAGGGACACTGAGAGGAGCCATCCCCTGGTGCTCATGGGCGGAGCTCACTCAGGCAGCTGCGGGCTTAAGAGGCAGCCGACAACTGGCATCTTCTGGGCAGGGGAAGAAGCAGGCCTACCACCCTACCAGGGTCCAACAGGAAGCTCTGAGCAAGCACCCTACATTCCACACTATTGAAATCAGGATTGCATTTTCACTTAAAAACATGTAATTGGATCTCTGGCTAATGGGAGGATTTCTTCTCTGGTGCCAAGAATTTTAATTTGACACCTGCAGATTCTTTCTGACAAAAGGGATTTTCATATAAAGTGTGCGAGGAGGAGGCAAAACTGAGGAAACAGCCACTTATCCTGAATGATGGAAAAGCAGAAACAACTGAGGATGCCAGAGGGTGTGGACTACCACACACCACTAGAATAGAACTGAGCAACAATGGCAGGCAAGACGCCCCAGCAAGGCCAAGTGCCAGTGGGACTACGGAACATGGTAGTGTCTCTGAGGCTCTGCCCTTCCCTGTGCCCAGCTCTTGCATCATTAACACCTGGGTACACTCCGTTTCCTGAGGCCAAGAGCCCTCACCAAGGGTAAGGAGCATATGAGTTTATCACAATTATCCTGGGGGAAAAAAACTGCAACATAGATGACAAACTGAAATGTCCCCAATATACAAAGAGCTTCAACAAATCAATAAGAAGATGGACAAAGGGTCTAGGGGCTGAAATCTGAAATTTTACCAGAATATACACTGCTCTTCACATCACATTGACAACTGTTAAGAACCTGTGGATTAGGAGAAGGCAGCCAGAAATGGGGATGATGATACAACTAAACACAAGCTCCCTACCTCCCATCTGGTTCTGATGGGACCAACATTGGGTGGAACACAGGCACGATTGTTAAGCAAGTTAGAGGATGGGCTTTGCAGTCAAACAGATCTGGTTTTGAGTTAAGCCTTACCACTTCCTAGCTGTTGTGTGGTACTTTACCTCCCTCAGTCTGAGTCTTCGGAACTGTAAAATGGAAATAGTAACAGTACTTCCCCAAGAACAGTCAAGGGTTCCCCAGATACCACCAATCAAAGGTCTAGCATAGTTCGTGGCATAGGAATGACTTCACACAAGTCATTACTAAGAATCATTCAAGACAATGGGATAACCTAAGCCTCAAGGCCCCTCGGCTGGATGTAACATTGTGCTAAATTCTGTTAGTGAAGGAGGTTCCATAAGCTGTTAAGAGGAAGGGGCCTCTCCCCACCAGTCTGGCTGTGGTCTGATTTGACTGAATGGGCTTTCAGGGTCTTAACCTTGAGGAGCTCTGATTGAGATCAGGGCTGTGTTTGGAAATACTGGAAAAACCCACCAAAGAGTGGTTTCTAGATAGTCTAGAAAGGAAGCTCCAGGAGAAGGGGGACTTTGTGTTGTTCATGGCTGTATTTCCACTGCCAAGTACACAGTTATGCCCTCAAGGTTGCCAAAGAGACTGGGCAGGGGACACTTAGGAATGTGATCTGGTGAAGGACCAGAATGCAGCAGAATCAGGACTCACCACGATTATCATGGTCCCCAACTCCCTCCCCTGGAGAAGGGAAAGCAGGGACTCTCTGCTCCTGTTGGGTAACAACCCCCCTCCAGCCCTGCCCTGAGACTGTCTCCAACAGCAGCTGCAATCCCTTCCCAGCAGGGACCTGCAAGATGTGCCCAAAGCTCCGACAACATTTGGCACTTCAGCAAATCGAGTTTCCACAGCCCCAACCTGAACAGAGCTGTTTAATGGACTGCATCTCCTTCTGCTCCCTGTAAATGCACACGCACACAGAAACCCATCACGAGCAAAGAGAGCTGGATGGGATTAAACAACTCAATTTAAAGGATTGAAAACTCAGCTGCTTCCAGTGAAGTCCTAGGGAAGGAACCAATCAGCGAAGTTCTGCTTTTCCTTTCTGTACTGAAATGAGGGCTGTGACTACGCAGTGAGTCACCCCTAACTCCGGCAGAACCGGGCCGTGTCCTCCTGGGCCCCATACTGCAGTGAGGTGCTGAGGGGAAGGGAAGGGAGGCTGTATGTACACGCGAGTGCGCGTGCATGCGAGTAGGGCAGGCAGGAGAGGTCAAGGGCAGATGCCCAGACCATCTGTTTTAGATTTTTCTGGAAATGCAGGGTACTTCAGAGGATGGAGAGGTAGACACCTACCCATCTGCAATCTCTTTTCAGCTCAGGTTCCAGAATGTAAACTCAGGCTGCAGGAAGACTACCCTGGGCCTCACATAGTTTGGTACCAGCCTCAGGTGCCTCATATGCCTCATGCACAGGAAGTTGGGAACCAGTATCCCTCTCTTGTCCCGTTCCCCCCCACCCCAGGCCAGCTCCTGTCCACTCCCATGTTCCCAATGGGCCATGTGGGGGAATCTATGCATTCATGTGCCCACTGCCTCACAGGGCACACACCACTCTGCCTGGAGCCCACAGCTGCCCAGAGCCCAGAGGAGGGAAGGAGAGGGGTCAGTAGAGGCACAGCCGACCAGCATCCAAAAGGCAGCCTGGAGCTGGTATGGGTGGAGAGAAGGGATGCTACAGTGGCCGACGGCAACACCCAGCCACAAATCTTGTCCCTTGGCTGGGAGGCTAGGGAGTCCTGAAAAGAACTACCTTAGCCTAATTGCATGGAACGGAACGCTGCAGAGAATGGGTGGGGACCGGTGGGGCCTCCCCCAGAGGGCTGAAGAATGCAGGGCCCAGCTCTCCTTCCCTTTCTCTGGGTTAGCCTCTCTCTTTTGCCCTTGGTGACCCCAACAAAGCAAGCTTAAAGGGACAATTTCAAACCAGAGGTCAGAATGGAGTCTGGGGGAAATGAACAGAATGAGAGCTCCGGAGAGGCCAGCACCATGTGGCCTGGCACTCAGCATTTTCTGAGGGTCTGTTCATCCCCACAGTGCATGTGCTGCTACTGCTCCTGCTACTGAGCAGAGAAGGAACCAGCATGCAAGGTTGTGAAGCAACTTACTCACGGTCAGGCAGTTAAGTGGGGACAGACCTTGCTTTTGGGTGCCCACTCACAGCTGAGCAGCCCACCACTACGCTCCCTGCCTTCTACAGATGAGCCTGATGCCCCCTGAGCCTGGTGTCCTTGCTCACGTGCTGACCCACCGTTCTTCAGAAGGGCTGGGAGAGTAAGTCCTTGTTCCCAAAGCTCAGAGCATGACAACACAGCTGTCCCTGTCAGTGACGTACCTTACCAGGTAGAATGAGAGCAATTTTCTGGGTGCTGATTTAGGAGAACAGTAAAACGAGCTCCTCTCATCTACCAGACCCCCTCAGCCACTCAGAAAGGGAGGCTGGGCAGCCATGCATGGAAGGACGGGGGCACATGTGACCTACCTCATCAGATTCGTCCGATAACGTCTGCAGTAGGATGGGGAAGAGGCTGTCCGTGTGCCGGAACATCTGCAGGGCAGAGAAGCCGGGGCACCCATGAGCTCCCCATGCTCTGCCACTAGATTTAGCGCGGACGGGGTCGTAACAGCACTGCAGGGACCACCCCACGCCTTCCCGGGGCTCCTCCAGCATCTGTCACTCTGCTTCCCCAGGGCTTTCCAGAATTGCACTGACCAGAATCCTACCAACCCCAAGGAGCCCCTGAAAGCCGAAGTGAACCCCAAGGCAGCCCCTCGCTTGGAAGCGGGTATGAGTGAGATGGGCCCAGGGACTCACCTTCCGGGGAGTCTTGATATACAGATGGTAGAGCCACTTCAGGACAGCAATCCTGGTCATCATCCCGATGGCCATGTCACTGAGGTGGCAGTTCAGGACCTGCACAATCCCATCGAGGTGGAGGGTCACTGGGGCCCTTTCAGTGCTGTGGGCAAGATCAGGGAGGAGACAGGAGTTGAAGGCACTGGAACCCCTCTCCCTAGGCTGCAGCACCACCCCGGCTCTGTGCTCAGAACCACACTCTGCTTCACTGTCGTGGGTGCAGTGGTTGGGAAGGGCAGGTGGCATACACCCTTGGTATGGCTCACGGAGGGCTGGTTTTACTCCTTGATTTCCCTCCTCTCTTTCCAAGGCTTGGAGCTGTGACAACCACAGGTGAGGTGAAGAGCCAGTCTGCTGTGTGCCCACCCCACTTCCCCAGCACTAGCCCGGCTTGGACAGGAAAAAACCTCTCTGATGTCACCAAGCTGGGTCCCAGCAGACCTCAAGCCTCAAAGGCTGTTTAGCATTCTCAGAGCATTGAGTCCAGACCCTTCGTTGATAAAACAAAACCACCACATCCAACGAGTCCAGGGGAAAGTCCTAAAAACAGCCCTTGAGAGTCAACAGGTTTTTTACCAGGCAGATGAAGAACTTTTCTCGCGTAAGAACAGAGGTCATGGCTTTAGATCTTGCCATACTCCAGGCCACTTGGACCAGGGTTTGGCTTGGTTGAGAAGCCTTGAGAGTTGCTTGTGAAGTTGTAACAGTTTTGTCTGAGCCGGGAAGAGGCAACACAGCCTCTGCCTCTGGGAAACAGAGCTTGTTGAGACTGTGCTTTGCTCCAGTGGGGCTCAGGTTCCCTGGCCCAAAGCCTCGGTGATCCCTGGGCAGAGAGAAGTCCTGCCGAGGAGCCCTCAGAGGGTCAGAGGCTGCTAGGACAGTGACACAGCCTTCTGCCCAAAGCATGGTTCCCGTGAAAAGGCTGGAGTTTTCAGGGATGGGGACAGCACGGGCAGAGAACCTAAGGATGTCAAGAAGTGGCTCCCTTCCTGCGACGAGTCATACCGTATTTTGCCTAAAGGTGTCCTGACAGGTGCAGCTCAGGGGCTGCCTTTCCTGAGGACCCAGGCCAGGTAGTTCAGCTGCCTGCCTGTACAAAACGGTCTTGTGTGGTATTTCTAGGCTGCTCAATTATTCATTTGCAGCAGGAACTTGATGCCTGTGCTTCCCTAATTCGCCTGCAGCCTCTCTGAAGCTCATCTGATGTGAATTCCTAAAGGGCCCCATTCTCAGCTCTGTAACTGCTCAATGGAACCGCTATTTACTATGGTTTGATGATTTCCCATGGTGCTCGTTTCAGGGGTGAGAATGTCACTTCTGTCCTCTAGTAGTGGGCAGGGGTGGGGTGGGGGGACTGAGTGTGCAAGTGACGGGACCCGTGGCCCTGAGCCTCTGGCTGGGGCTGTCACTGAGATTTCCCCAGGAGTCATGTGGCTGGGAGTTCTGGGATCTTCTGAGAATACCCAAACATCTAGATTCTTTGGGAGTCTAAGACAGATAGGGAAACTAAGGCACAGACAAGTCCAGGGTGGCAAACACAAGCTCCTAGCCAGTCTCTTCATCGATTCCTCTCTTATGCTCACTGTCTAATAGAACCATAATGTGAGCCACATGTGAAATTTTACACTTTTAAGTTTTGTACTAACGAGTAACAAGTAAAATTTTAATGATATATCTTTTAATGAGTTTAACACATACACAAAGGGTATCATTTCAACACATAAACAATATAAAAATCAATATACACATCACTCATGGGATACGTCGTGTTTTCTGTGTCCCAAGTCTTTGAAATCCAGCATGCACCTCGCCCCCTCACCCTGACAGCACATCTCTGTTCAGACCAACCACACTGTACATGCCCAGCAGCCCCATGACAGCGGCTACCGCCATAGACAACACAGTGCGGCAGTGTCAGGCTAGCGATCTACCCTACGGCTTCCAGAGCATCTTCCCTCCTTCTCTGACAACTTCCTAGACATTCCCAGTGTCTTCCTGCCAGTGACCAGGACTTACTGTCTTATCTCTGAGTGCCTCATTTTCCCATCCTGCTGGCCTACCTGGCTCCTTCCAGCATGCTATTATAGCTCTCTCCTTGAGAAGCTGGAGAAGCTCTAGAAACCTAAGCACAGCCCACGGTCTTAACAAAGTAGGAGCTCAGGAGGCTGTGAGGAACGAGTGGAAGCCATCCCATCCCTGCCTCCTATCTCCTACCCTGGTGAGTGCCCAGCCCATAGTGAGTCCCTTTCCCTAGCAGGAGCTGCAGGACACTCAGCTGCCATATGGGGAGCTGCATTTTGTGCACTACCGTCCTCTGCCCTATCCTACAGCAGAATTCCCTGGACGTGGGCACCAGGGTGCCAGAAGGACCCTGTGCTTGGCAGGCCACCACTACTTTCTTAGCTGAAACGGCCCCCTTGGGGGCAAGGCCTTGTTTTCACTGCCCTGGGGGAGTCAGAACTGCACTGGCAAGCAACGGCTGTGTCCTAAGCTCTGGTGGGGAGGAAGGCAGTGCCAAGCCCAGCAGCTCCCCCAACTCAACCCTGCCAATCGGGCCCAGGAAGTGGTGAAGCCAGCAATTTTGAGTGTGAGCAGTCTGAGTCTAAAGCAGTCTTACCCACCACGCAGCCCTGCCTGCTAACGGGCCAGGCTCAGGAGAGTCTATTTCCAACTGTCCCCTGGCAGGGGCAGCAGAACAGTCAGTGGGCTGGCCACTCCCTGACCAAGTCAGACCCGGCAGCGCCCTGTGTACTGGAGGGAGAAAGGGGCTGTCACATACACCTTTCAATATATTTTTTTTGTCAGTACGGTAGACAAAGTCTCTATGTGGGGTGAGAGAGGATACTGGAAAGGCCTGGGGCTGATCTGTGGGGCGGGGGGTGGGGGCACTCCAGATCCAAGCAGCCCAAAAAGAGGTCCAAGACCCTAGATGGTCCCTGGGCCAGCTGGGCTCCTTGCTTCACTGTGGTCCCAACATGCTTCAGGCCAGCTCAGCATCTCGACTGAGGGACAAAGCAAGTGCCAGCCCATGGTGGCATCTCCCTCAGGTAGTAAAGCGTCAAGGCCAAACAATGAAGGATTTCATGGGCCCAGTGTGTGAGAACTGGCAGCATTTTGTGCACTACCGTCCTCTGTCCTTCCTACAGCAGAATTCCCCGGACGTGGGCACCTTCAGATTGCTAGTGAGGCAGGTGTCAGCTTCAACCAGCCAAGAACACGGGAGCTAGAAGGGACCTCACAGTTCAAGTAACCTGATCCTTCAGTGCACAGATGTGACAGCACAGGATCTGTCCAAGGCCATGTGGCCAGGCAATGAAATCCCATTCCCTTAGAGCTCGACACTCTCCCTGGGGCTTGCTGCCCCTGGCTGGCTGGAGGGGAGTCTCATGGGAAGCAGGCACGCCCCAGACTGATCTTCGTGGCCCAAAGATCTCACTCACTGTAGAGGAGGCAGCTCTCAGTGGCTCCACCGGGTGGGGCTGGCTGCTGTGAGTGCGACTCCCCACCTGCTCTGCCGGCACTCCCGGAACTCTGCGAGAACCTGAGCCCTTCTTCCTCCGGAGGGCAGGCTGCATGGTGTACGGGCTCTTGACCTGCTGCAGGCCTGGAGTCTGGGATGGGGCAGCCTCCACCTGGGCTTCCCTCACCCAGAGAGCAGAAGGGAGCTCACTCATAGCTTAAAATACATTTCTGCGTCAGTTCCAAAAAGTCTAGACTAGTCACTCCTGGGGGCTTCTGAGTTATTTCAAGGTGTCTGCAGAACTCCATTTCCAGTGAGCATTTTTCTCATAAAGCATCTCATAACTAATGTCTTACATATACATATATGTACTACATTTTCCAAATGCATGGCACTACTGTGGCTATTAAAATACTGATTTTTAAAATAAGACTTCTGAAACTACCAACAAATAATGATAAATTCCAGTGGTTCTCTCGGAGAGGCAGTACTTCATCTAACTTCTTTTGGTACTCATGTTTCATCTCTAATCAAATTAGGACAAAGGTTAATAAATAAAGAATGGCTTCTGAATTCAATTTTTTTTTATAAAGTATCTTTACAACTTCCTTTCATTAGTTGATGCTAAAGCTTGGGAAGCACTGAATTCTAGATCTTTCTGCTTGCCTTTATGCAGCCATCTATACCAGGAGACCTATCCTGAATGTCGCTGATGACACCATGGCCCTTGGCGAGGCCTAGGGCATTGGAGTGGAAGCCTGTGTGCATGGCAACACCTGTTCTGTGCTTCCATGTCAGGTGAGTGGGGGAGGCTGACATGCAAAGCTTCTGTAACTCTCCCAGTGCAACCAATAAAGGTCACACTGGTGGAAGTGGGGGTCAGACCAGCTGAGCTTGAATTCCAACTTGGCCACTAAGTAGCTGAGTGACTTCGGGCAAGAAGTTAACCTCTCTGGGCTTGTTTCCTCTTTTGTAAAATGGGGATAATAATGAGGTTCTTGTAATAGTATCTGTAGCTAAAACATGTAAAGTGCTTTCTGAGGGCTGGGCACCATTCTATTTTCTTTACCTATTCAACTCACATGAGCTCCAAACGCCTGGGAGGTAGGTACTATCATTGCACCCAGTTTACAGATGAGGAAGCTGAGGCAGGAAGCAGTTAAACGGCTTGCCCAGGGTCACAGAGTCAAGATGTGTGCCCAGGTGGTTGGACTCCACTTTGCAGAGGATTCATGGGAGCTGAGGGCAGGCAGCAGGTCTGGATAGTCACAGGGTAGGTTTTGTTTCTTGGTGATCCTGGAAGGTGCCTTCTTGCCCAAGCTCAGTCCTCCTCTGGCAGCACCTACTGGAGGAAGCATGCACCAACCCTACTGTCCTTAGCTGCCAACTCCAAGGAGAGGGGGGCCCAGACACCGTGGCTTAAGTTTCATGACTCTGAAGGGCACCCTCCATCTGGCACAGCTACTGACTCAGATTGGCAGTTGCCATGAGGGTATCGCCATTTGTGGGAGACAGAAAACATGAGATGATTCGTTCTTGGTTTTTTAATTTTAGAAGGGGGAGGATTTGGCTCCTGAATGACAGGTATAAACCAAAGCCTGGTTCCAATTAGGTAGTTCCTAACCTCAGCCTTTAGACTTGCCCCAGCAAATGGCACCCCTGCCTCCCCGGCAAGGCAGGGGTGGGTTGTGCTCGCCTGCATGGTCGGGCAGTGATGTCTGATCTCTGCCTCTTCCTAGACCTCCCTTCACCTCCCAATGCCACTTTGGTGGAGCCGGACAATTTCCTGTAGCCTAGACAACAGTGACGAGTCAGCAACAGGCTCCTGTGCTCTTACTTTTGCCTCTCCCTCATTTACCCTCCTTCGGGCTGCCAGAGGACGTGCCAAGTCACAGGTCTGCACCTGGCAGTGCCACTTATCATCAGGCTCCCATGGCCTTCAGAACAACAGCTGACCCCTCTGCAGGGCACCATCTCCCCGCACCTCCATCCAGATCCCTCCCCCAGCTCCGGAATCCGAGATCCAAACCTGCCTCCTTAACCACCCCCGGGGGTACTCAAAGCCACATGGCACAGAGCCCTTGAGTGGCCCACTCACACACCTGTTCCTCCTTCCACCTCAGCTTGGGAAATGCCAGGATATCCTGAGTTGGCTCAAGCTCCGAATCTAGAAGTTATTCTTTCCCTCATGTCTCTCCTCTTACTCCAACACATGCATCTGCAAACCCTGTCACTTCATCCTTCAAAACAGATAAAAAAAAAAATCCAACTTTCTCCATGTAAGGCCACCTCTTTGGGCTGAGCCTCTTTCCCCTCTTACAGGGTGGCAGCAGTGGCCCCTAACTGGTTTGCATTCACTTGGCCCCTCCTAAATCCCTTCTCTACACAGCAGTCCAGATCTTCTGTCCCTCCTCAGCCCAAAAATGGAAATACTACTAATGACCCCCTGGGATTTAAACATCAGCAAAATCCAATGACGTGACACAAAGTACTTGGCACAGTGGGCCTACGAGGCACTCACCAAGTGATCATCCTTGTCAGCCACTATTCCAGCGAGCCTCAGCTCAGGCACCATGGCTCACCCCCAATACCCTGAGTCCCCCACCACAGAAATCACTGCCTGGTGTCTGCCTCCCCATCAGAGAACCTTAAGATTGGGGGCCACATTCAGGGATCACATTTCTACCTAGGAACCCGCAGGGCTGAACACATGCAGGTATGCTGGGGTATGTGACAACATAACAGGACAAGTCAATGAATTAATGGTTATTGACTTGCTCAAACGATTAGGAGCAAGCCACATTTATAGTCCGTACCCACACACTTTGAAAATCTCCACTGGGTCCTTAGAGAGAAGGATAAATGAAAAAAATGATACAAGAGGAGGAAAGATCCTAAAGGTCTGCGGAGTGCAGATTCTCTCTTCTTGAGAGACTAAACGGTTCCCCAGGGCTTAGGTTCAGTGTTGAATTTAGGGGGAAGAAACCCCCTGCAGGAGAATACCATCCATTGCGGCCCCACAGGTGCTAATTCTGCCCAAAGAAAAACTGACAAAGGGCAAGTCCAGCAGACTCAGATAGAGGCAGAATGGTGAGATCTCCCTCCAGGGGAAGGTCATCAATCACCCTGCATGCGGTACAGGGAACTTCGAGGAAGGGAGTGATCTTGCTGTTTGGCCTGCACCGCCCCCACGTGGAAGGCTGTGCTATTACAGCCGACCTGGCGCTTGGGGGAGGAAGCTCTTGCTGCCCAGTCTATGCAGTCTCAGACCCCAGAATGGCCTTCCCCTTGTCAGTCTCATTACCCTGACAAGCAAAAATTCCAGGCAGGGGCGTCTGCAAGGGTCTCCTTGCAGCCACCATCCATTGCTTATACTTTTACAACTTGTACTTACCTCCAACACCTTCTAATCCCTCCCCAACAGAACTGGGTAGACTGGGTTTGCTCAGTTTCCCTGAGTCTTCACTGCCATTTCCTGCACTCAGGAAAGATCTAGACCATTTGTTTTCTACAAACACCTTTGGCTGGCACAAACCACTTACCTGGCTGGCGTGAAGACGCTGATGCTGCTACTGAAGCTTGAGTCACAAGAACCATCGGGGCCTCCTAGAGACAGTGAGAGGAACGAGGTGTCATGCTAAAGGGCTGCTGGGGTCTTCTGAATGAACACGATCCCCGATATAAGGGCACAGACTCTCTAGGTTCCCCGCACCTTGACTCTGGCTCTTGAAAAAAGACTGTAGCTCAGGAGCCCTGAGGACACAATGCCAATCATTCCCCAGAGCTTTCTGCATAGTATTCATGCTTGTATGTTTTTAGGCACGGTGATCTCAAAAGGAGGACACCAGTGCTAACACGTCTGGGAAATTTCAGAAAGGACTGCTGGCCCGAGGGCAGTGGATATTAAAAACGACTCCTGGGATAGTCTACATCATTAGCCATCAGGGAAATGTAAGTCAAAGCTGCAAGGAGGTACCATTTCACACCCACTAGGATGGCTGAAACAAACATAATAAGTGGTGTGAGAATGTGGAGAAATGAAAACCCTCGGATCCTGCTGGTGGGAATGTAAAATTGTGTGGTTGCTCTGGCAAACAGCCTGGCAATTCCTTAAGGGCTCAATGCAGTTGCCCTACGACTCAGCAGTTCCACTCCCAGATATATACCCCAGAAAAAGGACACTTCTGTCCATGCCGGAACCAAGCACCATGTTCACAGCAATCTGAATGTCTATCAACAGATGAATGGATAAATAAAATGTGTTAGAGTCACACAATGGACTACTGTAGAGCAACAGAAAGGCATGATATACTGGCATGTACTACAACATGGATGAACACTGGAAACATGCCAAGTAAAAGAACCTAGTTCGCAAAAGCCCACATATCATATGATTCTATTTGTATGAAATGTCCAGAACTGGCAGATCTATGGAGACAGAACATAGAAATTGCTGAGAGCTAGGGGGTATTAGGCTGTGATCTCCATTCTCTTAAGTTAAAAAAACAAAAAACGTTATATTCTTAATAATTTTAGATTTATGAAAAGTTGCAAGAATAGTACAGAATTCTGTTTACCCTTTACCCCACTGCTTTTTTTTTTTTTTTTTTTTAATGAGAAACACAGAGAAAGAGGCAGAGACATAGGCAGAGGGAGAAGCAAGCTCCTTGAAGGGAGCCCAATGCGGGAATCAATCCCAGGATCCCAGGATTGTGACCTGAGCCAAAGGCAGATGCTCAACCACTGAGCCACCCAAGTGCTCCTCACACTGTTGCTCCTAATGTTAACAAGATACATTATCAAACCAGTAAAGTAGCAATGATACAAGACTATTAATAACAAAACTACAGACCTAATTAAAATGTTACCGGTTTTTCCACTCACATCTTTTGTTCTAGCATAGAATCTGGGAGCACATACTGCATTAAGTTGTCCTGTCTCCTTAGTCCTCTCGAATCTGTGACCATTCCGCAAGCTTTCCTTATCTTTCATGACTTCAGGATCACTGAAGCCGTCAGTTACTTTGTAGAATATGTTGTCATTTGGGTTGGTCTTGTGTTTTCTCCTGATGAGGTTGAGGTTACATGTTTTTGGAAGAATGCCACCAAAGTGCTATGCTTTCTCCATGGATCATTTTGGGGGTATGTGATGTATGTCTTGTTACGGTTGATGCTAAACTGATCACTGACTGTGGCAGTGTCTGCTGGTTTCTCTCCTGTAAGTTGTCAGTCTCCTTTTTTGTAATCAATAAATAACTTGGGGAAGGTAATTGAGACTAGGCAAATATTCGTTTTTTTTCCTCAAACATTCCCCTGCTGATTTTGGCATCCATTGGTAGATCTATAATGATGATTGCTGTTGAGTTCCTCTAATGCTGATTTTCTGTTTTTCTCTGTCCTGCTATACTTATTAATTGGAATCTTTCTATCAGGAAAAGCTGTCCCTCCCCATCCAACCATGCATCCATCCATCTCATTATGGGCATATATATATATATATTTTTTTATTCTGTGAATTAAAAAATTAGAACTTTTATATATTGTATATAAATATATACAGATGGTACCACCCTTGGCCTCTTAAAAGTTTTAAACTATACAAGTGAAATGTTCTCATTCTGAAAATTTCAAGCAAAACAAAGCATGCCCCATCTCTCCCTAACCTTCAATCTTACTTCACTCTATATGCAGGCAACTACTTTACTGGTTAGCAAGTATCTCTCCTCATCTTTTGCTTTCTTTTTGTTCTGTAACGTAAATGGAATCAGAGTACATTTTCTGCGATTTTTTTTTTTTAACACTTTGTACTATGTCCTAAAGCAGTGTTATTCTTGTGGATCATGGTAAAGGGGGCCTTGACTTCCATGTTGAACAGAAAGGCTCCAAGCTGCCTGTCTCCTCTAGCCCCAAAGGCCCTTGAGGGGCTGGGGCCTAGCTTAGTGGGGACAGGCATGGGCTGCACGTGATGGGACAGATCTGGGCCCAAAGGGGAGGAGGACTTGCAGGGAGGCCTGGGTGGGCTGGCCTGGCCTGGTGGCCTGGACTCCATGCCCTTGGCAGCCTCCTCCCTCTTGACTTCTAGAGCCATGCACGTTTGCAGATGAAATGATGTAATGTCAGACATCGGCTTCAAATTAATTTCAACTGTTTCCTACTTTTACTCTTATGTCTCTCCCATGTTTCTTCCTGGGTGAGCACATTTCTCCAGGATCCCGTGTGGGCAGTACTGTTGGGGAAAGGGTCAGGCATTTTATATTTTATTCCATATTGATAAGCTGCTCCTTAGGAAAGTTCTACCAATAATAAATGCACTTCAGGAACGGAGGAGCAGTCAATCCCCACCAAGCCTCACACAGGGATATTATGATCTTTCACATTTTTGCCAAGTTGATGAGTAAAAATGGTATATTGTTTTACTCTGCAACGTTCCCATTCCCAGTCAGCTGTAAATCTGTGGCTTCCCTGTTGGTATTAACTCCCTCCTCAGAGAACTGCATTATCAACAGCACCAACAGCATAGACTCAGAGCCCTTGGGCCTAAGTCTAAGCCTGGACTCTCCTCTTTACTAGAGGACCTCTTTACTGTGTGACCATGGGCAGCTGACCTGACTTCACCTCCAGCCCCTCCCTCACCTGTATAATGGGGTCACCAGTGCTTACCGCATAGGCTTGTTATGATGATAGGTGAGCTAACCTTTGTTAGGCATTTAAAATGAAAAACCTTACCTGTATCTCTATTTATTTCTTAAGGACAAATTCTTAAAAGTTTATGGCTTCTGACACGTGCTGCCAAGTGCATCTACCAGACAACATATTTTACTCGTTTACTCTGTGCTTCCCCTGCTAGGAAAGCTTCTTCTCCCTATATCTCTACAAGAGACATGTATAATATGGGGGTGGGGTGGGGGCAGAGTGGAAGCTAATGAGAAGGAAAAGATTCAGTTCAAATGACCTCCATGGCCACAGTCCTCTGTGACCACGTACAGGGCCACATCATTAATCAACTGTGGGTCTGCCCCTGAGCTCCCTACAGGCAGGACCTGGGTCTGATTCACCTGCATCTGCAGGGTCTGTAGGAGCTGCTGATATATCCAGTCCCATCAAAGTCTTACAAACGGATGGATTCCCTTACATGTCCACCAACAATGGTTGCAAACCCTCTGCTAGAAACTCTATTTACAGCTCTGCCCCTCACCTGCCACATGAACTTCTATCCCTAACCCTCTATAGTCCCTAATTTAGGACCTACCAGGGGCTCATTACCCTCTGGGAAATACTGGTGGTGGGATCCCTAGGTGGCGCAGCGGTTTGGCGCCTGCCTTTGGCCCAGGGAGTGATCCTGGAGACCCGGGATCGAATCCCACATCAGGCTCCCGGTGCATGGAGCCTGCTTCTCCCTCTGCCTGTGTCTCTGCGCCTCTCTCTCTCTCTGTGACTATCATAAATAAATAAAAATAAAAAAAAGAAAAAAAAAAGAAATACTGGTGGTAAAAAACAAGGATACAAAAGCCCTGCCCTGAGAACTTTGCTAAGTGAATGGATATGTGATACACATGTATTAAAACAGTTTGACATGAAAGCACCTGTTGCTGAGAGTGTCTGGCCTTTGCCACATACTAAGAGCTTTATAAGCAAAAATCTTATTTAAAGCTCACCATCACACTATAAGTCTGATATTACTGTTATACTTGTTTAGCAAATAAAGAACCTGAGGCTTAAAAAGGCGAAGTGGCTTGTCCAAAGGCAACAAAAAGGTAGTCCTGTCACAGAGCCAGGACTCACCAGCAGGCCCTTCTGATCCCAGAACCTGGGCTAGGACACCTGAGACAATCCCGCAGCATCATGGAGAGGAAAGGGAGAGCTGTGGAAACTCAGAGAAAGGACAATGCATTATGTACCCCTGAAGTCACAGGGCCCAGGTTCAGCCAGAGCAAGCAGAGAGGGACTGGGAAACAGTGTGACTCAACGCAGGCCCCGTGCTCAGATGTGAGGCTCATGCACAGAAGGCTTGGCTGACAGCCTCATCATAGGTCTTGCCCTTCCACACCTTCCACAGACGGAACGAGGCAGGAGGTTTCTGCCCTTAGCCAGGTGACCGGGGCTGGAACAAAATAGTAATAGGAAAAAGAGGCAAAGGCTGGGATGAACCTATCAGCTAGACCAGCTGAATCATTGCTGTCTCCTGGCTTGCTGGGACCTTTTCCTGGCACTTTGATAAAAAGGCAGTTATGAGCCAAGCAGGTCTGGAGTGGATATGGAGCCCCCAGATTAGCTGTGATCATCTCCAGGAACTACCATAAACTAAGCTTTGCATCTGCTGAAATGCTGTTTATGAGGCAGTAAAATCCAGGGCCAAGCTGCCTGAATGTATCCTGGTCTTACTGAGAGTATCCTAAGCAGAGAGCTGTTTCAAGAGTGCTTAGGAAAACTATCTAAGAGAATAAAATAAGCTGCCTTGGCTGACAATGGCACCCTGGCAGGTGAGGATACTACTGCTGACCCACCAATGCCCCAGGTGGCAGGTTTTTAGCAGCTGCCACAACCTGCGGAATACAGGGGTTCCTCCCCAGAGGGCCTGACTTGTTGTCACGTAAGCAGAAAAGGTGGGTTAAGGGCTGCTGGGTTCCACTTTGGGGGAAGAGGCAACAACATTATTTAAAAAATTGAGACACATTTCACATACATAAAGTTTCATAACATAAAGTTCACCATTTTAAAGCATACAACTGGGTGATTTTTGGTAAATCCACAAAGTTATTTAAGTGTCACCACTATTTCATTCTAGAACACTTCCACCACTCCCTAAAGAAACCAGTTATCCAGTTCCCTCTTTCCCTCCAGCTTGGCAACCATTATTCTACTTTCTGACTCAATCCATTAAGAGGCACTGACTTTTAGAGTCAGTATAAAATATTCAAAACTTCTGTAAGTTGCAACTTGTCAAGCCAAAAACAAAACAAAAACCAAAAGAAGCCTTCACACAAACAAAGCAGGATGTGGAATTATGTAAACCATATGATTTCATATGGTTTCCATATATAGTGGAAAAGAATATATGAATATGGAAAACATGTTGTTACATGTTACGTGTACATAATGGAAAAAATATTCTGAGATCACACTAATTGCCTCTTGGTGGGGACAGTCTTGCTTTTTTATATTTTTCTCTACTGTCTAAATTTTCTAAAATGAGAATCAAAAAATGAAAAGATAATAAAATACTCATACATCAGTGAAAATTTACAAAACATGTCTATCCCTGTGATTCTTCTAGGTTCTCCCAGTAAGAAAGCTCTGCCTTGGAGAGCCACACTATCTTTTCCAAGGATTTGCCAAAAAGTTCCCCGCATCTGCATTGGCCGGGAATCGAACCCGGGCCTCCCGCGTGGCAGGCGAGAATTCTACCACTGAACCACCAATGCTGCGCTGGAGTGCGGCCCTGCTTCCAGCTGTTTTGCTCTTACAGCTCACAAAGGCCATGCACAGCTGTAACCCGACACCTGGAACGCTGCAGTGTGGAATGCTGCCGGTTCAGCCAGCTGAGAGCACAGGAGGCCCAGGGGGCTCACATGCCCGCACACTGCTCACATGTGCAAGAGACATCTGGGAAGGGCAATGGGAGAAAAATGCTTGAGAAACTCTTTTGGCTCCTGGACTTACAGGTTCCAGACTGAGTCCATTAGCCTTAAAAATACTGAGTAAGCTCTGCATCAGTTTACTCTCTGGCTGACTCCACAAGGAGAACATTACCCGCAAGCTGATCAGAGCCCTCTTAGTGAGGATAGGCCCCCTGCCCCGCAAAGTCAGAGTTCTAGATAATGTTGATAGAGTCAAATTTCAGACTTTAATGGACATAGGAGTGGCTTCCTTCATGTGATGGACAAATAAGACAGTAACGTTGGGAGAGGCCGCAGAGCCATTTCATTTTGCAAAGACACCAACGTTGGTAGAACCCCAGGGCTGAATAAGCTGCATTTGTGGCTTTCTTAGCCTTCTGCCTGGGAGCAGCCAGCAGAGCAGAGGCAGGTGGCTTCTGGGTGGCTGGATGGCAATGGCCAAGACTCACATGAGCCCTGCAACCTGCACTCCTGCCAGACTCTGAACCTTCCCACATTGAAAACAACACAGCTGGACACAGAAAAGATTTTAAAAAGGCTTAATGCTTTTTGAGGCAGTAAGAGTTGAGAGCATGGGTTTTGGAGGCAGACTGCCAGGGCTCACATCCTGGTTCTGTTACCCTGTGGCGGCCAGACCCTGGTCCTGTTACCTGTCTTCCCTGTGTCCATCTGGGCAATAAGGAAGAACAGCAACTTCTACCTTACTGGATTGTTTCCAGAATTAAATCAAGTCGCATATGGGAATCAGCTCTGGTTGGTTAGGCGAGGCCCCAAGTCAAGTCACCCAGGGAGGCTAGGGGCAGGAGGCGGAGCCTACTCACCAGTGGCTGTCCCTTCCTGCTTGGCCACGGAGTCATCGGGATTGGGCTCTGCCTGCCTCTGTACCACTGGCTTCAGCTCGTCAGGCTCATCATCCTCAGGGGTAACCAGCTTCATCAGGCTTTGGTTACACACGTTGGCCACCTCCTTGATGCCTGAGTCCGCTGATGTAAGGAGTAGCCCCACCCAGGGGGTGTTCCCTCAACCTGAGGTCACTGGCATTGGCCAGGGACCTGGTCCTCCCTCGAGGTGGATCAGTGGGCAGTCTGTACCGAGTCCCCATGAAATGCTCCTGTCTTCTTGTAGGACCCTTCCTGGTGGGCTTCCTACCAACAGGATATCCCCCACCCAAGACAGGGCAGTATGAGCTCAGGGGCTTGAACTGTGGGAACTGGGAGAGCTGCTCCAGTTCCCATACGTAACCAGGGTGAGGTTTAGGGCCAGTGGCAGGAGTGCCGTGGCCCCGGCACTGCCCTGGTGCTCCCAGTCCGTGCCCTGCTGTGCTGCTTGCTCCCTAGGTGCCAGGGGCTATCTGGAGGCGATGGATCCTAAAGGAACCCCCATCCCCCACGCCAGGATCCTCAGCTTCATAGTCTCCTTTGGGGCTACTCTGGTTTCCTCTCTCAGGGTGAAGGATACTTTTCTTGCGGTCATCGTAGGCCAGGCAGGGCAAGACAGCAGTCAGGATTCCAGATGAGTAGGGCAACATCACTCGGCCAGCCAGCTGGATGAACTCTCGCATCCAGCACATGGCTGTCAGCTGGATCAGGTCATCTGGAAGAGGAATTGGGTTCCAGGAGGGTTACCATGAGCAGCCCGAGTGCTCCCTCCCAGTGACCATGCCTGGAGGATGGGACGGGAGGGGACCTGAGAGCTTGCCTTGCTTCTAGCCTCACTGATACTCTCTTGCCTTCCAAAGGTACACACAGGTACCAGGATGGGAGGGAACAACAATCTCGTAGCCAATGTAAGAGTAGCCTTGATTCTCTACCTTCCACACTCAGAAAAGGGCTCCACAGCTCCTTTCGTCAAAGGGTGAGTTCACTTCCCCACTGCTTGAATCTGGACTGGCCTTCCTACTATTGCCACCAGAAGATGTTGGAAGCGAAGGTGTGGCTGGTTTAAACCTAGGCCTCCAGAGGCCTTGCTCACCTCTACCATATGTCTTGAGACATATATATGTATCTGGGTTAGCAGGCTAGATGATGAGACATATGGACCAACTGTCCCGGCTCCCCAGGTGACAGCCAGTTAACTGCCAGACATCAGTGAGGCCACCCCAGACCACGCAGCCTCAGACGACCCTTCAGATGACTATAGGTGCATAATCAAGAGCAGTCAAGCCTAGCTCAAGTGAACAGAACCACTCAGCTGACCTATGGACTCATGACTAACAATAAGTGGCTGCTATATTAGGTAATCACATTTTTTGGTGGTTTGATGCTCAATGGAAGGTCACAGCTTCAGAGTCCCAACCTCCAAGCATTTCAATTTATAGTGAAATGCCAAGCTTCCCAGCAAGAGGGTCTCTGGATCTTATTCCAGGGTCAGAACAAGCAAAGGGCCTCCACATTGATGGAGGACCCTAATCTCTTTCTCACAAGGACCCAGCACCCCACCACCCCGGGTCCAGTGTTGTGCTGGTTTATACTCCTACCAGAGCTCTCTCTGCTTCTGAGGAGGTGGCAGTGGCCCTGCAGCCTTCACACTCACCTGTGGTCTGGCAGTGGATCACCAGGATGTTGGCCATTTCAGCAAACTTAACACTGGAGGGGTTCTTCTTGATTTCTTTCAAGAATTCCCCAAGGACTACCTCACACCTACCAAGGAGAGAAGGAAAATAGCATATGCCAGCCAGGGCTGGAGGAGCCTCTGCTGGTGCCCGCTTCCGCTCTGCGTAGGCTACCGAGAGGGGGACTACACCTCATAGTTGCCAGATGACTATCTTCCCGGAGGCTGGGGGCTGATGAACTCTTTTGCTCCTCGAGGCAGGAAGCACATGAGCCAGGAGGCAGAGAGGGAACTTATTCTCCTGCGGGTCTGGAGGTACCCCCGTCTGTCGGGTGTGGGGGTATATGTGCACACAGAGTGGCTGCTCGCCCCCTCCCTCCACTCACATTTTCCGAATCTCTTTGCCGTTGTCGCCCAGGATCTGGAAGAGTCCATCCAGGATCTCCGGCAAATAATCCAGCAGGTTAATGTCTGGCACGGACTCCAGAACCAGGATCTGAGCCAGGGTAGGAAATGAGGAGGGAAAATTAGACCAGCCTGTGAACCTTCGTCTCCTCCTCCGGTGCTCTGGGACTGGGCAGGGCGAAGGCAGCCCCGCTGAGGTAGTGGTGCACGGCACCACAGGTGCCCCCTGGCGGAGAGGGCTCTTGCTAAGTGTGCAGGAGAATGGGGACTTAGCTCCAAGGAAATTCTGATGCCACAGGGAAAAGGGAAGGCCCGGGAAAGGACAGCACCACTGGCTTCAAAGAGAAATGGAGGTGTTTCCTGGGGCAAGGAAAGAACTGTATCCTCCTTGAAGCAAACATGACAGGCTCTGGGGCAGGCTGGAATAAACATGTTTCGGACTACTTGAGGTTGTTGGCTATCAGAGGGATAATAATGAGGCTTCTCTCAGCCGCAAGAACTGCCCAGGGTGTGCCAGAGGGCGGATTTTACTAAGCTAGAGGCTCATTACGGCTGGAGAAACTGTCGTGGGGCTGGCCCTTACCCAGGAGATGATGAACTGCCGGGCGTACTGGTTGTTGGAATAAATCCTCTCCCGCAACAAAGGGATGAAGCCCACCAGATCAAACTTGTTGCTCTCTGTCACAATGTCCTGTGGATCAAAGGCATTTGAGCGGCTGAGAGTCAGAAGCCAAGGGCAGGCTGACCTGACTGACCCCAGGGCTAAAGCTCTAGGGGGTCAGGTGGTCACAGAACAAAATGGCAGAGCCCATGCTAGGTAGCAGAGGTCCTGGAGGAACCACCCTCTCACAGACCAAAGGACAAGCAAAAATGCTGGAGTGAAAACAGGAATCAAAGTCAAGAGGACTGATCATCTGGATCAAATGCCCCAGGGAGCTCAGCATAAGCACCCCCAGTCATGGGGTGGAGGGGATGATGGTAGGTGGTGGGCAGTCTCCTTTGCCCTGAGTGGGGCTAGCACAAAGAGATGTTTAGGGTGACAGAATGTCTCTGTATTTTGATTGTGTTGGTGACATAGCTCTGTACACTTGTCATAGAACTGTATACCAGGGATGCCTGGGTGGCTAAGTTGGGTAAGCGACTGCCTTTGCTCAGGTCATGATCCTGAGGTCCTGGGATTGGGCCCTACATTCAGTCCCCTGCTCAGTGAGGAATCTGCTTCTCCCACTGAACCTCCCTCTGCTTGTGCTCTTTCTCTCGTTCACTCTCAAAAAAAAAGAACTGTACACCAAAGTCAATTTTACTATATGTAAATGAAAACATTTTTAACAATTAGGAAGAGCAGCCCCAGGGATACAGTTTATAAGCTATACAGACAGATGGAAGAAACACATTCCAAAACAAAAGCAAAGACCAAATACTACCTTTAAAAGGCGGTCTAGGAGCTCAGATCCACTTTTTACATTAGGGTCTGGGTCCGCCGCCAGCTATGAGAGATACAGAAACAGACGGTTACAGTCAATATATAGGACAAGGAATCTACAAAAAATCCATAGCCCAGGTCCCTGGCACAGTCGGGAATATAAATAGACATCTCTTTTAGGGAATAAACTGAAGCAAGGGAGGGGAGGTAGGGACAGGCAAAATGGAACCTGGCTAAGGAACCGAAATGCAGTAGACTTCTCATTCTGTTCTGGGACCTGCTGCCTCCAGGTCAGGTGCTTGTTCTCACAAGCCTTCCTCAAGGGTTTCCAATCCTAAAATGCCAGGTCCTCTCTCCACACCTGGAGGTGGGGCCAAGGCAGCTATGAGGCTGGTGCCCTGGAAATGACTGTGGTGGGCAGCAGAGCTTCCAGGCTATTCTGTGCCTCGGCGTGTACTTTGTGGGGCTGATCGAGGTGCTAAGGAGGGTGTGGTAGGGGCTCTGCAGCCTTTTAAGTGCAGCTTTTTCTAGAGCTTACAGGCTGGTGCTCCCCTCACAGGGGAAATACAGTCTGTACTATGGATTCACCATCCTCACCTTCTATAAGAGGAGTTAAGGCTTTTCAAGCTGTTTTTCCCCTCCACTCTGTGGTGGACTGATGCTTTCATCAAATGCGATAAAAATCAATAGAGAAATAGAAAAACCCCGTCAAAAGTCAATACAAGGCCATGAAAGAAAATGGCAATGAGACTGAACAGACCAGTGTATGTATCTGTGATGCCTACATCTAGGAGACGGGGTGTGGGGACCCGGGGGCCCTGCCGCAGAAGGGGTGGTCACCTTGCTGAGCCCGTCGAAGAGCACGTTGAAATGAGGCAGCACGGCGCCACGGGCCACCTTGACGATGTTGTAGAGTGCCTCGCATGCGTAGTAGCGCAGCCTGCTGTCTGCATCATTGAAGCAGGTCAGCACCGGCTCAATGAGCTCCTTTAGGTACAGCCCTGAGTCCTGCAAGGGGGCAGGAGGAGACACAGCTCACTGTGGGCCAGGTCCCCGGCCCCTGGAGACATCCCGGCTCCCCTGCGTGGGGCTGGCCCTGAGCCAGGTAGGCTCCTGGGCCAGGGCCAGGTGCCACGCCATGGGATGAGACTTGCAGTGCCGCAAAGCCAGCCTTGCTGGTCTTAGGCGTGGTGAGAGTGGGAGGAAAGCAGCAGTCTACGGCTGCCTGCTGGGTCTGGGCGGTGAGAGAAGGCCACTGCTGCAGTGTCTGTCCCTTCGGGAGAAAGGCCCACCTTGCCCAGTGCAATAGAGCAGGCGGCCAGGCCGATGAGGCCCCCCTTCCGGCTGTGGGGGTGCTGGGACAGGGCGAACTCCTGAGACAGGGTCTGGATCACATGCTTGATTTGCACGGTGTTGTTCTGGGCCACGAACTCCCGGACCAGCCTGGAGAGAGAGGAGAGAGGGGCTGCAGGCCAGTGGAGTCAAGCTTACCCCCCCCATGCTGGCTGCTGGCTCCAGGGTCAGGGGTGTGGCAGGGAGATGACCTATTCAGAAAGAGGAATCAGGAGTCCTGCATCTCAGGGTGGGCCTCTCCCAGTTCTGCTGTCAACTGGAAGGTGCGGGCTGGGTCTCGGTTTGTTTCCCTATTCTGGGTCACGGTTTCCCTTGTGCATGACATAATGTGGAACAGCAGGGCTGCCTCACTTCTGGGAATCAGAGAGAATGCAAGGGAATGTCTTGTTGGGAACCAAAAACTGCAATGTGACCAGCTGGTCAACCACCTTTAGTTGACACTGGCTAACCCCCCCATTCCCACACCTGAGAGGTTCTCTGAGTCTGTGTCGTCATTTCCAGGGATGGCACTGGATCAGTGGGCAATATTCACATACACACAAGTAACTGTCATCATGTGGTGCAAGTGATACCAGAGAGGCCAGAAAAATGTCATGCGCTGATCTCCTTGGGCTGAATGGGAGATGCCATTTGGGTCGGGTCTGGAAAACACCCACAGGCACTTTCCAGGTAGAGGGCAAGGCATCTCAGGCACAGGAAAGAGATGTGGTGTAATCAGAGAAGGACAAGGAGTTCGGCCTGTGGAAGGAGCAGCTAGACAGTTCAAGGAAGACAACCTAGTAACAGTTTTCCAGCAACAGGATGACATGCTTAGATCTATGTTTTTATTAGGTATCTCTGGTAGCAGCCCGGAGAGGCTGCACTGCATGAGCTGGCTTGACAGGAGATGGAAAAATCCCCATGGAACATCACTGGCTCTGGCCATTCTAGCCATGTCAGATTAGGGAGAATGGATCTCGCAGCATGGGTGACAGGGAAGCTTCTTATGGTTTTTGAAGAACATGGTGGAAGAGCATCTTGGGAAGCTGTGAGACGGATGGAACCCGTCCCATCATCCGAGGGTGAGGGACTGCTACCAGCGTAGCAGCCAAGGGGCTGTCTACAGAATACAGACTCCTCAAAGCAGCTGCCTGGACTCACTGTCTAATTGGTTTGTGTCCATCGTGGCAGGACCACTGCCCGCATGGGTCTCAAGTTGTTTCGAAAAATTTTAAGGACAGTTAAGTCCAATGGGTATCAATTAGTCTACGTGGTTCTAGCTCCATGTCAGGAACCTGCCAGTAATTAGAGCTGTTCAAAAACACACGTGCTGCCCTATGAGGCAAGAAGCCCTCCTACAAAACAGCTGCTCAGTGAGGGGTTGACACCATTAGAGGGGGATTTAAGGCAGCAAGTCATTCGGCACCTATTCTGGGCCAAACACCATGAGCGCAGGTGGGACCAAAACAGGCCTGGTTCCCCTGCTGGCGGATGTGGGAGCAGGGATGGCTGTTTCAGAAAGGTGCTGCACGAATGGCCTGCGAGGTCTCTCTCTGATCTTTACAAGGTGAAATTCCACCAAACCGGCCCCAGGGGGCTAGGAGCTATGAGCGGACCAACCGAGGTGCACGTTCAATGCCAGTTCCATAGGCCAAATCCCTCCCCCTCCTCCTCCCGGAGCAGGCCCAGCAAGGACGGTTCTCTGGACACCTGCCTGGCTTCCCAAACGGGACCGACTAGCCAGGCGAGGCAGGGACCGCCAGAGCTCCTGTGCGACTGTCCAGAGACACGGCCCCTTGAGAAAAGCCCTGCCGCTGCGGCAGGGAGCAGCACAGCATTGGTGGTTCAGTGGTAGAATTCTCGCCTGCCACGCGGGAGGCCCGGGTTCGATTCCCGGCCAATGCACGGCTGCTCTTTTGCCTTTTCCTGGCAGGCTTCCCGTCAGAGATCCTGCTGGAGGAGCCAATCTCCTCACCGTGCCGCCTCCGGCAGCTGGGCCGGGGAGTCTGGCCTCGCCTCCCTGCTCTGGAGGCACCCGGGCTGTGGGGGCCTTCGCGCTCTCTGCCAGCGAGGGGCTCGGCCCAGGCCGGGGTCTGGCAGGGAGCTGGGGTGAAACCTGAGAACCGCAGGAACGGGACCCACGCTCCCCGCGCTCCGAGGCTCCGAGCGCTGTTACCGAGGAGGGGCTTGAGCAACTCTCGTTTCTATCCTGAGGTCCGAGGCAAAGCAATCTCTCTCTCTCTCTCTCACACACACACACACACACCCACACGTACCCACACGCACACTCTAAGGGGCTCGAGCAACTCTCGTTTCTATCCTGAGGTCTGAGGCAAAGCAATCTCTCTCTCTCTCTCTCTCTCTCTCTCACACACACACACACACACACACACACGCACCCACACGCACACCCTAAGGGGCTCGAGCAACTCTTGTTTCTATCCTGAGGTCTGAGGCAAAGCGATCCCCCCCCACACACACAGACACACTCCCCCCCCCCCCCAGCTTTCTGCTCTTGCAGCTGTGCTGACGTGGCAGCATCAGAGGCTGGCCTGGCATCCTGAGAATCGCGCACCCACAAGGAGGCTCCGGACAGGGGTTAAAGGGAGGCGCTCACGCAGCCGCTCACAGCTGGAGCATTGGTGGTTCAGTGGTAGAATTCTCGCCTGCCACGCGGGAGGCCCGGGTTCGATTCCCGGCCAATGCAAACAGCAAATATTTTTTTAAGCCCAGCAGACTGGATTTGGGATTTCACACTGCCTAAAGGGTACGTGGGTACAATCTGAGAAGTGAGAATGACTTGTTTCTAGCTTCAGGTTTAAATATCTTGGACAAAAAGTACTCAGTGCCTTGAATTCCACAAACATCTAGAACCCGTGTCTCTGTTCTTGAGGAGTCCAGGATACGGGGATCACCAAAGCCACTGGAAGCGGCCGTGCCTCCCGCTCCTGTCCCCGCTCCTTGCCCGGCTCCTGCCCGGACAGCCCGCCCAGGGAGCTGGCTGCTGAGAGTATTCCTGAGGAAGCCAGGCTGTGTTTCTGCTCAGGACAAGTTAGAGCAGCACCCAGGGTGGGAATAAGCTTCCACAGGGCATCTGTGGCATATCCAGCTGTGCCAGCAGCACAGTCCATCCTGGAACCACGGCCTCACCTGTCTGCTTATTTCAGGTCGCAAATGGTCCCTGAGCACCTGGAAAGGGCACCCTCTCCTCTTTTGGAGCCAGCATAGGGATGCATTCCCCGCCATGAGGGGCTCTTGCTGCGGCGAACATCAGGGAGGAAGCTAGACAGCACACAGGACTCGCATGCAAAGTGGAGACAAAACGATCTGCTGAGAAGCTTGTGAGGCGAGAAGCGCAGGCAAGAGGGAGCAGGCCTGCCACCTGGTGGGGAGGGATTAGGCATGGTTTCGAGATGGTCAGCATTTGAGACGCACTCTGAAGGATGAGCGTTCGTTCTGGAACTGTTTAGGATCAAGCAGCCCAGACAGAGGGAAGAGCGTGAACAATGGCTCAGAGGAAGGAGAGAGGCATTTGGCTTGGCAAAGAACACAGGTAGAAGAGAGGCGGGTGACAGGGCCGGGGAAGCTGCTTCCAGTCTTGTGCGTGGTAAAGGAATTGGCATTTACTTCTGGTGGTAGTAAGGAGCCACGGAAGCTAAGAGTAATCCTCAGTGATGGGTTGTTATGGGTCTGAATGGTGTTATGGAGCTTGGAAAAACCCAAAGGCTTACAGGGACTGCATAGTAAGAGAGTGTGAGGAACAGGGCTCTCGTGTTGGGGTAACAGCCTGCATGAGCATAAGGATCTCCCGAAGGCAGGGGATGGGCAAGCAGGAGGTTCAGATTTAGCACTACCTGACTCTGCAGGCCCAAGACTACCTTTCTCATTTGCTCAGTACCAGCTGGATGGCCTCCCCACCCTGAATCCTTTCAGGGCTCAACACAGGGCATCCCAGGCCACTGCAAAAATAGTGGCCCGTTTGGGGCACCTGGGTGGCTCAGTCGGTTAAGTGTCTGCCTTTGGCTCAGGTCATGATCCCAGGGTCTTGGGACTGAGCCTTGCACTGGCCTTCCTGCTCAGAGGGGAGTCAGCTTCTCCCACTCCCTCCGTCCCCCCGTCCCCTGCTTGTGCACTCGCACTCTCTCTCTCTTGCTCATTCTTTCTCAAATAAGTAAAATCTTTAAAAAAAAACAGTAACCCATTTGAGTCTGGAGGCCCCAGAACCCTGCACACTTGGGGGTATGTCCAGGAAACCAAGACAATGGTTCCCCTGGAAGGGAAGCCACAAGAACATGCTCTCACCAATGCTATCAGCTTGGAGAACATGGGGCTGGCTCTGCGGGTCAAGCCCTGGGGCCCCCGCAGGAACAGCGGTCTCACAAGCCAAGGCTATACTCTTTACCTGGCACTCAGGGCAACAGTGTACTCCAGCCAGACCCACCTACATCCTGGAAACCCGGACCCTACTCACTCTGTCCCTAGTGCCCTACTCTCTGGGAAAGCTCTGCTTCACATCCTACCCAGCCTTCAAAGCCTGGCTCAGATCCAAGCTGCTATTCTTTTGGACCATCCCAGGAAGGGGTCACTCCTCGTCTAAATTCTGAAGGACTCAGTGACCCTCTCATTCTCTTCCCAGCAACGCACTGGCAAATGTCAGGGCTCATTTTCATGTGTACATTTCTATCTCCGCAGTTCCTTGAATGAAGTCCTTGAGGACAGCCTGGCGCCATGACTGCCTGCGTCTCTCATGCCTGCCCTCTGGGAGTCTGGTGTCATGCTCAGTGTGGGGGACAGCCAGCACAGGCTGGGGACTGGGCTGGGAGGCTGGCGGCACCAAAGGATGGCACAGGTTGCCGGGTGAACACGGCCAGAGCCCCACACTGCCATATGGGTGACACAGGGTAGCCTAGTATTCTAAACCTAACCTGGTGGCCTAACCACTACCGTATCTGGGGGGTCCTAAGCTCTGAGTGTTAGGAGGAGCAAAGGGCACTCCACTGGGATCCCCGAAGGCGCATGGTCAAGGGCCCAGGTCACCAGAGCTGTGGCTGGGGAAAGATGCAGAAGCTATGGTATGTTCTGGAAGCCACCTGCCAAGGGGCCAAGGGGTGCTGTACCCCTCTCTAGTACTCCAAAATAGGCCCACCAACCAGACTCGCCTCTCTGCTTCACAGGAGTGTGCACACAAAGATGCACTACAAAGGGAGGCAGAGTGAGTGGAGTTTAAACTCCAGCACTCCGGGTTGCAAGCCTAGTCTCTCTTCAAAAGACCACATTGTTTCCTCTTTCATCCACAGGCTGCAAGCCACAGGCAGGGATCTGAGGCTGCACTAGTTTTGAAGTGAATATCTGGCCCGGAAACTCTCACGATCACAAATCCCTGGGACCCTCCCTGACGTAAAGGTCACAAGTATTACTGTTCTATGTGCCAGAGAAGGGGGTCTGCTTCTGCCTGCTTCCTTCTAAAAGGTGTGGAAAACCGAGGCTGATGAGGTGTCCTCAGAGGCTGCCCGGAACCTCCATTCTCATGGTCGGAGGCAGGAACACCTACTTCCCACAAGGCACAAACTCAACTTGGCAGCTCCAAGCTTGTGACGCGGCCCTCAACAGTGCGAAGCGCCACACCGACTCCCCCCTGACAGAAGGAACCCCAGACAGGGGAGGACATATTTGGAACTGTCATCAGAAGAAACCCGAGGCCACCGTCTCAGCAACGCAAACACAGCCCCTCAGTGGACCCCTTTGGTCTCTGCAACAAGGCAATGACAATCACAGGTCACACAAGGACTGGTGATGGACCCCTTCCCAGGCACACACTCTACACTCTACTTCTGTTACCCCCTTGAATAACAACCTCCTTCTGCACTGATTACCCTCTCATCCTCGAGGTGAAACAGTCTCAGGGAAACCGAATCCCCTTCCCAGGGTCACGGTGGATCTGAACCCATGACACACCTCAAAGCCTGAGCCCTTTCAACTGTACACCAGTTCTTCTTGCCCAACTTCTTAAACCGCATCAGCTGCAAAGTGAACACACCCGGTTATACAGCGAACTTCCCTTGTGGAGAACTGAGGCCCTAAGTGAAATGCAGCTTTCTCCACACATTTTCCCATCCTCTTCAGTGTTCAGACATCCTCAAAGCATTCCCCCACCACACACACGGAGTATGGATGACGTGCAAACTTGAGATGTTTTGAAATGCTCTATAGCCAGGCTTCTACTGTGAAGGCAGGTAATAAGTAACCACTTGCTGAGCTCTTACTAGCTGCTAGGTGATAAATGCTAGATGCTTTACATACATTACCTAATTTAAACTTCAAATTAAACCACTGGGTCAAGTACTATATCACCCATTCTATAGATGGGAGAAACTGAGGCTCAGAGCCATTAAGAAACTCACACGGTCACACAACTTTGAGACAGGTATGGAAATGAAACCTAGGTTTTTCTGACTCCATGGTTTAAAGTCATTTCCACTATGTTGCACTATCCCCCTCCTCAAATATCACAGCTACCACCTGTTGGATGCCTACTGGGCACCAAGCACTTTATATTTCTAATTTTATTGAATCTGAACGCCTTTTCATCTGGTGATATCCAAATGTCCTAGTCAGCAGGTGGCAGGGGTTTTAGCCACTGCACTCATGTTCCTATGTCTTCAGAGGAGATGTCCTTGGTTATAAGGTGGGGCTATTAATTTCAGTGACCTTACACTGTTTTTAGAGAATAAAATAAGGCATATAATCTGCTCTGTGTTGCACATGCTCACATAGCGGTACCAGTGCAAACTCAGAATCAGAGAGACAAACTGTGATCTCACACACAAGATCACACACTCAAGATCTCATTCATTCAGTAAAAGTTGACCAAGAACCTGTCATACCCCTGGCTCCAACAAAGGAGAGGAAGAGAAATCCAAAGTTGTGTTTATTCTTGTGTTGTAAAGCTTTCAGTATAGCCTTGGGGCTGCTGCCTTTTCTTGTCCTGGTTGAGTCCACTTATCCCTCAAGGTTTTCTATTTTTTACATCATGTGCCGTGTTCAGGAGGCATATCCAGGTAGCAACTGCCCAGGGATAATCTGGGGAAATATCTCCATCTGCTCTGCTGTATATTTAAGTAATTTGGTTTCCACTTGCTCACTAGTCTCCACTAAATGAACAGGGAAGTGGAACGTTTGCCTCTGGGTAAGGACCAAAGACCATCTGAAAAGGCCTCCGAGGTAACTGACAAAATACCCTGAGCTTCCACTGGATGGAATCGGTGGGAAGATCATAAAAAGGGGAAATGAGTCTGAAAGAGCAGCTGTTTGAAACTCAGATGACAATAACTGTAACCACTTAACAAGTGATTCCTTCACATTATAATAAAACACTACTCTTATTTTTTTAAAGCGCTGTAATTCACATATCGTAAACTCACTCTTACTGTGTGCAGTTCAGTGGTTTTTCGTGTACTTATTAGCAGTCACTCCCTGTATTCCGCAAACCCTGTCCCCTTAGCCCTAGCCAACCACTACTCTACTTTCTCTCTCTGAATTTGCCTATTCTAGATAATGCATAGAAGTGAAATTTTCATATAAATGAAACACATGGCCCTTCGTGACTGGCTCTTTTCACTTAGCCTAATGTTTTCAAGGTGCATTTGTGTTTAAGATGAGGAAACTGAGGCACAGAGGAATGAAACCAGAGTTCACAAACTCGCATGCTCGCAGAGGCCAGGCAGGAGACACAAGGGAGGACAGGCTGTTGTGGACGCGCCAATACAGGAAGCAAACTAGGGAGCCCATGTCCTGGCCCACAGGGAAGCTCCTAGGTTGCCCGTACCTGCTATGGGGAACTGTGTGCCCCACAGAGACACACTTTCCATTCCTCAAGAGAAGCCAAAAACCTGAGCTTCACTGTGAAATTCCTCAATTTAAAATACCTTGCAATTCAGGTCAACCCAAACAGGTCTACCAGCAGGACAGAGTCCCTAGCTACTGGTCTGTAACCTCTAGATGGGGCAATTTGTGGAAGGCAGGGCTGGGTGGAGTTCTGACCCATACCTGCCTTAAGGCACTGGTGATAAAGTGTCTCCTCGCAGCAGTGGTAGGCTCCAGAGCCAGGTCAAATTCAACAGTTATCCTTTATCTGCTCATAGTGCCAGGGATCCTCAGTTCCTCCCTGGTAGGCAAAGGATGCATTATCCCCCAGCCCCCACCCCCTCTTGGTCTTTGGTATTCTCAGGGGCATGGCCTGGGCACCTACTTACATTTGCTGGCTTTTGGAACTCAAAGTTCAGGAACACTAGAGACTGGGCACTGGGCCCATCTTTGCTTACCATGAAGGGCGCTGCCTCTCTCAGCCTGCAGTCAGGGGGCCCTGCCACCAGAGCATGGGGCATGGCACCCCTGGCAGAGTGAGCATCCATTGCAGTTATCCTAGTGCCTCCTGGCATTTCTCCCTAACACTACACTCTCCTGGAGAGCTGAGCCTGGGGTCTTACCAACCTTTGCATCAGGACTGAGCAATGACGATATCCCCTGAAATCGAGAGCCCACTAAACCTGAAACAGCCATCCTAAAATCTTAACCTAAGTGCCTTATCCTTTAGCAAACCGGGCACATCGTGGGGAGGCTATGCAGGAAAAAACTCTCCAGGACTGCACACAGCAGGCTGACACATGTAGTGATCAGATCTTGGGTCACTTGACCCGGCCTGCTCTTGAGATTCTAGAGTTCAAGGTTCTTCAACTGAGCCAAGCATTCATGTCTCTGCATTTTAATGTCTGTGAGGCCTGTCATCAAGAAGAAACACCCTCCTCTTATTATGAATTTTAATCACTTATTGGAAAACCATATGCAGCATGGGCTCTGTCCAACTGAGCAGATGATTCTGGAAAACCAAAAGTGTCAGTTAAAACCACTATGGAAATGCTCGAGTATGAAACATGCTTTATCAAATATATGTGCTCTTCTTGGCAGAGAAAACCATTCATTGTAGTAGAGAAGCTTTTCGAGACAGATGAACCCGGGTTTCCTATCCAGGTTCTAGCTGTGAAACTTTGGGAAAAGTACCTAACCTCAAGGAGCTTCTGTTTCCTCATCTGTGAAATGCAACTACCTAGCTCATGTTTGCAGCCATGCAAAGTAAAGAGATGAGGGGTGTGCGGTGACCAAACAAAGGCTTCTCTCTATCCTCCTCTCCCCAAATTGGGCAGACAGTGCTTTACATGTAATCACTTAAAAATATATTTTATTTATTTATTCACGAGAGACAGAAAGACAGAGGCAGACATAGGCAGAGGGAGAAGTAGGTTCCATCTGGGGAGCCTGAAGTGGGACTTGATCCCAGGACTCTGGGATCACCAACTGAGCCAAAGGCAGATACTCAACCACTGAGTCACCCAGGTGTCCCTACATGTAATCACTTAAAAAAAAAAAAAAAGATTACTATTACAGACTGAATTATGTCCCCATCAAATTCATATGTTGAAGCCCTAAACCCCACTATGACTGTATTTGGAGATATGGTCTATAAAGAAGCAATTAAGGTTAAATGAGGACATGATGGTATGGTCCTCATCCAATAGGATTAGTGTCCTCATAAGCAGAGACTCCAGGAAGCTCTTTGGTGAAGCACAGATAAGTAAATCCTTATTCCTAAGCAATTTGTGATACGTATATTTAGGAAAATATCAAATTGGGCACGCCTTATTTCAAACACAGCTGAAGAAGGCTAGAAACAGATTAAGGACCTCACCTAGGGATCTTATCAAAATGCAGATTCTGATCCAGAGGTCTGGGGTGAGGCTGGAGAATCTCTTTCTGACAAGCTCCCAGGTGATCCTGATGCTGCTGGTCTATGGGATACACTTTGGGGTAGCAAAATCCTTAGACTGTAATGTTACTTCCCCACCAAAAATGTACGGTCATCCATTCATTAAGACACCAACTGTCAGATGTTGTGCCAAGTGCTGAAGATAAATAAAATAGGGTCTCCACTCTAAAGGAATCCATACTCTAGTTAAGGCCCTAGGAGGTTTCTCTGAATTCCACAAATCAAGGGCAATGTTGAATGCAAACAGAACCCCATTAAAGACAGAACTCTTACAGTCTGTAGAGTGAGAGCATTTATATGCGCTGGAGGCAACAGTAATGCTGAAATAAATACCTCTATTCACGGACTCAACAGATGATTCAAGCTATGATGAAAATCAGACATTCCCAAGAAGCAGACTGGGTGATGGCCAAACTCGGGTAGCAATGTAGCTTCAAAGCCAATAAAACCCATGGACATGGAGCCACGTCTATACATCAGCTCTGAGTCTCCTCCTTAGTGCATTGATACCCGACTTTAAGACTTGCTAGCATTAGTAAGAGCCAGGGCATAAATAAGTAGCAGTATGGAAACAAAGCAGTCAAGAAAGTGGTGCCTGATGAGAGAAGAAGCTAGGTGGTTTTGGACATACTGAATGTTAGCGCTGAATGGGAAGGTCCTCTTAACACAGCCTAAACCCTTTACATGAGGAACAAGGGAAAATCCAAAGCAGTTAAGACGGTGCTTCTCACCTGGGGTGATTTTGGACTCCCAGGAGACATTTGGAGACACTGTCTGGAGACATTTGGAATACTTCTGGTGGCTACTGGATAGAGATCAGGGATGCTGCTAAAAATCCTACAATGCATAGGACAGCACACCACAACCAAGACTTCTCTGTCCCAAAATGTCTATCATGCTGAGGTTAAGAGGTCCCCAGCGAAGCAATCTTCCCAAGGTCAAAGAATGGGCTTCACTGCATGGATTAGACTGGAGCTGTCCAATGTTCTGCAGTGATGGAAATGTTCTAAGACCTGTACTGCCCATTATGGTAGTCAACAGCCACATGTGGTAACTGGACATCCGAAATATGGGTAGTCTGACTAAGTAACTAGATTTCTTTTATTTTATCTTTAATAATGTATGTATAAATAGCTATGCATGGCCAGTGGCTACCCTACTGGAGAGGGCAGGACTACAGTCCATGTGTCCTGACTCCCAGCCTGGCATTCTTCCAAGTTTCACAGCCTGATTCTTTCTGCTCTTCTCAAGTCATCCAGCCACCTGACTTTATCACAAAGATCTGACTGGAAAAAAAAATACAAATATAAAATATTAGAAAATCTTAATGAAACATTCCTAGCTGAACATCTTGGGAAATAGAGCAAAATGTCAGGTCATGGTTACACATACGTGTTATAAGACTGTAGAAGTAATAAAGGTCAAGTTATTCCTACTTCCACCTGCAGGGAAGGGTGATACGGCAGAGATAAAATAAACAGCCCTCTAAGTCTTGAGATTTGGGACCTGATTTCTCCCCTTGGTCACCCAATAGTCTCACTTGTCAGAAGCTTGGGTAAGAAATGAGGCAGGTCAACATCATTAGCAGATTCTCATGCTTCCCACTTCCCTCTCATCACAGAGGCCCCTCTCTGATTTGCTGGTTTTGGTGGAGTCCACAAGACGCGCCGTGTGCCAGGCACCGTGCTGAGCACTACACTGCACATTCGCTTTGTCGCTTTAATTGCACGGCAGTCCTTTGGGGGCACCAGGCGGTTAGAGAACTCGGCCCAAGTCATACAGCCCATCAGAAGCAAAGCTGGGACTCCTGATCCCCTGCACGGCGCTGCAGGGGCCCCGCATCACCAGGGCGGGGTCCTGGCTCCGCTCCCCACGCCCAAACCTGGGGGCCCGCGGCTCTTACTTCTCAATCTCCAGCGCTGCCACCTTCCGCTTTTCGTAGAGCTTGTCATTGAGGGCGCGCACGATGTTGGGCGTGAGCGGCGCGAAGTCCTTCTCCGGGTTCATGGTGGCACCTCCAGGCGCTCCCCGGAGCCCCGCGACTCCTCAGCCCGCGGCTGCCCGGGCGGCGCCGGGGCCGGGGGAGTCAGCGGCTCCGCGCTGCCTCGGGCGCCGGCTCATGGACCACGCAGCCTTGGACCTGCCGGCCTTGCTCCGCCGCCGCGCGCCGCCTCGGAACCCGGCCTGGACCCCGCCCCCGCACACCTGCTCCCCGCAGCCAACGGCTCACGCGACCCGCTCCCGCCAGGCACCGGCAGTGCTCAAGGGGCAGCGGCCATGTTACTCAGATCATGTGACTCTGCGGCCGCTTCCGCCTTCCGCCCCAGGCCCCGCCCCCTGCCCGCCACGCCCCCGCACGCAGGCTGCAGGTGGGTTGTCCCCGCCCCCACAGGCGCCCCCTCTCCTCCCGCCTGCTGGTGGTGGTCCGAGATCTTATTTGTGTGTGTGTTTTTAAAAAAGATTTATTTATTTATTCATGAGAGACAGAGAGGGAGAGAGGCAGAGACACGGGCAGGGGGGGAAGCAGGCTCCATGCAGGGAGCCCGACGCGGGACTCGATCCCGGGTCCCCCGGATCACACCCTGGGCTGAAGGCAGAGCTAAACCGCTGAGCCACCCGGGCTGCCCTTATATATATATATATATATATATTTTTTTTTTTTTTTACTGGAATTTGATTTGCCAACATAGAGCATAACACCCAGTGCTCATCCCGTCAAGTGCCCCCCTCAGTGCCCGTCACCCAGTCACCCATCCCCCGTCCCCTTCCACTGCCCCTTGTTTCCCAGAGTTAGGAGTCTGTCTCATAGTTTGTCTCCCTCTCTGATATTTCCCATTTTCTCTCCTTTCCCCTATAATCCCTTTCAGTATTTTTTATATTCCCCGTATGAGTGAAACCATATAATGTTTGTCCTCCGATTGACTTACTTCACCCAGCATAATACCCTCCAAGATGGGGTTTCTGAGGCTCGTGTCCCATGCACGCAGGTGCCCGCACGTGGTGCGCTTCTGTGCACCTTTGGGAGCACGAAGGGGTTCATGGAGCCTGAACTAAGCATAACTTTCTAAATACTGAACCCACTAGTTCATTTACTACTTAGTCAACAGTTTCGCATGTGGGAGTGTTTCCCAAATTAGAGTAATACTGTCGTGATTTTTGCTATAGTCTAGCCACTTGTACTGTTATATAAAAAAAAAAAATATTTTTCTCAAATCAACTTATTTTCGGAAATCTTATATTCTTTCTTTAGACTTGCTTATGTGCTGAAATCATGGCTGTGAATAGTTACATGTTTCTAAAACATTAAATTCTCAATTAAAAACAGTGCTACCTGTCTGCCATCTAAAATCTCAGGTGTCAACAGTGGCTGTCACCCCACCACTTGGGACTCAGGGGAGTCTGTTTGCCGTGCTTGGGTATCTTAGAGGGCTGGATTACAGGCAGCAGAAGCCCCAGATCTTCTGGGTGCAGGTCTCCAGATGGATCCACTGTAAAGCAGCCTTTCCAAAAGCTTTGAGTGCCACGCTAAATGGTGGAATAGAAATTGAAGCTCTGTGGCAAAATTTTAAAAAGCACTTTATGACATATTGTGGCTAACAGGGAGATGCATCAGAGTTCTTTATTGTAAGCTTCCATAGTGGACAGGGATTTTAGGACAAGGGCTAGACCTCAGTGGAGCACAAAAAGCATTGAATACCAGCATGATACATGATAGCACTTTTTTTCTACTGAGTGAAAAGTACTCACTCAATAGTGTGCATGTGATTCTGATAGCAAAGTTGAGAAGAGTCTTTTTTTTTTTTTTTATGATAGTCACATAGAGGAGAGAGAGAGAGAGGCAGAGACATAGGCAGAGGGAGAAGCAGGCTCCATGCACCGGGAGCCTGACGTGGGATTCGATCCTGGGTCTCCAGGATCGCGCCCTGGGCCAAAGGCAGGTGCCAAACTGCTGCGCCACCCAGGGATCCCAAGAAGAGTCTTATCCTCAATCCGTAGATCAGAGTCTTTGGGACCCAGGTGAGGAGGGTACGCTAAGCAGAATTTTGATATGGCCCCCGATTCCCACCCCTTTGGGTAGGTGGTACCCTGTTTAATCCCCTCCCCTTGTGTGTGAACAAGACTTGTAAATACAGTGGCCTGTCACTCTAACAATTATGTTATATAGCAGAAGGAAATTTGTAGATGTAATTAAAGTCCCTAATCAGTTGACTTTGAGCTAATAAAAAGGGAGATTATCCTGGGTGGGTCCAACCTAATCAGATGAGGCCTTAAAAGTAGACAGAAGGCATTTGAAGCAGGAGAGAGATTCTTCTGCTGACCTTGAAGAGTAAACAGTAGCAAAAGTGAATGGTCTATGTTGTACCACATGGGAAAGACATTAGAATAGCCTCTAGTTGCCTAGAGGGATCTCCTGAGGGTTGTCAGTTGCCAAGAAAATGGGGACTTCAATCATAGGCTGCAAGGAAATGAATTTTGTCAACACATCAGGGGAACTTGGAAGTGGCTCTTTTCCCAGTTGAGCCTCCAAATAAAGATGCAGCTGGCTGGCATTTTGATTTCAGCCTGTGAGACCTTGAGCCAAGAACCTAGCTTAGTTCATTCCGGACTTCTGACCCATGGACACTGTGAGATAAGAAACTCGTGTTAAGCTGCTAGATTTGTGGGAATTAGTTATGCAGCCATAGAAAACAATGACAAATGCTAACCCAAAATTCAGTAAGTCATGGAGGAATTGTGTCTGGAAAAATCTGTGAAAACCCTTCCTTTACTGGTAGGGTTTTCACAGCTTTTAAAACCTTTGACAACACAATGCAATGAATGAAGGTGGGTACACCACCAATCTGAAACTGCCCCAAATTTAGATTTGTCTCCAGTGAAAATGTTTTGCTTAATAGTTTCCTCCTCTTACCTTGGTACCAAGTGGCACTGATAAGTACATTTCCAAATATCTTTGCAAAGTTTTTGTCTTTAGAATTTTGATGATGGTTGATGCAAAACAATGAAAAACGATTAAATCAACAGGAATGATTTGGATCTATTTCTCTAGTATGTATTCATTTCCACTGGACCCATATCTAATATAGTGTTTCATCTGTTTCTTTTGCTGTTTGGTTTGGCTTTTTCTTAAAGGTGAACCAAATTTCCCAAGGGTCATAATGAGATACAGTTTTTAATAATTGAAACAGCAATGTTTTGACCAGAAGGAACTCTTTTCTCCTAAAATCACATCCTGGACATGGTTGCTAAGAAACCAGTTTATTCAAGGCCTAAACCCATGCTTTGTCCTGCCTTTTGTTCAGAAATTCCTGGGGAAAAAAAGTGGTTTCTTTTCTCTGATATCTTGGAAAGTACCAACTAATTAAGGTTATTTATGCATCCTGGAATTGGCTGTGGCATTGAGCTGTGGCATTGAGAAGAAAGCCCAAGGCCACCATTGCCTTCTCCATGTGCTCACGCCTCTAACCCTCGTGGCCACCCTGACTCAGACACTTCTAGACTAGCAGGTAATTGATATGCCTGGTTGCACACTAGCCATCATAATTCGCAGCTGTAACTCATCTGCAGCCATGTGACACCTGATTGTTAGTACATACGCTATGGACATGGTAGCAAGTGGATGCTGGTGACCACTGTGAGAAATTGTGCCCAAATCTTGGAACCATGCCAAGCAGTTTCTCCAATAGCAATGTAATTTTGCTGGAGTTTCAGGGTAACATGTTAAAGATTTTTTTTTATTTATTTATGATAGTCACACACACACACACACACACACACACACAGAGAGAGAGAGAGAGAGAGAGAGAGAGAGGCAGAGGGAGAAGCAGGCTCCATGCACCGGGAGCCCGACGTGGGATTCGATCCCGGGTCTCCAGGATCGCGCCCTGGGCCAAAGGCAGGCACCAAACCGCTGCGCCACCCGGGGATCCCCCTCAGGGTAACATGTTGAAGGGGAATCCCACACTTGGTATCTGGCAGTGTCTCATAACATCACAATATTGTCACTCCTGACCTGGGGCCAGTCTTCCCTAAAGACATGGTTAGACAGCAGGCCACACTCACCAGGGCCTCTGAGCTGAACAATGCAGGAGCCCCCATTCACATGATGTTCTGTGCATCTGTTCCCTGGAGCTGTGTCAAACTGCAGCCCTGATGTCTCTGAACACCCCCAGTGAGATGCCTCCTGGTCTGCTTTGCTGAGAATGTATCCTTTCAGAGGTAATTTCCCCTAGCTTGTGTCAGAATGTTCATTTTCACTGCGCTTCTTCCCCAGCCCACTGTTGAGCTACTTTGTCATTTCAAATTTCCCAAAATGAAACAATTTTTGTAACTGTCTTTTTGAGGCAGAGGAAGTAGGAGAACGACCTCAAGGGAAGAGATGCACCACATCTCAAGTCACCTGGAAAAGGGGTGACTGAGGTGGGTCTGAGCAGACTCCGGTCCTAGGGAGAAGGCCAACCTCCTCACTTGAGGCCTATGAGACTATGGGCTCTAGACTCAGTGGCTTGGGGAGAGCTGAGGCAGGGCTGAGGTAGGAGCAATTGTCCCTGGCCACCAGGCAGCATTTTGCTGGTAGTGACTTGGGAAGTGGCCAGTTTCCATAGCAGCCAGTATCTGGGGCGGTGGCTGGGAACCTTCTGGCTCAACAGAACACACTTAAAGCACTGACCCTCATTGGGTGGGTGGGTGGTGGTGGTGGTTCCCAAGGCGAGTGTCATAGTGCTCTGCCCTGTTGTGGCTGACTTTCACACAGCTTTTTGTATCTTCTCTTCCATCTCAAACCATCTGCCATACCAGGTTTCAAACTGTTGAGAGGATGCCCCTTTTGAAGAAGGTGGTGGTAGGCAAATTGTTCCCCTACCCCCAGCTATGCCTCTGGTGGGAGGAGGGAGGAGGGATATATTGGGAAAGGCCAGTTTCTCGGGCAAGGTCAAAAGCAGAGTTGGTGAGAGTTGTTTCCAGGGTCCTAATGGAGAGCACCAGAACTGTGGATTCCACAAAGGCCCAACTTCCATAGTTGCCTTTAAGGCAGCCACTCTCAGCTGCAGAGCGCCCATCATCCCCTAGAGAGGGCTTATAATGCGAATTCTGATCCAGTAGGTGTGGGGCAGCTCAAGATCCTGCATGTCCAGCTCTGCCTAGCTCGTTCCCAGGTGGTGTTGGTGAAAGGCCGCTGAGGCTTCACAGCTGTGCTGGGCAGTGTGCTCCTTGGACCGTAGCAACGGCCTCACTGGGAACCCGGCAGAAACGCAAATTCTCGAGCCCACGAAATCTACTAAATCAGACCCTCTGAGGATGGGACCTGACAGCCTGTGGGTTAGTGACCCTCTGGGTGATTTTGAGAGATAATAAAATTTGAAAAGCACTGGTTTCATCAGATTCTGGGTGTTTGCTAGTCGTAGCACGTGCTCATTGATCTTGGTATCCTCTCAGATGGCTGTGTAGTGCATTCTTTGCTCATTTAACCATCTGGAAAATCTGTCATCTAGTTTTTGTCTTTATGCCCGTTAGCAGCATCTTTAGTGGCTGTGCAAATGAACTATTACATGTAGGTCTGCAAATACTTTAGCTGAGTGTAGGATATACTGGGCTGAGGATTAGAAGAGTCTCCTTGCATTACAAAAACACATCTCTAAAAGCACTAAGGGCTTATTAAAACACAGGTTGTTGGGCCACACCCTTGGGGTTTCTGACTCCGCAGGTCTGGGTGTGCTGTGAGCATTTGCATTTTTAATAAATTCTAGGTGCTGCTGCTGTTCTAAGGATCATTTTTCAGAACCACTTGTTTGGAGCATTTGTTATCTCCTTTCATGCTTTCTCCCTCTCTCGCAGGTGGGCTATAGCAGATGCGAAGGGCAGAGGACCCTCAGGCATGCCTGTAGAAGCAAATCCACTCCAGGGCGAGTCTGCAATCATCTTTATTTCATCAGGTGGTGCCATAAGTGGTCCTATTATTATTATTATTATTATTATTATTATTATTATTAAGCGGTCCTATTAACACACATTGCAGGACCCAGTTGCAGCATTCATGGCCAGGTGGGTGTATGATCTGTAGCACTGGTTCTCAATGTACAGGTTTGGAAGAGAAAATGATGCCCACATCCCTCACCAGACCAATTAAATCAGAATTTGGGGTGGAAGGGTCTGCACCAGGCTGATTCTGACGTGCAGATGGGTAGAGAATCATTGTGCTGCAGGCTGCCAGCTATGCACAGGGCTGGGAGTGGGAGTGGGGGACGTGACCCTCAGTGAGAGCTTTCTGTGGGGAACAGATATGGGGTTCAGAGGTAGAGGGAGCATCCCCAGCCCCTGGCCCTGCAATAATGGCACAGGTGTTATGTGTGTTATCATTTTGAAAATAGTGTCTTATTTGGCTTTTATGTGAAAGCAGGATATAATATCGTATCAAAATAGAGGCATGTCTAAGGGCTCTTTAAGCCATTATGAATTTTTAAAAGGCACTGTGGTGCCCCAGTGTTATGCACTACTAAGTGCTAGCTGATAGGGGGTCATGAGTGTGGTATCTGTGTCATCTTATTAAAGATAAGGATTATTATTGAGCTCTCAGGATATGGTTAGAAGCTAAATTCAGAGACTCGCCCTGGCAAAGTACAATATAGCTCCATTTTTTTGTAGTTATCATGTGTAATATGACTATATATTTCATATATATATATTTGAAATGCATATAATATGGAAATAAGTGGCCCTATAATTGAATGAGGAGATAAAACAGTAGCAGTAGAATTCTGTTTTCTCTGTTCTTCACCAGGGTAGAATAATACATAGATTTTAAGGTTGAGGAGATGCCTTTACATTAACACAGCTGGTCTTAGGTACCACTAAGGGGTGATCCCCTTCAGATAATAAACCCACTTAATGCCTGTTTCGTTGCCTTCACTGGGAGGACAAGACACAATCAGCTTGCTGGTGATGGGTGTTTTGCTGCCTGATGGGTTTCCTTCGAAGTAGACTGTGATATTGTTGATCTTCTTGGGCCGCACAGAGTCTACAGCACGAACAGAGAAGGCTGGGTTCTCCACCATGAAGGAGAAGTTGACTGTCTGATAGAAAATGTTCTTGAAGGGTATGACTATGCTGTACCCTGCCCGGATCAGGAAGGGACCTTGGGGTTTCGGGGGCAGAGCCACTCCAAAGAGGGGGATGGTATACTCCCCGCCAGTAATCGATGACAGCATCAGGATGCCCTTGGTCTCACCCAGGTGGCTGGGCTCAAAGTAGACTTCCACGCTGACTTCGGTGCCTCCTTGAGCTCCTGGGGCTGCGGTAATGACTTTTTCCATGTGGAAGTCTTGACAGTCAGTCTGAAAGAGAAACAAATGCACTTGGTTCACATTCACACAGGATCCTAAAGGGCACACTGGCAGCTCGGGCCCATCCCTGGCCCGTCCACTCTCAGACTGGAAACAGCCTACATTTGTGTGAGGCTGAGCAGGTCATAAAAAGTCATGCCCTTACAACTCCCTTGAAGAGTAGGTAATACTAATTATTATACCCATTCTACTACAAAGAAATCAAGGCTAAGAGATGTTAAATAAATTGCCCAGAGATACAAAGCTGGATTAAGTCAGTGCAGCATTCACTGGCACTACTCCCCCCTCTCTGGCTCTCCTTTTCTCTCACATGCACAAAAGACTGCACAGTCTGGTTCCTCATGGATGGAGGCAGGGGGACTAGTTCTTGACAGTTAGTTGCAAGCAGAAGTGAAAGGTGTCACTTCCACACCAGGGCGTCCAGTTGTCAGTGCAGGTCCCCATGGGATCTTTTCACCCCTCTGCACTGTGACCTGAAACATCTGAGCTGGTGGGTGCCCTTCAGCTTGGATCCCTGAATGGCTGTGATGAGCAGAATCCCCTGCAGAGTTTCACTGGATAGAGAGCCCAAATGAGAGACAAACCTTTGTTTTTTAAGCCACTGAGATTTTGACTATTTGTTACTACAGCATAACTTAGCTTCTCCTGGCTGGTATGACTGATCAAGAGCCTATGCCTCTTGACTGTAGCCATGGAACTGCTGAAGGCCACCCTGTGTGAAGGCCGAACCTCCTGGCTCCACTTGTTGCTAGGTGTGGTCTTACGTAGTGTTGTTCAAGGGAATGTGAGTGGAAGGGATATATATAGCTCCCTGCCACTCCCCTGTAGCTGGCTGGAATGCAGACATCATGGTAAGTCATCTCGGTCACTGTGGACCAAAGCAGCTCTTTACAGAGGAAAGAGCATCGGAGCAGAAGGAGTCTGCATGCCTGATGTCATGGAGCTACCATTCCAGTCCAAACTGCTTCTTATGTTCACACTGTTATTTTACTTGTTGTTATTTTGGGTTTCTGTTTCAGTAGTTAAACCTGGATTCCAGTTTATATAATTGGAACATATATGAAGTATTTACTATGAGCCAGCTTCTATGGAAACAGTTTCATATGCATCTCTTAAAAGCCTCAGAGCAATCTTGTGAGGTTGGGGTATTATTGCCATTTCTGGAAAAGGTTAGAGAGGTTTAGCAAATCATTCATACAAAGATTAAATGGAGAAGCCAGGGTTCAAATCCAAGTTTGTTGGATTTCATGGCCTATACATGACCACTAAGCACTACTGTCTCCTTTGGTGACCACTGCGCGTGCTGTGGGAAGCAAAACTGTCCCCACCCCAGCTTGTTAAGATAGAGTCTGTAAGGAAGAACCCAGGCCTGATTCTGTTTATTTCTAGCTGGGAGTTTCCCAGCTGGATGAAGCACCTGACTCCCTCCGAGTTTCACATTTCTGCACCCCCTGTATCCTCCTATTATTTTTAAGCTCCGACTTCTGGCAAGGGAAGGGCAGAGCAGGGGACAGCGGCTGCTCACCCTGCAGTAGTATTCGGTCTTCTGCCGGGTGTAATTGGTGAACTTGGCAAAGATGCTCTGACCACTGCCAAGAGTGGTCTGGAAGTGGATGGGCTTTTCAGGCAGTGCTGGCGTGGCCTTCAAATTGAGCTCATACAGGTAGTAACCCAAATCACTGTTGTGCAGTGTTAGTCTCCCAAAGGTTTCTCCAGCTCTCAGGGGCTGGAATTCAAATGAGAATATTCCCTGCAAGAGAAGACAGAGGCTCCTGTGATGCCGAGAGTCCAACACATTACTACCCAGTGACCTCAGAGTAGGTTGGTGGCAGAAATGGTGCTTTATATTTATAGCAAATGCTCACACTGATCTTGAGCCCAGGGAATCTCTGTCCAACTTTTGGAAGCAAAAAACTTTTGCTTCCCTGTACCCTTTCTAGTTTTCCCTAGAAATACCCTAGAGTTATTTATGTTTCTGGAATCTCTTTGAATCTATGAGGTATTAGATCTTCTCTTGAGAAGCTTGCTTATGGAGATGGGGGTGAGTGTTGCCAGCAGGAGGGCTGAAGTCAGCAGCTCCTTCTTTGCTCATAGCCGATCTCAAAACAGCTTCCTGGGGTCTACTTTCATTTGGAAAGATTTTTCTCCTTCCTCTATTATTGCCCATGGCAAAACAAAACAAGAACCAAAGAGTGTGGCTTATGAACTTGGCTAAATAGGGGCACCTGGGTGGCTCAGTGATTGAGCGTCTGCCTTCAGCTCAGGGTGTGATCCCTGGGGTCCTGGGATTGAGTCCTGCATCAGGCTCCCTGCAGGGAGGGAGCAGGGAGCCTGCTTCTCCCTCTACTTATGTCTCTGTCTCTCTCTGTGTCTCTCATGAATAAATAAATAAAATCTTAAAAAAAGGAACTTGGCTAAATAAATAATAATTTATCTACTTTGGTGGAATAGTATATATAGCCATTAAAAAGGAAGAGGCATAGCTATAACCATTGCCATGAAAGGTGTTGATGATATTGTAAGTGAAAGGAAGGATGTTCCATACATGTATATGAAGCATGTGCCCATATCTATGGAGAAGAATATGTCTATGCAAGTATAGAAAAGAGTAAGGATGTATATCAAATTGTTAACAGTAGTTATCTTAGGCTGAGGGAAATGGGATTTGAGGACTTTCATTTTCTATTCCATATACTTTTATATAGTTAAAATCTTGTTTTTACCATGAGTAGGTATCATTTCTTTTAAAAAAAGAATTAGTTTTTCTCATTGAAAAATAGCATAAAAAGAGGATATCATTAAAGTTGTAGATGTTTAACAGAGAAGAATATAGTATACAAATTTAGATGATTTTACAATTAAAAGAATTAGATGAAGATGGACAAATGTATAAAAGATAAAACTTACAAAACCAGACTCAGTAGATAAAGAAAACCTAGGTAGTTTTGTAACCATTAAAGACATTTAACCAATAGTAAAAAAGTTTTCCTTTAACAAAATTCCAGGATCATAAAGATTTACTTGTAAGTTCTATTAGACAATCTAAGAATTCCACACATTCTCCCAAAGAAGAGAAAAAGAACATGATTTTGATACCAAAATCCAATAAGGCTAATAGGAGAAAAGAAAATTGGATGCCAGTTTTTCTAAGCATACATACAAAGTGCCCAATACAAATGTTAATCCCGGCAGCCTGGGTGGCTCAGCCGTTTAGCGCTGCCTTCACGCCCAGGGTGTGATCCTGGAGACCCGGGATCAATGGGATCGATGTCCGGCTCCCTGCGTGGAACTGGCTTCTCCTTCTGCCTGTGTCTCTGCCTCTCTCTCTCCTTGTGTCTCTCATGAATAAATAAATAAAATCTTAAAAAAATGCAAATGTTAATCCAACTGAATATAGCAATATATAAAGAAGAAAATGTTCTATGATGAAGTTGGGTTTATTCCATGAATGAAAAGTTTAATATTAGAATAACCAATCAGTTGCCACATTGACAAATTAAAAGTAGAACAATGATTTGAACATCTCAATAGATGCAGTAAAGGCAGTTGATAAAACTCTACATCCACTCAAGGAGTTTTTTTTTTTTTAAAGCTCTTAGCAAACTAAGAATAAAGGGACATCCTTAATTTGATAAAGGGTATCTATTAGAAACCTAAAATAAACATAATAAATGGTGAAACTTGGAAAGCTTTCCCTTCAAGATTAGGAGCAAGAGAAGGATGCTTTCTATTACCTTTCTAGTCAACATTGTTTTTCACATCCTAGATAGCCCTACAAGGCATGAAAAGGAAATTAAAGGAAGAAGTTTATAATGGAAGAAACAAAATTGTATGTATGTACAGGTGATATGATTGTACATGTAGAGAATTAAAAAAATCTATAATTGAAATTATTGATAAATGAATTATTTAAGGTGGTTGGGTACAAAGTCAATATTTAAAAAGTTAAAAATTGAATGACCCTATGATCCTGCAATCACACTACAGGGATTTACCCAAAGAATACAATACATGCACCCTAATGTTTATTGCAATATTATTTACAATAGCCAAGATATGGAAACAGCCCAATTGATGAATGGATAAAGACGTGGTATATATAGTCAATGGAATATTGCTCAGCCATCAAAAAGAATGAAGCCTTGCCATTTCCAATGACATGGGATGGATCTAGAGAGTATAATGCTAAGCAACATAAGCCAATTAGAGAAAGACAAATACCATATGATTTCATGCATATGTGGAATTTAAGAAACAAATGAGCGAAGGAAAAGAAAGAGAGACAGATCAAGAAACAGACACTTAATTATAGAGAACAAACTGAAAGTTACCAGAGGGGAGGTGGGTAGGGTGATGGGTGAAACAGGTGATGGGGATTAAGGAGTACACTTGTGATAAGCACCAAGTGATGCATGGGATTTCTAAATCACTATATTGTACACCTGAAACTAATATAACACTGTATGCTAACTAACTGGAATTAAAACAAAAACTTAAAAAGCCAAAAACTAAAGGCCAAGTCAATATACAAAAGTCTCTAATATTATTACAATCTTGCAACAAATAGAAAACAAAAATTTGAAAAGATACCATTTACAATAGTATCAACATATATAAAACCTAGAAATAAATCTGACAAATAATAAGGCCTCTACATAGAAAATTTAAAAAATATTATTGAGAAAAATTAAATAAGACTTCGACAAATGCAGATCTGCTCATGGATTGAAGATCTCAATAGTGTAAAGATTGGAATTCTGTCTGTGACAGATATGCCCCCAGTGGTTCCCACATCTTGCCATTCACGCTCTTGTTTCTTCCTCTCCCATGTTGTGCCAGGGCTGGTCTGTGTGACCGCTAGTATATGGCAAAGAGATGGCATATCACTTCTGAGATTAAGAGGAAAAGACTGTGGTTTCTGTCTTGTGCACATTCTTCCTCGTTTGCTGTCTCATTTTCTCTCAGATCACTTGTTCTAGGGGAAGCAAGCTATCGTGTAGAAAGCTGCTTTAGGGAGAAGTATATATAATGAGGACCTGAAGCTTTCAGCCAACAGCCAGCAAAGAACAAAGACCTTTCCAAAAACCACACGAAAGAGTTTGGAAGCAGGTTATCCAGCCCCAATCAAGCCTTTGACTGGGAGTCCTGCAGACAACTAACTGCATCCTCATGAAAGAGCCTGTGCCCAAACTACCCAGCTAAGCTGCTGCTCTTGGATCCTTTTATTTATGTATGTATGTATGTATATATGTATGTATGTATGTATGTATGTATGTATTTAACGCTTGGATTCTTGATTCTCAGAAACTGTGTAGATAATAAATGCTTGTGGTTTTAAGTTGCTAATTTTTCAAATAATTTTGAATCAACAGATAACTAATGCATTCTTAAAATAATACAATCAAAATCCTAACAGTTTATTTATTTATTTTTTTGGAGGAACATGATAAGCTGAGTTATATGGAAACGCAAAGAGCCAAGAATAGCTAAAATACTCTTGAAGAACAAGAATGTAAGAGATTATCAAGTCTTAATATAATGTCACCAGAAGGAATTATAATTTTAGTTTAACTAGTAATATAGCTTCAAAGTATTTAGAGCAAAAATATGACAGAACCACAAGGATAAACAGACAAATCTCCTATTACAATGGTGACTTTAAATACTCTCTTAAATCTGACCACACAAGTAGACCAAAATATCGGAGAATTAACACTGAAATGACAAACACGTGCTTTTAAAAAATAAATGGAGAGTTAAAAAAAAGATCATATATTGGGCCATCAAGCAAGTCTAAACAAATTCTAGAGGACTGAAATAATATGGAATATCTTCCCTGACCACAAAATAATTTAAAAAGCAACACGTAGAAAAATCCATGTTTGGAAATTAAGAAACACTTATAATAACCCACAAGTCAAATAAAAATGAAGGTCAGAACATTTTTGAACTTATTGCTAAAAAAATGCTACATATAATATAAAAATTTGCATACTGTGGCTAAAGCAGCACTTGTAATCCTAATGTGTGTATGGGAAAATAAAGATGACTAGAAGTAAATGCACTTAACATTCATCTTAGAAATTAGATAAAACACTAGTAACCCAGAGTAAGCAGAAAGAAGAAAATAATTAAAAGCAGAAATCAAGCAACTAGAAAACAAACGTACAATAAAGAGTACCAACAAAACCATAAGATGCCTTTTTGAATATAACACTGAGAAACCTCTAACAAGACCGATCAAGACATAGAAGGCACAATAACCAATATTAGAAATGAAAAAAGGATGTCACATAGAAGAGGTAGTAAGAGGACATTAGCAATGTTATGCCAATATTTTGAATATATGGAGGTAACAGGCATGCTCTTGTTACTGATTCAGGAAGAAACAGAAAATCTAAATAGTTGAATAACTCACAAAAAGAATCAAATCAGTAGCAGACAATCTTCCCCGAAAGAAAACACCAGGGCTCAGTGGCTTCATCTGTGAGTTCAAGGAAGACAAAATTTCAATCTTTTATAAAAACTCTTTCACGGAATAGAGAAAGCAGAGAAATCTTTTTCTTTTTCGCTAGCAGAACTGACACTCCAATTGGACAAAGACTACATACAAGTAAGGAAAACTGGTCCATTCCCACTCATGAGCACAGAGGCAGCTCTGCTACACAGCCTACTACCCAACTGAAGTCAATTCTGTTTGTAAAAAGGTAAATGAAGATCACAAGGAACTGTTAGTTTATCCTGAGTTTTCTCAGACTGGGAAACCTTTAAAAATCTGACAATGGCAAAAGTTGGTGACCTCTCATTACTGACTGGAGGTTATGATTGGCAGTTAAAGGCACACACACGCATGACCCAGTAATTCTCCTCCTAGGTGAAAACCATGGACATCAGGAAGGCACTTGTGCAGTGAAGTTCACAGCAGCATTTTTAATGACAGCCAAACGCTGAAACCACACAGAGGTCCGGCTGCAGTAGAGTGGATATCCAAATGGTAGTATAGTCGTATGATGGAATATTCTGCAGCGATGGGGGATGAATGAACCTCAGCTGCGTGTATCAACAGGATGACCATCACAACACATGATGTTGAGAAAAATTAAAGAATGCATATAGTACGATTTCTTTTGTATCAAGTACAAAAACAGGCAAATCTAAACCATTTGGCTTAAAAGCAAGAAATTATGACAAAATGACGACACTAGAAATTTTTAGGGGTGAGGGATCATACTATGAATGGAGATAGAGATTTCTGGGGTGGTCGTGGCAGTTTTTAATGTCCTGGCCTGGGGTTGGTTATACAGATATTACTGTATATTACAGATATACAGTAATTAAATAAACAATTACTTTCGTAGTTGTTTAAGTAAACATGTTTTAGTATTTTGTATACATATATGTACAATTCATTGTATATGTGAAATATGTACTTTTATGTGTAGATTGTATAATTCATGATGAAGAATATAAAGACAAAATAAAGGACATGGAGACTCTCTGAAGAACAAAATGGACTTTGGGTTCTGAAGGGGAAGGAAGAGCTCTAGTGAGCCCTGGGAAGAAGCAGGTAGGCTCAAGTTGGAGAAACAGAAGGGATTTTGATGGAATCTGGACAGCGAGAGTTTGCAGCCATACATCAAAAAGAGTCAATAGAAAGTTCATCTCCACATCAGCTCAGAATTCCAGGCCGTGTTTCCCCCACCAGTCATAGGATTTTTGTGCCATGTTCCTGAAGGGGTCTGGGCATAGGCAAGCATATGTATGAGACTGCACACGTGTTGTTCACTCGACATGCTGCTACTACGTTCTTTGCTTTCCTTTTTTGCCCTGCATATTCCATGTTGCCTTTATAATTAGCAAAAAACAAAAATATTTTCAATTTGAACAAAGCAAGCAAGCATATGACAGAGGCAAGGGTTCCTAATTAAAAAGTCCCTTTGACACATCTGAGCCAGAGCTCTCGTGTGCCCGTGGGCGTGTGATGACTCAGGCATGAGGGGAAGAGGAAGATCAGGAGTGTCACTGAGGGATTGTCCCCCACTTCCCCAACCACTGTCAACCTCAAGGATGCAGAAGGCCACAGATCCAGAGGCCCTGTGGGCAGAGCCTCTGTCACAGATAGCAGGGGACCTCTGGGGGAGCCAGGGCTCACCTCAGAGTTGGCGGGCACCACGAACTGGGAAGGCAGGCTGATGTCAGGCACCCGGCAATCCGTGGAGAAGGTCACCGAATAGGGCAGAGGGTTCTCCACCTTGATGGAGGCTGACGTGCTCTGCCGCACAGGGCTCACCATCTCGATGGTTCTGATGACACCAGAAGGGATGACCCTGAAACTCACCATGTAGTATAAGAACTCACTGGTCACTTCGTTTCGGAAGATCACCTGGGTTCACAGGTAGAGGGGGAGCAAAAGGGGCAGAGGAGAGAGGTTAGTGGAGGGGCTCTGCTGTCTCATAGGTGCTTTCTCTCTCTTAGCATCACCCAGGTTCGTGACGCATGGGTGCCTGGCTGACACCGGCTCTCCTGCCCGGTCTGCATCCCCATCCACCAGCCTTTCTCTTTGGGTGTTCTGCTCTGGTTCCTCCCAGGCCAGAGATGAGGAGACAGCCCAGGGTTTGCTCAGAAGAGGCTAGGGCAGCGCTGTCTAGTAGCGAAGGTGAAGGTGACCTGGCGGGGGGGTGGGGAGGGAAACACAGCTAGCTGGCCCTGGAGAAGAAGGGACCTCCAGAGGTCCATGCTGTAGTGGGCTTCACTCCTGTGCCAGCTGCTGCTGGAATAGACGGTGATACCAGTGATGATAATGACAGCATCTAACATTTAATGAATGATTACTGAGTGCCAGGCACTAGGAGTACTTGCTTAATGTATACAGTTGGTAGGCAACATTATTTTTCCCCTTGCTATTTCCTTTCTTTCGTGGTCTTATTTTTGTTGTTGTTTTGTTTTGGTTTATTTTTATTTTTGTTTTTGTTTCAAGTCAAGGAAACTGAAATTGAACAGAGTTAAATATCTTGCCAAGGTCATGTGCAGAGAGAAGTGTCAGAGCCAGGATGTGAACAAGGTTGAATTACTCCAGAGCCCATGCTTGTGTCTGCAGTACATCGTCCCCTCACCCCTGTGACTGACACACTAAGCCGCTCACTTTTTTCTGTCCTTTTCCCTGGGTGATTGATGATGTGGGGTGTCTTCTCATGTGCTTATTGGTCATCACACGTTACTTCTGTGAAGAAGCATCTATCTTAAACTCCTATGCCCCTTTTAATACTTTGAGTTGTGTATCTATTATTACATGGGAATAGTTCCTTCCATATGTCACTTTTGCCTTTCAACCTCTTCCTGTATTTAGCTTTAGAGTGCTTCTGGCACCTGTGTCTTTTACTTGGAGTGTTTATTCTTTTACATTTAAAATAATTCTTTCTTTCTTTGGGGTGAAGTCTGCCTACTTGCTAGTTGTTTCCATTTGTCTTATTTATTTGTTTGCTTGCTTATTTACTTATTTGTTTCTGTTGTTCCTTTCCTATCTTCTTTTGGAATTATATACAGTCTTTTGGAATATATTATATTTCTTGTACTGGCTTCTTAGCTATATACTTTTTTTAGAGATTTTTTTTTAAGAGAGAGAGAGCGAGAGCTAGAGAGAGAGTGTGAGCACAAGCATATGTGTGAGCATGGGGGGTGGGGTGTAGGTAGAGAGAGAGAGAGAATCTTAAGTGGGCTTCATGTCCAGCAGGGAGCCCAAGGCAGGGCTCGATCTCATGACCCTGAGATCATGACCTGAGCCGAAATCAAGAGTTAGATGCTTAACTAACTGAGCCACCCAGGTGCCTCTAAAGATTTTATTTTATTTTACTTATTATTTTTTTAAGATTTTATTTTTTAAGTAATTTTTATACCCGATGTGGAGCCTGAACGCTCAACCCTGAGATCAAGAGTTGCATGCTCCACTGACCAAGCCAGCCAGGCACCCCTATATTTTTTAATAATAGATTTTTTTAGTGGTTGTTCTAGAGCTGACAATATGAAGTTTTAACTTGTCAAATTTATTTAAAGTCAGTATTTTATCACTTCCCACTTTATAACTGATCCTTACGCTTTCTATTCACACTTCCAACCTGGCAAATGTATTGACCTTACTATAGTATAATCTCATTGACCTAACAACTCCATCTTTTGTACTTTTGTTGTCATATCTTTTACTTCTACATACATAAGAACACTCACCTTACAATGTTACTATGTTTGTGATCAAATGTTGTCATTTTAAGAAAGTTCTAAGAAGCAGCAGCATATATGTTATATATATATATTATTTATATAGTATATACTTGCTTATTAATCATTTTGAGTGCTCCCTTTCCTTCCAATAGACCTAAATTTCTGTCTGGTATTATTTTCCCACTATCTGAAGAATATGTATTAGTATGTTGTCCAGTGATGCAAGTCTGTTGCAGTGACTTCTCTCATGTTCTTTTATCTGAAATTATTTCTGTTTTAAAGGATATTTTCAATAAGTGAAGAATTCTGGGCTGATAGAATTCAGCATTTTGCAGATGGCTTCCCCTATATAAGAGAAGTCAGGGGTCATTTTAATTACTGTCCCCTGTATAACAGATTTATTTATATCTGATTGTTTCAAGCTTTTCTCTTTATCTTTGGTTCTTAGCAGTTTTACTCCGATGGGCACAGAAATGATTTTTTTTTTTGTATATCATGGTTTTCCTTATGTTTCTCCTGCTTGAGGTTTGCCATGTTTCTTGTATCTTAAATATATATATTCTACAAATCAAATCAGGGAAGTTTCAGATTTTTTTTTTCTGAATAGTTTTCTGTCCCATTCTCACTTTCTTCTCTGCTGGGACTCATATTACTTATGTATTAGAAAATTTTATATTTTTTCACAGGTTCTTGATGCTCTGGTTCTTTTTATTCAATCTGCTGTTAGCACATCCAGTGACATTTTAATTTCAGCCTATTGTAGTTTTCAATTCTAGAATATCCATTTGGTTCTTTTTTTTATAGTTTCCATTTCTCTGCTCAGATTCCTTATCTGTCCATATTTATTTGAAATACCATCTTTCAGTTCTGAATATGTTTATAATAGTGCTTTGAGGTCTTTGTCTGCTAGATCCAATATCTAGCTCATCTTGGAGTCCATTTTCACTGAATGTATTTTTCTTGACTATGGGTCACATTTCCCTGTTTCATCATAAGTCTAGTAATTTCTGCTGGTGCACTGGACATTGCTGATGATCATTGTAAAGATTCTGGATTCTGTTATCTTCCTTGTAAGAGTGTTGATTTTTATTGTAGGAGGCAGTTCAATCCTTGATTTATTAACTTATCACCTTAAACTTGTGTGGGTTTGGTTAAATGCTTTATTAGAGCAGATCTGTAGATAGCTCAAGGTGTTTCTCAAGACTTTCCAACTTGGTGGGATTCAATCTCTAAATTTTGTCCTTCCTGCATATCTTGCAGATACTTAGTTTTAGGCTTTTTAAGTCCCAAAAGGACTTATCCTAAGGGCATGGTCCATTCTTCTGGTCTTGCTGGTATTTCATCTAGGTTCCTAGGATGTTAATGAGATGTTAATGCAATCTCTTCACTCTGGCTGGGCCAAATTTCCAATGTTCCCCAGCATTGATTAATGTAGCTTTGTCCCTTTATCAATCTCTTTTGGAAGCTGCTCTCTGATAAATCTCATGTAGTCATCTTGTGCATGTGCAGGACAACTTTCAGCCAAAGACTTTGAAGGAAACTCCCATACAGACTTTTGTCTCTTTTCCCCCCAGCACCCTGCCACTCCATGCACTGCTCCCTCTGCTACTCTCACACTCTGTAGACACCAGCTATTTCAGTCGCACCAAACTCTGATTTCTGCGCTGTCAGTTCACTGGGGCAGCTGTGCTAACTCACTGCGCTGTAGTCAGGAAACTGTCCCTTGGCAGAGATCCAGGACAATTATGGAGATTCATCTCATTAGTTTTTCTTCTCTTTGATGGATTGCAGTCTTGTGCTGCATGTTGTTAATGCCTGAGAAGACTTGCCTCAGATATTTTGTCCAGTTTTATAGACATTTATGGTGGGAAGAGTAGTTACCCCATCATAATCAGAAGTGCTTTTGTTTTTTTTTAAATTTTTTTTTTATTTATGATAGTCACAGAGAGAGAGAGAGAGAGACAGAGACACAGGCAGAGGGAGAAGCAGGCTCCATGCACTGGGAGCCCGACGTGGGATTTGATCCCGGGTCTCCAGGATCGCGCCCTGGGCCAAAGGCAGGCGCCAAACCGCTGCGCCACTCAGGGATCCCCCAGAAGTGCTTTTGATTAAAAAAACCTTTTTGTTGTTTATTTTAATGCATATTATTTTAAAGAGACTCTGATCTGGGTTCACCGTCATTTTTACTTAACACTTTAAAACATATATTTACTTATATTTTTCTGTTCACATGTACAGTTTATGACTATCTCTGTTCTTTCCTTACCCTTCTGATGAATGAAAAAACACCTTTCATTGCCCCATTTGCTTCCCACTGAAAGAGAAAAAAATTTTCATTGCCTTATTTTATTCCTTCCCTTGCTATTTCCTATATTGAGGTCATTTGAAATATTCATTTCAGATTGCTTTTCAAAAGTTATTTGGAATTACCTGTCAAATGAATTTTGATTCTTTGTTTAGTGTATCCTTATGTTTTCCTTTTGAATTCACTTACTTATTTAAAAATTTTTTCTAATTAAAAAACTTTTAATTTTACAGTACTTTTTAAAAAAGGGATTCTATGTATGGGTAGGTTACTTTGAGTCCTTGCATGTTTAAAAATGTCTTTATTTGCCCTTGTAATTGTTTTGTTTGGAAAAAGTTCTATATTGAAAATTACTCTGAATTATGTGAATAGCTTAGTCCACTTCCTTCTTTTTTTATAGACTGAGTGAGCATGTATGTGTGCACATGTGAGGGGGGGCAGAGGGAGAAGGAGAGAGAGAATCTTAAGCAGGCTTGAGGCTCCACGCTCAGTGCGGAGCCCAATGCAGGGCCCAAGCTCATTATCCTGAGATCATGACTTGAGCCAAAATTAAGAGTCAGACCCTTATCCTGCTGAGCCACCCAAGAGCCCCTCCACTCTTTCTTGCATTCAGCATTGCCATGAGAAATCTGATGTTACCATTATTATTTCCTTTTACTTTATCTAGAAACATTTAGGAATTTCTTTTTTATCCCAGTTTTCTACAATTTTGTTCTTATGTATTTAGATTCTTAGTTTGTTCTCTATCATTAAGAGTCTCTTATGGAAAAAAAAAAAGAGTCTCTTATGGGTGACGGGCACTGAGGGGGGCACTTGACAGGATGAGCACTGGGTGTTATTCTGTATCTTGGTAAATTGAACACCAATAAAAAATAAATTTATTAAAAAAAGAGTCTCTTATGGCTTGTTTCCCTCTCTTCTTTTTTGCTTTTCCCTCTCCCCATATGTTCACCTGTTTTCTTTCTTAAATTCCACATATAAGTGAGATTATATGGTATTTGTATTTCTCTGACTGACTTATTTCACTTAGTATAGTACTCTCTAGCTCCATCCACTTCATTGCAAATGGCAAGATTTTATTCTTTTTGATGGCCGGGTAATATTCCATTGTTTATATTACCTCTTCTTTATCCATCTCCTCTTTATAAATTCATCAGTTAATGGACATTTGGGTTCTCTCCATACTTTGGCTATTATTGATGATCTGCCATCAACATTGGGGTGCATGTACCCCTTTGGATCTGTATTTCTGTATCCTTTGGGAACATACCTAGTAATCCAATAGCTGGATCATAGGGTAGTTCTATTGTTAACTTTTCGAGGAACCTCTATACTGTTCTTCAGAGTGACTGCACCAGCTTGCATTCCCAGCAACAGTGCAAGAGGGTTTCCCTTTCTCCACATCCTCACCAATACCTGTTTCTTGTGCTGTTAATTTTACCCATTCTGACAGTTGTGAGGTAGTATCTCATCATTGTTTGACTTGTATTTCCCTGATGATGAGTGATGTTGAACATCTTTTCATGTGTCTGTAAGCCATCTGGATGTCTTCTTTGGAAAAGAAGTCTCTTCTTCTTCCCATTTTTAAACTGGATTATTTGTTTTTTAGGTGTTGAGTTTCTTAGTAGGTGGATATTAGAACTTTTTGATTTATATTTTATGTCTCACATTTCCTTTCATTCTTCTTTTGAAACATCTTTATTGAGATGCAATTCACATACCATATAATCCACTCATTTAAAAGTGTACAATTTAGTGGTTTTTAGTATAGTCACAAAGTGGTACAAATATCACCACAATCAATTTTAGGCCATTTTCATCACTCTGAAAAGAAACTCTGTCCATTACCAATCACTCCCCATTTCATCCTAACCCATTCACTCTAGCCCTAGGCACCACTAATGTACTTTTTCTTTCTATAGAGCTGCCTAATGAATTTGGACATTTCATATAAGAGAAATAATACAACATGGGCATTTGTGACTGGCTCTGTTCAGCTACCATGTTTTTTTAAAGATTTTTTTTATTTCTATTTTTTACATTTTTAAATTTAAATTCAATTTGCCAACATATAGTATAACACCCAGTGCTCATCCTATCAAGTGCCCTCCTTAGTGCCCGTCACTCTGTTACCTCATCCACCCACCCATCTCTCCTTCCGCAACCCTTTGTTTTCCAGAGTTAGGAGTCTCTTGTGGTTTGTCTTCCTCTCTAATTTTTCCCACTTAGTTCCCCTCCTTCCCTTATAATCCCTTTCACTATTTCTTATATTCCTTATATGGGTGAAACCACATGATGACTGTCCTTCTGCAGTTGACTTATTTCATTCAGCATTACACCCTCCAGTTCCATCCATGTTGAAGCAAATGGTGGGTATTCATCTTTTCTGATGGCTGAGTAATATTCCATTTTGGTGTGTGTGTGTGTGTGTGTGTGTGTGTGTGTGTGTGTATACACACACACATATTGCATCTTCTTTATCCATTCATCTGTCAAGGACATTGTGGTTCCTTCCACATTGTGGACATTCCTGCTGTGAACATTGGGGTGCAGGTGTCCTGGCATTTCACTACATCAGTATCTTTGGGGTAAATACCTAGTAGCACAATTTCTGAGTCATAGGGTAGCTCTAATTTTAACTTCTTGAGGAAACTTCACACTGTTTTCTGGAGTGGCTGTACCAGTTTGCATTCCTACCAACAGTGCAAGAGAATTCTCCTTTTTCCCACATCCTCTCCAACATTTGTCTTGTTAATTTTCCCCATTCTCACTGGTGTGAGGTGGTATCTCATTGTGCTTTTGATTTGTATTTTCCTGATGGCAAGTGATGTGGAGCATTTTTTCATGTGCTTGTTGGCCATGTGTATGTCTTCTTTGGAGAAATTTCTGTTCATGTCTTCTGCCCATTTCATGACTGGATTGTTTCTTGGTTGTTGAGTTTGATAAGTTCTTTTTTTTTTGATACGTTCTTTATAGATCTTGAATACTATCCCTTTATCTGATATGTCATTTGCAAATATCTTCTCCCATTCTGTAGGTTGTCTTTTAATTTTGTTCACAGTTTCTTTTGCTGTGCAGAAGCTTTTTATCTTGATTAAATATCAATAGTTCATTTTTGCTTTTGTTTCCTTTGCCTTCATAGATGTATCTTGCAAGAAGTTACTGTGGCCAAGTTCAGAAAGATTGTTGCCTGTGTTCTCCTCTAGGATTTTGATGGATTCTTGTCTCACATTTAGATCTTTCAACCATTTTGAGTTTATTTTTGTGTTTGGTATAAGAGAATGGTCCATTTTCATTCTTGTGCATGTGGCTGTCCAATTTTCTCAACACCATTTATTGAAGAGACTGTCCTTTTTCCAGTGGATATTCTTTCCTGCTTTGCCGAATATTATTTGACCACAGAGTTGAGTGCCCATTTCTGGGTTCTTTATTCTGTTCCATGGATCTATGTGTCTGTTTTTGTGCCAGTACTGTACTGTCTTGATGATCACAGCTTTGTAATAAAGCTTGAAGTCAGGCATTGTGATGCCCCGGCATTGGTTTTCTTTTTCAATATTCTTCTGGCTATTCAGGATCTTTTCTGATTCCATACAAATCTTAAGATTATTTGTTCCAACTCTGTGAAGAAAGTCCATGGTATTTTGATAGGGATTGCATTGAACGTGTAAATTGCCCTGGGTAGCATAGACATTTTCACAATATTTATTCTTCCAATCCATGAGCATGGAATGTTTTTCCATCTCTTCCTTAATTTCTTTCAGAAGTGTTCTGTAGTTTTTAGGGTATAGATCCTTTACCTCTTTGGTTAGGTTTATTCCGAGCTAGCATGTTTTCAAGGTTACCCATGTGTTGCATGTATTAGCACTTCATTTCCATTTCTTTTTAGTGCCAAATGATATTCACTGTATTTATCCATTTGGATTGATGCACATTTGGTTCATTTCCATTTTTTGATTCTTATGAATAATGCTGCTATGAACAGTTATGTACAGGTTCTTGTGTGGACATATGTTTTCATTTTTCCTGGGTATATACCTCGGAGTGAAACTACTGAGTCACATGGCAACTCTGTGTTTAATCATTTAAGGAATGCCAGACTGCTTTCTACAGCAGCTGCACCATTTACACTCCCGCCAGCAATGCAGGAGGGACCCAATGTCTCTACACCTTCTCCAGCACTTATTATTTCCTTCCATTCTTGCCATTTTTCTGTGATCATGTGTTAAAGTCTGTGCTATTACCCAGCTCTATCTTCTAACTTCCTAGTAATCTCTTCAGAGTTCATTATACTACTCAGCCTTCCTCTATGGTTTTCTATTATAAACATTCAATTTGTTTTTAAATTTCCCGGGTCTTTAATTGATTGTTTTCCACAGTAGCCTGTTCTATAATGGATAGGATTATCTGCGTTTATTCCTTTGAGGATATTAATAATATTCATTAAAAATCTTTTGTTTGCTGGGATCCCTGGGTGGCTCAGTGGTTTAGCGCCTGCCTTTAGCCCAGGGCGTGATCCTGGAGTCCTGGGATCGAGTCCCACGTCGGGCTCCCGGCATGGAGCCTGCTTCTCCCTCTGCCTGTGTCTCTGCCTCTCTCTCTCTCTCTATGTCTATCATAAATAAATAAATCTTTTAAAAAAATCTTCTGTTTGCTTTAATAACTCCTTTATCTTAGGGGTTTCCTCTTTGCTGAGCTGGTATTTTCTATTTATGGTGGCTTTTTTTTTTCTTCAGATGTTTCATGATATGTTGATTTTAAGGTTCTCTGTTAGCCTGTGAATGTGAACTGAGTGGAGCAACCTATCTCAGTGATTGTAGGAGAGGAGATGACCTCCTAATGCATAGGTTTTGCTAGTATCTCTTCTGGAGGAAAGATCCTAGGTTCTTTGTTTTTTCACTTTAAAATCTTTCCTCAGCTTTTTTCATCTTCATGATAGCTTCTAAAACTATCTATAAATGAGTAATTTCTATGTATTATCTATAAATGAGTAGTTTCCACATATTATCTTAAGCCTTAACCTCTCCTGTGAGCTACTGACCTATATATGCTCCTTTTCTTCAAAGCATGTATTTCATTTTGTAATTATACATTCACACTACCATTGTTTGGTTATGACCCTTCTTCCTTTATTGGACTGTGCATTCCATGAAAACAGAGACTGTGCCAATTTTTTATCATTGCTGTGTTGCCCGCATTTAGTATAGTATGTGGCATATGTGCTTACAGATGTTTGTTGAACTAATGAATGAATTAGGAGAAACAGTTCATGCATGAAAGACCCCATGGTATGTTGGAGCTGATAGCTCTGAGTTGAGTCCTGGCTCTGACATTACTAGCTATATATACTGGGTGTTCAGTACAATGTTGGCCACTATAAGCATTCAGAAAAAGGGATCTTTTCTCATTATTGTGGTCTGGTGTTTGCTGGCCTAGTGTTATATTCTGCTTAAGGATTTTCATGATTCTGCTGCCTTGAATGTTTGGCGTGTGTCTACATTATGGATGGAGGGCCCTGCATTTGGCTCCATCTTAAAGAGGCTGGGAATTCTGAAAGCCTTTTTGCCAGGTTACTAAATGGTGAGCCCAACAGGAGAAGGATAGGCTGACAGTGAGAGGACATCTTCACTCCCTAATACCAGGATCATCATCCTCAGGGGCAAACCTCCAGGGTCCCAGGGAAATGCCTTTAACGTGTGGATACCTTTGCACTGTATAGTCCCTCCTTGTGGGAAAAGAAGTTCAGCTTGTAGTCTTTCTTGGAGCCAGACAGTACATCAATGTAATCAAGGCCTTTTAGGGTGACGCTTAGGTCTGGCCTCTCTGGTTTCACCATTTCCACAATGACTCGGAATCTGGGGGAGCACAGTAGCACATGAAGAGAGGACAGAGAAAGTGAGACCATCTGCCCAAGGGAAAGAAGGAAAGGTGCTATATCTTTACTCTTGATTTTATGAAAAGCATGGGGGTCCAGGGTTCTGGTCTTCACTCTGTCTCTAACAGTATCAACAACTACCATTTATTGACACCTGTTATGTGCCCTGTTATGTGAAGTTAGAGCTGGTTCAGTGCTTTTCATGCATCACAGGCATTTAATCCTCACAGTGTCTGTAGGAGGTACATATAATTATCACCTCCTAATGAGGAAATAGAGGCCAAGAAGAGGAAACACACTTAGATAAACATGACTGGTTATGGGTAGAACCAGGATTCAAACTTAGGTCTGGGCCTTCATCTACTATGCTACCTGGCAGCTTTCAGTAAGTCTCTTCTTCTAGTCTTTAGCTCCTTCTCTGTAAAAGAAGGGGACAAACCTGCTTGTCCTCAAGCTTTTCTAACCCTCCTCTTCTATTCTACTTCCACTGCCAGTAAAGATCCAAGGGATGTCCTTCTCTGGCCAGTGGCTTAGGCGATAAAGTAGAGCACTCAATAATAACCACCATGATTCTCATTTTGGTAATAATAATAACAGCTAACATTTACTGAGCACTTATTTTGTGCCAGGCACTGGCCCAGGAGACTCAGGTAATCAACTATTCACAGATAGTACTGACTGCCTGGAAGCTTAGAGTTCAGGCAATGCCTGGCCACATCAGGGAACTTTGTCTCTGATACTTTCAGCCCCTCAGTGTCCTCTAGAGGTGCTGACCAGGGGAAGGGCCAGGCTAGACAGTGGAAGTCCTCTCTCCATCTTCTCCACTCTGACACTTTGCCCCAGTCCCTCACCTCTGGGGCTTGTTAAGCCAGTTGTTGATTGGCAGGAGTTCCATGTAGGGTGTCTTACAGGGTACTTCACGGTAGATATTTGCCACAGCTTTGGGGAGCTCAGAAACCCCATGCAGCATGTATAGCCAGCCAGTCCCATCTGGGAGGGGGAAGAAGAGGGTGCCCTAAGGAGAAGAAACATGGTCAGAATGGCACAGAAGGTCCCTTATTATCTACCTCTTAGGCATAGTAATGACATAGGGTTAACAGAGCCCCTCACATAAGCATAATTCTTAGAAAGCAGCTTGGTAGTAGATTTTAAGAGTCATAAAAATGTTCATATGTATTTGAACCAGGAACCCGGCCCCAAGGAATTTAAGAGTCTCATCCTCTACCAATTGAGCCAGCCAGTGGTCTTACTCTAGGGAATTTAAAAATTCCTTCAGAGGAAAAAGGTGCACACACACACACACACACACAAGCACACAGATATATTAAAACCATTTATAATATTGATGAAAATTTGGTAATAACTTTAATATTTATATTCAACAACTGGGGGATGTTAAGTAAATTATGGAACTCTCATTTAAAGAAATATTAGGTAATCATTAAACATGATTATCACAAAGACTATTTAGTTAAACAGAAAAATGCTCATGATATAATGTAAAGTGAAAATAAACAGAATGCAAAATTGGGTATGCTATGATGGCAGCTATGGTTATATCTGAATGAGGGTCGGTAGTGAAGATAGAAGAAAATAGTTCCCTTTTTTAGGGTGGAAGATTGTGGCTTCTTTCCTTTTCTATTTGTATTACAGCCACAATGATGGTATTTGTGCAATTAATCTAAATATTAATTGCTTGATCTTAGTCCAGGACTCTGTTCAAAACTGTGACCCTTGTTCCAACAGAATCCCCTATACATGAAAACATGTGCGTGCCAAGGGAAGCTTTGGACTCAATAATCTTCATGATTCCCTACTGTTCCAACATGATTCTTGGGGACCCCTCTCCTTTTAATATGCTCCGAGCTCCCAGACTCTGTCTCCTCACCTCTTTTGCACGACTCTCCCCTCCAACCACACAGAGGAACCACCATGGGTCAGGGGGGCCTCAGTCTACCTGATGTTTGCGGTTTTCCAAGTTCATGGTACGAGGTCTGTAGGTAATCTCATAGGGCTTGTTTTGTTGATGGGGCTCCAGGGTGATGAACTCAGGCCCCTCCCAGTGCTCGCCCTCAAAGATGGGGTGCAGATTCCAGGTCTGGTTGGTGCGGTTTGAAAGCATGATGGTCTGCGTGTGCTTGGAGCGAACCTGGCAGGTGAAATTCACTACCTGGAAGAGAGCAGGCATTTAAAGTAGGCAGTAGAATTTACAAGTGAGGAGTTCGAGGGAAGGTGCAGGCTGGAGTTACATATTTGGGAATTTCAGGGCATGGTGATTTTTTTTTTAAGGCCAAGAAACTGGATGAGATTGTCAAGAAGTTAAGTGTTTTTAGGAAAAAGAAGAAATTTAATTCTTTATTGGCACACTCCAATGTTAAGAAAAATCAGAAGGGGAGATGAGAGGGAGCATCTAATAAGGTAGGTGGAAACCCAGGAAGGGGTGGTATCCTAGGAGCCATGTGGAGAAAGTGTTGGAAGGATCCTCCTTCAAGGGACTTGTTCAAGGTTTCACATGCTATCAACAGGTCAACAGTTGAGAACTGACCAAATTTAGTAATGTGGACAGTGTGGCATTGGTGGTAAAGAGAGTCAAATATGTTAGAAGATAAGACCAATAGACCTGCAGCTGTGGTCAAGTGGATTCTGACCAAGGTGCAAAGGTATTTCAATGGAGGAAGGATAATCTTTTCAACAAATGGTACTGGAACAATTGGATATCCATATACAAAAAAATAAAATGAAAAGAATTTTGACCCTTATCTTGTACTATGTACAAAAATGAACTCTAAACAGATTGGAGATCTAAATATAAAATTTGTGTCCTGAATATATGAAGAACTCTCAAAACTCAATAGTAAGAAAACAAACAACTCAGTTAAAGATAGACAGAAAATTTGAACAGATACTTCAACGTAGATCATATATGGATGGCAAATAAATACCTGAAAAGATGCTCAACATCGTTAGTCATTAGTGAACTACAAATTAAAAAAACACAAGGAGACACCACTGCATATCTATTAGAATGGCTAAAATTAAAACAACTGACTGTACCAAGTATTGGCTAGAAGTGATATAAGTGGAAATGTCAGACATTGCTGGTAGAAATGTAATATGACACAACTACTTTGGAAAACAGTTTAGTAGGTTCTTTAAAAAAAGTAAATATATACTTGCTTTATGACCCAGCCATCCCACTCCTAGATATTTACCCAAAACAATGAAAGTATATGTACTTGCCAAGACTTGTACATACATTTTCATAGCATACTGACTGATTCCATTTACATAACACTCTTGAAATAATGGAAATATAGAGATGGAGATTAGGTGTCATTTTTACCATAAGCAGTTTTTTACCAAAAGTGGAACAGAGTCCACTCTTAGGTTTCTATGGACATGGTCAGCAGAGGGTTAATCCAAGGCCCCCTCTTTTTTTTTAATGAGAGGAGAGAAGGGTGTTTACCCTTTACTTACAGAGCTTGTGACAGAATTTGATCTAGCCAGAGAAGTCAGTGCAAGCTTCCTTGAGAATGTGATGCTTGAGTTGAGAGCTGAAGAATGAATAGGAATTAACTAAATAAAGAAGGAAAATGAATATTGCAGTAGTGGGAATAGAATATGCAAAAGTCCTATGGCAGGGGTGGGGGAGCAGGTCTGAATGTTTGATGTTGGCACCGAGCACTGTTTGAACAGAGTCACTTGTTTCTAGAAGGCCTAGCTGAATTCACTCGTGGAGCTTGCTGGGCCCACTCTGACCACTGGCCCATCTGTGGGCAGCATCTACTGACCTCTTTTACTGCAGGTGGTCCCACGCAGACTCCAGATAGGGTTAGGCTCAGAGGACTGCCTCCCTGGATGAAGCAGAGCAAGTTTTTATAGAGACTTTCCTTGCCCACCTCAGTGGGATGGTAGGTCACTTCGAAGGAAACCTCCATGCCTGCGGTGATGTAGCCTTCTTCTGGGCGGATGGAGAAATGAGGCTCAAATTTTCTGACATCCCACTTAAACCTTTCCAAGACAAAGGAGACAAGAAAGACAGTTTACTAGTATCCTGGGGGGTCTCCTCAATGCTGCTGGTATCAACAGACTTTGCCTAGGCTTTTAGCTGAGAGGTATACTCCCTTGAACACTCCCTGGGACCTGGGGAAAAGATCTTCACTGGGTGCAGCAGAGGCTGGTAGGGACAAGAGCTAGGTCACCGCTGGGTAAGATGGCTTGGCTGCGTCTCAGACCTGAGCAGGGTGGGAAGTGGCTGCATCTTATCTTATTGTCCACAAGTGACTCATTGGGGAACAGGTGCATGAACATGCTAACACATGCGTGTTCAAGATCACACAGCTAGGAAGTGATTGTGCTAGGACTGGAACTCTCCTGAGACCGTGGCTATAAGCACCCCCTGCGCTTCCTCTCAGGTCAGATCCAGGAGGGCAGAGGGGATGCCCTCATGTGAGAGTTGTACTTGCTTTTTGTGAGAGCCCCATGTAGTCATCCCTCTGTGGGCCAGACAGGAGACAGAGGGTGGTGGTGCAGACCTGTGCTTCCAGCAGTAGGGCTGCCACACTGCATGCTCAGGGTGCTGTTCACCCTGAGGCCTGAATGAGGGTGCCCACTGCAGGTGTGCAGTGCCCACCCACATAGCCATGGTGGCATGCCTGAGTAATGACTGGGGTGGGCACCTGCTGGCCCGAGGGAAGAGTCTGGAAAGGAGAGCAGTCACAGATATATTTGGGTTCCAGTCCTGTCTTTCTCACTTCTGAGCTATGGGACCTCAGGTAAATCACCTGATCTCCTTGAGCCTCACCTTAATCTGTGAAATGAGGACAATATCATATCTTACAGGGGCCTGCCTGGGATAATTAAATGGGAGCTGATATGCAAGAATGCTCAGCACTGCACCTGCACAGCGTAAGTAATTGCTAAATGTATGACTTTGGTAAAGTAATCTCAGTTGTCTCATCTGTAAAATGAGATCAGCCATAGAACTGTCTGGGATTAACAGAGAGGAACCATGTAAAGGGCCTGTAACAGGCACCAAGCAAATGTTACTTATTACATTAATTTTAGTAATCCTGGCAGCAGCAATCACCCTAGCAGGGCCACTGTTGTCACATCTTGAGTGAGGGGAGGGGAAGGGAATAAAAATTTGGCCACACTTGCAAAACAAACATCCAGTTCAAGTCCAGGGCAAATTCAATGTCAGAGGGCTGTGCTCAGCCTTGGGGTGGGCACCCCACTCTCCTACCTCGCACCCACGTCACCCGTGTTCAACATAAGGATGCGACGCGTGGCTTGTGTCTGATACACGACTGGCCCGAAGGGGAGATGCTCCTGGTCCAGGGAGATCTCCAGGGCCTGGCAGCAGCCGCTGAGGAGGAAGAGGGGACGCAGGAGCCCCATACATTCCATGAACACCTCCTCAGAGAAGGGAGGGATGCGCTTCTTTGGGGCAAAGATGACTTCCAGCTTACAGACCTCTTTGGGCTTCAGGGAGATGTTGGAGAATGGTATCAAGGTGATGACCTGGACAAAACAACGAGACTCAGCCACTGAGGGCAGGGGTGTCTGAAGCTTCCATTCCTGGGTCTTGCTGTCAGGATGGCAACAGCCCAGGGGTCATATCCCTTTCTGCTCCCTCCTACTGGCGGGGTCACCTTTGGTAAGTAACTTAAGCTTTCTGTGACTTTCTCTACAGTGAAGATTTGGATCATCTGAATAAATGTGTGGCACACAATAGGCCTTCAATAAATGTTAATTCTCTCCAGCCCCTTGTAGCCAGTGACCCCTGCTCTCTGGTGGAGGAAATAGTAAGGTAAGAGGAAATAGAAAACACTCAGCTTTCTGGTGTCTTTCCAGAGCGCTCCCTGGACTCCCTGCAGCATGCTCCCTGGTGTGCTGTTTAAAATGCACATTCCCAGGTTCTACCCTGGGCCCACTGAATTTTGGGAGAATCTGGAACTCGCATCTTCAAAAGTGCCCTTACCCGTGTGTTCTAGAGTTTGAGAACTGCTGTTTAAATTCATCTGGCTTTCCCATCCCCCTTTGTCCTGGTAGGAATCAATCGAAATCAGCTTTAAGGAAGCTGAAGCCCCTTCCGTGCTTGCGCTGCCTGGGGTACAGGGTGCTGTGCAGTTGCCAGCAGTGGACCGGTGACGGTGTGAGTAACAGGTCACTTATCACCTGAAGAGGCAAAAGTGGCTCGGCCGATGGTCAGGGGCCTGGCCCAGCTGCACTGAGGACTCTGCCTTGGACAAATGAGGAAATGGAAGCAACGAGTCTGCCCTCCCTCTGGATGGCAGCCTGGGCCCTGACATGAGGGATGCCCACCAGCTCTCTTGCTCTGGCTAGCTCTCTCAGCCCATTTTCCCATATCTGGCAAGCCCCAGATGGTTTGCAGCACTTGTGCTATGCTGAATCACACCTAGATTTCCACAACCACAGACCCTTTGGAGCATATGTACCTGGGAGCATACTTCTCCCCAACCTGTCTGTCTGCAAGACATCTCTTCACTCTAAGCTTGGTACAGGCCTCCCTCCACCAGGAGGCCTTCCAACAGCCCGTGGCCATGCTCGAAATGGCCCTCTCCCAAGTCACACCCTGCCTCTGCAGTTTCTAGGCTGTTCTGGTGTTATTTCTGTGTCAGTGATCCCTGGAGACTGCAAACTCCATCAGACCACTCTGTCGTATTCATCTTTCTATGGACTAAATTGTGTCCCCCAAATTCATATGTGAGTAGTGCTCAGCCTTTAGGGTGTAATTAGGTTTATATGAGGTCATGAAAGTGGGATCCTCGTAATGGGACTAGAGCCCTTCCAAGAAGAGATGCCAGAGAGCTTGATTTCACTGTCTCTCTGCTGTGTGGGCATATGGCAAGACGGTGGTAGTCTGCAAGTGATTGTTTAGGGTGTGGGATTATGGGGAAAATGTTTTTCTTTTTTTAAAAAGATTTTATTTATTTATTCATGAGAGACACAGAGGGGGAGGCAGAGACATAGGCAGAGGGAGAAGCAGGCTTCCTATGGGGAGTGTGATGTGGGACTCCATCCCAGGATCCCGGGGATCATGACCTGAGCTAAAGGCAGACACTACACCACTGAGCCACCCAGGCACCCCCAAAATGTTTTTCTTTATGAGCTTCCATATTTTTCAAATTTTCTACAGGATATATATACTCATAAGAATTCATATCTATTGAATCCATCCCTTTTTCTTTCACTCTGCTGCCTTTTGACGTATGCAGTTTCTCTAAGCCTTGATATCCTTATATGTAAAATGAGAATAATAAAAGTACTAGCTCTCTACTGTTTTTCTGAAGACATTCAGAGGTAGCACATGGGAAACTCTTAGAATGGTCTGGCACACAGTAGGTGCACAAGAAGTGTGAGCTGTTAGTGTTGCTAGCACAGTCATCTGTATCATTGTGAAGCACAAAGAGCCCACCGGGAGCCCTGAGCACCAACCTTGGGTTCTTGGAGTTCTGGAATTGAGAACAGGACTGACTGGCTAAAGGTGAGCTGGGTGTGGCTGTTGTTCATGATGGAAACCGTTTTTTTCACAACCTGTCCTGGCAGGACAGCTCCTAACTTCACAATCCTATTGGCTGGATCTAGGATCGAAATCTGCAGAAAGAGATTGGAGAGGAGGGTTCTATCAATTACCCAGAAAAATAATGATCATGATCATCTACTCTGGTGAGGCAAGTGTGGTTCCTCTCTTTCAGTGTCCTGCCTTCTTCATACAGGTGGGCATTCATGCACCCAGTAAACATTCATGTGCAAAAACTACTCCCCAAGCAGCTCATTAAACAACTACATACTTTAAAAAAATATTTTATTTATTTATTAGAGAGAGACAGAGAGAGCGAGCAAGCATGCACAAGCTGCGGGGAGGGGCAGAGGGAGAAGCAGACACCCTGCTGAGCAGGGAGCCTGACTCAGGGCTATGTCCCAGGACCCTGGGCTCATGACTTGAGCCAAAGGCAGATACTAACTGACTGAGCCACCCAGTGCCCCAACAAATACATAATTATAACGGGGTCAAGAGTCATGAAGGAAAAGCTCAGGGTACCTTGAGAGCGCATACAGATGCTGAACTGGCTGGGGGTCCTGGGGAGGCCTCCCTGAGGAAGGCATGTCTACACTGCATGGAGAGCTAAAGGCAGGGTAGGATCTAGTCAGTTTGAGTCAGGGTGTCTGTGAGATTGGAGGACACCCGGAGCCAGGGGACACCCCGTGGCAAGGCCCTGAGTTGGAGGAGTGGCTCAGTCAAGGCCTGTGGCCAGGAAGGAGGGGCACACTGAGAAGACAGGCTTGGAGGTAGCCAGGGTTTATGCTGGGAGAAGTGGGAAGCCAGGGAAGCATGGAATGACCCGATCAAACGTGTATTTTGTGAATGCTCTGGCTTGTCACTCTGTGAAGACGGGCTGGAAGATGGCAGGAGAGAAAACTTTGAGGAGTGACAGTAGCTGACCATTCAGACTAGAATGGTGGCAGCACAGATGGACCAGCAGACACGCTTCCAAGTCCTTATAAGGCATTGATTGCAATGCTGCCCTGGATGGATCAAAATCAGGCTGGGCCTCGCCCACAGGACAGCACTGACTCACACTCAGCAGCACCCACTGGTCACTGTCATTTGATCACTCACTAAACTGCACACGCCCCTGCTCCTCAGCTTCATTTATATCCAGCCCACATGTTTCCATTCTCTCTAAAAAGCTGAGAGTCTCTAGCAACAGCCTGTGCTACTGGAGGGCAGAGAACATGTTTAAGTCATCTCCGGATTTCCCCCAAAGTACCTAGCACACGGTGGGTGCAGAATGAGTGAGTGATAGAACGAATAAGTGATATTGGAAGAGACCTCCACTCCTCTGGCTTGGGTGCAGACACACCAGGTGGCAATGTCCTGTAGTTCCTCTAGCTTGGTGGGAAGGCATCCAGGGGACACATCCCCTCCATCCCTCCCACATCTCTCTCTCTCAGTGGCTGCAATGTTCTATGCACTACCTGAGCATCTTGGAAGGCCAAAGTCTTCCAAAACCTTCTATTAAAAATGCAGATATACCCACCAAACAGACTCCTTAAATGTTTACGAGACACTGGGGAGAAAGGGATTAGCAGCAGGATTTTCATTAGGAGCTCCTACTTGGAAGAGATGCCCTCAAACAAATATAATCCTGGAATTTGTACCTGGCTCAGGAATATTAATCAGTGTGGCTTTAAGGAGAGATGTTTCACAATTGAAACGTATGTCTGCATACATATCCCAAACAAACTGCTATCCAAAACAAATTTTGCCTATTTTTTTTTCAAATCTTGCCTATTAAACCTGAAAACAAAACATGGCCTGATGTAAGAAAAGAAGGATGTGGTCAGGATTATACATCTGACAGTCCCAAAACAAACTTCTCCAAGAAAATGTTTCTCCGGTGCCTGTGATTAGTTGTAACCTATGAGACACGAAAGTTTGGTATTGAATAAGGTCTATGATTCACTTGAGTCAGATTTGACAGTTCATCTTTTGGAAGGGACTGGCTGGCCTCTGACAGAGGAGCTTGGGGGCTGGATATGGGGAGAGGGGAAGAAGAGTGGCCTCGGTGGCAGGGGGATAGGTGGCCGGGAGGGCAAAAAGGAGGATGCCAAGCCTGAGGATCTCCCCAACTGTCTCTTACCTTCATCTCGGTGCCTTTCCCTTTGATTTCAATTACTTGTTGTGAGAGCCCATTGATTTCAAAGGGGATGAGTTCTCGATAACTGATACTTTCTCGAGGATAAAAGGTGATTGGAATCTCCAGTGTCTTTCCCGGCTTGATCACATCAACACGGAAGTTCACCTCAAGGTGTGCGGTATTGGTGTAAAGACAGTCTAAGCTACAGAAAATCAGAAGGAAGGTGTGTAAATTAGAGGGTCCACATACTTCTTGTTTTCTCTACAAAGGAAGAGCATTGGCAGCACCAGCCTGTGCTCTTGGAGGTCAAAGACCAGAAAGACTGATTTTGTCCCCTTGGTTCTCTGAGCTGGGTACTGATAGTTTCCTGACCTGCTGCCCTAGAGTCACAGCATTTAAGGGCTGTGACTCAGCAGTGATCCAGCCCACACTGCCCTGGGCATAAAGTTACTTACCCCAAATCACACCCTGAAATCCTGGTAGAACCAACCCTCAAACTCAAAAGTGCCACAGCCCTTTGCTCAATGCTCTTTGCACTGAATTTGTCCTCTTTTTCTGGAAAATGCAGCTCATGGCTTTGTATCCTCTCATAAGAAGGACGTTTCCTGGGGTGCCTGCGTGGCTCAGTAGGTTAAATGTCTGACTCTTGATTTCAGTTCATGATCTCAGGGTTGTGAGATCGAGCCCAGTATCAGGCTCCATGCTGGGTGTGGAGCCTGCTTAGGATTCTTTCTCCTTGCCCTGCCTCTCCCCCTGTCCACCCCCCGCCCCCGCTTGCTCTTTCTCTCTCTGAAAAAGAAGAAGAGAAGAAGAAGAAAAGAAGAATAAAAGAGGGAGGAGGAGGAGGAGGGGAGGAGAAGGAGAAAGCACTTCCTAAGTAACTGGGTGGCAAAGCGCAGAGGAGTATGTGTTCTGAAGTCACACAGACAGGAGTTTGGATCCGGACTGTATCACTAACGAGCTATGAGATCTGAGAAAAGTTACTTGGCCTATTTGGGTCTCTGTTGCCTTATCAGTAAAGCTGAGACAGTGACAGCTACCTCATAGTTGTCGTGAGCATTAAAGGGAATACAGTGACCAAGTCAGTTGCTAAGCCGGGCACAGAGGAAATGTTCCACAAATGTTCTCATTATCACTAAGTGCTCAACTACACAGCATCTTCGAAGACCACATCCGCTCTGAAGACCATGGCCATGACCTCTGGCCCCTGGACCTCTCCATTACAACACTTCCTTGTCTGTCTTCCAGGTAGTTAGAGGAGTCCAGCTAGATCAATAAACCGCACTTAATGCCTTTGTGTAGGACTCCTATTGAATTAAATCATGCAGGAGAGTGCACGTAGATAAGGTTTTTAATTAGCATTTCAAATCACATGACACTCTTGTAACTTACCCTTCAGGATGCTAACCATCATTATTACAGCAGCAGCAGCGGATAACTGAGCATTTCCTATGTTCCAGGCACTGTTCTCAGTACTCTCTCTAGAGGAACTAATTTAATCCTCCTAATAGGCCCATGGGTGAGATGCTATTATTATCCGCCATCTCAGAGGAGGAGAGTTTAACCTTAGAACTTAGGCTTAGGGGATCCCTGGGTGGCTCAGCGGTTTAGCACCTGCCTTCGGCCCAGGACATGATCCTGGGGATCTGGGATCGAGTCCTGTGTTGGGCTTCCTGCATGGAGCCTGCTTCTCCCTCTGCCTGTGTCTCTGCCTCCCTCTCTCTCTCTCTGTGTCTTTCATGAATAAATAAATAAAAAATCTTAAAAAAAAAAAGAACTTAGGCTTAGAACTTAGGCCTATGCTATCTGGTACAGTAGCTACTAGACACATGTGGCTATTCAAATTTAAATCCAAATTAAAATGAATTAAAATTTAAAAAATTAAAAATCCAGTCCCTCAGTTGCATCAGGCACATTTTATGTGCTCTGCAGCCACGTGTAGTCACAGGTTGCCATATCAGACAGCACAGATATGTAACACTTCCAGTGTCCAGGAAAGTTCTATTGCATAGAACTAACCTAGAGAGCTTTGAGGAAACAGGTCTCTGGGTCAGCCTCTGGAAATCCTGTTTCAAAAGGTCTAGAATAAGGCCCAGAAACCTGGACTGGAATATTCTACACAGGGATGGTACAGAGACGCTGGATTTTAATCAGAAGACTTAGGCTTGGTATAGATCTGTTATTAACTGGAAAATAATGGGCTGAGAAATTCACTTTTTAACTCTTCAGACCTTGGCTTCCACATCTGTTATGTGAAGAAAATAAATGCGAGCCACTGAGCCTCTCGTCGAGTCATCTGGCATTGCTCTCCTCACTTAAAGAAGATTTTTAGCAGAAATCTGAATCATGGCTACCCAAGCATTTGTTATGGAGAAAAGAAACTTCAGATTCTGGCCCAACTGTCTTTGACTCTGTACCATAATCTTTCTTTTTCTGTTTTGGCAAGACTTCACCTTTAGGACCCACAAGGAGCTACAGAATCATCTGGAAGCTCTGGGAAGTCTGCTTACCTCATAGACGTTTCTTCCTTGTTGGTGACAACCAGGATTTGTTTGTATGGGGGCATCCCAGCTTGGTAGATGAAGCAGGTCCCAAAGTTGTAACTGGTGAAGGAGAAATGAACGGCTGGGCTCACAGCGCAGCCTGAGATGCTGCACATAAACATCGGGCCATGGCTTATCTGTGGGGAGAGAATGGCAGGCAGAGAGTGATTAGAAATGTGAACAAAGGCTCCTCAAGTCCTCAGGTAAAAGAGGAAAGCAGTTGGTGCTTCCCCCCATCCCCCTGCCAAAAACAAAACAAAACAAAAAAACCCCAAACAGGTCCGTGGACTTCATCGGCAGAGATTCTGACTCACAGGTTAGAAGGATGTTTCTAGCAGTAATGTCCACAATAGCTAAACTGTGGAAGGAGCCTCAGTGTCCATCGAAAGATGAATGGATAAAGAAGCTGTGGTCTATGTATACAATGGAATATTCCTCAGCCATTAGAAATGACAAATACCCACCATTTGCTTCAACGTGAATGGAACTGGAGGGTATTATGCTGAGTGAAATAAGTCAATTGGAGAAGGACAGACATTATATGGTCTCATTCATTTGGGGAATATAAATAATAGTGAAAGGGAATAAAGGGAAAGTAGAGAAAATGAGTGAAAATATCAGTGAGGGTGACAAAACATGAGAGACACCTAACTCTGGGAAATGAACAAGGGGTAGTGGAAGGGGAGGTGGGCAGGGGTTTGGGGTGACTGGGTGACAGGCACTGAGGGCAGCACTTGGAGGGATGAGCACTGGGTGTTATGCTATATGTTGGCAAAGTGAACTCCAATAAAAAAAAAACACTCAAAAAAAAAAAAAGTTTGTTTATGTGAGGAAAGCAAATTGGGTGCTCTGAGATCAGATCCTGCACTGGTTCCCGCAGTGATGACTCAGGTGGCAGGCAGAGGGGTGAAAGACACTGCTAGTTCCTGCCCCACATCTGCTTCCCAAGGGTTCCTTACTCATAGGGCTTGGGTTAGTTGCCAATGTGATTGGGTGAAAATACTTGAGTTCCTATCCTTCCTTGACACTATGTCATCAGACATAGTTCTGGTCATCAGGATATAAACACAAGAGGACAAGACCGGTATCCTATTTTGAATACAGAGGCAGTCTTGCTGGGAAAGTTCAGTTGGTTGGTTGTTGTTGTTTTTTTGGTTTGTTTTGCCTTCAGGCTCTTCCCTCTTATTTCCACTTTGAATGCAGACACAGGGCATCCAGGGAATGGCCATCTTGTGACCAGGAAAGGACAAGAATGAGGTCCAAGGCTCCAGTGTGAAGGGTGAAAAAGTACAAGATATAAAGAGCAATGGGTCATACCCGGATTCTCAGCAAGATGACACATGTGCCTGTCGGGATTTGAACTTAATTTGCTCTTCAGAAATTTTTATAAAATGAAATTTTGTAAGTTGATAATTGATTTAAAACAATATACCCACTATTCATCCTAAACGTCATTAGAATAAACATAACGGTCACTGCTACAAGTTTTCATTAATGACTTTACAGTTGAAAACAGTTTCTTACTTAAGGCTTTACAAATTAAAAAGAAAATTGAATTCAATTAGCCAACATATAGCGCATCATCAGTTTCAGATGCAGTGTTCAATACTGTATCAGTTGCATGTAACACCCAGTGCTAATCACATACGTGCCCTCCTTAATGCCCCAAGCAGTTACCCCATCTCCCTGCCCCCGCCCCTCCAGTGACCTTCAGTGTGTTTCCCAGAGTTAAGAGTCTCTCATGGTTTGTCTCCCTCTCTGATGACTTCCCGTTCAGTTTTCCCTCCCTTCTCCTTGGATCCCCTTTGCTGTTTCTTATATTCCACATACAAGGGAAGCCATATGATAACTGTCATTCTCTGATTGACTTATTTCACTCAGCAGGATACCTCCAGTTCCATCTTTACTTAAGGCTTTTAAACTCTTTACATTTTGTGGCTGATTCCCTGAAAATGATTAAAATGGACCACCTTCGGCTTTTCTGCCAATTAGAGCAGGAAGGTCCTGTGACATGTGTGATATTTCTTTTTGCTGTAAGGCACAAAAGTTCTGAAAAAGATGGTTCTCAACAGGGATGGGCCCTTTCTGAGGTGGCGTGCCTGGCACTTGGCAGAGAAGATGGCTGTAACATTGCCCTTGAGTTCCAGGCCAGGAGTTTTACAGTTTTATTTTTTCTAATTGAAAAAAAAAATTTTTTTTGGACCGTGTTATGACTTCATGTCTAAGTTATGGACTGGCCAGCAACTGACCTTGGGTTCCAATTGTTGTAACCCTGGTTCCCTATCAGTTGCCTTCTCCTTGAGGATATGAATAAAGACAATGTCTCCTTGCTCTGTTGATTGTTGCTTTTGCTGTGCAAAAGCTTTTGAGTTTGAGGTAGTCCTGCTTCTTTATTTTTGTTGCCTGTGCATTTAGTATCATATCCAAACCAATGTCATGAAACTGTCCCCTGATGTTGTCTTCTAGTAGCTTTATAGTTTTAGGCCTTATGTTTAAGTCTTTGTTTTCTTGTAAAATTTTTATTTATTCATGAGAGACACACACACAGAGGCAGAGACCTAGGCAGAGGGAGAAGCAGGCTTCCTGTCGGGGACCTGATGTGAGACTTGATCTCAGGACCTCAGGGATCACGCCCTGAGCCAAAGGCAGATGCTCCACCACCGAGCCACCCAGGCGTCCCTATGTTTAAGTCTTTAATACATTTGCAGCTGACTTTTGGGCATGGTGTAAAAGGCTCAATTTCATTCTTTTGCATATGGATATCCAGTTTTGCCAGCACCATTTGTGGAAGAGACTATCCTTTCCCATTGTGCAGACTTGGCACCCTTGTCCAAGGTCAGTTGGCTGTATATGTGCGCATTTATTTCTGGGGTCTCTGTTCTGTTCCATTGAGAGTCAATGAGTCTGTCTCAAAGTTGGTATTTTACTATTTTGATTATGGTAGCTTTGTAATGTATTTTGAAATCAGCAAGTGGAATGTCTCTAGCCTTGTTCTTTTCCCTCAGGATTGATTCAGCTATTTGTGGTCTTTTGTGGCTTCATATGAATTATAGAATTATTTTTCTGTATTTGTAAAACAAATGCCATTGGTATTTTGATAGGGATTGCACTCAAACTATAGATGGCTTTGGGTAGTATGGACATTTTTATAATATTGGGGCTTCCCATCCCCAAACAAAAGATGTCTTTCCATTTGTTTATGTCTTTAATTTCTTTCATTGATGTTTTGTAGTTTTCAACTTATAAGTCTTTTACCACTATAGTTTATTTCTGACAATTTAATCCTTTTCTGTGATATTGTAAATGAGATTGTTTTCCTAATTTTTTTCCAGATAGTTTCTTGTTAGTGTATAGAAAAGCAACTGATTTTTGTTTGTTGACTTTATGTCCTGCAACTCTACTGAATTATTTTATTAATTATAACAGATTTTTTTATTTAAAGATTTTATTTGTTTGATAGAGTACATGAACAGAGGGAGGGGCAGAGGGAGAAGGACAAGCAGGCTCCCCTTTGAGAGGTGAGCTTGATGTGGGACTCAGTCCCAGGACCCTGAGATCATGATCTGAGCCAAAGGCAGATACTTCACTGACTGAGCCACCCAGACGCCCCAATTCTAACAGATTTTTTTAAATGGAATCTTTTGGGTTTTCTGTAAATAAGATCATGTTGTTGGCACACAGGGACAATTTTACTTCTTTTCTGATTTGGGTACCTTTTCTCTTTTTCTTGTCTAATTGCTCTGCTGAGGACTTCCAGAAGAGTGGGCATTCTTGCTTTGTTCCTGATTTTAAAGGAAAAGCTTTTAGCTTTTCACTGATGAGTATGATGTTAGCTCTGAGCTTTTCATATATGATCTTTATTATGTTGGAGTACTTTCCTTCTAATCCTAGTTTGTTCAGAGTCTTTGATGAATTTTGTCAAATGCTTTTTTGCCACTTCTACTGAGATAATCATATGATTTTTGTCCTTTATTTTGTTAATGTCAGATATCACATTAATTGATTTTTGTATGTTGAACCATCCTGGCATCTGAGTGATAAGTCCTACTTGGTTGTAGTGTATGATCTTTTCAATGTATTGTTGGATTTGGTTTATTGATATTCTGTTGAGGATTTTTGTACCTATATTCATCAGTGATACTGGCCTATAGTTTTCTTGTGGTGTCTTTGTTTGGCTTTGGAATCCAAAAGAATTGAAATGAGGATCTTGAAGAGGTATTAACACTCTCATGTTCAGTGTAACACTATTCATAGTAGTCAAGATGTGGAAACAACCTAAATGTTAATTGACAGATTAAGAGATAAAGAAATTGAGGCATCTACACACAATACAGTCATTTTTCTTGAATAAATGATCCTAGGAATGTTGCAAACCTTTTAAGAGTTCTGAAAAAGTTGATTTTGCTGGTTTTTGCCAGTGTTCTCATCACTGTGGAAGAGCAGCTCTTCAAGGGTCCTTTTCTGCCATTCCTGAGGACATCGTAATTCCTTGGGTTTTCATTCAATAACTTATTTTAGAAAATGTTACATATATTTTGTCTCTCTTGCTTCCTCTTTACTTCCCGTTCATCTCCCTTTTTAACTTATTTATGTTAAATATTTTGTTTATTTATTCATGAGAGACACACAGAGAGAAGCAGGCTCCCTGTGGGGAGCCTGATGCAGGACTTGATCCCAGGATCCTGGGATCATGACCTGAGCCGAGGGCAGATGCTCAAGCATTGAGCCGCCCAGGGGTCACTCCCTTATTAATTTTAATAGCTGCACAGGATTCCAGGGCATGGATGCTCAACTGCTTTTCAATGGACACTTATTCACCAGCTGCCTCAACTGTAGGTGAGGCCTTTATACTAGAGATTGTGAGACTGTCTCCAACACAACCACTGTCTAGGAGCTTCTGGCAGGGTAGAGAAGACAAGGGACATCCAGGAGAATTAATCTCTCAAGACAGAGTGCTGTGAGTGCTTTCAGTGTCAGACGATGTTAAATGGTCTCACCTTGATTCTGAGTTCCAGGCCTTTCAAGACACACTTCTTAAATGGCTGGAAAGACAGGGAGGCATGGGCACTCTGACCCACATCCACACTGCCATCAATGGGTGAAAATTCCAAGTACTGCAGCAGGGCTTTGGGGCCGGAGAGCTCTGCCTGGAAGCTGAAGTTGAACTTTCCAGTGTTGATAAAGCTGAGCTCGCACTGAACACATTCGTTCAACTCTACCTGAGGGACAGGGAACAGAGAAGTATGTTGATGGAATGCAAGTCATGGTTCCCTTCTCTGGGGTTAGGATATGTAATATGTTGGGGAAAATACCCTTTGGGAAATAGGGATGACAGATGATATTAGTGAGGTGAGTATCATGGACTTAATGTAGTCAGATGTACCAGCAAGAGCTACTAAGAGCTGGGGGACCCTCATACCTGAAGAGTGAGATGGCAATTTAATTCTTAGACCTCCCTTGGTAGCCAAACATCCTTCCTCTATGTTTAACACAAGTGTTCTTACCTTCCCTACCATCTATCCACCCCCTGAAAAATAAGTAAACTATATGCACTATATACACTAAACTATATGCATTCTGAGGATGGAGAAGCTTCTGGCATGTTTCTGTTCTCCTAGGCTCCCTGGAATTTGAAACAGATTCAGCTAACACTCACTTGTACAGCTTTTTCCAGCCAGTGTGAAGAGAATGAGACAGAGAGAGAGAGAGACAGAGGAGAGTGTAAGAGAGAGAAGGGGGTGAGAGAATGAATCAAGAGAGAGAGAGAGAGAGAGAAGGGGGTGAGAGAATGAATCAAGGCTCTCTCACACTCTTACCTCATAGAAGTTGATAATGTTAGTCTCTTTGGGACTCAGGAGAGTGATTAAGCCAGTTCTGTCCTTGCACTTGACCTCTGCATTCATTGTGTATCCCTCAGCCTTGACATTTAAGGTCAGAGGCTGGGCTTTCTTTTTCACATTGCAGATCAAATTAAAGTTCACATCTCCTTCTTGCTTTGGTGTGAAGAAAATATCAATTGGGAATCTGGTCAGGGAAGAAGACAGCAGATTAGCTGACAAGGCCAACCTACTATAACCTGCTGAAGAATATGAGCCCGATGGATTAGCATACCCATTATGAGGAAAAGGCATCATCATTCCAACTTACGATGAGTTTTGAAGATTTGCCAGACATGGCGGGACATTGCTTTATGAATTCACAAATACAGTAGATGGCAAGGAAAAAAATATAGAAATGAGAGAAAATATTGAGAAGAGAAGCTGAGAGTTCTCAGTGCTCTACAATTTATCAGGAAAATGAACAATGGGAAATAAGTAGACAGGGATGGGACTGTTCATATAAATTTTAGAGTTGGAAGAGACATGATATAGAGCACTCTGAGGGAAAAAGATTCTCCTGACTAGCAGGCTTAGAACCCCTGCTATATTGGGAGGGTACAGTCATGGGAGACTTTTGCTGTACCTGGACAGTGGTGGGATCCAGCCTTCCATGGGACATATCACCAGGCTATTGCTGAAACCTTCAGAATATCGGGAGTTGTCCTGGAATGCAAAGTGGAACCCCTGCTCCTCCTTGTTGATGATCTGAACGGTCTCCCTGGCTTCTCTGCCTAAGGCGGAAACACCAGCCCTCAGTGGAAGAAAGCCTCATGCCTGCTCCTGAAGTATCTCAGGAGACACTACTCCTCTTAGAACAAATTCTTCAACTTCTTTTCCCTCTCCTCCCAAGCTCTTCAGTTCTTGACTACCTCTCTTCTTTGATTCTGCTCTACAAGTGACCCTCTTCCCTTGGGGGAGATTCTACCTCTTACTTCTAGAACTTTATTCCATCGGTTGCCCGCTCCTGCTAGGTGGGTCCTCTGTCTTGCTCATGGCATCCTAGGTGACTCTGATGACTTTATTTTCTCTCCCTGTTTCCTCGGACCCAATGCCTTTCCCTGCTTTTGTTAGTGAGGGCTTCGCTTTCCCCAGTAGGCCCCTTAACTCTGCCCATGTCTTTGTAAATAGTCTGCATTAAACTCTTTTGAATCAGAGCTCGGGTATGTCATGAGTGTCCTGACAGGGCCCTAATACAGCTTCTGTCATGATTTTGCTTTTTCTTACTTTCCTTGATTACTGTAGAGCATCTATTTTTTTTTTGCATATACTTTAGAATCATTTTATCCAATTCTCCCCCCACCCCTAATCCTTTTGGGATTAAGGTTGCCAGATTTAGAGGATATTATATTAGTATAAGTATGTCCCAACCATTGCATGGGACATACTTATACTGACATACTTATACTAAAAAATTACTCATTGTTATCTGAAATTCAGATTTGACTATGTATCCTGTATTTTATCTGGCAATACCAGTTGGGATTCTAATTGAAACTTGATTTTTTTTAAATTTATTTTTTTTTTATTTATTTATGATAGTCACACAGAGAGAGGCAGAGACATAGGCAGAGGGAGAAGCAGGCTCCATGCACTGGGAGCCCGACGTGGGATTCGATCCCGGGTCTCCAGGATCGCGCCGTGGGCCAAAGGCAGGCGCCAAACCGCTGCGCCACCCAGGGATCCCTGAAACTTGATTAAATTTGCATTTAATTTTGAGAGAACTAGTAAATGTTCACATCTTGTTTGGGGGCATTTTAATAAGATTCCATAGTTTTCTTCATATAGGTCCTACGCTTTTCTTGTTACATTTATCGTTCGATATTATATAGGTTTTATCAATATTGAATGGATTTTTTTGTTTCTGTTTCTAGGTGCTTATCACTAAAAGAAAGAGAAACTATTTATTTTTACATAATTGTCTTGCATCCAGCCACTTACTAAATTATCCTATTGATTCTAGTGGTTTGTTTTGCTTTTCTCTAGAGCCTCTTGAGGTTTTCTATGTATGAAGTCACCAGCAACAGCAAATAAGACAGTTTTGTTTCTTGTTCCCTAATGTTTATGCCAGTTATTGAATTTTCTTGTTTTATTGTATCTGCTAAAATTATTAAGAAAGTATTCAATAATAATGGTGATGATGAGCATCCTTGCCTAATTCTTGATTTTAACTGAAGTGAAAAGTTTAGTGGCTTATTTACAGGATAATATTTGCCTCTTGATTTTGGTTAGTCTTTTTTTTTTTTTTTTAAGAGAGAGAGAGAGAGAGAGAGAGAGCTAGCTCTTGAGCATATGTGTGAGCAGGAGTGGGGCAGAGGGAGAGAAGAATCCCAAGCGAGCTCCACACTCAGCACAAAGCCTGACTTGGGCTTGATCTCATGACCCTGAGATCATGACATCAGTGGAAATCAAGAGTTGGAGATGCTTAACTGATGGAACCACCCAGGTACTCCTGGTTCGTCTTCTTTAAGTTTTCCCCTCTATTCCTATCTTACTATTAGAATTTTTTGTTGAGAATTTCTGCTTAATTTTAGCAATGATTTTTAGTATATGATCACATGGTTGTTCTTTAATCTGTTGATATAATCATTATATTGAAATGCACCACCCTTGCATTCCCAGATTAAATTCTGTTTGTCTCGCTTTTGCTGTTTTTAGTTATTTAATTAATATTTAACATAACATACAGTGTTATATTAGTTTCAGGTATACAGTATAGTGATTCAACACTTCGATACATCACCTGGTGCACATCATTACAAGTGCATTCCTTAATCCCCATCACCTGTTTTATCACCATCTCTCCAACCCCCCTCTTCCTCTGGTAACCATCTGTTTGTTTTCTATACAAGAGCGCTGTTATTATTCTTATACTATACTGCCCATATATTTGTTCAGAAACTTCTGAAACACTATAATCTCATCCTACCTACTTATATATATCAGTATAAGAAATGTATGGAAATATTACATAACAAACTGTCAACATTTTGTTTCCTTGATGGAAAGGATGGGTGGAAAGAGATTAAAATTTTATACAGATTGATTGTCTGATTATAAAGAATATTACTTTTCTAAATATAAAAATCTAATGAGTTACTAAAACATCTTCTGGCTTTAGTTGTATTTTACACACACACACACACACACACACACTCCCCACATCCATGTGATAAGGGATTTGGCAATCACCTCCTTTATTTCCTTCAGGTCTCTGATCAAATGTCACTTTCCCACTGCATACTAGCATCCTTTATTCCCCCTACCCTGCTTTATTCTTCTCTAGAATACTTATTAACATCTGACATGCTATATATTTTCTTTTTTCGTAGTCTGCTTTCTATTACTAGAATGTAAGCACCATGAGGGTGGGGACTTTGGCTTTATTCACAGCATTTCTAGGTCACAGAAGAGTGCCTGGGTCATACAAGGGCTCGGTAATATTTGTTGAGCTGAATAAGTGCCTAAAAGGATGGCAGGAAAATCTGACCCCCTGTGGCACAGACTGAGAGGCAAATACAGCCCATATTCTGGAGGCACATACAAGTAAGATGGGGATAACGTGAGGCTCTAGAAATGAACATAGTCCAGAACTTCAAGGAATCTTAAGAGTAGGATCTGTAGCAAGGCTCCTAAATTTTCTTAGGTTATAGTGTGTGGGTTTAGAAGATACCTGATGGAAATTAGATTGAGAGATAAATACTTTGTGGCTTTGTGAACAGTGATAGAGCACCTCTGACATGCTTCTGGAAGGCACCAGAAAAGTTTCCCACCCAAGTCTGTTCCTGGAGTTCATTGCTGGGTCAGTCCCACTCCCCTCCCTCACAGGTCACACCAACTCAAACATAAACCAATGGGGCAGCCTTACCAATAAGGAGACAACTGAAATTGATGTGTGACTTGTCTAGATTGATGAGAGGATCGGTGGCTTTGCCTACCAGTAGAAAAGGGATGGTGATGTTGTGTTCGGGGATTAAGAAAGCCCAGAATGCTTCTGTGATGTCCAGATGGAAAGGTGTGAACTGGAAGACAATCTAAGGAGACAATTTGGAACAGAGTGGTAAAAAGCATTTAAGTTTGCTCCACATGCCCCTGGAAGCTGACTAGTGCTGGAGTTACAGTGGCTGATATCACCAGATCACCCCTACTCCTACTTTTCTACCATCTCTGTGAAGGCTATAAGTGTGGCTGTTCCAGCAATATCAATATCTGTTTGCCCTGCTCACAGGTCCTTCTGAGGGCCTCTACCCTACCCATAGCCTCTGATGGCTGGGCTGCCGTATTTTCACACCATGTCTTTGTTTGGCATGTGAAAAATAGAGAGAGTCTGATAAAAATATGGAATTTTGGCTTTTCCCAAAAAGTTTGGGAAAATTAGCAACACCAGGCCTACTTGTCTGTGTGGTGATCATCTGGCAGAGAAGCACTGCAGCCAGCCAGTGTTGTGCTCAGCATTCCCTATCATTGTACCCTTGGCCTGCTCCATGCATTTATTTGTGTGATCTCCCTCAAGGCATGTGAAATCATAATTTCTGTTTCATGGATTTGTTTCTGCCTCTGACATTCTCTGCATAACTTACAGGATACAAAGACCATAGATCTATTTTGGCCAATGAATTCATGTTTCTTTAAGTCTGACCCACACCCCAGACCCCTACGTAAACATGAGGACTAAACTGTGGGACATGACTCACTTCTCTCTTTTGCCCTTTGGCCTGACTGAGTAAAAACACATCTGTATCCTTTTACTGCTGTCAATCCTTGGGAAAAAAATAAGTCTTCATGTTACTCCATGAGTCCTTGAGTCCCCAGGCATTAATGTCCAGCTCTCCTTCCCTGCTTTAATAATTTCAGTTTTTAAAACAGCAAATACTAGAGCTCTCCATCTCTCCATGACCAACCAAGAGAGCACAGCTGTGTCATGTTCATAAGGACTGCCTAATGTCTATGCCACTCAAGAAATACGTATTAATTGATGTGCCCTTGGGCTGTCCCCCTCACTCTACCTGTGGTCTACAGCACACTTGCTATGTAGAGAAAGAGAGAGAGAGAGAAAGAGAGAGAATGATTAAAGTACTCTGTTGGGTGGTCTTCATTCATACACACACCTCAGCTTTCTTTTCAGGGTGGATGAGGCCCTTCTCTGTAAGGCATGTGAAGGCTGGAGGGTTCTGGAGACTTTCAGTTTCTTCAGAGGTCCAGCAGAAGGAGTAGGTGCTATTAGTGGGATTCAGGATTGTGAAAGTCCTGGCCGAGGGGGAAATAATTTATTGCAGAGAGTGAAATGTGGGCTGAGAAATAAGAGAAACTTTCTTAGGACCTTCCCTAGCACAGTTTCCCTATCTGGGAATCAGAACTTGTCTGGGCACTTCATTACCTTGGAAATGAAAACTGCATCTCATTTGGGGGTCCAGACTATGACTAGAGTTCTGGACTCTGGAGTAATAATGATGCCTAGGGCACTTTTGTCCCAGTGATCCTCTGTGGCTAAGGTGGTGGTCAGGGATTCTATTTTTATGTATTCTAAAATCTCCCCAGTATTGAAACCAAGGAGATAAATCCAGCTTCCTTATGGAGCAGTTCTCTAAAGTCCAAACCCAGTAGTTCAAGCTTGCTTCTAGGAATTAGCCTCACTCACTTCCCTGAATTCTTCCTCTATGTTCTTTAGAAGGATTGACTGGTATGAAATCAACTGTTGTAAACCTAGACAACTCACCGGAGACTCTTCCCTCCTATGCCCACACTGGTGAACTCAATGACCCGGGTGTTTGAGTCCAGAGCTGCACCACTAGGCCCTCGGAGATCTGGGTTGCGCCGATGACCACTGATGTAGTCAGAGTGTTTCAGGTCAAAATGGCAGAGGGGCAAGAAGCTCCGCCCTTTTACTAATAGGACTGGGCCTTGCTCTCCAGGTGGCAGGTTGGGAATCCTGAGAAGATAAGGTTATTATTACTTATTTTTAAATCAATTGTTGCTTTCTTAGTTGGCTGTAAATGAGTTATATCACCAGAGTGTGAGCTCCATGAAAGTAGAGACTGGGTCTGTCCTGGTCAACAACATAATCTCAGTCCCTGAATAGTGTGTGATACATGGTTGGTGTTCATTCATTAACTGTTTTTTTTTTTTTTAAGATTTTATTTATTTATTCATGACAGTCACACAGAGAGAGAGAGGCAGAGACATAGGCAGAGGGAGAAGCAGGCTCCATGCAGGGAGCCCGATGTGGGATTCGATCCCGGGTCTCCAGGATCGCGCCCTGGGCCAAAGGCAGGCGCCAAACCGCTGCGCCACCCAGGGATCCCTATTCATTAACTGTTGAGTGGATGAATACATGAATGGGCTGAGTAGGAGAAGGCTGAATTCTGGCTCCTTTTCTGTAAATAAGAGTGGCCCCAAGTTATTTCCTCCAGCTGTGGTGACAAAATCTCCGTGCTATAAAATAAGCTTACCCCCTGGGCGCTCTTATAGGCATCTAGTGAAGTATGAAAATTGACAGCGAAATCCTAAAAGAGTATCATGAGATCCTTGGAGAAGGTAAGGTGGATGTGAGCAGACTTAGGTCCAGCACCAAGTTTAGGTGGCCCAGATCGTAGGGGCTCCATGAGGCTCTTATGTCTCATATACATCTCACTACCCCCATGCCATGGTTCACTCAATTCCTTTGTCAGGTGGGTGTTCTGCACAGAGCTTTCCTGGGAGTGGTTAGCACATCAGGGGCTTTCATTGCTAGGAGTTATTGGATTGACTTTTCCTGAATTGGGTCTGAGCCCCCTCTATTCCTCATCTATAAATCAGCCCCACTACCTCCACTCCTGCCATGTGTGTTTACTGTGCTTATTGTGTGCCAGGTACTGTTCTAAGTCTTCACTTGAATTAACTCATTTAATGTTCATGATGCCCGTACAAGGTAGGTATTGTTATTTGCTTTCTACATGAGGAAATCAAGTCTCAGAAGGGGTACTAGAAAGTTTTCCTAAGTTCATACATGCCCAAGGCCTGGAACTCATCTGTCTGTCAGCCATTCTGTTGTTCAGTGGAATCCTGTTTGTGGCTGGGAAGGGGGAAGGAGGAGGGGGAAGAGTCTAGAGAGTTGGTGAGTAACACAAAAGACCCAATTCTCTGTATCTTCCAAATTCTGGGCCCCTTTGAATCTCCCCAAAGGGGGGCACCTGGGTGGCTCAGTGGTTGAACATCTGCCTTTGTCTCAGGTCATGATCCCGGGGTTGTCCCACATGAGGCTCCCTGCAGGGGAGCCTCTGCCTATGTCTCTGCCCCTCTCTCTGTGTTTCTCACGAATAAATAAATAAAATCTTAAAAAAGAATTTTCCCAAAGGGAACTGTGGCAATTTGGGGACTGTAGAGGGGCCCCAAGGCTCAAAAGAATGGTGGTGGTAGTGGTGGGGTGGAAGAGAGGATAGGAGATGTGGAATTTTGTTCTGGGGACCAAGTCTCCTTACTGGCAGAAAAGATTGCTCTCGAAGTCTCCAGTCTCCAGTGGGGAGAATTTCACTTTGAGCTTCTGAGTCTTCCCTGCTGGCACAATGCCTGAGGAAGGGTCCACAGAGAAGGGTGGCAGGGAAACATCATTCCAGTGGTCTGTGGCACTGTCCAGAGTGCTGACCGTGTGCAGCGTGCCCTGGCTAAGTTCGTCTTTTTGAGAGGAACCTAGGGGCAAACAGACAGCCAGTGATATTCTGCATTTGCAGTGGGAGCGCAAGTCCTTAGGGACCCTCTGTGGGGTCTAAGGGCTCACCTCTTCTAGCAGGTACATTTAACTTTGGGCACAAGGGGTAAGGATTGGCTCATATCTCCTGTAGGAGACTCATGAAAATACTTCTATTAATTCTATCAAGTTTTCAAAGTTGTTTTCTTTTGGCTTGAGGAGGTGGGTTGAGGAGATGTCTCAAGAAAAATGGACTGTGAACATAATTTTTGGAGAATCCTTGTTTTAAAATAGGGATTCACAAACTAGCAGCCTATGGATAAGGGCCCATTTAAAAGGTCTGGGAATCTCCAAAACTGCAACAAGAGTAATGGGTTATTTGTCTACTAAGTACTGAGGCCTTTTTCAAGTGCTTTATATGTATCAACTTGGGTCTGAGTGTATATATTTTGAGGGAGACCCCTCATAGCTTTCATCAGTTTCTGCAAGGGCCTGTAATCTCCCACAAGAATAAGGCCTAAAAAGACAAGATTCCCAGGGGTCTGTGACCATGCTGGCCCAGTGGATGGCCAGGGTCCAAGTTCTCCACTCCAGGAGGACTGAGGTCAGGTATTGAGTTTCTTAGGCATGTTTGGCTCTGTAGACACCATGAGACATTTGCTCTGCTTCTTGTTGGCTACTGAGGGGGCCATTGGAGCAGTGTTCATTGCTCCATGAACAAGGCTCTTCTACTAACTGGGAACTTAGTTCAAGCCCTGGGTTTTGCCTGCCATCATATTTACCTTGGTTATCTGGCTTTGCAAAACTGACAGCTTTTGCAGTATCTTCTGAGACCCAGTTGAATTCCAGCTGCACATTTCCTGAGTTAATCAGCTCAAGCCTGCAGATAGATCAGAGAATGGATTTGAGAAATGTGCTGTCGATGATTTTTTTTTTCTGTCTGCACATCATGTAAACTGTTATTTAACTTTTTAAGTCATCACTGTGTTTCTTAAACATTTTTTTCAAAAGGCAGCTTTTAAGCATTTTATCTGACGCCATGCATTTGCTATGCTATATTTTCTTCTAAAGCATGTAAGATATATACATGGCTATTAAAAGTAAAAAATCCAAATGTTTAGCACTTAAAATCATCTGGCACACAACCAGAACCCTATGCAGTGAGCTCTCAGCATGCATCGCTGTAATCCTGAAAAAATTCCATGAGAGAGGAATCAAAATGTTTCTGACAATGGTACCTTCCTTAGGTGCAAATGCCACAGTCCCTCCCTTCCTGAATCATGTCTCACTGGAAACCATGTCCCTGTGGTCAGAGGCTGTTTGACCTCTGCCTGAGATTAATTCACTGGCTGAGATTTGTCTCAAATTCTGAATTAGTGGAGCCTTTCTCACTTCAAGTTTCTCTGCATCTAAGATAAGAATAGAAAATAGAAGCTTTTTCTAGAATCACTTTTGAACTTGATCACAATCACAGGAGAAGGATGAGGCCTTGGCACCAGAAAAATGATTGTGTGAAAGAAAGAAACACAAGTGCTCTTCCTAGTTTTAGGGAAGAGCAGGAATTGAGGGTTAGGGGGCTGTAGGTCTAAGGTAGGGTGTAAGGATTAGGCTTCCATGATCTAATCCAGGTAGACCATGTAGGTATGCCCAAAGTCAAGTGCTTTGACTTCAAGGGCTTGCATTTATTGTGTAAAACTATGAGTACTGGCCATTATCTAGAGAAAATTTTTATAAATTGGAGCAATCTTAGTGGTACAGAATACTTTTGATAAAGAAGTTCTGGGTTTAGATTGGGGTTGACAAACTTTTTTTGCAAAGGGCAAGAGAGCATTTTTTTTTTTTTTTTTGGCTCTGTGTACCATGGGTCTTTGTAGCAACTACTCACTCTGCTGTTATAGTGTAAAAGCAGCCACAGACCACACATAAGCAGATAGACATGGCTGTGGGCTAAAAGAAACTTCATGTACAACATAGGCAGCTGGCTGGATTTGGTCTGTGGGCCACAGTTTGACAACCCCTGCTTTAGGTGAAATAGGTATCAACAGAAGGAAGGTCTCACTTCCTGCCTCATCTCTTTTGGTTCTATAATAATTTGAGAGAACATTTAAAGTGTAACAAAGGCAAAATGAGTTGAACAAGTTAATTACGAATTCTCATAAAGTTGAAATGTCAGTGGTTTACATTTTTGTGCTTGTAATTCTCAAAGAATAGTCTTTCACTGTCTTTGCATATATTGCTCTCTCTGCCTAGAAGGACTTTTTTTCACTTCTTCACCTGGGTACCTCTTATCCTCTAACATTCAGTTGGGGCACCACTGTATTATCAGGGAATGTTGTTTATAGTGAAAATGACCCCTGATTGGTAAATTGCATCTAGTCTGGAGGAATTATGATTCCCTGGAGGGAAGCCATAGCTTGGGGTTCTCTGAGAATAGCGACTCATAACTGGGCATGTCCCCTATAAGCATCTTGGAAGCTGTAGAATGGTTATGAGGATTATTGCCTTCTGTAGGTTGTGGGGCTTCTAAGCTAAGATGGACCCATTGCCTTTCGTGTGGATATTGTCCAAGCTGTCACCTGGGATCAGGGAGAAAAGAACAGTTCCTGGGGAGTAGTGTGGACTGCTGTAGGGACAGTCCCCACTGAGGCTGATGGCCAGCTGCTGCCCTCCTGGTGGACTGTGTTTCCTGACCTATATTTTGATTTTTGGGTGTGAACTTCAACAGCTTTGTGGGCCTGAGTGTTTCCCTGCATCCACGGAGTTACTCTGGTGCATGCCACATGGCTCTGATGCCTGGCATGTGCTATCATAGACACTGAATAAATGTGTGGTGAAGGAATGGACAAATGATGAAATGGAAGAGCTTCTCTGTGATGGTGGGGGGCTTTTGAAGACTCACTCAAACACTCGGGTCTGGTAAACCAGCGTTTCTTTAAAGTGCACGTTGCTTGTATGGCATCGATAGGAAGCGAAATTCACATTGGCACTAATCTGAAGATGCAGTTCTCGATAGTTCTCTTCTACTATGGAGTGGGCAGGCTCAGGGTCTGTCTCTATCACCTGTAACAAAGGTGGAGTCAGCTGACTGACAGGAATAAAGGGCTGGGATGGGGGTTTGGGGGAGACACAGTACAATATTTTACCTGTGCAAATGAGCACTAATGCATAAATTCAAGTTCTAGAGAAAATGATTAAAGCAAGCCTAACAACAAATTACTGAGAGCAGTAGGATTGCAGAGATAAGAGTTTTTTGGTTAGATGGACTCAGAAGAAGGTAGAAGAAAGGAAATCATAAAGATAGGGATAGGCATTAATGAAACAGAAAATAAATAAAAAAAGAGGACCAACAAAGCTAAAAGCTATTTATTTGGAATGACTTAAAAAGTCTTCGATGAGATTGGTCAAGAAAAAAAATGAGTAAAAAAAAAAAAAAGAAAAGAAAAAAAAAGAAAAAAATGAGTAAATACAAATAACCAATATCAAAAATAAAAAGGAGGACATTACCACCAATCCTACAGATTCAAACAGAGGATAAGAAAATATTATAAATAATTTTATGAAAATACATATGAAAACTTAGTCAAAGGGCAAATTTCTAGGAAAATAATTTAATAAAATTAACTCAAGAACAAATAAAAAGCCTGAAGAGTTATAATACTATTAAAGAAACTGAATAGTAGTAAAAAAATCAAAGAAGACCTAAAGAACTAAAATTTGTTAATAGATAAATTAATATTATAAAATTGTTAATTCTTCTTAAACTCACTTATAGATGCAATCCAATTCCAATCAAGCTTCCATTAGGGTTTCCATAGTACTTGGTTAGTGGGTTCCAAAATTAGAAAAATAAAGGACTAAGAATAACTAAAGCACTTCAGAATAAAACAGTATGGAAAAGAGACTTGCTTCAGATACTGTGGCTGATTATGAAGCTTTTTTTAAAAAAGATTTTTAAAAAAGATTTTATTTATTTATTCATGAGAGACACAGACCGAGAGAGAGAGAGAGAGAGAGAGAGAGAGGCAGAGACACAGACACAGGCAGAGGGAAAAGCAGGCTCCATGCAGGAAAAGCAGTCCCGCCCAACGTGGGACTCGCCCAACGTGGGACTCGATCCCTGGACTCCAGGATCACGCCCTGGGCTGAAGGCAGATGCCAAACCGCTGAGTCACCCAGGGATCCCCTCAACCACCCAGGGATCTCCAGATTTTTTCTTTATTTATTTGAGAGAGAGAGAGAGAGAGCGCACAGGCAGGGGGAGAGGCAGGCAGAGGAAGAGGGAGAAGCAGGCTCCCTGCTAAGCAGGGAGCCTGATGTGGGGCTCAATCCCAGGACTCTGGGATCATGACCCGAGCCAAAGGCAGATGCTTAACCAACTGAGCCACCCAGGTGTCCCTGATTATGAAGCTATAGAAATTAAGGTAGGGTAAAATTGGCATAGGGATAGAAAAATTGACAATGAAATAGAATATTGAGACAAAAAACACCCTAGGTATATATGAAATTTAGATGACAAGGGAGTCATGGCAGGTCACTAGGAAACAGAAGGGATAAACAAAAAAGGGAGTTGGCTAGGTTAGTTATCTAGATGGAAAACTATGAAATTGGATCCTTGCCTCATACCATCATACATAAAATCCAGGTGGGCCAAGGGCTTAAATAGAAACAGCAAAGTTCTTAAACCTTAAAAAAATGCATATTTTTTCTTCCCTGATAGGGAGGGGTTTTAAAAACAAGACACAAATAATAATATATATAGAAGATGAGATTAATAAATGTATCTTTATCCATCAAAAGATACATCAAAGACAGTAAAAAGATAAGCTATAAATTTGGTGAAGACATTTGCAGACAAATAATAGGAAAGAATAGTAGAGTTTATCAAAAATAAAATAACTCATACAAAGGATAAGCATCATAATTGAAATGACCAATAATCATATGAAGACATATTCAACTTTATCAGTGGTTAGGGAAATGCAAAATAGCCCCCAAAGAGACCATTTCCCATTCATTTAAATGATAAAAACCAAGAGGTCTGGCAATGCCAAGTTGTGGAGAGAATGTGGATCAGTAAGATCCCTTTGCCGATAGGAGTGTACATTGGTATAGCCATTTTGGACAACATTTGGGCATTACTTTGGAAAGCTGAATTTCATATATCCTATGGCTTGGCAATTCCACTTCGAGGAATATAAACGTTTGCAAATGAACACCATTTGACATGATCAATAATGTTCACAGAAATACTGTGCATGATAGCAAAACCGCAAATAGTTTTCAAAAGAAGAGAGAATGACAAATAACAGTGGAATTTTATATAGCAGTGAAATGGGTATACTATAGCCACATGCAATGATATGGATCACATGCATTACAACCTTTTTTTAAAAACTAAAGTTAAAGACTACAACTAAACAGTATGCCTTTTACAATGCATAGGTAGGGGCGCCTGGGTGGCTCAATTGGTTAAATGTCTGCCTTTAGCTCAGGCCATGAGCCTTTGAAGCAGGGAGTCTGTTTCTTCATCTCCCTCTGCTGGTGCTCGTGTTCTCTCTCTCTCTCTCTCTCTCATTTGCTTGCTCATGCTCCCTCTTTCCCAAATTAAAAAAAAAAAAAAAGAAAGAGTGCATAGGTTAAAAAAGAAAGAAAAAATAAAAATCAAGGGAGTAAGTAAACAAGATTCAGGATCGTGATTACCTCTAAGAGGGAGGCATGGGGATGAAATGGCTGAGAAGCACACACCTAATCCATGTTTTACTTCTTATGTTGAGTGTGAGTTCATCTCTATTTATTCTACCATTAAAAAGAAACCAACCAAGGACTAATTAAAAGAGGGGCATGCTTGGACCACAGATGAGATTCCATCATGAACCAAAGATTATAACTGATCTAATTCTGGACACCCGAGAGAAAGAAGAGATAACTAGAAGGCTAACCACGATGTTGAAGAAGGTGGGAGGACTTGCTTCATGAGGCATCCAGACTGAAACTAAAGCTGTATGGATCAGGATGTGCACGTCGTGAGGCTGGCAGGTGACATGCTTGCAAGTTCAGTTTGTCACTTCTGAAATCAAGGTCAAGTGAAATGGAAAACTTTTTTTGTTTTGTTTTGTTTTGCTTTATCTGTTGTGTGTGTTTGTGTGTGTGTGTGTTTTGTCTGTGAAGGAAGGAAATGATGAGACACTGCAGTGGGGAGCAGCAGGCACTCAACTATATGGCAGGCCTCGTCAGATTTGTGCCTGATGTCCTCACTTACCTTTCGTTTTGTAGCAAAAGTCCCAGGTGTGTTTCTGTGAACATCCACCCATTTAACCGTGCGCATGCGGTCATCCCAATCAGGGACCTGGTCTGCAGGGAACTGAAATGTGATCCTGGAGAGCTTGCACTTGACCCCCATCTTCTTCAGATTGATGGGCACATCTGACTTCATGGTCACTGCTATATCCTTGGCACATCCGGGGTGGAGGTGGCCAATCTGGGGAAAAGCCTGGTATTAGTATTTTTGGAAATCCGAGCTTGAGGACTTTTGATACCTGATAGTGACATTCTAGAGAAGGGGTAGAGCCAAAAGTCTTCACAAAAATACATCATTCAAACCTGCATCTGTGAATTGTCTTAAATATGTACAAGAGGTTCTTTTTTTTTTTTTTAAAGAGGTTCTTATATAGAAATACAATCCTAAAAACAAACCATTACTTGCCATGGGCACTATTCTAAACCTTTATACAATTTTGCTGATCCCCACAACAACCCTATGAGATGTATAGCTATTACCTCTATTCTATAGGCAAGGAAACTTGTAACTTGCTCATGGTCCTCCCATGAATACTGGAAGGTCTGGATTACGCCCCAGACAGTATGGCTCCAGGAACCACACTGTTAACCTGTGCTTCTTCATCAGTGTCACCTGTATGAATTATGGACAGATGCACACAGTACATTAGCAGTTCTCAGAGTGTGATCAGGTGACCCTTGGGACCCCTAAGACCTTTTCAGGAGCTCATGAGGCTCAAAACTACTTTCATCATAATACTACGATGTTAGTTGACTTTTTCACTTTCATTTTCTCATGAGTATACAATGGAGCTTTCTACAGGTTACATGACATACAATATTGCCACAGATCCAACAGAGAAGCAAATAGGAGAATCTAGCTACTTCTATTAAGCCAGATATTAAAGAGATTTGTAAAACTGTGAAATAATGCCACTCTTTTCACTAAATTTTTATTTTGGAAAACAGCCATGTTCATTAAAAAAATGGTATTTATATTAACATTAATGGGTTTATTATTTAAAAATGAATAAATACATGTTTTCAGATATTCTCAGTTTTAATTTATAATATGGTAAATATCAATAGACATAACCCACATAAGCAAAAGCTATTTGGGGTTCTTCAATAATGTTTAAAAGGGCAAAAGAGTCCTTAGGCCAGAAAGGCTGCAATTCACTGAAGTATACCAGATAAATGGGAAATCTAATTTGGTCTATAGCATAAAATCATTTAGGTTTAGCATGTATAGGGGATCCCTGGGTGGCGCAGCGGTTTGGCGCCTGCCTTTGACCCAGGGCGTGATCCGGGAGACCCTGGATCGAATCCCATGTCGGGCTCCCGGTGCATGGAGCCTGCTTCTCCCTCTGCCTGTGTCTCTGCCTCTCTCTCTCTCTCTCTCTGTGTGACTATCATAAAAAAAAAAAAATTAGCATGTATAAACACACACGTGTGTGTGTGTGTGTGTGTATACACACACACAATAGTCCTATCATATTTCTGACAGATATAGAAACTCTCCCTCTGCTGGAAGATGAAGGAAGAAGAAAGCTTAGTATTTTCCAAGGCCACGAATGCGTGTATGTGTGTGTGGGGTATATGCATGAGTGTGTGCACATGAGTACACTAAATAAATGGACTATCTGAAGCTTATCTCTACCTGTTTTGAGTGACACCTTACATCCCTCCAGGAAACAAAGCTTCCTGATAGCCCTCAAAGATTTAAAAGCGACAAAGGGGGCTCCTGGTGGCTCAGTCAGTTAAGTGTCCAACTCTTGATCTCCGCTCAGGTCTTGATCTCAGTGTCATGAGCTCAAGCCCTGTGTTGGGCTCCATGCTGGGCATAGAGCCTACTTAAAACACTAAAAAAAGTGACAAAATAGGGTCCCAACTCTCCTTGCTCTATCCACCCTAGAATTCTATAGGTTTATTGAACAGACTTGGTGACTGAAACAGAGCAGGAGGCAGCAGATACATCTGGGTATATCCATTGTCCTGGGAACTCAGCAGTGAACTGTCTATGAAAAACAACAAGTAGCCAGAGGCTAGATCAGCTACTGTGTTGTCTCAAGCCTTGTATGATGTCAAACTTTGGTCAGCAATTTATAAAACGTGTGTGCTGTGAGATGCTAAAAGAAAGGGTCAGGAAATTCCAGGTAAAACAAGTTAACCAGGTTTGAGTATGCTGACTGGCCCTGGGCACCTTTAAGACAAAGATGTAATTTGCAGATTTGCTAAATCTCAGCTGTCCACAGAACCCAGTACCCCCATTTTAGCTTGGAGTGAACCACTTTGGCAGGACTATGCTCTAAAGAACATACACCTTGGGGGATATAGGTCTACACTCTGGGATAGGAAGGCTGGGACCTGTTTTCATCCACACAGGCTTCTATGGAATTCCTCAACATCGGCCTAGCAGCCATTGTGGCGGAGCTCATTCTCTGTTCTGAGACTAGAGGAGACACAAACGGTGTCCTCTGGTACCTGGTCTGATTAAAGGGATGGTTACTGGGCTGTTTCTCAGCTTGAGAACCATCCATCCCATCCCATGTATTCATGGGAACAGACTGACAATCAAATAAGAGTTGGCTTATGCATAAAGAAGTCCAGAAAACAGTGAGTGGCTTTCACTTACCTGTGGGGAAAAGGAAACTGTAGCTAAAAGGGGCCATTCAAACCGTATGACGTTCACTTGGCTGTGATTAGTGATTGTGAAGCTCACATTATAGCTGTTTCCAATGTGGCAGTCCCCAAACTGGATGTGGTCCACCAGAGCAGCTATGGATGGAAGCAGAAGGTGAGTCCTCCCTCACCTCTCCTCCTAGGGCTCACTTCCCTAGGAGGCAGCACCTGAAAGACATGGGGCCTCACCCTCCTGCATCCCTCCCTCCTTTGATGATTATTTTGGAAAAATTTAGAGTCCCTTAGCTTAAGCTTTCGCTCCTTGGGAAATCTGTTTGTCTATCCATCCATCCGTCCATCCATCCACCTTGGCCCTAACCTCCAAGAGAAAAATATAGGTCCCCAACTCTATTTGTTTGCTGAAACAATACTACTAACAGCTAAAAGAAGATAAAATAGGATAAAGAAGATGTGGTCTATGTATACAATGGAATATTACTCAGCCATTAGAAACGACAAACACCTGCCATTTGCTTGGACATGGTTGGAACTGGAGGGTATTATGCTGAGTGAAATAAGTCAATCGGAGAAGGGCAAACATTATATGGTCTCATTCATTTGGGGAATATAAATAATAGTGAAAGGGAATAAAGGGGAAAGGAGAAAAAATAAGTGGGAAATATCAGAAAGGGAGACAGAACATGGAAGACTCCTAACTCTGGGAAATGAACTAGGGGTGGTGGAAGGGGAGGAGGGTGAGGGGTGGGGGTGACTGGGTGGCAGGCACTGAGGGGGGCACTTGACGGGATGAGCACTGGGTGTTATTCTATATGTTGGCAAATTGAACACCAATAAAAAATAAATTTATTATTAAAAAGATAAAAGAAGATAAAATACAAAAGTCTTTGTTATACTTGAATCATAGATAAATGATGAGTAATTTTTAGTATCAGTATGTCCCATATAATACTTTGGGACACACAAATAATAAAAAGCTCTTCTTTTTTAAAATCTGAAATTCAAATATAACAGGGACTCCTGTATTCTGATTTTCTAAACCTGGTAACCCTATTTTAAGTATCAAATCTGCTTTCTGAACTAGGGTCACTGCTGGCTCCTGCTTGACCCCTGACAAGAGAGATGTCACCTTGTAGCTGCAAATGGGTGAAACGCCATACATATGAGGAGTGTTGATTTTAAGCCATATCATATAGACTGTCTAATGCTACATTCTAGCACTATAATAAAGCTCCTAGAAAAAAACTATGAGAATGTGTTTATAACTCATTTCATACTAATTAGCTACACAATTAGGGTGCTTTTTGATAATAATGATGAAATAAATTTTCTCCTACCCCAAAGAATATAGTCAACCAAATGAAGCTGCAGTACTTGATAAGACCACAGAGGAGCAAGTCTTAAGCTTTAATATATGCACAAGTCACCCCAGGATCTTGCTAAATAAAATGTAGACTCTGCTTCAGTAGGCCTGAGGTGCAGGTGTGGCTCTGCCATTCTCATTTCTAACAAGCTCCTGGGTGCTGCTGCGGCTGTAGGTCCTCAGACAGTGCAGTGAGTGGTGAGGCTATAGAGAAAGATGTTCTAGAGACAGCACAAACCTACACCTTCTTTAATCAGGGAAGCCCACGGTTTCTCTTGGAATGTCTAGGATACACGGTTCCTATGGAACAGACAATGTCAATGCAAGCCAGCTGAAAGAAACAGGGAAAACTAGACAGATACATATCTGTGCTCCCTTAGCTAATCTAGAATATGAATTTTGAATTTCATGTTTTAGCTAAACTGAAATTAGCTAAAACTATAAGCTCCCCAAGGCAGAGACTCTCTTCTTGCTCTTTGGAGCTCCAGGGCTCAGCATGGTGCCTGGTACATACATGCTGATGCTCAATAAATAGTCCTTAAGGGAACATGTGATTGAAGTCATTGTCTGAGCCAGGAATGATGGAACATACAGTAATGAAGAGGAGATGCTTTCCTAAATTCCCAGGAAGCTGGATGATCTGTTATTTAAATTATACTCTTATTTAAAATGACCTGAGCCAACAGTTGTCAATACCTTACTGCTCTTTCTCTCACCTGTTACCAAGTCTTCCATAGTATTTTCCTCGATGATCTCAGAGATCTCTGGGGTCTCGGGGCTACTGGAAACCACCAGCCCATGGATGTTGTCCAAGGTGATGTCATCCTCGTAACCCTCTCCTACCATGTGGATGATAGTCTCCTCATACTGGTTGTTGATCACTGACAAGTGGATGATACCTGTCATTCTCCCAACCTTCTGGGATTGGAAAACAACCTCAAATCCAGCTGTGTTTCCAGGAGGAACAACCAGAGAGGCTGTGTGAGCTTTCTTTGCTGCAAAAAGAAGAGAGAGACCATAGAGAGTGAGAAGCAGTTTAAAGGAAGATGTAACAAAAAAGATCCTGACTCAAGGGAGGGAATGTGTGGGAATGAGACTTACCTACAGAGGCCACTGGTGATGAGATGGAGCATCTTACTCTGGCTGGGTCCTCATTAGTTCCCTAACAAAACAGCTCCTGGGACCCGTTGCCCTCTAGAAGCTATACTTCCCCTACTTACCTTTTGCATGTGGTTTGTTTTCCTCTGTGATGTAGATGTAGGAGGTGGTGGGGCTCCGTTTCAGGGAGAAGACACCTTGTTGGTCCTTCAGATCAACATGTAGCTGGCAGAAGGAAAGCAAGGTTGAGTGTTAAGCTTACAGGCTGCTCATGGGTTTTGAGTCTGGATTGAGACACAGCACTGTTTGGGAAGTACCCAAAAAGTCATTGTGCCCAGTGTTCACTTTTTTGAATTTTTGATTAAAAGGTAGATAAAATAAATATCAGACAAGGGGAGGAAAATGAAAGTTTAGTTTAGCCCTTACTATCCAAGTAAGGAACTGGGGGTCCAGAGAGTATAAGTGACTTTCCAGATCACTCAGCTAAATAGTATCAAAACGGGCTTGCCAAGAACTCTGCTGTTGACAGAGCTGGCTGTAACATATACACTAGACTAATAAAATGGAAATTAATACTCATCATTCTATAAAGGCTTACATGAATATGAGTTCCTAAAAATCAGTATCTCCAGGTGCTAACGCATTAGTTGCCTGATAGTGTCATATTGAGCAGCCTGACAAGTTAAGAAGAAAACCAAAGTGGGCTTCTGGCCTAGGTGGAGAAAAGGGATGCTTTCTGGACCACCATAGCTGATTAAAAAACTAAAGTCATTTATCTGATTTTAGGTATGGCAACTCAGCAGACAGTTTTAGAAGATAGTAATGCTGGTACCATCACAAATATGATTGAACAGTATAAGAAGTGAGGCAAAAAGAAGAAAGAAATAGTGACACTTCAAAGGAAGCTTCTGAGAAAAAATATATGTTTATAAACAATCTTAGTAAGAAACTACATGGAGGATTTATATGAAAAAAATTGACATAAAAAGATCTTGGTAAATGGATGGGAACTCTAAATCTTGCTCTTGAGAGCCTAAATACTCTAAAGGTAGAAATTCTTCCCAAATAATTTCTAGGATTTCCAGTTGGATTTTCTGAGAAACATTATAAAATGATGTCTAAAGTTCATCTGAGAAACTAGATATGCAGAAATTGCTTAAAAATTAGAAAAATGGGGAATGGGTAAGCAGTAGTTTACTGAACTAGATGCTAGAACATTTTATAAAACTACAATCATGGTCTATGGGGTGAAGGTCACCATGGCAAAGGCATGTGAGCAGCTGACGACATACAGCTTATTAGGTTCCACTTCAATGGAAATAATTCAGGGTAATGGTACACTAGGTAATATGGATTCAAAACAAACAAAGTAAGATGAGAACAACAAGAGAAACACATTTTTAAAGCATCACAGAGCTAAGAACATAATGAAGAGTAGCCAGACCAAGGTCTAGAAGAGCATGGTAATCCAGAGAGGCCAGCCTAAATTTCTGAGGGTGTTTTTGACTTTGAGTGTTTGCCAGTCTAGAAGAGGCAGGTGGGAAGCTCAGTTGTGCTTTTGATGGCTTCTTGGTGCTAAGAGGGCAAAAATCTTGTGAAAGGTGGATATCTTCTTTCCTATAGACTAGGACCCCAAAGGACCTGCCAACAGGACCAAAGATAGTCTGGATATAAACCAGCTGCCCCAAGGGTAGCAATGCTGCTTTGAGTCATATATATAATCCAGAAAATCTCAAACCCAAAACTAGTTTTTGTGATCCTGAGTTTCTAATGTCCCCAAGTACTTGGCAGAGGCAAATGAAAATGGTCTCTGAAGAAAAATAACATCACCCTTAGTCTTGTTATTTCTTTTTTTTTTTAGTCTTGTTATTTCTAAGTAATGTTTCAAGTATAATACTCAACACATGATTGAAGATAACCAGGCACATGAGGAGAAAGGACAACATGGGCAAAAATGAGCAGAAATAGCAGATATCAGAAACAGTTCCACAGGGATTCCAGATTTTGGAATTACCAGGTATAGATGGCACAATGGTTGTGATTACTATGTTCAAGAAATAAAGCCAAGTCTGAAAATTTCAGCATAAAACAGGAAATCCTAAAAACGGATTATGTGTATTTGAAAAGCAGCCTAATAGAAATTCTAGAACTGAAAAATATAATAACTTAAGAGCTCAATGGAAGGTTTAATAGAAAATTAGATACAGCTAAAGGGAAAGTTAATGAGCTGAAGATAAGTCCCAAGAAATTATGGAGAAAAATGGATGGACAATGTAGTGAGGTGGTGAGACATATAGGACACAAAGGGAAGGTCTTCCACACAGTGAATTGCCCCCTCCCCAGAAGGAGAGATGAGACAGTATGGAATAGGAATAATATTTCAAGACATGTTTAGAATTTTCCAAAACTGACTTAAGACATAAACTGCAGAATCAAGAAGCCTGGTGAATTCCAAGAAGGAGAAATGAAAAGAAATCCATACCTAGACACATCATAGTGAAACTGCAGATGACTAACATAAAGTGAAAATGCTAAACAAAGCCAGAAGAAAAAGATCGCCTTAACAGAACATTTTAGACACAGCTGGAATGATAGCTCTCATTTGCTGAAAGAAAACAACTGCCGAGTGAAAGTTCTATAGTCAGTAAAAATTACACTAAAAATGAAGAAGAAATGGAGATTTTCAAATACAAGCTGAGAGAATTCACTACCAGCAGACCTGCATGAAGGGAATAGTACCGGCTATTATTCTTCAGGAGGTAGGCAAAGGATCTCAGATGGGAGGATGGCTATGCAGGAGTGAAGAGCAATATAAATGGTGACTATGTGGGTAAGCTGAAATGAGCCTTGACTGTATAAACAGCAAAACCCAACAATGATAGTAAGAACATCTTGTAGGGTTTAAAATATAGAGAGAATCCAAAGCCTCCCACGAGTTGTCCTTATTCCACCCTTCTATGTTTATCTCCCACTGCTCTTCTAGTCCCTGTGCTCTCACGAAGCTGGGTGCTTACTCATTCCTGTTTGTACTGGACACATTTTTTGCTTTTTTGCCTTTGAATAGTTTTCTTCCTCCAGCTGGGATGCACTTACTGTCATGCTCCCTTCCTGAAACCCACCTATCCTGCCATGCCCAGCTTCCATGTCACTTTATAGTGAAATTTTCCTTGATTCCCCTAGATGGGAATAGATCACTTTCAAATGTCCTACAATTTTCTGTAGAACCCTTACACAATGTATGACCTTTTTTTGTGTGTGGTTAAATGAAAGCACAATTTAATCACTGAACTAAAATCCCTTCAGATGTGGCATCTCTCACCCCTATGGAGGTTTCTTTTGTTTCTTCCTTATTAAAAATGCAGTGCTCATTACAGAAAGAAGTGAAGGACAAAGAAGACACCAAGGACACCCATAGTCCTCCTCACTCTGCTCAGGGTATATCACTGCGCACTGGCTTCACATAGTAACTATCAGTGCGCTATGTAATCTGCTTCCTTACGCTCCTGGAGTGTGGATGCTATGGCTGACGCGGCTCTGCATGCCCCATGTCTCACACAGGTTAATGTAGGAGGAAAATCAAAGAAGTCCTTTCGAGGATCAGGTATGGTGGAGACCTCTATGTTAGAAGTCTTACTTCTGAATCATTCTTCTCCCTTTCCATCCCACACTTTGCCTCCAGCAGTACCTGGGCAGGGATGGTGCCATTATTCTTGAGGATGAGAGGCAGCTTCTCTGAGTGACCAAGCAGAAGCCTCTTAAAGAGGAGCAAGGGGTTTCCATATTGGTTGCAGAGGACTGGCCGCACTACGGTCACCCGAGGGAGGTTCCCTTCCCCGACGATATCAAACACAAGGCTTCGGTTCTTGGTCAGGCTGCTGCAGGGAACAGGAAGACAGAGGCCTGTCAGCCTGGCATGCCAGGAATGATGTTCCATAGAGGGTGTGGCCCGTAGCCCTGCCCCAGGAGAGGGAGCTGGGGGTGCTGGTACCTAGGCAAGCCATCCAAGGTAGCCTCGAAGATACACTGGTAGGTCTGCATGGTCTGCGGGGTGAAGGTCACCGTGGCAAAGGCATGTGAGCGGCTGGCAACACACATCTTGTTAGGCTCCACTTCAAAAATGTCAACGATTCGAGCAACGAGCTGAGGAGGAGGAGCAGGGATCAGCGTGTTAGCCACTTTGCATCTACATAGGGCTTCCTTCTTGTCTCGACTGCCCTTGCTGTGAAATCTTCCTCACCTCAACTCTGTGGTTGACAAGGTCCATTTCCTACATAGTCATACCCCTAGAAGGAGCAGCCTACACACTCTGGGACCCACCCCTGAGCAATAACTAGCGGGACTTGGCTACACCCATTTGACTCAAAGAGATGAATTAACCCAAATCTCAGATACCACCTCGCTCTCTCTCTCTCTCCCTCCCTCTCCACTCTCTCTCAAACAAATTAAGATGACCAGAGATCATTGGCAGTTGCTGATGGAGAGCTGAACTGAAGCCAGACTAGAGAATAGAACAACGGAGATACCGTGAGTGAGTGGCATGTGGCCTTTGAGCTTCTGCTGGTTTTCTGAAAGTTGCATTACAGGTGACAGTTCCAGTCCCATACAGCTCTGGCTACAGGGTATGTTCTGACCTTTGTCTGAGGTCTCTGATTTATTGAAGCAAACCTTTCTTGTTTGGACTATCCTGAATTGGTATCTGCAACTCCAAGAGCTTTAGCTGCAACAACCTCCCATAGCATTTTATCTGTTCCCATCTTGTGGCAGATTTTTGGGAAGACCGTAGGGACTATAGGGACCCTGGTAAGGCCTCAAAATGATTTTTTTTATTCTTAAGAGTGACAAATGGGATTCAAGACTGACTATTCGCTCTTGTTTTTAAGCTGAAGGCACTAAGATTTCTTCGCTCTTTTCAAGGGATAGTCTGCAGATTAGGGAGGAGGAGACTATATGTCTACAAATCCCCTATTAAAAATCTTTTAGAAATCAGGCTCTCTCACTCTTTGTTTTTAGTGTAGAATAGGAAGAAACCTTCCCCTGTCAAAAAAAGGTCAGAGGGTAATGACTGGATGTCACCAGGGCCTGAGACAAGTCATACAAGGGATGAGATAGTCTTTCAAACCCTACCCCTCTGTAGTGACAGTCCCTTGGGAATGCACACCCTCTCTGCAGCCCTAGACTATGCCGACCCTGCAGTGATCTCCCCACCACTATCAGCCATGTGAACGATGCCAGCTCTGGGGGCACGAGGACCACCTGGGCTAAGAGTCCACTTTTGGGCAGAGAACAAAGTGGCCAAGGTGAGATTAGGCAGTATTTGTAGCACATCTGATTGATTGTTATTGACTGAGCTCTCTCTTTCTTGGCATCCTAAATTTTCTGTTCCACTGTGAGGACAAAGGATCTCAGTATGGTCTCACTTGGAGAGGAAGGGAACTCTGAATCTACAGGCCCTGAGAGGGACATTTATTATTTACCTCCTGTATGGGTAAAGCTTGGCTTTAAACCTAGCCTATATCCCTAGGCTTCATTTTCCTAATTAAAATGAGGAGAGTAATATAAAGTCTAATAATACAAACTTTCTGTGAGGGTGAACTGAGGCAATAAATGTAAATAACTTAACACAGTGCCTAGTATGCGGCAGGGGTCAATAGATGCTCATCCTTTCTCCTTGTCCTTATAACCTGACATCCCCCAAATTCTTTTTTTTTTTTTTTAAATTTTTATTTATTTGTGATAGTCACAGAGAGAGAGAGAGAGAATGAGGCAGAGACACAGGCAGAGGGAGAAGCAGGCTCCATGCACCGGGAGCCCAACGTGGGATTCGATCCCGGGTCTCCAGGATCGCGCCCTGGGCCAAAGGCAGGCGCCAAACCGCTGCGCCACCCAGGGATCCCCCAAATTCTTACCGGACAAATGCACAACATGAGACATGCTGCCTGAGCTGGCACTCATCTTTGGCTCTCCCCACAATGCTTCATCTATTACAGACAGAGCTGGGTGTTTGCTGGATGAGTGAGTTGCTCATCAGTGTGTACCACTCTCAAACCCAGAGGAGGCACCCACTGGGACAAATGTATACTCTTGGCCTAGGGGGAGACCGCCCAGTTACCTCACATGACTTCCAGCAGGGGTTGAGAGCCAGATAATCCCCACTCAGGTCTAGTGGCTCTAGATCAGGGTTTCTAAGAGCTCATTCCAAGGCTTCATGCCAACTACAGTGGGCCAGGGCCATTTGGGGCTGCTTACCTTGTTGGATACAGGCTTAACTACGATGTTCACATCGCAAGCAATCTTTCCCACATTGCTAATCTTGAACCGAGCCTTGGCCTGATGACCCACCAGGACATTGCAGAAGATGAACTTGTTCTCATCCTCCACGAACAGCCCTCCACTCTCTATTGTCTGTAGGATGTTGAGCAGGTTGGCACTGCTACAAATCTGGTGCTCCTCAAATATCAAGGCATTGTTGTCAGTCACAAAGGCTGGAGAGAATGAGAGACAAGGCCTGATAGCCCAGTTTCTGTTTTTCTGTAATTGCTAATGTCAAGATGTGGATTCTGATGGAGGACAGTCATATATAGAGGAGCTGTAGAGGAATTCACACAAGGGGGTGGGAGTGATGGCACAAATTCCATCTTCTCTTCCTTTTTTGTACTGCTCTTATTTGTTGTCAGACCCCAACCAATATGTTTCTCCCAGTGGTAAGGAGAGGTTAGATCTGGGATCTGGGGTGGGCTCAGGAAGGAAGTGGGCATTTGGCCCATGTTGATGCAAAGCAACAGGGTTCTGATGGTCAAAGCAAGAGGAGTTCTCTCTGCACTTTACCTGAATCTTGCCTAGTTAAAGCTAGAGTATGCACAGTCATTGATCACTGCTCTCTGTACATATGTTGCCTATAGGGAATTGGTGGGCCGTGAGCAGGATTCAGTGGTCCTGGGTCTTGCGCCATATCCCATTACACCATGACTCCCAGATAGCACTATTTGTCTGAGAATTCCTGGACCAAACTCTAGAAGACTAGAAGTCTAAAGCTGCAAATCTTTTAGGTGTATATGCCTTGTAAGTCTTTTAAGGAAAAATATGGCTAAAGACACTAGAGGGAGTTCTAAGGACCCATAGGAAGCAGTGCAGCCATTTCGGCTAAACATTTGCATGGTGAGAAGGGGAGGGTCTTTTAAGAGGGTGCTGTCCAAAAAAAAAAAAAAAAAAGAGGGTGCTGTCCATTCTGAGTGCTCAGTACCTGGCAGACAGGCTTCGGCCAGCAAGCTGTAAGGAATGCCAGCTGGCTGGTCTCTTGGGTCTCGGTCAGATATATCGATGGCTATGAATTCCTCACACCTTCCCACCGGGTCAGCCACGCAGTCGACAGTGATCACTTGAATTCCTCCGGAAGGGATGGAGCCGAACCCGGGGTACACAGTGAACATGCCATGGGTAAAGCGAGCCTGCAGGAAAGGTGGAGGGGTTGGGAGGGGTGGAGGTAGAGTGAGTGAGAGTCTAAGCCCTTACACCAGAGTTTTGAGATGGTGTTAAGAGGGGACTGGTGGGGCCTCTCCTCCAGGCTCTCTCTGAACCCCAGGTTTCTCCTGGAGGAAGGGAGGGAATGGGGAATCTTTAGGGACAGGCTCCCTCTGTGTTTCTTTCTATGCACATTCCTTCTGACCAACTGTGACTGGATGGGAGCTTAAGGAAACAGACATATTCCATGTCTGTACAACTCTTACCCAGATAGGAATCTGCTGGCAAAGGGGCACAGAACACTGTTAAGGTTGTAGATTCCTGAGTCAGATACTCATGAGTTTGAATCCTACCCCTGATATAGTTTAACTATTTGATCTTTGATAAGTGACTTTCCTGAGTCTCAGTTTATCCATGAAATGGGGCTAATGCCCCTACCTTGAGTTCCTGGAGGCTTCAGTGAAAAAGAAAAAATGTGTGTAAGGCATTAACATAGCATCTGGCAAGAATTAGTACTCAAAAAATGGGATATTATCATACACTCTTCTGGTTCCTAGGAGCTTCCTTCCTCTTCTTCCCCCCACAACTAGCTTCACTGATATATAATTGACATATGACATTGTATTAGTTTAGAGCTACAATGTGCTAATTTGATACTGGTATATACCACAAAATCATTACCACAATAAAGTTAGTCAACACGTCCATCAGCTTACATAATTACCATTTTTTTTTGTGATGAGAACATTTAAGATCTACTTTTAGCAACTTTCAAAAATATAATACAGTACTGTTAACTAGATTCACCATGCAAATATTAGATCCCCAGAACTTATTCATCTTATAACTGGAAGTTTATACCCTTTGACCAACATCTCCCCATTCCTCCTACCACTCCCAGATCCTTATGATCACATCGGGCTGAGGATAATCCAAGATAATCTCCCCAATCTCGAGGTTCTTAATATAATCATACCAGAAAAGTTGATCACCTATCATCTGGGAAATGCAAATCAAAATTATGAGATATCACCTCACACCTGTTTGAATGGATAGTATCAAAAATATATTGTGCACTGTTGGGGGAATATAAATTTGTAAGAAGGAGAAGGTTTGGGAAATAAGAACACAGTTGAGTGTTGTCTCAAAGGAGCTAGGTCACACTGAGGACAAAGAACAGCTGAGATGCGTGGACTTGAAGCAGTAAGTGGGGATAAAGGAATGATGGTCAGAGAAAGGAATCTTAGAAATCAAGAGTCCAGAGGTACCTAAGTTTCCTTTGATGTGAGATCCAGGGTGTGACCTTGTAAGTGAACTGCCAAGGTGAGAAAGCAGACAAGGCCATTGTAACTGAAAGTTAGGGTATTATAGAGAGGCTGCTTCACTGAGGGCAAAGAAGATACAGTAAGTGAAGAAGGTAAAACAAACAAGCAAAAATGAACAACAAAAAAACCCCAACCCCAAACATAACATATATTAGAAGGGATGAGAGTTATAGAAACATATGTAGAAAATTATGTATGTTAAATAAATTTTATTCTGTTAAAGAAGAAAATATTTGAGAAGACATAGAAACCAACATGTAGAAAATTCAATCCAAATGCAATCAATAATTACTGGTGTCCAGAGAGTGCAGAGTACCTACTTTCTCTTTATTTTTGCCTTCAGTGCATATTTGGTGGCTGGAGCTGCTACAATCATGTTGGGGCCATGAAGAAAAGTCAGGAGAATCACAAACGCCAATGAGTCTCTAAGCCAACACAAGCAACTGCCTACCTTATTTAAACATAACCGAGGCAAACCATAAGAGACTCTTAACTCTAGAAAACAGACTGAGGGTTGCTGGAGGGGAGATGGGTGGGAGGATGGGGTAACTGGGTGATGGGGATTAAGGAGGGCACTTGATGTGATGAGCACTAGGTGTTATATGTGACTGATGAATCACTAAATTCTACCCTTAAGCTAATGAAAAAAAGAAAGGAAGAACCTCCCATATCCTATCTATTTAGATCACTAATGTTGGATTTTCTCTTACTTGTAGCTGACCACAATCCTAATATACAAGTAAATTTTCCTCCTCTGTGAAGCCTTCAATGACTTTTAACAGCTACCAGGAACAGTAAGACTTCATTCCTTCACCTTTCTGGAGCTTTTTCCTCCACACACATCTCAGGTATAGTATTTGCCATGTTGTCGATCAATTGCTTATTCACTCTCTGCCTTTTATAAGTGTCTAAAATATTTCCTCTACATCCACTTAGAACCATATCAGACAGTGTTATAATTTTTTGCTTTAATTGATAAACATTATTTAGAAAATTCAAGAGGAGAAGGGAAGTCTATTGAATTTACACACATAATTGCCTGTCATGTTTTTACTTCCTTCTTGATGTTTCCTAATTCCTTCTTTTTTAAAAAGGATTTTTAAAAAAGATTTATTTCTTTGATGGGGGCGGGGGAGAGAGTGAGGCAGAGAGAGGAGAGCCAGAATCTCAAGCAGATTCCCCACTGAGTATAGAGTTCAAAGTTGGGCTCAATCTCACAACCCTGGGATCATGACCTGAAATGAAATCAAGAGTTGGACGTTTAACCAACTAAGCCCCCACAAGTGCCCCCCAATTTTTTTCAAGAAATCTCTACCCCCAGCATGGACTTAAACTCATGACTCTGAGGTCAGGACTCATACATGCTCTATTGACTGAGCCAGCTAGCTGTCCCCATAATTCCTTCTTTTATTATTTACTTTATGTTCAGGGAACTTCCTTAAGCCAGTCTTCTGAGAGACCTGCTGGTAACAAATTAGTTTTCCTTCATTTGAGAACGTTTTAATTTTCCATTTGTTTCTGGGGTATATTTTTGCTGGATATAAGATTCAGGCTTCAGTTACCTGTTTCCTGCACTTGCAAAATGTTGATCAACTTTCCTTTGGCCCCTATGGCTTTTTATAAGAAATCTGCTATCATTCAAATAGTTGTCCCCCTATGCGGAAGGTGTCTTCTTTCACTGCTTTTAAGATTTTTTTGTCTTTATTTATTTTTTAAAAGATTTTATTTATTTACTCATGAGAGACAGTGAGAGAGACAGAGACATAGGTAGATGGAGAAGCAGGCTCCCTGTGGGAAGCCTGATGCAGGACTCAATCCTAGAATCCCAGGATCATGACTTGAGCCAAAGGCAGATGCTCAACCACTGAGCCACCCAGGTGCCCTGATTTCTTGTCTTTAGTGTTTAGAAGTGTGACTATGATGTATGTGGGTGTGGATTTATTTAGGTTTGTCCTATTTGGGATTTGCCCTGATTCTTGAATCTATAGGTTTATATCTTCTGCTAAATTTGGAAAGCTTTCAATCATCATTTCATTGAGTACATTTTCAGCCCAACCCTATTTCTTTTTTTTTTTTAAGGTTTATTTATTTATAATCTCTTTCCCAAAGTGGAGCTCAAATTCATGACCATGAGATAAAGAGTAACATGTTCTACAACTGAGCAGTCCAGGGTAGCCCCAGCCCAACTCTATTTCTTAACTCTTTCTAGAACTTCGATGACAGGGATGTTAGAGTTTTTCCACAGGTCCCTCATGGTCTGTTAATTTTTTTATTCATTAGACTCAAATAGATTTTCTTTTCTTTTCTTTAAGATTTTATTTATTTATTCATGAGAGACACTGAGAGAGAGGCAGAGACACAGGCAGAGGGAGAAGCAGTTTCCATGGAGGGAGCCCAATGGGGGACTCGATCCTGGGACTCCAGGATCACGCCCTGAGCCGAAGGCAGATGCTTAACCACTGAGCCATCTGGGTATCCCTCAAATAGATTTTCAACAGAACTCAAAACAGAGTCTATTTTCTCTCTGGTTTGGATTGGGCAGAATAATGGCTCCCCAAAGATGTCTACATCCTAATCCCTGGAACCTGTGAATATGTTACCTTATATGGAAAAAAAACTTTGTTGATATGATTAAGAACCTTGAGATGGTGTATTATCCTGGGACCAGTGTAATCACAAGGGTCCTTATATGTGGAAAAAGCAGGCCTAAGGTACATCATTATGGAGGAGGCTGGAGTCATGTGATGTGAAAAGAACTTGATCCACCATGGCTTGTTTTGAGGATGGAGGGAGGAAATCATGAATCAAGAAAGACAAATGTCTTCTAGAAGCTGGAAAAGGCAAGGAAATGGATTCTCTCCCAAAGTCTCCAGAAAAGAATACAGCTTTGCCAATACCTTGACATCAGCCCAGTAAGACCTATGTCAAGCTTCTGACCTACAGAAGTATAAGCTAAAAAGTTTGTATTGTCTTAAACCACTACACTTGAGGTAATTTGTTATGGGAGCAATAGGAAAGAGATATAGGAATTTCTATTGTTCTGTCTTCAAGTTCACTGATTATGTTTTCACTTTCAAAATTTCCATTTGGTTCATTATATCTTCTTTTTCTTTGCTGAGAACTGACTATGTTTTCATTTATCCCAAGCATATTTGTAATTGCTCTTTAACATTTTTATGTCACTGCTTTACAATCTTTGTCAGATAATTCTAACAGTTATATCAATGCTGGAACTTATTACCTGTCTATTTTCAGTTTGAGATCTTTCTACTTTTTGGTATGGTGTGTGATTTTTTGAGTTGAAACCTGGGAATCTTGGCAATTATGAGACTCTGGATCTTATTTAAATCTATTTGGGCTGACCTTCTCTGACACCACTCTGGCAAAGGACATGGGGGCACTGCCTCATTACCACTAGGTGGGGTGGTAGTCCAGATTCCTCACTCTTACAACTGCTAGGCAGGGATGATAGTTCCTGTTCCCCACTAGTCTTAGACAGATACATACCTGGTGGGGAAGGGTAGAGTGCCTTGTTGCTCTTCTGCTGATGCCTTAGGGTAGGGAAGTCCATTGTAGGGGAGGAAGGAACATTTCATTACCATTGGGTTGGGGTGGAAATCAAGTCTTCCCATGGGGTGGCTTCACTGACAATGGTAGGGGATAGTGAAAACCCTAGCTCCCTACTGGGCATTCTCAAACACAACTTTGTCAGGGTTTTGGGGTACCTCATGAGAAGCTGGATAGGGTATAAATCTAGACTCCCCAATGTCCTTTGCTAGCAGAGATTAGGTAGGGCCACAGATTTTCCTGTTGTGTTTGACTGTAATAGAATAGTCCTTATCTGAAAGTTTCTATCCTGCTAGGCTGCTCTTTTTCCTGGTCCTTTGGCTAGTGGGAGCAGGCTTTGGTTGGGGTTTTTTTTTGGTCTGTGTCTATTGATGTTTCTGAGTTGCTGGCTCCTTTAGCACCCAGTGTTAGATACATGAAGCAAAAATAAAACTCAGGGAACTCACCATTGTGATGTTCATTGGGTCCCAATGGTCTGGGTCTGATTTTTTTCTCTCTACCTTTTAGTCTTCTAATGTTTGTTTTGCACACAATGTGCAGAGTTTTTAGTTGTATTTAGTTGGACAGAATAAAGAAAGGTATATCTACTTCATTGTACAAGAACAGAAGTCTTAAAATCTGCTTTTATTTAAGCCAGTCCAAATGGGCTTTCTTTCTTATAAACAAATGATTCTTGGTTATAATATATATGAAGGCTGAAACTTAATTTTAAGGTGATGAGGAGCCAATGAAGGTTTTAAAACAAAAGAGGATATCTAAATTAAAAGCCAATGGCTTAAAAAAATAAATATCAATGGCTTGTCTGAAAATGAAGTGGTGTTTCAATAGAACTAGTATTGCTGCCACAGTTGGTTCAGATCCTACTAGCTAGGGAGGTAGCTGTTGCAAGGCTTACTCAGGAGGGAACTAGTGGGGAGGTGGCCTTCCAGAGTTCTTGTGACAAGGAAAGGGTGCTCACCTGGTTTGGGATGTTTACTTCTTTTTGAACAGCATCAGAGAACTTGGCTGCTTTGGAAGGGCTAGTCTTGTAGAAGCTATCGCTTTCCCGGGATCTTGCATGTCTAATATGGCTGACTCTGATTAAGGAAGCAAGGGTACACTCTCAGGTTGAGGTGGTGACATTAAATACTACCTATCTACTAGTTCTATTGTCTCTTTTCCTAGGAAAGGGGTAGATGGCCACGGGGGTACCCCGTGACTTATAAATAAGTCAGCTTATTTATATATCATTAGCCAACCTCATTTAACAATTGTAAGAAAACTTTGTAGTCATTAGAGTTATTAAATATGATTCATAAGGACATTGAAAATTACTGCAAGAACACAATAATGTTTAAATGTTTACGTGAGTTCTCTGAAAAGCAGTGTGTGAAAATTATTTCTAGAAAATCATTTGTAGATTAACCTGATCTTAAAAAAGTGAAATGTCAAATAAACTTAAATTCTGTCCTTTTTTCTTCACATTTATAGTCATGGTGTTTTAAAACTGAGTTTAAGCAATAGCTTAAACATAGGTTCTGGTAGCTGTTTTACCCAATAATTAGTTTGTCTAGAGGCCACTTAACCTACAATGTCAAATGCATTTGAGGTGCAGTCTTAAACTTTTGAGAGTTTTATACAGTTGAGCATTCACTTGCTTAATGACCATAACAACTAAGTTCAACCCCCTTTGCACATTTTGCATGAATTTGTATATACTAAAATGAAAACCAAACTAAAATTAAAAACAATTTAAAGCAAAATACAAATACATCTATAAACAGTATTAAATTATTATAAAATAAATGCTAAAAAATTAAGTTGAAATTAAATTTGGAAGAAAGAGACATTATTTTTTTTGTGTGTGAAGCAAATATCAGTATTAATAAGCAAGAATCGTTCACCAAGTTTTATTATAAAAGCCACTGAGAAAAAGGGTAGGACTTTTTTTTTTCTCTTTTGAAAGAGTCTTTATATAGCTTAACTCAAAATTTCTTAATAGGTCCAAACTTAGCAAACAATGGAAGAGGATATCTACAAAAATGCAAAACGATTACAAACAAGGTGTGTCGGATTTAAAACAATTAATTGGAAAGTCCATTTCAAATTAATTAATTAGAGAGCCAATTAATTAGTCAGGACAAAGCGCCTTGGGAATGGGTAAAACTATCCTAAATTTGCCATAAAAAGAACATGACAACTAAAAGCACTCAAAAAGGTAAATTGTTTCAGTGCATTGATTAAGAGCTGCTTTTTGAAGGATGCGGAGTTTTGCTGTTGGAACAACTAAGCTGTTGTGATACAGCATCTTCATGCAGAGAAGGTAAAAGCAAAGCAGTCCTGGTGGATAGAAGGTGTAGCATGCTTCTCTAGTCTACGTTTCCCGGGTACCTTCTGCACGCCCCCACATGAAGCACAGTTATGATTTCTTTTGACTTAGCTTGTGGTTATAATAGCCCCCCAGCATCCTACAGAACAATAACCAGGACAATGACTTCCTGTGAGTCTTGTAGCATTCTAGAAGCACCAGGGCAATAGACACAACCCCATGAGGAAGCCTTTACATCTGTTCAATTAAATTTATCATATATCTGACAGCAGTAAGAAAGCATATGAAATCTGTGGTCAGAGATATGGGTTCAGAACTGAGATCTACTGTTGATTTCTTGCCCAATCTTGGATGAGCCATTTTAAAACCCTATTGACCTCATCCCACAGAAGGGGATTGGGTGAATTTAGATAAAATAAATGAAAACTCTTTGTAAAAGAGAATGCGCTAATTAACCAGGGAATGGCCTGAGTTAAGTAAATACTTGTCTTACGCTTTCTTTTGATGAATGGGGCTCTCCCCTGTCAGCCTGTAGAGGGCGTACTTGAAGTCCGTAACACCTTGATTTTCTATGGTGAAGGTGATGCTTTTCCGACTGCCGCAGATCAAAGCGCCAAAGTTGATGATGGAGGAGGGGCTGATGTTGTATTTGGAGTACACTGCGTTCACAGAAAACTTAATTGGGATGCTGGCAATGATTTCACCTCCTTCTGTGATATTGGGCTCGATAATCTAGAAAGGGAGGAAGAAGTAGGAAGATGTCAGCCACAGTGCCCCAGGGTTCCCAGGACTGTCTATTTCATTCTCTGTTTTCATCACTAAAATGAAGTCAATTTCATTTTCTTTATATTATTGCATCAACAATATTAGCAAACACTGATATTAAACTTACTATGTACCACCCATGGATCAACGTGGACTGACTTGACCTCCTCTTTCACTTCCCCACTCTGCTCTTGTACTTGACTGAACAGGCTATATTGCCTGTCTGGCACTCTCGATTCCTGATGACTTTGCACTCCCACCCCCACTTGACCTACTTCTGCCTGCTAGCTTGGGACCAAAAACACAAACCCTGGAACATGGGCTAGACCATGTACTCTTCCTTTTGAAATGAGTCCAACAATCCTGCCACTGAGTGAATCCTCCCTGTGAGCTGTTGTACCTGACAGCGCAGAACTGGCTGGTGCTCAAACTTCACTTCCTTTTTGGCACGAAATGACACCTGGACATTTGTGGGCTTTTCCGTTGGAATTAATGAGCCTTTCTTGGGTTGGACTGAGATCATAGAATTTACATTGGTTGACAAAATCCCTAAGGAATCCACAGAAAAGCTGAAAGAGAGGAATGAAAGGTCAGCTGCAGTCATTATGGGGAACCCAAGATACTAGAGAGGAGACTCCAGACTGTTGAGTGTCGCTTTGCCTCTGGTCCTGCTTAAGCACTGCGTCTAGAAGTACCACTAGAGAGATCTTGTGGGAGATCTCTAACAGGGCCACTTGAGGCTGGATAAGGACCAACTAAATTAATTCATCCATTTGTCTGTCTGTCTCTGTCTCCCTTCCTTTCCTCCTCCCCTCTCTGAGACTGAACACAGCCCACACACAGGGAACAGTGATGCAGAAGTCAGAGGATCTAAAGAGGGAGAGAAAGTGGAGGGAGAGGCCATTTAACAGAGGTACTTGTACAGGGAGGCCATGGCCCAATGTGGACGAGGTGAAAAGCCACAGAGAGCAGCAGACTCATGAGAATGACAGAGGGACTGGAGCAGGAGCAAGGAATACAAGCTGAGGTGGGACATCTGGAGTTGCTGTGGGGACCTAAATGGTGTTCCCACACTCTAGGAGACCTAGCCACTCCACTGCTACATGCTTGCTACCTGAGCTTCCTCCATTCTCTGCAAGTCCTTCCTTCCTTCCTTTTTTTAAAAATTTTATTTATTTATTTGAGAGAGAGCAAGAGGGAGGGAGGGAGGGAGAGAGAGAGAGAGAAAGAGAGAGAATGAGTAGGGTGAAGGGCAGAGGCAGAAGAGGAAGAAGCAGACTCTCCACTGGGCAGGGACCCCAATATGGGGCTCAATCCCAGGACTCTGGGATGGTGACCTCAGCTGAAGGCAGATGCTTAATGGACTGAGCCACCTAGGCACCCACTGCAAGTCCTTTCAATGAATTTTGATCATCTGCTCCAACCTGAGGGTGGTTAGTCCATGTAACCTAGAAGAACAGAACTAATGCTCCATGATAACCTACAACAAAGCTCACAAGTGGCCAAGACTCCATTCAGTGCTAATTCTAAGGTGACAATGGCTTTCTTCTAGGTTTGTTAAGTTTATATTTATATTTATATATTTCAATGTATGGGTCTAGTTATGGTAGCCCTGAGGTAGGACCTCTCTCATTTCAGCCTTTTTTTTTTTTTTTTTAGCTGAAATGAAACTATCATGAATGCATGGAATTTCTTCTAAGTCTATGAGGGCAAGTCCCTTTATCAACCATCTATTCTTCCAGGGGAAGGACAATCTTCCCCAGAAGAGACTGGCCATGGGTGTTGGCACTGTCTGCAAGGGTTGTGTGGCCCTGCCTGAGTGACCTCCTCCCTCCCCCACCCACTGGCACCCTTTCCTCTCTGAGAAATCTCCCTTATTTAGTGTTTCATATTTTATCTCAGGAGATGAGCACAAGCTGGCACTCCTTTCCACCAGGCCATCATTTGGGTTCTACAACACAGTGGTTCTTAAAATTAAAAAAAAGAAAATTGCAAAAATCCCTTTTCTTCCCCACATGGAATCTTACGTGTAATGCCAACGTATGAAACAGATATGAGCCGAAAGGAGGGAAGGACAGCTGAAGGCCAGCCAGGTCCTCATGTCTAGTCTCTCCCTCCACCCTCAGGACCTTCCCTCACCTAGTACATCTTCCTCCCAACCTCTCCCTGTGAATCTCTCTCCCACCCCCAGATCTCTGTGGCTCTGGGCGCTTCGAGAGGGACCTTAAGGTCCCTGTAAAGCCACAGAGTTGAGAGAAGTGTGAAAGTCTCTGCTCTTAATAGTTGGAGTTCCATTCACTTGAAGCCTGAGAGAGGCTAAAAGCAGAGATGGTTCTTATGATTTCCTCAATCAAGTTTCTGTTTTTTTATCTCTCAGATAACATTTTTCTCCCCATAAGTGGATGTGGATGACTATGTGCCTGATGGTTTTCAGGTTACCTGAACATGATCTCATATTTCCCACGGTTCTTCAGCTGCAGGGGCTGTTTCACCTCTTCCATGACCCTCACAATCCCGAAGTCGAGGCCTCCTTCAGCTCCTGCAGAGTCCAGGGGCCAGGATGGGGGGTGGGGAGGGTGAGAGGATGGCGAGGGAGTGAGAAGTGGGGGAACTTCTTTTTGAAGTCACATGGAAAATCCATGGTGACAAGTTCAGAGAATTTGTTTTCTGAAAACACTGTGGCTAAAAAGCCCTCCTATAATTGAGTTTCAGCAAACAAACAATAGACGCTGCTCTTACATTGAATTCAACTTCAGTAGCTCTAGCTTCCATCTTAGGACCACTGTATTTCCTGTCATGCTTTCTAATAGCTAAAGTTTTTGGCATTTAAATTTTTTTTTGCATCAAGTGTCTAAGAAATATAGTTAGAATATTACATTTAAATTTGTATTGTTTTAACTTAGCACTGCATCATAAGCATTTCCCTATATAATTAAAAGTTTCTTATAAATGTAATCTTAATGGTCATATCATATACTATGATATGTTATTTCACAGTTTACAATATTATTTCTATAGTAATAATGTTCCATCTTCAATAGATAGGTTATTTCGAATGTTCTATTATTACAAATAATGGTGCAATAAATATCCTTGTGCGTAAGACCAATGACATCTAGGCAAACATGTAGCTCTCATGTCCTATGAATCTTGCTGAGAAGGAGGGCAAGAATAAAAGAGAAGAAGGAAGAAGGAAGAAAGGAAGAAGAAGGGAGAATAAAAGAGAACTGCATGCTAAAATGGAGGGGCCTAATCTGGCATGAAGGCAGTGTGGTGGGCAGAATAATGCCCTGTGCTCCCAAAAGGTGTTCACGTCCTAATCTCTGGGACCTGTGAATATGTTTGGTTACATGAGGAATGATGGATGGAATGAAGGTTGCTAATCATCTGTCTTCTTTCTTTCTTTCCTTCCTTCTTTCCTTCCTTCCTTCTTTCCTTCTTTCCTTCTTTCCTTCCTTCTTTCCTTCCTTCCTTCTTTCCTTCTTTCCTTCTTTCTTTCCCTCCTTCCTTCCTTCCTTCCTTCCTTCCTTCCTTCCTTCCTTCCCTTCCTTCCCTTCCTTCCTTCCTTCCTTCCTTCCTTCCTTCCTTCCTTCCTTCCTTCCTTCCTTCTCATCTGAGTTTAGAATAGAAAGATCTTGGATTCTCTGGGTGGACACAACATAATCACAATAAAATAGAAGAGGGAGACCTAAGTGGGAGAAATGGTGGCATGAGAAGGAACTGACCCAGGATTGTTGGCTTAGAAGATGGAGGAAAAGGAACCGTGAGCCAAGGATGCTAGAAGATAGAAAAGGCAAGGAAATGGATTCTCTCCCAGAGCTTTCAGAAAGGAATGTGGCTCCATTGACACCTTGATGTTAGCCCAGTTAGCTCAATTTTGGACTTTTGACCTACAGAACGGTAAGATGATAAATTTGTATTGTTTGGAGCCACACAGTTTGTGATAACCTATTACAGCAGTGATAAAAGGCTAATGCAGGTAGGAAGATAAGTACTTACTCTCGGATGGCTGTTCAGAAAAGAGTTCTGCCAACTTTATTATGGCCATCCTTTGTCATCTCCCGTTGGAGAAATTGAGATTCATAGTCATGTTGCCAACATTACTCTGGGACTTGCATTACTATTTGCTGAAATTCCACACCCTCCCTAACAACTACTAGTCTTCTTCTACATAAGAAATCTATTGCATTAAAAGATGTGACTTCTAAATACCCTATCCTTGAAGGGGCCAACAGACCTTTGGGGAAGGTGATGTCTAAGGCGACGTCATAAGACTCTGCAAAGACCAAGATGTTTTCAATCTGAACAACACCAACAAGATTGTCTGCATCTAAAACCTGTTAGGATAAAAGGGATTCTTCAGTAAAAGCAAGATCCACAGGGACTTGGAGCTTGAACTATGTACCATGCAGTGGGAATGATGAGGAAAGAGACGTGATGGAGAATATTTTAAAAACGTATTTAGTTCTTGTCTTCACTGAGCATTTGGTACCATTAGTGTACCCTCATAACATCCTTTGGGAAATGCAATGTAGACAATTAATATGAGAATGGGGAAAAGGGACTGCATTTTTCATCTTGTCCATTTATGGGGTTTAAATTTTTTGCATGATTGCCACTACGTTATTGAAGTTGGGGCTGTGAGTATGCACTGCAGAAAAGTGTTCCTTGGAACTTATAAAATAAACCTGAAGGGCATTTTTCTGATAGTTGAAATGGAAAACCTACACCTTGTAAATCATCCTTGCTTTACTAATTTTATAAATCTGAATTCTTCTGTTCTTTGTTTCTGCTTCAATCAATGGAAAAAGTGCTAGAGTTTCATATAAAATAAGTGTTTTACTGTTTCTCTTCAGGAAATTTCAGATGTTTTATTTAAATGAACACTTGTACTATTCCAGTTGGAAATGTAAAAAACAAAAAACAGACAAAAACCAAGCCTGCCCCCTCCCAGCTGCTCACTGTCCCCTCCTTCCCTTCTGTCCTGAGGAACACCTGAACTAGTGTTGGCTGTCATCTGGACTCAACTTTTAACTCTTGAGACAAACAAGGGGCAGGGGGTGATAAAGGGTCCATTCACCAAGGGGAAGAGCTGTTGGCAGTGAGGGTAGCTCTCCTGAAGACTCCCTGCCTCTCTACTGAAGTCTCAAGTTGAGAAATGAAGTCACCAGCAACCCATTACTTGTGCTTTGGTGTTGAGGGGGAAATTTATAGCTGTCACCAAACTCAAGTTTTAATTCAGTTTCCATCTTTTTTTTCATCACACATTTTGTCAATGTTTCTCAGAGCAAATTGAACTGACTTCAGTTTTACCTTCTTTTGCTGTTTACTCTTTGACAGAGATGACAAGAAGGACTGGCAGCAGGAGGGAAAAATGGGACAAAGAATTTGTATTATCAGCTCCAGAATTTACACCGTATCTTTCTCCTGATAGATGCCATGCACCCAGAGCGTTCTATTTCCTTTGCTTTCTTATTGGAGTGTGTGTGTGTGTGTGTGTGGGGGGGGTGGTGATGGTGGAGATTAAATTTATAATTGGGGAAAATAGGATGAACAATTTAAGAAGTGCACAAATAAAATAAAATGAGTTCACTAGAACACTTTTCAAATGGACCAGAAAGCAAGGCATTTCCTCATGTAGATGTTGAAGGAATATAATCTGGGGAAGAGAAGCCTTAGACCACTTTGAAGGGGCTTGAGGGGAAACCCACTGTGTCTGCTCTGACTGGAACACATAGGGATGCCGTATCATACCTAAAATTTAAAAAGTTTCCATATCAGTTGGTAAATAGCTGTCACTTGACCTCCAAGTATCTCCTCTTATCTGCCTCCCCCACCACTCTCACCATGGGAACCTCTAGAGTCTCCATGATCCAGCACCAGAAGGATGAAGCTGACACCAGCCATGTGGCCTGGGTTCATTGTGCAGAGACTGGTGTCTGGATGGAGACTGATGTTTAAATGTTGACTATCACCCTCTGATATTCACACACAATTGTTGATTAAATGAATCTATCAGTATCTGTGTTCAGCTATCTTAAGAACTGTCATAGGTGGGTGATAAGAGAGATTGGGTCCATTGAATGGGCCAAAAAGTAGAAACAGGATTAATTTATATAAATAACAGTTGGAAATCTGAACCCAACCCAAGGAAGAATTATTAATAGTCAGACCTGTTCAAAGGAAGATCAGGCTGCTTTGAGATGGTAACATCATTCACTGCCTCACTCATCACTCTGCACTCAGTGAATGTTTTGTTTGTGGCTTCAGGAAATCAGCCACTAATGAGACTGCATTTATGGAGCTTACAGTGATGTGCAGAGCAAGATACTGTGGGTCCATGGTTGTTAAACAGGGATCAATTAGGAGAGTGTAACAGGGAGACCTGGCTCTGTGTGTGTGTGTGTGTGTGTGCGTGTTGGTAGTGGGTCAGAGACCAATATGTACACATTTTGAGGATCAGGTCTGGAAATGTGTGAAGCCTCACCTCTAGCCGGATCATCTTCTTGATGTAGACAGGTTTGGAGGGCTGGAAGTGCACTTGCAGGCTGTACTCAGCTTTCGGGAGGATGATTCCCTGCATGGTGGACACGGTGAAGTCATCACCCAGGTGCTCCAGGCTGGTGATCCTCCATGCCACAGGCAGGGGTGTGATGTTGCGCAGAAGAATTACCTTGGATTCTTTTCTGCAAAGACCAAAGGAAATTTCATGAGTTTTGAATGATCCTTTTTTTTTTTTTTAAGATTTTATTTATTTATTTATTCATTAGAGACACACAGAGAGAGGGGCAGAGACATAGGCAGCGGGAGAAGCAGGCTCTCTATGGGACGCCTGATGTGGGACTCGATCCCAGGACTCCAGGATCATGCTCTGAGCTAAAGGCAGAGGCTCAACCACTGAGCTACCCAGGCATCCCATCAGTTTTGAATGATTCTGATTTATTATGGCAGGTCAGAAAAACCACCTCTGGTTATTTCAATCATTGCTTAGCTCAATAACCAGTGTTTATCAGGGATTGGGGCCTGGTGGTAATGTCAAGGAATGTAGGATACATCTCATAATATTCTCAGCCAGTAGCCCCCCAAATAAACATTTTCTATTTAGAATAATATAATGCCAGTGAATGAAATGTTAAGTTCCAGTTTGAGTCTAGTGTTCTCTGTGCTCTAATTTCTAAACCAAAGATTCTTAGCCTTTGAAGGTAATGGACTTCTTAGAGAATCTGAAAAAAAAAAAGAGTCCTGAGAAAAATGCAGATATGCACACACTTTGGCAGTTGATTTGGCAGGGGGTGAGTGGGTTTGGTCCTGGACATGTTACTAATCATCTTGGTTTGTATAGGACCAGAAGTATTCCCAGATGTAGGACTTTCAGTGCTAGAATGAGGAGAGTCCTGAGAAAAATCAGGATGAGTTGGCCACCCTAGAACTAAATGTTCTTTAAATCCCATCGCAATCCTCGGATCATCCAGAGCTCTAACCTGTGCAACAAGAGCCGGTCAAAATGCAATTGTCTGGGTTCCAGCTCTAGTTCTGGACGGACCCCTTGGCAGACTAATTTGAAGACAGCTGGCTCTGGGTTCTCCTTGATGCAGCAGATAATGCAGTCTTCAAAGACACCAGCTGCAGTAGGGTAGGCCCACACGTTCAGTGTCTAAGGGAAGCATTAAAGCAGTACATTTATGCAGAGAATGCCAAGACCTCAAATTTCCAAAGAAAGACTTGCCCTGGTGGACTTGTTACTATGAGACTATACCTGCTTCTCATTGGGTTTCAGAATCATGTTGATGGGCTCCAGGAAGTAGGTGCTTGCTTTGACATCATTCTGAAAACAGAAGAACACCTCCGCAACCATTGGGGAATTGTTCAGGATTGTCAGTGCCTCCATGTTACCTGGGAACAAGGAGGACTTGTACCTGGAAGTGAACAAAAATTAGGGATGCTGATGTAAGGATTGACTGGGAGTTCAGGTGGCAAAGGAGACTGTGAAGAATATGGCAATGCCAGAGGGTAGTGTGTACACGGAGGCACTGGTGTGGCAGCTAAGAACACAAGCTTTGCAGCTGCGAAGACTTGCAGCTGGGCTTGACCTCCCTCCCTGCCAACCTTGATCTCCTCATCTCTAGGATGGGATGACAACACTTCTTAGGATTTCTACGAGTATTAAATGTAATGGTGCACCTAAGGCTCTTCAGGAAAGCTACAGATATCAAATGCGCAATAAATGTGAGCTATTATTGCAAAGAATTCTTTTTTAAAGTTTGTTTATTCATTTATTTAAGTAATCTCTACACCCAATGTGGGGCTCGAACTCACGACCCTGAAATCAAGAGTTGCATGCTCTATTGACTGAGCCAACGAGGTGCCTCATTATTGCAGAGAATTCTGAGAAATGTGTGGCTCTATCATTCCCAGGGCTTATATTCCCACAAGACATGATCCTATGAGAGTCACTTGTTATGTCACATCTGCCTTAGAGATTATCACATTTCCCTCCTTCTCTTAGACCCGTACAAGACCGTTACTGTTCTGACATGGATCCATGTGGCGTGGTTCACTTTTACGAGGCTGTTTCTGTTCCTTTGTGACTTAGGAAAAGATCCATAGCATTGAGCATTGTTGGCATGAGAAGCTGCTCAGTGAGTGGTAATGAACAGAAGAGGAACCACAGAAGGCACAGGAATGCCAGTGAAGATGCACATCATCAGAGACCAGAGCAAAGGCACCACAGCACTCATGGGTGCCTGGGAACAGTCTGAAAGCTTTTTGGATAGGTGGTGTTGGAGGAAGGAAGGAGGGCAAATGGCAGAGAACAAATCGGGGTCAGGGAGACAGAGTGCTGGTCTTCACCACCAGCCAGTACTGTGCTAAGTCTCATGTGCTAAGAAGTCATTATCTAGTGCAGCTTCCCAAATCTGTGGGTGGGTGTCATTATTTTCCCATTTTGTAGATGAGAACACTGAGGCTCAGCAAGGTTGAAGAAAATAAATAAATAATACCTGGTTGTACGGGGCCTTGTTTTGGGGCTGCTGTAGTCCCTCTCCTCCTGGACCAGGGCTGTCTGGCCCCAGATTCTGGGGGTTCCAGTGCTCTCAGAACACATGCCTTTCTGAATTTCCCTGGCTCCTGACCCTGGGCTGCTGTATCTATCATGTCCATCAACTGGACCCCCCTCCTTCTCTCTAAAGCCCTTCAACTGGGCCTTGAAGATTCACTGCATCATCAGCCAACCCTCTTCATCTTGGTTTTCTGGCCCAGCCTCTCAGGAAATAAACTCCAGGGATGAAGGCACTGGAGGACAGAGAGCATTCCTAGTTCCAGCAAGTCAGCATGAGCACAAATACTCTACTTCTCACAATAAATGCTAGACTGAACTGAGATGTGCTGAGAGTGGGGTCCAGCTTTGGTCTTGCCTCCCTGCCAGCACAGTAAGAAGTGTGTACACATCTGAAAGAACTGGTTATCCCTAAAACCGAATGACCATCGACCTCACTCAGGGCCCCCAGTTCTGTCTGACAACCTTAATCTGTTTCTCTAATATTCTCCCTCCTTCAACTTGCCACGAAAACTGTGGCACATTTTCTCAACATTTTTATCTTCCCTCTACTTCCTTCTCTCTTGGGAATGACCTTGCAACATGCGTCATGGAGAAAAGAGATGGTACCATTGGAACTTTCTCACAGGTCCAACCGAATCAGCACCTGAGGCCATCCACCTTCCTCTCTCCTAGTGGGAGGCAGTGGCTCCTCTTCATGGCAAAAACAGCATCTTTATATCCCATTGTGTTGTCTCAGGGCAGCTGTACCACCAATGGCACTTACATCCTCTTGAAACTCCAACCTCTGCCTCCCTGTGTCCCCTTAGCCTCCGAACAGCCTAAGAACAACAGTGTGTGAGCAGTGCTCCCTGGACTCCATGTCTCTTCCCATCCTTGACTACCTCTGTCTCTCTTCATAACCAAGTTTTCCAAAGAACTACCTCTATACCTTGTCTCTATTCTCTCACCTCCCACTGACTCCTCAACTCACTCTGCTTGGGCTTCATCCTTAGAGATCCCCAAAAGGCCCCTAGGGCCCCTAGGACCTGACCTCCATGTTGTTGAACCCCATAGATGTCCTCTATGAACCAAAACCACAGAGCTTCTTCCTTTGTGTGACTACCAGCTACACCTCCTTATAAGCATCCAAACAACATATCCCAAAGTGAACTCTTGATCCTACCCTTTCCCCACAAAAGGCTTTTCCAGCTGGGAAGATGGCAGCTGCATTCATCTGGGCGCTTAGCGGAAACTTGGAGCACCAGAACCCAGCTCTCCTGTGGTTCCAGGCTGACTGAGGCAGCACTGGTAAAGTTATGTCCACGTAGCAACCCTGTCTGTACTATTCCTGAGTCCAAGTGAGAGTCTGAAATTGGCACTGAAATAATGGAGCACTTACTTATCTCTTGATTTCCCACAAAGGAGTGGCCCGAAGTAAAACGTCCTGGTATTGATAATATACTTCTTAAAGATGACCTCATTTAGCTTCATGTCCAACTTCCGCTGAGGAAATACCACTCTGAACACAGGGGAGGGAGAGAAGAGGAGAGGCTGTCTGAGTGGAAGTTCCATGCCTCCACATGCTGTTGACCTGAACCCAATGCTCCCTGTTATGCCAAGGGTCCAGGTATCTGGAGACAGAATGATTCTTAATTTGAGGACCTCAATTAAGGCTTTATTCCTGTTCCCTCCCACCCGCCACCCCCAGGGATGGTAGTTCGGCTTGAACTTGAGAAAAAAGATTCCCAGGGGTGTCTTTCACAATGAGGGGCTGGTGATAGAGCTGAGTTAGATTTCCTGTTCTAGTGCGCCAGCCAGAAAAACTCCTGACAATCTCTCTGGAAAACTAGTTCTGGTGGATAGTAACTAGTTTCTGAGTTTCTTGTCCAGAATGGCCCCCTGGTAAGAACCACAAAAAAGCGCTTCTTGGTGGAGAAGCTATAAAAGGCATGTCCCCTAGAGGGCTTGTCCCACTAGCTTGCTCAGCCCGGTGACTTTCTGTTGTGCATAAAGGGCAGAGTGGTGTTCGGTAGCTTAGAAAAAGGTCTGCCCAAGGAGATTCACACACTTAATCATATTATAGGATAAAAAGTCTGGCAGCACATATAAAACCTGCTGAAATGTGAGGATGATGTTTCCCCTGCCATCACACCCGGGAACATTCTCTGTAGCTCACTTTGATGGCTCATGCTGTTCCTGTGGCTTAGTCAGTGCCTAAGACACTGAAGGCCAATACGACCAGAGGGCCGGGGTGCTGTCCCAGTTCCACATTAGTAGTAAGAGCTACCTTGCTCAAAGTGGCATGGGGCCAAACAAAAATGTTTGTCAACTCATTTATTATCTATCTATCTATCTATCTATCTATCTATCTATCTATCTATCATTTATCTATTTATCATCTATCTATCATCTATTTATTTAATTTATTATTTTCTCAACCTTCTCTCCCTTTTAAAAAAGATGTATAAATTGTTTATTAACAGACAAGGCCTACGAATTTATTTCTTCTTGGATCTACCCACAGTACAGCCACAGCAGCCCGCTGGTGTACAAAAACATGGGACCCTTCATGAATTTGCGTGTCATCCTGTGCAAGGGCCACGCTTCTCTGTATCCTTCCAATTTTATCAACTCTCTGTTATAAAGTAAGATACACTTACTTTGGGTCTTGGCAAATGTAAGGGTAACTGCAGACCCCTCGGCAATAAAGCTGGTACTGGCGGTGAGTTCCAAGGACCTCAAAGTTAAACGTCTGGTCAAAGTTCCCGAGGTCATTAGAAGAGAAATGAATCCGCAACGTCACCTCACCATTGGCTGGCACGATCCACCGGAAGTGATTCAGCCTGCAATGACCACAGGGCTTTTAAAGAGAGAAGGCTTCCTTCGGGCCAAGAGCCGAGAGGACTGGTGCCTGGGAGAAGTCCTGGCCTGCTGGGGTCAAGCAGAGCAATCCAGAGGGGCCTGCTGGCAGGACAGCCCTGCTCTCTCGTGCTGTGGTGGCCACACCCTCTACTTGAGGCTTCAGCATTCCCTTCCCTGGGTGCTTCCGAGGCCCACCTGATGAATTTCTCCTGGGAGAACTGCCCAGAGAAGCTGTTCTGGTCCATATCTGACAGGGGGGCAACGGCTCCTGTCGTTCCCCCAGAAAGCGCCTTCTTGTTGATGGCCATGCGACGTTTGTCCTTCTGAGTGTCTCGGGCCTGATCTGCTTTTTCTTTTGGTTTCTGTCTGATCCCTTTAGAGGAGGTGGCCTGCTCCTCCTGGGTCTTAAACACAAGCACAAGTCTTAAATATTCACTTACATGTACATGAACAGGAGACACAGATACCTAGCACATGTGTTAGGGTCTAGGAAGCTGGTGGCTGCTGGGGGCAGAGAAGGGCCCAGCCTACAGCACTAGAGCAGAAGAGGAGTACAGAGAAGTCTAGTGCTTTCCTTGGCACCCTATTCCTTGAGAAGGAGGCCAAAGCCTAGAGAAAGCTTCAAGCTGCAGGGAGTGTGTTCTTATACTGCATTTTGTTGTGGTGTGGTTTTTTGTACCTTTTACTCTTAGACCCCTTGCTCCTTCCCAATCACATTGACTCCTAGGCAGACCAGATCAATATTATTTTTTCTTTTTTTTTAAGATTTTATTTATTCATGAGAGACACACACACACACACACACAGAGAGGCAGAGACACAAGCAGAGGGAGAAGCAGGCTCCATGCAGGGAGCCTGACGTGAGACTTGATCCTGGGTCTCTAGGAGCCACTTGGGCTGCCCCAGATGGGTATTCTTATAGAATATTCTTTTTTTTTAAGATTTATTTATTTATTTATTCATGATAGACACACAGAGAGAGAGAGAGAGAGAGAGAGAGGCAGAGACACAGGCAGAGGGAGAAGCAGGCTCCATGCCGGGAGCCCGACGTGAGACTCAATCCTGGGACTCCTGGATCGCGCCCTGGGCCAAAGGCAGGCGCCAGACCGCTGAACCACCCAGGGATCCCCCTTATAGAATATTCTACACTGAAATTTTCTGACTATTCTTAGAGTATCCTTTCATTCATTCCTTCATTCTCCATTTTTTTTTTCTGTAGACTGGAAATTAGGCTTAAAAGTTTGATTAGATTCATAGAAGGTGCTGTATACATCACAATAAGGGGCAACAACAAGAAAAAAGCCACCTCAACCCATGATGACAGATGCACTGTGTTCACGTGGCTGGTGTGGCACCTGCCAGACTTGGCCTCCATAACGCAGGCTTTCCCCTTTTCAGCTGGCTAGTCACCTGTGGGACAATGCTCTGGCTTGCAGGGAGTGTCTTGTTCCCCAACAAAGTACTGCTTTTTATATTAGTTGGTGCTTCTTAATTAATTAATTACTTCCCTGGGGATAACAGAATAGTGTTTTTCTATTTCTACTAGTCTTAGCTGCCATTCTTCTAGAATGAAGAGCTTTCCTTTGTCAACTGGGGATGAACTAGAGTTCCTCCTAAAATGGTAAGTTAAAGAATGCTTAACCCTTTCCTGTTAATGGTTAATTTTAAGGAAAGAGCTTGGTGTTATAATCACTTCTGATGATGGCAATTTTTTAATCTTTTTTTTTTTTTTAATCTGGACTTTGTTCTAGTAAAGGTCTGCCCACGCATGCCGCTCATCTCAGATGATAATTCTTTACTTATTTGTAAGTAGAAGTGTGAGGCATTCTCTTCACCTAATTCAGCATTAGATGAGGCCTGCAGGTGATTTTATTTCCTACTGATTTTGTTATTCTTTGCTGATGGGATGTGCTTGGTTTGTGGGAGGCTGTGTGGAGAGATTCAAATTTGGGGCTACCATATTCTTCTGGGAATAAATAACTCCTCTTTAGTTTTTAATATATATACCTTCTGCATATTATTGGTCAAATCTATTTTTCTTTTGTGATTTATTTGATTAATTGCATATCAGCTTTCTTCTAGTCATGTAGGATTTTATTTGGATTAAAATATTTTTATCCAAATTTATTTAATATTTGAATTAAAATATTTTATATTTTTAACTCAGCTGCAACTAACTTTACTATATTGTGTCAGGCAAAGAGATAAAAAGTGAGTTTACCAAAATGCCCAATCTTCCCCTCATAAATTCTATGATAATCTGTCCTTTTTCTAGCACTGTGTCTGGTGATTCTTGTATTTTTTTTACACTGTGTGAACTACCTTAGCTTCCCAAAACATTCTATTATCTTTTTAAAAAGAGCTGCCTTTACTTATTATTTTATTATTATTATTGCTTATAAGCATCAGAGCAATTCAATTCAACAAGTTCCCTAGACCATCCCACAGGGACCGGAAAGGGTGGAAGATGGGAATCAGCCATTTCGAGAGAGGCTTATTGTGGGGTCCTCAGCCAGTATCTGGAATGAGTCAAGGGCAAAGGCATCAGCAAGCATGACAACCAATACCATACTTCGTTTTTGGCCTTGTAGTGGGTGACCTTTCCTGTCTGCCCATCTGAAGTCCTGCAAAGTCAGAAGAAAACATGACTGGCTCGCCCTTTACCTTCCCGGAGCCCATGGTGGTTGAAAGCTCTGCTTCTGCTTCTGCTTCCCTTTTCTCCTCCGGCAGGGAGAGCTCATCAGATGGTGGAATCACAAACAGGAAGTGCTTCAGGATTTCTGTTGTGGCTAATGGCAGCCGCTTCATGGGGTAGGAGATGATGGAGAACAAGGTGGGAGATGGGATGGGTGGTCCAGAGGAACCCAGACCCAAGATGTCCAGGATCTAAAGGAAAAGCTCATGGTTAGTTTCCTATGCAGAGAGCGGGCTGCACCCAGCTGCCTCCCTGAGTGAGCACAGAGTGGTTTAGACCCTCCTGCCTTTTCTTCAACTTTCATGGTAGTGGGAAATGCCACTACCATGGGCATGTGTTGGGGAAGGGGTGTGAAGTGCCTGTGACATAGCTCTGCAGGTCTTTCTAGACCCCTGTGCTCCCAGACCAGGCTGGGGCTCTTGCCATGGGTGCTCACTATACTTCTCTTATCATGGTCTTAGTCACCTTATCGTGTCTGTCTCAGCAATTGGATGATAAACTCTACTGGGACAGGAGCCAGGGTGATATAGCACAGGGCCTAGCACACAGTAGGCACTCAAAGGATATGGTTTAGAGGCCAGCTCTTAAGATTCTGTTGTCTATAGTACAGAGTTGTTCCTTCTGCTTTCAGAGTCCATGTTAACCTTTCATTTACCTTTTTTTTTTTTTTCATTTACCTTTAAATGTTCTCTCTTTCTGTTGCTGAAAGTAAGTTAGGGTTGGAGCAGGTCCGGTACAGCAAAGAAAATAAGCCAAAGTTTTGGGAATTGGGTAAAGGATGGGAATAAGGAGAGAAGCCAAAAAGAAGAGAGAAAATTCATTCCCCTCTTCTTCTCTGATATATACTGAGTGAACATCCTCCAGAGCAGGCTGCTTGAAAATTTAGCAGCAACTCCCTTCTCAGCACAGAAACCCCTCAGAATAAGCATGCTATCTCTACGTAAGTTGTCGTCATGAGGGTACATGTGACAGCCCATCAAAGCATCCATTCTGTGGACCAAATGGGCAATTAGGCTGAACAGACACCTGTCTTCATGGAATTCTGGGTTTCTAACCCAGGTCAGGCAGCTAAAGACATTTCCTGACTAATGCATAGCCAGCATGAACTCCTAGGGCTTGAATGTCTGTGAGGGAAAGGAATGAATATTTGTGCCAATTATTAAATGGAGGCAGGGGTAAAGAACTGTAACCAATAGCCTAACCTGTGACTTGGAGTGTGGAGAGAATGAGAAAAGGCCAGAAGATAACCTTGGCTATAGTACTGGCGCATAAAACAAGGTAAGAAGAGGTTCTTTTTAAAAAACCCTATTTCTGGAGAGAAAAGTGGCCATGATTCCTCACTGCAGGCTGAGTGGAGGCAGAACAGTAAACGGAGTGGTATTGGTGTCACGTGTTCCCCAACTGTCTTCGGGCCTCTGGCCCACCGGGACCACTGCTGTGAGACTCTCATTGTGAGGCCACACCACACCCCAATCTGCCCCCTTGAGGAACTGCCTGTGTCTTCCCATCATGTTGCTCCCAGGCTCTGTTCCCTCCTTGTTAAGGCTGTCTAGTTTCTGCTAAACTAAACCAGAGATCAGCAAACTCTGGCCCCCTGGCCAACTCTGGCCTGTTAGTTGCTTTTGTAAATAAAGTTGTATAGGGATAGAATCATGTACACTGGTTTATATATTGTTGCTGGTTGTGACAGAGGTTGTCGGGTCTGCAGCCTGAAATATTTGCTTTCTGGTGTGTTACAGAAAAAGTTCATCCATGGACAAAAGGCTAGAGTGACCATCTCCTTCAAACCACCACCTAAGGGGCTTTGGGTATGCCATATTTTCTAGGATCAAAAAGCTGTGATTTCTGTTACTCTAGGAAGCTTGTAGGAACAAGATTTACAAGTAATTGAGACTCTTGCTTCACTCCACAATATATCTATCTTGCCAACCTGTAACACCAGTACTGTCAATATTAAAAATCTTCTCTAAAAATCTGTGATGAACTTAATAAACTCAACACTCCCAAAAGCCAAATAATACAGTTAAAAAATGAGCAGAAGGCACGAATAGACATTTTTCCAAAGAAGACATTTAGATGGCTAACAAACACATGAGAAGATGCTCAACATCACTCCTCATCAGGGAAATACAAATCAAAACCATGATAACATACCACCTCACACCTATCAGAATGGCTAAAATTAACAACACAAGAAACAGCAGGTGTTGGTGAGGATGTAGAGGCTTATGTGGGAGAAAGGGGAGCCCTCTTGCACTCTTGGTGGGAATGTAAATTGGTATAGCTACTCTGGGCAACAGTATGGAGATTCTTCAAAAAGTTAACAATAGAATTTTGATCCAGCAATTGCACTGCTAGGTATTTACCCAAAGGATACAAAAATACAGATTCAAAGGGGTACATGCAGCCCAATGTTTACAGCAGCATCAACAGTAGCCAAACTACGGAGAGAACCCGGATGTCCATCAACTGATAGGGATGGAGAAAGAAGAGGTGGTGTATATAGCCACCAAAAGGAACGAAATCTTGCCATTTGCAGTGATATGGAGAGAAGGTATTATGCTAAGTGAAATAAGTGGGTCAGAGAGGGGCATCTGGCTGGCATGGTTGGTAGAGTGTGCGACTCTTCATCTCAGGGTTATGAGTTTGAGCCCCGTGTTAGACGTTAAGCTTACTTAAAAAGTAAGTCAGTCAGAGAAAGACAAATACCATATGATTCCACTCATATGTAGAATTTAAGAAACAAAACTGATGAACATAGGGGAAGGAAAAAAAGAGAGAGGGAAGCCAGCCGTGAGACTCTTAATGAGAGAGGACAAACTGAGGGCCGCTAGAGGGGAGGTGGGTCAGGGATGGGCTAGATGGGTGATGGTTATTAAGGAGCCCACTTATCATGAGCACTGGGTGTCATATGTAAATGATGAATCAGTAAATTATACTCCTGAAACCAATAGTACACTGTGTGTTAACTAACTAGAATTTAAAACTAAAAAAAAAAAAAAAAAAAAAAAATCAACTCTATAGGCAATTTTTTTTATGAGGTTAGTTGGAATAATTTAGACCTGTGGAACTTTCTATGGATTTTCGCCAACTAGAAAAAAGTCCTGTTAGCCGCTGTTGTCTCACATCCAAAGGAGCCTCAGAGATGAGTGGAATTAAGGGGATACGGAAAGGAACACTTTAATGGCAACGAGCACAGAACCTGCTACCTGAGTCATCACATCTCCATCCTGGAGAAGAGTCTGTACCTGATCCCCTTTGGGGAGCCTGTCATTCTCCAAGGCCTGCTTCCAGCTCAAGCCTTCGAAGTCAGGCGTCTGGATGTTCATGAACGGCACCCCCAGATCCTTCTTCCCCTCGTGGTGCTCCTCCTCCCCCTCTCCCTCTCCTGCGTCGCTCCGCTCTTCCAGCGCCCTGAGCTTCTCCAGGCGCTCCCTCTCGGCCTTCTCCCGCTCCTGGCGCTCCTTCTCGGCTCTCTCCTTCTCTGCACGCTCCCTCTCGCGGTCCTTGCGGCCTCGGCGCCCCCCTGAAGGAACCTGGCGCTGGTCATCGGGCTCGTGGGGCATGTCCTCGGCGGTGTGGTGCAGCAGGATGCCCTGCTTCCGGTCCCAGTTCATGAGGATGTTCTGAATATCCTTTAGAGTCAACTCATAGGCCTTAAACTTCTGGGCCAAGTGCCTGTCGGCATCCTTCAGGAGGTCCCCTTCGCTGTCCTCTTGCTCCTGGGCCAGGGGAAACCCAAGCATATGGGTATCTGCCAGCTGGTTCTTTCTTCTCCTGTTTGGATCCTCCTTCTCACTGATATGTTCCTTGACAGATGCTTTCCTTTCTAGTGCATCCATCTTGACCTCTAGTTTGGAAAAAGTCAGAATCTAGAAGGTAAAACACAGAAACAGTTCTTTAAGGGAGAACAAACTGCATAGGAAGAGCAAGGTGACACTGTGTTTTGAAAGAAGGCCTCCCAGGATTCCAGGCACTTCTTCCATGCACACCAGGGCTGGGGCTGTGTCTGAGAATCACCGCGGGGGTCTTTGTTAAAATATCCTTTCCATAGTCCTTTGTTGGGAACAGATAGGAGTTTAGAATTTGGCTATGCCCTCAGGCTTTTAAAAAATAAATATGTATTTATTTAATTAATCTCATGGAGAAACCAACTTGATTTTTTAAACTTGCTGTGGGCTCTGATTTTCTTCTCCCTTGGGTGAAATCCTTGGGGAGGCTCCATAGGTTTTTGGTCATTCTTTGGTGACCTATAGTCCAGTTGATTCTGATGATGATTGCCCTCAGTACAGCCCAAAGCCCCTTCCCCAGTGACAATACTGCATAAGGTCGGGCCTGGAGGCAGGCCTAGCCAGGGTTGGCTTTCCCCTTGCCTCACTGTACCACTCCTCCTCCACATATGTCTGCACCTCTACACAGACTGGACAGTGTGGACAGGTCGGTGCTGGCAGGGCTGTCTCGGTGAGCCGGGACGGGAAGGGCTTGGCTACCACTGTATCTTTCTCCTTGTCTCTCATGCCAAGACATGGAGAGTTCTGTTCAGATATCAAGATTTCAGGCAGAGGACTTTGTGTGGAAGGAGGGGCCACAGAGGGACAGGGAGGGCTTACACTTGGAAGATTTTGGGAGCCCAGCACAGAGCAGCCAGCGGCCAGTAACAGCCTATATAACTTCAGGCTTGCTTGCTTCTTGTGCTTGTTTTTGCTTCTTGAGCTCTATCTGCTTGTGAACCCTGGACACTAATTCCTCTGCTCCTTTGTCTACCCCGATGTGGTCACTGTCTCTTGCTCACTTACTGGGACCAGTCTGCACCTTGTCTGGGAGTCTGGCATTAGCTTCACCCACAGAGCCTCTGGTGTTGAGATAGCCACTGTGAACACCTGCTAGCTACCCTTCTGGGCTGTGAGCGCCACCCTGGGCGCTGCCTTGGCTCTTCCGCCTTTCCCAGGTCATGGCAGCAGACAGGTGACTTCTAAACTTTGGCAGGCTGATAAACTATCGCTACTTGTCTGCCAGGTCAAGCTTATGTTAATTGTCCCTGACTGTTGTCGAGATGAGCTCTCAGTAGAACACAGGGCCTCCACTGACTTTGTGGCTAACTGGAGGCAAGCTGTTAATACCAGCCTATTGGGCATCATCCAGCAGACTTGGGAGGGACAGTGGAGAGAGCAAGGTTTGTGGTCAGATATAAACTGGGTGAGGTCCTGGAACTGTCTCTCTCAACCCCAGATGGGGCTCAGGCCTCTGAACCCCCGCAGGGCAGAAGGGGTGCCATAATAAAGTACAAGCAGAGCTCTTGGCACACAATCAGCTTTCAACAAATGCTGGCCCCTTCTCTCCTACCTTCTGCTCCGCCATAAAATCTAAATAGTATTGGGTCAATTTTGTAGAAGGGAAGGGTACCAGATTGATGGGCTGGTTCCTCTGTTCTGTCTCAGGTTAAGGAGCAAGTGAGGGTTGCTACCTGCCGGCTTGTCTGAGATTTCTTTGGGATAGGTTCCTCCTTCACTGGTCCTTGCTTTGGCCTTTTGATTCTCCGTTTTTGCTCATCTTCTTCCCTTTGTCTCTCAAGCTCCTGCTGTAGCTTCTTTTCCTGCATCTCCCTTGCCAGTCTTTCCAGCTCCCTTCATCAAATCAGGCAGAGAAAACAGAGTTCAGAGCCCCTCCTCTGCATGGAGTGTCTAATGGAGGGACATGGGAAGAATTTTCTTGGGCATAAAAAGAAAGAACAAACAGAAGAAATCTGGGAAGGAAGGAAGGGAGGGGAGGGAGGGGCAAGGGAAAGGAAGAAGAAAAGAAAGGAGGGTCTCTGAATGGTCATTCAGCAAAACTGATTAACTCAAACTCAACTAAGAGGAATTCACAATCTATTTCTATTCCAATCCTCTTTCATAGGAGAACAAGGCAAGGGCTGAAAATAAGCTTGATGTGAGCGGTTTTTAAGAAGTAACTTCCAGAAGTGCCTGGGTGATGCAGTGGGTTAAGTGTCTGACTCAATTTTAGATCTCAGGATCAAGGAATCAAGCCCTGCATGGAGCCCTACCTACAGCCCCGCGTTGGGCTCTGAGCTCAGTGGGGAGTCTGCTGGAGATTCTCTCTCTCCCTCTCCCTCTGCCCTTTTTCCTGCTCCCGATTGCTCTCTCTCTCTCTCAAATGAATAAATAAATATCAGTTCAAATGAAGCCCAGCTTCCTACACTGTCATGTCTAATGTTCAGACAACAAGAAATTGTGTTTTAAATAGCAGTCCCTAAAGGCTAGCTTGGAGCCATGGCACTGGATCTGAAAGCCACATTCCTCTTTCTCTCTCTGTCTCTCCCCCTCCACCCTTCTTCCCTCCCTCCCAGCTATGGATTCAGCTATACCTGCCCTGCTGCCAATGGCAGGGTGGGTATTAAGTACAAACAAGCCTGGAGAGGACAGCATTTCTGAAAATACAAAACCTATCTGTTTTCATCTCTAGGAATCCCTGGTTGATCCTGGTTTCTGTGACTCTCTACCCACTGAAGCCAACTCTTCATTACTGTGTGTGTGTGTGTGTGTGTGTGTGTGTGTGTGACACAAATAAATCATTGCTGAGCTTTGAGGATCAGATTCATATTTTCTAAGTCTACCATGAATTCCTGAAAGCAATGACCTGGATGAGAAAGAAAAGAGACTCCTTAGGAATCCCAAAGCTATGCCTTTTTTTTTTTAAACTAGGCTTTTTATACTCTAGAGGATTAGGCATTTTTACAATGGATCATGCAGATAAAGAAATGAAGGCATACTATAGAGGCAGAGAGGACATAAAAGCTTTTTTGGGGTCAGTGGGAGTAATCAGAGGTAGAGGGAGAGGAGAGAATGAGGTTAAATAGTAGGGCAAATATCTTGGCTCTGTCCCTTCCAATGTTTGGCATTCTATGGAGGGTAAGCAATATACCCTCCTCCGCTGGCATGTTTAAGATCTGAGGGCAGAAGGACATATATCCTGCTTCCTGTACCTGAGATAGCCTGTGTCTCCTGGGCCCCAGGTGGCATGGAGGGGATCTAATCATTCCTGTGTGGTCCCCAATGATGGGCACAATAATGGCCGAGAGCCTGCCTAGGGTCCCTGGTGAACTTCCCAGGCTGAGCATCAAGTGGGAGAGGCAGCCAGAATGCAGGGGACAGATACCACCACCAACGGCCAAGATGGTGGCCGGGGAAGGAGAAATGGCCAAGTTCTGGGGAATGACCATTAAGCTCATGTTAAGAGAGTGGCCCCTTGGTCAGCAGCTGCAGACACCTAAGTACAGATGTGTGGGAGGGCAGTGGTCAGGGGAAGCTGGTGGGAGTTCCAGGACAGCACAGGGGCCAGAAGTGTCCCCCATTACATCATCTAACCTCCCCCCTAGTCTCAGATGCCCTCCAGAGAGAAGGAAGCAGTGGAGAATGGGAGAAACCCAGAAAGGCCGCAGCAAGGAGCACCCTCAACGGGTGGGGTGCTTTCCTGCTCTCAGCAGGTCATCCTCCTGGGTCTCCCTCTGCTCCCCGGAAGGTGATCCCAGTCTCCAGGATGGGCTGTGTGTTACTCGTGGGGGGACCACCTCCGCGCTGGCTAGTGCTTGCCTCTGACCTCTTTTTCCTCTCGCGGAGGGCCTGCTGAACCTCTCGATTGAACGTGACCTTCTCCTCCTCTGTCATGGCATCGTATTCTTCCTCGTCCATGTTCTGGAGACGTTCCTTCTCTTTCTCCAGTGCCTCCCTGTGTCTGTGCTCTGGGGAGGGAGCAGAAACAGGGGGGCGGGGGGGGGGCAGTAAGTTCCCAGCCTTGGCTGCACGGACCCTCAGAGGCTTAGCTCCCAGCCCACACAGGCTGCAGAGGGTCTAGGCCAGGGAGGGGGAGCTTGTGCCACAGCTGCGTTCCTGATCTTGGGGGGCCTTCCTTCACTCTCACGGTTCCAAGCCCCGTCTCCATCTGGGACAGTAGTTCCAGAGATGTTCCACATCCTAACCCCCAGAACAGTGAATATGTGGCCTGGCATGGCAGGAGGGATTTTGTAGATGTGATTACACGAAGGACCTTGAATTGGGGAGACTGTCCTGGATTGTCTGGGTGGGCCCAGTATAACCACAAGGGTCCTTGTGAGAGGAAGGCAGGAGGGGCAGAGTCAGAGAAGGAGATGAGACCATGGAAGCAGAGGTCAGAAGGTGGTGAAGTAGGCACCATGAGCTGACGAATGCAGGTGGCTTCTAGAAGCTCAAGAATGCAAGGGAAAGGATTCTCTCCATGGAGTGAGTCTTCCAAGGAACGTAGCCCTGCTGATACCCCGCTTTTAGGACTTCTGACTTCCAGAACTGTAAGATAGCAAATCTGTGTTGTTTGAAGTCATCAAGTTTGTGGTAATTTGCTACTGCAGCGATAGGGAAGTCATATGCCACCCATTGACTTAATCCATTAGGAACATATGCCACCACAGTCCTCGGGGTGACACAGCCAATTTGCAGACCAAGGGGAACCATCTTCCACACCCTACAGATTCCAGATCCAGAAGTGTGATTTGCACCCAGCACAAAGGCTTTCTCTTCACACTCCACTGACACAATTTCCCACCTTACATTCTTGTAGGTTTGAGCTTTGGGCTCAGAGAAATGTATCTAGAGATCTTTCTCTGACACTTACCAAAGGATAGAAACAGGTAAGAATAAGGATTCTTCTTTTACAGGCTGTGATGGGGATCAAATAAACAATCCTGTAAAGCATCTTGGCTGGTGCCTGGCAAATTCATAAATGTTCAGTAAAAAATTAGATTTTAATATAATAATGTTACTGGATGCTGCCTTAGGACTTTTTCAAAAGCAGATGATTTTGTGAAGAGGAGCCTATAATGCAACTGTGAAAAACTTCAATCTGCAGGTAATTGAGAAAATGAAATGGGACGTTTTCTTCTAAGTTGATGATTATGGGGAAATGAACTTTCTGGGAAGCCAGGAAGCTGGAGGTTGGACCACTGCTGGGGAAGCCTGGTCATTCTTCCTAATTTTTCTCTAGATGAGAATATAAGGAAGCAGTCTGAGCTCTGTTTAAGAACTAAGAGAGCTCATGTTTCTAATTATTTTCTTAAATGGAAAAGCATTATGATTTGTGTAGATTTTTCCAGAAGGGAGAGGTCAGGCCAAATAAGGAAGGGCAGTGAGTGATGTGACCAGAGCTGTGGGCCAGAGCAGGACTCTGCATCCCAAGGACAGGATGGCCTCCTCCCCTGGGGACCAAGATTTGCTAGGTCTGTGTCTGACCAAAGCGGGAACTCAAGCTAACATTACTCTGTGTGTGTGTGTGTGTGTGTGTGTGCCTATTTTCAGTCATTGAAATATTTTTCAGGCCACTGGTAATGACAGAAAAAGCAAAGGTTTCACAGTTACACAGACCATACTAATTTGCTGTATGATCTTTTCTTTTTTTTTAAGATAGATTTATTTATTTATTTGAGAGTAAGAGAGGAAGAGGGGAGAGTATGAACGGGGAGGAAAAGCAGAGGAAGAGGGAGAAATAATCTCAAGCAGACTCCATGCCCGGCACGAAGCCTGACATGGGGCTCAACCTCACGACCCTGAGATCCTGATCTGAGCTGAAACCAAGAGTCGGATACTTAACCAACTGAGCCACTCAGATGCCCCTTTGCTGTGTGATCTTACACTAGACTTTTGGTATCTCTGAGACTCATTCTCCTCATTTGTAATAGGGGGACAATGATCTTCAGAGATTTATTGAGAGGATTAAATCACCCCAACTGCCATTTAGAAACATTTCAAGAGTAGAGAACGTTGGTGGCAGTGCCTGGGATGTGGCAGGCTAAAATGTAGAAGTTGGTTTGTAAAGGTTATCAGCACCTCTAGACTGTCAGGAAATGCCTGGGTGCCGTAAACAAAATCAATCAGCCAACTGGTCACCTGAGTCAGGATGGGACTGGTGATGTGTTCCCCTGGGGTTGGTGGTGATCACAGAGAAGACAAAGGGACACAGTGTGCTGTTGGGGGAAAGGGGAATGTGTCTGTTATGGGTTCATTCCTTGTCCTGTAGTCTCTCAGCAGGTCACCTGCATCTGCCAGGCACCTCCCAGGGTGGAGGTGGGCACTGGTGCGATGGCAGATAGAATAGTGTCTTCTCCTAACGGGTCGCCGTGGAGGGGGAGCATTGCAAAAGGCTTAAGGCTCTGCTGAAGGGACGGCCCAGAAGGGTACGGGGCCTCACCTTCCTGCTCCTTTTTGGCTTTCTCCTGGGCCTTCATGGCTGTGTAGTCCTGGGCCATGTTGATAACGTAGATGTGCTCCCGGTTGCCGATGGCCTTCAGCAGGCAGAGGAGAGCCGTTGCTGCGTTCCGAGCGAAGAGGGTCTCGACGCTGTCGAACACCACTCCTCGGAAGCAGTCGCTCAGCTGAAACCGCAGTAAGAGCCAAGACAGTTACAGGGATCTGCCCTACGACCCAGCAATTGCACTGCTGGGGATTTAGCCCAAAGATGCAGATGCAATGAAACACCGGGACACCTGCACCCCGATGTTTCTAGCAGCAATGTCCACTATAGCCAAACTGTGGAAGGAGCCTCGGTGTCCATCGAAAGATGAATGGATAGAGAAGCTGTGGTCTATGTATACGATGGAATATTCCTCAGCCATTAGAAATGACAAATACCCACCATTTGCTTCGATGTGGATGGAACTGGAGGGTATTATGCTGAGTGAAGTAAGTCAATCGGAGAAGGACTAACATTATATGGTCTCATTCATTTGGGGAATATAAAAAATAGTGAAAGGGAAAAAAGGGGAAAGGAGAAAAAATGAGTGGGAAATATCAGAAAGGGAGACAGAACACGAGAGACTCCTAACTCTGGGAAATGAACTAGGGGTGGTGGAAGGGGAGATGGGTGGGGGGTGGGGGTGACTGGGTGGCGGGCACTGAGGGGGGCACTTGATGGGATGAACACTGGGTGTTATTCTATATGTTGGCAAATTGAACACCGATAACATATAAATTTATTAAAAAAAATAAATTGAAAAAAAAAGACAGTTACAGGGGCCACAGTCCCTAAGTTCTCTACGGAGAGCGCTGCTCATTCTTTCCATTGGGGCTTTCATGGGGGCTGCGGTGGGCTCTGCACACCTGCGGGGCCCCAGTGAAAATACCATGAAGCCACCCTTCCACTTGCTACTTTCAATGTGCTGCTATGAAATACAAGAGAAACAGACACATATTTTATCAGTCATGAAGGATCTTTATTATCTGTATTTGTAGAGTGAAAGATTTATTCTGCCTCTATGGAAAATAAGGAGAGCAAACTGGGTGTGAAAGTGAGGGTCAGGCAAGGCCTGTGAGGTTCAGGGACCGCAGACGGGAAGGCGCGATGTTCCCATCACCGCGTACCAGACAGCAGCAGTAGCAGGTGGGCACTTCGTACCTTCCTCCGTGTTATTAATGCCTTGCTGTGTAGTGATCTTGATAACACTAATCATTGAACGGCACCCTCTGCTGGAATGCAGTGTTACTCAAAGGGCAGTACATAGGCTGGCCACCCCTGGCTGGGAGCTGATCACTACCAGTTTTGCGGTTTTTTTTTTTTTTTTTTTAACATTTTATTTATTTATGAGAGAGAGAGAGAGAGAAAAGAGGAAAGGCAGAGGGAGAAACAGACTCCCTGCTGAGCAGGAAGCCCAATGTGTGGCTCGATCCCAGGACCTCAGGATCATGACCTGACCTAAAGGCAGTCACTTAATCCATGGAGCCATCCAGGCACCCCATAACTACCAGTTTTTGATGAGACAAGAATCTTGTGTCAGAATGTAAATCAACAACATCACTAAATACATGATTTACATCAACTGCTAGTTTTTTTTTTTTTTTTAACTGCTAGTTTTTGTTTGTTTGTTTTCTTTGTAGCACGACTGCCAAGGAAGGAAGCAGTGCAAGCTTCATGTTTCATCAAAGATTGGTACGTTGAGTAGGACGGCTCGACAGGTTCACTTTGGGCTGTCCCAATGATTTAACCCAGGTACGTGGCATACCTGCACACCTATTGGCCCTCCTGGCTCAGATAAGCTAACAGTGACAGCACCAACACAGTAGCAGTTAAACATTACTATGAGTCATTTCTGGTGATGACATTCTTCCCCTCCTGGGAAGTTCAGGCCCTGTTTTGTTATATTTAATTGTGCAACTAATATTGTGGCCTTAATTAAAAAAAAAAAAAAAAAAAAAAAAAAAAACAAGGCAAGTGGACAGCTCCAGGACCTGGTGAGCAATGTAGCTCTCTGTCAACCATAAGCAGCAAACAGCCTCAAGTGGTACCCCTCCCAAATCCTGCAATCTTGTCTTCTTTAACTTAGAAACTGGAAACATTTATTGTGTTTCTTGACTTTAAAAGTAATTATCACTGTGAAATAAGTCAGAAACGTATGGAGATAACTAAAAATCCACTATCCTGCTAACCAAAGATAACAACAGTTACATGTGCCTCTAGAGTTTTGACTGTTTGTATGATATACACTTAGAAATATTTTTATAGAAATGTGTTTGTGTTTTACATACTATCTCATAACCTGCTTTTCTCAATAATATATATTTTTAAAGATTTTATTTATTTATTCATGAGAGATACACAGAGAGAGAGGCAGAGACATAGGCAGAGAGAGAAATAGGCTCCCTGTGGGGAGCCTGACACAGGACTCTGTGAGCCGAAGGCAGATGCTCAACCTTTGAACCACCCAGGTGCCCCTCAATAATATATTGAAGACAAATTTTTATACCAATTAATATAGTTCTAAGTTCTAACTTTCCATGGCTCCATGTTATGATTTTTAATACATTACTGTAGGGCTATATAATAACTCTTTCTCTTTCTCTTTTTTAAAATATGTAACCTGCTCACTGGTCCTTTAAGGTGAGTGGCTTCGGGATGCAGACTGCACCAGGGCCAGGGCCTGATGAGGCTGTCAAGAGGACAAGCAAATGAGTGTTGGGGCTGAAGGAACCCATCTTTCCTCTCCAAGGCCTCTGGAGATGGAGTGTGAGCCCTGTAGCTCTGTGGGGGTGGGCATGGACTCACCTGGATGCGCTCGGCCAGGATCTGGGTGAACAGGTCCTCAGGGAGCACACAGCTCATGAGCCCGGTCTCACCTCCGATACTGGCGCTGACACTGAGCCGGCGCTGTGTGGGCCCTGAAGGCAGCGGGCTGGAGGAAACCTGTTGGCAGGAGAAGGATCAGGAGTTAGAATCCAACGTGGTGTCCCAGCAGCTCTCACATTTACAAGCCGTATGACCTCATGAACATCGTGAAATCTCTCTGGGTCTCATTTCCTCATCTGTAAAATGGGGATTGTGTTGTAAAATGGCAAATTCCTATCTTCCTTAAAGAACTGTTGTAAGCTTCAAGTGGGAACACGGTGGGAGGTGCTTTGTACATGTACTGAACAGCATGAATTTATTCATTCATTCGACAAATATTAATTGAGCACCTATTATGCATAAGGGACCCCTCTAGCCCTAGGGATGCAACAACAAACACGGATGGCGGTGTTGAAATGGGGCAGCCAGAAAAGGAGCACATGATCTACAAATCAGCAGCACAGTCTCAGGTAGTGACAAGTTCCAGGGAGAAAAAGTGTGAGGTAAGGGGCCAGAGAGCGGTGACAGGGTTGGACAGTAACATGAAAGAACGAGACAAGAGTCTGAGAAAAGTCTTTGCGTGAGGGAACAGTAAGCTCCTTCCACATGAGTGTACTTGCTGGGGTCTGGGGAGCACATGGGAGCCCAGTGTAACTGGACTGAGTGAGCAATGGACAAGATGGTTGGGCTTCGTGAAAGTCTGAGACATAGTCAGGTGTGAGTATGCAGGGCTTGTAGACCATAGCAAGGAATCTGGATTTTATTCCAAGTGTTATGGGAAGGTGTTGGCATGTTTCAGGCAGATACGTAATCTGGGTTTTATTTTTGAAAGCCTACTGTGCTTGCTGCTTGAGGTGACAAGAGTAGAAGCAGGAAGCCTAGTTAGTTAGATATTTCTGTGCTTCAGGCAGGATGGTGGTGGCAGGGATGAGGATGGTCATGGTAGAGGCGGGGAGAAGTGGCTGATACTTTTTTTTCCACATCCCATCCCACAAGGACTTGGTGCCCCTCTTTCTTTCACCTCCACTCCCAACAATGAACTCCTTGAGTTTGGCCTGATCAAGTTGGAAAACAATAAAGTCATTTATTAAGAAAGGAAATACTGAGGGAAGAGCAATTTTTTTTTGTCTTGTTCTGTTTTGGGGGTAGGCAAGGATCACTTTTTGGACACAGACATTTTGAGATGTCTCTAAGCCATTCTACAGAGATAGTGAATGTGAGCTTGGATGTATGAACCTGAGCTGGGGAAGAAATTAGGGGTGAAGATAGAAATTTGAGGGTCACACGCATACTTGAAATATTTAAGTACTTAAGCCATGAGATCACCTATAGAGAAAAGGTAGATAACAAAAAGAAAAGAGTAGAGGACTCAGTTCTAGCCTATTCCCAAATCCTAAGGATCTGGAGGAGGTAGAGAGGCTGGAGGAGAGGAGGGAGTCCTTGATGAGGCAGAGGGAAAGTTGGAAGTGTGTGGTATTCTGATGGCCAGGAAGTACTTCCAGGAGGCGGAGTTATCAGCTGCTATGACGTCACAAGAGATGAGGATAGAATACAGGCGACTGGATCTGGCAAGATGAATGCCTGCGACCTTGAGAAGATTGACCATGGAAGGACAAAGGAGGCCTCCCTGGAATAAGTCAAAGTGAGAGGGGAATCTGGGGTCTTGGGGCAGATGAGCGGTAATACAATATGCATAGATGCTGATGGGAAGGATCCCATAGGACAAAAAGCAAATAGGAGAGAGGGGATGACTGGAGGAATTCAGATCTCGAGTGAGGAGTGGGGGAGGTCCAGTGCACACGTGCAGGGCTTAGGTGAAAGCTGGGACAGTGGCTCTGTGGCAGGGAAGGCAGGGTGCTGGGCTAGGTAGCAGCTCGGCTCGTCGATCTGGTGGTGAGAGAATAAGGTGGTTGACTTCTGGTGTTGCTGCTCCCTCCATGTAGTCAGGAGAGAGATCATTAGCTGGGAATGGGGAACAGGAAAGGGCCTTAGAGGTTTGGAGAGTGATGACCTCAATAAAATAGTCATCTTGAAGAGGAGGAGGGCAAATTGCCCAGGGCAGACTAAAGAGTCTATGTGAGATTTGTGGTCTTAAGTTTAAACGAAGACCATTCAGGAGAGAAGAGGATTGTTCCTAGCTGTGTGCAGCCACCCTGCACGGAGGAGGTGGAGAATCTGGCTTACCAGGGATGAAGTTTTGCTTGCAGAGTATAATGAAGGGGAAGGGGCAAGGGAGTGCCTATAGTGACAGACATGGATTCCAAACTGGGTAAGAAAGGAAGTGAAGGGGGAGGCAGGCAGTGAAGATGTGGACTGGAGGCTTGCACGGGACCAGTAAGTCATCAGGAAAGTTAGAAGATGGCTGTCAGGAAGTAGGATGGGTAAATGCAGAGGTCTTGGAGTTTATAGGTAATGATAAATATGTTCTAGAACATGACCACAGGAGGGAAAAGCTGAGGAGGCCATGGAATTGAGAAGTAATAGTATTAGATTAAATGTCATTCCAAAAATTAGGATTGCCAGCGGGTGCTCTCTTAGAACATGGTGATATATAAATAAATGACCTTATATTAGGGATCATATCTTCATTATATGACATATTACACATTTCTTCCTTTTTTAAAAAAGATTTTATTTATTTATTCATGAGAGACACAGAGAGAGAGAGAGAGAGGCAGAGACACAGGCAGAGGGAGAAGCAGGCTCCATGACGGGAGCACAATGTGGGACTCGATCCCGGGCCTCCAGGATCACACCCTGGGCCAAAGGCAGGCGCTAAACCGCTGAGCCACCCAGGGATCCCCTACACATTTCTTCCCACTTTAGCAACATGACTAAACTTTTAGTCATTGGGGAGTTCATGCTTTAGGAGAGCTTTCGAAAACCAAACAGCCATCTCTGGGTGAAGCATGCTGACAAGGGTGACAGTTGTCCAAAGCGTGAGTCCTGTCATACTGTGGCAGCCACATGGGGGAGGGGACAATCTTGAGCAGGTTTTAAGTTAACCTGTTTATTGAAAGGGATTTGGGGTCAGAAATGGGCTTTTCTGCTGCTCTGATATACTCTCAAGGCCTTACTTCACTGTCCAGATGGATGGAACCCAATAGAAGAAAATGATTCCTTACAACACCCTGTTTAATACAAATCTGAGTTCTAGATAAGCCATAGACTTCTATGTAAAGAACATATTAGATCTTGAGAAAGAGGGTTAAATAATGCTGCAAAAGGAAGTGAGTCAATGGTTTTAATTTTCATGGAGAAGAAGGTGTGACTGAACTGAAGATCAGAGACATCATCTGGCACAAATTCAGCCCCTGGGACATCCCATCCAACCTGCACACCTCCTCTCTTGTGCAGACCGTGGCTTCCACTCTGTCTACTTGCCCCATTCAAACTTCCACCTGCCTAGCCCATCTAACATGTGGGCCTCCTCTCCTTCAGGGGCTTTCACCTCTACTCGGTCTACCTCAGCCACCTCCTCCAAGATGCCTCCCCCTCCCCCCTCCCCCACTGCGCTCTCAGAAGGTAACGAGACCCATGGACTCTTCCTCTCTTCTTGTTTCTCCCATTCTGCTGCCCTACCCTTGATTCCTTCTCTTTGGAGACTGGGCTTCCTGTATACTGATGCCACTCTCACCTCCCTTACCCCTGGTTCTAAGCACACTCCCTCCCCTACAATAAGAATTTCCCTCTCTACCTCTGAATGGAGGTTGCCACTTGCCGCGTAGGAAAATCTTAACAACTGTGAAGTTATGGCTTCCTGTCTCGGCTGGGACATCAGCATTTGCAACTTTCTTTTGTCCACCACCAATTTCTGGTTTTATCCCCCCTGCCCCCAGTGGACACTTCAATGCTTTGCCAACTTCCTCAACGCCTCCTACAAAGACTTTGTGTCCCGCATGCGTTCCCAGAGCCACTCAACAAGACCTTCCCCAGCCTCTGCTCTCCACCTTGCCTCCCCAATGCACAGCTGCATCTGTTTTCACCTTTACTGACTCTGGAAGAAACGGGCCTCTGACTGCATTGACTATGCTTTGTCCTGTGCTCCCTGTCTTCTCGAGGAATCTCATTCCCTCTTGGGCATATCATCACCTTATACCCCCCTAGCAGCTCCCTTCCTTATAGACCTGCTTGTGCCTCCACCTCCTTCCAGGGAGAGAACTCTCTTGACCCTAGGTCTGCTCCTCTAACAACTAGTCTTTTTTCCTTTTCTTTTAAACATGGTGGAAGCCTACACCCACCTGACTCTGCTTTCCCACTGGCAACTCCTCACCCACCTATCTTTCTTTTTTTTTTTTAATATTTTTTTAAATTTTTAAAATTTATTTATGATGGTCATACAGAGAGAGAGAGAGAGGCAGAGACACAGGCAGAGGGAGAAGCAGGCTCCATTCACCAGGAGCCCGACGTGGGATTCGATCCCGGGTCTTCAGGATCGCGCCCTGGGCCAAAGGCAGGCGCCAAACCGCTGCGCCACCCAGGGATCCCCCACCTATCTTTCATGGTGCCATGCACTATCTCTTGCTATAGCACCTGCTATCCCACCAAAATTGTTTCTCAAAGTCCCTTGGCTGAGGCTCAAACTCTCTGACTTCTTCACTTTCTAAGACTCCCGTGCAGCTCCCTAAAACCCTTGCCCCTGCCCTGCCCAATTTACACAAATGGTTTCATACTTGGCATTCCTTTAGTATTAGGCTGAGCCATATGAAGTTGCTGTTCCAGCAGCGGAATGTTGGCTATTTCATATGGCTCAACCCAATTCTTTTGGGTTTTTGTCACCAGTCTCATTCTATTGCAAGTATTTGAACATGTGGTTATCTCCTTCATCAGACTCTTGGTACCGCTGGAGTGCAGACTCTTGGTTTTGCTTTATTCATCTTCACTTGGTAGCACTCAACCCAGTGCCTAAAATTAAAGCTACTGCTGACCACCTCTTTGGACCTGCATCATGAATCTGCAGAGGCACCCACACCAATGGAGGCTGCAGGATGCCAAGGAGGAAGGACTGGGGGGAAGGACCCCCACCCTTATTGTGGGGGGCCCTGATTGGTACCTGCGGTGTTTCAGACGCGTGCTGGTGATGCTGTTTCTGGGACCCAGAACCATGGCTCTCTGCCTTGCTTTTGGAGATCAACATGCTTCCACGCAGCGTCTTCGCAGGTTTCATTTCAGGGGTTACCAGGGTGGATTCTGATGTCAACTTGCCCAGGGTATCGCTGCTCAGTCGTGTTTGTCCCACAGCAGTTTGACCCGAAGCAACCTCCTGGGCTACACAGAGAGAGTGGATTTATATTAAAAGTTGCCTTAGGATAATAAGAAACTAATGGTGGGGATGGCACAAAACCTATCCCCACCTGGTGCGATTCTCCCGAGGAACACAAAACCATCTCTACCTGCAGCTGGCTGGGAGGAGCTGGGAGAAAAGGCTCCAGTCCCCAAGGCTGGATGACGATGGGCCTGGAGCCCAGGTTTCTCTGCTGCACATCTTCCCAATGGGTCCTATGTTAGTCTGCCCCACGTTCTCTTCCAGCCCAGAGGGCAAGTCTTCTGAAACTGCTGGTACACTACAGCCCCGCCCTGGGACCCTAACACTAAGATGAGGTGATGCGGCTGCGCGCTGGGCAGCTTCATGTTTCTCCAGCGCACAAGCAGACTTGGGAAGACTCATTATTCCTTGTTGACTGTTTTGGCAAACAGACCCTCAGGACTCCCTTGAGAGTTGTCACTATGCTTACTTCGCTTTATCTTGTTGTGCATCTCCCTCAGTCCTTCCCCCAGGAGATGATTATGGATACAAGGACTCCATGTTGCACCTGGAGGTGGCTGGGGGTGGGATGGGGGGTCAAGAGCCTGAAGCCACCAGTGGAACAGTTGTGCCTCGTTCTTCTGGCTGGTCCTGTGTTCATCCAGGCCCTGTCACCTCCAGCCCCTCCAGGCTCTGCCTCCATAACCACCACTCCAGCCTCCCCTACCTACTCACTTTGCCTTGAGTCCTGTGCCTCCCTGGGCATGGCCTTCACTGATGGCTGTGCAGTCTCTTCTGTGCTGTCCTTAGGCCTTTCAGCTTTCCCTGCCCACGCTATCATTCCACTGTATCTTAAAAAGCCAGCTCTTCCTGGTATAATACTAACAAGAGTTTTCATTCCACTTTGCATTTCTTTTAAGAAATCATCATTTCATCTCCTCCCTTTCCCTCATTGCCCAAATTCTAAAACAGTAGTGTGGACCACGTCTGTCCAGTAGATATGTAATATGTATGTAATTTACAATTTTCTAATAGCTGCATTAAGAAAGTCCAAATGGATTTTAATGGTATATTTTCTTTAACCCAATATATGCAAAATGTGATCATTTCAACATGTAAACAATACGTAAAAATTGTTACTCTGTTATTTTATAGCCTTTTACTTAGACTACATCTTCAAAGAAAACCCCTAGCTGCACGTTTCAATTTGGATTGGCCACATTTCAGGTGGCTAGTGGGTGCTGTGTGGGACAGGCAGGATTAGATTTGTCACTTCCACTCCAGGACAGCCTGTGGATTCCATAGGGAATAGCAGGTTTGGGGTTAACCCCTCCATTGAAAGGGTTTTCTCCAAAGTACCCTCTGAACTGTGAACCACAGTGGCCCTCTCTAAGGGCTCCTTCTATCTGTACTTTCAGCTAACTCTGACTACTTTCACTTTTTGATTCAGTACATTTTGGGAAGTCTTTCCTCTGTGTCTACTCTGTGCCAGGCACCATTCTAGGTGTGGGGAATATATCAGTGAAGAACTAACATGCATCCCTGCTTCCAGCTGACATTCTAGTGGAGTCGACAGATAGTGGAATAAGGAAGTCAAGTAAGTGTTGTATGAACCAGAGACAAGGCCTATGAGACAAACAAGGCAGGAAGGGTCCCCCCAGGCCCCATGAAGTCTCTGGAGAGGTGTGAAAGCCCTTCTCACCCTATTCCCTCCCGCAGCTCAGTCTCCTTGACTTCCTTGTGTCCTGCTCTCCTGACTGCCCACCACCCCTCTGACCCTCCTCACTTTGCTTTCTTTGGACTCTTTGGCTTCTCTTCCATCTCCTACTCCTAAAATGTGAGTGTTCTCCAATGGCCCATCCTGTCCTTCCCATCCCTCTCCTCTTTCTGCAACTTTCTGGAACTTCTGGAACTTTGCTCTCTTCCAGCAGTTACACCTCTTGTTTTGTTGAGGAAGCCTCCCCCAGTTATGTCTTTAGCCTGACATTACCTTCTCAGATAAGAAACGCAAATCCAGAATTGGTTATGGGACACCAACACAGCTCCAAAGACCTCTGAAATGTAGTTTAATTGAGAGAAGAGGAAGCAAAAATCTAAGAGAACCAGAATTATGATGCAGCTTGGAGTTCCCACTAAAGGTAGCAGAATAGGTTACCCCAAAATATGACTTTAGGAGTTCAGGGTATGCCCCCTCAAAATATGCTGCTCTCTTTTGAGCTGTGGGCACCTGAACAACAGCAAATGCAGGGAGAAGTCTTCTCTGACCTTCCCTTATCAGCCTAAGGAGAGGCATCCAAAGGGAACTCATTGCTCACAAATCCTTGCCCTGGGAGTTCCATCTACCAGGAAGGATCCACTGACTCATCACAGGAGAGGAGACTACATCCAGACACACTTGTCACAAACTTTCTACTTTCATCCATTCTTCTATGGGACCACTCGTCTTTCTTAAAACTCATTTGCTTTCCCCTAAGAGGACTATCTCCTTCCTCTTCTTTCCCGGTGAAGATGGTATTTAATTCAGAATTGTAAGGTACCTCATTTCCTCCTGAGTATCTCCCATGGACATGTGAAAGATACATGTTAATAAACTTGTTTTCTTCTTGTTAATCTTTCATCACAACAGTTTAAGCCAAGAATTCAGAAGGACAGAGAAAATTATTTTTCCTCCCTTACTCTACTAAAAAAGCTATTTCTCTTATCTTCCCAGCAAAGAATCCTCGATTTCCCTAAGCATCCCATGCAGAGTACTAAGGGGAGAGGACATACCTGAAAGCTGCAGGCACTTTCATCAATCAACTAGCAGTGCACTGCTAGAGATGATGTTATGCGGGCATCTGGGTGGCTCAGTTGGTTAAGCAACCAATTCTTGATTTTGGCTTAGGTTATGATCTTGCAGTTGTGGGATTGAGCCCTGCATTGGGCTCCATGCTGAGCATGGAGCCTAACTGAGATTCTCTCTCTCCCTCTTCCTTTGCCCTTCCCCCTGCTCTCTTTCTCTCCCTCTCAGAAAAAAGAAATGATGTTATGCTGTTATGAATATTTATATAGAAATAGTTCGCTCAGAGCAGTCACTCTACTTCAGTATATTTTCCCATTGAGCAGCCATTCCTCTGCCTTCTAGGTCCTTAGACAATCAAATGGAGCCAGGATTCCCAACCTCTGGTAGACAGGCCACATTAGGCCTCACTACAATGGGGTTCAAAAACTTAATTAATATTCTTCTCCAGCAAACTTTCTCCTCCTCCCATGTTTCCTATCTTGGTAAATTAAATGACATCAGTCTCCTGGTTTCTATGACTAGAAATCTCAATGTGACCATCTGGAATGCCTCTTCCCCCTTGGGGCAGCTGGCCCGAGCCTGTTCAGCCTCAGTATCTCCACTGCTTCCTTTACAAGACATTACAAGAGCTCCTGCCTTCCCACTGTGACTCTGACCATTTCTCCCAAGGGTGAAAACCACCTGACTCCTCTGTTCCTTCAAAATAAAATCCAAATTCTTACTCCTGGCATCAAGGTCAACTACGATGGACCTCAGCCTGCATTCTTTCCTCTCATTTACTGTTGGTTCCCTTGCCTTCTCAGGCTGGAAGGTCCTTGTCTTCACCTTTGCCTGTCAATGTTCTCCTGCTCCTTCAAAGCTCATTTTCACGAAAACTTCCCCAGATCATGCTTGTTGGAACCCAGCCATCCCAAAGTTGCCCTTTGGCCCTTCCCATCCTGTCCTTCCCATCCCTATTACATTATTTCCCTGTGCTCTGAACAAACCCACGTCTGTTTCCCTTTCACAGGTCACCCTCAAAGGCGTAGGCTGCATCTTATTCACTGTCCTGTTCCCTGGAGAGCCAAGTGCATGCCTGTCCTGGGCAGCAGGGAGAGCTGTAGATGCTTGGTGAAGAGAATTCGTCCTTGGGCTATAAGCTGGGAGCATGTTGTAAGTCAGCCTCCAACCGGGCTTGGGGAGAAAAGCTCAGTGGGGGACACAGAGAACCTGGGTATTAGCAGCAGGGGTACCAGCCACTTGACCACAGAAAACCAGGAGAAATGGCTCTTACCAGACTCTTCCTCCTTCATGGACTGCTCTATGGCAGCCCTGATGCAGAGCTCACGGGCCCGGATCCCCGGGATGTTGTTGCCGTCAGTGATCGCTTCAAGCACGATGGAGTCAATGTTCAAGCAGGCTGCATTGTAGTATCTAGCCATGCTGATTGCAGTAGCTGTCTTTCCTGCAAAAAAAGGCCAGGAGGTTGAATATCCTGGCTCTCAGGTGCCCCATGTCCTAAATGGAAGAAGCTTCTAGAACAGAGATCCTGGTGAAGTGATATCTCCAAGTGCTTTGCTGTTAAGTCTCTTGTGTGGCCAGAGGTGGAAGGAGAAAAGAGAAGGAAGACCTGAACCGCATGGGTTCTGGTTCTCACTCTGCTGTGCCCTGTGTGATGGCAACGCACAATCTGTGTCTTCTCCTCAGTTAAAAGGTGATTCTACCTTTAAAAATTTTTTTATTTTAAAAATTATTTATCTTTAAAAATTTTGTAGCTCTACTCTGATTCTAATGGGAAGATTTTTTGGCTTAAAGGATAACTTGTGTTGATCTTTTTTGCCCCCTCCTCATTTCAAAATATCTGCTCATTAAAAAGAAAACAGAAAATTCAAATAACAAACAGGAGAAAAGAAAAAAATCCATAATCTGCTCATCCAGAGGTATTACAGTTAGTATATGGCTGCTAAGTATGCATATATAACTAACTTATTTATATTTCTCAGGAAAAAGAAATGGGTTCTGTGGTAGGCTGAACATGGACCCACCCCTGGCCCCCCAACCACCACCAAAAACATCCACGTCCAAATGCCTGTGACTCGTGAATATGTTATCTTATGTGGTAGAGAGGCTTTGCAGTTGCAATTGAGTTAAGGATCCTGATATGGGAAATTATCCTTAATTATCCAATGTAATCTCAAGGGCCTTACCGGAGACAAGCAGGAGGGTCAGAGTCAATAGGTGATGTTATGATGAAAAAGGAAGAGAGAGTGGAAGATGTTATGATGCTGGGTTTCGTTTTTGTTTGTTTTTTTTTTTTTTTAGAGGCTTATTTATTTATCTACTTGAGAGAGAGTCATGAGCAGGGGGAAGGACAGAGGGAGCAGGAGAGAATATCAAGCAGACTCCCTGCTGAGCGGGCAGCCCACTGAAGGGCTCAAAGTCACGACCCTGACATCCTGACCTGAGCCAATTGGGAGTCAGATGCTTCACCAGCAGAGCCACCCAGATGCCCCCATGATGCTGGTTTTGAAGATGGAGGAAGGGGCCCCGAGCCAAGGAATGCTGATGACATTTCTAGAAGCTACAAAAGACAAGGAAATGGATCCTCTCCTATATACTCCCAGAAGGAATGCAGCCTTATGGACACATTTTAGATTTCTGATCTGTAGAAAGTAAATTTGCATTGTTTCAACTTATTAAGTGTGTGGCTGTTACAGAAGCAATATAAATTTAATACAGATTGTAAATCCTAAGTCTGACATTTTTTTCTCACTTAAAATAATGTATCATGTACATCTTTCCATTAATTCAACACACTTCTATGGCAACTTTTAAAAACTGTAGTGATATACATACAAAATTTATCATTTTAACCATATTTAAGTGTACAGTTAAGTTGCAAAAGCACATTCGTATTGTTGTGTGACCATCTCCACCATAGAGCTCCAGCACTTTTTCATCTTCCCAAACGGAAACTCTGTACACAAAAAGCACCCCCCACCCATCCTTCTCTTTGCCCAGTCTGGAAACCACCACTCTACTTTCTGTTTCTATGAATTTGACAACTCTAAGTACTTCATATAAGTGGAATCATACAGCAATTGCCCTTTGGTAATGATTTCACTGAGTATAACGTCTACAGTGTTCATCCATGTTGTAGCAGGCCCCTCTTTTCTGGGCCTATTACACCATATTTTGTTTTTCCATTCATCTGTCAATGGACGGTTGGGTTGTTTCCATCTTTTGGCTATTGTGAGTAGTGCTGCTATAAACATAGATGTATGAAACACTGTTTTTAGTGGCAAAACAACTTACTATGTGAGTGTACTAAGGCTTAATTAACCAGTCTCCCATACTGAAAGCTTCAGTATGGAATGGTAAGGAATGCTGCAGTGAACATTTGTGCAGTTAATCTTTGTCCACATCATTAAATATTTTCCTAAGGTAAATTCATAGAAGGAATATTGCCAGTTCAAAGGGTCTACACACATTCCCCCCCCTTTTAAATAATTTAATGTCTTGGATTTTTCTCTAATATTTTAATATTTTAAATTATTGAAAGAATATAAGCTCAAACAATTCAGAGATGTATTAATTAAAAATAAAGGGTCCCTGCTCTTTTCTCTAGCTCTGCATCTCTGCGGTTGGCAATGTAGTAGTTTGGGGATAGTCCTGTGCTATATAAATTTCAAACAAAAGAGTCTTTTATTATCTCAAAAATTACATGTGCAACCTTCACCATAAACCCAATGGGGGGCAGCCTGGGTGGCTCAGCGGTTTAGCACCGTCTTCAGCCCAGGGGGTGATCCTGGGGACCCAGGATCAAGTCCCACATCAGGCTCCCTGCATGGAGCCTGCTTCTCCCTCTGCCGGTGTCTCTGCCTCTCTCTCTCTCTCTTGCTCTGTGTCTCTCATGAATAAATAAAAATAAAATCTTAAAAAAAAAAAACCCAATGGGGCAACCCTTCAAAGTTATGGCATACCTGACAATGGCGTCCCATGGATGATAATGGCGATGCCTTTCCTGTTCTTGGTCATGCGGCCTTCTGCAGAAATATCAATGCCCAGGTGGCGAGCGATTGCCCTGCTCACTGGGTTGTTCTCTACTTCTCCAACTTCTGTGGAGTGGCTGTCAATGCTCTGTAACTTGTCACCTGCAAATTAAGAGTATATGTGTGCAAGTGAGTGCATGTGGACAGGTCTGGAATTCACTTGGTCTGATGGAAAGGTGAACAACATTTTCTTTTTCCAACACTATTGTACAATGACAATCTGCTACAAATGTTCTCACTCCCCCGTGCAGCATATGAGAGTGCCCTTTTTTGTTAATAATTTGTCCACAGCTACTAGAACTGAAAATACAGATACTCTCTGACTGTTAACTCTGTTTGGGGGGAATCTGCACTGCTGAAAAAATAATACTAGAAACTAGCTGAATTTGCAGCATGACAGGAAGTGGCTGAATAATCGATGGCATATTCATACTGCAGAATTAATATGCAGTGTTGCAAGAAGGCTCAAGGGTGCATTTTAGGGAGAAAAGTAGAAAGGCACTGGACAGTCTTCCCATCTCTGTGTAGAGAGAACTGGTACCAAAATGACAAAATGCTTATTTACTTTGAAACATTATTTTTTCCAGGCTCTCCTCATCTTCCTCTTCATCAGGATAGGTCTTGGACTCGACTGTAGGGATATGCCGCTCTTCCAGGTTGGATGTGACCGAGATCCCTTGGCTAAGTGAGGTCCTCTTCGTACTGGCAGAGGTTCCCAACTCTGATGAAGGCATGTCTTCATCCTCTGCCAGAAAGCCAAGGACAAAAACACACGAGGAACAGTTGGGAGGGGGACAAGGGAGATGGGGACAGAAAGTGAGAGAGACAAAGTGGAGAATCACCTGGTTACCATCACCCCTGACTAGCCAACCCCAAGAAATAAGAACTGCAACTGCAATCAGTTGGCTGTTAAGAATTTTCTTTGCCCAGAGTGTTTCTACATCTTAACATTAAAAAAGTACTAAAATTATACAGTTGCTTCAGAAAATTTAGAAAATTCAGGAGAGCAAGAATTATAAAATTCATCTGTGAAAGAGACATAGAAAGGAAATAGTGACAGAGAAATTGCAGCTGTATTTTATGATACCAGTATAGAAGAGCCTCAAGCTCTCTGATTGTTCATTTCATTTCTCATTTTTCAAAGATGAACTTGGGATCATATTGTATATTCCAATTTGTAGCCCGTGTTCCCTCATGAACATTTGTGCATGTCATTGTTAAGCACATGTACCGTTTTGTCTGCCCAGCACTCTCCCCACTGTTAGTCACTCACCCTACAAGTGGGCTGTGATTGCACGAAATGACCCCCTCTACCCTGGGGAAGGGGAGGGCAAGACATTGTCTTTGTTAAGAAGTTAAATTTGAAGCAAAGAGGTCAGTGCTCTTCCTTAACTCTCCTCCCTGGCCATGGTGCAGGAAGCAAGGAGGACAATCTGCACATGAGAGTGGAGGGAGTAGAGGCTCTGAGGAAAAGTACAGCATGCACCTGCCTGCTCCCTCTGGACCCTTGGGTCCCCATTCTTGGCCACTTTTCAATGGGCCAAATGAAAAAATGGACCCCTGACTGTCCACTGGGGACGAGAGTGATAGGGCCCTCCTCTGACTTCATAGTGCCCGTTGTACCTGGCAGCCCCTGCAGTTTTCTGCTCCAGGCCACTGGGCAGTGGTTTTGAGTTTCAGAATCTCTACTCTGCATTCCCTTCCTGACTCTGGCTCTCAAAGACAGGGCCTTGTTTAATTGATCTCTTTATAGTACTTCAGCTCCATTCTTGGAACATAGTTGGTGTTTGTTGTAGGCTTAACTGGTTCCCCTAAAATTCTTAGGTTGAAATCCTAATTCCCCAGTGCCTCAGAATATAACTATATTTGAAGATAATGCCTTTAAAGAAGTAATAAAGTTAAAATGATGTCATATGAGTGTCCTTCTCCACCCACATTCCAGTATGACTGGTGTTCTTTAAGAAGAGATTTGGACAAACACCCACAGGGAAGACCATGTGAACACTGGGGGAAGATGGCCATCTACAAGCCAAGGAAGGAGGCTCAGAAGAAAACAACCTGCTGACACCCTGATCTTAGACATTGAGCTTCCTAAACTGTGAGAAGATAAATTTCTGTTGATTAAGCCACCCCATCTGTGGTCTTTGTGATTGCAGCTCTAGCTCACTAACACTGCTCAATGACATTGACCAAGAGATTTAGGAGAGAGGTAGTCTTCTCTCATTTTCAGAAGCTAGCATTCTCTGACTAGCTTCCTTGAGAGGCAAGACAAACCCAAGGGTAGGAGCAAATGGACTCCATTCAATTTATTCATTCACTCTCCTGGCATGTATTTATTGGGCACCATGATGTATCAGGTGCTATTCCATGCTTTGGGTTTATAAGTGGGGAATGCTTGATCACTGCCTTTATGGGGGCTTCTCATTTGGGGAGCAGGCAGGTATGAAGAAAACAATTACACATGCAATGGCTATTACATAGAAAAAGAGAGCATGTAGCAACAGGGAGGGCACTGAAATGTAGCATTTTCAGGATGAATCCATGGTAAACAGGAAGCAGAAGCATGAATCATGACAAGCCACACAGTGCTACAGGTCATTCAGGAGCTCTGATGCTCAAGTGCACACAGGGAGCCCATTGGTGGATGATGGGCCTGGAAGAGGCAGGTTACAAGTGCATAGTCCAGTTTTATGATTGAAGTTTGGCCTCGAGGACCATGGAGGGCCAACCTCTCCCTTGTGTGAACCTCTACTCCCTACCCTCTCTTAGGGCACCAAGTTGTACCCTGTGCGATGTGTTACCTCCCATCACCTGGGCACACCGAAGCTATGGAGCATTGTGGTTACCACCATGGACTCTGGAGTCAGAGTGATGTGGGCTTGAACCCTTCAAAATGTGGACCTGGGGCAGCCCGGGTGGCTCAGTGGTTTAGCGCCACCTTCAGCCCAGGGTCTGACCCTGAAGACCCAGGATCGAGTGCCACATCGGGCTCCCAGCATAGAGCCTGCTTCTCCCTCTGCCTGTGTCCCTGCCCGCCCCCCACCCCGTCTCTTATGAATAAATAAATCTTAAAAAAAATGTGGACCTGGACTCTCAATGCTTTAGTTTCTCATATATATATGTAAAGCCGGCAGCACAAGGCTTGGTAACTAGCAAAGGTTTATCTATACCTATGTCTGCTGTTTTTTTAAAAAAATTACTAATTAAATTCAATTTAACTTAACATATACTGTATTATTAGTTTCAGAGGTAGAATTTAGTGATGCATCAGTTGCATATAACACCCAGTGTTCATTACTTCAAGTGCCCTCCTTAATGTCCATCACCCAACTGTTTTTAAGTCTTAACTCCCCACTAGACTCTAGTGGGAGAATGTATCCCTGACTCTGCATCCATACAGTGGGGATATATAAATAAAATATGTGAGGTGCCTAGCATGTGCCTGGCACATAGCAGGTGCTCAGTAACTGGCTGGCTTCTCAGCAGGGATACTTCCAGGGTGCCAGGGCAGGGGTGGAAGGTGGGCTACCGGCACTGAACTCTCACCATTTTCCTGGACCAGACTCTCCAGGTACTTTGCCTTCATCTGTTCCTCTTTTGACCGTTTCATCTCCTTAAAGTAGTCATACAGCTCTGGGGGCAGCTTTTCCCCGGGAAGGCGGGGAGGCAGCAGCAGGGTGTTGTAGGAATCATAGCCCTTCAGCGTTCGCAAGATCTGCAAGAGGGTAAGGGGGAACTTCTGTTGGCTGTCCTGGAAGCTTCCTCCTGACAGCCCTCAGAGGGGCTACCCACTTGTAAGAGCTTTGCTCCTGCCTGAGCCTGAGGAGTGTACAATGGGCCTTTGGAGATATCTTTTAAAAAGTAAGGCTGGGCCCTGAATTTGGGGATATAGGATCTTGATTTTGCCCCATTTGAGCCTGGACATGTCACATGTGGAAGAGATTCCTTCTTGTTTTACAAATAACATATACTATTTTTCTTTTTTCTATTGACAAAAGTATAGAACTCCATTATCCACTTTGAGTGACATATTCTTGAAAAATACTGTGGTTAGCAGTGTTATACAAGGAAAGTGGCTGTCTTGTAAATAGAGGATCCAGGGAAAAACTGGTAAAATGGTATTACGTGTGTGGGGGCAGGGGGATGTGGAGGGGTAGGGAGGGGATGTGTTTCAGGCTTGTCAGATAAAATATGGATGCCCAGTTTAATCTGAATTTCAGATGAATAATTTTTTAGTGTATAACTGTCCATATAAAGTATTTCCTGTTTTTTATGTGAAATTCAAATTTAACTATGTAACTTGTTTTTCTTCCTATTAAATTTGATAACCCTAGTGTTTCTATATATTTATAAAACATGGTGCAATAGAGTTGTAGAAAGCAGCCGCTTCCTATACAGCCTAATATATGTGAAAAATCTGTTTTGTTACATAACCTTTCTCCAGGATCACTATTTTCAGTTGTGTGAAAACCACTGTTAAGAAGCTCAATCTAAAGTTTATATGGAATAACAAAGGGCTAAGAATAGTTAAAACACATAAAATTAATATAATCATGTATATTAATTATACTTGAATGTAAAATATGGTAAAAAAAATGCTGGGGTCCCTGGGAGGCTCAGTTGGTTAAGCATCTGCCTTTGGCTCAGGTCATGATCCGAGGGTCCTGGAATTGAGCCCCAAGTTGGGCTCCCTGCTCAGCAAGGAGCCTGCCTCTTCTTCTCTCTCAGCTCCCTCAAATAAATAAATAAATAAATAAATAAATAAATAAATAAATAAATAAAATGTTTACAAAAAAGAGTGTTAAAACATTAATGAAGAAGAATAAAGATTGCCCTACTAGATATTAGGACTTTTGAAACTGGAGTAACAGACAGTGTGGGATTGATACTGGGATAGATTAACTGACCAGTGATATGATATAGAAAAGAAAGCTTAGAATAGACCCATTCATATACTGAGCTTTGATACCAGACAGAGCTGGCATGGCAGGTCAGTGGGAAAGGAAGGAATATTCCAAAGATTGGGTGATGCCGACATACAAAGGCCTGGCTGATTTGCTTCAACTGGGGCAATTCTGAAGAGCTAGCCCAGCTCCGGAGCTTCTTTTGGGGTTCGCTGAGGTCTCGGCTGTACTTCCATCACAATGCATTTCTCCACCCAGGTCTACTTGCCTTATTTTTTCCTGGTTCCTTATGAAACCTGCATGCATATCTCGGAGTCTTATTAGATTCTGCTTTCCATTGAACCTGGCCCACAGCAGGGGATGCAATGCCAACATAAGCCATTGAGCATTTCATAGATACCTAATGAAAAGGCTCCTTTCCAGTGGGAAAAATTCCCCTTCTGAAAATAACTTCTAGGTGCAGAATCTAAATTGGGCAGAGCATAAGCACTAGATGTAAAGAAGATAGAACACTCAAAGGCTGAGTTGGGGGAGAGTCCAGAGGAAGCAGAACCATCTTAACTAAGCCATTCCTAAAATTCCTGACCCACAGACAACATGAGATCACAAATGTTTATTGTTTTAGGTTGCTAAGCTTGGGGGCAATTTGTTTTGCAACAATAGATAACTAATTCATATGCAATAGAAAACTAAGTATCAGACTTCAAGAATAGTACAGGAGAAAATAATGGAGCAATGCATTTAAGATATTCAAGTGTAAACATAAGCAAAAGGTACTGTATCCAACCAAACTCATCTTTAGGCATAAAAGCCACAGATGAAGAGTTATGAACATGCATATATACTCAGGGAATAGTGTTCCTATGGCCCCTTCCTGAGAAATCCACTACAGACCACACAGTGGTGACTGGAGAAGCTTCACCACAAGGACTGGTGTTGAACATTGAATACATGTAAATATAGAACTAAAACTAAGTGATAGAAATTAGGTTCTGACATCCTAATATTGTAAGCTCTGACATGACAGATACAAGAAGCAAAATATGGAGGGTGTGCCCCTGAGATTATTACCAAGTAATCATTAATTGAAAAGATTATCATTTTAAATTAGAGGGTGGTGAGGAGAGAGAAAAAGAGATTAGTAGCTAACTTCATAAGTGCTCATAGTAGAGAACTAAGTCAGTTTCTAAAAAGTAAGGTATTAAGGGCTTTAGATAAATGAGTAGTTCATACAACTCAGCCTCAAGGTAGCAGAACAGGGTTGAGGGAATAAAAATGGACCCAGATAGATCAGTGGAATGAACAGAGATCCCACAAATAGACCTAAATGAGTATAGTCAACTGAACTCTGACAAAGGAGCAAATGTAATACAAGAGCAAAGATAGTTTTTCCAAAAATCAATGCCAGACCTGGATATTCACATGTAGGAGACCCAAATCTAGATGGAGCTGACACCTTTCACAAAGCTTAAAATGGATCATAAGCCTGAATGAAAAACATACAGCTATAAAACTCCTAGAAGGTGCCATAAGAGAAAATCCTGATGACCTAGGGTGTAGTGACAACTTTTTAGATACACAGTAGAGGCACAGTCCATGAAAATAATAATTGATGAACTGGACTTCATTAAAACTAAAAACCTCTGTTCAGCAAAAGACAATGTCAAGAGAATGAAAAGAAAAGTTACAGAATGGGAGAAAATATATGCAAAAGATATATCTGATAAACTTCTGTGATTCAAAATATGTAAAGAACGCTTAAAACTTGACAATGAGAAAACCACCCAATTAAAAAATGGGCCAAAGACCTTAACAGACACTGCACCAAAGAATATATACAGATGGCAAATAAGCATATGAATAGATGCTCCACATCATATGTCATCAGGCAAGTGCAAATCAAAACAAGATACAACTACATACCTATTAGAATGGCCAAATCCAAAACATGGACAACATCTAATGCTGATAAGAATAAGGATCAATAGGAACTTTCACTCATTGCTGATGAGAATGCAAAAATGGTCAGCCACTTTGGAAGACAGTCTGGCAGTTTTGTTTTTTTTTTTTTTATAAAACTAAACATACTCTTACCATATGATCCAGCAATTGTAGTACTTGGTACTTGTCCAAAGGAGATAAAAATTTATGTCCACACAAAAATCTGCATATGGATGTTTATGGAGGCTTTATTTATAACTGCCAAAACTTAGAAACAAACGAGATGTCCTTCAGTAGGTTAGTGGCTAAATAACTGCTATACCCAGACAATGGAATGTTATTTAGTACTAAAAAGAAATGAGCTACAAGCCATGAAGGAAACTTAAGTGTATATTACTAAATGAAAGAAGCCAGTCTGAAAAGATATACTATATGATTGCAATTATATGAAATTCTAGAAAAGGCCAAACTACAGAGATAGTAAAAAGATCAATGGTTGCCAGGGATTGGGAAGAGGAAGGGATGAATATGTGGAACACAGATATTTTTAGCAAAGTGAAAATACTCTGTATGATACTATAATGATGGATACATGTCATTATGCATTTGTTCAAACCCACAGAATGTACACCACCAAGAGTGAACTCTAATGTAACCTGTGGATTTTTGATGATTATTATGTGTGTGTAGATTTATCAATTGTAACAAATGTACCACACTAGTAGGGGACGTATGTGGGGCGGGGGACAGGGGGTATTTGGGAAATCTCTGTAACTTCCCCTCCATTTTGCTGTGAACCTAAGACTGCTCTAAAAAAAAAAGTCAAAAAAAGTACATGGAGGAACAATTGGAAAATATGTAGCCCAGAACAAACAGGAAAAAAAAGTGGCAGATTTAAGCCCTAACATAATTTTATTAAATGTAAATGGTCTAAATACACCAATTAAAGACAAAGACTACCAGATGTTTTTTTAAAAGAGATCCAATTACATGCTCTCTACAAGAAACTCACTTCAAATATAATGACTGCTGTATATGTTCTTTAGTGTTTGAATTTTAACCAGGAGCATGTATTAGTTTTTCACTTAGTTGATTAAAATGTGTAATGAGATCACAAAGAAGCAATGAACTCTGCTCAGAGCAAGGGAAGTGGGTTAAGAAAGGCTACAAAGTGATCTTTAAATTGACAAGGAAAAGTTTAAGGGGAAGAAGGGGCAAAGGTCAGGAGGAAGTTGTCCATGCTGAGGGAAGAGCACAGGTACATGGCAGGGCCCAGGAGCAGTAGGAAAATGGAATTTGGTTTTGGCCTCTGCTCACCTTCTCTTCTATGAGATATTGCTGGTCAAATTCTAAGGAGTAAAACTCAATGGGAAAGCCACAGGGATTCTTCACCACCACCTCAGCTTCATCTCCAGGTGCATAAGGCAGCAGTGGTCCCAGCTCCAGAATTGAAGGACTAAATTCCAAGTGTGGCTCTAGACCTTGCCCCTGTGCCAGCAGCGTAAGCTTCTGAGCACTCTGGGCAATCTGGAACACCAGGGTTTGGCTATAGAATTTCTGGAAAATGTAAAAACAAAACAAAATCTTAACTTTTGTTGTTGTTATTACATGCCATGTAAATCTGAAAACCACTGTGGAGACAAAACTGAAGCTACTGAGATTAAGAGAGAAAACTTTTCATGTAAAATTGCATGAGACCAATTTGTATTACTGTATTAATACCAGGTCTCCAGCATGCCAGGCACTGTACCAAGTGCTTCATCACTCGTAGAGGACCTCTGGATGTCAACACTCATATCCTTCAGACCCTCCAGTGGGGTCAGATGGGTCACTGTCTGCACATCTGGGCTCTCATTTCATGGGCCCTACTGCCTCTGGGCAGGCCAGGGCAGGGGAGAAATGCTGGGGACTAACATCTTCTGGGAGCAATCTTCAATCAATGACTTGGGAAATACCACATAAATACCGCAGGTCCCTTGCTCTTCGGAAGGAATAATTCTGAAATGTGCATTTTGTCTATTTCCTTAGAGTTTCCCAGTAGGATTATGTTTTAGTCTCCAAGGCAGCTAGCTCACTTGCATACCCTATTAGCTGCCTTCCTTTCCCTGACCACCTTCTCCATCAATGTTCCCTACACTTCCCAATTAATCTGCTTTCCCTTGAATCCTTGTCTCCAAGTCCATTTCTTGTAGAATCTGAATTAACATATTTTTATTGTTTGAAGATACAGTTAAGCAGCAGGGCAGAGATGGTCAGCGAGAGCATCAGTTTATCAGATATATTTACAGTCTGAATACCAATTGATAGTGATACCAACCACCCTAATCTGGTTTTACTGGGGAACCTACCAAAAGTGTGGATTCATAGGCCCCATCCCTAGAGATCCTGACTTGATAGTGACTGGGTGAGGCTGGGAAATCTACATTTTTAACCACATGCCCAAATCATTCTGATATAATTAGGTTCATGGCTTGGGTCTGGAGGCCGTGATTGGCTTCATGATTTGAAAAGCTCCTTAGTATCTTAGCTCAAGAAGGAAAATCAGATGGATAGAATATGGATGGACATACATACACACCCAGAAAATATCACTGGAGACATTAAGAGAATGAATTATTGCCTACAAGAATTTTCTATATGGTGATGGTCTTAGCACCTTCTGATCTAAGTAAGCTTCTATATTTTAATTGTTTTATGAAAATGTTTCTAAGACATTTTATTTATTTTTTTGTTTTCTAACAGAGTATTCTGAACATATATTATAACATCAGTGATTTCTTTTGTGCTTCTGATGCTGAAGGAGATACAGATGTAGAATGTATGGGTTCCTTGTATATAGCCAATAAATTCCTCTCCCAGTTGGTAGAAACATTTTATTAACTTTGACTAGCTCCAACTCAACATTTATGGAACCACCTGAACAAATCTATTTTTTTTAAAAACTATTTTCTGATATGTCTCTCATTTAGTAAAATATCCAAAATCTTGGCAACCTCACGGTAAACTCCCTAACAGTGTTAAGACCCTATGAATGACAAACATATTAATTATCTTTTCTTTTCAAAGGGTTGGGGAGATTTTGAGAATGAAACAGGGGCTTTATTTTAGAATCAGATATGAAGTCATTCACTTTTCTTTCTCACTACAGACTCTTCAGCATTTCTTCAAAGCATTTCCATTACCAGGAAAATAGGAGTTAACTGTAGGTATTCTATAAAACCCACATCGATTTTTTTCTTTTAAAAGAATAAAGAAGAGAAAGCATCTCTCTAATGCCTTAGGCTCTGAGCACAAGTCTTTACAGTGTAACCTCTTGAGATCCTCTCTGGCTCTAGGATTTTATTTTTACTGTGTCATCTTTGCTAGGAGTAGTTTTGTGCTAATGGCATTCAAAAAAGAAATGTCTGTGAGGTCCATGGAGTACATCTACCAGGAAATACTTGTTATTATCCCAACTACTGATGATAGCAGTAAATAGTTATTGAGATACTGCATTTTGAGCAGTATGCTGTGCGTTTTATTTACATCAATTCATTTAATATTCAAAATGACCCTAGGAAGTAGGTATGGCAGGTTGATACTGTCTTAGCTGAAACCCTAGGAGCCAGATGCTTGCAAATTGAGATTTCTAAAAAAGTAAATGCAGTGCACAGACTCTCTGCTACATATATCCTCAGCAGGGGCTAAGACATGTCCCTGAAAATCAAATACTGATATTTCTGCAGTTGTGATGTTTGTGCAAACTAAGTGAAATAAATAAAGGTTAAGTAGTCTCATGTCAGTTTGGATGAGATTTTTCTACCAAATGAATCTGAGTCTGAAACTTATGAAATCCACCCTCCCCCCCCCCCCCCCCCCCAGTTTCTGGAGTTTATTGGATTTTAGAATTGCAATAAGGGATTTCTAATGTGTGATATTACTATTTTTCATTGTATCTATGAGCAGACTGAGGTTTAGAGGCTAAGTAATTTATTGAAAGCCATGCAGTCTCTAAGTACAGAGGCAGAAGGCCACTCACCCAGGTCTGCTGATAAAAGTCAATGTGCTAGATAGATCTGATTCTGGAGCTGGTGCTCTTAACTTGCAGGCCACACAGCTCCTACATGAAACAAGCACTGGGTATCCTTGTCACAATAGCAAGACAAAGGTCACTCAAAATTTCCCTGGACACCTGCCTCATCAAGTAAAGCTCAAAGAAACCCCGAGAGTCTGAATGAAATCATATTTCTTTAAAGCTCACCTCTTCTTTAGGCATGAATTTCACTTGGACGTTGGATCTCTCACCAGGATCCAAGATCCCAGAAGTGGGCTGGATCTCAAAGATGCGTGTCTTTGGCTTTAATTCAGCATGCAGTTTCCGTCGTAAGTACTTTGGCATATGTTTCTCCAGCTGGTTGATAGATATTAGACAATTGGATAATCTTTTATGGAAATTGGATTTATTCCATCTTCCACTCACTCAGCCTACATTTACTGAGTCCCTTCCAGGTGTCAAGGAATGTGTAGATGTCAGGGCTACAGAAATGAGCAGGACATCCACCAGCGTAGCCTGGTAAGTCTTTGAATGTGGGGCTAATGACCTAGACTATATTTAGGAAGCAATAGCTGTCACTGCAAGTCTTGAGCAAAAGACTGAAATAATGAGAAACTGAAGGCCTAGAATTATAAATCTGGCCAAAATAGAAATAGAGATGGAAAAGGGGGACCGATGGGCCACATCTCATTTACCTTGTTAACTGGCTCATGGCTGTGGACGAACCATTCACAAGGGACTTGGAGAGGATTAGAAAACTGAATTGTTTCCACGAGGCATTGTCCACACTGAATTGTGGCAAACTCCACTTTTTCACAAGACAGTGTCATAGTGGGAATGGTCACCTTGGCTTGGAGACAGATATGAACTGTTGGCCCTCCAATCACCTAGAACAGGCATAGAGTTGCTGTTACCACACGGCAGGGGGTTGAGGGAAGAATCGTGGCCCTGAAATGGCAACTGGATCATCCTAAGGTAACTGGCAAGCCTAGCTGGTAGTTGGGGATAATTGGCTGGGCCCAGTAGTGCATCTTACCTTGATGGGCAGAATGACCTCTTTGTTTCCAACAGGAAGACTGGCCCCTTGTGGGTCAAATTTCACTTCAAATGTTTCCGTTTCACAGTAGGGCAGATTCTTTACACGATCTAACTCAGTACTGAAGCCTGGACCAAGATAAACAAAATTTCTTTGTGGGAAAGAGAAATGGCAAAGAAAAGCTGCTGAAGACAGAGCCCTCCTGGGGCAGGATGACCATTCAAAGTATCGATTAATGGCCCAAGAATTCTTTCAGCTGATCCCAGAAGAAGCATGAACACTACTCTAGAAGAACAGTACAGATGGGCACCTTGTTGGAAATGACAAAGCACAAGAGGAAACCATCTTCCTAGCCTGATTACCTGTGTCATGAAGGACACGCTTTTCTGCGTGGAAGGACACTGGGAAGTAACTGGTGTTGGTGATCTTGATGATGTGTGTTCGGACGTCACCAAAGATGATGTAGCCAAAGTCCAGGATATACTCTGGCAGCTGGACTCTGAAACAGTTAACAAGTTCTCTTTACCAGTCACTCTTCCAAAAGAGCAACTGTGCTGTTCTCTTCCATATCCTGTCACAATTCTGTCTTTGGGAGTGGAGAAGAACCACCCTCCAGAGAGGAGCCTAGGCACAAGATACTCCCTCTCCCAGGAGTCCACACTGCTGTTTCAGTCATTATCTCAAAACACATTCAGCATGTGCCCTCATGAACCTGAAACCAGGCCTCTCCTTTAGGTAAAGCCAGAAGTTTCTGATTTTCAGAGGCAGAGATCTTCCTGGGTGGCTGGATGCTAGAGGATGGCAGATACAGGAGGCAAATGGATTTCATTTCTAGATGATCAACCATTAATTAACTGAAGCAGCATTTTGGCAGGTGACACTGTTTGTTCTGCTGCCTTCTGAAACAAACCCAACATAGAAGGACACTCACTTGGCTAGTTTGCAACAACTCCGATAGCTGAAGTCATCTGGAGAATCGGGGATAATTGTTTTCTGATGTTCCATGGCATATCCTTGGACTATAAGTCGCTCTACTTCCATCTGGAGCTGAGGACTTACCTGGAGTAAGAGAGAAGAGCAAGTGAGCAAATTCTTCTAGAACATGCATTCTCAATGGGAGAATTGCTTCATGGAAGGGGGAATGAAAAAGTTATAGATATTACAGTGATTTGTGGCCTTCCAGAGAGGGCCACAGTACATAAAGAGATATACAGTATATTTGTGATATTAAAATTTTCATGGGGGTGGGTGGATGGGTGGGTAGAGTAAAGAAACTGGTATATCAACATCCTGGAATACTACTCAACAACGAAAAAGAACTATTGATATGAATGGATCTCAAGGGCATTACTCTCAATGAAACAAGCCAGTCTCAAAAAGTTATATGCTGTATGATTCTGCTTACAAAATATTCTTGAAATAACTAAAGTATAGAGATGGAGAGCTATAGTAGTTGCCAGGGGTTAGGGATGGTAGATTGGGGGTCGCTATGAAGAAGTAGCTTATAAGGCCAAATACAAATGAAAAATCAAAGGTTTAGTTCTCCTTGTTGAAAATAAGGGGAGAGACTTCTCCCTCCTCCCTTTTCTTAGAACACTTACTTTTTTTTAAATATAAATTTATTTTTTCACCAGTTCAAAAAAAATAAATTTATTTTTTATTGGTGTTCAATTTGCCAACTTATAGAATAACATCCAGTGCTCATCCCATCAAGTGTCCCACTCAGCGCCTGTCACCCAGTCACCCACCCCCCGCCCACCTCCCTTTCTACCACCCCTAGTTTGTTTCCCAGAGTTAGGAGTCTCTCATGTTCTGTCTCCCTTAGAACAGTTACTTTAGAAAACTTGTGAGTGGGGATCCCTGGGTGGCTCAGCAGTTTAGCGCCTGCCTTTGGCCCAGGGTGTGATCTTGGAGTCCCGGGATCAAGTCCCACACCAGGCTCCCTGCATGGATCCTGCTTCTCCCTTGGCCTGTGTCTCTGCCTCTCTCTCTGCGTCTCTCATGAATAAATAAATAAAATCTTTAAAAAAAAAAAAAGAAAACGTATGAGTTATTTCTCTGTTTTTCTGAAATGCATATAAAACTTTTTAAAGCCTACACAAGCCTACATAAAGCCATAAGCTTTATAACCCGAGTGTCTTCCTCAAGGCCCCAGGAACCTTCTTTTTGAAATGCGATCACCAGGTAAGATAGAGGTCCCATCCCCAGTTTCTATGAGAGGTGGAGCCTGACTTCAGAGGGTCCTGTCATTCACACATGAGAGGTTTCCCTCTGGATAAAGCCAATTATCCAGTGCAGATGGTCACCCCGATTACCATGTGAATTTAGGATGAACTATGTGTGACAGATGGTGCTGTCAAGTTCTCTTACTTGAGGACTAGTTATAGTTAGCTATAGTTCTTACTTGAGGACTAGTTAGTGTTTACCTCAAGAATACGTATGTATTGGGTCGTATGTTTGGTTACATAAAAGGCTGAGACTTCTTTCTCTCTTTACAATCTTGTAGTGAATTGCCTGAAATGTGGATCACATTCTGGTTTAATGCTTATTCAACAATGAAATTGTTTTCTTTCTCTTCTACCTCTGTGGAGAGATTTTCTGGGTTGGCAGGAGATTTTGTTTTTAATTGTATTTCCTCAAGCACGTGGGATCTTTGTGGTGATGGAACAATTCTGTACCTTAATTGTGTTGGGGGTTATATAAACTTGCACGTGCAAAAAAATTACATAGAACCACACCACACACACAAATTAGTGCATAAAAAATTGAAATCTGAATAAGCTCTGTGGCTTGTACCAACGACAATTTCCTGGTTTTGATATTATACTACATCTTATAAGTTATTTAAGATGTTATCATTGGGGAAAACAAATTTTTTGCCACTTCTGTGAATCTTTAATTACTTCAAAATAAAAAGTTAAAAATATTTAACATCAAGCTATTCAAAGACATTATGCTTTTTTATATATAATAAAAATATTTCATGGGGTATTAGGAAAAAATGTCTTGGGAGGTGATAGTGAAAAAAAGGTTGAGAAATACTGTTCCTAAAGGCTCAAATCATAAATCAGGGGCCAGGCAGGGAAGGTTAATGTGTAGAGTGGCCAGTAATGAGACCACAGGCAGGGGTGACAAAGCGGGAGAATAGCATGCCTCACTGACAGGTGTACCCAGTCATCCCGGTGCTAGCACAGCCAACCCTGTGTTTGCTCCTGAGCCAGGAGAGGTCAACTGCTGCCTTGTGCAGGAGGAGGAGCTCGCTCTGCCTGGGCCTTCACCACATTCTCGGAAGGCCCACCCCAGGTCTGGAGCGGCTGCCAGAGACACTTGTGCTAAGGCTCTGCTGAGGAGCCACCTAGAAACGTGCTGACTACAGTAGAGACTCACTGCTGCCTGTATGGACAGATGGGCCCAATGGGAGAGAACAGGGGCTAAAAACACAGTCTTAGGAGTTGGACAGCCCTGGATTCAAATCTTAGCTCTGTTGCCTACCTGGGGACATGCATTTCACTTCCACAGATCCTGTAAAACTGTAAAATTAGGACAATAATGGCACCACTTTCCCCATTGTGGGAGGGGTTGATGAAATAATAATACAGGTCTGTAGTGTGACACAGGCCTGGGCAACAGTTCAATAAATAGAAGCACATGTTATTAATTATGATCATCCTTGGAGCTAAGGTACACTTTCAAATTCTGCAAAACAAGTCACTGTTAGCAGCCTTTGGGGCTCCCAGTCTCCCCAGTGACACCGCTTTTAACCAGCCTAAGGGCTCTCTAGCTACATAAATAATTCTTCCTCAGGACCATATTCTCATGCACATTTACATTTTAAAGATGAGCACAGGGAGAAAGCAACCCTCATGATCAGGAATGGACTGTTAAGAGAATTTCAGGGAATGGTGATGAAGGACATTTTGGGATTTGGCTTTCACTTCCCACCACAAGGGGCAGCCTTTATTTACAAGCTGGGGCACTCGCGCTTTCTCTCTCTTGCTTTCTCTCTCTCGACCAACTCTTGGCTTGGCTCCCACCTTGGAGGCACCACACTGAACTTCTTCTTCGGCTGCCCCTTCTAGTCGCCACTTAGCTGGTGGGGACTAGAGGGCTCTACTCTGACTCCACTCTCCTGTTCACTCAGTACACTTTCCAGGGAATCTCACATTTCCTGTGATTATAATGACCATCTGGTGACTCAGAGCACGTTCTCCAGTCCATCACTCTCCTCAGGTCCATAGCAGTGGGTCCACCTCCCTGTTCGAGCCTCACTTGGATAATGCTCAGAAATCTTGTGTGTAACAACGAACCCTCAGAGCTCATTTCCCTTCCTCCCCTCCTCCCAGACTTGCTTCCCTTCCTTAGTCTCCCATCTCAGTGCCCCCTCCTTATTTTGTCATCCAAGCAAGACTCTGATGGGAAGGGGGTATCATTTCTGCCTCACCCCCACATCCAACCAATCCTTGATCACTAACCACCTTGTGTCATCACCCTTGTTTACACATCTACCACCTCTCATCTAGAGTTACTCCATCTGCTTTAAAAAAAAATGAGCACATCTCAGCACATCTACTCTCACCACCCCCCAAGCCCCTGAAAGCTTCTCAGAGCCCCACAAGGCAGCCAGAGAGATTTTTTAAAGATCCAAATCCGATTACCCAAGGCTCCACTTGAAACACTTCAGTGACTTGCTGTTACCCTACCCTCAGAATAAAGCTCAAAACCTTTAATAGGTTCCCTAGGGGGCTCCTTACCTCTCCCCTTCTTTGCTCTAGCTCTATTTTTTTCTCCATGAGATACCAAAGATACCATGTCCTTCTTGTCCCTGGGCCTTTGCACCTACTGTTCTTCTGCCACATTTATTCTGTGCAGGCTGAAGCTAATCTTACCTCAAAAGATTCATCCTCAGGCATTTCCTCAGTTGTCTCTAAGTGATTGAGTATTTCATATTTGTTCTCTTTCTCTAGTTTTTTTCTGGCCTGATTCAAGAAGGCTTCATACTTTTCATTTCCTGTGAGATTGGAAGGAGAAGGAAATCAGGATGATTAGAAACACATGAATTATGCCTAAAATGCAGACTGTCAGCTCAGGATCCATAAAGTGAGAAAGGAAGTTAACTTTCTGGTGCTTTGTCTACCATGTTTTCTCTGCTGCAGAGAGTGGATGTAGTTTGTGAGTGAGTTTAGTTTGTATTAGAGACCCCACTGAAGTTCATGAGATCATGTTATAGCGAGTTCCTAGCTGGTTCTCAACAACTTGCTGGCAGTAACATCCTAAGTCCCTCATAGGGTGATCAATCAGACCCCAGCTGGCCTGGTGCTTTTTGGGGTCTAGCGCTGAATGCCCTATGACTTGGGAAGTCCCCTCCATGCTGGACACACTCAGATTGCCAGTCATCCTTTAAGTCACTTTGCATGTTTATTAAATCTCAGTAAACAAAAGGACTATATTTGCAACTATAACTGCAACTAAACAAGCTACAAGCCCGAGTCAGGGATATTGGCAATCAGTGGAGAGACTTTCAGACACCCAAATTCACCAGTAAGTCAGTGCAAATTCAAATGCTTGAGGAACAAGGTAGACAGAGAAATTAAAGTGCCTATGACGGAACAATAGGAAGCACTGAACTTGTAATGAACTGGAGCACAGGAGACCCAAGCAGTAGTATTCAGAACAAATCATATTCAGATTCAAATTCTTTGAAAGCCCTCTGCTGGCCAAACATGTTTACTGCTTAATGAGGCCAGCTGGGCACTGGGTTTTAAGTGGCAAAAACTTTCACTTTTTTAAAAAAATAATAAATTTATTTTTTATTGGTGTTCAATTTGCCAACATACAGAATAACACCCAGTGTTCATCCTGTCAAGTGCCTCCCTCAGTGCCCGCTACCCAGTCACCCCCACCCCCCGCCCTCCTCCCCTTCCACCACCCCTAGTTCGTTTCCCAGAGTTAGGAGTCTTCCATGTTCTGTCTCCCTTTCTGATATTTCCCACCCATTTCTTCTCCCTTCCCCTCTATTCCCTTTCACTATTATTTATATTCCCCAAATGAATGAGACCATATAATGTTAGTCCTTCTCCGATTGACTTACTTCACTCAGCATAATACCCTCCAGTTCCATCCACGTCGAAGCAAATGGTGGGTATTTGTCATTTCTAATGGCTGAGGAATATTCCATTGTATACATAACCCACATATTCTTTATCCATTCATCTTTCGATGGACACCAAGGCTCCTTCCACAGTTTGGCTATTGTGGACATTGCTGCTAGAAACATCGGGGTGCAGGTGTCCCGGCGTTTCACTGCATCTGAATCTTTGGGGTAAATCCCCAGCAGTGCAATTGCTGGGTCATAGGGCAGGTATATTTTTAACTCTTTGAGGACCCTCCACACAGTTTTCCAGAGTGGCTGCACCAGTTCACATTCCCACCCACAGTGTAAGAGGGTTCCCTTTTCTCCGCATCCTCTCCAACATTTGTGGTTTCCTGCCTTGTTATTTTCCCCATTCTCACTGGTGTGAGGTGGTATCTCATTGTGGTTTTGATTTGTATTTCCCTGATGGCAAGTGATGCGGAGCATTTTCTCATGTGCTTGTTTCTGACCCCTTCCTTATTTTGGCATTACACACTTTAGAGACTAACTTAGACTTTTATTAGTTGTCTGCCCACAGGCTTAGCCAAGGTTTCTCTGGTAACATCTAGCCTGTGGAGCCATTCCTCTGGACTAGAAGACTCCCATCTTGGCAAATCTCAAAACTTAGCTGAGCTGTTCTTAGCTATGGACTCTGTGGCTTTTTCTCCCTGGCATGGGGTACAGGATAAAGGGTTAAGACAAGCCTGTCTCTTCTTCGTGTTTCCTTGAAGCTCCTTGAAGTTTTTTCACAGACAGCTTCAGACTAAGCCCTCGTAATCAGCCATTCCTTTTCCCCTGTGCCCTAAAGTCACTGGCTTACCTGCTGTCAAGAGGGAAAGTTTTTTTTGGCCATGTCTATGTCTTCCTCTGTGAGAAATCTCTAAGCCTGTGGGCAGACAACTAATAAAAGTCTAAGTCAGTCTCTAAAGTGTGTAATGCCAAAATAAGGAAGGGGTCAGAACCTTGGTTACCTTTCTGTACAGGTTATGTTTTGCAAATTCTACTCCTTGGAGTAAAATCAGCCTTAGCCTCTCAATGGCCTCTGTGAGTGTGCCACATAAGGACAATTCAGGGAGAGATTGTGGCTGGAAGGTTTGTGTGCTGTAGGAAAAGGCCTTTCAACTACAACTCCTTGATCCCTCTTATACAATTCACTGATGGCAAAATTGGCCAGGGGTCTTAATTTTAGGACTGCCATAGACCATATCCTGTTATATTAAGCTCAAGTTATCAGGTCAATTTCAACTTGATTTGTTTTGTTGTTGTTGTTGTTACTGTTGTTTTATCTGCAATTGTGGAATCACACAGAATAAAACCAGTGAGGACTGCCAAGCAAATAAAGTGAGTGCCAATTAACCTTCAAATAAACAAGCAAAATGCATCTTTTGTCCCCCAGTGGGAAAATACTAGAGTGGGTAGTAATACCTTGGAGTTTCCTGGGGAGATCAAGGCAGATTCGGGGAAAGATCCCCTCTCCATGAAGAGTGATATTTTCTGGGTCCAGGTGGGCAATCTGTATCTGGAAACTCCTTTGAAAGATCTCAGGTACTCCAGGTAAGTAATACACCTTCAACACCTGCTCCTCATTTGAACTAATAAAACCCTACATAGCAGAAAGACCAGAGAGAATGTTAATATTTACAATGGACCCTGCTTCTGGAGATTTAATGGGCAAGACAGTCCCACAGGTCTATTGTGCTGGTTATTCTCCATTCATTCATATGAAGCTATGAGAAAGTGACAGGTGAGTCACAGAACACTAGGTAGCATATGTGGACAGGTATTTCATAAAAGAGGAAATACGAATGGCGAATAAATGCAGTAAAAGATGCTCATCCTTGTAAGCAATCAGGAAAATGAAACTAGGATTGTGATGAATTTTTTAAACTACATATTGCCAAAATGTACCAAATTTTGGTGAGAATATGTATCAAAAGAAACTTATTTGTGTCTGGTGGGAATGCCAATGATGAAAAAAAAAAACACTATGAAAAATGTTTTAGTGTCATTCTATCAAATTGAACATATGTGCAGCCCATGACCCAGAAATTTCACTCCTAGGAAAAGTCCCTAAGAAAATGCTTCTATCTGTAGACAGGAGACAGGTATGAGAATATTTGTGGCAGGACTGTTTCTAATAGCAAAATTTTAGGGGAAAAAATCCCAAATATGCTTTGACAGGAAAAAAATGCTTTCAATATAGTTATAGAAGGGATATTATCTAATAGTGAAAACAAATGAACTACAACTACATGCAACAATGTGCACTAGTCTTAGACACACAATATTGTATGAAAGAAAGCAAAAGGCACGAGATTACATTACTGATGCCATTTTCATAAAACTCAAGATAGAGCAAAATCTGTTAAGACAAAACTTCCAAGTTTGGGGATTAAGTATATTTGTCTGTTTTGTTCACTATACTATACTATTCCCAGTGCTATGCCTGGTCATAGCAGGTGCTTAAAAGTTTTGAAAGATTAATAAATTGAAAGTAGTTTAAGGATACATACATGCGGAATAAAACTGTATTTTGAAAAGGAAATGATAAGTCCAAGAGGGGAAGAGGCCCTTGGCTTCAAGGAATTAACAAGAGAAGTGTGAGGACGTGAGTGGAAACAAATCATTCTTATAATCATGAAAAAAACAAACAAACAAACAAACAAACCCGTGGGGTTATATATTGTCTTGTTCATAAGGGGAACCCCTGGTGCCTGAAGAGTGTCTGGCTAATGCAAGACTCAATAAATACTTGTTTAATAAATGAGTAAAGTGCTTGGATTTATTTATTTATTTTTAACTGCTTCTGAGGACTCTATTTTTTTGTTAAAAAAAAAAAAAATCGCAGGCAGCTCGGGTGGCTCAGCGGTTTAGCGCCGCCTTTGGCCCAGGGCATGAGTCTGGGATCGAGTCCCACGAGCCCCACATCAGGCTCCCTGCATGGAGCCTGCTTCTCCCTCTGCTTGTGTCTCTGCCTCTCTCACTCTGTGTCTCTCATGAATAACTAAATAAAATCTTTAAAAAAAAATCACACCCATAATCCTAGCAGTGAATGTTTAGCATAACCCCATGTGCCACGGGGGTGCAGCTTGTGGGTTCGAACTTGGGGGTCGTTCCTATCACTGCCACATGGCCATTGTGGGCAAGAAGGCTACTCACCGAGAGGGGCAGGATTAGGGGCACTCCGGGCAGAAGGTTGTCTGGTGAAGATAGGTGGTCAGTCAGAACCTTGAACTCAAAGCCAACTTTGCCAGTATTCTTCAGTGTGATTTCATTCTCCGTGACGTGATTGAACAGCTTGAGAGGAGAAGAGGAACTGCTGGTGGACACCCTTTGGGATGCTGCTATCATCCCCACCAAGGTGAACGGACAAATAAGTCTCATGGACACGGATTTCAGTTTTCATGATATAGACACTGGGCAATCCACATTTCACTATCGCCATAAGGTGGCCACTGGAGCCGGAGGAGCAGCAGATCCTGCAAACCTGGCTCCAGGTTAGCTCTTCTAACAACTAATTCAGGTGAGTGGGGCCGTATGTGGGGAGGTCTGACCCTGAGCACCTCACCCACTTCACTCACAAAGAACTGATAACAGAAGATCTTAAAAGTAAGCTTTCCTAGACTAATATTTATTTACTCTTTGGATACAATTTATGTTCAGAATTCAATTTTTTTCTATTTATATAGAAAGACATGGAAGTAATAGGCAAGGCATGCCCTTTTTGCGGAGATTTTACTAACATAACTCAGCAGCTAATCAGCAGGTCTGATAACTACAAACTGAGGCTACTTCAGGGGTTCTCAGGATAAGCTAGGGCAAGGATGGGCTGCTTCAAAGAATATACTCTGAGCTGAGCCAGAATCAATTGCCCAGAAGACCCTGGAGATAAGGAATGAAAGAGAATTCTATTTGGTCAACTCAATGGACAAAGTCCCAATAGGTGTTGGGTGAATTTGTTTTTAGGCACAATCTTTAACCTATAAACACACATACACATACGCAATTCAGTAATTATATATGCAATAGCTATATAATGCAGGGGGGTTAATTCCCATTAAATTTGGCATGAAATAGGGTCTCTGAGTACATTACATAAAATCTAATTGGGAAAAGGAGATGTACAGACATAGAATTAACAATTTTTCCAAAACGAAAATTAGAATGTACATTACAGCAAAGAATATACTTACATGCCAAGAGAATGCAAAGTAAGAGAAAGAAAACTCAAGTATGGAGACTGAGCTGAGTCTTACAGTGTGTGTAGACTTGGGGTTGGCAGAGTGGAGAAGAGGGATAATATAAAAGGAAGTATTGAGGCAGAAAGGCCTGGGAAGTAGTAGCATTGGTAGGTAAACCAGCTGGACCACAAATGGATGAATGGGCTGTGATATGAAATGACAAGAAATGAAATCTAGTGTGTAAGGAGCATCAGTTAATAGAGGATACCCTCTGCCAGGTGGAAGAGCTTGGCTCCGACCCAGTGGGTGACAGAGAAAGGGACTCAGGCTTGGAGGCCTTCCCTGGCCCATGCGCAGTACTGACCAGATATTTTACTGAAGTGACCACAACCACCTAGGGAGAGAGGCATTCTCCTATCTAGGAATGTGAACCCATCCCTATTTTATAGGGGTACTGAGGGGTACTGTGGCTTGGAGAGGTAAGGTGATATGCTCAAGGTTACATACTAGGAAGTCGAACTGGGGTGAGTAACATCCCAGTTCTTCTGACTACAACACCGTGCTCTCTTCTCAATACTATGTTGCTTTCCCAAATGCTGCTGGGGCTAATTATTCTGAGACTGATGGGATGAGAATGCAGTTTTGGGAAAGTCCATGGGGCAATGCTGTCTACATGGGTTGGTGGTAGAAACTATGAACGTGGTGTAATTCCTTGCTTCCATGGGGTCCTCAGCGTCACCTGGGAGCTTATAGAAATGCAGATTCTGAGGCTCCATCCTAGACCTATTGGATCTGAATCTGCACTAGAATCAGATTCTCAGGTGACTCATATGCATGTTATGGTTTGAGAAGAAGTGCTGTTATATCTCAAGCATGGCTTGATAAGCTCCTGTGCTGTGAGAACCTCAGTAACCACAGGAACAACAAACCGAGGCAGAGAGATCCTACCTGATGAATTAGCAAGCCTGGATGCCAGTAAGGATGTGGGGAGGTGATGGAGAGAGTGCAGTGGAAAATGCCTTGGAGATTGTAAACTTAAGGGACTGAGAAGGTGGTAGTGCTATTGAAAGAAACAGAGAGGTCGGTATATGGGCTTCTGCATGGACAGGGAAGGCATCTAACATGCTGAATTCCAGGAGAGAGAGAGAGGCAAGTGAAAATGCCTGGCCAGCAGCTGGAGGTGGGATGATCAGGGTTAGGGAGGTGGATCGGGGATCAAGGTTAGGGGTGCTGGTGAGACTGCGATGATCTGGGGTTCCAGGGTGGGTAAGAGCACAGGACTGTGTGCGATGTTTAAGGCGAAGCCATGAGATCTCCTCCCTGTCACTGGCAATACCTGTAATCCATAGTTAATGTCCTTGGTGTCAAAGGAATAGTTGACCAGGGAGGCCTCTCCCCTCAGCAGTATCTCATAGGTGGGCCCTCCTTCCACTTCGCACAGGGCTTTAGCCTGTGCAATGATGTCACAGTGTCCATAGAAGGTGACGGATATCTGGTGGCTACTATGTGGCCGCAGCACTCCATACAGGGGCAGAATATCAAACACCTGTAATATGAAACATCCATAAAAGTTCTGTCGGAGAGCATCAATTGGGGGGATGAGCCTACAAAGAGTGGGTTAAGCTTCAGTTTACAGAGGAATTCCTGACTTTGACTTGATTCCACAGAAGGTACCTAGCCCAGCACCCTGGACATAATTGATGGCAACAGGGGGGAGAGTGGTCTGGCAAGACTTAAACCTCTAACTTGAGACAGGAGCTCTGTTAAGAAGAGTTAGTACCCCCTGACTTTAGGGCCCTTGAGGTGTTACTTACCTCTTCTATCCCGATGGACAGCATTTCTTCCCGTTCAAAGAGCCATGGGGGTTCCTGAAACTCCATCTGGCTCTGGTTTGGGTCTGTTTTTTCTGTTTCAGCAGAGCTAAGTTTTAATCCCTACAAATTAGAGGTGTGAGGAAAAACTAGCAAGCATTCACAACAGGTCATTGATATGCTCCTCCCCACCTAGTGAGAGAAAACTGAAGTATATTGTTTATACCTTAAAAATAGTACAGTTTTTCCCCTATGGAGATAATTGGACAAGTGCCCAAAACATATGTCGAAGGATGTTTACTGCAGCACTATTTATAATAGCAAAACTCTGAAAACAAACTAAATGCATATCAATATGGGATCACTTTATTTTTTTCTAAAGATTTTATTTATTTATTCATGAGAAACACAGAGAGAGAGAGAGGCAGAGACACAGACAGGGAGAAGCAGGCTCTATGCTGGAGGCCCGATGTGGGACTCGATCCCAGGACTCTGGGATCATTAGCCAAAGGCAAATACCCAACTGCTGAGCCACCCAGTAATTCCACTACTGGATACTTACCCAAAGAATATGAAAACAGTAATTCAAAAGGATATATTAACCCCTGTGTTATTGCAGTATTACTTACAAGGGCCAAATTGCAAAAGCAGCCCAAGTAGTCACTGATAGATGAAGAGATAAAGAAGAGGTGGCCATAAAAAAGAATCACAGGGGCACATGGGTGGCTTAGTGGTTAAGTGTCTGACTTTGGATCAGGTTGTGATCCCGGAGTCCTGGGATCGAGTCCCACATCTAGCTCCCCACTGGGAGCCTGCTTCTCCCTCTGCCTACGTCTCTGCCTCTCTCTCTGTGTCTCTCATGAATAAATAAATAAATAAAATCTTAAAAAAAGAAGAATCACATTTTGTCATTTGCAACAATATGGATGGACCTAGAGAGTATAATGCTAAGTGAGATAAGTCAGTCTGAGAAAGACAAATACCATATGATTTCACTCATATGTGGGATTTAAGAAAGCAAGCAAATGAACAAAGAAAAAGAAGAGACAAACCAAGAAACAGATTCTTAACCACAGAGAACAAACAGGTGGTTACTAGAGGGGAGGTGGGTGACAGGCCGGGTGAAGATAGGTGTTGGGGAGTAAGAGTACACTTATCATGAGGAGCACTGTGTAATATACAGACTTGTTGAATCACTATATTGTACACCTGAAACTAATATAACATTGTATGTTAACTATACTAGAATTAAAATACAAGAAAATAAAAAATGTAGAACATGCATGTTTTAATGATCAGAGATTGCTCTAAATCAGTATTAGAGAATTTCCTCATTAAAAAAAACAATGTATAGTATTGCCTTGCGCAGATACAATTTGGTTTATTCCGCCAGTCTCCTATTGGTGGAGTAAAGTTGCTTCCAATTTTCCTTGCTTTACCAACAAAGCTGTAGTATACAAGGAAAATTATACCTCTATGAGAACGTAAAGGTGTATCTCAAGTAAAGTATCCTAGCAGAGGAGCTGTGCATTTTAAATTTTGGTACACTTGCCAAATTGTATGTCAGGGAGGCCATACCAATTCGTAACCCTACCCACAAAGTGTAAAAATGCTTGCTTATCCCCACTCTGCCATTACTGAGACAAACCCTATTTTAAAAGATTGTATATTTTCATGGACCTACAGTAATTTATTTTTCTGATTTTTTGCTATTTCTAAAGTGTTGTGACAAACTTCTTTGTACCTAAATCTTTATATCTCCAATGATTTCCTTAGGCCATTCTTCTAGAAGGAGAGTTTAAGGGTATGAATTTTTAAAATCCCTTGATCTCTCCCTTGTTTTTACTATGGAATTACTGAGGAAAACCTTTCTCCTTTTGTAGATTATCTGGGGGCTGGGAAGAGTGCCACGGATTAGAGGTAACCAGCTTTTTCATTACAGAGAAAATCTAGCTGCTGAGGTATCCGGCTCTCAATGGGGTGCCAGTTCTGTGAGTGTTTGGTTGGGGAGCGACCTGGATAAGGTTCCACAGCCGCATCCCACCCAAACCCCAGGATTACACTTGCCACTGCTCCTGCCTCTGTTTTTGTTTTACAGGAAGGACCCTCGACTTGCCAACCCACTGCATGGAGAGGAAACCGTACATCTGAGATGATCATGGTGGGCACTTCGGGTTTTTTGTTTTCTCTTTCTTCAGAGCCAACATCTTCATCCATGAGGATAGTCCTGGAGAGTTGAACGCAATGTGTTGAATCACTTATTTGGTAACCAACACCACACAGTCTTCAGCTATGTCAGAGCCCTACCTTCCTCTCTCCCTCTACTGCACCCCAAAGGGTAAATGGGGTTTTCACTCAAATGATGCTTTTCTCCAGAGGTCAGCTGGGCAGTGCTGTGTTCCTCCCTGGCCTCAAACACGGAGTCTGGGTCATCAGGCTCGTCAACTGTACACAGATCCAACCCCTCTTTCCTGGCCTACTATGCCCGGGGCCACATTATGAAAAGCTCTAGCAATTCTTCAGACAATTTGCTGTGTCCCTGGTTCTCAACGTTAAGCTTCATTATTTACTGCAGCATTTTATTGTGAGGATATGCTGTTTGGCCAATTGTCATATCCTTTTCTGCTTGTTACCCTTGACCTGACCCTGGCTGCAGACCCTGGACAGATGGAGAGGGCAATGTGATGGGAAGGGCTTAGTCCTCCAGGACTCAGGAGCTGATGACTTCCTGAGGGCAGAAATGATTTTCCACCCTATCCCAGATGCATAGTCCAGGGTGTCATGCACAGAAGGCACTCGCTAAACTCCTGACTACTGAGTGGCTGGATGAATAAATAAGGGATGAGTTTGAGATTGTAAGTCAGTGTAGAGAAAAAAAAAATGCTATTAAAAAAAAAAAAAGTACATTCTGGCTTTGCATTTGCACTTACTTAAAATCATTTAGATCCACCTCGGGGGACTCTGTTGCTGGCACTGCTGGTGAATTGACAGAAACTGAGGTTATGGGGATGGACTCCACCTGGGACAGGGGGGTACTGTAGGCTTTCCGTGGCCATGACCCAGACCTACAAAGGCAGGAGAGACACAGGCACACATCAGCTTTTGCAAATCAGTGTGCAGTGGGCTCTTGATTTCTGAGGCTACACTCCAAATAAATCTCATACCAGACAGGTCTAGAAGGACCTGCCCTGTACCATCCCTTAGACTTACCTTTTCTAAATCTTAGGTTTCACTTTCTCCTAACATGTTTCCTGACCACTCTCTGCCAGTCTGGGTCCAGTGACTCTTTTCTGAGTGCCACAGCCCCTGGACTTCCTCTTCATACTTCTTTTTTCCATCCCTGGTAGACTGTGAGCTCCCTGAGGACCTCTATGTAATATGGCAGCTAGTGCAGTGCCTGGCCTGGGGTCAGCACTCGGGCATTGGTTACGAAGAGGTGAATGACCAAGGACCCTGTACCCACGTAACCAGGACTAGGGCACCAGAAAAAAACCTGCTTTATATCACTGTGGATTAGATATGGCTACAGTTTTATAATAAGTAGAATCATAAATATGTACTCTTTTGTGTCTAATTTCTTTCATTCAGCATAATGTTTTTTAGATTCATCTATGTCATTTCTAGGAGCAGTAAGTACTTTGTTCTTTTCTTTTTTTCTTTTCTTTTCTTTTCTTTTCTTTTTTCTTTTCTTTTCTTTTCTTTTCTTTTCTTTCTTTTTTTAATCACCAAGCAGTATTCCATAGTGTGGATGATGAACGTGTTTATCCATCTTTGTGTTGATGGACAACTTGGCTGTTTCCAGCCTTTAATCCTATGAATACAGTTGCTAAGAAGAAGGGAAGGGGGGCTCTGGTGGCCCACATCCCCATGCATACTTGGTGTTCAGTGTTTGAAATTTTAAATTTTAATCATTCAAGGATGCTGTTCATTAATAGGTGATTTTAAGGGAAAGTTGTATGTCATTGCCATAAATTAAAACCCAGTTTTACCTGCCATATTTAGAAAAATCAATATGACAGAAAGAAAATCAGTGTTCTTTTCTCGCTTGGTGAGGGCTCTGAGCTGAGCCTCGTTTGCTCTTTTTAAGAAGAGACAGAACATGAAAGACTCCTAACACTGGGAAACGAACTAGGGGTGGTGGAAGATGAGGTGGGCGGGGGGGGGTGGGGGTAACTGGGTGGCGGGCATTGAGGTGGGCACTTGACAGGATGAGCACTGGGTGTTATTCTGTATGTTGACAAATTGAACACCAATAAAAAATAAATTTATTTAAAAAAATTAAAATTAAAATTAAAATTTTTTTTAAAAAAAGAAGAGAGATCATCTCAGGGGCACTTGGGTAGCTCAGTCAGTTAAGTGTCCGACTCTTGATTTCAGCTCAGATTGTGATCTCAGGGTCCTGGGATTGAACCCCACGGGCTCTGTGGTCAGTGGGGAATCTGCTTCAGATTCACTCTCTTTGCCCCTCCCCTGTTGCACTCTCTCTCAAATAAATAATAAATCCTTTTTAAAAAAAAAAAAAAAAAAGAAAGAGAGAGAGATCAGTTCAGCTTTCCCTTGAGAAAAAACAATGGGCTAACACCTCACTATGGAACTGTGAGGACTTAGAGGGTGGATCCAAGAACCCTCATTGCCAAGGGTCTTCTAAGTAGAGCATGAGTTCAATATATGTCTGATTAAACAAATAGTTGATGGATGGATGGATGGATGGATGGATGGATGGTTGAATGGGAACAGGTAAACAGCATATAGGATAATTCAGCTATTTGATGTGTTTTGTATCCAGTCTCAGACCATCAATAACTGATATGGTTTGACCAGCCCTGTGGTTCTTATTTTTTGTTTTTTAGGATTTACTATTTATTTTAGAGAAAGAGAGAGGGAGAAAGAGAAAAAAAGAGAGCCTGAGCTAGGGTTTCTCAGGCTCAGAATTTACAGTTTGGGGAAGAGAAAGACAGGTAGCCCAAATGATCGCTTATCAAAAACAACCAAATCTCTAAATCGAAGGAGCCTCAGCCTGAGGAGGCAGCCTGGCTCCTTATCTCCTTATATGGCTGGCAATGTGTTTATTCGAGATTGCTGCCTCCGAAGTGGTGCCTCTTTGAAATGGATGCCTTGGCAATCAAAGCTTAAATCAGACACTTGCATTACAAAAAAAGAACATACCACCACCATCCATGGGTTTACATTCCACTGCACCTCCATCCCATCCCCACCCATTCCATTCTGTAAGACCTTGGAAAAGAGTGCAAAAGCTCTTTTCATCTGCTTCCATGAGCTTCCATTTTGGCTTATTCCAGGCCAGATGTCTTGAGCTGACATTACCTTAGGCTGAAACCAGACCAGAATGGTTCCTTAGGCTGAGGAACCATGTTGGGCTGGGTGCTGGGAAGCTCATTAAAATAAAGTCTCCTGAATCCCATTCTCAGGTAAATTCAGATTTGGCAGGTCTCAGACATGGCCCAGGAATTAGATTTTTAACAGCCTTCCCAGGTGATTCTAATTTACAGCCAGATTTAGGACCCACGGTAGGTAGGAATGGCAACAAGAAGGCTAAGGACTGGAGCTGATAATTAATATGAGGCTATCACTCAGCCTTCCCAGCTAGGGACAGTGCATATAAGCAGAGGACCATTTGGAGCACTCATTAAATCACCCCAGGTCAGCAGAGATGCCTGGGGAGAGTCTGCCGAGCTGCCCCACATAATAGCACTCTCTCATCCAACATTTGCACATCCCTGCGATGTTGTGCTGAATGGAAAAAAAAAGAAAAAGAAAAAGCATATGGGAATATCTGCAAAGGAAAAATTCAAAGCTGTATCATGTCTGCAGACCTGAGGAAAAACAACACTTCCATTGATAATGATACCTGAACAATTGGAAGTGAGAGGTCTCTGGAAACAAAGGAGACTGGGCAGGCAGCCTTACTGCTAACAGACTGAGCCACAGGAGACAGTGAAACCTTTGTCATAATGAAGGCTTTAATTTATCATTAAAATAAAAAACCTGCTCCAAAAAATTGAAATAGAATGTTGGTGGTTTTTGGGATCAGATTTCATTTTACCCTCAGGAACAGATGATTATTTTCCTGTTATGCTGACCCCAACAGGATTACATTCAGTTATTTTTAAAAGAGAGTACATAGCAAACAAGGAAAATCAATATTGCTCCAATTCCAGAGCCACCCATATGAGAGTCACGGGAGGAGCCAGGGAAGAAACCCTCCCTTTAGCCGTGACAGATCATGGGAACACCAGACACACTGTCCATCAACCACACTGGTTTGGGCCCAGCAGATTCCCTCCTCATATTTGATTTTCAACTCTTAGGTAAGTTAGGATCAATATGCTCTTTCGTGCTACTTTAAAAGTCCACCAGTCTTATTTGTTATTTTCTCTTCACTGGTGGTAGGGCTGCATCATAATTAACAGCCCTGAATGTGCCTGCGTTTCAGTTAAGATTTTGTGCTGTGGTTCAGGTGAAATCTGGAGACGGCTGGGTGTGTGCTGGCCATGTGCTGACATCTGAGCGGGCAGCCCAGGTCTCGGGAGGGTGGGGGAGTGGGGAGCAGCCTTGAAGTAGACACAATGACTTCTAATTCAAGGAGTTATTGATTCATTGCACCTGGATTCTATGAAAGGGTGAAAACCACCACTGGCTGGAAAAAAGGTGTGTTTTGTTTGGCTCATATGCTGATTATATATATATATATATATATATATATATATATTCATTTTTATTTAAATTAATGACTATAGCAGTTACGGTTGGCACAGTGTTTAGCTCTCTTTCACCATGCACTGGGTGCTCTGGGTGTTGGCTGCCCCTTTGTCTGGAATTGCTTTCCCTGACTGTGAGCTGCCTGGAAGATTATGCCCTCCTTCCCAGTAGGGTGTGAACTGCAGGCCAGGATGGCTGGATGAGCTTGAGGGTTCTGAGTGGGACAAACTCAGAGACAATTTACATTCCAGAGCTCTGCATGACGTCAGGCAGGTCCCCTAGTTACCCCTTGTCCTATCTCATTTTTTAATTCTCTTACAGTTTCCCCCAAGAGCCTTACTTGATAAATCACCTGCCCAAGAATCGCCATCTCAGCCTCTGTTTCTAAGGAGACCACCGCAGCATTGTAGGATTCCAAAGATAAGAAAGCCAAATCTTGCTTCAAAGGACTCAGAGGCCAGTGAGTCCGAGACATATGAATGGGTACCATTCAGGACACAATTGCTCCAACAGTAAGGTGTGCAGAGTGCACAGGGGGTCAGTTCAAGACCAGGAGGGTCAGACAGCCTGGGTTTGAACTCTGGCTTCCCCATTCACACACTATGTAACTCTGTGATGTGGGTACTGCGTTAGTGATAGACTTCTCCTCATCTGATAGTTTGAGGCTTAATAAGTGGGGAAGCTCTGCAGGGTGCCTGAGTCAGGGTGAAAGTCCAATGCTGTGAGTTGCTCTTGTGCTAGGACTGCTGGGGAACACCTTCATTGTTGGAATTCAGATGAATTCCCTCCCTGCCTCCCTCCCTTCCTCTAGCTCCACTGATCACAAACCTGCTCCAGATTAGATTAGCCCGTTTTCTAAATAGAGATTATAATCCGTTGCTTTAAGTCATGTTAAAAGTAGGCAAATTCCTGAGCTCCTCTAGGCACAAAGTCCCAGCCATGTTTCCTTATTTATTGCCTGGCTTTGTGGTCTTACAGTTGCTGAACCTCCCACATTGGGAAGCAAATGACAGATGGGGCTGGCTCAGTGCCTCCCCTACCAGCTCATTCTAGCTCTGCCACAGGAGAAAGGAAAGCAAACTGCAGACACATACCCATTATGAAAGCAGCCTGCCTTAGCCCTTTGACTTTACTGTGTCCCAGAATGCTTCCAACTGGTCACCTGTGCAAAGGGAGAAGGTGGTGGAACATAATTGAGTAGCTGGAACTCAAGTTACCCAGACCTTAGGGGTTGAACTCATATTTTTTTTAAAGGTTCTCAAAAGGAGTTGCAATTGGAGCTTCTAGAACGGTGGTTCTCCCTGCAGCTGTCCACTGGAATCACCTTTGGAACTCTAAGACCAAATGATGCCCAAGTCCCAACTGTAGAGATTCTGATTTACTTGGAGTCAGGATATTTAAAAGCTTCCAACATGATTCTAATGTGCACTCAAGGCTAAGAGAACCATGGGCTAAGAAGATGGTGGCAAGAAGGTCACACAAATTGCTGGAGAGAGCTAGCTCAGCCCTTCAGACACCATCTGTGAACCAGAAAGCAGTTGTCACCAGACAGCAAGGCTTATGTGCCATCATCTGGGCTTTGCAGCCTCCAGAACTGTGAGAGGTGAATGTGTGTTGCTTATAAGCCACCAGTCTCTGCTATTTTGTTATAGCAGTCCAAACAGATTAAAACAGACCCTAATTATATAACTGCAGTCACTTACTCTCTACCAGGTACTATATTAAGCACTTAATAAGGACTGTCTAATTAAATCTTCACAACAGCTCCATGAGGTAGGTACTAGGATGGTCCTCAGTCTTCAGATGATAACACTGAAGCTCAGAGAGCAAGTAAGTGGCTAAGTTAGCCTAGCTCCAAAGCTCACACTCTTAACTTTGTTGGATGGTCTACCTCATTAATGGTTAAGGGCTTCTCCTTGGTTGCATGGCAGTGACTTGCAGGCTTTTTCATTTTAAAAGTAAGTGGAAACTACAACATAAAGAACATACAGCATATTGTCTAGAACCTTTATTTGGACAATGAAGGTTCTGTCCTAATTGTAATCTAGGTAAGAAAAAGAAAGCCACAGTTGACCTTGCCTTGAAGTGATTTCCTACAAAGAGTTTTGCTGCAAGGTGAGTAGTGGAGGAATGTACCCAGAATCTCCTTGAAGCTCTCCAGAGGGATTTCTGTGAGAAATGGCCACTTCTGTAAAAGCTCCAGAAGGTGTCCCCACTGCTACATACTTTTCGAAAGACAGCCTAACAGGTAGGTAGGCTGTGAAATCTCCCTTGCTATCAGTTTCAAAGCCCTTTAGAAATACTTTCAAAACAGGATGGTTTTTTCAAGTTGATTTCTTTTTATGTCTGGTCTTCAGTAGATGGAGCTAGCTTTGGGGGATTTTAATTAACATGAACACGTAGATAAATCAAATAGACTCTTTTTAAGAATCAGATCACTAAATGAACCAAGCAGACATAACCCTAACTCAGGTTCAAATATGCACTGATGCTTTCCACTGATTTCTTTAGAAGCCAGCTTAACTCACACTGGATATCTACGAGGCCAATACCCTCCACCAGTGTTGGAGGCACTGACTGGAAAGATGCCTTAAAAGAATGAATCTGTAATAAGGTAACTAGAGTTCTTCTGTAACAACATAAAAGCAGGATGAAAAGTTTCATAATACTCAAAAGTGAAATGAAAACACCTCAGTTCATTTCTTTATGGGGTAACAAACATGGTATCTCAGGAAATTGGATGAACCAACTGCAAACAGAAGTAGATGATACCCCTAACGGTGATCACCTTTAAGTTAAATATGAAATGAGCAAAAAAGTCCACCCTCTTCAAAGGTCTCCTTCAAAGGGTTGGCCTTGATTTCTTGTGGGCCCACTACAAAGGCAGGAACTTGTTTCTGGAAGCTAAGACTTGAGAGATGGCTAGAGTCTTCCCATCAGTCCCAGATGCTAATGTGACTCCCTAGTCAGATAAATTAGCTGGCCCATCATAGCCAGAGAGGGAATTCTAGACGGATGGGCCATGGGAGGCCTGATGAGGGAGACCTGGGAAGCTTCTAGAGACATCACCATGCAGTATAGCAGGTCAGCTGAAAGCTGACCTCACACTGTTCTCTTTTATGAGGGGCTTCAAATTTACTAAGAATGTCATATTTATAATGAGGGTGATACAAGATTTACTTTATTATTATAAAATTTGGAAATTTGGTTATAGAGGGAAGGCATAAGGGGAAGACAGTCATCTCCAAGCCAAGAAGATGACCTAGAATAGATCCTTCCCTCACAGCCCACAGAAGGAACCAACTCTGCCACCACTTTGATCTCAGATTTCTAGTTTCCAGAACTGTGAGAAAATACATTTATGTTGTTTAAGCCTTCCAGTCTGAGGTAAACTAGCAAACTAACATAAAACAGCACACTAATATAAATGCTCAATGTTTCTTGGGACTTTATCTGTGGGAATTCCTGTTAGCTCATCTATACCTGAAATTTAAAAATATATATATATTCAAATTGGCATTATAGCCCACCATATCACTGGAAATGGAGCTGTTTTTGCTGTCATTTAGAAACAAATTCCTTTTTTTTTAAGTTTTGAGTAGTTATTTTTACTTTTTATGTATTTTTCTAAGTTGATGTGGACACCTTCTTTCTCAGCCTTCTTTGCCAAGTCCTCTAATTTTGCCTATTCTTCCAATCAAAGTCCCCTTCTTGTGCCTCCTCGAATCACAGAAGGCTAACACGAGAAAGCATATCATCTTGATATCCCCAGCAACTCATCTACAGAGTGAGCATAGGAAGATGGAGGAAGACAAAACTGCACATCTTGCAAACTCCTTGTATGTTGTCACTGGCTTCAGAAGAACTCAGATTTCCATCCTCATTTTTGCCACCCCATTCCTGCCAGAAGTTCTTAAATGAACAGATGGGGTCAAGGAGCATCTGTAAATGCATTGTGAGGAGCTAAGTGTCTATGACAGAGACTTACAAATCCGTTACTTAAAAAGAATCCCGGAAGTCCTGTTTAATGGAAACTATTTCTATTGTTCACCTGCTGTCATGCAGCATCTGGCTACTCACCAGGTTGTCCTGAAGGAGCCCAATTTCTACATTGATTCTTGCTCTATGGTGGGGCAGGGTGTGGGGGTACATATTCATGGAACTTCATTGCCATCCTTTCCAGTCCCAGACCCTCTTTATCCTTCTGCCACCAAATCTGGACTGTTCCTCTCTTCACCCATCAGCATTATCACCTATCTAGTTCCTTGAACCAAAAATCCAGGCATGGACCTTGATATATACACTTTTCTTCTCCCTCATATCCAGCCCCTTAGCAAGTCCTATTTGGTTCTCCTCTAAAATACCTCCACCTGGCTACAGACCATGACAGTTCTCATATTACTGAGGTCCTTAGTACAACAACTTATACGTTGAGCTCATTTTTGGGACCTCACTTGTCAATGTCTCTTTCCCATTCTCTCTCCTAAAGCCAACCCAATAGCTCCTCCAAAATGACTGCTGTCAAGCCCTGCTGTTACTTCCTGCTCAGGTCAACCTGATTCTTAGAGGCCAACGTGGTGTCCTTCAAACATTAAAAAAAAAAAAAAAAAAAAATCAAAACCAAAGGTTTTAAAGGGAGGCTCTGCAGTGGTTCTCTGGTTACACACTGTGAAGTATAAGAATAAGGAGCCAGCTGAGTTTGGGGTCCTGGCTTTTGAAGTACAGGGAGGTGGCTGGGCCCCACACTCTGCCTCTCCACTTCTCAGCACATGCGTTTTCACACACATGTCCTTCCAGAGTCTTTGATGGTGAGTGGGGATGAAAACATGCAAGAATGAATCAGAGAATACTAAAACCACCACTACCGCCACCAATGGTTTATCAATTCATATGGAGAGGGAGGGGTGTCATTTATCTTTGTAATCCCCACAGCACCTAGCACAATGTTTGGATAAAGTATTCACAAAAACTCATTTAAATGAAAGATGGATATTACTAATATATAGAAAAATGCTCTTTGATATGTCAGTAGAAGATAGTGGTTAAGGCAGGGGCTTTGCAGCCAGTGCACACCTAGAGTCTTAGATGCATTGTGTGGGCTCAATTTCAAGTAGAGAATATTAATACCAGGATTGTTGTATGATATGAGCTAAGATACTTAATGGGGTTAGAAGTGTGCCTGGCACAAGATAAGCACACAGTTATAGTTACTTTTATGGTCAAAATTACAGAATCTTTCTCTCATGCTCTTAATATTAAGATTTCAAGGGGGACCCCTGGGTGGCTCAGTGGTTTAGTGCCTGCCTTTGGCCCAGGGCATGGTCCTGGAGTCCTGGGATCAAGTTCCATATCGGGTTCCCTGCATGGAGTCTGCTTTCCCTCTGTCTGTGTCTCTGCCTCTCTCTTTCTCTGTGTCTCTCATGAATAAATAAATAAAATCTTTAAAAAAAATTAAGATTTGGCTGACACAGTTGTCTACAGGAAATAAATGCTATGGGAGAAGAATTTTGCTCTGGAAGGCTGTTCAAGGAGGTTTTTCTCATAGAAGAGATGTAGATTTGAGACCGTATTGGTGGTCTCATTATAGGTCTCAAAGATAGAGCTGTTATTGTTCATATGAAAGATCGATGCTGTAGAAGCTGAAAATGTGAAGGTGCTTACAAAGCTGGTGCTCTGCACTCTACAGTGACAGGCAGAGCTGGGAGTAGGTGCAAAGGCCTCATTGTGAGTTGCTTTTCCCATGTCTGAGGGGCCTGGCAGCTTACCATGTCCCTGGGGCCCTGGTAAGTTCCCTCACATAGCTTTCCAAGAAGCTGCTATTTAATTTCATAATTGGATGCCCATTTCTTTGGCTTGGAGCTCACAAAGGAAACACAATGGGGTCTCATCAGTCATCGGGGTGGGCATCTTTGCTCTTTGCTACCTGGGATCCAGCCTCCCTTTCTCTGCTCAGGTGCCTTATGTTCTGCTCTGGCGATTAGCCTGTCTCTAGACTTGCAGCCTTGCTCAGAGGCATGACTGAGCTCCCTAGCCTTAGTTGAGGATGGACATAAGAACCAACCACAGCCAGTAAGTTGCAACAAAAACATTTGCCAGGGCTCATTTCAGACAAAGAGCCTCTACCTCTTTTCCCTGGACTTGAACCAGGCATGAGAGCTGGAGCTGCTGGAGCTTCTGAGTCATCTTGCAACTATGCATACAGGACCTGCCTGAGAATGGAGCTGACACAGCAGAGGGCAGAGCAAAGAGATGGGGTGGGAGATATGAGGTATCTCATATTGCCTGACCTTGGATCAAGCTGTGCCTGAAGCCTACACCTGGACATTTTCTGTTACATGAGCCAGTGCATTTTTTTTTTAAGTTAGTTTGAGTCTGGCTTGCTATAAATTAGAACCAAAAAGTTCCTTATGGCATTATAAAGTCATCAGTAATCAAAATCCATTTTTTTAGAAGCCAATTTGGACTGGCAGAGAATGAAGAGAGTATGAGACCTTGTTGCTGGCAAAGTTGGGGTATCTGGTAGGTGGAAGAATGGGCATCCTCCACATGTCTCTGTTTGAATTCCCGTAACCCAAGAATGTTTCCTTACATGGCAAAAGGGACTTGGCACATGTGATTAAGTTAAGGTCTTGACATGGGGAAGATGGATCTGGGTGAGGCCAATGATATAATCACAGGTGTCCTTACAAGAGGGAGGCAGAGAGTGATACTACCGCAGAGAATAAAGAAGGGGATGTGGTGATCTTAGCAGAGAGGGAGAGAGATGGGAAGACACTATGCTGTGGGCTTTGAGGAAGGAGGAAGGGGCCAGGAGCCAAGGAATGCCAGGAATGCAGTTTTAGAAACTGGGAAAGGTAAGATAAGGGATTTTCCTAGATTTTCTCTAGAACCTCTGGAAGGAGTAGAGAGAACATGGCTGAGGCCACACTTGGCTTAGGCCTAGTGACACGGATTCAGACTCTTGACCTCTAGAACTGGAAGAGACAACTTTACATTGTTTTAAGCCACTTAGTTTATGGTGATTTGATGAGTAATAAGAAACTACTAGGGGGAAGGAGGATAGCCTCCATTCCCATTGGCTTCATTCTTTGGATGGTGAAATTGTCATCGTGGCTCAGACACATGTAGGGGACAGTTAAGGAAGAAAGGGGCCTGGAGGGGCTTAGAGCTTGATTCTGCATTGTGCCCAAGGCCAGCTGTGGCCACTGCTTCTGTTCCCACTTTGGCTCTATTTGCTCCCTCATCAGAGCCTTATTTCTTCTTGTGCCAGGGCTCCATGCTCGCTTCCATCTCTCTTCCTTTTTTTTTTTTAAAGATTTTATTTACTTATTCATGAGAGACACAGGCAGAGGGAGAAGCAGGCTCCCCGCAGGGACTTGATCTCAGGAGCCCAAGATCATGCCCTGAGCTGAAGGCAGACGTTCAACCTCGCTTCTATCTCTTAAACAAACTTAACTCGGGGAGGTGGAAAAGAAAAAAAAATGTGAGTGCAGAAGCTTAAAGCATTCTGAGGCATGCAGGGCCAGTGGGGGACACAGAGGGATATTTATGGAAGGAATGAAGCTTAGACCAGTGAGAGGCACCTCAGCCCTCAGACATCAGGCTTCAGACTGATTTCAGAAGAAAATGTCTCAAAGTCACACCTGGGATGTTGCTTCTCAAACATAGTCTGATATTAACATTTAATTAATGAACATTAATGAACAGTAGCCTCTTCAGTTTCCTCCATGAAGGAATGTTTGTAGGGGCTGGCATTTACTGAGCATTTATTACATGCCAGGCATAGTTCCAAGAGCTCTGCAGGTAGGGGAGTCCAAGGTCACAGCTAGCAGGCAGCCGAGCAGGAGGATCCTCAGAGTCCAGGCTCTTGGCCAGCACACTGAGCAGCCTGGGACTGTTGGATGCAAGGATACCCCGGACCTGCCCCCATGCCATCAATAAAGCTGTTTTTCTTTCCAAAAAAACCCTAAAGAACCTGGCTGTGAGGAGGTGTGGTGGGGAGGAGAGGGAAGTGCACTGGGCCACCTGGCTTCAGCCTTGGTGAATGCGGCCTGGCACAGGAAACAGATTTTCTACCCTTTGTCAGAAAGAGTCAGCCCACTGTCTTGGTGTCTAAGGATCCTAGAGCTCCAGAACTTTAGGGTGCTGGGGAGTGCTTTACTTAGCAGCATTTGATATCAAGGAATGAAAGAGAGGAAGGGACCCTTTGAGAACCTGGAAACAGCTGCCAGCTTCAGATTTTCTTTCTTCTCAGAGACTCGTGGACTTCATAGACACATCTCCTTCAATCCTCATGACAGCTCCTTTAGGTGTCTACATTATCCACATTTTACAGGGAAGTAAACCTGAGCAAGGGGTCATAGGGCCAGGAAAACAGAGCCCAGATTCTAACCAGCCATGTCCAACTCCACAGTCCAGGACCTCAACTACCTGTTGAGGTAGATCATGTCTTACAAAAGTTCCACTTTTGAGGCAAATTGAGGAGTGATGCAGAGACAGATGGAAGTATCTAGAAATGAAGCTTCTCCAGTCCTTCCACTCTCCTCTTCCAATCACAATGTTGGACAACTGACACTCATCACAGAAAAATCAATGTGAGAACAATACATGTTCCTTTGCTGCAGGACTGGGTGCCCTTAGGCCCCTGTGTTCTATTTATCTATAATCTGATTTGGAAACAAAAACGCTGTGCTGGAGAAAGGGGAGCCCTCTTGCACTGCTGGTGAGAAGGCAAGCTGGTGTAGTCACTCTGGAGAACAGTGTGGGGGTTCCTCAAAAAGTTGAAAATAGAGCTAACCTACTACCCAGCAATTGCACTACTAGGTATTTATATCAGACATACAAAGGTAGTGATCTGAAGGGACACCTGCACCCCAATGTTTATAGCAGCAGCATCAATAGCCAAACTATGGAAAGAGTCCAGATGTCCATCAACAGATGAATGGATAAAGAAGATGTGCATATATACATGTATATGTAACAATGGAATATTACTCAGCCATCAAAAAGAATTAAATCTTGCCATTTGCAACAACATGGATGGAGCTAGAGGGTACTATGCTAAGCAAAATAAATCAATCAGAGAAAGACAAATGCCATATGATCTCACTCATGTGCGGAATGTAAGAAACAAAACTGAGGATCATAGGGGAAGGGAGGGAAAAATAAAACAAGGCAAAATCAGAGAGGGAGACAAACTGTAAGAAACTCTTTTTTTTTTTTATTTATTTATGATAGTCACACACACATACACAGAGAGAGAGAGAGAGAGAGAGAGAGAGAGAGGCAGAGGGAGAAGCAGGCTCCATGCACTGGGAGCCTGACGTGGGATTCGATCCCGGGTCTCCAGGATCGCGCCCTGGGCCAAAGGCAGGCGCCAAACCGCTGCGCCACCCAGGGATCCCTGTAAGAAACTCTTAATCATAGGAAACAAACTGAGAGTTGCTGGAGGGGAGGAGAATGGGGTAACTGGGTGATGGGCATTAAGGCGGGCATGTGATTAATTAGCACTGGGTGTTATAGAAGAATGATGAATCACTGAACTCTACCCTTGAAATTAATAATACACTATATGTTAATCAATTGGATGTAAACAAAAAAAAGATAACAATTTTTTTTAAAAGGCCATGCTGTCTTTGGGGACCAGTTGGCTATGTACTAAGTTCCAGCAGCATCTCAGCTTTGTGGTCCTGAGCCTAGGCAGAGATACCAGCGAGCTAGTGTCCACTTGGCTCTCTCTGGCCTCCTAGAGGTAAAGGCTGCTTCGAGGGTGGGCTGCCCCGTGTGCCTCTTTCATGCAGATGCTGTGAAGCATCATGTTCTTGACGAGTTGAGCAGTCATGCTAAAGAGACAGACCCAAGAAGGGGCACATTCCTGCAGTGCTGGCTCTGTCGGCAGCCACACTCACACCTTATTTCTCATCCTGGCTTCCTCATTACATGTGTATATATGCAGAGCTTGGACCATCAGCTACCAAAGTCAGTCTAAAACCCAGTCATGCACATGAACTCATGTGGATGAGCAGGTGTCTAAGACAATGACCTGCTTTCCTCTTAGGGAGTGCATTCTTGGCATGTGTGTCCATTTTCCTTCCTTCTTTGTTCTCATATGTGACATGAGGGCCAGCTTGGGAAAAAAAAATGCTCAATCAAGAGAGATGCTTTAAATGGCCTGGTCAGAATTGCCTACAAAGTCACACACATGCACACATGCACGTATACACATGTGCACCCATGGCAGATATGTGTGCTGTGATAGGTAGACATGCTGCATCTGTCTTGGCATCCTTATATCTTGCCCTAACAAGAGAAAAAACCTCTTTCATCCTTCTGTTTCTTTTATTAGCTGTAAGTCTTACGAGAATTCTAATTGGAAAAGAAAGGTTAGTGTTGGTATACTTGATAAAAGTGACCTTTAGCCAATGAGTGGTTTATGTTTTTTTCCGACGGTCTGTGGAGAAAGCCCGTCTGAAAGGCAAGTGGCATTTTTTTTTCTACTCAAGGTGACATTTATACCTCGAACTTTTCCATTTGACAGGTGCCAAGAAGCTGACAGAAAAGAATCTTTAATCAGTTATGAAATGATTCTCCCTCACCACAAATACCCGGGAGGGAGCAGTTACAAATTTGAAGATACTCTTTGAGGACCTACTCTTAGCACTGCCTCCTCTGTGTTGGGCTCCGGGGTCCAGAGGTGATAGGACAGAAGTGCTCCCTGGCCTTAAGGGGGTGAAGAGCCAGCTAGAAAGTTGGATACTGAGCCATAATTATGAGCGTGATGTGTCACGAAGGAGATGGGCTACCAGGGCCTATGACAGGGGAGGTTATGTAGGGAATGGTCTCAAGACGGCTTCCCAGGAAAGCGTACTGGGGACAAGGGAGCAGGGGCTGGTGAGTTGAGGTGTGGGAATTGCTTCGGGCAGAGAACACAGGCTTAGACAGGAATGGCCCTGGACAGGAAAGGGGCTACCAGCATGGTGAGGGCAGAGTGAAGTGAGAAGAAACTGGAGAGGAACACAGGGGCAGCCCAGCTAAGCCTTGCTGAACTCAGGAAGCATGTGTACTTCATTCTAAGAAGCATGGGTACTCTTTGAAGGTTAAGAACCAGGAAGTGACATGTTCATCACTTGGCTACCTGGGTGGATGATGGAGCCCAACAGGGGGCATCAGAGTGGTCCAGGCAAGAGAGGATGGCGACTTGAACTAGGATAATCACCACAGACATGGGAACGAGGGGGTTTCAGAAGGCAGATTGGGTGATGGGTCTGATGAGTGAGGTCAGGGAGAGGAAGGAATCTGAAGGACTCTCAGGACAACGTTGTCATTCATGGGGGCAGGGGGCCCTGGAGGAGAGGCAGGGAGGCGGGCAGCGGCAGAGCCTGAGTTTAGTGTGGGGCAGGTTGGACATGAGTCATCTAAGAAACATCTAAGAGAAGCTGTCAAGAAGGAGATGCCCTTGGACTCAACAGAGGGTCTAGGTAGAGACGGTCGGAAGCCTTGGCAGCAGGCGCTAAGTGCCATTGCAAGAAGAGCAGGGGCCTAGGAGGGAGTCCTGGGTCCCATGCACAACGTACCTGTTGCCAGCCCAGGGCTGAGAAGGAGTGAAAGGTTGAGGGGATAAGCAGGAAAGCAGGAGAGAGCAGTGTTATTCAAAGTAAGAGAGGCAGGTGTTTTGGAAGGAGGAGTTGGGTAGCCATGTTGAATGAGGCTGTTATCTTTCTGGAAAAAAAAAAAGCAGACTTTGTCGCCTCTTGATTACAAATCTCTCCAGTCCTTCCAAGAGTCTAAACTCCTTGTCCCAGGCACCAGGCCTCTCACACACTACTGCCAATCCAAATCCCAGACTTCTCCCCCGCCAGTGAAGTCTGTATTGTAGCCGCGCTGACGGGCCCTCTGTGGACACTGGTAGATGCGTGTCACTTGCCCTTCCAGCATTCATTCTCCCGTATGTCAGTTTTTGTCTGGAGATCTGCCCCACCCCCACCCCATTCAGTCCACGGGGTGCTGAGGTCATCACGGCAGCCCTTGGTCTGGGGCACGTAGCCCAGCCAACACTGATCAGTGCTTTGCCCTCCACTTGTAGAAGGGACAGGCAATGTGAGTGAGTTGGTCTGATCAGAGCGTCTCCAGACAGTCCTGGTACAAAGGCTAATAATGTGCCTTTCTGGGAGCTCAGATCTGCAAGGATGTGGCCCCAGGAGCACTGGCAGCCACGTGGGGACCACAGGAGAAAAGTTAACCTGAAACCTTGGCTAACAGTAGAAAGAGCGAGAGCGAGAGAGAGAGAGAGAGCAGGGCTGAGAGATGGGGCCCCTGGCTCGGGTGACTCTGTTTGAGGCTTTGAGTTAAGCTGGGCCGGAAGCCAGAGTGAATCTGGACTTTTGAGTCGTAGGAGTCAGTGAATGTCCTTCCCTTTTCATTTTTGTTTAGGGTCAGGTTTCCTGTCACTTGCGACAGAATGGAATCCATGAATCCTAACTAATATAAACATGCTATTCCTGTTCGGTGGTGTTTCCTCACTGCTCTGCCGGAGACATTGAACTGTGCTTCTCGGGGCAGCCTTCTTGGATTCTTTGGAGCTGTCATCCCTGCTCTGTCCTTCCTCAGAGCCTGGTGTTATCACATGTTCCCTCTGCTTCCCCAGGAGCCTCAGGCCAGAAATCATGTCTTACTTTTGTATCCCTGATGCCTCACACACTGTCTGGTGTATAAGAGTCACTTATCTAATATTTTCTGAATGACTCTCTGAATGAATGAATGACTTAAGTGAACAAATGAATTATAAGCAGAAGTTCGATATCGAGATATAGAAAGATCCTGAAGACAGGGGAAAATGCTTAAATCAATGAAAAATTAAGTGCATCATCTCTAGTAGTGGCCAAGTACATTTTTAAAATGCCATTATTTTAATTATGGAAATGGCCTCTCAAAAATGAAAAATAAACAAAGCATGTCCCTTCCTCCTGCATAGAATAAACTCATGTAGCTATGTTACTTCAACAGAATAACTTCACAGAATCTGATATTCAAAGCTCATTAGGGTAGGTTGGCTGCTTTCATTCCAAACCTAAACAGTCCTTGGCACCTAATGAGCAGGCTCTGTCGTTCAGACCCCAGGCCGGCTACGCTGGGTCATCATTAGATGTCTTGGGAAGACATCCAGAGTGAGCCGTGGTTACCATGGTAACAAGCAAGGGAAGGGAAAAGCTGGCTGTCATATACAAGATGAGGGGTGCATACGGGAGGTACTGATGAGCTGAGGAAACAACGTGAGCCTTCCCTATTCAGAGTGGCTACCGGACATTTGGATGCTGAACACAGAGCTGTCCAAACATCCAAGAAGGAGATAATACATAAGTCAAAGACAAGTACATTTGTCCTGGTCGCCAAAGAGGCTTTGGGCTCAGAAGAAAATGTTCCTAAGACTTGAGTGAAACAGGCTGTTTATATTTTTTTAAGCAGTGTTTTCCAAATCAAGTCTGGCTTTAGCTTTTAATTGAACAGAGAGACACTTCTAAATCCAAATATTGTGAAGACAGCTTTCCTCGTTCAGCACTAGCCACCTCCCACTGCTTTGGGCATATATACATCTGCATGCATCATATGTGTCTAAACATGGGGTAGACCAAAACCCTCTGAAAGCTGCAGAGCATGGAGCTCAGTGCAGCACGTACTCAACATAACTTAATACTCGATTTGTGCTTTGGGTTTGAAATGCTTAAGAAAACTCTATAACGACTTCATTTTTTTAGTGACAAATGTCTAATGATCCAACCACTCGATTCAAAGTTAAAGCAGGCTTATGGATATTATTCTGCTAATTTGGTGGTAATTGGGGCTTTCAAAGATCTTTTATATGCTTTTCCTGCTTGAAAATCTAGGACTGGGTGTTATTCTGTATGTTGGCAAATTGAACACCAATAAAAAATAAATCTATTATTAAAAAAAAAGAAAAAATCTAGGATGAACCATGATTTGAAGCCTTTGCTCTTTCTGTCAATAATTAGTTTTCGGAACTGAAGTGTGAAAGACCCAGTACACAGAATACAGGAAACCCAGTGCACGGCCCAAAGGAGAGGACAATGAACAGCAGGGAAGAGCTCTGGTGGACTGCGGGGCAGGTGTACCTTATCCGATTTTCCTCATTGTCAACCAGGAAAAACCAGCGGAACTTCACCATCAGGGGGCTGCAGTTGGTGATTGTTATGTATCGGATCACCTCAGTATCATTCAGGATACAGCCAAAATCCAGCTCCATGGTCTCAAAGCTGAGGTTAGGGTAGTGCACTTCTCCACGCAGGTTTAGGCTGTCGATTTGAGGGTGTTCCATGTACTTGATCTCTAGAATTTCTTCTGCTACCCAGTTGTTCAAATCACTTCTGTAGGAAGGGTCAAATTTGACCAGCAAGTTTTTTTCTCCATCAACCTCCAGCTTAATAGGCTACAAATAAGATAATGGGGGTTACCAATCTTTGTCCTATGCATTTCCAACCTGCTTTATGAAACAGAACAACCAGGGATTTATGCATATTTATGTACATAAACACATGCAGATACACACCTACAGACAAAGAGATTAGTATGAAATATATATATATCCACACATCTTTGGTCCATAATTATATATTTATACTTATACATAATTAAATAGCCAGTATATATAAATCTATATAGATATCTATACTATCTGGACAGCTATAAGTATTTTATATACATATATGCACATGCACATATATTTTCTTAGTTGAAAATGAAAGCAAGGGAAATCTGGACAGGAATCATTTGAAGGAAGGGATTTTGGTAATAGTTGTGAAGTTATAAGGATTGAGGAGTTGCAAAAGGGAAAGTCTGCAATGAATAACTATTATAAAATATTCTTAACTGAAAATAAATTCGATTGTAAAATGTCCTTCCTAGACAAGTGGGAAAAATCCTTTGCTTAAGAAATTTTTCAAAGGCTTTCTAAAGCCCTGGGGGAGAGGCTCTGGAGCGGGTGACCCAGAAAAGGAGGGATTAGGCAATTTAATTTCTTTTCTCACGCCTGCAATTCTAACTCTTAAGTGCAGTGTTATCTACTTTCTGCTGTTTTCTATTCAACTTAAAATGACACTCGGAAGCTTGACAGAGTTTGTTCAGTAGATTGTGTTTATCCTTTTCTCTCTTCGATTTAAGTCCTCATGGGTTCCTTGATGCCAAGGCCTCTGGAACATCTTACCATACAAAGACTGGCTATGAGTTGGCTTTTTCAGGAATTGCTTTATTCACAGTTAATCCACAGGAAAGGAACCTCCTGGTTTTACAGAAAGTGCCCCAAGGCAGTTGGGAGGTGTGCACGCAGGGATGAGTGTTTTACAGAGCTCTTCCCTCTCCACAGAGTTTTCAGGTTCCGGTATTTAACTGCGTGACTCTGTGACATGATTAGATGGCTTCAGGGGATAAAGCCAATCACCTGACTCAGGCGTCAGAGAGAGGGCAGCTAATCCCATCTGAGAGCAGGGCTGGCCACTGGTACAGGTGGCAGGGTACAATTTAGAACCCATCCTTGCAGAACATACCATGTGCGGCAGAGTTCACTATTGCAATGCCTGGTGTTTAAATATATTTGAAGACTGACTTAAATGTTTCCCCCCTTTTATTGTTTTATAGAAATGATACACATCCACAATAGTTTGCATTATATATAAAACACAAAGAGGAAACTCAACTAAAATGTCACCATATGTTATTTCTCAGAGTTAGCATTTTTTAAACATTAGTGCATACGTAATGGATGGCTAAATACAATTTTTACAAAAATGAAATTAGGCTAATTTATTTTTTTAAATATTTGAGTTTTTCTCAAAAAGAAACACCTTAAAATATTCTTTTTTAAATTAATTAATTAATTAATTAAATTAATTACACACAGAGAGAGGCAGAGACATAGGCAGAGGGAGAAGCAGGCAGGACTTGATCCCAAGACACGGGATCACAACCTGAGCTGAAGGCAGACACTCAACCACTGAGCCACCCAGGTGCCCTTAAAAAAATATTCTTACACAAGAGATATTAATCCTAAAATCATAGACTCTGGAGCCAGACTGCTTGGGTCCAAATCTGACCTCTGCCAGTTACCAGGTCTGTGAATTTGAGCAAAGCTGCTTAGCCTTTCTAGCCTTCAGTTTCTCCATCCATAAAATAGGGGTGATAATAGTCACTTCCTCTTTTTAAGAGGATGAAATAAGTTAATATTTAGGTGATGTGTTCAGAGCAGTGTCTGCCACATGGTGTATAGTATGTAAATGCCAATTACTACTATAATCAATCCCTTTATGATAAAGAAAAACGATGGTCAAGTATTCAGCAGTTTCAAATTTAGACAAGAGTTTATTGATGCCCACCTATAAAAAGGGACAAAATATCAACACATTTCTGTTCTACGTATCTCCCAGTTTTTGTTGGCTATCGTGTTACTTTTTAAAAGTACAGGTTTCAAAATCCTATTCCAAAGTCATCACCACCAAAGTTGTGTAGTCTCAGTTCAATAGCTGAATTGGCTCAGTGCTTCTTACCAATCTTTCCCTTATTGTTTTTTTTTTTCATTCCTGAATGCCTTATTCGGTTCTTCTCCTCAATGGTTGTATTTCATTGGCAAATTGGTTTTTCAACAAAGTTGTAGGCAAGCTGGGTTCACTGATTCCTGGCATTCTGAGAGTGTCTGTCTGTTGTCTTTATACTCAAAGGACAGCAGCTGGGTTGCTCTTTCTCTCAAAACTCTGTAGCCATTGGTCCATTGTCATCCAGCATTAAGTATTATCTTGGAGAAGTTTGGGGTTAGTCTAAGCTCTTCCCTTGATGGGTCCCTTCTTTACTGCTGAGAGGCCATAGAATTCTTTGGTTATCAGTAAGACCAATAATTTCACTAAGATATGTCTCCCTGTTGAACATTCCATAACATTTTGTCCCAGGAGAAAATGCCTTACTTTAAAAGATCTAAACATCTTATCTGAGACAACTAGTACCCCTCTCCTGAAGTAACCAAGGTTACAAGTGTCTTCCTTGTCCTTGTGGAGATATTATAGGGAAATAAAATCACGTTCACATATGTATTTTTAAATATTTTTATATATACGATAGCATACTGTGCACTTTTGTTCTGAAATTCGCTTTTTTCACTGGGAGAGCACTCTTCAGTGCATATGCAGTTGCCTCATAGCTGAAATATATTCCATCATAAAATTCTGCCAACATTGATTTAACCAATTTGATGGATATTGGCTCCCAATCTTTTGTTGTTGTAACCAATGTTGTAATGAATATCATTGTCTATATGTTATCTTATATTGCCAAAGGGTAAATTTCTAGCAGTAGAATAACTAGGTCAAAGATTATGGGCATTTAAAAAATTTTGATGGCTATAGCCATATCTGGTGTATACAGCCTTCTGATGTATATTTCCCCAACAATGTGGGAGCACCTGTTTCCACATGCCCTCCCAACACAGAGCACTATCCAATTTTTGCTCTTTGTCAAACTGATAGGAAAAAAAAGTTTCATAGTCATTTTAATTTGCATTTCTTCTAATGTGATTAAAGTTGAGAACGATTTTCATAAATTCAAGAACTGCTTTATTTTTCTTTCCGTGAACTCTGTTCATTTCCTCTACCTGTTTTTCTTTTGGGCTGTTGGTATTTTTCCTGTTGATTTGTAGAGACTCTGTATTTTTTTTAACTATATGTATGCTTTTATTAAAGTTACATGCACAAATAATACGGAAGGTCAAATTGTGCTATAAAAGTTATAAGAAGCTATAGTTCCTGACCCAACCTGAGATCCTAAAGATCCAGAGGCTGCCATTTCTCAATGTGTATAGTAGGGCTGGTCTACAGAACAGCTTTGTTGGGTGAAGAGGGGATGATCAGTTGGTGGACATACCCCAGACACCAGGGATTATCCTGGAAGGCTGAAACTCACACTAGAAACATTACATTTCCCCTGACATTTTGATTAATTTATCTAGGGAAAAGTACTTATCTGTAGGTCTTGGGATAAAAGCCAGCTGCTCATATTTTTTGTGTGGCGTCAGGTGGGACAACTATCTAGGGCATGGAATCCCTTTATTTTCAGTGCTCTCCTCGCACCTGTTGTCTCTGAGCTCAGGCTACTTAGGTTGAAAGACTCCCATATCGTTGCAGTTTCTCTGGAGAATTTTCTAGAATGCACGCTTTTGTGCTTTTTTGTCAGTCCATTCCATCTTCATTCTATCTTCTAGAACTTGTTTAAATCTCTCATTATCTAGTTATACCCATTCTTTTCTCCCTTTATTTTATTGTTCTAGGCTTCTTTCCTTCTGAACATTTCTACTTTTAAGGTTTCAGGAGGGACAAGAGAGTAGGTCTAATCTACCACCCAGACTAAGAAAGCTGTTCTTGCCTAAATTTGTATTTTGGAAATGGATTATCACCCATTTTGTTCTCCTCTGCTCTGTGAGTTTAGTCTTCATCTCCACTTTGTTCACTTGTATCTCATCTTTAAGCTCTTTTTAAGACAAGTCATATCATCTATCATTTCTTTGAGACTGTAGAGAACAACATTTATACTTCTGGTCTTCTTTGCGTAGGTTCCCTGGCAGTAGGTTTTTCTTTTATCTCTCCTTCCTTTATGCCTCTGTTAAAAGATCTTAGCTGTTTTTCCCCCCAGCTCAGGCTTGAACAAAACCCATTAAGGGACTGTGGGTGGGGAGGGGGAGGGGAGTGTGGTAGTGCAGTGTACAGCCACCAGTTGGGTACTGTCTGAAACCCTCTCACTGAGCAGCTCTGTCCTCCTTCTTCCCCCACGATCCAGCTCCCTGAGTAAGGCTCACAGCAAATCTCCTTCAGTCATGGGCTCCTTCTGAGATCTCACTGTTGCTGCCTACCCTCCCTTTCTCCTTTATATCACTTCTTCATTAGCTGCCTCCCTAGACTGGGAGGATGTACACAATGGTGTGTGGATATGGTTTCTCCTTCACTCCTTCCCTTCAGCTCTTCAGTACCACTTAACCTTGACCACTTGCCCCATGGCCTGGCCATTCCCACTGGCATCCTCATGCCCAGCAAAGGATCACAGGGGTGATGTTGTAGGGATCAGTCTGGACCCTGCATCAGACTGGTGCCTTGATAAGCTCATAGTCTCCTCCCTCAGCCCAGTTCAGATTTCTTAGTATCTGGAGATGGGATCTTTGGTTTAGGGATTAGGTTTTAGCTATTTCCTTATTGCATAGAGTATGGAGCTTTGGTGGGATTTGAGAAAAGAGAATGAAAAGATCTCTATTACCATTAGTAGGAAGTCACTATTTTCTAAAGATTGCAATGGACAGGAATGAAGGGTTATCATAAGTTCTTACACCAGTAATAATAGTTGATTGACGTTGGAATTTATGACATCTTTCTGTAGTGTTTCCTTTTTTGTTTCTTGAATTCTTTCTACTTGCCTGGGCCAAAATTAGGTAGTATACTGGCATTATTCTCTTCCTTGGTCACACACTCAACTCTCGTAGGAGCTTGTTAGGACAGTCCTTGTCAACTCACCTCAGGAGTTAATGGCAGGGGAGATTTATCAGTTTCACAAATAAAGAAGGGTCCGCTGGTTGAGAGTAACACATTCACAGGCAGGGTGGAAATGTTCTTCATGACCAAGGGCTGGTAATCAGGTTCTAGGATGGTGTTAGGCTTCTGCAAAAGAGGAAAAAGGAAACCAAGTTATGGTAAACATAGTAAGCTTTTAGCAACCACAGCCTCATATTCATTGTTAACAGAATTAGCTTTTCCTGCTCCTCCTTGTCATCTGTCTCTCTTTCTCTGTCTTCCCCTAACCCTTGTATAGATTTAGATAATCATTTGGAATTTATAGTGGACTACTGAAAAGGCCAGAAAACACAGATTAGATTTCTTAATCTTCTGTTGCCAGGCTAAAAACACCTATACAAGCCAGGCCTCTCGGTAGTGCTATTACTATAGAAATTTCCAGTCTCATAAAACAAAGTCTAGTAAACTAGAAATATCTTGTAAAAGAACCTGTGCCTGATTATAATAAAGATTATTTTCCTTATACAATATTTTTTCTATGCTTAAAAAAATCACACTTGCAAAAATTTATACATTTATAATATATTGTTATATTGACAAATGCTCATAACTACTTCCTGTAAATATTTTCCTGATAACACTGGGATTTAGAAGCATCTTTTCACTTTCTTAGATGCATCAAATTTAATTTTTCAAATGGAGAATGCATCAGAAATGGATCTTTAGCTGAAAATTTTTCTCATTCTAATTTTGGAGTCCACATTATTTCTTGTGTGCCTTGGAAAGGGGGTCCTTTAATACCAGCAGGAGGCAATCAGCCTCAATCTACTATTTCCAAAGAGAGCCTCCCTCCAATCATTCCCACAACTCTAGCCGGTTTTCACCAGGCCTCATCATTTTGATTTGCTTTTTCTCCTTGTTCCAATTTCAGTTAAATCCTTCCAGTTCTATATATTGGTCAGAGTCTGTCTCTGCTTCTTTGTTCAAAACAGTCTTCCTTCTGCTGTGGTTCCTGGCCCTGCCTCTGGCTCTGAGGAGCTTGGAGAACTGGTGCCTGTCATGTCCCTGTCAGTTTGGGCTGTTAAAACAAATGTCACAAACTGGCTGGTTTAAATGGCAGACATTTAGGCCTCATAGCTCTGGAGGCTGGGAAGGCCAAAATCAAGGTACCAGCAGATCCAGTGTCCGGCTTCTGATGGCTGTCTTCTCACTGTGTCCTGGCATGACTGAGAGGGAAATCATATCTCTTGTCTCTACTTCTCAGGGCACTAATCCCATTGCTGAAGGCTCTGTCTTCATGACTTCATCACTGCCCAAAGGCCCACTCCAACCATCACATTAGAGATTAGGAGTTCACTTATGAATTTGGGGAGAGGAGGCACAGACCTAAGCACCTAAGCCTTGCAATAGTTGCACTGTGCTGGTCCCCTGTACGCTCCTCGAGTTCTTTCAAGGGTTCATTCTGGCACTTACTGTGAGATGCCAGGCATTGTTTTCCTCCTTTGAACATGGTAACACACCTACTGAACTCACCTTGTACCTGCAGATGATATACTACGGTTTTGGGGGAAGCAGACTTTTGTGTCATGCAAATGCTGTCTACCCAGTGACCTTCCTCCAGGCCATTGTGTCACTGCAGGAAGCTTTGAAGCGAAGAAGCCAGACTTGGTTGGTTTTGGCAAGAGGCCATTTAGAGGTTAGCAATGAGAAGGAGTCGATGCACACAAGCCATTCTATTTTAAAATGACCCCTTCTCTCTGGGTTGTTTGTCTCCCCAAATATCATGAGACAGGATTTGCTGCTGGACTTCATGAAGTAAACTGGCTGCTACTTTCAATTGACCTTTTCAATTCCACAGAGATGTGGCTTCGTCTGTGTGGCTTATGAATGGTACCATAGTTATAAAGTAGATCAAATCTGAGAAAAAATCGTCCCGTAGGCAGGGCTGGCATCATTATAGTCTAATGTACTAAATCAGACACGCTGCCTCGAGCCCCAAACGAGACAGGACAGATAATTGGGTGTTATGTCATTAAATCTGAACGTCAACACCGGCAGGCCTCTTGTGCATGGTGGGTAACAAAGTTGCATTTCTTTGTTGTCTCTGATATGGCTTACATGTGAGCAGGAAATAAACGATGAAAACTACAGTAGTTGGACAGATTTTGCAATTATGATATTTGGGGAGAAGGAGAGAAGGGCAAAAACAAACGAACACAGAGTTGTGACAATTTGATTTTTAATTCAGTAAGTTGCTGCCATATTCAAAATATTTGCTCTTTTATTCTAGTGATAAACTCAGAGATTTAAACAAGAAATAAGATGTTAAAAAGCCAACGCTTAAAGATATATATATGTATAAAAAGGAACACTATGCACACATTTTTATGAGTGTTTATAGGCTTAGAAAAAAAAGTCTAATAAGAAACGAGGCTGCATATTTAACATACACCGTAATGTCTTGCATAGAACATTCAACATATATTCACTGAATTTTCTCTGAGTAACCAAATTGAGAGGAAATATAATGCCACTGAATTTGGTGCAGCTGTTGCCAATAAATATCTTTCCTGATTACTTTAAGACGAAGATTTAAAAACCAACCAATGAAAATGTGGTAGCTGTAGCAGGAACTCGTGTAGCATTATCTTTTATATGTCTTATGGAGCTTGTCATAGTTAGTTGCCCATCCTGTGGCTGAAATTTATAATCTAATTCTTCAATGTCTAATTCCCCATGAGTCCATTAAGCCAGGTTTTTGCTTTGTCTTGACTGCCATACAATGTAAGTGCTCAAAGACGATCTGTTGGCTTTAAGTGAACTTGTATATCTCACCTCCCCTACTTGATGATAAGCTTATCCATGGTGGATGCTCAATAAATATTTAATATGAACAAAATGTAATGGAATCCATGACCAGAATAAATGGTCTTAAACATTTTCCTGCAAGCCTCCAGGTAATGAAAGGACTCCTGATTATGATTGCCCCATAATCAGTTAGGCACTGCCAAACTTGGTTCATCTGTATGACACCATGTCAGGACTTAGCTTTGATTATGTATGTCCCACAGCACAGAACAATGGCTTACTTAACACTTAGTTTTTCCAGTTGGCTGTGAGGTTCATCTGGGAGGGACTATTCTCACTGTTATATCCCTAGCTCCCAACATAGTGCCTGGTACATGGTAGGCCCTGATAAACAGTCCACTCAGCAGCCGGCATGACTGTTTCAGTGAGTATATCTGACCATGTCACTCTGCTCCCTCCCTAAAGGCCCTCCAAGGCCACCTGGAACAAAACCCAAAGTCAACAACATGCCTTTCAGTCATGCCAAACTCATCTGGCATATGCCCACTTCTCTAGATGGATTTCGTGTCACTCTGGGAACATTCTCTAAGGTGGCCCTTCAGTTCTGTATACTCACCAAGCTCTTTCCTAACTCAGGCCCTTTGCATGTGCTGTTCCCTCTGCCTATCATTTTTCTTCCCCTCCCTTGTCACCAACTAATTTCTATCTCTCCTTCAAGTCTCAACTTGAGGCACTTGGTGAAGGAAGCCATTTATGACCACATGTACAAATACAGCCATGTCTCTGAGACATGTACTCATAGCACCTTTTACCACTTCTTCATAGTACTGTTTAGAATTTAATATTAAACAACACAATTTTAATAATTTGTTCGCAGTCTGTAACCTTGACCAGTCTCTTAGCTTTGACTATGTTGGGTTGGTTCCCCAGATTTCCAGCACCAATACAGTCCTCAACTTGGAAGAGACATTCCCTACATGTCTTTTTTTTTTAAGACCTATTTATTTATCTGAGAGTGAGCAAGCATGAGGGGGAGGAGAGAGAATCTCAAGTAGACTCCCCACTTAACGCAGAACCTGATGCAGAACTCATTCCCAGGACCCTGAGATCACAACCTGAGCCAAAACCAAGAGTTGGCTGCTTAACCGATTGAGCCACCCAGGCACCCCCCTACATATCTGTTTTGAATGGTACATAATTCTAGGATGGAAGTCTACCTAGGTGTAGGTCACATTCTGCTGTGATGTGTCCCCCACCTCCTCACCATCCTGACCCCCTGCCCTGAGCAGCAGCCCTTCCTAGCTTTCCCCTGTCCTCTGCCTCCTCCATTCATTGCTTGTCCCTAATGGCCTTACAAATTAAATTCATGGGTGTTATAAAATTAAAGCCATATAAATTAAAGAATATGAATCAAACAGTATTAAGTTGATTATTCTCAGGCAGTATTAGGTGATTTGCATGACAACTTAACTTGAATCTCCATTTCCTCACATGTGTGATGGGAATGACAACAGAAGCTACAGCATATATTGTGAGGAAACAACTGGGAAAGTATATGTGAGGAGCACGACTTGTCAGCATATACCAATCAGTAAGTGTTGGCTACTCTTTTTTTTTCTTTCTTCAAATTTTTATTTAAATTCTAGTTAGTTTAAATAGAGCACAGTATTGATTTCTGGAGTAGAAGTCATTGGTTCATCACCTACATGCAACACCCAGTTCTCATCACAAGTGCCCTCCTTAATGCCCATCCCCTACCTAGCCCATCTCCCACCCATGCCCCTCCATCAACCCTCAGTTTGTTCTCCATCATTAAGAGTCTCTTATGGTTTGTTTCCTTCTTTCCTTTTCTTCCCCCCTCCCTCCCATATGTTCATCTGTTTTCTTTTTTAAATTTCACATATGAGTGAAATTGTATGGTATTTGTCTTTCTCTGACTAATTTCACTTAGCATTTTATACTCTAGCTCCAGCCATGTCATTGCAAATGGCAAGATTTCATTCTTTTTGATGGCCGAGTAATATTCCATTGTGTGTGTGTGTGTGTGTGTGTGTGTGTGTGTGTGTGTATACAAATTCACCCCTTTGAGTACATGTACCCCTTTGGATCTGTATTTTTGTATCCTTTAGATAAATACCCACAAGTGCAATTTCTGGATCATAGGGTAGTTCTACTGTTAACTTTTTGAGGAACCTCCATACTGTTCTCTAGAGTGGCTGTACCAGTTTACATTCCTACCAACAGTTCAAGAGGGTTCCCCTTTCTCCACATCCTTACCAACACCTGCTGTTGCTTGTGTTGTTATTTTAGGCATTCTGACAGGTGTAAGGTGGTATCTCATTGTGGTTTTGATTTGAATTTCCCTGATGATGAGTGATGTTGAGCATCTTTTCATGTGTCTGTTAGCCATCTGGATGTCTTCTTTGGAAAAGTGTCTACTCATGTCTTTTGCCTATTTCTTAACTGGATTATTATTATTATTTTTTGGAATATTGAGTTGATAAGTTCTTTATAGATTTTGGATACTAACCCTATATCAGATATGCCATTTGTAAAAATCCTCTCCCATTCTGTAGGCTGCCTTTTAGCTTTGTTGATTGTTTCCTTTGTTGTGCAGAAGCTTTTTATCTTGATCAAGTCCCAATATTAATTTTTTCTTTTTTCCTCCTTGCCTCCTATGATGTGTATAGTAAGAAGTTGCTACAGCAGAGGTCAAAGAGGTTGCTATTCTTTTTTTTTTTTTTTTAATTTTTTTTTTTTTATTTATTTATGATAGTCACAGAGAGAGAGAGAGGCAGAGACACAGGAGGAGGGAGAAGCAGGCTCCATGCACCGGGAGCCCGACGTGGGATTCGATCCCGGGTCTCCAGGATCGCGCCCTGGGCCAAAGGCAGGCGCCAAACCGCTGCGCCACCCAGGGATCCCAGAGGTTGCTATTCTTACTGATTATTACACTTATCAATAATTCTACTCCAACTCCTTCTATATTATGATGTTTATTTAATCTAGGTAGAATAAAAGGATCAACTAAATTGCATTTTCAGGGGCACTTGGGTGGCTCAGTTGATTAAGCATCTACCTTCTGCTTAGGTCATGATCCCAGCGTCCTGGGATTGAACCCTGCATTGGACTCTCTGCTCAGTGGGGAGTCTGCTTCTCCCTCTCCCTCTGCCCCTACCCCCGCTCTAGCACTCTCTCTTACTCTCTGTCTCAAATAAATAAATAATGTAATATAATATATATATAGTATAACAAATCTTTAAAAAAATAAAAATAAATAAAACGCATTTTCAGTGCACTGGAATTCCCTTACACTTACTTTGTTCTTAAAATCAGGAATGATCGAAGTAGAATTTCCATAACAATTTACATTTCAGAGGAATGTAGGTTTAGATTCAGAAGTTTTAGTTGAATGTGTATTAACCTCTGAAACTTAAAAAACATTGGCTGGGTGTGGGTGTAACAAGCTTCCCATTAATTTAGCTTCCAAACTGAAAATATGAACATGCTGACCCCTACTCGGAGCACCCACCCCAAGGCCCCAAGTCCCACTGACCTTTTCCAGTCGGTATATGAGCTGCTTGGTGGACAGCTGGATAAGTGGCGCTATAAACTCACAGATGATATTCACAGTCATCACTAAGCTCTTCCCCTTTTGTGCCCCGATAATGGCATGGCACACCAGCTTTTCTTTGACTACCTGTAAATGAGATACACTGGCACTTTTGGAACAACCAGAGCTCAGAAAACTTAATTCTCAACCATCTGCAAGTCAATTCTCCACTACCCACCTGGAGACATGAGGGAAAAAAGGTACATTTTTCTGAATAGTGCATTTCAGAGATTGCTCTCTGTCAGACTATTATTGGGTCTTATTGGTTGACTATGTCCTGGATGGATCCTGTGTTTGTTTCTGACCACTCCTGAGGACACAATTGATTTACATTCAGTTCAACCTGTATGATGCACCAGGACTATTAGGGACTGGAGATACAAAACAGTGGCAGACAGAGCAAGTAAAATCCTTCCTGGGCTTCTAGTTCAATGGTAGATACATGATTTCTTATCAAGCTGGCCAGGAGCTATGGCTAGAAAAATTTTGCCTTTCAATCTTGAATATTTAAAAATCATGCTATAGAAACATATTTCTTTGGACCCAAGAGGCCCAGACTTTCATAAGTACAAAGGGCCTAGAGTGAAGTGATATCATGAATAGCTTATATTGAAGAGTACTCAGGTTTTGGATGTTAATGAATTCAAGTCCCTTCTCAATTATGTACTACAACAGGGAAGAACATTCAGGGAAGCTTTTAGAAATCTCAAACTGAATTTAGAAACCCAGCTGCTCAGATTTAATGCCTTTAAAGATATGATCGGCTATTGATAACAACATTGTAAATGCGCTCCTGCAACAGGCTGCCAGTGTCTTGAGATGAGGGGCTGCATTCTATTTGTCTCTGCATCCTCAGTGCCTAGCACAGTGTTTGTTATATGGCACATACTCAGTAAAAGTTGGCTGAATCCCTGAATCACAGAAAGAAAGGGCACATTATTTACTCTGTATGAGAAATGACCTTTTTGGTTTTGCTTTTGCACTGAGGATGTGTTTTGCCTAAAAATGCTCTGTGAAGAAAGTAAAGGAAATCAAGTACAATCAGTGACCCTAGAGGAGCTAAGGCAAGGGGACAGGCTTTCCCTGGGAAAACAGGGAGACAAATTTCTATCATTTCCTATTTCATGCGGAAAAGTTCAGTACCACCTCCTACTTCAGTGACAGCAGCAGGAGCTCAAGCATGATTATTTCTCATTCATAAAGTCTGCATTTGTGAGGCAGAAGAGGCTCAGGAATGATTTAGGAAGTTTCTTTTATTTATTTATTTTTTTGATGGTTTCCCATTTCCATGAGGGAATAGAAATAAATAGACAATAATTTGGAACTGCTTAAATGTTTAAAGAAAAATAGTGATGATATAAATATGAGCAGGATATCAGAGTTGCTGAACGATAACTCAGTTTTTTTAATTGACACATAAAAAGATGATGGTTATAAATAGGAAGCTCTTGTGTCAGGTTGAGAGGGAAGGGTCCAAGGATGTTCCAATCTCTGGATAGCAGATGCATCTGAAAGTGTCTATAAAAACATCCTTTTAAACAAATATGAAATTAATATCACTAATTGTTAAGAGGAGGCTTAGCTTTGGCTGAATGTTGGATGTCCCTCTGCCAGAGACTTGCTGGCTGGTCCCTTCTGACCCTGGGGATGAGAACCTACTTGAAATGGTATTTTAAGGTTGGGTTCATGGTAGCTGTAGGAACAAACAGAAAAATGAGCAGAGCCGAACCCTGAAAGCAATGGGTGCTGCCATGGTAACTCCGTGCTGTGTGAAAACCATGAGAAACCATGTCCTTTCTTCAGATAAATGTCAAAGGACTCTCCTAAGAAATAGATAGAGCAAAGATTTATTTAGGAGAAAAACAGCTTCTGAATGTGCTGTCCTCTTACCCTGGGAGTAGCAGAATAGCCTTCGAGTATCACATCGATGGTCTGGTTTGGGTACAGCTCCATCCTGACAGGGTGGAGCTGAAACACTGGACTCTGGGGAGCCCTGGGCTCCTGGGAGTCCTGGGGTTGGGGCTGGTTCTTAACAAGTCCCTTCTTAGCCAAGCCCTTCTTGCTCAGCTTGTCCTGGGGATGGAAATCTTCATTCATCCAGAACAGCTGTTGGACCCGACGTCCCTTGTTGGTCAACTTGAAGCGGTAATAATAGGTGTCCAGGCTGGAAAAGAGGAGGCAGGGATTGAGAGAACTCAACTTTGGGGTGTTCTGTTCAGCTCTATACATGTGGGATTTACTCCTCTGAAAGTATTTAAAAAGTGAGCAATGAAATAGACATTATTTTTAAAAATTTAGGAAGGCCAAACGCTACAAGGAACCACCACAGTAATGGGACAAGGTCATATCTCCTCATGGGGTCCACAGACTCAAGTCTGGCACCTGGGTTTGATCTCTGAGTTGCCATCACTAGGGAAGGGGCTCAGAACACAGACAGAGTACATGTGAAAACCACTCTAATTTATAAGAAATGATTCTGAAGCCTGAAAGGAAAGCAAAATACCTACTGGAGGAGAAACATATTTCAACATGTTTTGAGCAAATTTCTACTGATTGAGGAAAATATGATGAGCTCAACTTTAAGGGTACTTCGAAGAGAAACCACACATACCCACCAAGCCCAACCAAAGCTCATGGGGACTGTACCATGGGCCAGAACATCAGCTGGATTGGTCATTTTTCTCAGAGTAGGGCTTTAAAAATGCTATTTCATTCATTAATTCATTTGTTTATTTGTTCATCTAGTCCATAAATATTTACTAAGAACCTCTTGATTGTCTGGCTCTTTGTGAGACACTGGAATTTCTAAGATCTTGGCGGTGGCTCAAATGTGATTTTGTCTGGGATTTTTTTTTTAACTGATTTTTAAGCTTAAGATTTTTTTTTTCCTAGGGAGAAAATTCATCTCAGGACTATTTTTTATTTTTAAAATGTTATCAGGCTTTGAGATTTCATCCCCGCTGTTCCTCATGAGAAATAGCATCATATCTAATAAGTAAGTTGAAGCTTCAGATAAATAATGAGTATTTACCAACCAGCAGATGTAACCATTTCTATCTAAATATGCATTCACAGGGCGTGCTCACTGGAGTAGTTTGACTTCATGGCTAAGTCCAGGCTTTAGGGAAATAATAATATAAACTGTTTATAAAGAAGGCAATGTCACTGTCACTTATACATAGTGTATCTTTCAATCATCACAGCAACCCAGTCACAAGAAGTCTATTGTCTCTCATTTTATAGATAAATAAATAGAAACTCTGAAAATTTAAGGGAGTTGCCCAAAAACATGCAATCAGAAAAGGTGGCATATCTGTATTTCTTTAGGCCCTTACGTTAAAAAAGTTGGCAAACTTTTTCTGTAGAAGGATGAATAATAAATACTTCATATTTCTTGGGCCATGCAGTCTGTCACAACTACTCAGCTCTCCATGGTAGTGTGAAAGAAGCCACAGAAAATGTCTGTATAAGAATGGGCATGGCTGTGTTCCAATAAAGCTTTATTTATAGAAAGAGGCAGTGGGCTGCAGTTTGCCCAGCCCTGCTTTTGATGATTCTCCTGGAGATTGCTGGCATCATGATTTTATGGCAAAAAGAATAACTGCAGGGTTTGTCCAGAGGAGAAATTGGCAGCTAAAAGCTGTGGTTTGCTTCTACATTCATAGAAAACTATTAGCGTATCCTCCATTTCTAGGCAAGTGTCAGAAAATCCTTTGGGGCTATTTGACACTATTTGTAGACTAAGGAGAATATGTAATTAAGTCTGGCTTGCCGTATATTGTTTTCTATAATTATATTTGAGTGCACTTAACAAGGGATTTGGAAATAGAAGCATGGTATGCCATGACAAATGCCCTAGCTTATGACCAATAGATGGGTGGAGAAGAGCATTTTCATATCTAGTTGACTTACAAAAACTGTAATTGGATGCTTCTCTGAAAACACATGCAATTCCAACTATCTGACACACCTGTTACTTAAAGCCTATTGGTTAATGTATTTTCAAGAAAACATCATGTGTTGTAAATGGAGCAGAGGGAAGGAGGTGTGGATGGGCTTTTGGGGAGGGCTTCTCACTGATTTTTATCAGGAACATCTTCCTAAGTATAGTGTGTCCATCTTGGTGTCAAGGCTTGTTACACCAGAAGGCAGGAGCATCCCTCTGAGATCTGTTCACAGTGTTGCAACAGATAAGCCAAATTCAACTGGCCCCTGAGAGTTGACTAGTGGCAGCCATGTGACTCTTCTGAGGAACCAGGAATAAACCCCCATATATATCCTCCACTTTTAGCATTCAGATTTCATACATTTTCAGAGCCTCATTTAGACTGTTCTGCTCAAAGATATCTATACTGTACCACCTTTTCTTTAAATATTGAGATTCTTTAGCTTTTCATGTGGAGTCAATTGCAACCATCTCAAATGTTGAAGCTTTGGTAGGGAGACAGACAAGCAGAGGACATAATACCAAAAAATGTACTGACCTTGCAATACCTTATAATAAACAATACATTTTTAACCTGCTAAGTTATACTCTACTTAGGTCACCACCAAGGTGCATCTGTACTTTCTACATTCATGGAGAGGAATTAGCAGTACACTGGAATTAAAGAGGAGAAATCATGGTTGAGATTCTAAATTTGTTACAAAGAAGCCACTGCCTGTTTGGGGAAAAAATGCACTTCTATAAGTTTCTTCTCTAGTGTGGAGGGACACAGTTTGGAGGACTCCACTACCCTGTGCCTAGTAAATGTCTTCTTGGGGCTGAAGTACCCATTTGAAGGGAAAATGAAGACAATAAAAGGGAGATGATGCCGAAGACGCAAGTTCTATTTACTAAAAATAATTTCTCAAAGTAGAGGTGATGCTCAGTGAATGCAACATCTGTAGTGTCTAGAAGAATCAGCCCAGGATGTCTCCCTACCTAAAACGTGCTCCCAAGTTGAGTTCTGGAGCAAAGGGCTTATCTGAGACAATGGTGGAGCCAATTCCTGAAGCCTGGACAGGGATTCGGTAAGTGTTGCTATTCTCTATATCCAAAATGACCGTGTCTTTAAATGTCAGTATGTCGTTCAGTTTTGCTGTCAGGGTCAGCTGAACATTGGTCTCCGGGGGAACCATGCCTTCTTTGGGTTCAATCATCCACAGAGACTTTTTGTGTGCCTGCAACACAAGACCACAAGTTAAGAGCAAAGATATTCTTGGCTTTTCATTCTGCACATGTCAAAGTCCTCTACACTTCAAATGGCTGGCACTGCAGAACTCCACATCAGAGACAAACATTGTTTTTTTGAATCAAAGCAGCTGGGTGTTTTTTGGCTTTTCTTTTTTCCAAAAAGCAATCTGATTCTGAAAAGCAAACCTACAATTCTACTTTTGAATGCTCTGCGAAGATTCTTTACATCTCTTTCTCAGGATGACAGTCCAGTTCTCCAACAAGAATATACTAATGATCTACTCTAATCTACAAATTCTGGGATACCAACAGGAGATACAACATCTTTCCTGGAATTTGTAATTTTTAAAACAAATGTTTTTCAAGGGCACAGTTTCTATGGTGTTATAGTGAGGATGAACAGCTCTCATTAATAAACACAATACAAGAAGTCTTGATTTGTTATTTCATAATAATCAATGGAACTTTGTTTGCTAAAATGCCAAATTTATTTTGAAATATATGACAGGACTAAATTATAGAGTTAGAAATGATATAGCTCATTCTTCCTTCCCTTAGGTCTTTGGTCAAATGATACCTCTCAATGAAGCCTACTCTGCCTATCACATTTTAAATTGTAAACCTGCAGTAAATTGTAAACCTTCAGTAGTCCCGATTCCTTTTACCCTGTTCTATTTTTCTTTCCCTTAGCACTTACCGTCTTTATCATGTCTGTTTGTCTCCTTGTGCTAGGATATAAGTTCTCCATAGAAGGGATGTTTATGTTTTCTGTTCTTGTTGTTGCTCACTGATATATACTCCCAGTACCTATAACTATGTCTGGTGCATAGTAGGTACTTAATAAATATTTTATAAATGAATTAATGTATTTGCCTTTGATGCAGGAAAACTCAATTTTCTTTTTTTTTAAAGATTTTATTTATTTATTTATTTATTTATTTATTTATTTATTTATGAGAGACACACAGAGAGAGGCAGAGACATAGGCAGAGACAAAGGCAGAGGCTCTGCAGGGAGCCTGAGGCAGGACTCAATCCCAGGATCCCAGGATCATGACCTGAGCCAAAGGCAGATGCTCAACCACTGAGCCACCCAGGTGCCCCATTTTGGATGTTCTGAGCTATCTTCCCGTTCACTAATTCTTTCTTCACTGTGTGCAAGTCACTTTTAAACACATCTATTATGTTCTTGCCTTTACATGTAAACAATGAAAATGTGAGTCAGAGGAGGCTGGGGTAAAGGTGCTTCAGGAAACCTAAAGAATGAGATGCTTCTCCAAAGCAGAAGATACTGAAATCTTTTGGTTGTGACGTGATTAGCTTGCAGCATCAGAGCGTTCTAGACCCTGACATCCAGATGGCCAAGAAGAGAAGAAAGAGGGTGGAGGGCTACATGCTGAAACTTTATGTACCAACCCTGGCAGTGTTACACATAATTTCTGCCACTTCCACTGTCCAGAACTCAGTCACATGCCATGCTTAACTGCAAATAAGGCTGAGAAATGTCATCTGGCTCTGAGTCCAAGAGTAAAAGGGAATGAATGGGTGTGGTAAATCACTAGCTGTCTGCTGCTAAAGTCATGCTGATGGTTAAGTCTACTGGCAGATCCTTAGGGTCTTCCCCCAACTGCCCTGGATCTCAGTTGGAAGGTAAAGAATCTACTCCATTCAAACACAGAAGTGAGCACCTAACTTGGCATTTCAATTTCTTTGGGAATTGCAGGCCTGGAGTTCATATCTATCTGCTGTTAGGACAAATGGGGGCAGCTAAAAGAGAAAATAAAGTTCTTTTTTTTTTTTTTTTTTTTTTTTTTATGATAGTCACGGAGAGAGAAAGAGAGAGAGGCAGAGACATAGGCAGAGGGAGAAGCAGGCTCCATGCACCGGGAGCCTGATGTGGGACTCGATCCCGGGTCTCCAGGATCGCGCCCTGGGCCAAAGGCAGGCACCAAACTGCTGCGCCACCCAGGGATCCCGAAAATAAAGTTCTAAGCCAGATCATCTCAGCTGTTGGCCCCAAATTAGTGGCCTTGGAGCACTCTACATAGTTTTACTCATCTATGAGACTCAGCTTACAATTAAAACATAAATCAATGCCATTTTTGTCCTTTTATCAGAAAGCAAAAGCCTTTCAGAAGAGGTTCTGTCAATGTCATCTCTTTGTTATAACCATTTATTTTTCCTCTGCTAGCCAATAGCACACAGGTCAATCCTCTGTTCACAATGAAGATAGGATGTCACCAGCATAAGTGCTATTTCAAGTCAGGGGACATTAGTTTTCAATGGATGGGTACTATTTCTATTCTGATTCCTGCTGACACAGGTTGGCTGCCCTGGAAAGAAGATACAAAGTTGCTCTCCAGGGCTGAATTGGTGAGTTTTCTTTTTGATGAAGCTTATTAATCAATGTTTGGCATAAAAACAGGCAACAAAGTATATCACAGAAACCACGAACAAGGCAAATTGTTCCTTAAGTTTTAAAGTCAAGTTTTAAAGTGCTCTTACACCCTTGTGTCTTTTTTGCTATTTGACTTTAAGGGATGTCCTTTGCTACTAGGAAGGACTTGGCACATCTGACATTTTCTGTTATTATATGGCAGATCTGATGGAAGAAGGAATGGATGAATGATGATCATCATAGCTATGGAGGGCACTCTACAACCTTTCAAAACTACAATAGAGTAAGACAACAATGGAGGGAAATAGGTTAGGAAGGAGGGCTCTGAAGAAAAAGGGATGTGAGCTTGAGTCCCAGTCACAGGGCTTTCCAACTCTTGGATCTTGGGTGTGTTACTTAACCATGTCCAGGCTCCCTGTTCTCATCTGGAGCTTGTGACACTGCTGTACCTTCTGCAAGGATTATGGTGATGCTTCAGTGAGGTGATGCATGTGAAACTCAGAGCAGTGTCTGACAAATAGTAAGTCCTCATAAATTATGGCCACTGTCATCATTTCACCAAAATATGAAATGCCCCACATGACACATAATTATAGGCTCAATATTTGCAAAAAATAGTAGATTACAAAACTGAGAAAATAAAGATGGATGCTAAGAAAGCATATAAGAGACACCACTCTTGCCAGAAGAGAAGCAGCCTATTAGAGTTTTTGATAGGTAGAATTATAAGGTGGCTCCCAAGATGTCTATCTCCTGGTGTACTGGTATCTTCTCCCAGTTATTTAATTAAACATGAATTTAGGTGCTACTGTGAAGGAATTTTGCAGATGGAATTAAGGTCCTAGTCTATTGATTTTAAGCTGGGGAGATTATCCTTGCTGGATCAGATGAGCCCTTAGAAGGGACTGGGCTTACTCTGTAAGACAGTATGGAGGTGCCTCAAAAAGTTAAAAATACAACTATCCTATGACCCAGTAATTGCACTATTAGGTATACAAACAGTGATTTGAGGAAATGCACCCCAACGTTATAGTAAAAATGTCCACAATAGCCAAAGTATGGAAAGAGCCCAGATGTCCATCAACAGATTAATGGATAAAGAAGATGTGGTACATATATATATAATGGAATATTACCCAGCCATCAAAAAGAATGAAATATTGTCATTCGCAATGATGTGAATGAAATTAGGGGGTATAATGCTAAGTGAAATAAGTCAGTCAGAGAAAGACAAATATGTGATTTCACTCTTATGTGGAATTTAAGAAACAAAACAAATGAACATAGGGGAAGGGAAAAAAGAATAAGATGAAAACAGAGAGGGAGACAAACCATAAGAGACTCTTTAGAAAACAAATTGAGGGTTGCTGGAGAAGAGGAGCTGGGGGAGGGTAACTGAGTGATGGGCATTAGGAAGGGCACATGATGTACTGAGCACTGGGTGTTAAATGTAACTGATGAATCACTAAATTACCTCTGAAACAAAACAAAAAACAAAACAAACAAAGGTGGGGAGACTATCCTTGGTGGATCAGATGAACCCTTAGGGTATCACATATTTGTTCCAAGAATGATAAAAATGAGCTTTCCTAATCCTTCCATCAACATGTCAGCAACAGCTGCCTCTGTGTTTTTTTTTTTTTTTCCTGTAAATTGGGGGTAAAAAGCTCAAGTCATTAGAGCTGCCCATGAACAACATGTACAGAAGGTTAGTTCATGCGTGTACGCAGGACTGTGAAAGATGGAAAGATAGTGATCTGCTGCAATTCTGAATTCCATGCCCACTGGTGATAAGCGTGACACCCTGAGGCTTCAATGTCTGAAGGTAACATTTGCTTTTTATTTGATAATAGCACATCAGCGCCCTTCTTAGGCAGCACTCAGCTCCCAAGGTAATACAGTCAGAGCTTTTATAACTTTCTTTATGGTATATTTGATATTTGCCATGAAAGACAGAAGTGATTGCTAGTGTTTGCACATGTCAGTTCAACAATAAATGAGAGTGAATATATGCGGGCAAGACCTCCTCTTCCATAGTGCTAATGACCATGGAGAAATGCTGTGCATTTTCTTCAAAATGACTTGTTTGCCAGTTGGAATCTGCAAGAATTTCCTTCCATGGAATTAGAAGACACAAATAACAATGTGCAGAGCCAGGGATTTCTTTGGATTAATACTATCATCTCAGCAAACGATCAATTCTTTGTGGAACAAGAACAATGAACAGTCCCTGAGGCCTTTCTCCCTTTCCTCTACTAAATGGTATCTCCACTCATTTGATTCTTTTCCCTGAAGTGAGTCACTTTGCTACTTAAAGTAATTAACTGAGAATTAGGAAATGAAGTAGGAAAGAAATGATGCCCTCCATTGGTGGAGGGCAATGTTTAATAAAAGAGTGGGCTTTGAAGTCACATGACTGGGTGGTCAACTGTGGATTCTGCCATTTGTAGCCAGGTGATCCAGGATTAATTTTAAAATCTATTTCAGTTTCCTCGGCTGTTAAATGTGCTGGTTGAAGATGAAATAAATTAGGTGCCAAGCATCTAGCACTTTGTCTACCATAGAGTAAGTGCTCAATAAATGGGGGGTATTATTAATGTTATCTATCAAAACTTCACATCCAGTTCTTCCTGCTTCTGCCCTCCCCAATCTACTTTAGTGACAGGTTCTTCTTCACAAGCCTGATCCTGTTTGTCTCCTGCTGAAGATACTGGAGAGGCCCTCCAAGGTCTAGACCAGTGGTATTGAATGCTTTATCACCTTTGAGAATGCTATGGAACCCTACCACAGAAAATGCACACACACAAACACACACACACACACACACACACACACCAAACTTTACATATACTTTCCAGGATGTATGGTGGATATTTGTCACTTTTTCTGTTTGAAACATGGCAGCCTGTAATCAAGACTGGTATACCAGACAGAAGCCTTTGGTCTGGAGAATCTATTCCAAATTCTTTGGAAGAGGGCCCTGATGCATTTTTCCAGGTTTACTTCCTAGGCACTGTCAATTTCCAACATGCACCCTTGGCTTCAGCCATATCAGCTTACTTAACCCTTCCCAAGTTTACTATACATCATCACTGTACTGGACTGTACTATCACTGTACTTAGCTACGCTCTGGAATCATATAACCCATTTCCCTAGTTTCCTCCTCCTTATCCTTCAAGTCTCCACTCAAATGTTTTACGTAAGAATGTTTTAAGTTTTATAGAAGAATTAATCACTTCCTCCCCTGTGGTTACATATCATAACACAGTGCACTGTAATACTGTATTGGTTGTGTATTCATTTCTTTTTTTGAGATTGTAAACACTTTGAAGGAAGAGACTATTCTATATACTTTTATGCCTCTCACTTCCCCAGGTATGGGGAAGGTGTTCAAAACATATTTTTGGTCAATAAATATCTTACCAGTAAGCCAAAGAAACACTAACAATATCTCTTTTTTATCTGCCAGATTTGGCAAAAACAAACAAAATGCTGGCAAGGGTCTGGGAGAGGGTGACATTCTTCAACACTACGGGGGGCAGGACATAAATTGGTATAAATTTTCTGGGAGATAATTTCCTAAGATATATTAAGACTTTTAGTTTTGTTTGTGCCATATGACCCCTCAAATGCATTTCTAGAAGTCTAGTCTAAGGAAACAGTGAGGAATGTGATCAGCAATTAGGACAGGAACACTGTTTACAGCGGTGTAAACCTGGAAACAATGTATCAGTAGGGGACTAATTAAATCAACTGTAGTGGAGCCAAGTGATGCAATAAAATCAGTCACTGAAATGATCTGAACAGGACTATTCCTTAATAATTCATATTGAAAGTGACTACACTTCATTATTGAGTGAAAATAGCTGGTAATGAAGTAGTATTATCCCATTGGAGGGGGTAGGAATACACACACACACACACACACACACACACACACACACACAGTGACGTTTCAGAAGATATACCTGAAAATTTAACAGTGGTTTTATGTGTGGTGGCATTGTGAGTGATTTTTTTCTTCCTCCATTTGTTCTACAAGGATAATGTCAATTGCATAATAAGAAGACATGCATTTATATTTACTGAAGAAAGAACTCATCCTAAAAGGATATGAGCATTCTCTTTTGAGCCCATGTAATTTTAGCTTTGTTTGCTCTCTTGCTTCCATTTCATTCTCAGTTTCTTTCTTTCTTAGAAGTTTTTCTTTGTAAATAAATAATACAGGTAGACAGTGTAAAATTCAAATGACTATAAGGGAAAAGAGTCCCCCCCACCCCTGTCTGTTGATGGCCACTAGCTGCCCTCCTGAGAGGCAGCCACTCCAAGCAATTTTCTGCATATCTTTCCAGAGATTCTTTATGACTTAAAAAAAAAAGCACATTTGCATACATACTACTTTTTCTTACATAAATGGCAATAGCACTATAATACTTTTCTGCAGCAAGATTTAAGTTTAAAATTTTTATTTTTATGAAATGTATGCATACAAATAATTTGCAAAGTCAATGGTTCTAGGAAAAAAAAACCATGAAAACCAGTACTCCCTTAAACCCACTCTCCCACCCTTCTTCATCCTCATTCATCAATGGAGGTAACCACTGTCAATTCTTTTTGCATTTTCTTTTGGTTTTTGCCTTCCTCTCCCGAAGGAATCTATTGCTACTTCTTCATTTTTCAGTTTGAGCATTATCAATTTACTTTCTGTAGAAGAAAATGACAGCTCTCTTCTCTCCCACTTTCTCTCTCCATCACTTTCTTCCCCCCATCCTCCCAATATAGTTAAAACTTATTTTCTGGTGACAATCTATGCCATTATGCACATGCAAATACTATTCACAGCTGAGCTATGAAAAGCATACTATGATTACATTTCATTTTGTGTACAGCTTTTATTTTCCCAGAAATTATTGTCTTGTCTTTGTTGTTTAATGTATCTATCATGGACTCATCCCCAAATTCTCAAAGGGATAAATCTCCTCTCAGTATTTTCAGAAACATCAGATTTTCTATCAGCTCCAATTTCTTAGAGACAAATCTCTCCCAGAGTCATCTGTTCTGCAACTCCTGTCTGGACTGGCTGCTCTCCGGGCCTGCAATACAGCTGGCATCCTAAGAATGCCTCACAGCACATCCTGTGTATTCCTTGAGCTTCTCTCCTGTGTCTGAGCTCCTGTATCCTGGATCTCAGGTTTTCCTCACTTTGGTAGAGAATATTTTTCAGTACCTTCCCAAGAAAGGATTCATGGAGGGTAAATGTTTTGAGCTCTTGCCTGTCTGAAATGTCTTTATTTTACCTCCACACTTGATTAATCTTGTGGCTGGATGATGAATTCAAGACTAAGATTTATTTTCTTTCAAAAAGTCTTTTTTTCCACCCCAGTGTTGCTGTCTAAAAATTTCATGTCACTCCGGTTCCTGATTTGTTTTTGAGCACTAATATTTTTCCATCTGGAATTTAATGATGTGTTTTCATAGGGGCCTATTTTCACCAACTATGAAGCATATTTGATGAGTCTTTTCCATAAACTCCTCTTTGTTGGTTCTGAATACATTCCTTGAATTATTTCTTGTATAATCTCCTCACCTCCATTTTAAAATCTGTTCTTTCTGGAAACACTTATTTGGATCACTTAATTTTCTAATCTTTCTCTCCTTGTTTCTAGCCTTTTCTCCTGGTGTTCTACTCTCTGAGAGCTTCTCAATTTTATTTTCCAATTCTTTTATCAAAATTTTATCTTCTGTGATTATATTTTTAACTTCTATGACCAAATTCTTTATTGCTCCTTTTAAAAAAATATCACTATTCTTGTTCATGGATGCAAATTCTTCTTTTATTTTCTTGAGATTACTAATGATCATTTTGTTTTATTTTAAGCTTTCTTCTCACTGTATTGCCTTTGTTTCCTCCAAGCTCTCAATTTTATGCTTTCTGGTTTATTGCTTCTACATTACAGGTTTTCTTGATGCCTTAGTTAAGTACTTAAGAAGCACTAAAACTATTATGTGCTCAGGTAGCAGTCAGCCAAGGGCTACCAGATACTTTAGATGCCAAGCTATCAATTTATTTCTGCTTTCCTCGTGGCTGGTGAAACTTCCCAGAGAATATTCCAATCTGCTACCCATGTGATGAGTACTGAGGGAGAAGGGGCCTTTCAGGATGAAGACTCTCTGGTACTCCTCCTAATTTCATAATGGTATCCTGCTCTCAGCAGTGCCTGAGAAGTCAGCAGTCAGTTTACTATTATTCTTTTTAAGGTAAACTGTCTTTGTGTCTTTGGCTGACTTTAATATCTAGTCTCTGGTCTTAAATAAGTTTTACTCTAATGTGCCTAGATGTGATTTTCTTTATATTTCTCTCACTTTACGTTCATAATGCTTTTGAATCTGGCTTGACATCGCAGCCATGATCTTCTGCTCCATTCTCTTCTCTCCCTTGGTACTCCAATAACTATACTCCCTGTGTGTATTTGTCTGTTTGACCAACTGTTCTACATTTTTCATCCTTTCATCACTCTTCCTATTCATTTTGGGTAGTTTCTTCTGACCTATCTCCCACTTCCACAATTCTCACTTCATCTGTATTCAAAGGATACAGTCAACAAAACTAAAAGACAACCTACAGAATGGGAGAAGATATTTGCAAATGATGTATCAGATAAAGGGCTAGTTTCCAAGATCTATAAAGAACTTCTTAAACTCAACACCAAAGAAACAAACAATCCAATCATGAAATGGGCAAAAGACATGAAGAGAAATCTCACAGAGGAAGACATAGACATGGCCAACATGCACATGAGAAAATGTTCTGCATCACTTGCCATCAGGGAACTACAAATCAAAACCACAATGAGATACCACCTCACACCAGTGAGAATGGGGCAAATTAACGAGGCAGGAAACCACAAATGTTGGAGAGGATGCGGAGAAAAGGGAACCCTCTTACACTGTTGGTGGGAATGTGAACTGGTGCAGCCACTCTGGAAAACTGTGTGGAGGTTCCTCAAACAGTTAAAAATAGACCTGCCCTACGACCCAGCAATTGCACTGTTGGGGATTTACCCCAAAGATACAGATGCAATGAAACGCCGGGACACCTGCACCCTGATATTTATAGCAGCAATGGCCATAATAGCCAAACTGTGGAAGGAGCCTCGGTGCCCATCAAAAGATGAATGGATAAAGAAGATGTGGTTTATGTATACAATAGAATATTACTCAGCCATTAGAAATGACAAATACCCACCATTTGCTTCAATGTGGATGGAACTGGAGGGTATTATGCTGAGTGAAGTAAGTCAGTCGGAGAAGGACAAACATTATATGTTCTCATTCATTTGGGGAATATAAATAAAAGTGAAAGGGAATATAAGGGAAGGGAGAAGAAATGGGTGGGAAATATCAGAAAGGGAGACAGAACATAAAGACTCCTGACTCTGGGAAATGAACTAGAGGTGGTAGAAGGGGAGGAGGGCGGGGGGTGGGGGTGAATGGGTGACGGGCACTGGCGGGGGCACTTGACAGGATGAGCACTGGGTGTTATTCTGTATGTTGGTTAAATTGAACACCAATAAAAAATAAATTTATTAAAAAATAAATAAAAATAAAATAAATGGGTGAATGGAAAAAAAATAATAAGCACTTAAACCCATCTAGTGAGTCCCTAATTTCAATGTATTTTTCAGGCCTTGAGTTCCATTTGTTCTTTTCTATATTTTCCATAGTTCTACCAAAATTTTAAATCTTGCCTTTTAGTTCCTTGAACATATTAAGCATATCACAGTTTTCTATTCAGTATCTTATCTCCTTGTATGCCTGGTTGTTTTTAAATTAACTGTTGGACTTTGTATATAAAAACAGCAGATACACAAAATACTTTAAAGCTTAGAATAATGGTTTCTTCCTTTGGTGAGAGTAATATACATTTGCTTCTGGAAAGATGTGGGGAGAACTAGCAATTCTAGATGTCCTTTATCCATGTAGAGATTAAAATGATTTGAAATGAGGGTCTGTACTAGTTTACTTTTGTTTCCAGGGTATAGCTTTATCAGAGTCCTAAGCAAAAGTCTAAGAGTTTTACCAAGTCCAATCTTCTCCAATTTTTATCTCTCTAGCCAGTCCTGTTTCAAATTTTTAAAAGGTTTTATTTATTTGAGAGAGAGAGAGAGAGAGTGTGTGTGTGTGTGAGAGAGAGAGATCATGAACAGGGGGGAGGGGCAGAGAGAGAAGCAGACTCCCCACTGGGCAGGGAGCCCAATGCAGAACTTGATCCCAGGACTGTGGGATCATGACCTGAGCCGAAGGCAGATGTTTAACCAACTCAGCTAGCCAGGTGCCCTTTGATTTCAATTTTTATCTTCATAGGCCAGTGGGTTTTCTGAATGCTCTTTTCAGTTTTTTAACCTCTGTTGCGACTACATAGGGAAAACAAGTCACAAATGCTGAGCATATATTTCTTTTTGTTTGTCATTGGCTTTGTTGCCCTTAAACTCACAATTTTTCATGTTTTGTCCAGATTTTCTCCTTGTTCTTATAGGAAAGTAATTTGGCATAATACACTGAATAGTAAGGGCTTGGTCACTGATCTGCTGAGAGTTGTTAGAGGTCAAGTAATTTCCCTACCTCGTAATGTCCCCATTTGTTGGGGGGAAAAGTCTGTATAAGAATTTTAAGGCCAGGTGAGTTTGGGTGCATGAGAGGGGGCAGGTACAGGTAATTTTACATTGCTCTTAAGTAATATGTACCAACAATCTTTTCAGGTTACTAGAATGTATCTTTGAACAAAGACTGTAATGTTCTTTCTGAAAATTATTGGCTTCTCAAAACTCAGTGAAAGATGTCAGATCAAATACAAAGCTTGAAGATAATTAGTAAAAGGAAAGAGGACAGCTCCTGAGCACGTAGACATTATTGGCACAGATTCCAGGGAGCATCTACACAAATAAATGAATAAATAAGCTCCAAGGAGACAGAGAATCAGAAAACTATTGAACTTGAAATTTCTAAATAGTAACCTATTTTCCAATAAACTTCTTTTCTTTTATGTGGAAGAACCTTCATTCAAACAAATATTTTCTATTTTACAGGATGGCTTCACTGTCAAAAATTTAGAGAAACAAGTGAAGAGTGGGGGGAAAAGGCAGCATTAGAGCTCCCATTTCAAAGAGCTCTGTACTATATGGATCAGTTAGTTTGAAACTTTAAGGCCTCTCCGTACCTTATTTATTTTTCTTTCTTATCTAAGAAAAAATTATAAAAGGTCTTAAGATATATATCATAAAGATTTAACTCTTTCCATAAGTCATTTCACCTAGATATTTTTGTCTGATAACATTAATCATCAAAGCTAGCATTTATTGAATGCCAAATGCTTATTTTTCACCAGGCACTTCCTAGATATATTCTCATGGTTAATCTCCTAGATGCCATTATTACTTCCATTTAAAGGGAAGGAATCAGTCTTAGAAAGGCTAAATAACTTTCCCTGAGTTAGTGCATGTAGAGTTAGGACTTCATTCCAGACCTGCCTGACTACAACACCCTTACTCTTGATAGTGTGAAATGCTACTGCAACACTCATATACTAAACAACTCTACGTTGAGTGACTACCATGTTAGGCAACTGTGTATGACACATGACTATGCCTTCCCTCAGATAATGTTGCCCTTTCCTCTGAGACACATCCCAATTTAATGTCCTAACATCCCAGAGAGGGATTTTTTTTCTCAAAATTATGAATCTGAATGCTGCATAAATAATTTAATGATAAATGACACTAAAAGAGACAAATCACAAGTGCCATCCTACAGAGAGCTCTACCATGTCATATATGCCCCTCTAGTCTCTGTCTTTTTGCTTGTGACAGGGAAGAGGAAATGGGACTAAGAAAGAGTATGTTTAGGACACCTGGGTGGCTCAGCAGTTGAGCATCTGCCTATGGCTCAGGGCGTGATTCTGGAGTCCTGGGATCGAGTCCCACATCAGGCTCCCTGTGGGAAGCCTGCTTCTCCCTCTGCCTGTGTCTCTGCCTCTCTCTCTCTCTCTCTGTCTCTCATAAATAAATTTAAAAAAAAAAAAATAAATATTTTTTAGAAAAGGAAGAGTATGATTTTCTTCCTGAAAAACATCATATAATCTTGACATATGTGTGTTGGGGATTTCATACCATTAATAAACCTTTACGCCATACTGCTGATTGCATCTCTTCCTGTCTTTGTTCATTATATAAAAGTGTTTATTTCATTTCATACTAGCTTATGATTGTATTCTCTCAGTACACAATCAGAATAACTCCTTTAGTTGATAATGACAATGATAGTCAACCCTTAAAAGTGATGTGAATTGGTATCTTAGTCAGTTAAGGCTGTTGTAACAGAATACCATAGACTGGGTGGTTTATAAACAACGGAAATGTATTTCTCTTGGTTCTGAAGAGTGGAAGTCTGAGATCAGAGTGTCAATATGGTCAAATTCTGGTGAAAGCCCTCCCCCAGGTTGCAGACAACTCTTTTACTCATTGTGTCCTCACATGATGGAAAAGAGTGACAGTTCGCTGGGGTCTCTTTTATGAGGGTGCCAATCTCATTCATGAGGATGCTATCTTCATGACCTAATTACTTCCCAAACCTTTCACCTACTTGTATCATCATATTTGGGGTTATGGTTTCAACATATGAATTCTGGAGGGACATAAATGTTTAGTCCATAACAGTTGAGTAGATGATGATGATGGTGATATATTTTTATGGAGGAGGGGGCAGTCCCAGTGGCCCAGTGGTTTAGCGCCACCATCAGCCCAGAGAATGATCCTGGAGACCCAGGATTGAGTCCCATGTCAGGCTCCCTGCACAGAGCCTGCTTCTCCCTCTACCTGTGTCTCTGCCTCTCTCTCTCTCTCTCTGTCTCTCATGAATAAATAAATTAAATCTTTAAAAAAATTTTTATGGAGGAGGGAAGGTGGAATTTGGGGAAAAAAACTTACATCTGATCCATATAAAGAAAGTTTACCTTAATCTCCCTCTGTGGTGACAAGTATTAACCGTATGCCTGAATAATAATTAATTAGAAAAAACAATTTGCTAAAGCTAATTAAAAGCTGGGACTGGCAGAATGAAGATGGAAAGTCTTACAAAGCATGTAAGAAACTCATATATTTTTCTTTTATTTTCTAGATAGCCCTTTAATGGCTATTAAGGGAGAACAAGTGAACAAAACCTCCTCCTTTCATTTTGGCTTTAGCTTACATTCAAACTAATCATATTAAATCAGTAGAGCTGTTGTTCTAAATTCAGGGATGGTGCTGACCCATCATTATATTGAATTGATATAACATTGAATTGATAGCTTTCCTTTTTTTCAGTGTGGTTTATAATCAGTACAAACTGCTGGAACCTACCTTCTGAGTTTTCACACTTAGCTTTGCCAAAGTAAAAGAGTGAGAGTCAGGGTAAGATGCCCACAGCTCTCTGTCAAGCACAATCCTTTCTTCTGTAAGTCTCTTGATATTATTGTCATTGATAACCTCTAGTCATTAAATATGTTCCTTGGAATGTCTCTCAGGAAAAGCACGAATGGCTAACACATGACACATTTATGTATTAAAGAAAGATGCCCACCATGATAAACTAGAATGTTATTCTCTCATTTACCTATTCTTGTGAATTTGTCTTCTAGATTTTTCATACTAAGGCAAAGATATAAAAACTTTGCTCCCTTATGCCAAATGAAGACACAATTCATCACCTTTTGTAAAGACTCACTGATAGCATATGAAGCAATATAAAAATTAGTTAAGAAGACTGACTATAAATCAATGAGTTCAAGCTTTAAAACATGTCCTTCACTCTAACACACAGGAAAAAAGAGACACAATTTTGAAACAAGGAAGAACCAGTCATAGTTATACTAAAAAACAAGATTAACACTGTTTGGACCAGAAGAGGAACAGAAGCAATAAGAGGGTCCTGAAGCCACAGATGTCCTGGGCTCTAGGCCTTAAAATCAGTAAAGAGAACTTGAGGGGGAAAAAAATGAAAACCAAAAAGGTTCTGCAGGAAGTAAGGGATAAGGGCCAGGGTTCCCAGCCAAGAGAGCTTCCCGGGATTGAAAGAAGTCAAAAATACTGTGATGTTCCCAAGGTAATAATCTACACACACTTGTGCCAGTGTGGTGGTGAAGTACAGACTGTCATGTAGAAATGCCCATATCAAACCACTGTCAAGTATAATGACTTAGTCTGTGATTTTTTTCAATATCTTCATGGGAAAATAAAAAGCTCAATACTTGATTCTGGGCTTGTGATAGTTGTTCAGGGCGACAGCAAATGAAGAAAATATTAGGGAAGCAAGACTATTGAGAATGAGAAAAAAATATACCTCATGCCAGATTAATCTATCTTTTAAAATTTCAAATGCTAAGAAGGGCAGCTACAAATAATCAGCTAATGAATTTATTCCCAAGCAATCTATAGACCTAAGAGAAATTGATTAGAAAATGTTTCTTAGATCCTCAAAGAGGCAGGGTAGGATAATATATGTAAAACAAAAATTATGAAACAAAACCAGATATGAATCAAGAATAGTGGCTATAAGTAATCAATTACAAATCTTGGAATTGAAAAATATAGTCACTGAAATTAAACTAAAAAATTAAATACACGAGATAAACTTTAAATTTGCCAAAATCAATGCCAGAATTTATAAACTGGAGCATACCACTGAGGAGGCAGCACAGAGAGATGAAGAGATGAAAAATATGGATGAGAAATAAAAATAGATATGTAGAACTCTGGAACGTGTGTGTGTGCATGTGTGTGTATATTTTTCTCAAAGTAAGAAATACAAGTACTGGCAAAGAAGAAACATTTGAGGATATAATGGCAAAAACTTTCCAGTATTTAAAAGGGTCAAATCTTCTGATGCATTTAAAGAGAAATCTACAAAAATCAAGAATAAAAATACAGTCTTAAAAGCACCTTGTGAGAAAAAGAAATTATAAAGGAGCAATAATCTGACTAACAATGGAATTTTATCAGCAATGATTGATGCCAGAGATCAAGCTTCAAAGGAAAAAAAAAACCTGTCAAACAGAATTTCATACTTAGCTAAACTATCATGCAAGAGTGAAGGTGAAATCAAGATATAGACAAATATACATAAACTATGAGATCTCTATCTAGAACAGAATTCAGAAGTATATAATTTAGCAAGAAGAAATAGAAACCAAGAAGGAAGCAGAGAGATAAAAAAATAAAGAAGAATAAAGAAATATCAGCAAATGATTTTGGTAACTAATGAGTAGTTAATTACTGACTGACAAAAATCAACAACTTTGTGGCAAAGAAGAGAAGATCCAACATTCTACACACTAATCAAAAAATTATGAAGTGGGGAAAGGCCAAGGGATAAAAAATGTGTGATGGAGTCCTTGTCTTACTCTTGAGGAGGACCAAGATTCTTTCATTATTGTTAGAGAAAAATTATTTATTTCTTAACAATGTAAATAGAGCTACTTAATAAAATAAAATCAATAGCTTTCAAATGAGTATAGAAAAAAAATGCCTGAGAGGTAATAGCGGCTGGAGTAGGACTTGGAGAAAATTGATCAATCAATACAAAGCAGAAAAAGAAATAGAGAATGAAAAAAAAAAAAAAAACCCAGCACAGTATATGGGAAATGATAGGACAGAAGTGAGCTCATCTACATCAATAATCATAAAACGTTTTAAGAGGTCTTGATATGGTAGTTGAATAATGAGCCTTCAAAGATGTCCATGGTCGGGCAGCCCCGGTGGCGCAGTGGTTTAGCGCCGCGTGCAGCCTGGGGTGTGATCCTGGAGACCCGGATTGAGTCCCATGTCAGACTCCCTGCATGGAGCCTGCTTCTCCCTCTGCCTGTGACTCTGCCTCTTTCTCTCTCTCTCTCTCTCAGAATAAATAAATAATAAAATCTTTTTTTTAAAGATGTCCATAGTCTAATCCCTGGCATCTGTGAACATGTTGCTTGACATGTCAAAGGGGACTTTCAGATTTGACTAAAGATTTTGAAATGAACAGATTATCCTGAGGTACTGGGATAGTGCTAATATAGTAACAGAAGTCCTTACATTAAAGAGGCAAGAGGGTCACAGTCAGAGATATAAGGATGGAAGCAGAAGTCAGGGAGTAGGGAAGATGGTATACTGTTGGCTTTGAAGACAGAGGAAGGGCCCACAAGCCAAGGAATGTAGGTGGCCTTCAAAAGCTATAAAAAGCAAGGAATTATATTCTTCTTCAGAGTTGCAAAAATTATATAGCCTTACAGACACATTTTAGACTAATGTCCTCCAGAACTATAAGATAATAAATTTGTTACAACAGCAATAGGAAACTAATATACTTGAAAATTAAAAGACAGAGTCTATCATTAGATTTTTAAAAATCCAGTCACCTGCGACTTAAAAGAGATTTTAAGTTGACACACAAAACAAATTAACACACACATAAATCTGAAAATAAAGGAATGAAAAGACATACCAAGCAAATGATAACTAAAAGGAAGCTGATGTAGCAATATTACTATCAAAACAGAATTTAAATTAGAAAGCATATACAGGGATTAAAAAACACAGTATATTATTAAAAAAAGGAATAATATACCAAGGAGAAATGTAAGTTATGAATTTATATGCACCTATTAATATAGCTTTGAAATACATGAATAAAAAATGGACATAATTACAGGGAGAAATACAAAAATGGATTATTTTGATAAAATTCTATCAGAAAGTGTTATACAAATAATTAGTAAGGCTGTAAAAGATTTAAACAATATATAATCAATAAGCTTGATCTAGCACAAACACATAGACAGATAATCTGTCACACTCAATCACTAGAGAGTCTATATTCTTTTTTAAGATTGTGTGAAATATTTATAAAAACCAACTGTAGGGCAGCCCAGGTGGCTCAGCGATTTAGTGCTGCCTTCAGCCCAGGGTGTGATCCTGGAGATCCGAGATTGAGTCCCACGTCAGGCTCCCTGCATGGAGCCTGCTTCTCCCTCTGCCTGTGTCTCTGCCTCTGTGTGTGTGTGTGTCTCTCATAAATAAATAAACAAATAAAATCTTAAAAAAAAAAACAACTGTAATTATGTCTCCCAAAACACAAATTCAAAAACTACATGTCATGCAAACCATGTGTTTCAACTTCATTATAGTTAAAAGTTATCTATTAAAACTCCATAAAAAAGGGAAATGTAAAGAATTAAAAATATATACCCATATATAACTCACATATTAAAAAGGAAATCACAGTAAAGTTTACCAAATATTTATTTTTAAAAAGTATTACAAATAAAAATGACTGTTATGGGGGGGATCCCTGGGTGGCTCAGCGGTTTAGCGCCTGCCTTTGGCCCAGGGAGCAATCCTGGAGTCCTGGGATCGAGTCCCGCATGGGGCTCCCAGCGTGTAGCCTGCTTCTCCTTCCTCCTGTGTCTCTGCCTCTCTCTCTCTCTCTGTCTAAATAAATAAATAAATAAATAAATAAATAAATAAATAAATCTTTAAAAAAATGACTGTTATGGAGCTAAAATGTTGCATAACAAGAATATTTGTAAGCTTTAAATGCATGATTAAACTAAGATGTAAAATATTGCTTAAAAAAATAAAAAAAATATTGCTTAAAAATATTGCTAAACATTCCAATTAAGGTTTCTTGAAAAAGAACAAAATAATTGTAAAGAATGTAGGAAAAAATGATAAAACTAAGAGTAGAAATTAGTATATGAATATTTTAAAATCATATGAAAATATTTGGATTGATTTTGTGCCAATACATTTGCACTTGGATAAAATGAAAAATTTCTAGAAAAAATTAAATCTAAATAATCTTTATAGAAAATGAATCGAAAAAAAAATGAATCGTTAGGGGTGTCTGAGTGGCTCAGTCAGTTAAGTGCCTGTCTTTGGCTAAGGTCATAATTCCAGGGTCTTGGGATCAAGCCCCACAACTTTGTGGTCAACTCATCTTCAACAAAGCAGAAAATAATATCCACTGCCAAAAAAACAGTCTCTTCAATAAATGGTGCTGGGAAAATTGGACAGCCACTTGCAGAAGAATGAAACTGGAGCATTCTCTTATACCATACACAATAGTAAACTCAAAATGGTTGAAAGATCTAAATGTGAGAAAAGAATCCATCACAATCCTAGAGGAGAACACAGGCAACAACCTTTTTGAACTTGTCCACAGCAACTTCTTGCAAGACACATCTATAAAGGCAAGGAAAACAAAAGCAAAAACAAACTATTGGGACTTCATCAAGATAAACAGCTTCTGCACAGCAAAGGAAACAGTCAACAAAACTAAAAGACACCTTACAGAATGGGAGAAGATATTTGCAAATGACATGTCAGATAAAGGGATAATATCCAAGATCTATAAAGAACTTATCAAACTCAACACCCAAGAAACAAACAATCCAGTCATGAAATGGGCAGAAGACGTCAACAGACATTTCTCCAAAGAAGACCTACACATAGTCAACAAGTACATGAAAATAATGCTCCACATCACTTGCCATCAGGGAAATACAAATCAAAACCACAATGAGATACCACTTTGCACCAGAGAGAATGGCTAAAATTAACAAGACAGGAGACAACAAATGTTGGTGAAGATGTGGAGAAAGGGGAACCCTGGGACTCCTGGGTGGGTCAGCAGTTGAGTGTCTGTCTTTGGCTCAGGGCATGATCCCAGGGTACTAGGATCGAGTCCCACATCAGGCTCCCAGTGAGGAGCCTGCTTCTCCCTCTGTCTATGTCTCTGTCTCTGTCTCTCATGAATAAATAAAGAAAATCTTAAAAAAAAGAAGAAAGAAAGAAAGAAAGAAAGAAAGAAAGAAAGAAAGAAAGAAAGAAAGAAAGAGAAAGAAAGAAAGAGAAAGAAAGAAAGAAAGAAAGAAAGAGAAAGAAAGAAAGAAAGAAAGAAAGAAAGAAAGAAAGAAAGAAAGAAAGAAAGAAAGAGGAACCCTCTTGCACTGTTGGTGGGAATGCAAGCTGGTTCAGCCACTCTGGAAAACAATGTGGAGGTTCCTCAAGAAGTTGAAAATAGAGCTACCCTATGACCCAGCAATGGCACTACTCGGTATATACCCCAAAGATACAGACGTAGTGAAATGACAGGACACCTGCACCTCAATGTTCATAGCAGCAATGTCTACAATAGCCAAACTGTAGAAGGAGCCATGATGTCCTTTGACAGTTGAATGGATAAAAAAGATGTGGTATACATATTCAATGGACTATTACTCAGCCATCAGATAGGATGATTATTTACTATTTACTTCAACGTGGATGGAACCGGAGGATATTATGCTGAGTGAAATAAGTCAATTGGAGAAAGACAATCATCATATGGTTTCAATCATATGTGGAATGTAAGAAATAGTGAAAGGGACCATAAAGAAAAGGAGGGAAACTGAGTGGGGAAAAATTTGAGAGGAAGACAAACCATGAGAGACTCCTAATTCTGGGAAACAAACAAAGTGTTTGCAGAAGGGGAGGAGGGTGGGGGTTTGGGTGACTAGGTGACAGGCATTAAGGAGGGCACTTGATAGGATGAGCACTGGGTGTTATACTATATGTTGGCAAATTGAATTTAAATAAAATATTTTAAAAATGCTTTAGTGCCAGCTGAGTCCCAAGATGTCACTGACCTCTGGAAGCAACTTCTCAAGCTAATGGTTTCCCTAGGTCGAATGGATTCTAGATGTTTCCAAACAAGTGCTGGGCAAAGCACTTTCTCTGCCTAGTGAGGGAAGACATCTATCTTCCAGCCTGGTGCTGAGGTCCTAGGGTCCAGAGGACTACTGTATTCTTGCCTTATTTCTGCTGTCACCCAGAGAGAAGGCAGGAGTGCTGTGTGTACAAGCAGAGCCCACACACTCTTGCCAAAATGGCTTTTCTCAGCTCTGCTCTTACATTTTGATATTTTTAACCCTCCAAACTGGAGGTGACTTACTCTAGTGTTTTGAGTCCTTCAGTTTAAATCCAAATAAATCAGGCACAGGGAACCTTTAGGGGAGGCAGGTATTTCAGGCATTCCAAAGCAAAGAACTTACTACTCTAGGTCACAGAACACCTTGCTTTTACTAATAAAAAAAAAAAAAATTTTTTTTTTTTTTTATACTCGGGACATGTTAAGCTTTGCTGAAACAAACAAACAAAAATTATCTTCACTGTTTCTTCACTCTGTATTATACTAAGAAGATTCAGGGTTTTTAACTATTTTTTTTTTTGTACAGCATTTATTTCTGAGAAATTCAAAATCACTCTAAGTGTCATGTATCTTCCCAACAGCACGGTGAAGGTGGGCTTCCAGCTTCCCATCTCCTGGCCCTCCAGCTGATAACAAACACACATCTCTAGCCAAGTAAGGGAGAATCTAATCACAGTGGTTGCTGTGATGTGCAGGCCACGCACAAGGTTGAGTGTGACACACGGCTGACAATGGGCGCTGCATCTGGGAAAGTTGACATTTATGGACAGCCAAAAGAGGAGAGAGGATGAACCCTCCTGTCAAGGCACCCAGCAGGAAAAGAGAACTTCCATATATGAATTCTTAGTAATCATAGAAGAAGCAAAGAACATGCCGTTGCCCTGCTTATTTCTGAGTGAGAAATTAAATGCCACAAATATGTGACCATCGCTAACCTGGGTATTGAGCTCTAGGCTCAGTTAGGGGAAAAAAAAGCAACTATTATTTGAAACTTTTTCCTAATGTCTGGTAATTTCTGTGAGAATGAGTTGGCAGGTTCAGCACTGTACATCAACTTGAAATTTAGTAAATGGTATTTCTATTTCATCCCACTGTAGTTAATTTCCAAGTTAGTGTCATTCAATTCCTATAATATTAACATATATAGCATTTATTTACCAGGATATGGATCAAAAATCCAGCTGAAATATGAAAGGAGTTTACTTTTCACCCATGAGAATTACAGTTGAAACCACTTTTATGCTGGAAGGACAATCAACTCAACAAACATCAGTTTTTCAAGAGAGGATTTGCGGGGAAAAAAACTATATACAATGGATTGCTTATATCACCCATTTGGCTGTTTGGAACTGGAGCTTGCAGATTTAAGATGATACTAAAGAATCAAAAGATGGCATCATGAAACCTTTGTGGAAAAGAAAAAGTCCCATTTTAATAACCAGCTAGGTCACTCAATATATAAACTATATTAGTCAAAATCAATAGATCCTTGGTGTTGCTTTCTGGTTTTTAACATGTATCAAAAAGGTGTCATAAAAAGTGAAATCTAGAGCTATCTGAGAATGAACCAGCTGGCGGTTACTATCTTGGTACTTAAGTGTTCCTGTGGTTTCTGCCAATCTCCTCCTCTGTAATTCACTAGGACTCTCCAGGGCCACCTCTCATCATCCTCAACAACTTGGCTGCCTCTCTGCCTCCTCCACTGTGAACTCTGCACACACAAAACTGGACCAGAAGCAATACTTCCTAGGCAATCCCCCTTGCTTTCCACCAAACACATCAACTAACTCATTGAATAAAGACTAGCCAAGGGGTCTTTTCTGTAGGATTTTTTAAAATTTTTTAATTTATTTATGATAGTCACACAGAGAGAGAGAGAGAGAGGCAGAGACACAGGCAGAGGGAGAAGCAGGCTCCATGGCCTGACGTGGGATTCAATCCCGGGTCTCCAGAATCGCGCCCTGGGCCAAAGGCAGGCGCCAAACCGCTGCGCCACCCAGAGATCCTTCTGTAGGATTTTTCTTTAAATATTATCAAACATTATTCTCCACATGAGATCCACAAGGTGCTGGGTTAAGGGTGGGGTAGTGTCTGAGCCTCATGCTAAACAGAGCCATGACTGTACTGGAAATGGCCGCCTTTATAAAAACTAATAATAAATGATAATAAAAAGGAATAATAGTAGTGATAAATGAAAGCTAACTGGGACCAATGACTCCAAGGAGCTGCCACAGGTCAGTGGAAAACCATGATCCTGTTCCTTCTAATTAGTGACTTTTAGAGAATTAATAATTGATTTTTCAGAAATATCTGACAAATGCTGAAACCAAATGTTAGTGTTCAAATATCAATAATTGGGGATAGGAGGAGGACTATACTATTGAAAATTTTATATTTAAACTTAGAAACCTTTTTCTAAAATCAAAAATATTTTCAATTGTGGGATGTAAAATTTCTAATTTCTGTAAAAATTGGTATTATCTCTGCTAAAAAATTAGCTTATAGAAGACTAGCAGAGAGTGAAATAAGTCAATTGGAGAAGGACAAACATTATATGGTCTCATTCATTTGGGGAATATAAAAAATAGTGAAAGGGAATAAAGGGGAAAGGAGAAAAAATGAGTGGGAAATATCAGAAAGGGAGACAGAACATGAAAGACTCCTAACTCTGGGAAATGAACTAGGGGTGGTGGAAGGGGAGGTGGGTGGGGGGTGGGGGTGACTGGGTGACGGGCACTGAGGTGGGCACTTGACGGGATGAACACTGGGTGTTATTCTGTATGTTGGCAAATTGAACACCAATAAAAAATAAATTTATAATAAAAAAAGAAGACTAGCAGATCTAAATATCATTATAAAATACATAGATATAAGACAGACTCATTTCTAGAATTATTATATATCTATTTTTGTATCAATCTTTGTTTTGCTGTTTAATTTCTACTTTTGGCAAATACTATCTTGCTGTATTTCATACATCTCCTAAAAAACTACATTAAAATATTGCTAAAAGGATGATAGAATAAAACTAGAATAAGCATACCAACATATTTGTGGCCAAAAGGGTTCAAATTAAATATAAAAAGGCATTTTCAGTTACAGAGACATTTAAAAGGTATTTTCTGGAGGTGGGGGGCTGGGCTTAGGTATACTTCAGTAAGAAGATCTTTGAAGCATCTTCTCAAAATTATATTTGCTTGTTTACCAAACTATATGCTTATTGTGTTGCTTAGTCAACAGAAGGATTATAATAAAGGGGAACTAGGGATGAGAATGGCATAGTTTAATGTAGTCAAATCATATAAATCTCTACTTTTAGGGATCATTCTCAAAGGCATTTTGTGAAAACAGGACCACTGCCTATAAGGTATAGGCAAAGCAGTATTTTCATCACATGACGGTCCTGCCATCTACTCACCATGCGTGCCTGAAACAATGCAGGGATGAAGGACTGGTTAGATAGGTTGAGAATCCTTGAGGAGTCCTTTAGGACATAGATACTGCCAAAATCAACTTGAGTGGGATGTACATAGATAACTGGGCCTTCTCCAATGCTCCTTAGGTGACATACCTGTGTTCCATGCAAGAGAAAGAAGAGAAGAATAGCTGAAAATGGAAGGGCTTGAAACAAGCTTCTGGCCATCCCTTTTACAAAGAGAAGGGGCATTAAAGCATGCTTATGAGAACTGTCATTCCTTCTCTCTGTCCTCTGGTCAGAGGGATACAGAGACGGCCCGTGAATCCAGCCTGGAATTCCTCCTCAAAAGGGATGATTGGCTTCCCTGTTCAACCCGACCCGTACATTGCGAGGAAACCAGAATACTGGTCCTCTGCATGCCACCGAGCACTCCAGCCTCAAAAACCCTCAGTGTGGGGGTAAGGACAGGCACTTCCAAGTCAGAAGTGGCTGGATTGAGTCCCCACCCTGTTTCTTTACTAGGAACACAATGGTGCTGTCCACTATGCAGGTTGGGGACTGAAATCCACCTTGTTCTGCTTCCCAGCCCTGTGCCTCCATGTAGGCATTGCATCTGCCTGAGGCAGGGGGCCCTTCAGCAAGTGACCTTCTCATGGGTAGCATCTGTGCAGGGCAGATACCTGGACTGGTGGCACCTTTTGAGTTGGCTTGCCTTTGTGATGCTGCTTTCTAAGTCAGGTGGCTTATCTATGGCACCATACATGGAAGAGATAAAAGCAAAACCCTGGTTTATTCTACTCTCTAAGTATTCAGAACCACTTCAAACAAATACATGCCCACATCACTCAGCTCCCAAGTAAACCAAATGTCTAGGGACTCATAGCCTGTTGGGCAACTTCCTTCAAGATTCAAGATTCATCCTTTGATTCAACTCAGGCAGTGGATAGCTTTCCACGTCTCCCTCTTCCCACACTTGGAGAGAGGCTACTTCCCCTCACAGCTTTAGTAGGTTAATTTGGGTTATGATTCCAGTCAAAGTATTGGGAAAGATCCAGTGAGAAGTCACTGAAATCACTCTCAGAGCCCATATGCAGCAAGTGAGTGATACTCAGATTTGCACCAAACAACTGAAGAGGATGTTACACACACAGATATGCTCTCCCTCAGAGGTTCTAGAAGGGGGACTGGCCCCCTCTGTCTGTGCATGTATGAGAAACTCCTAATAGGAGTTTAAGAACAGATGCTATTGATAAAGTAGATGTGGTGCATATATGCAATGGGATATTACTCAGCCATCAAAAAGAATGAAATGTTGCCATTTGCGACAATGTGGATGGATCTAGAGAGTATAATACTAAGTGAAATAAGTCAGAGAAAGACAAATACCATATGATCTCATGCATATATGGAAGAGACTCTACTATATAGAAAAAATGGATGGTTACCAAAGGGGAGGTGGTTGGGAGGATGGGGGAAATAGGTGATGGGGATCCAGAGTACACTTACCTTGCTAAGTACTGAGTAATATATAGACTTGTTGAATAACTATATTGTACCCTGGAAATTAACATAACACTGTTAGCTATGCTGGAATTAAGTTTTTCTAAAATTTAAAAATAAGATTTAAATGTAAAAAATTTACAAATTAAAAATGTTTTAAATTAAAAAGGACAGATGTTATAAAACACCACTACTTTTAGATGGATCTGAAGATAGATTCCTTTGGTAACACAGCACTAGTATTCTACTATCGCAGAGTGAAAATGTAAAACCAGAAAATATGCAAATATGGAGTATGCAAGGAGTACAGCAATTTTAACTATAATTCAGAAAATTGGCTCTCACCATAGGGGGGTCTGGACTCCCAAAGATCGAGATGTAAACTATGGATCTATATTCCCCAGTGACCTGGGTCTCCAGGGCCAGAGGTATGTGAGCGGTGCTGCGGGGAGGGATGACTCCACAGGGCATAGGACTGGTGAGTAACACAGCAGGCGAGTCTTCATGCACCTGGTGGGAGAGACAAGCCGGATGGATAAGCAAACCCCTGGCAGGGTATGGATTAAACATCATATTCGATTATTTGGAAGCAAGTGTCATCCGGAGTCCATGGAGATTCTTTAAGAGTGTATCACCATTCAGGCAAGTAAAGGGGGATCAGCACCTCATCTCTGCTAAGGGGAAGTGGGTGTGCATAAGGCCTCAAACCAAAGTGCACAAACCCAGCAATATGCAGAAATTATCCACAATTAGTGGATAATGTGAATTAGTCCATGGGCCAAATTCCTTGGCCTGTCCTTCCACACCTTCAAGCTTTATCCCCTACCACCTCGTCCCTTTGTGTTTCTATCAACAGAGGCTCTGGGTATTTCCTGAGCTCAGGATACTGCTTTTTACTTCCAACACTATGCACTATGTTACTCTTTCCGGAATGGCCTCTCCCTTCAATTGACCTGCACATCCATCCTGAATACCCACAGGTACCCCTAGGGGTCTAGAGCCAGGGCTTTTCCTCTGTCCCCAGGGGGCATCCTGCAGTCCTCTTCCACAGTGTGTACTATCTATGTGTCCATCTGTTCTATGGACTGTCAACTCCCTAGGGCATGACCTGAGCCTCTCCTCAATACATACCCATTTCTTGGCCCAAAAATATATGCTCAGTACATATTTTTTAAATGGCAAAATAGGGAGATGAATGAATGAATATTAACCAGCGTTTACCACTGTAGGTTCTTCAAAATGCTGCTCTGCAGCAATTACTAGTTTTCTTTTAAAGATTTATTGTATTTTATTTATTTTTAAAGAGATTTTATTTATTTATTTATGAAAGACACAGAGAGAGAGGCAGAGACATAGGCAGAGGGAGAGGCAGGCTCCCTATGGAGAGCCTGATGCAGGACTCGATCCCAGGAACCCGGGATCATGACCTTAGCTGAAGGCAGACACTCAATCACTGAGCCACCCAGGGGCCCCAAGATTTATTTATTTTATTTGAGAGAGAGAGAGAGAGAATACAAGCAGAGGAAAGGCAGAGAATCCCAAGCAGACTCCTTGCTGAGCATGAAGCCTGACACAGGGCTTGATCCCAGCACCCTGAGATCATGACCTGAGCTGAAATCAAGAGTTGGGCACTTAACTGACTGAGCCACCCAGTCACTCCACTAGCTTTTCTGAAAAACAGCAATAAGTAAAACTTTAAAAATCCTATGGCCAAATAAGTTTGGGTGATTCTGGGAAACCTCAGCTCCTGGAAAGACAGAGTATATAGAGCATACAAATTTCGCCTGTTCAGAGACACCCCCCCCCCCCCTTGGTCTTTGTACACCTGGGCTGCCTAGCCTAATCTCAGTGTGTCAATATGGCAGTGCTCTGTCTGGCCTTACTGGAGCACAGACCAAAAGGGAAAATTGGCAATAATGATTCTGTATCTACTATTTTTGTATTTTGATTTAATTTAGCATTCATTTTAATTTCTTAAAATGTGACAGAAATCACAATTCATCTTGATTACTGAGTTTTTTGGCTCCCCCACTAAATTATGTGCTCAAAGCAAGTGTCTCACCATTCTCCCACAGGTACCCAGCTGTGTAGAAAAAGTTCCTTCATCACCACAGAGGCAGGCTCTGCTGGGTTCTTGAGATGATCATGTGCTACTCAAGGCTAGCCTGTTCCAATGATGCTGCCAATCATCTAAAAGTTGGAAAAGTTGTCTCCTGTCAACCCAGCCCTTGGCTTCTGATTTTGTCTCAGGGAAGCCCATAGAATAATTCTAATTTCCTCTTTTATGTAGTAGACCTTCAACTAGTGAAAGGTGGCAATTTCATCCTAGCTAAGTCTTTTCTGTTCCTGATTAAACACTGTGCTTCTCCTATAACTTGGATTTCCAGATAATGTCAATTGCCATTCCGGTTACTTCACACACGATTTTTTTTTTCATGTTTCCACTAAAAAAACATGATGTCAAGATCTGAAGACAAAATTTGGCACTGTCTTTAGCTGACCACTGTGTTTCTCTGATGCAGCCTAACCTGCCTTGTTTCCATAGCCTCCATACTTGTCTTTGAACTCATTTTGAACCTGTAGTCAAATAAAAACTCCATAAAAAATAAATAAATAAAAATAAAAGCCCCATTTGATTTTTTTTCATGAATTTTTAGTAGAGTACTGTCCTTACATAGTAATAGGGTTTTAAATACAAATCCATTCTTGTAAATTGCATCCCATTAGTAACCTTCCATTACTTTGGTCTGTACAGATTTTTTTGAACCTTTAATCCACATGTCTTTAATTGCTTAGTGTCCCACTTAGCTAGGTGTAGCAGTATATGGACAGATCTATTTCATAAAACATTAGAAGACAAGTTCTCTTTTTCTTCTTTTTGTAGTATTTCTAGACTTCTAGTTGAACAAGTCCATTTATAAATATTGCATTACCATAACTTAGTGACGCTGTTCAAGTCACAGCCATGGCCATAAATGGAAACTCCTAGCTCTGCCTCATTTCCCAGGAATGATTATCTCATAGGCAATTATTTGCAGGTTCAACTTCTGCATGTTGGCTTAATTGACCCTTTCCTTTCTTTATCAAAGGCAATTTCCCTGGAAAATTAATAATTGTTTAAACCTGTAGTTGCATAATCATGGAGGTGGAAATCCAGCTGTGGCTTTACGACTCCATGCCCAGATTATCCCAGGGTTAAAAAAATCAGAATTACAGAGATCATGTGTTCAGAAATATGGTTCCTTGGAAGGATTTCTCTTTCTCATCGAGAAAATCCAACCGAAGAAAAAGCAACACTGGAAAAGGATAATATACTCACCTGAGGCAGGACCTCATAGCATCCTGGGAGGTCATCATGATTGACAAGCTGGACCGTTTTCTTATAAGGGTACTTGAGGAAGCAGTGCCCGAAGTCCACCTCTGTGTTAACCATGTGGATGTTAGGTACAATACATCTGCTCAAAGGAAGGAGCCCATTAAAGAATTCAAAAGGACAGAGAGCTTGTTTACATACGGAGAACACAGAGTCCCAAGTTAAACTCATTTGTCACTGTCACAAAGTTTTTCTCTAACAACTACATTAATCATTTTCAAATCTTCTCTCCTGTCATCCCCATTCCTTCGCCCCCAGTCACCACTTTTTAATCAAAAAAAGGGCTAGAACCAGGACTCCTTATACAGCAGACTTCCATGGGTAATGAATAACATTTCCATTGTTTTTCATATTTGGCCTTCTTTTGCCAAGGGGCCCCCACAGTGCAAGTTCCTTAGGTTAGTGGATTTGTTTCCAAGTTAAATAGGACCAACACCACCCGCATGGCATCCTAATGAGCTGTGACACTTTGAACCAGTCACAGTCCCGCAAGGACTAGCTACCAGTTTGTACCACCTAAATTATGGTAATAATTCTAACTCCTGTGCAGAACAGCTGTCTTGGATCAGTAGGCTGCTCGGCCCAGGACTGGCACTGACAGTGGTGCTCAGTGCAACGGTGGCTATGGTAGGGGAAGGAAGGTTGCTGAAGCCCTGTGTGTGAGGTTGGGTTTTATTTTGTGCCTGAATCTCAAAGTCTGCCCTGCCTTGCTGCACTGTGACAATACAATGCCACGGTGAGGAGTACTGGCGTCTGAATCAGGGCCAGGCTCAAATGCTGACCTTAACAAGGACAAGCCTGAGCAAGTTGCTTTCCCTTCCTGAGTCCCATTTTGCTCAGAGGTAAAATGAAGGTAATTCTAGGGACTGACATTAGCATAATGAACTCTAAGAGTATTGTGGGAAATATGGGGGTGGGTGGGTGATGAGAATGAATAGCACAGCACAGTGCCCATAGCACTGAGCAAGAGCTCAGTCAGTGAGAGATGATTAACCTGTGGTAGAGGGCACAGCAAGCTGTCACTGCTGGCTCTCTGAAAGTTCTAAAAGCAATTCTTTTGTTGAGGGTCTTCAAGCAGTTTCTACAGATTACACCAAAAATGATGACATGAAAGAGAGTCTTGTTAACCCAAAGTTTGAGGTTTAGCATGGGATGGGTGTTCATTTTCAGCTAGAATGGAGTTGCCAGTTGACCTGATGACTTTCATAAAGCTAATCATTTACTACCTGAAATACTGTGGCTGATAGGACTTACAGTATTTGACTTGGGTCACAGAAAAAAACATGGTAGGAAACTCATAGCTGCTTAAGACCCTTTTTTAAAAAAAAATTCAGAGTTTCCTACTGATACCTGCAGGGAAAGGGGGCTCCGAGGGGGAAAGTGTCAGAATAAATCCAACCAGAAAAGAAATGAAATGCAAGACTAGACAAAAAGGTAAATCTGGGAATAGAAAGGACTAGATGAAAGTTTTTGCTGTTTTTTTTTAAGATTTTATTATTCATTCATGAGAGAGAGAGAGGCAGAGACACAGGCAGAGGGAGAAGCAGGCTCCATGCAGGGAGCCTGACGTGGGACTCGATCCCGGGTCTCCAGGATCACGCCCTGGGCTGAAGGTGGCGCTAAACTGCTGAGCCATCCAGGCTGCCTAGTTTTTGCTGTTTTTAAGCAAACAAAATAATCAATTAGGTCTTTGGAAGGAACACTAAGTAGACCATAGCACAAGCATAGCACAAGCATAGCACAAGCCTCGACCTTCAAATCCTTTACAATACAGCTTCTGAAATTCATGAGACCTAAACTCCAGGGATGGACATGTTATCAGGTTTTTACTAAGTAATTTCACAAAAATGGCATTTTCATACATTCCCCTTAAAGTCTCAGACCTGGACACCTGTTTGCTTTGGCCAAAGTATGGCCCATGATTTTATTATTTACTTAGGATCACTATCATCAGTGGTGTCATGCTCCACCCTTGGAAAGACAGTAACTTAGTCAAGGAGACACAGTCAACAAATGGCAGAGCCAGGATCTTCACCTGGCCCCAGAGGCAACTGCTGCCTCTATTAAAACACAGGGAAGGTGGGGATGGTTCTGAGGAGTGTGGTTAGAGGCCCCCATTTGGGTGGTCTACCTGTAGCCAGCATTAAGTCATAGTAACAATCTCCCGAAGAAGAAATTTCTTGCTAGATGGATCTCCCACTGCAGGACTGTGAGCACTGCTCTTTCTGGGCATAACCCTGGAGTATTATATTTAAAGATAAAAATAAAAAGCAGCAACTGTTCACATCTTCCTGGTAAAGCCTTTTTAGGTTATATAGTTGGAAAGTCAGACCATTCAAAAGCACCATTATTCCTTTTTTTTTTTAAGATTTATTTATTTATTTATTCGTGAGAGAGAGAGAGAGAGAGAGAGAGGCAGAGACACAGGCAGAGGGTGAAGCAGGCTCCATGCAGGGAGCCCGATGTGGGACTCGATTCCGGGACTCCAGGATCACGCCCTGGGCCCAAGGCAGGCGCTCAATCACTGAGCCATCCAGGGATCCCCCAAATGCACCATTATTCTTAATGCTGCAAAACACACACATCCCTTCTCTTATCTCCACCAAAGGTGCAGTTTGCTGTTTTAAAGCTTTGTCATTTGAATATCAGATCCAACTTCGCTTCCCAGGAAAGCAGAACAAATGCAGTGGGAACCGAATGCAGGTATGCTCCCTCTTGGAGAGACAGCCCATATTGGCAGCTCAGGGGAGACTCAGGAAGATAGAAAGTAGGTGAGCATGATACCTGGCTGTAATTAGGAGTGCCAGCACTTCTTCCCCAATGCCCTCCACGTCCACCACCAGGGCCAGCTCATATTTCTGCACAGTGTTGGAGCATAAGGTCACCTGGGAAGAAAAAGGTGAAAAGCCGCTCTTCTACAAGGCCAGCCCTCCCCCTGCACAGGGGAGAAAGGAGCAGGGGAGGACCACACTGATGAGGACAACTTCTAAGTACTCTAGTAGGAGATGTACGGCATTTTACATTTTTATTGGGACAAGTTACATTTTGGGGTCAGGGCGTGCTGAGGTTTTTCAAAGGCCAGGTTAGAAACCAAATGGCTTTAGTTACAGTAGGTTTGCTCATTTCTGAGAAGAAGTCATATACCTGCATAAGGGGAAAAAATGACTCTGAAGGATGAGCTGTATCAAACAACTATAATTACTCAATTTACATTGTTCTCTATGCCTGTAGGCTATATCAATTATGAAAATTCAATAAACTGAAAAAACACAATAGGTAAGTTTCTCTTACAGCAAAATAAATGAACATAACCATGTCAGTTCTAAAAAGTGGCATAAGGAATCAACTAGTCTTATCTAAAAAAAAAAAAAAATCAAAGTCTGTCTCCCCCCCCCTCCCCTTGCCCTCTATACTCATTAGTGGAGCAGAAAGCAGGAAGCTCCGAGTAAAGGTCTATTCAAGGACAATATGTGCCCAGTGTATATATTTTACTCTGTGTTTTTTATTCATTATTGTGAAATTTTATATTCAAGCTGTTGAAGTCTCGTCACAATTTTTAATTGCTTGAAGATGATTTGTAGTGGCAGAGATACCTACAAGGAGAGAGAACAGCTTCTGGCATAGGTGAAAGCTTTTCTATCCATAAATTATGTATGAAGGACTAATTAAACTTTTTTTCTTGGTTGCAGAGGGAAACATTGGATGCAAATTCGAGTCTATACAGACATGGCTGAAGTTTAGTTCAGGAGCAAAAACTGAAGCTTGCAGGAAGCTTTTCCAAATATAAAGAGGGAATGAAGATGGAGCCATTGATTTGGAAAGAAAACTTGTCAAATTTGGAGAGAAGTAGCTGCCCCAACATGCAGAGATGCTCCGAGTTAGGAAGCCCTGTTTATATCTCTGAGCTATGGTTAGAAGGGAGAACGAGTGGCTCTGGCAGAAGGCTGCTAGATGAATGCTATGTCTTCTAAAATCTTCCTGTGCCACGTGCAAGAGCAAAAAGGAAAGGTAGGCAATGTGTAGGTTGAACACTAAGTAAAAAATAAAATTATTTGCAACAGCACTTCTTCCTGGGAAAGTCACAGTTAGCAACTGCTATGATCTGAATGGTTGTGTCCTCGCCCCCCATTCCCTCCCACCAAATTCATAAGTCAAAATTCTAACCCTCAGTATGGTGGTAATTAGGAGGTGGGGACACTGGGGGGGGTGATTAAGTCACGAGGGTGGGGCCCTCATGAGCAGGATTAGTGCCCTTATAAAAAAGACCCCGCAGAGCTCCCCAGCTCCTCCCACCATGCAAGGACACAGGTCGGCAGTCTGCAATCTGCAATCGGGAAGATGCCCCTCACCAGAACCCTACCATTCTGGCACCCTGATCTCAGACTTCCAGTCCCCAAACTGTGAGAGATAAATTTCTGTTGTTTATAAGTCACCCAATCTCAAGTATTTATAACAATTAAAAATAGCAGCCCAAATGGACTAAGACCACAACTCCGAGAAGTTATAACAATAATATGACATAAACCTCATTAAGTCCATGGAGAAGCCCTTGGAAGAGCCAAAAACTCCCAGAAAAGATTGAGGATGAGTGGATTCAGGTGAGCTATTATAAAACACTTAAAACAAATGTGGGGGATAAAACCACAGCTGAATTAAATATTCAAAGATAATGACTAAAGAGAAAATTACCAACCTTAGCTATGGGAATCTTATTTTGTCTTTCCCAGAAAAGATAAAATCACTTCAATTTAGCAGCCTTCAATAATGCTAAACCTGACTATTTGGAGAAGCAAAAGTCAGTGAGGGAGGACGGTAAAACCTTTCTCTGTTAGCTGTGAAATAATTCTGCTAGTGGCCATAATCAGAGTATCACACTGAGTGTCTAAATATAAAGCACTGTTAGGAATATCACATCTACATTCACCATGAAGCCCAGATTTGTATTAAAAATCTGAATAAACTGAGTATCATCTGTGGCACAAATCTGAACCTTTATTGGTATAAATGATTTGATTCTGAAGGAAAATAGAACCTAATTATCAATGAGTTCTTAAATCTTTCTGTATTTGTACCACTAAGGGTACTATCTATATAGAGCAATGGTTGGTTGTACTACGAATTTCTAGAATTCATTGTTCTGGTGAAGGAAATGCATCTAGATTGATAGAAATCCACTAGAGCAGTGTCAGTTCTTTTGCCCAATATATTTGTATCTGGTTTCTTTTGCTCCAATAATTCACTGCCTTATAGGCCCACTTTTTCACGTGAATTAGAAGCACTCCCTCCTACTGACAGTTGGACATATAAAGCATACCCTGTCTGTGGTCCTATTAACTATTTGAGAGTTTGGCTCCTTGGCCATGTTTGCTGGAAAGCTGTGTACTTTACCCTGATAGCAGCAAATCCTTGGGGGCGAATGGTGCCACTGCTGGGAGTGATGGTGAATTCTTTTGGTTTCATTATGGGTATTTTGTCCTTGTTCCAAGATGGTATTTTGTTGTCTGAATAATGCTCACAAGTTGAAATGCTTTTACGGCCATTGCCATCCCCAGGGACACGTAGTTTGAAAGTCATGGGGACCAAGGAGGTGTTATTGAGGGAACATATCAAGGTATGAGGGAATCCTGGAAAACAAAATAGGAAGTAAGAAGTAAGAGCCGCATTCTCCCCTCCCTTGAACTTCAACTCCTACTAGCATTGTCAAACTTCTCAAATGAACTGTCTATGCAACTCAGTGCTACCTGATTAACTCTACCTCTCCCAGATTACAGTCTTCAATTGTACAATCAGTGAATGCATTTCTTTCTTTTTCTTTCATCCAATGAATACTTTTATACACTTACTATGTAGCAACAATAGACATAAAACCAATCCCTTGATGTTCATCCAGGACCCCCTCAAGAAGCAGCCTCTGTAATCTGTTTGGTGAATAGTCTTCCAAAAGTAGATTTTGCATTTAATTTTTGCATAGAATACAGATTCTTCTAAAAAATTGAATCATATTTGCTCTTTTTATTTGCCAGTGTGTGAAAGGAGAGGAGTCTGTGTGGTTTTCCCCATTGTATGATCTAGGCCTGCCAAGACATTATGTAACTCATCCTGGACCTGTCTGAGGCTCCTGCTTTCAGGGTAGATGACACAAGATTGAATGACCTCTCCTGAGAGAGACTTTATAATCTGCTTTTGAGCCAGCTAGAGACTAACACAACAGTTGGCTTTTACCTCCCTTAGACAAAGCTACTTTGTTATGTTAAATTTAGCCTTCCTATATTCAGTTCAGTTTGGGGAGACTCCTTATCCCTTTCTAGGAGATATGGATCCTCCTTGCCTGGCAAGCAATAAACTGAACCCTGATTTTGGATTCTCTAGGTAGCCACTGTATCTGCCACCACTTTCAGAACAAGAGGAAAACAAATATGTATATTTCTACTAGATGCAAACAGTACTTTTTCTACCTTGAACCCTACTGCAATAAAACACAATTGGTTTCTGGAGTAGTTACTACATCATTGCAAGGCGTATTTTGACCTGATCTAATTCTTGAAGATTCCCATGATTGAGTCTTTGTGTACACATTAGGACTGCTGGAGGAAACACATTTATGTCTCCTTTGTGATATCACCTGCCAATCTACTTGGAAGAGATCCGTTATGGAAAAAGAATTGCCCAATTAAGTGTACCTGAAGGATTTTCTTGGAAACCCCAGAGGAACTGCTTGAAAGTCAGTTTCACAATCATGTATTACTGCATTCAACTTTTCTTAACTTTCCCAGCAAAGACTCTTGAAACTATAGATCCCTTACCCTTATTTCACCCCACCTTTTATGGGATAAGCACTCCTACAATGTAATGAACGTTGCTCCGGAAGTGGTTAGTATAAGGATTCAGATGGGTCCTTCCAAATTATCGCTCTATTTCTTTGTACCTAGAAATTTTTCTGAGAATAAAGCCAGTTATAACTTCCTAGCTAGGACAATTCCTTGTACAACTACCTGTAAACCCCATATTTCTAGTTTAGAAGCTTAAAGAAAAGGATATCATTTTATTAAAGACTGCAGGGTCATTAATAATATGTTACTCCTAGACTTCTGCTTGCACCAAATCCTAATACTACTGGGTTTAGGCTTTCCTGATGCTTTCTATGGTTTCCTTTGTTAACCTAAGATCTTCCTATAATCATTGCAGTTAAGATTATAAGGGACAATTACAACGAATTGTTCCTGGCTCTCTACTTCACACCCTCCTAAAGTCAATTTAAATATTTCTTCTTGAGTGAAATACTACCAGTTCATACCTGGGCCATGGAAGACAACTATCATGCTGCTTTTTTTTTTTTTTTTAAGATTTTATTTATTTATTCATGAGAGACACACAGAGAGAGGCAGAGACACAGGCAGAGGGAGAAGTGGGGAGCTTAATGCAGGACTTGATCCCAGGACCCTGGGATCACAGTCCAAGCCAAAGGCTTACCCTCAATCACTGAGCCACCCATGTGCCCTTACTTTTTTTGATCTCTATATTTATCCTAACAACTTTGCCCTCAAACCCTAACTTCTCTGACCAAATTACCCAATGGTCAGGTCCACTGAGTACTTGGAGCCTTCTAAACTCCTTATTTTCATTCAACATATTCTTGTAGCTCCTGAAAAATAGTGAGTGTACACATACTTACCCTGTCCCTTTTGGTCTATCACCTGGCATATCAGTTGTTACTTGGTCCATTGTACTCTTTAAGGAATCTGAGGATTTATCAAAGCTTCAATGTTCCTTCAGGGACAGTCACCACCCACATTCTATAATCTGAGTCTCTGACACTACTGTAGCTTCAGTCAACCTAATTAATTGTTAGATATGTCATCCAACATCCAATCCTACCATCAAAATATTTATAGCCATACTTTAGACATTTCAGAGGCCAATCAATAGTACTATTACCTCTCATCTACTTTAGTGTATTTATAATAATCTAACACCATCAATCCCAACAGGCCCTGATGCCAAATCTAGAATCTTTATCTCTGAGCCAAATAACTAACCCATATCAGACACCTCTTCAAGAATGGACCTTAGTGCCAATATGGGAACAACATTACCAACTTTACTTAGCTCAATGTACTCCCCAGTGCTACAAGCTTCTGTAACCTTTTTTAAACTCCATACAATATGCCAGTCATCCTGAAATAACTAAGAAAATTCCTCCAATTCTTGGCTTGTTCCTTTAACAGTTACTTTCTCTTGCATCTGGAACTATATGCACCCTTATTGGTCTTTCATCCCTGAACCAATAACATGTTTAGTTTTGTCTGTCTCATCAAAGCCCTAATTGCACATGTGAGGTAATAATTAGGAAGTTTCCAATAAGTAACTCTTCCATGCCAATAAATAACTCTTCCATGGATGGTGTTTCTTTGTGACAGGAGGCCAATCTTCCTGGAGAAATAAATAATGATACTTTGGGTAGGATTCATGAGAGAACTCTAGTTCCAACTTTGGGATTTAAAAATATTATCATAAAATAACTTTGAAATTGTGTCACAAAATTGTCTTGGACTTTGGCTTTTACAGTACAGAATCCAGAAGCACAGCAACGTAGCTTGAATTAACTGACCCAATTGGTTTTGAAAATGAAATAACCCTAGATTTCTTGCTGGCAAGCAAAAAGATATGTTTTTTGTTAACATTTCCTGCCACACTACAGAGGAGATTAATGAATTCATATCCAAACTAAAAGAAAGGCAACTTGAATTTTGAAGGTGGGCTTAGGAGGGGTGTTTTCATATCTCAGACCTGAGGAATCTTGGGTCATGGGTCTGCAGTGTTTTCCTGCCTCTTGTCTAGCTGCCTTATCACCAAATGGTTCAATAAGATGTTATACAACAAAAGAAAAATAAGCTGTTTCTATTTTCACCTAAGCTTAGTTACCAAAACTTCTAGCTGACCAACCATGAGAAATAGCTGTTGATTATTATCTCTACAGCTCAAAGAAATAATGAATTAATTACTCAATAATGGCCTTTCCTATACTTAGGGATAATAGGAACAGACCAAATGGAAGACATTAATTGGAAAAACCTACCTAGTTTGGAGCATCACAAATGGATTCACCCACTGTGTTACCCAGAGCTTGCCAACATCAAATATAGCATTTTGAATACATCAATAGCATCTTGGGGATATATATACACTTCCTGTTTGCCATATTTTGTTGAAATGTACTATCAGGGACATTGGTGCTTTTTTTAAATTTTTTTTTAAATTTTTATTTATTTATGATAGTCACAGAGAGAGAGAGAGAGAGAGAGGCAGAGACACAGGCAGAGGGAGAAGCAGGCTCCATGCACCGGGAGCCCGATGTGGGACTCGATCCCGGGTCTCCAGGATCACGCCCTGGGCCAAAGGCAGGTGCCAAACCGCTGCGCCACCCAGGGATCCCACATTGGTGCTTTTTAATGTTTGGATTCAGATATTCTTGGGGCTCAAAAATTGGCTTATTGGTATAGTATTGACATTAAACTTTCAGCAGTGAACAATAATAGGGCAGATTCTAGACAATGAACCAGTATGAGATTTCTTGGAGTGACTGATCCAAGGTGCTTATTTAGATTCTATTTTCTCTCTCCAGAGCAATATGATATAGGGCACATTTTCCAAATATTCTGTTTTGGAGTTCATATTTAAATGGTATGCTGCTATCATGCATCAGTTGCCCAGACCTCTCTGTAGACTCAGTTGAGCTGTCTGGAGGATAACTGCATAGGCCTTTGGGTAAGTAATTCACCTCTTATTGTATATTAGTTACAGTTACCCTTTGAGAGAGTACATCTTTCTTTGTTGGCCATCAGACAATTTTCAAGTTGTAGGTCACTTTTACTTCCTTGCAAAAACTCTATTACTCAAACATGCCCTAAAATTTGTGAACATGTCTCCAGCCATTTTCATATTCTACGGTAATAAACAGACATTCAACTCCACTTACATAGATTTTCCTATATTTTGGGAGATGTCAAAAGTTAAAGCAGCTGATAAAGGCATTATGAATAAGTTTTTTGTAAAGAAAAGATATTTTTGTAGAAAAAAATTTCCCCAAATAGATGGGCCTGCTTGAAGTAAAATAATTGAATGTCAAAATGGAGGAAACAAAGAAAAATGGAAAGGATGGTGGACTATAGATTCAGACTAGGGTTTCTCAGCCTCTTCTAAATTATTATAACCCCCTAAAAGAACCACTGTGATGAATTCATTTTCAATGAAATTAACTAGCTAAACATAATTTAAATTGGATTAATTTCTCCCTAATGAGAAAAAAAAAACTCTAAAGAATAAAATTCTGTTGGGCGGAGCTGAACTTTGGAGGACCACAAACGTTGATTAGGTCCAAGCATTTTTTTTCCAACCCCAAACAAACAATTTTTAACCCTTTTGGGGCAATATCACTCTTGTTCATAGTGCACAGTTTAGACAGATCTCAATTGAAATACTCATTCTGCTACTGCTGTGTGACCATTGGAAGTTACTTAACTGTTCAAATGCTCAGTTCTTCCAGCTCCAAAATGGGAATCCTAAATAGCATCTCCCCAAAGGATTGCTAAAATGTTTAAATGTAGTACTGCATGTAATTCACTTAGCAGTGATTGGAATATAAGAAAGAACCAATAAATGGAAACTTTTACTGCTAATGCCATCATTTTTATTATTGGAAATGCTGAGACAGGAGGAAATGACTTAGGGAAGTAACTGAGCAAGAAGACAACACAAAAATATAGATGCCTCCCATTTTTTTTTTTTAACATTTTTTTTTAATTTTTATTTATTTATGATAGTCACACACACAGAGGGAGAGAGAGAGGCAGAGACATAGGCAGAGGGAGAAGCAGGCTCCATGCACCGGGAGCCCGACATGGGATTCGATCCCAGGTCTCCAGGATCGCGCCCTGGGCCAAAGGCAGGCGCTAAACCTCTGCGCCACCCAGGGATCCCAGATGCCTCCCATTTGAAATGATGGAATCCACCTGAATCCAACCACCAATAATTCACTTGAAACTTGAAAGTATCTCTGTGAACAGGTTGCTGTGTAGCCAGACTGGCAAATCAGAATCTGCATATAAATAGAGTGTTCGGGGGAGGGGGAGCGGTGCATGGTTGGCACATTGGTTTAGTGTCCAACTCTTGCTTTCAGTTCAGGTCATGATCTCGGAGTCGTGAGATCAAGCCTGGCATTGGCTTCCCTACTAAGCGCGGAGTCTGCTTGAGATTCTCTTCTTCTCCCTCTGCCACTCCCACTTGTGCTCTCTCTCTCTTGAATAAATAATTAGGTAGATAGATGATAGATAGATAGATAGATGATAGATAGATAGATAGATAGATAGATAGATAGATAGATAGGCAGATAGAACGTTCAGAACATTTAGATAGGAGTGTGAAGTCTAGGGCTTTCCATTGTTCCATTACTGGAAGAGCCAGGACGACCACAGCCTGACAGCCCGCAGTGTCCAGGATATGGCTATAACTTCCACATATAAACTAGGAAACAGCACTAAAATATACTGCTGCAGAGGAAGGAGAGAACATTTCTATATCTATTTAGCTATTATCCATAAAAAGATGGTAAGAGAGGTTCTTTGGAAACCTTCCTCCTTCCATGTAGAGAGAAATGAATTCCACTCCATTTCCTACTTCAAATGGAAAAATACTCACCAAAGGAAACATCACCAAAGTGCAGGGCAGGAACATTGAAATGGAAGGTAGGTCCAATGACGCAGCCCCTGGAAGTAGGAATACAGGTTGGGGGAGTGGATAGAGAATCCAGTGAATTCAGAGTAACAGGAACTAGGGAGACACTAAGTCCTGAGAACCATAAACTAGCATTAAGTCAAGTATAGAATCTAGCACTTAAAGAAACTACGAGATGATGGTCTATCACTGTGGTTCTTAGAGTTCTTTTTCGAGACTCGAACCACTGGGTTTTAGCAAATGATGATGTGCTTAACTTACCACCAAATTCCTACCAATGAATGAGGCAGAGCAGACACAGCACCAAATCAATGACAGAGAATATTAATGTGGATAAGATACACATTATGAAAAGTTATTCTCAGACAAGAAATAAAAATTATAGGGCTGGTCATATAACAAACATTAAGGACTATCAATGATACTAATATTCCTTGCCCCATATTTTTATAAAATCATTTTAATCTAGTTCCTACTGCCAACTAGCTATGATCTTGGTGGGTCATTTTGCCTTGATAGGTTTCTTTGCCTGATGTATAAAAGATAAGACTCAAATAGATGGCCTATAAGGACCCTTTGCTGTAAATGTTGGTCCATTTCTCTCAGTGCAGGGCCTCATGACCTTAGAATGATGCTCTAGCTTACAATAAATAATAGATTCTACAGCTTCCAGTTGGCTTCAGGTGCAGTAGAAAGCATAATGTTTCCCAGTGATATTTGTGTGCTACTCCATAGAATATGTTAGATTACATGGTAAAGGGGAAATAAGGTAGCAGAAGAAATTAAGTTTCTTAATTAACAAGTCTTAAAATAGAGTGATTATCCTAGATTATTCTGGTTTGCCCAATGCAATCACAAGGGTCTTTAAAAATACAAGAGGATGCTGAAGAGGAGGTCAGAGTGATGTACTGTGGAAAGGACTTAACCAGTTGTTGCTGGCTTTGAAGAAAGAGAAGAGGGCCCCTGAGCAAAGGACTGTAGGCAGCTTCAAGGAACTGAAAAAGGTTAGGAAATGCATTCTCTCCTGGAGCCTCCAGAAAGCAACACAGCCCTTCCAGCACCTTGATTTTAGCCCCGTTAAGACCTACGTTGGACTTTAGATGTATAGAACTGTAAAACAGTAAGTTTGTATTGTCTTAAGTTACTGAGTTTGTGGTAATTTGTTACAGCAGCAATAGAAGGTATTTGTTTATTCTTGATTTTCACCATGATCCATATCCCTAAATTCCATAGACCAAAGGTAAGAACTGAAATATTCCCCATCTATGTGCCAAGCTTTTAAAAGATCCCAGAAGACATGCTAATCATGACCCTCCTAATTTACCCAGCTACATGTTGGGGAAGTATGTGTCAGACCACACTGAACACGCTGGTGCCTAGCAGTACTTCTGGCTGCTGTGTGTCTGACAAAATGGGCTAAGAGGCTGTTATAAGTCTGGGAGGAGCCATCAGAGCAAAGACTCAATTCTAAAAGCAAATCTTGGTTCTAAAAGCCTTTCTTGGGACCATCTATTCTATTTCATGCTAATGACCCAAAGTGGTTTCAAAAGCAGTGGCTAGTAATAGGCAAGGAATTGGGATCTAGTTGAGAATGAAGTCAAACAAGCCTATCGGTTACATACTTGACTTGTAAAAGAAGTTCTGTGAGGCCGAGTGACAAATAGATCAGAAGCATCTGAAATGCATAAAGACTAAAGAAAGTAAGAAAGAAGCTCACAAAATTGTACAAAGCAGTTGTTTAATTGGTACAGAAGTAGAAGGAACCAAAATTAAATCAAATTTGTTCAAAGGCATATATAACTAAGGGAACTTAGACATGGCTACTTTCATTCTAGCAGGAATTCTGAGTATTTGGACAGTCTCTGCCAAGTTTGTACCCTCCATCAATACAGTGGTCTGTTAAAAGTATACAGTTGACCATTGAACAACACAGAGGTTAGAGGTGCCAAGCTTCTGTGCAGTTGAAAATCCTGTATATATTTTGACTCCCCAAAACTTATTAGTAAATAGCCTACTGTTGATCAGAAGCCTTAATGATAACAGAAATAGACAATTAACACATACTTTGTATGTTATGTGCATGATATGGTGTATTTCTACAATAAAGTAAACTAGACAAAAGAAAATGTTATTCAGAAAATCATAAAGGGGGTGCCTGGGTGGCTCTGTCAGTTAAGCATCCAACTCCTGATTTTTGGCTCAGGTTATGATGTCATGGTTGTGAGATCAAGCCCCGAGTCAGGCGCTAGGCATGGAGTCTGCTTAAGATTCTCTCTCTCCCTCTGCATCTTCCCTCCCCTCTTAAAACAACAACAACAACAAAAAAATCATAAGGAAGAGAAAATACATTTATTATGCTGCATTTATCAAAAAATATCCACATATAAGTGGACGGTGTAGTTCAAATCCATGTTGTTCAAGGGCCAACTGTAATTTTAAGGACTAAGAGAAATAGGAAGATTGAATTATGTGAAACAAGTTGAATATAAAATACACCTTGTTATGGTTAAAATTTTATGAAATTGCATTTGTAAAAACCAGAGGCAGCAAAACTACTCATGGGTAATTTTAAAAATCACATTAATTTTACAGTGTTGTTTATCAACCACTTAAAATCCTGTGTCACATAGTTAGAGGAGTAAAAAGAAATAGCAAAAGCATGATAATTGTTCTGATCTTTCAGGCAGACTGGCCAAAATTATGTGGTATTGAGAAAAGAAGCATACCTGACAATAAAATGATAAGAAACAAAAGTTCAGAATCCCCAATATTAACTTTATAGAGATTTCTTAGGCCACAAGGCTCAAGGTAGTATTTCTGGAAAAGTCATAAGTGAGGTCAGTATTAATGTGTAGAGCTGGGAATATATAATAAATTATGCATGTATTTCACCTATTATCATTAGACAGATATTTACCAGGATTTCAAAATTATAGTTCATGGTTGAAAGTGCTGGAACCCTTCCGGACACATGCAATTTAGATAAGAATATTTCTTTTAGAACAAAATGATGGTTGCCAGAGGAGAGGGGAGGTAGGAAATGCACAAAATAGATGAATGGGAGTAGGAGATAATAGGCTTCCATTTGTGGAATGAATATGTCACAGGAATAAAAGGAACAGCATGGGGAATATAGTCAACGGTATTATAATAATGTTTTATGGTGAACAGGTGGTAGCTACACTTGTGGTGAGCACAGCATAATGTACAAACTTGTCAAACTATGTTGTGCACCTAAAACTAATATAACATTGTGTGTCAATCATATGCAAACAAAAAATTTAAAAATTAAAAAAAAAGAATATTTCTCTTAGAAATTTGTGATTTGTTTTAAGATGCACACAACATTCTTTCCCCAAACAAGTTTTCCTTCCCTTTTAAAGAAACCAGAAATAACATCCAAAATAAGAGACTGACCTGGGAGTTTGGGCGAACATAATGTCCAGAGGATAAAATGAGAGACTTAACCTCCACGAGGAGCCAAAGTATCACGAATCCAAGTTTGCATGTGAGTAGGTCCCTGAGAGATTCCTAAATCCTATTACTCACAGCGGAAAACCCCAGTACAATCTAACCTGTTCACATATTGCTAGTGATGTGTCAGCAGGGTTGGTTTCTTTTGAGGGACTGCTTCCTCAGCTTGTAGATGGCCATCGTCTCTTTGTGCCTTGACATGGTGTTTTCCTATCTGTGTGCCTGTTCTTTGTGTGTGTGTGTGTGTGTGTGCCTGTTCTTATAAGGACACCAGTCACATTGGATTAAGGCCCACTCATATGACCTCATGTTACCTTAATTCTTTAAAAGTCGTATCTCTGAGTGCAGTCCAATTCTTAAGCACTGGATATTAGAATTTCAATATATAAATTTGGGAGGACACAATTCACTCCATAATAGGGACACTTAGGTAGAATTGAAAGAAGTGGTAATAACCTTTAAGCTTATCTTGAGATTCTGAATCTGATGAGACCAACACATTTTCCTAGGATTCTTCAAGACACATATGTCTGTCTCTTTTCTATGTTACCTCCAGACCCCAAGGGAGACCTTAGCTGTAGATGGAAGGAGGTCCTGCTAGCAGTAATCATAATAAGAGAGACTGCCATGGTAATTAACAACCTGTTGCTGTGAAAATCCAAATAGGATCTGCAATGTGTTCTGAAGACATGATCTTTCTAAGCACCAGGTGCCAAAGTTGTAGATCTGCCCAATGGGTTGGTCATAGAGAACTTTTTAAAACCTGAGGACAAACTCTGCTATTAATGATTTTCAATTACCACAAATAGCTGGAGAGGCCATCAAAAGACTTCTAGCACAAAAGCTGCAAATGTCTAGCCTTGGATGACTGATGCTATAAGTAGGCTTTTTTCTTACAATACCTGGAAGTATTATAGATGAGAGCATTTTAAATTTCCTTAAAATAAAAATGAAAGATTAAAGTTTTGAGAAATTGGGATAATAGCTAAAGCCTAGACCAGAAAGTGATTTTATCCAGGTGTTACTGTAATGATTTATTTTCCCTAAATATCCTAAAACAGAGAGTATAACTAGGAACTAGCTTAATTTTTAAGTCCTTATTTTATGAAGCTATAGCTTGTAGAAAAACTAGATCCCTAAATAGCATTTGTATCCATGTTACAATAATAAGCTACATGTGCTCAGTAGGTAAACAATGGTAGAAATTAAAATACTCCATTATTTTTGACATGTTCCTACCAACAAAGACAGTTGAGGACATCCAAGACATGATCTGGCCTTAAAGTTTAAGAAGGCAGTAGATCAAAGCTTCAGTTAGCTTCCACATTACTTATAGATAATATCTTACCTAATGATCAATTTCACAGGCTCAGGGGACCCATTGACATTGACCAGGAACTCTTCTTCAAAATGTCCCAAAATGGCAGAACTGAAAGAGATCTGGACCGCCTGGACTCCATTTGGTTCGATGATACCTTCCTTGGGGCTGAAAACAAAGCAGGCCCCCAAAGCCGAAGTTGGAGGGATCACGTTGAAGAGGGCATCAATGCTGCCTTTGTTGGATAGCATTGCCTATATCAATAAAAAGCCAAGAATGCAAAGATAGAGCATGGACATCTGATTTTTTTTTTAAGATTTTATTTATTTATTCATGAGAGACATAGAGAGGCAGAGACACAGGCAGAGGGAGAAGCAGGATCCATGCAGGGAGCCCGATGTGGGACTTGATCCCAAGACCCCAGGGTCACGCCCTGAGCCGAAGGCAGATGCTCAACCACTGAGCCACTCGGGTGTCCCTGATTTGTTTTCATATAAGCATGTGGCTATACTGTTTAATACCAGCACATAGGGATCCCTGGATGGCGCAGCGGTTTGGCGCCTGCCTTTGGCCCAGGGCGCGATCCTGGAGACCCGGGATCGAATCCCACATCGGGCTCCCGGTGCATGGAGCCTGCTTCTCCCTCTGCCTGTGTCTCTGCCTCTCTCTCTGTGACTAACATAAATAAATAAATATCTTAAAAATTTTTTTTAAAAATACCAGCACATAGACAGCTGCAGGAATCAAAGCCAGAGAGAAACTCCAGGGGAGAAATGAACAGTCTTCTGCCTTGAAGGTCTGAAGATAAGAATCCCAATGCAGAAATAATTCTGTGTTTTTAGTATCCTCTTTGGAACAAAGTTGTCACGTGTATTATAGTCATGTTATAAATACTGATTGTAATTACATCCACTGAAAAAAGAGCCTTAAAATGCCTTTTTCTAATACTCTCTAGGGTAACTGAGGGAAGGGAGGTATTTATCTTATATGTACAAGAAGGTCGAGAACAAGTGGCATACTGTAAAATAAGAAATCAGAACAGAGGAGCGATGCTACCTAAGCCAATGTTTTTAGTTTAGCCTGGAGAATGTGAACGAGATACCGCTGTGGATTCCAGATGACAAGGATTTTCTTTGTTGTGCTACAAGATTTCATTCTATTGGGATACTTTCATCTCAAACTCTATTGTGTGGATATAATTATTTGGGGCTGCTTATGTAAGCAACTGTTTTACCACAGGAAAGTTTTATTTCTGTATGCTATAGGTCCATATTTGCTTGCACATTAGGTATGTGTATGTAAAAAATTCAGGCCTGGCATTCAGAGTTCTCCACTCCTGGCTCAGTCCATCCCTCCCACCGCCTGCAGTGCCTAAGGTGCTTCTGCCTCTGCTATAACCATGCAACACTGTTCCGGGGCTTCTAAGACAGTTCCTTGCCAATGCTTACACCTGAACAGGTGAACAGCATGTTTTTCTATTTACAGACGCTCTTCAACCTACTCTCAAAGCACTGGAGGAAAAAGAGCCTAGGAGATCATGAAGGAATGTACAGAAAGGTATGTGGGGACATGTCAACACCTAGGGAGGTTACTTCTTACATATCAGAAGCCAAGGGAGGAGAAATTTCCAGAAGGGATTGAATGTAGTCAGAACCAAAGGGGAATAAACTTTGGGAAAATGTTACAGATTTTTAAAAAAAGATTTTATTTATTTATTCACGAGAGACACACAGAGAGAGGCACAGACACAGGCAGAGGGAGAAGCAGGCTCCATGCAGGAAGCCCGACGTGGGACTCGTTCCCAGGTCTCCAGGATCACGCCCTGGGCTGAAGGTGGTGCTAAACCGCTGAGCCACCTGGGCTGCCCAAAATGTTACAGATTGATTGATTGATTGATTGATATATTTTTTTTAATTTTGTGGGACCTTTTATTTGCCATGTGAATACTTTTTCTCATACCATATTTATTCTTAGGGTTTGTTGTTGTTGTTTTTCTTTTTGGAGTTCAATTTGCGAACATATAGCATAACACCCAGTGTTCATCCCACCAAGTGCCCCCCCCGTGCCCATCACCCAGTCACCCCAACCCCCCACCCACCTCCCCCAGATTTTTGATTTTTGACTAAGGTCTTCCTGCCCTTAAGAAGAAAGTAACTCTAATGGAGTGTGACTGCAGAATCCAGAGTCCAAATGTTTAGGGAGTGAGTGAGTATGGAGGATACAGTGGTTGACTATTCGAGATTCCTGTTTTGAGAAGATTAGGGGGTGTGGAGCGAGAGTGGGGGCAGCAAAGCCATGGGAGGTGTGGCAGAGGAGCCCCAGGATAGTGATATTAAATGAGATAATACATACCCAGTGCCTGGCCCACATGATTGTTGTAGTAAGATAAGAGGGCTAGGTAACCAAGAGAATGGGGTCTGGGTGGATGTGGGGTGGCCATCGGCTCTGGTTGCCTCCCGAGAAGCAAAGAAGAAGGAATCAAGAGTATGTATAGAATAGAGTCAGAGACCTTTGCAGAGAAAACCACCACTTCTTCCAAGGGAAGATGGATGATGCGCCAAAAGAGATACATAACTAACTGCTGCTTGATATATTATTCATCTTTTTACATCCATTTCACATATCCCTCACTCTGTTTTAAATTCCCTGGTCATAGAATTCATGCTTCACTTTTTGATCCTTTTAAAGAGACCATGCAGAAAGTGATTATGGCCAGGGACTCAGAAGCCAAATTGCCTGGGCTCAAATCCCAGCTTTACCATGGATTTCCTGGTTGTGTGACCTTGGGAAACCTGCATTGTTTCTCTATGCCCCAGTTACTCCTTAGGGAGATGCATGGGTTGTCTTTTTACTTTCTGGTTAAGAGCAATATTTTACCCAGATTTTGTATAAGGCACTGGCTCCTCCATGTTCAAGAACATGCATGTCATTCCTCTCCCCCTGGCAAAGGGGCATCTTCATGTGAAGGCACAATCCAGAAAGTCATTTGGGATGAAATTCTGAGACCTTTTTATTACCTTACCCTTGCAGTCCAATTCCTTGGGGAGGAGAAAATTTATACTAGAGCTGTCACCTTGTTTTCCTTCTAATTATATTGGGAACCGTGTACACTCTTGGGGCTGTGGTTTACTTTTATGTATTTGCTAAGCTCAGCAATGACTACGGGCAATAACTAGTTATTCAAATTTGTCTCAAGTAGGTAACATAATAAATTGAAAGAGAGATGCAATGAGGCATCAGCACTAAATACGCAGAGAGTGCAAAATATTCCCATAAGAAGCACCTTACCATGTCCATGTCCTTCTCTGCCAATGCACAGCCCTCAGAACTGCCCAATCTGATGCAGCACCTCATATAACACTTATTTAGCTGGCTATGGTTTGCTTTATTGTTCAAATCTAGGAGGGTGGGAAGTAGTGGCCTCAAATATACTTCGGTTAAATTTGTAAGAAATTATTACTACACTCCAGGAAAACCTATCCATTTTGCATCAGAACTAAAGGGTTTTTTTTTTTTTTTTTTTTTTTTTTGGTGTGGCATCCACTAGGAACAGTATGTAAGATGTAAGGGAAATGCACATTGGATAAATTATGGACAGAATGTCAATTTCATTAGAAGCATTGCACATTTTTTTCCTCCCAGGGTGACCCTTTTTTCAAAATGCAAAAGCCAATACAGCATCGTAGGCATGCCATTGTTCACTTCATCATAGTCATGTGACTGATTTCTTCATTTAAGAAATGCTCTTATGTATATTCCGTCTCACTATGACAGTAACATTTCTATTTACTTTTCACATCATCCTGCTTAGGCCACAGTTACTTTAGTGAATGTGGGGATAAAAAACACAATAGAAAGCTCTGGGTAGCAACCAGGCATTTGCCTCCCATGCCAAGGTTAGGTGGACTGAGGGTTGAGTTGGCTGTAGGCTGGATTTGCTCATGATGAAAGCGCCGGGATTGAAAGGGCAGCAAAAGCCCTTCTCTTCCCAGGATACAAGGCCCTAGTAACCCACCACTTACTAATATTTACTAACTGAATGACCTAGCCAAGTTACTTAACACACGAGGCAGAGTCAGGTTTGCTCTTCACTGAACCCACTCCCTCTTCCTCCCATGTGTTTCCCAGCTACTATTGTAGCTAAGGACAGCTGATGGGAGGTGAATGAAAGTGACGAGTGCCACCTATAGGCCCAACTCCTACAGGAGATCTTCCAAGGGCATCTCTCCCTGCTCTTTCCCCTTCCTCCCGTGTGACACATGTGAGGCTGCAATCTTGCAGGCATATGTTAAGGGTGGCAGAGCTATGAGCTGGAAGGAGCCGGGGTCCTGATGCTCTGCTGGCAGAGAGCCATGTGCTGATAGACCTCATGTAAGCAACAAAATAGACTGGTCATGTCTGAGAGAGTATAGATCTTTGTATTTGTTACAGTATCTAGCATTACTTTAACTAGTAAAACTTCTCTAAGCCCCTGCTTCCTTGGCTATAATACGAGAATAGTCATTACACCTACTTTCTAGGGTTTAGAGAGGCCCAAACAAATGAATGTAAAAGTACTGGTACTGTGCTCAACATACATGAAGGGCAATGTTGTTCATGGTATTTACCACTCTCTGCCACTTATTTTTCATTTGTAGAATAGGTACAATAAAACCTACCTTTCACAGTTTTGCAAGGATTGGAAACTAAACATACATACATAAACATGTACACACAAGAAAGCCTGGAACCTGACCCCTATTTGTCACTCATTAAATAACTTATTTTATTATTATCTTTAGACAAACACAAACATTTAAAGTTTATGAATCTTTGTAAAATAAAGTTTTGATGGTTACAATTTGACATAACAAAAAAAAGTAGATACAAAGTTAGTGGCAAGGTGACAATGAAGTAACTTTGATACTGAAGAACCCATGAGTACATCTTGTGAAAGGATCATTTTCTATCTAATTGGAAAGACAAAGCAGGGAAGTTTCAATCAGAAAGTTCCAGAAAGTACAATGACTGGTTTTAAGTCATGGGTTGGAGACTAGTGCATTCAGAGAAAACTCTGAAGTGTGAATAGAGCTATCCCCATTGGGACATTCTGGAAAATGTGAAAGTTTCTCTGTCCTCTGGTCTATAGGATTTGTTATCAGAGAACAAGCATTAAACAGATGGAGAGAAAATTATGATTTTCCTCTTTGCAAGATACAAGAGGATGAAGATAAAACCAATTACAGTATGGCTTCGTTGCCTCCAGGAAATTTAGAGGAGAAACCTTCAACAAGGCTAGGAAGACAAGGAAGAGCCAGATCATTCCAGAGTCTGAGTATGAGTAATGGCAAATGGATGTGACTGCACACATTTTCTATCAATAAACACATACACAAAATAAAATAAACCAAGAAAGGTAAGTATTATTTGAGTCTCAGTGAACAATTTTAGTGCTTACCTCATAACAATGTATAGATCCAACAAAGACTTTTCCAATGTCCAGCAGTTCAAAGTTGAAGTGGATCTTTGGTCCCATTCCTTCCCCTCTGATTCGGAGAGGCAGACGGATCTCTCGGCCTATAAAAACAATTTAGACTTTATTACCTTGAAAGATGCTTCATTACCCCAAATTATGCACAATGTGTTGCCAATGTAAGCAATCAACAGTACTGCACCATCTCCCTGCAATAGACCCAGGGAACTGCAATTTAAACAACGCTGAAGATTTAGCTTATCTAAAAAAAAAAAAAAAAAAAAAAAAAGATTTAGCTTATCTTTGGGAAACAGGAATACTGGTAGTTTCTTATCTTTAGAGAGCAGGTTATCTTCCAATTTAGGCAGATATTTTATCAGGAAAAAAAGACAAAAAAATTAACCTAGTCTTAGTGGTATTCTTCAGTTTCTTATTAAAAAAAAAAAACTAATTTCTCTAAATTAGAGACATATGACCACTAATTGATGCTTCTTATGAGAATCACCATGGGGCTCCAAAAGACATTGTTCTCACGGATTTTCAGTAGATTTAGGAAGATCAGGGTATTAAGGGATAATGGGTCTAGGAGTCTTACCCCTACTTTGTAGACTTTCTTTCAGTAGAGGTAATGGGATCCATTAAACAATATCTGTAGTTGCACATCCACAGTGGGCCCAGGGTGAAGAGAGAACACAATCTCTATAGTATTAACTGATTTTGTTTCCTTTTTAAAAATGGGTATATCTTCATTTGATAATACATGACCATTATAAAAATATTATAAAGTGGAAACTCTCACATAATTCCACTACCCAAAAATCACTATTAGTTTTTTAGTGTTTATCCTTCCATACTTAATATTTAAATACTAAAATATTACATGAAATCATATTAAAATAGTAAATACTATATTAAGTTTAATATGAGAGCATATGCTATATACTATTTAGTAAACTGCTTTTTTTCACTTAACAATATACTTGCAACATTTTTACAAACCATCACTTGAAGATTAGGTATTTATTTTTAATTTTTTACAGATTTTATTTATTTAAGAGAGACAGAGCATGAGCATGAGCATAGGGGGCGGAGGCAGAATGAGAGGGAGAAGCAGGTTTCCCGCTGAGCAGGGAGACCAATGTGTGGCTCAATCCCAGGACCCTGAGATCATGACCTGATCCAAAGGCAGATAGATGCTTAATCCACTGAGCCACCCAGGCACCTTGAGGTAAGTAAGCCTTTTTAACCAGTGACTCTTGTTGGATATTTAAACGGCTTCCAATTTTTCTTTTATTTTAAAATATTTTATTCATTTGTTTGAGAGCAAGAAAGTGAGCAGAGAGGAGGGGCAGAGGGAGAAGGGCTTCCAACTTCTCACTCAATAAATTATAATGTAATTAATATCCTTGAATGATTTATGAACAATTTTCTTATATTTTCTTTAAGCACTTTGAAGATTTTCTATTGTTTCTTGTCTTCCACTGCTTCTATTGAGAAGTCAGCTTCTTGTCTTATTGCTCATTTGAGGTAATGCCTTTTCCTCTGACTACATTAAGATTTTCTTTTTGGTTTTGGTTTTCAGTAGTTTTACTATGATGTTCCCAGGGGTGGTTTGCATGTATCCTTCCTGGGGTTCATAATGGTTCTTGAATCTGTAGATGAATGCCACTCTTCAGGTTTTGGAAAGTTTCCAGTCATTATGTCTTAAATATTGCCTATGCTCCATTTTCTCACTTATTTCCATCCAGATAGATAAACTTTTGCTACATCTTATTTGACTCTGATGCTCTTTTCTCTACTTGTCTCTGTATGCTTCGTTATGGGCATTTTCTTTAGATTTATTTAATTTTCAGTTTATGAAATTTATCTCTAGCTGTACCTAACTATTTAATTCTACTGAGTTCTTAATTTGTCATTATAACTTTTCAGTTCCAGACTTCCCATTAGGATTTTTTATAGTTTCCAGGCCTCTGATCAATCTTTCTTAAAAAAAAAAAAAAAAAAAAAACAAACACTGAAAATTTGTTTAACATTTAAAAAAATCTGCCAAATAATTCTATTTTCTGGCTCTCTATGGAGGTTCTATTGTTTACCTTGGTGTTCTATCAGACTGTGTTGTCTCCTCAAATGTGTGGTTATTTCTGACTGAGTGCTAGTCAGCGTGTATAAAGCCAAGAGTGGTCATTTGAGGCCCTGAGAAGACATTATCTTCCTCTAGCTTCTGGCTGGTGACTAGAGGGCATTAGGATGCCCTAACCTTTCCACTCTCAGCTAAGATTCTGTGAGAGAATTAAGCCTTGTACCAAAGTCATTTGAGTGACTATCTTCTCAATTCTCCTAAGAAGAATATATAGCTAGTAATATCCTAGATAAAAAGGAGAAGTCAATTCCTCATACACAATAATGCTTTAAAATATTAGAGATGTTCTGGAATCCCAGTGAAGAACTGTTTATTTTTTTAATTTTTATTTTTTGAAGAACTGTTTAAATTAAATTGGTAATTGAAAAAGAAGCCAAAGCTGAGCTTCAGTCATTGTGAGGATTGGTGCATTTCCAGTCCTCATTTCATTGGGTCCCATCCTAAAGTCTGGAAGGCTACTAGGGCCCTTTCTCCTTGGGCATCCCATGAACTCCTATGTATCTTCCCTAATTCCATTTAATGTTTAGGCTTCTCTGTAGCGTCTACCAAAAAGGTGGTATTGCTAAGGATAAAGTGGCCGCCAAAGTCTGATTGTCTTGGTCTCCGTCTCTTGGGTGTTGGCCCTGTAACTCTTCACTGTTCTAGTAGTTCTCTTTTGCCTTCAAAAAGGCTTTGAAAATATTTTTCCTTGATCTTCTAATTATTTTTAGAGGGAGATGGAAGTGAGGGGAGAGAATATCTATCTAAATTGTCTAGCCCACCATTACTGTAAATAAAATTGCCAGAACAGAGATACACATTTGACATTTTGATAGCTATGGCCATATTGCCCTCCAGAATGGTTGTAGAAATTTGCACACAAACACCAAGCAGATTTAAAGGTTTCTATCTCTCCACACACTCTGTAACAGTGGGGATATTACCATTTTTGAGAATCTTTGACAATTGGATAGATTATCCTTAAATTTACACCATTTAAAGTTCTTTAAGCAAAAATAATATATTTACTCCATGTGTATCATTTTGAAGATTAAAAAACTTTGATGCTCTGTTAGCATTTAGTATTAGAGGAAATTGTGTTAACAATCTTCTAAAATATAAGTAAAATTTTCAGAGAACCTTATCAACTTACTCCATTATATATTTTAGAGTTCTAATCTATTAGCAATGATTTGCATTCCTTGGTCAAGAAAAACGTATTTTGACAGGGATCCAACTTTCGGAATGGCAAAGAAAGAGAACTGCAGATATATTGTGAAATAAACAGCAAGACTATTTATAACTGTCAGGCTTAAAGCTTTCCCCATCTGTTACCCTGACTGCATTCCTTAATAACAACAATAATAATAAAAGATGCATTGTAATAAAGCAATGAGCCAATGTTTCTTTGGGAATTATTAACTACTTCAAGCGAGATTGTCTTATTTGTAGCTAGCCAGGATAGAATGGGAGTACAAGTGATAACCAGCCTTGCTTTTTAAGAGTTAATCTAAATTTTAAGGTTGCATTACAAATGCTACTTTTCTGCAAGACTTACAAAGCAGGGATTTTTCTTGTCTTGGAAAAAGACAGCAAGAGGGACAAACCTAAAGGAACTAGTAAGCTCTAAGGACAGATCCCTTGTTAGAAGAGTAAAATATTTAAATGTTTTTTAAAATAGGGAAGTTTCCCATCTCTGATTACAGTGTCTTATTAGTTTCACACAAGAGGCAGAGAGATGCACTATAAACCCCCTTTCACAGCTCTTAAGTCTCTGAATGCAAGAGATCTCATTGCATTAAATTCCAAGAAATATAACTAGGGGCTTTCAAAACCTTGCCATCTATCTTAGATGTCCAGTATTATACTTGAGCTCCATTCCCATGCAGTAAGACAAGAAAAAAGAAGGGGAAAAATACAAATAGTGAGAACAAACTGCCACTATTTAAATGTTTTGGGACTGTCCACCTGGAAAATCCTAAAGAATCTATAATTTTTTTAAATTAATAAGATAGAGTAATAGTGATGGTTACCAAATCAAGATACAAAAGTCAACTGCATTTCTACATACAACAACAATCAGAAAAATTAATTTTCAAGAAACTATTTATAATGGCAACAATATAAAGTACCTAGAAATAAATCAAACACTATATGCTTAAGATCTTCAAGGGGAAAATCATAAAACTTTACTGAAAGATATTAACAAAGATCTAAATAATGGAGAACTAGCAAATGTTCTTGAAAGGAAGACTCAATATCATAATATTGTCAATTTTCCTCCAACTGATCTATATCTATAATCTCAATGCTCTGCTAAAACACAATGCCAGCAGGCAGAATTTGGTGGAATTTGACAGGTTGATTTATAAAATTTAAATGTAAAATCAAACGGCTAATAATAAGCAAGACATTCTTCAAAAAGAATAAATTAGACTGATTTGCCTTTGATATATTAAGATCTATTATAAAGCTATTATAATTAAGATAATGTGGTACTGGGGAAGAAGGTGCAAAATGACTAAGGAAACTATAGAACTGAGAATAAATGTACACATATATATGAATTTAATTTATGACAGAGCAGGTACTGAATGTTAGTAAGGGAAGATGGGCAAGGCTATACAGAGCCAGAACAACTGGGCATCCACATGGGATCTGCAGTAGACTGAATAATGGCCCCCCAAGGATGGCCTGTGTCCTAATTCTTGTAAATATAAATATATATATAAATATCTTACATGGAAAAATATGTGGTTGAGTTAGGAATTTTGAGGTGGGGAGATCATTCTAGATTATCTTTATTACTATAGCTTAAAAACTGTCTTTAAATCAGGTAGTAGTGGCCTTCCAATTTTGTTCTTTTCCAAAGTTGTTTTGGCTGTTCTAGGCTCTTTGCATTTCCATATGAATTTTAGAATCAGCCTGTCAATTTCTACACAAAAAGCAGCTAGAATTTTTATTCAGATTGCATTGAATCTGTAGATAAACTTGAGGAAGAAGTAACATCTTAATGATACTGAATTTACCCACTTTTTAACAAGGTACAATTCTCCATTTATTTAGGCCTTTAGTTTCTCTCAGCAACATTTTGTAGTTTTCTGAATGCAGGTCTCACACATCTCTTGTCAAATACACCTCTAAGTATTTAGGATTTCTTAATGCTATTGTAAGTGATATTGCTCTTTTAAATTTCAATTTCCCATTATTCACTGTATAAAAATACAATCAATTCTCTCTATATAGATTCCATATCCTATAACCTTGCCACACACTTTTTAGCCTTCATTTAAAACAGATATTCCAAAAAAATAAAAAATAAAAAATAAAACAGATATTCCCTAGTACAATCTCCACAGGTTTTGCTTCAATAAAACATAGATGAAACCCAAGAAATCTACATTTTTAATGATCAGCCAGAGTGAGCCTATGCAGATTCTCTAGGGACATTACCTCATGAATGAACACTGTTAACTATGTTAACTTCCAACAACATAGCAGAGTAAGCTGACTCAATCCATCCTCCATTTCAAATACCAAAAAAAAATTCTTATTAAAAATATAACAAATATGTATTTTTAATACTTATCTGCGCTCAAAAGGAAGAAAGGAAAATACCAGGCAACAGAAATGAAAAAGGAATTTGGAGATTTGTAAAGTTCACACAGGTCTTATGGTCTAGTGGCTTCAGTTTTAACACCTTCACAAAAACAGGACATTTGGCTTTGTTCCTCTCTGGGAATAAGGAACTGAACTTAGATCCTTGCATAAATCCAGGACCTTGGAAAGGAAACAAGAAGAAAAATTCTATCTATTGGTCTAGAGAAGCAGTAATGAAAATTGTCGTCTCCCTAGTTCTCTCAATAGGGGAAAGAGGTTCCTATGAGATATCGAAATCCCAGATACAGATATGGATCTAAATTTACCCTATATGATAGGTGAAAGAATCAGAAGCTGAGAAAACAAAAGTTGTAGGATCCTGAAAAACTGCTCTGCGGGAATACTTCCATGATCCAGCACCCATGCTGTCTTAGTCTATTTGGGCTTTTGTAACAAAAATACCACAGACTGGGTGGCTTAAACAACAAACATATTTCACAGGTGGAGGAGCCCAAGATCAAGGTGGCAGCCGTGACGGGCACTGGGCCTGTTCAACAGTCTCCAGGTAGACAAAAGAGGAGTTGTCCTTGCGGAATCCTGACCAAACTACAGATCTGTGAGCAAAATAAACGGCTGCCACTAAATTTAGGGTGGTTTGTTATACAGCAAAAGATAAAAGGAACAAAATGTCTTAAATAAATTAAGGCTTTTATTTTGCTCACCTACCACGGACATTAGGAAATGAGGATTTCAGGGAGGGGAGGGTTTAGGGGCTTAGGACATGCTGCTGCTGCTGCTGCTGCTGCTGCTGCTGATCAGTAAGGATGAAAAGAATGAATATTGATTGAATAGCTTTCTTTTCATGTTCTAGAACCATCCAATTGTACTTATCGTAGCTTTTAAATAAGTTTTAACATATGGTAGGGCTAGTCCTCCCACATTATTCTTTTTTTTCTGGATTTTCTAAGCAATTCTAGCTCATTTATTTCCTCCATAAGAACTTTAGAATCAACCTAACTAAAAACAAAAAACTTTGATATTACCACTGGGATCACATTTTATTTACAAAGAGAACTCATCTATTTATGATGTGGATCTTCCTGACCAAAAACATCGACATACCTTTCCATTTGTTCAAGTTTTCCTAAATCTGAGTATGCATTCATAGATACTTATATATTATTCCCTGTATTCCTTATGCTTGGAATATTTGATAATTGAACATATAACTTAAAGTAAATAGTGTAGTTGATCAAGAAAATAATTTCTTATTCATAGGACTAAGAAGCCTTATATTATTATGAGGTGGCAGTCTGATGAGTTTTGAGAAAGAAAGCCTACAAATATGTAAAGCACTACTCACTTATTACTCCAAAAACCCAACAATGCTTTCAATGATTGAGGAGTTTTAGCTTTCTCTCCCCTAAGTATCCATTCTTTACTTCAATTGGGATAAAGATCAAAAGCTCTAAATTGTGCTAAAAATTCAGATACTTCTTCTGACGGACAGAATGAAAATGGACACTGCAGTTTCATTTTAATTGGGTCCTTAAAGGAAGCAGATACATCTGGCATCCTTTCCACCATGCTGCTTTTTCACATTTGACTCTGAAGCACCCACTAACGATGTTATCTAGCAATATATTTCACAGTTTAAATCAGAAAGTGTTGCTTCCTTTGAAGTTCCCATATGGTGATCCAAACCAAATGTGTGCAGTTTCCCGTTGAGTTTTTTTTAAAAAAGGTAATCTTCATGATTAGATTAGGAATTGGAAAGTCAAGAGAGATAAAAAGTCAGTTTCAAGCTACAGAGCAGACCATCAGCAAGTCTTTATAAATATCTAACACACAATTTAACTACTTCTAAGAAAATCTGAAAATTTCAATGAAGAAAAAACTTCAGTTTCAGATGAACTGAAAAGATTGGAGTGATGTTATAGTTCCTATGTTCAGATTAAAGCAGGTCACTTGCTTGCATATGGCCCTTCCGTGATTCCCCATGGCAGTCAGGAGGAAGTCCAGGGTTCTCAGTCTGGCAGTCAAGGGCAGCTCTCCCCGCACTACCTACTCCCCTGGATCCAGCTCCATCTCCTGCCTGCTCCTTTCCCCTCCCAGTCTCTCTGTCTCTGTCTCTCTGGCAACTCTTTTTCATTTCATCCTCTTGCCATGTACTTGCACAAAGTGTTCCCAGCCCCACATCTTTTTTTTTTACTTGACTAACAAATACTTCAAAAGGGTCACTTTCACTGGGGAGCCTTCCCTCAAAACCCCAGACTGAGATGTGCGCCCTGTATGCTCTTCTATCTCACACTCATTCACTGTGTAGCACTGCAGTTAATTGTTGAAGATGTTTAAATTTCACGTGTGTCAAGAGGCCTCCTTCAAGACCAGTGATGCTGGCCTTCCCTACTACTCCCTGTCTCTGAGCTTATATTCACAGGGTGGAACACTATACAACAATGAAAGTGAAATGCAACCAAGGCTGCAAGCAAAACATGGATGAGACATGCAGATTGATTCCAATTATGTATGTTTCAAAAATAGGCAGTACCAAATTCCTTTGTTCATGTTGCACACACACTGGGGTAAAAACTAAAGATAGAAGCAATGAAAGATGACCACTAAGGACAGAATGGTGATTTTCTCATGGGGAGGTTGGGGTGAATGGAGTGTGACTGTGAAGGGACACACAGGGGGCTTTCTCATGACCTGTGTCAGGTCATGTAACACATTCACAGTAACATATTCATAGGTTCTGGGGATTAGGGCATGGACATCCTTGGGAGGCTGTTACTCTGCCCACCACAGTATATTTTATGCACATTTGTGGATCTATGTCCTATTTCTTAGTGACAAAAGGTTAAAAATTAAAACTACAGTATGTAAATACAAAGGATTCCTATAAGACCATGAAAAAGAGTAATACTTTTTATTTAGTATTAATGGAATAATCTGCAAGAGATATTTAAAAAGCAGTGTTAAGGGGTGCATAGGTGGCTCAGTTGATTGAGGGTCTGCCTTCGGCTCAGGTCATGATCCCAGGTTGGGCTTCCTACTCAGTAGGAAGTTTGCTTCTCCCTCTCCCTCTGCCCCTCCCCCTTGCTCCTTCTCTCCCTTTCTCTTTCTCTCTCTCACTCAAATAAATAAACAAAATCTTCAAAAAAAAAATAAAAATAAAAGGCAGTGTCAGAACCACTGTGTAAAGTATGCTATCATTTATGCAAAGAGGCATGAGGAGGAAGCATAGCCAAACAAAGCAAAACAAAACAAGGGAAGGGGGTTTTTCTAACTGCCTAAGAAGTATTTCTTAGTGACCTAAAGCCAGGAGGTTTTACCAACTCTTTGAAAATAATACCAAGGAATCATCAAGAGCTCTTGAAAAGACACAGAATTACATGGAATTTACAAGGAAGATAATATGGAATTACAATGTAAACAAAACCCTTCTCTGGCAATCATGTCTTTTAATAAACCACTAACAAAATAAAGAAGAATGTCATCCAGATGGAAAATTATACTATTCAGTTTATCCAGGATGTGAATTCTGTGGCAGAATTCAGAACTGCAAACAAAACAATAGATGAATACAACTAGTTATGTAATGTTTGGGAACCTCCTGGAGAGCAGCCAACCCCCTGGAACATGGCCAAGCACGACATCCCAGGGGAGTTATAGATGGGAGGGAGGTCCCACCACCTGTGGCACCCCTGCCACTGGAGCATTTCCAGCCTGTGTCTGAACACTGCCGTACCAGCATTTCCTCCAGACCCGTTAAGAAGTCTCAGGCAAATGATGCTGGTGGGAAGTGTGGAACGAGATTTATGTCAATCCTGAAACTCCTAGTCCATTCTACACTTGTTCTGGAGCCATTTTGAGAATCCTACATTCACAGGCAAAGGGGAGACCAGATCAAACTAGGATTCATTCACTCATCCATTCATTGTTTTCATTTAGTTGCTCATCCATTTAATCAATGTTTACGAGTGGCTTTATCTTCCCAGTGTGATCACAGCATAAGACATAGAGTGTAATTTCAATATATAGATTTTTTTAAACCAGCCAAACTATACTATTTTGCTTAGACATGACTACATAGGCAGTAGACTTATACATGAAATAAACAAATAAAAATAAAAATAACTATCACAAAAGTCAAAGTGATTGTTACTTCCACGGAAGATGAAGGAAACATCATCAGGAAGGGACACACATATCTAGGGGAGGAAGATGTCTGTTTTTTTTTTTTTCCCTAAATATCTTGTTTTTTTTTTTAATTTTTATTTATTTATGATAGTCACAGAGAGAGAGAGAGAGGCAGAGACACAAGCAGAGGGAGAAGCAGGCTCCATGCACCGGGAGCCCGATGTGGGATTCGATCCCGGGTCTCCAGGATCGCGCCCTGGGCCAAAGGCAGGCGCCAAACCGCTGCGCCACCCAGGGATCCCAATATCTTGTTATTGATAGTTTAATTCTATCAATGTTAGAGAATATGTTTATGATTTCAGTCTTTTTAGGTTTTTTTTTCTTTTTAGTTTTATTGAGACTCCTAATATAACCTGTATGCATATGATTTGCTTTGGTGAGTGTTCCACATTCACCTGAAAAGAATATGTATTCTGAAACATTGGGTGAATTTGTTCTGTAATAACAGGTTATGTGATTAATACAACTGTTGTTCACATCTGTGTCTTCATGGATCTTTTGTGTCTTTCAGGTTTTAAGTGTTGTTAAAATCTATTATGATTGTGCAATTATCTGTTTTTTAATTGTATCAATTTTGCTTCATGTTTTGAAGGCCTGTTACTAGGTTATGTCATGTCCTCCCTAATAAATTGACCACTTTATTCTTAAAAAAAAAAAAAGCAGCCCATTCTTCTGCACTGTTCTTAGACTGCTTGACCCCTTGATACACAGAGAAAAGTGACTATGTAGATATGGACTAAAAACATGCTAGGTAGAGCAGAATAGTGGGATTTCTGCACTTGAAGCTACTAGCACTCTTACTATTCTCTCTCTCACCACTTAATATTTTATTATTAAAATAACCATCACACCTGTAAATCCAGGGAGACCTACACATTACAGAGCAGAGATAAGCAGCACTAACTACTCTGAAAATTAAAGCCATTTTCTTATCCTTATATACAAAGAACAACCATGGACCAGAAGGCATTGGAAGGATCCCTATGACTGCATACTTGCTACCTTGGAATTTTCTAACAAATAAATATTTCTCCTGGCATCCTTATTTAATATCATTGAATGGCATTTAATGTCATTTATTACTCATGTTTGATTAAAATCTGGTTCTTTGAGAACAGATGATCAGCCCTGTAGGTCTAACATCAGACTGTTAAGATTTTCAGAATAAGAAAATGAAGAGTAATGGAGGATAGTACATTTAAAAATTATATATTTTCCAAGAACTAAAGTAATACATGAGTAATCAGACTCAAATGGTCCACAGAAAGCTGAGGAGGATGAACTAGAAAACTCACTCCTGGACATTGCTTCATGATATTTCAGACCTCAAGTACAAAAAGAAAACTCTAGAAAATATTGAGAGAGAAACAAAACAACAGGCCACCCATCAAGAAATGCAAAATAGGTGACTTCAGACTGCTGGGCTTTTACCATAAAGTTGGCACAATGTCTTCAACATTTCTGAGAGATGACTTTGAACCTAGTAATGTCAGCTAAACCATCAGGTGAGTATGAGAGCAGAATAAGACATTATCAGGCATTCAAGGATCAAAGTTCCCCTTCCATAGGCCCTTCCTGAGGAAGCTACTTGAGCAAAGTAAGAGTAAAAAGATATAATGGAACACACATGGAAACTTAAAAAATTTCTTAGTAACAGCTGTGCAGAAGAAGGTGGCTGATCTGACTTAGAATGAGAAGCTGTGAGGCTCTAAGAAAAAGGACTTCAAGGAAAAGAAGAACATACATTCTACAATTAGACAGGGATGAAGAAATGAAGAATTAGAAACATCCCAAAACCTGCACAAAAGACTCAACTCAGTGATGAAGTGAGCTAAAATGAGGTATAATAGAAGCGATGAACAGCGAAGAAAGGGAAACTACTTGCCACAGACCTTGGGGCCATTTTTTTAGTAGTTAGCATTCACCAGAGGAGGTCAGTACATTCAACCAACAGAGGATCAAATGTAATCCCAGAGTAAATTTGGCCCTTCAGTGTATAAAATCCATGTGGACAAAATAGAGGACTTAAATATGGTTACCAATCATTTTAATACAAAAGTAGGACAACTCACAGAAGGTAGGAGAAACAGGGTGGAACCGTGGTAGGCAGGTCAGGGGTCCCAATACCCTTACATGTCAAGAGATACTATACAATTAATGGAACAAAAATATAGTTTTCAGTATATTATTTAAGGCTATAAATAAAACTCATAAAATAAAATATAATAAAAATAATTGGGTTGCCAGGGGCTGAGGTAGGGAATGCTTGCAAAGCAGCATGAGGGAACTTTATGGTGTGATACAAATATTCTGTATCTTTTTTTTTTTTTTTTTGGTGCCAGTTATATGACTGTTTAGGTTTGTCATAGTTCACAGAACGATACACCAAAAAATGGTGAACTTCACTGCATGTAAATTATAACTCAGTAAGGCCAGCAAGGGGGCAATGAGATCATATATGAACTAAATCCTCATCCATCTTAGTGGGGGAACTTAACAGGTAATATGTGAAGCTGATAAATCAACAAAAAGCAATTGATATAGGCATAGAATTAGCAAGGAAAATTACTACCACAAAAAACAGCTAAAAGTGCTGCACGAAAGCAACATTGGAGAAAGAGACTACTAGTCAGCTTTATAATCTTACTATTTACCTGTTTTACTTATTTATTGGCACCAGCACTTAAAAAAAATATGAGACATTTTTTAAAAATAAAAAAGCTTCCAGAGTAGCACAAAGAACTTCCATACACCCTTTACCCAATAACCTCCTTTATAGCAAAGGATCCAGTCCAGGCTCACGTTACACCCAGATGTTATCTGAGTGTAACTCAGTCTCACTGAGTCTTGAGTCTCACTCAATCACACTCAAGACAAGTCTTTTCTTTTCATGAGCTTGATGTCTTTGAGGATTACAGGCTGGTAATTTTGTTTTGTTCTTCAATTTGGGTTTGCCTAATGTTCCCCCACATTTAGACCCATGTTAAGTATTTTGGCCCAAATATCATTGAAGAGATGCTCTGTTCTGATTGTGTCCTAGTGAGTAGTACATGTGGTTGACTGCCATATTACTGCTGGTATTAACTAAAATAACATCTCCCAGATTTCGTACTGTAAAGTTGGATTTCTCCCTTTTATAATTAATAAGCATTTTGAGGTAGGATATTTTGAGACCCACTAAATCTTCAGAATGCTTTTTATCTGAATTGGTCATTACTATGGTTGCCAAATAGTAAATTTTTCTTTAGTGGATTCATAGATTCCTATTTATTCAGTGGATTATAATCTATTAGCATCATTATTGTTTTTTATTCTTAACTTGTTACTAAGTGTGGTCAGTGGGAGTCCCTTTTCTGGCTTCTGTATCATTCTGACATGCCCCTGTCATTCTTTGAGCATTTCCTTAGTTTCCAACATAATAGAATGTTCCAGGCTCATCTTGTTCTCCCCCTGCCTCAGACCTGGAAAAAGTCCCTCTTAGAAGAGGTTGGGATTCAGAAACCAAGCTTTGGGTATGCGGTGTGCTCTTTGCTACTAGAGTCTTGAAGCTGACAGGACCTCTCAATGGTCACAGCTAGGAACTATGTACATGTATATACATAAACATATAACATTTACACATATATCCTATATCTGAGTATATCAACAACCATGAGTTCATAGTGATAACTCCAATTCCATTCCAATACCAAAACTCACCTTAGCCTTTCTCTCTCTCTCTCTCTCTCTCTCTCTCTCTCTCTATATATATATATATATATATATATATACACATATCTGCCTCCTCTAAGAGTGAAAAATACTGGCTTTTGTTATCCTCAATATATTTACTTTTTTGTTTAATTCCTCTATCTGTATCCAGTCTTCTGAAGCTATTAGACTGCTACTCTACCTGCTATTCTGCCACTGCCAGAATCCTCCTTGGCCTGCATTATTTTGACTAAAAGTTTGAAAAGGAAAAATTAAATAGCCAAATACTATAAAAAGAACAAAAAAGTAAAATTTTGAGAATTTGTGTCAAGTAATATTCTTACTGCTCCAAAAATCAAGAGTAAACCCAGATCCATGGTTTCCCATTCCCCTCAACCACACCACAATTGTAATGTACTTCAAAGTTCGATCTGTTCTAGAAAAAAATGAGAAGTGCACAACTTAACTCTATTATTCCTCTAGTAATATCACATACTTCCTATAGTCTAAACACACACACACACACACACACACACACACACACACAGGCTCCCCACTTGATGCTCTGGGCACTTGGTAACTTGAGTTTACCATACAGGGAAAGTCTTTACCTGAAATGTCACAGTAAACTGTCTGCTGGTAGAGCTTGGCTTCCAAAGGATTAAAATACACCGTAATTTCAGCTGATGAATTAGGCCAGATGTCACCTTCCTGAAAACCAGGAAAGAATCATTGAAAAATAATGTGATAAAAAGGTGCCTGAGTGTCTCAGTCAGTTAAGTATCTGACTCTTGATTTTGGCTCAGGCCATGATTTCAGGGTTGTAAGATTGAGCCCCAAGTCGGGCTCCACACTAGCGCAGAGTTCGCTTGAGATTCTCTCTCTCTCCCTCCCTCTCTGCTTCTTCCCCTGCTTGGACACACACTCTATAAACAAACAAACAAACAAACAAACAAACAAACAAATAAATAAATAAAATCTTTAAAAACAAAAAAATCCCAATGTGATGAAAAGAAGGCACTGCTTTTAAATGTTGCTATTATTTTACAACTTCAGGAAATTTAAAGGAAATATATTTACAACAAATAAAAGCACTATTTTACTCAACAGATAGTAAATTTATGCTATTTGCTAAGAGATGGTACAATTTGGAAATGAGCTTCAAAGATATTTTAAGTGAGTTCATGAATATAGAATTACTAAAGGATGTTTAGAACATTTTTAATATTTGAGTATTCAGTGGACATTCATTGTATGCAAACAGATGGCCAGCACTGGGCTGCAGAGATGAAGAAAGGTGTGGTCTGAGATTGCATGGAATGCACATCATAATAGGATGATAAATATGTATTTAAATATTTTATAATATGTGTGAGAGATGCGGCACCTTATATACATACAGGGTCCAGATGGGCTTACTCTTGAGGTGATAGCATGAAATACTCTATTCTGTGAAGACATAGCAATGGCCCAAGGCAAAACAATGTCCAGATCAAATATTGATTCTAATCTCTTGTGATATTTCTTGTTTTAATGCAAGCCACTCAAAAGTCATAGTAAAGAAACTGAGCTTTGAAATTATAATACAACATGCCACATATGAAAATCCCCTTGAGGTATTCTTTGAAAAATATTTTTGTATTAACCATGTAACCTGGAACCTCTTCATTAATTTTTCAGGGCTATAAAAGATTAGTAGCACCTGCCTCAAAGGGTTTCCCACCTGAGGTCTGACAAAGTCATGCAGGTCACATGCTTTGCCCCATGCTTGGTACAGAGTAAGAGCTCATTAAATAACTGTTTAGTATAATTGATGCTATTTTTATGCCACCTAGAAAAAATAAGATGAAATTATTGAAAAAACTGGGGAAGAAAAAAGCATGTATTTTTCAATGATTTTTATAAGTAGACCAAGTAGGGCATAAGTGATAATCACATCCAAAGATCTACATTCCCCTGGTGGGTTTAGATACGCTTTGTTTGGGGGTGTAGAATGGACACAGATAACCATTTTATCTAAACCAACTGACTAAAGGAGCTACCTTGGATCCCAAGAAAACCTATGCTAGAAAGTCTCACCAGGACAGGAGGAAGTGGCCCTAAGGATATACTGGAAATCAGACAAGCTCAGTACTTGGGGGAAAATTCAAGCATCTTATAGTTTGGGGTGAGCCAGACCACTTTCAAAAGCATTATCCCAGCAAAAGAGTCCAAGGTCCATATGCATACAAGAAGGCAACACACTTAAGTTCTATCCCAGAAGCATTCCGGGACACCCCATCTGATGATCATCTGATGATCAGAACTGGTAGGTTGGAAAATGGTAGGAAGACAACATTCCAGAGGTGACCAGAATCTCCCCAGAGAAGGGAGTACTGATGATTGGATGTGATACAGAAGAGGATCATCTGATACAGAGGCTCCCAGAGACTGAGAAGCCCTTCTGCTTCAGACGGAATCTGAGTCCATAGGGTTCAGCCTGAGTGAATGGGACCATGGGCTCAGTGCTTTCTTATCCTGGGCTGTGATGGTTTTACTGTGCTTGCAACATCTGTTAGTAAATTGTAGCTTTTACTGAGCCCTGGAAGAAAATTCAAGGACAAATCCTATCCTAAAACCCTCTCCTGGGCTTGTCGCAGGTAATGTGCATTTAGAGGACTATGTCTATCTATAAAAACAGAAGTGTGGTCATTCGGTTTCCTCTCACAGAGGGATGTTTCAATATTAGGTCATTTGAAGGAGTTAGGAACATGTAGAAGGACAGTTATTTTTCAGTTGGTATTAAAATAAAAGTGGAGCAAAAACTCCACTTTTCTATTTCTTTGGAGCAAAAACTCAACATAGCACTTCCTAGCAAGTCGAAGAAAATAAACCTCAGAAACAGGTGATCAGCCTAAGCTGACCCCACTTTCACTTACATTGCTCTGAAACATTTCATATTACTTCTCCAACCCTCCTGAGATTAGCTTCCATGTCACTTGAGTCTCCGAAAAAAATGTTCCCTTCATTATTGCTTGGTTTTAAAGTCTCTTTCTGGAAACCAAAACATTCAGAATTTTCCCTGGCCCACTCTACCATCAATATCCTTTCTTCTAAGTCCTCTAAAAGCAGCCTCATCACACAGAAACCCTGCTGTTCTGCTTGTCTTCCACATATGACCCCTCTCCCATCACTGTCTATTCTGTTCCAAATGAGAGATTGAGTCTATAGGATATGATCTGTAAGTGACCATGTTTTGTTTGCTGAAAATAATTGTCAAGCTGGCCTTCAGTAATGCTATAATTATGTTCCTTTGTGGTCTTATTATTTTGTCTTTATCCTCAGATCCATAGCTGCATTTCACTTATCAATCAAGTGGCCTTCTAGAAGGATTCAGCTTTGAATTGAATTGAGTTCAAATTGTACTTTGAATTTGGATCAACTTTTCAGGTCTAAAGCTAACTCTCACGTTGTAGCTTTTACTCAAATGTTAAATGTCTCTGGAAATGGAACTTCATGTCTCGTTCTAGAACAAGAACAACCAACCAAGTGACCTAATGGATATAGTTCCGAGACTTTCAGTAAGATGTCTATGAACACACTGCCACTAGTTCATAACAGGTGATTGACACCATCATGAGAAAAGTATCCTTTTAAAATTATCTTCCAAAAAAAACTTACATTGATGATGACTAAAGGGACTCTTTTAAAAATCTCCCTTGAAAATCCTTAAATGAAAAATATTTTAAAAATCATCTTCCTTCCCACCTATCACCCATCTCCTTCTCTCCCTCCTTTCTTTCCTACCTCCCTCCATAGTTGCCTCCCTCCCTCCCTTCCAATTTTAGTATATGTGCTGCCAAAGCGAGCACCCTCCCTCCCTTCCAATGAAGGATTATTTGTGAATTTTGCAAAATCAGAACCCAATGCAAGAACGGAGTTACATATAGGTTTAATCACTTCGTTTATCTGGAAAGTAGTTTACAGTATGACTCAATGCTTACACTGGTCACATAAAATAGTTGCATTTTAATCTCCAGCTTAAATTTAGAAGAGTGACTTAAACATTTGCTACTCAAATATTATACTTTCTAATCATACTCCCTAATCTGATGAGACTGAATCACATCTAACACTACATCATAATATTGGCAACCATTAACCCAGAGCTCATGTTCCCAGCACTGTGTTAAGTGCTGATACACATTATCTATCTTAAACTTTACAACCTTGTGAAGTATTATCCCCACTTTAAAGATGAGACAACCAAGGCAAACAGAAGTTAAGTATCTCACCCAAGACCACACCAACTGTTAAGTGGCAGAGCTAGGATTTTGGAATATATTTTTAATTTCCTGAACCCGCCTGCAATTATAAAAGGCCAGGCCTCACCTTTCTCACATTGTAAACAAAATGGCAGAAGATCTCTAAAAACACTACAACTGGTAATCAGGCTTAGATGAGGCCAGCATGACTTGGTGTTCCCATCTGGTGAACAAAGCAGGAGGCACTGTATGCTCATATGTTCAGGTACCTTGGAAGGTGACTGACTCACAGGGGGTTCTTTTGGATGATACAGTCAATATTAGTATGTTGCAGCTCTTGAGAAATGCACTGGAAGATTTTTATAAAGCTATCCTGGTTGGGTCGGGGTGCAGTCAGCTCAGAACAAGGTCAGTGAAAAACTATTTCAAAGCAGCTGTATAATGTGTGATGAATTCTATCATGTTCCACCAAAATGGAAAAAATCCTGACTACGTAAACAGATATTTTCAGCTGTGTTATCATATTTAAGGAAAAATTTTAAAATTTCTCTTGAGGAAATAAAAAAATCTTTTTTTTTTTTTTTTAGGGTTGCTGTTGTGGTTTGTTTTGTTTTGTTTTTTGAGAGAGAGAGAGAGAGAGAGGGAGAATGAGCAGTGGGGAGAGGCAAAGGGGGAGAGAGAGAGAAATAGAGAAGCAGACTCCCTTCTCAACACCCTCCCTTCCTGTCTTCTCAACAGGAAGTCTAATACGGGGCTCGATCCCAGGACCTGGAGATTGTGGCCTGAGCTGAAGGCAGAGGCCACCCAGAATGCCCCCCAAAATATCTTCTTAATAAAATTTCTATCAATCAATTAAAAAAAAGAAGCACTGATAAAAAACCACATCTGAGTCACCCCCTGAGATTGCTCTTCCAGAATCTGTCAGAGCAGTGAGAGAAATTACGGCTCCCCTCATAATCACTCAGGCCAAGCTGAAGTTGTCTTAAAGAGAAATAAGTGGGGGAGAAATGGAAATTGATATATTAAAGGTAAACTTCCCTAATCATCCTTGAGAGAAGAGATTGAGTTGGCACATGACATATCAGGAGACTTTCTACTCCAATGTAATTCCTGGGACAAAACACTGTGATTTTAGTAATATTTTTAGCAAAGTTTTTATTCTCAAAATAATGGCCAGTAAAGTTTCTAAAAGAGGGGTCTAAGATATGGTCATCTGTCAGAGCAAGTTTCACTAAAGGTATGTCCTGTTTTCAGAGAGATACCCCAACCCACATGCACGGCAAATTCCACTGGGGTTTTCTAGGAGCTGAGGCAGTTGTGGGTGATGTTCATTCACATCCTTCTCTGCAGAGAAGAGATTAGTGTCTCTTTCAACACTGAAGGCTTTATTTATTAATTTATTAATTTATTAATTTATTTAATGAGCCATGAGGAGCTCTGCTGTTTCTAAGACTTCCTCCAGGCCTCCCTCCACCTACAACGGTCCTCCAGTCCAATAGTGGATGTACCAGCACAACTGGAAGAGGTTTGCCTGAGTGCAAGGATGGGAGAGGATGAAGAATAATAAAGGGGGGGGGGCTGAAGGATGGAAAACTGTGCTGCCAGAAGAGCTGTGACTTGTCAAGGACAGTTTGCTCTCAGCAGATTCCTGTCCTCTTTTCTCCCTTCTGGTGTCCATTTCCGAGGAGTCAGCTCCCATATGTTTGCAATGTGACTCACGACTAATGGTACAAGAAGTGGAGGGGTTTGCAGTAAAAAGTTAGATCTTTCCTCTTTGGTAGCTATCTGGGCTTCCACCCAACCTGGTTCTGCTGAGCCTACATGCTATGCCGATTTGGGGAAAATAAAGCAAACTAAATTTGAGCTGTGCTTTCAGCCTGAATTGCTGAACCGCATGTTTTCTATGGGCTTAGATGACGACAAAGCATGGTTTACGATTACTTACATGGTAATAAAGAAATGATCAAGTTTCCCTCCCTTTTTGAGGCTTAGTTAAATTAAGCTAAAGCTTCCCTAGGGATATGGATGAAGTTTTCTTTGATGGAAAAGACATTTTCCAACAGAAGTAGAAATGTTTTCCCTGTTCCCTGATATCAGCAGTCAGTTAGGATCAGTTTGGGCAAATACCTTTTCATTCCCAGGTCTTTCTTTTTGAGAAAATATCAAGTGCTCAACATTCAGAAAATTGCTGCATCTTAAAAGTGCAACCTGAGCCAGTAGTACCAGAGTCCAGAAGCAAGGCTAGCACATCTGTGCTGTGATTTCTCAGAGGACTCCTGGACACCCATGGAAATTGAAAGCTTAATTCTCTTTTTGCCCTGTGATGTTCTTCTGCCTCGCGATTCTCAGATTTGTGGTTTTGTCTTTGAATCTCTCTCACTCATGGTACCCAAGAGACCTAAGCAGAGGATATAACATAATGAGACTGTCAAAATTCTGTATAGCCAGAGTCCATCTAGTAAAATAGAATATTATATTTCTGAAAATACTCAATTCCACTTGCTTTTCTGGAAGGCACAAAACATGCATAATAGACTTAGTTTTGTCATTTTTTCCCCCAAAGTGGTGGAAAAAACTATACAGACGCAGATAGCCTGGGAAATAATCAGTATTCTATAGAACCCAGTAACTTCTCTACGGAAGGCATAAGTGGAAAATTTCAGGCTAATATTCTAAGACATTATCAAAAGAATTGACATGAGGAACTTGATATAAATAGTAGTATACACCACATGCACTAATGACTAGAATGACAATCATTGCTATCACTAGAATATCAATAAATTACCAAGTAAAGATTTAAAAAAAAATCCTTCCAGCCTTCTATCCTGTATCTGCCCTGATGGTCACTCCGGGTCCTCATCTACCCGCCCCCCCCCCTTTTTTTTTACCAGTGAACACCCTTCAGGTCTCTCAAAAGACAAATTACCACCTCTGCATTCTGAGGCCATATCAGTACCCAAGACATACTCCAGCATAACTCAAGGTTTGGATAACAAACTCTATGGCAATGTTATACAACAGGCATATTGAGAACAAAGTGAGGCAAGACAATGGAACTACCCAGTGGTCAAGTGGTGAACAGGTGGTAGAGGAGACTAGGAACTTGCAGTTCTAGAGTTTGGGTCAGCATTGAGTTAAACTACTTCTCACATGATCAAATTAATAAAATTTTACTAAATTCAAACTCATCACTACCTCTAGGCATTTAAGAGACAGCGACTGATTGGGATCTTAAAGCTACTTGTTTCAAATTATGGGAACAATATTCCCATAAAACATTCATTATGTGCGGAACACAGTAAGGGCTAAACTATCCTTGGTTTTAGGTGATGCATTGAAGAACCAAGATATTTAGATGTGTGTCAGAGAAAATAAGCATATAATTTCTTATTCTTTTTAAGATTTTATTTATTTATTCATGAGAGAATAAATAGAGAGAGAGGTAGAGACACAGGCAGAGGGAGAAGCAGACTCCATGCAGGGAGCCCCATGTGGTGGGACTCAATCCCGGGTCTCCAGGATCACATGTCTCCAGGATCATGTGGGGGAGCCGAAGGCAGTGCTAAACCACTGAGCCACCCAGGCTGCGGTCCTTTCTTATTTCTTTTCAGACTCTAAAGTAACAGGTATTTTTCAAGTTTACCTCATTTGAAGACAGTGTCCTTCCTTAGTGGATACAGAGGCTGAAGAGGCCATCAGAAAGCAAGGTGGTCTCTAAGCCCCTGCATCCACCTTTTATATTTATTTTTTTGGACAGGGTAACCATTAGCAATTGATTGTTAGATCAGAAGGTGACAACTGCTTGGTTTTAATCTTCCCTGATTCTACTGTGAACTCCACTTATATCAAGAAGCTAATTAAAAGGGATCACATCCTAATAAAAAAAAATAATTGATGATGCATAGAAAGTAAATAGTGATGATGTGGCATAGCTGATCTAATACAGGAGTAAGATTCAGAAGAGTACTTCAGGAGAAAATGGTGATAAAGCTGCCAGAATAGGATAGAAAGACATGTAAGATACGCTGATGTGCTCTCAGCTGTGGTTCTCTTAGCCATCCTTCTCTGTGAATCTATAGCCTCTCCTCTCTCTGCAGGGACCCCAAAGGTGAGCATCTGGGGGCTGTCTAGGACTGTCCACAATTTTTCTAGTTTGCTCTGCTCTTACAATCTCCATCTTCTTTGCATGCCTTCAATGAAGATTTTTTTTTAAAGATTTTATTTATTTATTCACGAGAGACACACAGAGAGAGGCAGAGACACAGGCAGAGGGAGAAGCAGGCAGGACTTGATCCCAGGATGCAGGATCACAACCTGAGCTAAAGGCAGACACTCAAACACTAAGCCACCCAGGTGCCCTTAAAAAGAATATTCTTACACAAGAGATATTAATCCTAAAATCATAGACTGTGGAGCCAGACTGCTTGGGTCCAAATCTGACCTCTGCCAGTTACTAGGTCTGTGAATTTGAGCAAAGCTGCTTTAGCCTTCCTAGACTTCAGTTTCTCCATCTGTAAAATAGGGGTGATAATAGTCACTTCCTCTTTTTAAGAGGATGAAATAAGTTAATATTTAAGTGATGTGTCCAGAGCAGTGCCTGCCATGGTATACAGTTTGTAAATGCCAATTACTACTATAATGAATCCCTTTATGATAAAAACGATGCTCAAGTATTCAGCAGTCTCAAATTTAGACAAGAGGCAGAGGGAGAAGCAGGCTCCCCACCGGGAGCCCGATGGGAGACTCAATCCTGGGACTCTGGGATTACGCCCTGACCTGAAGGCAGACACACAACCACTGAGCCATGCAGGCATCCCAAGATTTCTATATAATACAAATCTTGCTTCCACTTCTGATTCTTCTCCTACATTATTTATTAGTAAAATTCCAAAACTTCCTGGACATCTATTATCATCTCAAATTCAACAGATTCAGAACCAGATTCATCATCATCAACTGACTTCCCTCCCTCCTTCCCTTTCCTTCCTTCTTTCCTTCCTTTCTCCCTCCCTCCCTCCTCCCTCCTTCCATCCTCCATTTATTGGCACTGCAGTAGACCTGGGGCATAGATAAGGCTAAGGCACTCCTTGACTTTAAGGAGCTCAGAGTTTGTTCCCAAATTGGAGAATCAAAATTTATGAGTCAAAAAGGATCTAAGTGTCCTACCTCAACATCCTAACTTTGTGTACAAGGTAACCAAAGCCAAGAGAGATCAAATGTCTTGTTTAAGGTAACATGTGCTATTGGCAAAGCCTGGAGTTAAACCCAAGATTCCTGATTTGATAATTTCCATCAAAAATGTCATAATTCTCCTAGCCACTCTAGTTCAGATCTGAGGAGACACGGGATTCCTTACCATGTCTTACCCTCAACAATGATTCAAAAGGCACTTTTATATCTTTCTTTTGAACATTTCTCACATTCCCCCATTTCCTTTGCTTTCCAACTACCAGCAGGCTGACCATCTAGGTTAGCATGACCTTCACACATTACCCTGAACTTGCCTGCAGAGATGTTCAGTCTCCCCGGTACTCGCGGCACTAGCACATGTCCCCTACCTGACCTGCACTACCCTCCCACCTCCAGTCCACCCTCCTCCAAATTGACCCACACATGGCTACCAAGATATTTCTAAAACACCTATACATGTCATGCTTCTGCTTCAATCCCTACAGTGAGGCTCCAATATACTGGACATGCTGTGTGGGAGAAGGGGTTGTGGTTATGGGGAAATACTGCTTGCACTCTATCCCCTGAAGAATCATTTCCTCTTGAACTAGTATTTCCCAAACTTATTTGACCACAGAACTTCCTTATTCCAAAGAACACACATTATCACCCCTCAGATCCAGTATTTGCAGAAACACATGTGGGAAGCAGTAGCCTACAGGCTAGAGTTCAACAGATTGGCCATGCAGGCCAGACTTCCTCTCTTCTCCTTCCCATCCTTCCATGACTGCTTGCTCCAGCAAAACTGGTTCATTCATTGCTATTGAATACTGTATACTCACAATTTCTCGAACTGGAGGTATTCTTCTTCCTTTCCACTTACCCTTCCTCCAAAATTCAGTTCAGGTCTCACCTCTTTATAAATCCCTTCCCAATTCTCTCATCCAAAACTACTGTAGCATTTATTTACTTGTACTAGAAAACCAAAATCTCAACAGTAGAAAATATGCATAGCTCACATTTCTATCAAGAAGCTAATGAAATGGCAAAATTTTGCCTATCAAATAACTTCAAATTAATTTATAAGGTAAGATTATATTCCATTCACAAGAAACACATTTCTATAAAACTATCAGGATCTTGAAGGAGGGGGAATAAAAGGAGATTTAACATCAATAAATAATTCACTATTACTGACACTGAGTTTGGCTGTTCTGACCAGAATAACTTTAGGAACATACTAGCTAAGTTCAATGCCTTCATTTTCATTTTGCAAAATTGTCAAGAACCAGCTAATGAATACTATCATGAGAAAAAAGTGAACAGTGCACAGAAAAAAACAAAATCATTACAGATGCCATAAATACCACTTATACTCTGAATATTATCCCCTTCCTGTTTCCAGTGACTTTTCACAGGATACAAACAAAATTAGTCTCATTATTTAAAAGATACCATTCTATATATCCTTATTTTAAAAATCTTTTCTTTCTAATGGTGAGAATATGCCTTGTGATAATAACACACAGTTCAGCTCCTATCTAAAATTCAAAAGCAAACATATTAAATGTCCATTTTAATACATATGTATCACTACAATCTCCATAAGAAGCTTCAAGTTATGGAAGAACTCATGAAGAGAAGGAGAGCTGAGGTAACCCTAGTCTACTTCCTCAATTGAAAATATACCAAAAATCACCTGTGGGCCTCCCACCTCCTCCTGGCCACCAATGTTTACCATTCTAGAGCCATTCATTCCCAAAAGGCTATAACAAACAGGACAGCAGTTATCGGCCTGGATCTACAATACTAGCCGGGATGAATCTTGGACTGCCGATACTCTGGACCTTACCAGTGTGTCTAACATTACCATGATTGATTGCTCCTTCTTGTCTCTGTCCAGCTCAGCCTTTGCTTGCTTAGACTTATAATGCCTTCCTAATGTTTTTTAACATCTTCTGGTTTGACCTATTATCACAGGGACCTGTCCTGTATTTCCAAGACTATATGTTCATCTTGTTTTAACCTCTTGCTGGTCTAGCCCATCATACCTGAAGATTCCTTTGCTCAGCTGTGCCCTGGACAGTCTTCTGAGGTGAGAGGAGATTTAGCCTCAAGCCATACATCCCAGATGAGACCTTTACTTCAAACAAACTGGTCCATTCATGGAGCCTTGAATTATCCCTGCCATACACATTCCCCATTTTGTTTTTCCAAAGTCCTGTCCTGTAAGACCTAGTTCAAGGCTCTGCTCCCAAGAAACCTTCCCTAATTTGGCCTATGGTAATCACCTCAACCTCTGAGCTAGCATACAGACTGTCTTCACCAGAGATTCATACAGCAGGTTTGCAAAACAATAGTCCCAAAGCATGTCTCCAAGGAGAAGGCTCTCTCTTGGAAATTATGATGTACATTATCATATTGAAAACTTAGACATCTTACAGCAAAGAAACTTTTCAAACAATATTGAACCCCCTGTTTCTTTTTCTTTTTTAAGATTTATTCATGAGAGACATAGAAAGAGAGGCAGAGACATAGGCAGAGGGAGAGCAGGCTCCAGGACCCTGGGACCATAACCTGAGCCAAAGGCAGACACTCAACCACTGAGCTACCCAGGTGCTCCTGAATACCCTATTTCTGAAACTCATTTAGCTATGGAATCCCTTTTCTATCTTCCAACCTCCAAAAACAATTTGGAAGGGGTGCATGGGTGGCTCAGTCAGTTGGGCACCCGACTCTTGATTTCAGCTCAGGTCATGATCTCAGGGTCATGGGATCAAGTCCCACATGAGGCTCCATGCTCAGTGCAGAGTCTGTTTGATCCCCTTCTCCCTCCCCACTGCTTGTACTCTATCTCTCTCAATCTGTAGATTGAATAAGTGAATAAAATCTTTAAAAAACAACAATTTGGAAGTGCAGACATTAAGAAAAAAATGCACCCACAAGCCAGTGACATTTCCCACTAGTGATCCTGCATTCTAATGTGTCCATGTGCCATATCTTCTCTCCAAATGGTTTTAATAGTAACAATCCAACAGCTCTGATTAGCTTTGGGCTTTCTCAACTTTTATTTTTAGCAAGAAAGAAAGAAAGCGTGCATGAGCAGAGAGGGAGGGGCAAAAGGAGAGGGAGAAAGAGAATCTTAAACAGGCTTTATGCCCAGTGTGGAGCCCAATGCAGAGCCCAACACAAGGCTTGATGCAGGGCTGGATCTCACAATTGTGAGATCATGATCTGAGACAAAATCAAGAGTCAGACACCTAACTGACTGAGCCACCCAAGTACCTCAAGGCTTTCTCAACTTCTACTGCTATTTTTACTCTTATATCCCTGTATGCTTGATAGGTATAAGGTCATGCACAGTGCCTAGCACATAGTAAATATAGAAGATTCTAGCCACTTTCATTTTGAAGCAGTAGGGAATGTGGTCAAGAGCTAGGTCTGTGAAATTAGACCCACCCTGTTCTAAGTCTGGCTCCGCCCTTACCAGTGAGGTTGAGGACTATGTCTCTTTTGTTCACTCATGCCTTGTACAACACATAGTGCCTACTACAGGACATAGAGTTAATAAGTATTTATTGAGTTAATTAAGGACAAAGGAACTCTCAACTCGAGTTATTTTGCCCACCAGGGGGACATTTGTGATGGCTGGAGACAGTTTGGGCTGTCACAATTAGCATCTGTTGGGTAAAGGTCAGAGAGGCTATTAAACATCCTACAATGTACAGGACAAGGAATTATCTAGCTCCAAAGGTCAACAGTGCAAAGGCTGAGAAAACCTGCCCCAGAGTCAGATTGGTCAGGGATACATTTCTAAATATGGACCCTGCTTGGCTCGGAGCAAGTTACTGAATTTTTCTAAGTCATAATTTCCTCATCTATAGCATGCAGGACTGATAATATCTTATAAGTTTTTTTTTTTTTTATCTTATGAGGTTGTTGTAAGATAACATAAACACAAATGAGATAAGTTGAGTAATGCACATGAGATGTTTAACACAGCAATTGCTGGGTAGAGAAAGTAAGATCTTTGAGCATTCTTACCATTAGCCTTCATTCACTGTCTCATAATGATATGAGGCTTTCAGCTTAAATCTTTATGTTCTCAGAATTCACTATCAATCCCAAAGTGAGTACTTTAATCAAAATAAGCCCTGCACCCCCACTTATGTTTACTGTATAATCAGATTTTATTTCCATGCTCACCAGGGGCTCAATGGTGAAAATGTTACTCAAGAAGAGCATGCTGTCTGCCTGAACCAGCCTCCTCTGATTCTCAAAGGTGCGGGAGAGAATGGAAAGACGTTCTCGGAGTGAAGGATCAATAATGCACTCTTCAAGAAACTCATCGGTCTCATTCTTTTCCTCTTTGCTCAGATCATCACAGACCCTGAAGAAAATACAGCAAATGTGAGACTCATTTTGGTACTCCCATGAATATTGTAAAGGGCTCCCCTCCAGTCCATCTGCCTGGAAATGGTCTCACCCTTCACCCTGGGGTGGTCCTTTTGTGCCCTATGTCGGTAACATATTGAGCTAAGTGACCTTGGACTTTAACCTCTCAGGAGCATCAGTTTGCTCATCATTATTCACTTGCTCTAACAAGCCCTCCTGGGCTTCCTGTTCTACTCAATGACCATTTGTTTACTCCTGAGCCGTTATGTATATTTAGTCAAATATTTTCTTTCAGATAATTATGTTTCCCAGACTGCTTTTTATATATTTAATATCTACCCTGCCTTTCACATGTGAAAAATTATTTTATTTCTTTTTAAACTTGCTTAGCTGTTAGTTACCTAGAGAACAGGCTCTGAAAGCAGCAAGGACTAGACTTGGATATTGATTTCTGCTACCATTTACTAGCTCTATGACTTTGGAGGTTCCTGAATTCCTCCCAGCCTCAATGCCTTCACCTACACAATAGAGGTAATAGGAGCTCCTCCATCATAAAGATGTGTTGAGGATAAAACATCATCAAGGACCTGGTACAGTTCCTGGGACAGAACAGGTACTCAATAAATACCATTTTCTCCCCAGGGTCAATCATAGGCAACTACCAAGCTGTAAAGCTTATAAAATGCTCAAATCACACTTAAAGACACCTCCTTTTTTCTCTCCTTCTAGCTTTTAATATCATGATAAGTCAAAAAAGCAGCCTTCCCCCAACCCTCTCCTCATTGTTCTCACAAAACTGTGTTCACACTACTCCTAGTACGTGTTAGTTACTTCATCTGCACTTCGAAGACTAGATTTTATCTCTTTCCAGGACATAGAACCATTTTCCCAGCATTTTGCTGGTATTGCCAATGGTGAGAGACAATTTATTCAGCTAAGTGAGTGCTCAGTAAGAACATGAGTCACTGAATTCCTGTCTCAGCCCCAACTACTTTCTAAACGACTTCAAGCAGACTGTATGTTCAGCAATGCCAAACAGCTCTTTTTAATAACTTTAGTATGCAGGGTCCCTTGGTCACAGAGCACAAAGAAGTCAAAGAAATGGGTTCAATGTGTTCTGGTCCCATGAAGAAAGCACCCTGTGCTTCCTTTCCATGGCTAGCTGGAAAGCAGTGTCCAAGGTAACCAGAAGAGCAGTCCTTCTACACTGCTGGGCAGAGCTGGACAAATTAAAGAGAAATCAGTCCACAGAAAGAAAGGAAGTCACTTACTCCTGTGAGTGGATTTTATACCTACTTTTGGGAAAATATCCTGAAGAAACAGTCATGGATATGAACAGTAACACAGCCAGAAAGATGTTTATCAAAGTGCTAGCAATAATACTAACAGATGTGGGTAAATTTGATAGGAGAGATCAAAGGATTGGTTAAACACATAATAGGAATCACAAACATTACATTTCTCTAGGGGGTTATAGTGTGGAAATAATACATCTTATATGGACCAAGGATGATAATGCTGCATGAACTGATGAGCATGATTTTACTCAAATCTTACAAGAGAAAACAAAAGAGAATAAAACAAAAATTCCCAAAAGGTCTTCTCCTACATTGCTATGACTCACGAGTCACTCACAGCCACATGATGTGAAGCGGGTCATAATGTATCATCCTCTTTGCCCTCTGATTAGAGAACTGGGCTGTGGCTGAGTCTAAGAAGGGAAAGTGAAACACCTTGAACTGAACTGTGAACTGAACTGAGTCCAGCAAGACTTCTATAAACCTCAGTCGATTGTTTGGCCATCTAGTCCTCCTGATACCTATTGTCTCCTATGTTCAGAGGTGCTTCTGTTTTACAGAGGAGGAAACCTCTCATCAGAGAACATAACAACACACTAGCCTTTTCTCTCAGTAAAACCATGGATTTAAGTCATTTTATAAATGGTCAGGCAACAAATACAGTCCAGCCTATGGACTACAATGAATGGGAAAGCCTTGTGTCTCAGTAATGAAACAGTAATGCTCCCTCATAATGAGGTGCTAGAGACCCTGTTCCTTGCAGCACCCCCAAGAAGTGTAACTGGATGCTGAGGAGATTAAAAACTAAAAGCTTTGGCTTTCCAGAAAGAAATACTCTCATGTACACACTTGGCATGGAAAAGATGAAGTCATCCATCTTCAAATGGACCGTGTGAACCTGGACATCGAGCAACTTTGTAATGACTATTATAAACTGAAGACTAGGTCCTCCTTCCTGTTTACCAAGTACCACTCAAGTCTTCAGATTCCTCAGTGACCTTAGGGAAGAGATGAGGCCCCCAAACACAAGTAAGATTAAATTTATTATTAGCCAGGTGGTAAGCTCAAAGCCCAAATGAAATTGATCTATCCAGAGAAACATGTCCTTTCCTGCACCTGAATGTTGTGAAATAAATCCATGCTGACAACCTTGTGGAGGTTCCATTGAGGATTCTGAGAGTTCTTGTATAAAACAAATCTAGAATTAGAGCCAAATGCTACTGAAACAATGGCCATGACTTTCATGGAGAAATGGGGAGCAAAAATCCTCAAGAGCCCATGCCAAGTCTCTGAATCTAATAAATTGTGATAAGAATGAGTATGAAAGAATCTTGTAGGATGTTTTATAATCCCTTAGGACAAGAGAGAGGAAGTAGAGAGAGATGAATGCAGCTTCTATTTCTGAAGAGATTAATTTCTCTGCAAGTCCCAGAAAAAAAGTCAACAAAGAAAAAGACCCAAAAGATAATTTTTTTAAAGCTCCCTATATCTCATTCTGAAGGCTTTTAAAAAATGAAAAAATAAAAACAAAATTTTTCAAAGCCCAAAACTTCTTCTCAGGGGGAGTAACATCTTCATTGTCAGAGTCTAGAGCCTGGGATTAGCCTAAGGTTCTCAAATATGAACATATGTCCTAATGTTGGTACCAACATGTTTTGGTTTGGTAGGTAAAGAGGAAGTCATCCTTCTTGGAATGGAAATAATAATTGCCAGAAAGGAATAGGATTTCCTATTTTTGATTAGGGCTAGAATTCCTCCACAGAGAGAATAGATACCCAAGCCTTGACCCAAGTCACATCATAAAGAGGCTAGAGGAATGAGGTGACTGCGTGGCACAGTCAGTTCAGTGTCTGACTCTTAGTTTCAGCTCAGGTCATGATCTTGGGGTCCTGAGATTGAACTTCAAGTCGACTCTGCTCTCAGTGTGGAGTCTGCCTGAGACTCTTTTCTCCCTCTCCCTCTGCCTCCCTACTCATTCTCTCTCTTTCTTTAAATAAATAAATAAATAAATAAATAAATAAATAAATAAATAAATCTATCTTTAAGAAAAAAATAAGATTCTGATGGCCAGAAACCACAATGACTAGAATAGGGTCTTGAGGGTATCCATTAAAGTGATTAGCATTTTCAACATGCTCATTGAGCAACTTTTAGATCCTGTAAGATGAATGCCTTAGGACAACCTTTAAGCCATATTATAACTGGACAGCAGTGGGCAGACTCTTGAGTATCACCTAAAAATCTTCACTGAAGTCTTTTATTTTTATTTTTAATTTTTAAAGATTTATTTGTTCATGAGACACAGAGAGAGAGGCAGAGACATAGGCAGAGGGAGAAGCAGGCTCCATTCAGGGAGCCCAGTGTGGGACCCAATCCCGGATCCCAGGATCATGCCCTGATCCAAAGGCAGATGCTCAACTGCTGAGCCACCCAGGTGTCCCTACACTGAAGTTTTAAATTTTAGGTCCTTGGGGAGCTGAAAATGGAAACTTTTCCTCTCAAAGTGTACATGAGCCCATTTAGAACAGATCCTCTCTGCTCCAAGTTGAAGACCAAACTAAATGTTCAGGAAAGAGCAAACCTGTCTGTATTTGTCTTGCTTTTCAAGAGAATGGGCATTCCATGGTTAGTTATGTCCAGGACAAAAATTCATGACTAATAACATGAACTTCAATTTTAAAAATACATTAAAAAAGGGAAAGTTATGGCATGCTTGGGGATATATCAAGGAACAAGAAAGGCATAAGACGGAAAAGATATCCTCACCAAACAAGAAACTGGGCATAAATGGCCTATTTACCCTCTAACTCTATTTCCCCTCTTGCCCTGACCATCTGACCCTAGGAAAGGGGCAAGGAGAAGGTAAAGAACAGCATATTCAATAACCTCTTCACTTAAATCAACCAATACAGTTTGGAGAAACAGGAGTTGTGTTGCCATGTGTCACCAAAAGTGAAAATGGACGTATTCTTATTTGGTCATCTGAAGCCACTTTTCAAGTTCATTGTTTAATGGAGGAGCATCAATGATCAAAGTAGGCTTCCAATCACCATTATGAAAACGCTATTCCACATTATTCCTTTGCTACAAAAAATTTGCTAGAGGAACTAATAGAGCAAGAAAGATAGCAAAAGAAGGACAACACAAGAGAAAAGGAAGAATAAGCCTCAGGATGATATGAAAGAGATAAGGGGTATGAATACTGAGGGTAGTAAAGTAAAGGAAAAAAAGAAAGAATGTCCATTCATGCATAGTTAAAAATATATTCTCTATTCCTGGAACTCTGATAATAATTGGTTTAAGTTTTTCTTGAGTTTCACTGTTGAAATTGACTTCCTTAAACACTTTTTGGACATTGGCGTGGCATCAGTCATGTCTTATACATGTAGTCAAACGCACATAGCTGAAGGTAAAGCTGGCTTTCCTACTGATAGTGTATACCTATTCTCCCTAAAAGATTATGCCCACAGGCCAAGCAGGATATTGAAACACTATTTACTAGAGTTTCTTCATTTGTACCTGCTTTCCCATTTTATCTTTAAGTATGCCTGGACCATTTTGATTGTTGGTACACTCACGAAAGAGGGAATCAGGATAAATGAAGGAGTAGATGAGCAGTTTCCTCTTGCCTTTTTGAACCACTGGTATTTCTATACTATGAGGCAAACTGAAGTTTTTAGGCAGGAAAGACTTTTCTTTTCCCACTTTTTAAAGATGGCACAGTGGTAATCCAGTGATTAAAGCTCATTGTCTGAATGATAAAGCTTCTGGTCCACTGTGTCCTGCCATTGTCACAGCTCCTTCTGATTCAATTAGGGACAGCACACTGGGGGATTTCTGCCTGGTTTCCATGGACCTAAGATTTTTATTTTTATCACATACTAACTTGGTTTTAAACAAAGCTTTGAAGCTTCCCAGGGCTAATCTTTAATGAAAATGGAGAGGCAAATAAAAAAGGCTGAAATAAATTCCAATGAAAGCAGCAAAAGTGCTAATTCAGGGAGGGTAGAAGGAGATAAAAATGAAAATGGACTTTAAAAGAGGCAGGGATAGATTCAGTAAAAAGAAATATTCAAAATTTAACCATGATGAGATTAGTTTAAAAGGTTTGGTTTGCCACTTTATTAATTTTCTCCACTGCCTTAAGTACTTTAAAAAGTAGAAGATTAAAGATACCAACAAGAAATCATTATTAAATTATATGGTTAGCAGGGATTTAGCAATGCTACTAAAACTGAGAATATAAAAGCCATTATATCTAAGCTCTTCTTTTTCCTCATTCTTCATATTTTCTGGAAATATTTCCTCACTGAAAAAAAAAATCCACACTGATCTCAATCCAAGAGATTATTTTTAGAAACTATGAAATCTGACCAATCTGATTAGAGTTGTGAAACAAAATACAGACCTGTAGGTTAATTTTGAGAGACTAGTGAAAAAGGATTTATTTGGTCTTTAAAATCCAGGAGTTTAGCTACTAATAAATTATAATCAGGTTAAGATTAACCGGGGATGGACAACATTGTGTTCCTCAATTCAAGTTCTTTAAATGAAAAAAAGGAACATCATACACCAGAACCAAGTTTATAAAAATCTGATCTTGAATTGGTTAAAAACTTACCACCAATGTCATAGATTTTTTCATAATAACTAAGCTTTATGTTCCTCCAAATTACAGCATATTGGTAGTTTTTCTTACAAACCTGCATTTTTCTCTGTCTTCCTCTTCCTGAGTAGCAAATATCTTCCACTGGAAATGGGCAATGATGTTGCTGCGGTTGTGAATTGTTACAGTACGCTGACTGGCCAGAGATATGTAGGTTTTCTCAATGAACAATGAATTCCGGTCCAGCCTTATATTCATGTCTATGGCAGCTCCATATAGAGATAAAAAGACTTTTTCACCTAGAAATCAACAAAGTGCAAATACCCCTTGAGATTTATTCTAAAATGAGCTACTAGCTCTTTTTTCCCCCAAGGTGAAGTTATAGCACAAGCATTAGACATTTTATTCTTTTTCTTCCCCCCTCATCAATCCGGAGATCAGACATGATCAGAAAACTTAAATATTATGTTTGGTGCAGTTATAGAGAATCAAACTATCTTATTTGGTCACTGTAAAAAAAACACATAAAATATGAACTGTTACAGTGGATGTTACAAGACCTTTTCTTCTTTGAAAATTTTTTAAAATTTTTATTTATTTATGAGAAAAAGAGAGAGAGCAAGCATGGGGAAGAGTAGAAGGAGAGAGACAACCAGACTCTGCATGAGTGTAGAGCCCAACAAGGGGCTCAATCTCAGGACCCTGGGATCATGAACTGAGCTGAAACCAAGAGTCAGATACCTAACCGACTGAGCCACCCAGGTGCCCCTTCATGGTAGTATTTTAAAATCCTACAGCCGGACTATGAGGGCACCATGAGTTCTAGAATTATAACCACATGTCTCATCTTTATCCCAAGCATGAGCTGGAATTTTGATTCTTAAAGTAGCTGTACAAGTATATCTAAGAAGAGCTGTTCAGGATGCAGGGATCTAAGTCCAACCAAAGGGGATCAGAAAGAAAGAATTAATAACTTCATTAGTAAAACAAACAAACAAACAAAAAACCTCAACAAACAACTATTTAAAAAGAATCACTTCCTTAAGCAACAACAATTAAAACAATGAAACACACACACTATATCTAGGTAGTAGTTACATAGAAAGAAAACAAAATAGAAAGACCAAAGTTATGTTTAAATTTTTAAATGTTTAATGTTAAGAACACCTTTATTCAGCATACTACTTTAAGTTCCTGACTTCATTCAAGATCCACCAATTCCCTTGATTCTAAATAGCATAACACATGAGCTCCTTAGCTCCCAAGAAGATACAAACTTATAAACTATGTTCCATCTGATCTCTGCAATGTCACAGCTGGTGCCTCACTCTGATATCAGAGTAGAAAAAGGAAATACTTAAATACCATGAATGTCCTGTTGATCTGTGCTGCTATAATTTTAATGAGAACCCAGAAAGCATAAGGGCTATGCCTTATTTTTTAGCACATATTTCTGCTTCATTCACCATTATATTAACCAAGCAGACACTTAGTAAATAACACCTTATACAGAGCAAACATCCTTTATACTCTAACACTTTGAACACAGCAAAACTTTCTCCAAAGTGTAAAGAAACAGTATCTAGGCATTTGACTCTAAAATTTAAACTTTAAAAATGAATAAAGTAAAATTTTCAAATTATAAAAGCATATACTGTGAAAATAAAATGTCTTCTTCTCTTCATTCAATCCTAGAACAGCTTTTCAAAGGTATGAGTTGTTAATATTTTCATGTATCCCTTCCCAAATAAGGGTATGCACTCTTGCCAACTTTTAAACTTTCTAATGAGCTAAATTTAATAATATGATAAGTGAAAAAAATCATTATTGTTTTAATTTGCATAGTCTTAATTTGGGATGATGTTGAACATCTTTTCATTGATTAAAGACTTTTTTTCTCTGAGATGGTTATTATAGCATTGGTCATTTTCCTTTTGAGAAGTTTACCTTTTGCTTATTGATTTGTGACATTTTTTTGATATTAAAAAATTAGCTCTTTGTCATATATGTTGCATATTTTTCCCTTGTTAGATATTTGGATTTCTTTATGACTTTTTTCTGAATAAGTCTTTTTTTTCTTAGTCTTTATGTAGTCTATTTTAATTCTTTTCCTTATGGCCTTTAAAAATAAGTTTATATTTTTTAAAATTACATTTTTAACCTCATCTTGCACCTTCTCTTTAAAAGTAGTTCTTTTCTTAAAGAAACTAAGGAGACCATAAATAGGTCTGGTTCAATAAACACATGAGCCCCTTGGCTCTTAATAGGTCTGTTAAAATGAGACATAGGTGATTTTCTTTTTCTAGCAGTGATAAAGTAGGTTATGTTAATAGACTTTCCTGCTAAAATAACCTTAAAATCTGGACAAACATCTTAAAGTCACTTCAGAACCATGGTGATAGTAACAATAAAATAAGTAGCAAATGAATAAAATATTTAAGTGTTCAATATTAAACCACAAAAGTAGAACAACACATAAGAAAATTTCCTTGTAACTTTTGAGGGGAAAGTTTTCTAACTATGTCCCAATATCCAGATTCCTCTAAAAAGTATTAAGAATTTTGATTACATAAAAATGAAAAAAGAAATTTTGGGGTGCCTGAGTGGCTCAGTTGGCTAATGTCCAAACTCTTGATCTCAGCTCAGGTCTTGATCTCAGGGTTGTGAGTTCAGACCCCACATTGGGCTCCACACTGGGGGAACCTACTGTAAAATAAAAGGAAAAAGAAATCTTGGAGGTGCAAAAATTTAAATAAAAACAAAAGAACAAGTGGTTAAAATATTTGCAACTCAATCCCCAAACATGTAAATAAGTCGTAGAAATCAATAAGACAATCCAGTACAAGATTGGGATAGAGTTGCAAAAAAAGAAATATACAGGTCCCCCATATGTATCAAAAGATGCTCAACTTCACTCCTAGTAAGTGATACCACTTTCCCCAAACACATTGGGTAGAACAAAAGTTTGAGAACTTTTGAGAACTCCTAGTAAGTGATACCATTTTCCCCAAACACATTGGGTAGAACAAAAGTTTGAGAATATAATCTGTTGTCAAGACTGTAGGGAGAAGGCACTCTTATACATTGCCATGGGAATACAAAATGGTACCATTCTTCCTCACTCAATGGAGTGAATTTGGTGACACAGATTAAAATATACATCAAAAAATAAAAATAAAACAAAATAAATATCTATCAAGCTTACAAAACAACTTACCCTCTGGCCTACTTCTAGGAAATTATCCTATAGATGAGTTAGAACAAGATCAAGAGTATTCATTACAGCATTGTCCTTAATAACTACAGAGTAGAAACAGCCAGGGGCGGCCTGGTGGCTCGGCGGTTTAGCACCTGCCTTCGGCCCAGGGCCTAATCCTGGAGACCCAGGATTGAGTCCCACGTCTGGCTCCCTGCATGGAGCCTGCTCCTCCCTCTGCCTGTGTCTCTGCCTCTCTCTCTCTCTCTCTCTCTCTCTCAAGAATAAATGAATAAAATCTTTAAAAAAAAAAAAAAAAAGAAACAGCCACCAAATACCTAAATAATCTGTGCTACACCTAAAAGTGGAATGCCATGCAGGTATAAAAGTACAGAGTGATATGGAAAGATCTCCAGGATATATGATTAAGTGGAAAAAGTAAGGTTTAGAACTATTCACATAGTATGCTATTTTTATATAGGGAAGGAAAATAAAAATATGCATTCATGTTTGCATCTATGTACATAAAAACACTGGAATAAAATAAGAGCCGGGGGAGGGTGGTAAATGAGGTAAAGTAGAAATGACACCTCTCAATGTACACTTTTAATATATTGCTTTAATTTTTGAACACATGAATATGTTACTCATCCAAAAAATTTTTTAAGTGGGTTTCCAACCAGTGCATTTAATTTTCTATTCATTTTTTATAGATTTTATTTATTTATTTGACAGAGAGTGAGAAAGCACAAGCAGCAAGAGTGGGAATGGGAGAAGCAGAATCCCAGCTAAGTAGGGAGCCTGATGTGGAGCTCAATCCCAGCACCCTGGGCTCATGACCTGAGCAGAAGGAAGGCAGACACTCAACCAACTAAGCCACCCAGGCACCTCACTTATCCAAAACTTTAATATAAAGAAGGATGATAGGGTCTTCAAGAAACATGTAAAGCTGCCAGATAGCACTAGTAATGAGAGAAATATAAAATAAAATACCATTTCATAACCATCAGATTAAGAAAAATCAAATAGTTTGGCAATACTGTTTTGGCACTATATTAAGGATGTAGAAAAACAAGAATTTCCATATACTGCTGATGAGGCTACAAATTGGTGAAACCACTTGACTAACCAATTTAGTTTCCAATAAAGCTCAAGATACACTTGTCCTATAACTCTGCTGTTGCACTTCTTAAAGAAAATCTCATACAGCTGCACAAGACATATACAGAGATACTCATTGTGGCATTGTTGGTAATAGCAGAAAACTAGGGAAAACATCCTAATATTGGATAGGAGAATAGATAGATTGTAGCATGTTCACATGCTGGAGTGCACTACATTAGTTAAAATGAATCAGAGCTGTATGGATCTATGTGTTTAGATCTTTAAAACATAATGTTAAATGAAAATATCAAGTTGAGAAACAGTAAATAGGGATCCCTGGGTGGCGCAGCGGTTTGGCGCCTGCCTTTGGCCCAGGGCGCGATCCTGGAGACCCGGGATCGAATCCCACGTCGGGCTCCCGGTGCATGGAGCCTGCTTCTCCCTCTGCCTGTGTCTCTGCCTCTCTCTCTCTCTGTATGACTATCATAAATAAACAAAAATAAATTAAAAAAAAAAGAGAGAAACAGTAAATACTGTAATATCATTTATGTGAAGTTTAAAACTACTTGAGAAGAGTGCCTAAGTGGCTCAGTCAGTTAAGCAGCTAACTCTTGGTTTTGGCTCAGGTCACAATTTCAGTGTCATGAGATTAAATCCCATGTAAGGCTCTGTGCTCAGTGTAGAGTCGACTTGTCCCACTCCCTCCCTCTCTGCTACTCTCATCACACGCTCTCTCTCTCTCTCAAATAAATAAAATCTTTAAAAAAACTACTTGAAGCAATAACATATGTTATTTATGGATAAATATATAAAAATAGCATAAAAATGTACCCTATACAGCTCCTCTGAGGACCAAGCCAAGGGAATTAGAACAGGATAAAGTAATGAGATGACTTCAAATCTGTAACCAGTTTAGATATCCATAAAATAAAACATCTGAAAAAAATGTGTATAGTAAAATGTTGAGATGTGTTAAATATGATGGTTGTTGATTATATTATTTGTGTAGTGGTTATTTGAAGTATTTCATCACTTAAAATTCTAATCAAGGAAAAAGATATCCAAGGGCTTAATTATTTCATACAAATCTCAGGGTCAGAGGGACTAATGTCATCAATTTTAGTTGCTCACTGCAAAACTGTTCCTTCCAGAAATATAGCAAAAGCCATTATACTCTTTTTAAAAACCATCTAATATTGATTTTTTTCAATCCATCTTCCAAAAATCATCAGATCTACGCAGTACAGGAAGCAATAACTCTTGTCTCCATAGCTTTAGGGACTTGACTTGCTTTGTACACCCACTTTCCTGAAGATAGCCCTAAAAAGTGTTCCCAAACCCTAGCTACTTAGAAAACTGGTAGGATGAAGGGATGTTATACCTGTCAGAATGAACAAAGTTACTGTTCCCCAGCATTGGTATTTTTGTGTCTCATTGGAGTGCCTGTTCTCACTCGGCTTCCTATTTGGTTTCTGGGGTTGAATGTTGCAATCATTGTAGATGAGGTTAGCCATCGTCATTTATTATGTCCTAGTAAAAATATGTTTTGTGGAAGTATCATTACCTCTTGCTAGTTTTACTACTATCAGTCAAGCAAAAATATATATGGACAAAACTGAGTTTACAAAAAAAATATGAAGCTACCCATATACACAATACACTTCATACTGTGGTTTCAGCACTTTCAGACAAGAGAGGGCAATAAATAAAATATATGAGTGGAGCCACAGATTCTCTACGAACTAGCAAATTGATGGAAAGAGTATTTCTCATCTCTTATTCACTATAGGCTCAAATTCACCATGCAAGTGAATTGCTGAATCAAACTTCTTCAGAAGTGCTCTTTCTTTGAAGGGTTCAAGAAGTAACCTACAAGACTTAACTGAGCTTACCCAGCACATGAGTGGCAATGTCACAGTCAGTATTCTTCCTCTACATGAAAAACAGTGTAGGATTACAGAATGTATGCTGGCCTCAGAGGACATCCAAGACCTGAGTTCAAGTTCCAGCTTTACTTAGGGGTACAGTTATTCAATTCCTCTGGGCTACAGCTTACTTATCTCTAAAATTAAAGGAGTTACATAAACACAGAGAACAATATGGTAGTTGCAAGGGAGGGGGAGTGAAGTAAGTGAAGGGTATTAAGAGGTACAAACTCAGTTTTAAAATAAGTCACAGGAATGAAAAGTACAGCATAGGGAATATAGTCAATGATACTGTAATGATTTTGTATGTGACAGATGGCAACTATACTTATCAGTGGTGCACATTTTGTGATGTATATAAATGCCCAATCACTATGTTGTATACCTGAAACTGATACAACATGGTGTGTCAACTATACATCAAAAGTTTCTAAAAATAAAATAAAATAAATGGAGTTAGGAGATGTCCTCTAATGTTCCTTTAAATACAAACACCTAATGACTTGAGTCTTCACTTGCTATGTAATTTAAAGAAAGCTCATTCCACTCTCCTAAACAATCCCTGACCATCCGTTTGTCCAAGCTTCTGCTATTCCCTACTCTAAGCTATGGAATAAGAAATGAAGAAAAGAAAATTTGGTCAAGGAATGTTTCCATTGCCTCTGAAACCTCGTGAAAACATTTACTCTTTTACCATAACTATGTTTTGCTAGGTTTTCCAATTAAAACAGCACACACTTATAATTAATTATAACAATCACACAATTGAAACAAAGCTTATGCAGATGAGTCTGCACAGGTATATCCAGATACATATTATTTAGTAGTTTCAACTATAAAGTAACATTGAACTCAATTACTTACTATGTTCTATTTTGGTATTCCTTTATTGGCCTTTAGTAGAAAAAAAAGAACTTCTCTATGGTTTATTAGAGAACAATATATAAATGACTATAAAGCTGTCCTGTGAAATACTAATATTATGATTACTTGTATCTTTAATAATAATTCATCATCGTGCCTTTGTGGGAAAAGAACCTATTTGCCAACTTCTGACTCCTGAATTGAAATATCTCCTTTTCAGTAAGAGACATAATACTTAAAAAATGCTGAGTAAGTGCATCAGCTCTATTTCCTGATTATGCCAGCGGTTAATGTCACCTCTAAGGTGACAGCAACCTCACCAGCCATTGAATAAAGAAGAACACTTCTATGTTCCTACTTCTAGGGTTCATTTAAGTAACCAAAGGTTTAATAAGAATGTCTTTTTTCTTAAAGTCTATTCTAAATACTAATATCTCCTTGAACCCTTAGATTATATAGTTTCTCAATACTCAGTTGAAAAGTGTAAAACATAAGCAATTAATCATTTATTTGTCTTTTAACAGTCAAATAATATTTTCACACCTCAGTTTTATTGAAATGATAGAATTATTTAACTCATTTGTTTTGTTTCTATTTTTGTTTTATTTTGTTGTTAAGAAAGTAGTCTTGAGTAATTGTGTTCCTAATCTTTTTTGGAGGAATTAGTTTGTAAAAGGAATCAAGTTACTTTAGTCCTTCTGTTTTGGACTATAATAAAAAGGTAACTAAATTATTTCTGGGGTAGAATCAATTCCCTAAACAAACTTAGTTTCACCTCAGAAAGGCATCCTTAGGAGAAAGGAGGGAAGAGTTCTGGTTCAAGTAAACGTTGATGAGTAAAATATTAGATATTGGTGAAATTTACACTCAAGTTCCTTAATTACTAGAACACTGGTTCAAACCCTGGTTGATGAAAAATAAAAATCTCCTTGCTGCATTTATTAAGGATTTATAACCAATGGAGAACCAGCTACTGAAGGGCATAAATACAACTGTTAGACTTGTGATTGAGTACTTCCCACTGAGGATTATCAATGCTCCTCCTTCTGGAACATTGTTTGAGGACATGTGAAAAAAAAACATGCTAACTTTCCCTCCTCAAATCAATTCAAACAGCTGCAGAAAGTTCAATCAGATCCTTATTTAGTGAAATGAGAAAGCAATGATCATGGCTGTTTGGAAAAGCTCCATGATTAATTGTGTTTAAACAGTCATTACTGTTTTTCACTAATGAAAGGTTATAGGTTCCGGTCATTGATAACCCACAATACGGATGAAAGCATATTCTTATCAGCAGTTCATTTCATGTAAAGAAGAATGCTACAAGATAGTTTACCTCTATCTGCATCTTTAGAAAATGACTTTGTGAACCAAAGTTGACACTAGAATCTCAAAGTGTGGAAATTGACTTTGCCATGGGGATTAAATTTTAATACACAATTATTTGTTTCCTTTAGCACAGGACTATAAATGTAAGTACGGGTATCAATTCAAATACTTAGCGAAAAGTTAAAATCTAGATTGAAGGCCATTGGGATAAAGCAGCTGCATTTACTTCCTTAATCAATGTAAAAATGTTTAGGTAATAATATGAGAGACTAGGGAGATGATCCACTCTGATGGAAAAAGCACTGCACGGGAGGTTAGAGTCTGAGCCTGGGTTATAATTATGCTTGTGCTACTTGAGCAACCTTGGGCAAGACACTTAATTTCTTACAGCTTCAGTTTTTCATCTGTAAAATTTAAGGACTAGATTTGGTTATTAGTTAAGTCTTCTGTCAAGCTTTGATTCTATTGATCTATGAGCACTCTAAGATGTTGGCCTTAAAACCCAAACAAATAATATTTTTAATATTATACCATCACCCTGTGTGCTTGTTCATTTATAAATCATACTATATACTACTCTTATGTCAAATATATTAAAAATATGACCCAAAATATTTAAAAGAATGAACTAAAAATGAATATTTTAAAGATATTTTGGAATGTTTATCAATAATTAATGTTTACCAAAAAAAGATCAACTATGTTTCATTTTTTTTAACTCCTGATTTAAAACACCTTTTGATAAAGTAATCCAAATATAATTCTAAGGCCACATTTTTTTCCAAGACTTAATTTTAGGGGCTGACATAAATGAAAATGATACTTCACAAAGATATAGAGATCCAGATGAAAGAAATCATTGACCAAATTTATTAACACTCATATTTTTCACTTTCATCCACTATCAACACTAACAACACAAAGGCTTTTGTTGAAATTCAAGGAAGGAAGGAAGACACAAATTATAAATAATGAAAGAAAAAATTCACTATAGATGCTACAGACATTACAAAGTTTGGGGTTATTATGACAATTTTATGCCAATAAATTTAAAATTTTAGATTAAATTGAAAAATTCCTTGAAAGTTTACCAAAAATTACATAAGAAAAAAATAGAAACACCTCAGTAGAACTAAATATACTAAATAAACTGAATAACTAAAAACCTCCAAAAAGGCTCAGGTCCAGATAGCTTGAAAAGTGAACTTTTCAAGCACTTAAAGAAGAAATAACATGCATATTAGAAATGACAACCAAAAAAAAAAAAAAAAAAGAAAAAGAAATGACAACCCTTCCAGAGAATTAAAAAGTAGAATAATTCCCAACTTGTTTTATGAGACCAATTTGTTTTCTCAGATGAAAGACAAAGCCATTACATGAATAGGTGAAATAATGTATGATCATCTCAACAAATGCAGAAGTAATGGATAGAAGCCAACACTCATTCAGAATTAAAGGTCTTAGAAACCTAGAGATAGAAGGGAATTTTCTTAATTCAATAGATAGTGTCCATTAAAAACATTATGCTAAGTGTGTGATTCTGGGGTCCAGGGACTGAGTCCTACATCAGGCTCCCTGAAGGGAGCCTGCTTCTCCCTCTGCCTATGTCTCTGCCTCTCTCTGTGTGTCTCTCATGAATAAATAAAAATAAAATCTTTAAAAATAATAAATAAATAAATAAAATAAAAACATTATACTAAATCGTGAAACACGGGATCCCTGGGTGGCGCAGTGGTTTAGCGCCTGCCTTTGGCCCAGGGCGCGATCCTGGAGACCCGGGATCGAATCCCATGTCGGGCTCCCGGTGCATGGAGCCTGCTTCTCCCTCTGCCTGTGTCTCTGCCTCTCTCTCTCTCTCTCTCTCTCTCTGTGTGTGACTATCATAAAAAAATAAATAAATAAATAAATAAATAAATAAATAAATAAATAAATCGTGAAACACTGAGAACTTCCCCTCTGAAACTAAAAACAGAGAAGGATGCTTGCCATCATCATTTCCATTGAATGATGTCCTAAAGGCCTAGCTGTGCAAGAAACAATAAGAAATAAAACGCTTAAGGATTGAAAAGGAATAAAACTTCCATTATTTACAGATGACCTGACTGTATATATATAAAATCCAAAATCATTTACAGATAAACTAGGAGTCAAAAAGTTAAGTTGTCAAAGTTGAAGATATAAAAGCAATGTACAAAATTCAACTTCTTTTTAATATACACCCCAAAATTTAGAAAATAAAGTTAAAAGAAAAAAATACCACACTGGTTATAAAGGAAATGATAAACTGTACTTCATCAAAATTAAATTATTTTGCTAATAAAAAGGTACTAGTAAAAAAATTAGAAAGACAATCCAGTGTAAGAAGATATTTTTAATGATTATTTCTGAAAGATTTGTATTGAGAATATATAAAAAACTATGAGTCAATAACAAAAGAACAAACAATCCCCTAAAGAATAGGCAAAAAAAATCTGAATACACACAAGAATAGAAGACATAAAAATGGTCTAGAGCACATGAAAAGATACTCAACATTATTAGTCATTAGAGAAATGCCAATTAAAAACAAAATATATAGGCTTTTGTTGATATTTGGCTAATAACTTTATAACCAGTATGATGACTAAAATTAGAAAACTGACAATGACCCTGAGTTGATGAGGATGTGGATCATCCACCGCTGTAGGAGGAGGTGGCGGTATGTAAAATGCTTCAACTATTTCAGAAAACTATTTCAAAGTTTCTCAGAAAGTTAAGCATATACCTTCTCGATGACCCAGAATCTTACTCCTAAACACTTATCTGAGAGAAATAAAAACATATTCACACATACACACAACTTGTACAAGAATGGTTATTCAAGCTTTATTCATAATAGTCCCAAACTTCAAACAATGAAACACCAGGACACCTGCACCCCGATGTTTCTAGCAGCAATGTCCACAATAGCCAAACTGTGGAAGGAGCCTCGGTGTCCATCGAAAGATGAGTGGATAAAGAAGATGTGGTCTATGTATGCAATGGAATATTACTCAGCCATTAGAAATGACAAATACCCATCATTTGCTTCAACGTGGATGGAACTGGAGGGTATTATGCTGAGTGAAGTAAGTCAGTCGGAGAAGGACAAACATTATATGTTCTCATTCATTTGGGGAATATAAATAATAGTGAAAGGGAATATAAGGGAAAGGAGAAGAAATGTGTGGGAAATATCAGAAAGGGAGACAGAACATAAATACTCCTAACTCTGGAAAACGAACTAGGGGTGGTGGAAGAGGAGGGCGGGGGGTGGGGGTGAGTGGGTGATGGGCACTAAGGGGGGTACTTGATGGGATGAGCACTGGGTGTTATTCTGTATGTTGGTAAATTGAACACCAATAAAAAATAAATTTATTTAAAAAATAAATAAAGTTACATTAACAGGAGAATGAATGAACCATGTATAATCATACACTGGAATACTGCTCAGGAGTAAAAAAGGGAATTTGATACAGAACATGAATACATCTCCAAAACATGATGTTGAGTGAAAGAAACCAGACACAAAATAGTGTGTACTGTATGAGCACATTTATTTGAAGTCCAAGAACAAGCAGCACTAATATAGAATGATAGAATTTAGAATGTCTAGGATGGGGATGGAAGGATAACTGGAAAGGTCATGAGGGGACACTCTAAAGCTGTGGATGTTCTCTATCCTACATGGAGTGGTCGTTCCACAGATCTTGACAAAACTCATCAAACTGTAATTGAAGATCTGTGCATTTCATTGTATCTATAACTCAATAAAAAAGTAATTAAAAGTTACAGAATAAATATATAGCTAATAAACATAAAAAATAATGAATATAAAGGAATAAATCTAACTACAGTGTTTAAGACGTCTACCCAGACAATTACTGCTGAGAGAAACTAGAGAAAACCTAAGTACATGGAGGGATAAACTGTGTTTATACTCTGCTACACAGGATTCTAAAATAGTAGGAAAGGATGAATTACTCTAAATAATGCTGAATGACATGAAAAAAGATATAAATTTGAGTCAGTTTTAAGCAGCAAATTAAACTGAAGATTAAAATAACTAAAATAGCTGATAAAATATTTTTAAACTACTTTAAAATTCATCACTAACTCTATCAAAAAATAAGAATATCAAAGTGAAGTTAAGAATTGCAGAAATTATTATAGTACCAAGACTGTCCTTTGTCCTAATGGCTTTTGTTAACACTTGAACTTCTGCTTTAATTACTGAATTGTATACAAATGACAGGAGATGAAGTCTAGGGCCTACAGTAAAAGTGATGCTAAGTCCAAAAGTTACAAAACATGAAAGAGCATAAAATATGATGAGGTTCAGGACACACTCTCCCAAAATATGGCACACCTTGGCATATTGAATATTTCAAGTTGAAGGAATCTGAGAAACAGTAAGAAAGGATTTTCTTACCTTCTACCAAAGCACTATAAAACCTTCATTTAAAAAGTTCCAGCTATAATTAGATGGAAGGAGCACCCTTGTCTTCAAAGACAGAGGGACACTGAGAAGAATCTGAATGAACAGGACTTTCTGTTTTCCCAAGTTTACTACACTTAGCTCACACCCTTTTTGGTCCTAACACATTTTCCCACAACTCTCTACTCTTCATCAAACTGAGCAAAAAACAATTCAGATTTAATCACTCCTCCAGGTCTTCATTTCCTTTTGAAAGCTCCCATGCTTACAGAAGGGAAAGGACAGGACTTCATAAAAATCTGCTTTTGCTCCTTATCCCACTTTCTATTCTTTCCAGGACCTGCACCCTACTTCACACATGCCTCAGAATGTCCACCTTGTAAGGGACAAGGAGTTAATGATTTCTCTAGAATACATAACATCTAAGGAAGAACCAGGTAACAGTGACCTGAGGAAGCCATCATATGCTCATTCCAGACCAAGGCTCTAGACATGTCAATGCCAAGGCCCCTGGCTCCAAGGAATAATACTTGGGCCTTGGCCATTGTTCAGATGAATTCCTGGGTGTCTGAAGGGACATGTATACCAGGCCCCAAACAAAGACAAGACTCCCTCTTTTCCTTTCTGAGTCTCCCAGAAGCTCCACCTGTATCTGTTCTCTCCATATCTTCAATAAACTCTGCTCTCACTTCCTGCAGGCTCATATTTGATTTCCAACCTATGTGAAGCCAAGGACTCCCTTGGCTACTCCTGCGGGACCCCTTTGAGTCTTCAGATTTGGCTTGCCTGCATCAAAGGAGAACTTACAATAAATCATTTTGTATGTTTTTCTCTTCTTAATCTGTCTTTTACTACAGTGGCCCCCACCAAAAGCCTAGAAGAGTGGAGGAAAAATATATTATTCCTCCTCTACAGATATTGTGGTTGAAAACCATCAGAAATAATAAACAGCAAAGTAAATAAAAAAGCAGATTTAATATATATCTAAATGCTCAGAAATAGAATGAAAATAACAATGTTTAATATATTTAAGAAATAAAAGGGAAACTTGAAAAATAAAAGAGCAGAGAGCAATCAGATTTAAGAACAGATTGAATTAAGAACCAAATAAAATTACAGAAATGAAAATACCTATAATAGAAAAATAAAACTCAAGAGATGAGACTTCATGGAAGAGGGAATTATTGAATAGAGGAGAAAAAGTATTCAGAGAAGTTTGACAAAGACAAAGAAATGGAAAAATAAAATAGAGGTTAAAAGGAAAATAATTGGGGCACCTGGGTGGTATACTCAGTTAAGTGTCTGACTCTTGGGTTCAGCTCAGGTCATGATCTCAGGGTCCTGGAATCAAGGTCCACATTGGGCTCCACACTTAGTGTGGAGCCTGCTTGAGATTCCCTCCTTTGCTCCTCCCTACCCCCCACTTGCATTCTCATTATCTCTCTCTTTCAAATAAATAATTTTTAATGTTAATCTATTATTTAAAAAGGAATAAATAATAGAGTAATAATAGACTATGAAACAGAGTAACAGAGTAACTGATTGGAATTCCAAAACAAGATAATAGAAGGAAGAAGAGCCAATAATCCATATGGGGAGAAAAAATTAAACACAGTCCCGGGATACCTGGTGGCTCAGCCGTTTAGTGCCTGCCTTTGGCCCAGGGCATGATCCTGGAGTTCCGGGATCGAGTCCCATATCAGGCTCCCTGCATGGAGCCTGCTTCTCCCTCTGCCTGTGTCTCTGCCTCTCTCTGTGTCTCTCATGAATAAATAAATAAAATCATAAATAAATAAATAAATAAATAAATAAATAAATAAATAAATAAATAAATACAGTCCCTACCTCACACATATACAAATATGAAATCAAAGATCAATCATCAATATAAACAAAGGAACTACAACTATTACCCTTCTTAGAGTAAACATAGACTATGTTTGTGATCCTCAAGAAGGTAATGATTTCCTAGCAAGAAAGCAAAAAGCATTAATCTTAAAGGAAAACACTGATAATGTCAGCTTTATCAAAATTTAGAAGTTCTGCTGATCAAGAAATATGAGAAGGCAAACTACAGACTAGAAGAACATATTAACAATACATTTATCTGACAAGTGATTAGTATTCACAATATCAAGTTATAAAGTACTCTTACAAATTAATAAAAGAAAAAAAACAACTCAATAAAAAATGAGCAAAAGACTTGAACAGACACTTCATTAAAAAAGATATATGAATGGCTGTAAGCACAGGAAAAGGTGCTCAACAACATTAATCATTAGATGAAAGTTAAAACCACCAGAAGATACAGCTTTACACTACTAGTATGTCTAAAATGAAAAGACAATACTATGTGGTAGCAGGAAAAGAAAGACAACATTGCATTTATTGGCAAGGATGTGAAGCAACTGGAAGTCTCACGCTTTGTTGGTGGGAGTGTAAAATGGCACAACTACTTTGGAAAAATTCGCCTTCCTGATGTGTTATAAGCTATGCTTTTTACTTTCCTCTTTTGGGTTACATGGGTCAAAACTTAACCCTTTTTGCTTAAGCTAGTTCAGGTTCAGTTTGTCTTGCTGGCAGCCAATAAATTCTGACCTACAGTAAAAGATTAGGTACATAGATAGTACAACTGGATATCATTCCGCCAGGCAATGTGGAACTGGGACTTAACCACAGGTCCTTAGGCAAGGACTTGAACTGTCCTGCTCAGATTGGTATCCACAATGCCAGCAACTCTGAACTGTGACAGAGATGGCATTTGTTGCTTTTTCCTTGGCTGTGTACTTGTGTTTTCTGCCTACAGTGCCCTTCTGATGCAGACAATCTGGGTCAGTAAACACGAATGAGTAAAAAAGAAATGAGAGAGAAATGAGAAAAATCATGAAATAATAAATGGCAGTGTTAAAATATTCATTTAAAAACCAGCTTTGGAGACTTGCATAATGTACATGCAGCCTACACAACTATAAATTAAGTATTAGCAAAAACAATGTATAATTTTCATGATTATGCAGACTGTGGCCTTCAAGAAAATGCTGGTGGCAATAGACACAGAACTACATTTAAGTCAGATATTAAGTAAGACATTTGCATATTCTAAGGATTAAGGCAACTGGATCTTACATAGACTGGTTGGCACATATGAGAATGTTCCGAACTGGGGTTTACATTTTTTTTTTTTCATTTTTTAAATGTTAGACAAATTCAGTAATAAATCAAATGGAAAACCCATGGTGTATTAAGTTACCTTCAAGTTCCATTTACATATAAATAATGTTAAGCTACTGGTGTGAATTCAGGGGGATGTTTCCTTCCTGACAGTTGTTATTGCTCCTGCTTTCAAGTAGTGGAGAAACCAGTCAGGTGGGATTTATATCTGGCTGAACATTACTTTTGTTGGAGACATCCATTCTTTGGTTCTTTGCCTTGTGGATCTTAGCTTACTCAAATGCAGCCAAAACAACCATTTCCTCTTTTGCTTCACCCTATTCCCCATCTGACCTTTCTTGACATGTAGGACTCTTAACAAAGAATAACGCATACCTGTGTCGTAATGCACAAAAAGTCTTTTGCTGTGACTGCCCACAGTCCGTGGCTCAAACTCCACTTCTAGTTGCATGGACTCTCCCACATTAAGAGTTCCAACAGATGGCTCTACAGAGAAAGGCCTGCAGTACACAGGGAGACACACTATCAGAGCACATTGGTGGCCAGGGAAGAAAGAGAGGGTACAGGAGTTCTAGTTCTGCAGACAGCTCAGATCCCACACCACAATTCAGTGACGCAGAAGTAAAGTGTACATTTCCCCCCAAAGTGAAAGAACTTTGCTTTTAATGCTAAAATAGAAGTTCTAGAGCAGCAAGTGTAAGAGAAACTTAAATGGTATGGTAGTAGTCTTGTTTGTGTCCTTGCCATTCAGCCATTCTTTTAACATTTGTTGAGTGATTCCAGTAGTCAGACTTAGAACATGTATGCAAATACTGTAATTAGCAGAAGAAAAGTACCTTGGAAGGGATAAAAATCAAGTTTTGTGACAGTTCAGAGAAGAAAAGTTTTCATAATGGAAATATCTATCAGAGTCCCAAAATATCACACAATCACATAGGACAATTTGAGAGCAGTTTAACTAAGGCTCTACTTTATTTTTATTTTTTATTTTTTTGCTCAAATATAATAATTTTAATAATGTCTTAAATATTTAAATTTTTTTACATATTTTTTAAATTGGAGTTCAATTTACCAACATATAGCATAACACCCAGTGCTAATCCCATCAAGTGCCCCCCTCAGTGCCCGTCACCCAGTCACCCCTACCCCCCGCCCACCTCCCTTTCCACCACCCCTTGTTCGTTTCCCAGAGTTAGGAGTCTCTCATGTTCTGTCTCCCTTTCTGATATTTCCCACTCATTTTGGGTGAATATAAAAAATAGTGAAAGGGAATAAAGGGGAAAGGAGAAAAAATGAGTAAGGCTTTACTTTAAAAAAGGGGAAGGGGAACTACAAATGATACAGTCCCCCAGGGTTATAGACAGCAAAGCCATTACAACCTCTAGGCCCAAAGAGACAAGGAGGAGTTGCTTTGAACTTCACAAGAGTCCTATGAGAATGCTGCTTTACGAGGAGCAAGGAGCTTTAGTCAGGAGAGAGAGTCAGCTCCAATGGCCTCACAGGGAAGACACTAAGGGGAAAAGCACCCTGACATCATATTCTCCATATCTGATCACCTGCTGGGACTCCCACAGGCTGAACCCACCCAGAAGCCAAAGGCATGGGAACCTATTGACCTATGCCATATAGGTCAGCCTCCTGAGTGATAGCAAGCTGCAGAAGAGTGGAGAGCATTTAGGAAGGCAAGCTGGAAACAAGTTTTGTGCCTTGAAAATAGAATTTGGACATGTAGACATGATGGAGTGATAGGGTAGTTTGGAAACAGGAAATCATTTCATTTAGTTTCCCTGGAAGGAAGTGGTAAGTGAGAAGCTGGATCTGATCATGAGGTATCTTAAATAACTTATGGAGTTCTTCCTTCTAAATAGAAAACCCAGCCCATTTAATTATTTTCATGGTCCATTTCACTTTTCTTAATTGCTAGTTTTTCAAAGTAATGCGTTGTACAATGTATCTGGCAGGCTAAGCTGTTTCTGATTATTTACTTCTATCACAACTATTTTTTAGTTTCATCTCTTAAATCGTCCCTTAGTTAATGAACGAATGTCAGAAAGCCTAAGTTTTCTTCCGTGAGGGTACAGAGCTATGGCAAGGGTAGCACTTAGTGGTACCTGAGATCATCACTGCAGGATGTCCAATGCTTCCTACCAAGGGAAACTTTGTTTTCTCTGGGGCTCTCTCTTTGGATCTCCCTTCACTTTCACTTCCCATTCCTTTGTCCTTTTCCCACACCTATAGCACCCATCCTCCAGGGAACCCCAGGCATTGCTGTAGAGGCCTATGGGGTAGTGATCACTAGCCTGAAGCCAACCAAAAAAGTTCAAAACTCAGTTCTGCCATGACTTTGGGACAAGTCATTGAACCTTCAGTCTCCTGGTCTGCAAGATGAGGGTAAAGACAGCACCTACTCCATAAGGTTGTAAGGAGAACTACAGGAGTCGATGCAGGTAAAGAGCTTAGAATAATGCCTGGCACATAGGGAGTACTAAACTAATGTTTATTATCATTTCTGTTTCTCATCACTGGCAGCCTCTAGATGGATGACAAGCCTGAGGATGATTTTGGGTGTTAAGATGAGTTTCAGTTTTTATCATTCTCCTCTCAATCCTTCACACTGCTCTAAGGATACTGTAAAAAAACATACACAGGTCATAACACATCCATCTCTAGTTCAGACACCTTCAGTGGTCCTCATATTCTATGTAATAAAGTTCAAAGTTGCAGGCATTTGAGGTTCCACACCATCTGCTACCAATTAGATTTTGTGTTCTCATTTCTCATCAAACACATACATCTGTACAAGTGTTCCACATACCTGTTACATTCCAAGTAAGGCTGGGGAAGAGAAAGGGTGGAGGACTCTGCTCGCTTCACTATAACCTCGTCTAGCACTACACCACTCTCCCTTCCAAAACACTGTGCCCCCTACACAGACATTCCCCAAACACTAGTGCCACACAATACTTACCATTTTCCACAAGTTGTATTTCTTCCAAAGTCACTTATCACTGTCCAGACTCAAAGCCACCTCTCAACTAGAATCTTCCTGGATTCTATCTTGTTAATAAAGTCTCCTTCCTCTCAGAGGCTACAGCTTTCTTTTTACTTCTCACTTCAGTTCACCTTGGACTATAGTTAGCTTTCATGCCTGCCCCTGTCAATAGCTACAGACTCTTGAGATGACAGGAAAGAGAAAGCAAATAAACTGCCACAAGCATGGATTCCATACTGGGCACTACACTGGGCACCTTACTTATGCCAATCCTTTTAATCCTGGGAGAAACCTGCATAAAAGAGGTATTGTTATTTGCACTTAAGATATGAGAAAACAGATGCTCTGAAAGGGCAGGTGATTTGCCCAAAGTTACCCAACTAGGTAGTGGTGGAGCTGGAATGGAAGCCTGTGTTCTTTCTGCCTGCCCAAACCAGCCCTGAACATGGAAGCCACCTAGTGAGATGCATCTTTGTGTCTCTCACCCCATGCATAGTTCTTTACTCACAGAAGCCTCTCAGAGGAGTTTTTTATTGAATCACAACCAGCTTTCAGAGGGAAATAAAAAACATCTGTAATCATGAAGTCATCTTTATAACATCTTGGTGGAACAGAAAAAGAGCAGACTTTTAGTATCTCAAGAATCTCTGCTTCCTGAGATGAAGGTAAGTGATCCAAAATAAGCAGTCTTATAATTCCTTCCTCTGTCATGGCATCAGTAAGAATGTAAAGAAGTGAGATCTGGGCCCAAGTTTTCTGACTTTGGGAACAAAGTTTTAATATTTTCTTCTATTTTTGCCTCCCTAGTTCCTGATATTTTTCTTCCTACATGGTGCTTTCATTTTCTTTTCAAGCATTTCTTGGTTGTGAAAGAATGGTTTTGAAACGAACTGGATAATGTTACACAGCAGAACATAAGCTAATTTGCTATGGACAAAGAGACCCTTCTCTAGGACCTCCAGAAATCCAAATTCTATACAGAGGTAACAGATACTTTTCTATTGTGCTCCCTATTGGGATTTATGTTACACTAAATTTCTTCAGTAGTTGAAAAATCACCTGAGACAACTATTGCTACTTAGAGCTGCCTAGGCTTTCTCAATAAATCAGAAGTTAATTGGATAGAGTGTGTTAAGTTCTGCTGCTTAAACATTGTCTATAATTTGATTTTACAAGCAGACAGGCTGAACTGGCCAGAAAATATCAAGTATCAGAAAATGTTCTTAACCAAGAGGCATTGTTTCTCAAGGGTATAAGACTGGCTCTGTCTACCAAAATATTTTATTTTTATATAATTTCCTCATTAATATTGAATGCTTGATTAGGAAGGGGACTTGGGCTCATGAAAAATCATGAGTCACAAGAAAGATTTTGAGTTTTTGTTCAATCCACTATAAACTGCTCTTGAGAACTGAAACTCTCCTATCCATATGAATTGGTATTTCAGCAGAAGGCCAAATATTGGCTCTGTTATATTAAATATGGAATTTAATATTAGTATGTTTTCTTCAGACAATCTTTCTTATTAACTGATTCTTGACATGGGGTTTTGGATTTTTGAGATTGCTTCTTAATCTTCCTTCTAAAATTAATCCTACTTTAATAGTCAAAATTATTCTGGTACCTACTAGAGTTTTAGGTCAAATCTGTAATAAACTTGAAGAGTAATGGTTTATGTTCTCTGTATATTTTATAGCACACTGTAACTCCTTTTATTAGCATAAAAAACATTATGCCTATTTTATAGTACTTGGAGCATTTTTTTATTTTAAATTACTGTACAGGTTTATAGTTGTAGCTTTGCTTTGTGATATACTGTTGGTTAGGCATCCTATAAACATTTATTGAGTACTTGTTTCTTCTACGCACTATATTTGATGCTGGGAAAATAGAAACGAAAAGAGATGCAACTCTTGCATTTTAGAAACTCACATTCTAATGGAGGCAACAGACATATATAAGGAACATTTTAATTTTTATGATTTATATGGACCTAATCTTTTATAAACTTAACTATTAATTCAATTGTTATTTCAGTGAAAAGAATACAATCTGTTTTTTAAATAATTTCGTGTGAGATGCTGTGTATTAACTCTAAAAGTGATGAGAGTAAGAGCAGACCCTGGGTTTTTTAACTCCAAAATCTCACAGTGTGTCCATTGCTCTACTGTATCTATTGGCAATCATATTACCTGAAAGAGTGGTCCTCACCTCTGTGAGGGCAACACGATCAACTGTGCATTTTTTTTTTTTTTTAAGAAAAGGACATTTTTCAGGGCATCTCCCCCAAGGTTCTGATTCAATACAATTTGGACACAAGTTCAATCATGTCCTTTCTCATTGTAGCCAGCAGGGTTCTCAGTTGCAGACAACAGAAACCAACTCTGGCTAACTTAAACAGAAAAGGGATTTATTGGAAGGATTTGGGGGTAGCTCACAGAATTGATGGCATGGTTGAAAAACATGCATTTTATGGAAAGAACATAAAACTACTCTATATCATGAATAGATATCTAAACAGGAAAGCAGAAATATTTGCAAACAGGGAATTCAGTTGAGAGATTGATAACACAGAAGATGAGAGAGATGAGAAGCACGACTTAAGATGATGAAGTTGCTCAGGGATTAGTAACAGCAGTTATCCATCTCCACCCCTGGGCTGAGACAAGACGAGGAGGAAGTGTTATCAGACCCTGGGGACCTGGCAAAAGTTGGAACCATGACAAGCTAGGCCAAGAGGAATTTGAACCCTAGAAGAGATGCAGCCACCGCCAAGGACTCTGCTGAAGTTAGAGAGGGAGGAGGAGAAACGCCCTGGCTCCTTGCTACCCTGAAATCTCCTTTTAGTGCCCCCCAGTGGTCAAAACCAGCTGGAATCCAGCCTACTGAGACTCCTAGGAAAGCTGACTGCCCAAAGGTACTGAATAGAGCCTGGGAAGGGCAAGGAGTGGATCCCAGGGTAAGTAAGCCCAGAACCGGCCCATGTTCCTTCTAACCCAGGTTTTGCTGTTTACTTACTGAGGGAACTTGGATAAGTCATTTCCCTTCTCAGGCCTTATTTCCTTCATCTGCAAAATGAGAATGTTGGACTAGAGTTTCTAATGTCTTTATGATTCCTGGCTAGTCCTGAGTTGGCTCATTGTTTTACCTTGGAAGTATTTGTATATTAGGAGGGGAGTCACACTCATAGTTACATGGATAGAAACGTTTCAGATCTTTTCCTGCAGCTTCACACCATTAAACCTATGACATGATTTTGTTTCACTTTTGTATGAATGTAATATATAATAAATTGTCGTTTCTATGTAGCTTTTAAGAGTCAGCCACAGTCCAGGAAGATATCCTGCCTGTACCTGTTTTTCCACCTTAGGTAGATTTTCTTTTTCATAAGAAAAACATGAGTATAACAGGAAGTTTTTAATGTGTATTATGGAAAGTGACTGTGGGAGGCCTTTTTTAAAATCAAAAAAGATTTGTTTTTTCTTAAGTCATGGTGAGCCAGTTAACTTGCTTCCTTCTCCTTTAATCAAACTATGTGAATTGCACCATGAGATGACAAAGGCTATATATAAGCACTTAGGGACAAGGTCAAAAGACATTGATCTTCAAAAGAACTTTGCCTTTGCTGGTTGATTTAGCTAAATTAGTTCAGGGGTCTTGCTTCTGCCTGGGATGCAGAAAGCTAGAAAGAGATTGCCCACCCTAACAATGAAAAAAAGTCAGGCAAACACAAAATCACAACCTTTCTTGGACCATTCAGAAAGCAGATATTGCAGAGCAAACAAGCAGCCTGAAATCTAAAGATGGACAATCCCTCTGCCTTCCAGGAAGAGAGAAAGGTGCAGACTGTCTTAATTGTGACAGACAGAACTTACCTATATGCAGAAGAAACAGCAAGAGACAATGAAACAAAAGAAATATTTGAAGAGATAATTGCTGAGATTTTCCAAAAATAATGAAAGGTCTAGGAAGCTTGGAACTTCATGTAGAATGAAAACCAAAACTAAACAGAAGCAAAACAAAATCCTTAAAAAACAAAGACAAAACCCATGCCTAGACATAGCTTAAAGGACCTTTGTGATTACACTGGGCCCACCCAGATAATCCAGGATAATCTTTCCCATTTTAAGGTTATTAGTAACCTTAATTACATCTGCAGCCCAAATCCCCCTTTGCCATGTAGCATTTCACATTCACAGGTTCTGGGGACTAGGACATAGACATACTTGGGGAGCCATTCTGCCTACCACACTGGCAGCTCTTCTGAAGAAACAAATAACAACAACAACAAAAGCTACTTGTTATATAGCATTTTTTATGTACCAGCAGTTTGTTTATTTATTTATTTTTAAAGTAAAATCTACACCAGCATAGGGCTTGAACACAGGACCCTGAAATCAAAGGTCATGTGCTCTACCGATTAAGCCAGCCAAGTGCCCCCTATGTGCCAGCAGATTATATTCATTCATTCATTTTTTCCTCACAACCTTATGAAGTGACTACTACACTTTTTCCCATTTTTTCAGCCAAGGAATGTGACATGTGAGCCAAGGAATGTGGATGGCCCTAGAAGCTGGAAATGGCAAAGAAATGGATTCCCCCCTGAAGCCTCAAGAAAATAATACAGTCCCACCAACACTTTAATTTTGGCCCAATGGGGCACTTTAATTTTGGCCCAATGGGGCAGCCACCAACACTTTAATTTTGGCCCAATGGCTCAGCGGTTTAGCACCACCTTCAGTCCAGGGCATGATCCTGGAGACCGGGGATCGAGTCCCATGCCAGGCTCCCTGCATGGAGCCTGCTTCTCCCTCTGCCTGTGTCTCTGCCTCTCTCTCTCTCTCTCTGTCTCTATGAATACATAAATTTTTTTTAAAAAAAGTCTTTAAAAAAATAAAATAAATAATTTTGGCCCAGTGAAGTTTCTGGTCTACTGAAATATCAGATGATAAATTTCTGTTGCTCTAATCCAGTAAGTTTATGATCATTTGTTACATTAGCAATAGAAAACTGATATAGCCAGTTATAAAATTCTCAGTCAAAACTCATATTTATTAATAGATTTCCATGGGCCAATCTGTGCTAAATAGAAAAGTTTGTGTCAGCATTTCAGAAAACCACCCATACCCAAACCCAAGGTTACTCAAAGGTAACCTTGAATTTTAGCTTCCTCTTGGATTGAAGAGGAAGTTTGCCCTACATCAGTGAGGTTTCTCAGCCTTGCAACTGAAGATTGTAAAAAGCAGTTCCGCTCTGACTGCTATTCTAGCAAATTACTTTGTGCTGACTAGATTTAGCTATAATCAATCAAAAACAAGAACTGAAGGAATGCATACCTATGGGTTTTGATGTGAAACACAGCATCTTTGTTGCCAATGTTTCGTACCAGCAGAATCTTCTGAGTGCTGTATTTGACAGGGCAAGTGGAAAAATACAGCTCATCGGGAAAATCTAGGATGGCTCGTGCACCTCTAGCTTTGATAGGCACAATAAACTTTTCTCTTTCAGTTATACAGGTCAACACATGAGCATAATCCTACAAGAGAAGGGTACAATCATTATTTGTGGAGATGCCAACATGATCAAGATAACTGTGCAAGTATGGCCATATGCCAGCTATCTTGCAAAACAACTTAATGTATTCTATGAAAACTCCTCAAGACAATTATAGATATACTTTCAATGAGATACTCTTTTCTGAGAGAAAGAGAACAGTTAAAGTGTTAAAACATACAGGTCAATGGAGAAGCTTACGCTTCATTTTCCAGATACTAGAGAGCTGGGATGGGGGCCAATCAAGGCACATTCTTCTTCAGATCAGAGGAAGTTCACACTAGTTCCTTTATACCCTCCTCCTCCTAAACCGTATTCATCTTTCAAGCCATTAGATTAATGGAAATTTATGGTCTCCAATTTACGGTATCTCTAAGCCTATTCTCTTTGCAATATGACTTTGCAGTGTCTCCATCATGAGTAGAGTCTATTTCTCCATCCCATGCTTTGACCAACGGAATGTGGTAGAAACTATGCTATGCCAGTTCCAAGCTGAGACCTCAAGGAACCCTGCCACTGCCATGTAAATAAATACTATCCAGCTTACTGAAGGATGGGAGCCCAAATGTCCCAGCCAGGACCATGCCAGACTAGCCTACAGCCCCAGATATGTGAGAGAGCCCAACCAGCATGAGCACAACTGCCTACCCAATGCATGAGTGGACCCAGTCAAGACAGGCTGAACCAGGGTCTGGTAAGCAATAATGTTCATTATTTGAAGTCAGTGGGCTTGGGGGTAGTCTGTTATATACAATAACTAACTGATACATAGCTCAGTTTAAACTTCATCTCTTGAGCAAAGCCATCACTGACCATTCTATATAAAAATGCTGAGGTCTAAGACATGTATCTTCCCCAGTCTGGGGTTTAAATGCAACATAAATGCAAGCCACCGTTTGTGTCATTTCATAAGATAGAAAAATAGAACTCTTGTCCTTGATATACCAAAGTTAAAAAAAAAAAAAAAACTCTCACCAACAAACAAAACTAGACATAAAAGTAAAGTATTAATAGTCCTCTCAAGAATAGACCAGAAGCTCACAAGTTACTATGAAAGGAACTTGTTATCTAAAACAGGCTTTTATTTTAAGTTTTCCCATCATTTAGCTTCAAGGCAGTATTGGTAAATGTAAAGTCCACTTGGAACTTAAATTTCCTTTCAATTATCATGTAGTAAATGGTATTAAATTATGGAGATTTTTAGAAAAACCTTCTTTGAGCTTTAGGCATACAGTAGGAATGGGGATGTCTGACATACAGATTGACATAAAATCTGGCCATGCACTCAATCTCATGCAACCCACAGGACAAGTATAAAGCAATGGTCTCCTCGATTAGTTTATTCATTCAACCACGTTTACTAGGTGTTCAGATACTAAGTACTGAGCTAGGTGTGTGAATACACTGAAGCAGAAAACACAGGCATGGATCACTTCAAGCTTACATAATGATGTACAGAATGAAAAGGTAAATAAAGCACATCTAATATACAATGTAATATATAAATAAACATAAAGATAAAAGCACCAGGGATGCTCACATGACAGTGCCTTGTATACCCAAAGTCTGTCTCCCTGAACTCCAGACTCATACCCAGCTACCCAGTCAGCACCTCACTGGGTGCACATCCCAAAAGTAAACTGATCAATGCCTGCAGTTGTGCACAGATGCCCTGTCAAGGAGGAACGGGGACTGAAATCCAGCCCACTCTGCTGTCTCCAACTGCATCAGCCCAGCGGGGGAGTCCTTTCCTCTTGCCTACAAAGACTCTACAGTGCCACTGGGGGTCCTGCTCATGGCCCTCCCCCGACCCTCCATCAGTTCCCCCTCACTTCCTTCCCGTCTTGGTACCACCATTCCAGTGGCCTGTATTTACAACCCTGGAAAGAGGCATTCTTGATTACTCTATTTCTCAATTTCTTACTATATTCTATAGGACCGACCTTCAAAATATATTCAGACCAGCATCATTTCTCACCATCCCTACCCTGCCAACCTGACCTTAGCTGCTCTAATCTTCCTGGGCTTAGTGGACGCAATTTCGACCCTTGCTCCCTTATAGTCTATGTTCCACACAAGGGCCCAAGGGATCCAGTTAAAATGTAAGTCAGCTCTGGATGCTTCTCAGTTCGGTCTCCCAGGCTGAGACCTGGAGACTGTGAGTGCTACAGCCTGGTGCCCTGTTACCACTCTGGCCACAGCTCCTCTTCCCACTGCTCACTCTGCTCCACTAGAGGTGTCCCTGCTGCTCCTCAAACAGGAACTGCTCCACCTGCAGAGCCTTCCAACACTTTCTGTGCAGAATACATTTCCTTTAGTCACTCACTTAGTTTGCATCCTCACCTCCTCAGGACTTGGGAAGGCATGCTGCTCACTGAAGCCTCTTCTGACGCCCTATTTTAAACTTAACCCCTACTCCTATGCCATCACACCCCAGTCTTTCCTCCTGCTTTACCTTTCCTGAGGCATTCAACATAATCTATGTTTTACCTATTTATTGAGTCCACTATCTGCCTGCCTCTAATATTTCCAAGATCAACAGGGACTCTGCCCATCATACTGACTTCATATATCCAGTGCCTAGAACAGGGCCCAGTACATAGTAAACATTCAAAAAAGATTGGCTGAGGACAGGAAAATAAGTAACGCAAGGTTGGACAGGAGCAAGTGGTGAAAAATGAGGCATGAGAAGTGGATGGAGAGTGATGGCTTGCTTTTTCACACGGCATGCTTGGGAAAGGCCTCCATGAGCAGTAACATTTCAGCAGAGATCTGAGCAAAGTGACACCTGAACCACGTGTGGCTGGACAGTCTTCTGAGCCACGTGTGACTTGGACCCAGTGGCCAGAAGTCAGGAGAGGTTAGAGACAGGGCAAGGAGGTAATAGGGGCCAGGTCACACAGGACCTTGTAAGCCAGTTAGGCCCTGAAGATGGTCAAAAGCCTGCTGATGCTGAAAGCTGCTCATGACAGCTGATTTATGTTTTATGAAGATCACTAGCTGCTCTGTAGGCAGCAAACTGCAAGCAGCTAAAATGGGAAAAGGTAGGCCAGTCAAGAAGCCCCTGCAGCATCCAGGCAGAGAGGCCAGTGACCTGGCCTAGTGTGGTAAATGCTTCATCTAGCATTTGCTGACTTGTGAGTACTCCATAAATGCAAGCCATCATCATTAAAATGTTGTGTAATGTACATGGGAAAAACTCAACTTGTGCTTACCTGATTGTTAGGATAATAATAATGATAATCCTGGTGATGATAATAATATAAGATAATTTCAGAAAGCAATCAGGGCTTTGAAGAAAATAAAAGATGGTAAGGTTATAATGTTGGAAGGGGCTGCTTTTGGTTAGAACAACCCAAGAGGCCTTCCTGAGGAGGTGACCTTGAGATGGAAACCTGACCAGCAAAAGGAGCCAGTCAGGCGACATCTAGGAATGGAGTATTTCCTGGCAAGGAGAGTTGTAAATGTAAAGGTCTTAAGGTAGGAACAAGTAATACAAATTAATGGACAGTATTCATGAAATTTGTTAAAATTGAGTTGTTGGACTCTTAGCTCTTCAACTGATTCTGGTTTCTAGATGGTAATGCCAGGCTCAAAAAATATGCTAATCACACATGAGCAAGTACAAGTTACACAAAGCATACTTGATCCTAGAAAACCCCACAGCATTCACCGAAGAAACAGTCTAGTCTGATTACAACAGAATCCTAAAGAGATAAGTACTGTTTTCATTTTTTCTTAGTAGATCAAACCCAGCAAGCAAAGATTTGGTTGGGAATTTGGAACTGGAAAGCTTCTGGCACATGTGGAAACTTAATATTACCAAAGGCTTTGAGAGAAAGAACAAAAGATGCTGCTGAATCCAGAATGAGAGGTGATCCCAAAGTAATTTATCTTATTCTATTCTATATTTACATATTCTCTGTTTTGTTCTATAAGAATTGAAGATAGTTTAAAATAGTTTAGGGGACTAATGGAAATATTCACAGAGATGTTTTCAAACCGTTCCAAAGTTAGGGCAGCCTGGGTGGCTCAGGGGTTTAGCGCTGCCTTTGGCCCAGGGCGTGGTCCTGGAGTCCTGGGATGGAGTCTGGCATCGGGCTCCCTGCGTGGAGCCTGCTTCTCCCTCTGCCTGTGTCTCTGCCTCTCTCTGTCTCTTTGTGTCTCCATGAATAAATAAATAAAATCTTTAAAAAAAAAAACCGTTCCAAATTTCCATATGAGGAAGATGTGAATTTTGATCTGAATTACATTATTTTTTCATAATCAATTCACATACTCATAAAAGAATATGAAGAAATTATTTAGACGACTGCATTAAAATGTATTCTAATCTCTGAAGTTCTACATTCAATACGACTATATTAGATTATGTAATACACAATTATATATTGCTCTACTGGCTTACAATTAATTCAGATGTAATGCCTGCGGAGGCCTGCCAGCCTTCAAGCTAAGCAATTACTTTAGTTTATATAATCCCTTCCACTGTATTTAGATTCAAAGCAATCAGGTCACCATTTAGAGCCAAAATATTTATTCCAGGCTCTTTCCCCTCTACTATGAGAGACTTAGCCACGAATTACTATCTATCCTAAAATGTTATCCTTTATAACAATGCTCACCGGACGAAACATCCAGTCTACTTTTTGTCCATTAGCTTTCCTTCCAAAACATCTAGCCCCCAAACTTTAAAAACCAGAGCAGCAGAATATGAAAATGGCAGATTTGACTTTCCGAGAAGTGAAAAGAATGAATCTTGATTTTATATTAGCTCCATGATAGAGAGTATACACGCAATAATTCTGTCCTTCACAGTCTCAGGCAAAGGAAAATGGTGTTCTCTCCTGCAGCCAGTGGCTCTCCAGGCATCCGTCAAAGGCAAGTGTGGTCAGTGGGGTTAGACCCTCACAATCCTCCTTCCGCCTTTCCTTCACTTCTAAACCTGATGGAAGCATGGCTCACACAGAGTAAAATTAGAACTAGATTTGATTAGGACTCAGTGAATTTAATATCCGGTGTCCTGGGAAAATGTTAGAGATTCCCTAACCAGTTAAAGTATTATATAGTATCTTTTCAATTCAAAATTCATCCCTCAAAAGGGAAGAATCAGTTCTGAAGTCCTAATCATTTTGAAAACGCGACTGGTCAGGCGTTGTGGGTCTTATCTTCTGACACTCTGGCTCTCCAAGTGGCTCAGCTAGAGACTCAGCTGGGTTCTCAGAGTGAAGGAAAGAATATTACTCATTTTTAATATCTTTATTTGGGTATTAAACTCTCAAGAGTTCCTCACAAAGAGAATTCCCAACATTCTCGCTAGGCTTATTATAAAATTATATTTATCAAGTCCAGAATGCTAAAAAGTAGCGACAGAAACTCACTGAAGATATGAAATAAAATGGAGAGAAACAAGAAAAAGTTAATGTCTAATATATTCGTGGCACAAGAAGACATCTGAGCCCTTTATATATGCTTTTGCTTTTATCACCTGGAGGCCATCCTCGAGTTGAAGAAACTTCCTTAGATTTTCTTGAGATTAACTTTTCCTTACTTATGTTACTCAATAAATATCTACTGCATGCTTCTTATTTGCCAGGCACTGTGCTAGGCCTTGGAGTGCCAGGGGTGACCCAAACAGACTTACGGAGGGCTAATTCAGGCAGGAAGGAGACAAAATCCCTATCAGAATTTTTTGCCAACAAAAATGGTTGATTGTGAAAAAAATATGGTTGATTGTGTAAGATTTTGTGTTATCTACACTTGAATTAAAAATTCTGGCAGTATAGTTCATTATCATCATACATTTAGATAACATAAAATACATTAACATTTTTCTAGTCTTTTCAGACCAGAATTTTTAAATTTCATAGTAGCAAACCAGGAAAACTATTTTGACAACGTTATATATTTTCCTAAAACATAAATAAGCAATAAAGTTGATCTTTAAACCACCACGGTCATATGCATATGACAATTCTATAGTAAATAGATGCTTTCTTAATTCTTTTTTTTTTTAATTTTTAATTTATTTATGACAGTCACACAGAGAGAGAGAGAGAGAGGCAGAGACACAGGCAGAGGGAGAAGCAGGCTCCATGCACCGGGAGCCCGACGTGGGATTCAATCCCGGGTCTCCAGGATCGCACCCTGGGCCAAAGGCAGGCGCCAAACCGCTGCGCCACCCAGGGATCCCTGCTTTCTTAATTCTAAGGAAGCATCCAGTTTTGCTTTCCTACAGAAGTCTAATATTTTTCATTCTCCTTTTAGTAGTAAAGATACAAATTTAAAAGGTCAAGAAAAGTGCCAGGCTCCAGAATTATACAGTGTTATGATAACACTGACTATCGTACTTCCACCGCATTGACATACACTAGGATTATTAGATTAATAACATATCCAGTCATTTCTTTTTTAAAGTCTGTGTGGCAAGAAGAGATAAGGACAGCCAGAGTGAATTTGCTGCACCTGTTATCTGGGGACTTGGCATTCTTAACAAGTTAAATCCCCAGGAAGCCAGATTAAAAGATGACAGGGAAAAATGTAAATTACATTATCATCTTCGACATGCTAATATACATGGGTGCTGAAAATCCAATTGAAAGGGGACTGGCTTATTAAGCTGTGGCATGCTACAATTTACATATCTCGCCCTCCAGATGTGAGGAGGGTAAATGAGAATGGAGTGTGCTCAGATCAGCAGGGGATAAGGAAGAAAAATACATATGTACGCTGGCTATCAATTTGGCCAACTGAAGAAAAAGTGACACAGTGAAAAGACTGGCTTCTATCTCCTCTAAAATAAACCTGGCTCCGCTGTCACATTCTGGAGCAGCACGAAAGACTAGCTGGGCATTCTGTACGTGGCCCTGCTGGCTTTCCAACAGTGAGTAAATGCAGATGCCAGGACGACTGGAAAAAACTCATGAGAGTGGCCGGGCCCCGCTGGTGGTGTAAGTGTAGCAGGATCTTTGTAGAAAAGGGAGATCAAAACAAGTAGTAGGAGTTTCCTCAAATTCCCACAATCCATCTTAGACAAGCCAGCCAAAGGAAAAATCTCTATGGTTTAAAAAAACAAATTCTATAAATCATGTTATAGCTGAGAGTCCAAATCCAATACAAAACGTTAATGTATCCAAAATTGGCTACTTAAATTTCTCACAAGTAGCCATTATTCTCACTTGTGTCTCCTCATATGGGCATGTAGCCTTTGATAACTTTTAAATACTTAGCAGAAATAGTGAAATGATCCTCAACTTGATTTTTTTTAAATTGGGGGTTTACCAATAGACAGGCAGTGCTGGAGAAATGGAAAGGTAAGAGGGAATAAAAATGTGAAGAGTAAGAAAAGCAACTACAAAATATAGCCAAGTAATAACCCTTAATAGGAATGTTAGCATTTCATATTTATATGGTAAATACAAATATGCTAACATACGTTTCAATTCTTTATTTGCTGTATAGATAAACAGCAATAACATTTTTCTCTTAGCTTCTGAGTAGGAAAAGTTTAAAATATACACAATGAAAACAAAAGAGTTTAACAAACCCTATGCACCCACCACCCAGCTTCAACAAGTATTAACACTCTGCCATTCTGGCAACATCTATATCTACATCCACTACCTGCTTCCATTGTTGTATTATATTTTCTAGTTTTTAAGGTAAAATTTAGATATATTAGAAAGCATACATATTAAATGTACAATTCTGACAAATGAATTCATCCATATAACCCATACACTTGTCACAAATATAGAACATTCCACCTCCTCAGAAAGTTCCATGTGTTCATTTCTCAGCCAGATCTACAGGGAGAACAATACTTATCCAACAGAAGACATATTTTTTGCAGCACCGGAAAAAAGTAAGGAAATTCAACTCCTCAAACCCAGCAAGCTTTGTATTTCAAGCTGCACAAAGTTTTAGTAATCAGTTTCCTACCAAAATGACAGGTTAGGAATTTGACACCCAAACTAAATCCAGATAATCATTCTCTTCACAGTTAGTATTCAGATACAGAGCCTCAAGAAAAAAAAAAAAAAAAACAAGGACCTTGATAACACTGAACAATAATGGCAACATTAAAAAAAAACCTGCAACACTTCTGGAGCTATTTATCTTTTCCTTTATTTCAATAGGACCCCAGGCAAAATTACAGGTCCTTAAACAGCCACACTACAAAGTGGCAAAATAATAACAGCAGCATTATTACAATAGAATTTCTAAGCACTCACTAGAGTGATACAGGCTTGGCAGACCACATTGTATTCTCTATCCCAGCTCTAGAAAAGTAGCAATCATAGCAGGAATTCTAGTAATGGCATTAACAACACCTAATACGTATTAGCAATAAAGAGGCAGGGATTCAAAGCTAGTTCTTTCCGTCTCTAACATGCTTGATTCCAACCCTAACAGCACAATACAGATAAGCACACACAGAACTGACATTATATATAACCTGACATTTTCTTATGATTATTTGAGTCTTGTTTTTTGTCCTCACACCTTCAGTTATGCTGCTAAAACTCCTTGGCTCCTCCTCCTCACAAGTCCCCACTCTGGCCCATAGTGAAGAAAACTCAACCCACAATTTTGCACTTCTAGAAATGGGCCGGATAGGAAGCCTCCTGCCTCAGTCCCCCTTAGCTGGTCCTTCTTTCCAGGAGGAACTGGGATTTCTACAACGGAGAAGGGCTTGAGAATGGACTGGCTTTCCCATAGCTGGAGTGGTGCTGAGGGGAAATGACCTGTTTCATCCTTATCCTTTGCCTCCACTCACTGCATCTGGAGCACACCATTTTTTGTGACCTTAGAGCTCATGGTCAAATATAAATATGCTGAGGCAGGTGAAGGGAGGTGCAGTGCATCCAGAAGGATGTACCCTTCTTTATACCCTGGCTACTCACAGCTCATGGAAGCCCTTGGCTCTGGTTGACAGTTCTCCCCTTATTCCAGAGGTGCACTATCCCTTCCTCTCAGCCAACCTGTCTGCTTCTCTCACCACCATTACCCACTAACACCATCGACACCATCACCCTCAGCAACACAACCACCCGCCCCCACCACAACCAACACCACTAACAATACTACCAACACCAGCACCACCTCCAGGAATCTTCAGAATTGCAAACTGCTAGCGACCAGTATTCCACCAATTTCTTACCTTGTTCTCCTCTGGAGTGAAGAGGATTCGGAATATGGCTGGGACTCCCGGGGCTACTTTGTGGCCAATATCTTTGGGGCTGACTACTCTAAAGTAAGGTGAACTTTCCTCAACAACTTTCACCATTCTTGGAATCTGCAAGAAAAACACACCATGTAGACATCCTGCCCATGACAAAAAGCAGAAGCAAAAGCACAGGCTTTGTCGTCCACCAGGAGATCTCCATCTACTACTTACTAGCCACACATGAGCTTGGTCAGGGCTTAACTTCCAGTTCCCCAACTGTGAGAGGAGATGACTCACTCGGTGCATTTGAGCTTTAATTTTTAGTAAAATTATTGTTCATTTTTATTGTGATTGTCAAGCCTTTGTTTTATCATTTAAATGAGACTATCTTCAAAGAGGAGCTGCTTGACCAGCTAAACCCCCACCCACACAGGGGAGGAATGCTGGATTCCCCAACATTTGAGAAGTGTTCTGGGAGAAGTCACACTTCCTGCACTCCTACTACGGACCATCCACATGAGACGCCAATCAATCCTCTCAGTAACCAGTGAGTTTCATTATGACCTCCATCCTACAGATGGGAACAAGATGTTTGTCCTTATGGTTACATCTTTCCCAAGTCCCAGCCTATTATCCACACCTTCCCTCTTAGGGGACTGTCCTCCGTAGACAACACTATGAGCAAGAATAAACAGAGGAAGCAGTACAGAGTCCCCAGGCCAGTGTCAGAGTGGCTTCAAACAGTTTCCTTTGCTTCAAGGCTTCCTCTGCTATGCTTGCCTCGCCCAGAGTATCTCTGTTTATTGAAGATAGTCAAAGCAATAAAACAAATAGGATTGTGAGGAAAATGGGGTGGAGATTCCAGGGACACAAGAAAAGGGGGAAAAATTTTTAAGAGACTCAAAGGGGGGCAGAAGAAACAAATACAGGGGCACCTGGGTGGCTCAGGTGGTTATGTGTCTGCCTTCAGCTCAGGTCATGATCTCGGGGTCCTGGGATCGAGCCCTATGATGGGCTCCCTGCTCAGTGGGGAGTCTGCTTCTCCCTCTCACTTTGCCTGCTGCTTCCCATGCTTGTGTTCTCTTTCTCTTTCTAATGAATAAATAATTTATTTTAAAGTGAGCTATAGTTAAGGGTGCCTGAGAAGTCTTAGGTAAAAAAATGAGTACAAAAGAACCTGTACAACCTCTCAAAAATGAAACCCAGATGAGCACAGTAAGAAGAAATAGAGAGAGAATTCAGAGAGATCTTAAGACTAGAGAGTGGGGAAGTAAGGAAGAGATGTGTGCAAATCTGATAGGAGTCCAACTGGCTTTGCTGGTAAGGGGAATGTATGGTGTCATTTATGACATGCAGAGCTTATGTAAGCTTGCTGGGAATACTTTTGGTAAGAGCATAATTATGGGTTAAAAACTAGAAAGAAAAACAACAGCAATACTAGTACTACTGATTATAATAACAATAATAATGGTTTAGTGTTTCCTATATGATAGGCACTGAGCTGTATACTTCACATTCATTATCTCAGTTAATATTCCAAACAACCTATTGAAATGGGTACTATTAGTATCATCAAGGCCCGGAGAAGCGAAGTGACTTACCCAAAGTCTACAGCTGGGAAAATCTACCAGATTAGTCTGACTCTAGAGTCGGGGTGCTAATAATTATATCCCAAGTAGAATTGAATTGTGGCTTATAGAGTGCTCATAGCTTACTCTCACCTTATGTTGTGTGAGAGATAGAGAAATAATGACCAAACAGCCTCTGTCTTCTGCATTCAGTGAGGAAACACTGGTGAATAGCACAGAAAGCATTTCTTGGTGCCCTACATCTATCCCAGCAGTTCCTTATGAGTCCATGAACTAAGGAAGTAGAGAGGCAGCCTTATATCAGTCACCCAGTTAAGAGCCCTGAGAGTAATTTACCCAAGAACAAGCTTGCCTAGGCTAGAGAAATCTATCTGCTTTTTTGGTAGGTGGACTTTCCCTGGATAGGGACCCTCCTTTCGTGAGGTCCAACACTGTAGCAGCATCTAACCAAGAAGTGTTGGGTTACCCATGAGAACTTAGTGCCCCTTTAGCAGACAAAATGCCCTTTACTTGCCCATATATGCCTAATGTCAATCATCTCTTGTTTAGGGCCAAGGAGGGGTGGTCAAAGTATCCCTCGGGCTAGCTCCTCTCTCTTTAACAGCCTTAAAATATCTGAGCAAGAGTCAAAAAGTCATGGAGAAAGGGAAAAAGAGAACTGGAAATGACAAAGGGAATTGTTTGGCAGCCCTATATGAAAAGAGAAGAGTCCTGATGTCTATGTAATGTATCTCTTCTTGAGGTCTAGGGGCATGATCCTAAGCATCTCAGATTCTTTTTCTTCTCTCTGCCTATCCTTTTAACTTCTATCCCTTGAGCTTGTCTTGCTAACAGTCCGGAAGCCAAAAACTAAATATACCGTTTTCTCCAGAGTCTGACTCTGCTGTCACTAAATCACCCCATTGATCTCTGAAAGGCATCACTGATTCCTTTAATGAGCTACTGTACCAAATATAACTTCAAGTATTCTTGCATAGTCTTCATTTATCTTCCCTTTTTTCTTATAGAGAGAATTTTTCTCTCCACGTTCTTAAACTCCTGAGGTATTCCTACCTGCCTTCACATCTGAAGTTCAGCATCTCTCAGATGCCTTCCTCCCCATCTGACTACTTTTCACACTTAACTGTGCTTCATGCTGACTTCCCACATTATTTTTTCTTCCATTATTGTTAGATGTCAAGGAAATCTTCAGGCACTTAATACCTTTTCTTGAAGTAAACCATAATTTATCTCTAGGGAAAAAAAGGCATATGGATGGAGAAGAAACTCTCAGTTGCAACCACAAAAGGACAAGGAATATACAGTGGGAGAAGCTGTCCAAAACTATCTGTAGACAAAATCTGAAGGCTATTTAAGGTAGAAGGGAGGAGATAGAAAAAGGGGAAAGAAGGCTCCATTTTTTTTAAGTTCTTTTTTAAATATACAATTTGTAAAGTATAAATAATTAGAGTAGAGTTTATACCTACATTTGGGGAAACAGTGGCTCTAATGCAGAGTAAGTGAATATGAATCTATGCTTCACCTTATCTTGAATGAAAGCCTCACTGAACCAGTCACACATAAGAAGTTCATGACATTTGGAGTGCCTGGGTGGCTCAGTCGGTTAAGCGACAAACTTGGTTTCAGCTCAGATCATGATCTTGGGGTCATGAGATCAAGCTTTACTTTAGGCTCCATGCTCAGAGTAAAGTCTGCTTAAGGCTCTCTCACTCTCTGCCTGTCCCCACTCGCTCTCTATCTAAAATAAATAAATAAATATTCTTAAAATTTTTCATAACATTACCTAGCTAATATTTTACTCAACAAAATGTTACTGCACATGTTGAGAGTTGACCATTTGGTAGGCACTGACCTGGGCCTGAATACATATGAATAAACCAACATAGTCTTGTCTTCATTAAATGGTCTCTCAAATTAAAGAATTTATCGAAGATCCTACAGGATCCCATTTTATTTGATACCTTCTTATATATCCATGAAAGGTACATCCAGTAAACATACTCACTTTGTCATTATTCCTCAAAACCAGTGGAACTTCGTAGACTTCACAAGGAGTATAGTTCTGAAACACAATTTCTGATGGAAAGGGCTGGAATAATGCCTGATCCAGGTCAATTCCTGAAAACTGCATTGAAAGGGTAAATTCATTATATAGTCACACAGTGGCAGAAATTACAGGGGAAGATATGAAAATACTACATAGATTTATGGCTATTAATACTAAAAAACATAGGAAACACTCAGAAAGGGGTAACTACTATAAGCAATAATTGTTATAAGTATTAAGGTTACTGTGATCAACTTGTCTAATACAAAATAAAGTAGAAGATTTGGCCCTCAGTTTTAAAAATACAGGTTAATTAGAACACTAACCCCAAACTTCCATTACAGTAATGGTGAATAAGGTCATTTGAACCAATTTCCCTATGAAAATAATAAGAAAAACTATATCAACAAATATATGCTAAGAGGCACTGAAGAGCTAACAAAAACAGTATGATCTAATGTCAAAACTATGAATTATCTCAAGTTATTAGCTTGGGTAGAATCCAACAAGTTTTGAGTACTACCATGTTCCCTTAAAATTTTAGAATATCCTATGATGCCCTGTGAGTACACAGTTGCACCCTGGGGCACCTTAGTATAGTTTGCAAAATGAATTTTTAAGTATCCATCTCAATAATTTAGAAAAGTAATAGTAAACATAAAAAAATAATAATAAAATTCAAACATGAAAAAATGAGATAACAAAAACAACAAAAATAATAAAATAGAAAGTAAATATATACTACAGAATCAACAAGCCAAAAGTCAAGTCTTTAAAGACTACAGAATTGATAAAATACCTAGTGAGTATGATCAAGAAAATAAGACAAAAGGCACAAAGAGTCAATATAAAAAACAAAAATAGAGACATTACAACAGAAACTGAACTAACTGAAAAGATAATAAATGGATATTATTCAATAAATGTGAAAATTTATATTAGAAAGTACAATTTAAAAAAAAAAAAAAGAAAGTACAATTTATCAAAACTAACACAAGAAGACATAGAAAATATGAATAGTTCTGTAGCTATTAAACTGAATCTGCAAGTAAAAACTTTTCAAAGAAAACCCCAGCCCAAATAACTTTACAAGCAGATTCTAGCAAACATTTAAAGACACAACACAAATATTACAGGAACTCTCTCAAAGGAAAGAAAAAAAATTAACTTCTCCCAACTCGATGATGTTAGCATAACAATGATGATGGGTGGGGTGGGGGGGCTATATAGCTATAGGCTAATCTTACTTATATAATAGATTTTTTTTAAGTAACAAAACATTAGCAAACTGAAACCCACAATATATAAAAATAATAAAAGAATAACATATCATGACCAAATTGGGTTTACCTCAGAAATTCAAAGTTGTTTTAATATAAGAAATTGGTTAAAAAGAAACAAAATTGTCATTTGCCCCAGAAGAAAAAAAACTGCTTATTTAGAAAATTCAAAATAACCTATAGATAAACTAATAGAATTAAAAAGTTATTACTAAGTACAAGGTCAACAAACAAAAATCAATTATATTTCTATGTACTAGCAAAGAACACTTAGGAAATGAAATTTATAAATAATACTATTTAAAATAGCATCCCAAAACATAATATACATAGGGATAAATTCAATGAAAGCTGTGTAAGACCTTTATCCAGAAAAACTATAAGATATTATTGAGAGGAATTAAAAATGACTTAAATAAATACAGGAATACACCATGTTCATAAATGAAAAGGCAATATTTCAAGGATGTCAAGTACTCCCCTAACTGATCTAAAAATTCAATGAAATCTAATTTTAAAAATGTGGTAAAATTTTTGTTTTGGAAATTAAAAAGCTGATTATAAAATTTATATGTAAAAGCAAAGGATCAAGAATAAGCAAGAGACATTTAAAGAACAAGATAAGAGGACTTGCTTTATGAAGTAGCAAGACTCATTATATTATAACATATCATATATTGTTATTTATCAGAATAATTAAGATAGTGAAATATAGTATATGATTTATCCTAAAAACAAATGTACCAGATTTAAAAGCCCAGAAACAAATCTTTAAATATATGGACACTTGATTTATGACAAAGGTAATACTAACAAGCATTGGGAAAGAGATATGTTCTCTTTAATGAACAGTGTTGGGTTAAATGGATATTCCATATGAAAAATATCAATTTAACTCCTATCACACACCACCCAAGTGAATTAAATCTCTCAATATGAAAGGTAAAACAAGAAAATTTTCAGAAGAAAACCAAGAGGAATATCTTCATGATGTTGAGGAATGCAAAATTTTCTTTAATGGGGCATAGAAAATACAAAACATAAATGAAAAGATTGGCAATTTTGTTATATTGAAACTTAAGACATGCTCATCAAAAGATACCCTTTAAGAAATGAAAAATAAATCCAAAGAATTAGAAATTATTTGTAATACACATAATTGATAAAGGACTAGCCTCCAGGATATATGAAGAACTTTTACAAATCGCCAAGAAATGGACAAAACACATAAACATATAATTTCTAAAAGATGATATACAAATGGCTAATAAGCATAAAAAGTTGCTAAACCTTATTAGAATCAAGAAACTGCAAGTTAAACCACAGTGTGACAACACTACACACCCAATAGAACAATTTCAGTTGAAGAGATTGATAATATTAAGTATTAGCAAGTATTAGCAATTCCAACTGCAATTTTCAAACAGTTAATGGAAGTATAATAGTATAAACACTTCAGGAAACTATCAATTACTACTAAAGAGACACACATGCCTATAACCTAGAAATTCCACTTTTAGGTGTATGCCTAATACTGCATATATGTGCACTAAAAGAAATGTACAGGAGTGTTTATAACACATCATTTATTCGGAGTCAAAATGTGGAAAAAACAAATGCTCATCAACAGTAAAATGGATAAACAATTGGTGGTATAGTCATACAATGAAATACTATACAGCAATAAAAACGGACTACTACTAAACACAACATAAATCTTCAAAACAATATATTGAATTAAATTAGCCAGAAATTAAAGAGTATATGCTGTGGTATTCCACTTATATAAAGGTTAGATATAGGAAAAATAAACCTATGGTTAGCAGTTCTTCTGGAGAAGAGGGACAGGTAATGACTGGGAAGGGCATAAGAAAGCTTCTAGGATGCCAGTAATGTTGTAGCTTACATTCCTTCATCTGAGTGGTGGTTATACGAATATCTTTACTTTGCTAAAATTCATCAAGCTATATGTTCATAATACATATACAAATTCAGTAAAAATTTTACTTAAAAATGTATGGGGGGGCACCTGGGTAGCTCAGTCAGTTAAGCAACCGACTCTTGGTTTTGGCTCATGCCATGATCTCACAGTTGTGAATCAAGCCCCCCAAAGGGCTCTGTATTCGGTATGGAGCCTGCTTAAGATTCTCTCTGCCCCTCTTCTGTCTCTGTTTTTATTATAAATATATAATCCATATCTACAGATTTGAATAGAGAAATATGAATATATATATATATATATATATATATATATATATATATATATATATATAAAACACTGTGTTTTATATATATATATATATATATAAAACACTGTGTTTTGGATTTGAATAAACTGACCAATGGTGTGGAAAAGTCCAGAAACAAATCCTTGCATATGGATCACTTGCTATACCACAGAAGCCCTCGAGTGCAGGAGTAAACAATGGATTTCAGCAAAAATGACTGATGCCAAGATGGACTCTGTGTAGGTCTTAACTGATAGCTTGAGCTCTCTCCTCTACCTCTCCTGCCACAAATAACCAAGGTTAAGAGAATATGTCCAGTGAGAATGTCCACGACTTCAGATCTCGAGTAAGGCTTGCACTATACAGATCTCCAAAGCAGGTGACACACTCTCATAGGCATAACCACCAACTCCTTGTGTAGAATACCAGGGATGGCAACAAGAAATTCCCTGTTGCCATCTGGCTCCAGGAAATAATAGAGAAGGCAGGGCCAAATGGCAACACATCAATTCGCATGTTCATAGGAAGCAGTGAGTCATTGAGACAGGCTATAAGAGCAGGACTCTGGATCCTAAGGTCCACACAAGTCACAGCTATGGGGAGAAAGAAAGGTTAATACAACTCAGTCATTTTTCCTTCCTTCCTCTCAGCCTCCTTCCAAAACACACACACACACACACACACACACACACACACACACTCCTCTTTCATAAAATGCTGTGCTGAGAATCATGAAGGATTCCTGATGGTCTGGGACACTGCCAGAACCTGCCTCAACAATAACTGCCTGCAGATTGCAAGTCCAGGAAAAATGTCCTTCTTTCCTCCAAAAATGAGTAGTAACAATAATGGTAATGATAAATCAAGATTTATACAAAAAATATTCAAGGAAGACAAAGGAATAAAGAAAATGGTAAATGAAGAACAGTTAACAGAAAAGTTAATAAGAAACAATGAAAATATTGGCTATGCTGTTTCACTATAAATGCAAAAGACATAATGGAAAAAATCTGAGAGCACAAAGCAAATAATTAAGAGTGTAGGGAGTACTTAATCAATCAAAATGATGAAAAATTCATGTGATCACTCAATAAATACTAATTGAGTTACCTATATTTTCCCCGTGTTAAGCACACAGTCATGAACAAAGCCAAACAAAGCCCTTGCCCTCGGGAAGCAGACTTTCTTAGGGAAATGGATAAAAAAATAAAGAAATGCATAATACAAGTTCAGGCAGTGATATGGCTACATAAAAAAACTAAAGGAAGATGAGACAGAGTGAATGCAGGATGTATGCTCTTTTCAATAGATGTGAAGAGATGGCCTCTCTGAGGAAAAGACATCCAAGTAGAGATCTAAGCAAGTTCTGCAAAGACATGATAGAAAAGCATTCCAGTTAGCAGGAATAGCAAGTGCAAAGGCCTTGAGATGGGGATCATCATTCAGTGTTTAAAGAACAAGAGGGGGGCACAATGTGAAGACAATGAGCTAGGGAAGATTGGAAGAAAAAGAGGTCTAAGAGGGAAATAGGATTAGATGATGCAGGACCCTATAACTCTGGGGGCAATAGGAAACAACTGTTGGATGGCTTTATATATAGAATAACATGTTCTAATTTACATTAAAAATACATTCTTTCCTCTTTGTGCAGAATTGATTATGGAGCAATGAGATGGAAACAGAGAGATTATTTCAGTAGTCTAAAGGGTGATGACTTAAACTGAGAGGGTAGTGGTGAGAGGGTAGTGGTGCAGGTGGCGAGAAGCAGTTTGATTAGAGATACCGTTGTGAAAGTAGAAATTTATAGTACTTGTCATTGGATCTCAAATAAGACGCAAAAAAAAAAAAAAAAGAGGCATCAGAGATAATTCCAAGGTAGTTTTCTGGCCTGAAGAAATGGATAAACGGGGGTACTATATACTAGATGGAAGAGACAAAAGAGAAAAGATCATATCCTTAGGGAAGGAAGGTAACAAAAACATTAAATCTTAAATATTTTAAGTCTGAGCTGCCAATCATTCATTGGGCTGAATATGTGATCCAGAGTTCAGAGCATTAGCCATAGCAAGAGAAATAGTTGTGAAAATAATCATCTACAAAGTAGAATTTAAAGCCTGCTTCTAAAGGAGTTATATAAAGGATAAATTCAGAAGAGAAACAAGTTCAAGGACCAAGTACTGGGGAGCCCCAACATTTAGTGATCAGGAACAGGAGAGATCCAAAAAACAAATTAAGAAAAAAACAACCAGTGAAATAGGAAGAAAATCAAAGGAATATGATATCTGAGCCATGAGTAAATAAAAAGGTACAAAAAAGAGACACTGAATCAAATGCTGTGAGACAACCAGAATGCCAAACTGGTCAAGCATAAGGATGAATTATACAAGAAACACACATAAACACAAAACTCAAAGGAAGGGACACAGAGGATAGCCTGATAGATATAATGACAATGAAATGGAAGTGAACAGAAAATGAAAAATGGATGGAGAGGAAACACAAGATGTAAAAGGACAAAGAAGGTCTAGCATGCTCATAATTGATATTCCTAAAGAAAAGAACCAAAAATGGCGAGAATAAAACACTGGATAAGTCAAGAAAAACTTTCTAGAAGTAACTAAAGATACATAATATCTCAGGAAAGTTTAGTCATGTCCTAATAAAATTACTGGACATTAAATTAAAATAAACAGTCTTTGGACAAAAGAGCAAAAAGATTCACATAACTGTAGTGGGGTATAAATCAAGCTGGCTTCATCACACTTCTGCATACCATTATGCATCATACTTCTGCTTACCATTAAAGCCATAAGGTAGTGAGGAAAGTGCATGCACAGCTCTTATGGGTAAAATGTGTTACCCAAGAATTTTAGGCCTAACAAATCTGAAGTTTGGCATAAAGGCAACAGGCAAACATTGCCTTTATGCCAAGGAAGTATCGTTTCCATAAGCTCTTCTTGAAGATATTGGTGGAGGATGACTTTCACCCAACTAACAAATGAAACTCCAGAAAATAAAGTAAAAACAACCCAATGAGTTGAGAAAGAAAGAGGAGCAATGATGAGATATACTATACTAATTTCATCATCCTTCATAGCAGGGGTCAAAATACTAAAACACACACAAGCAGTACACAGAGGAAAATATGCATGGCCTGGTCTCAGTTATGCTATGGAAAGAAGCAAACAGCCCTTGATCATGATGAATTAGCATTGGGAGAAGCCATGTCTCCTGCCCTCAAAAGTAGAGGATGCTAACAGAGAAGAAAAAATAGCTAAAGCTAGCAGTGCTCAGAGGAAGAGCAAATTTTGTGCAGAACTTAAACACGAGTGGCAATGGTGTTGTAGTGAGAGCAAATAAGTCTGAGGGACTCATTTATCACATGGGAAAGATCTCTGAAAATCTCTCAGAAATAGGCCGGGAAGCCTTTGAGAGGAGACAGATCTCCATCACTTTGACTGATGGAGCTTCGCACCATCATAATCTGTATGTAACAAGTAAAGCACATAATTCAAGAAATAAATTTAAAAGTAGGAACTGAAACCTTATTTATGATCATAAGCTCCTAAAAGCCTAGAATGTATGCTTCACATTAGAATATAGAAACAAGTTCAAATAACTATCCTTTAGAGACGACAGGATACATTGGCTCTTGGGAGTGAGCCAAAACAGACAACAAATGCCTCCTTTAGAAAACAATTCCACCTTCTTCCTTTCTAGTGATGACACTTCAGGGAAGAAGGGATTTCTTGTTGTGGTAAAATGACTTAATTGGATTTGGCCCCTATAATCCTTGGAACTACTCCTATTCTTTAAACAACAGTGTCCAGAAGTAGCCAGGAACTGTGACTAGTCAAAAATTATTTGTATTTATTAATTGTATTTCTCTCCATATTAAATCAAAATCGACAGAGGTAGAAAAAGAATATATAACACAAAAACCCAATAAGGAAATTAGCCCAGAAACAATAACTACTTAGGGACTGTTGTTTTAGAATGTTCACATTATTCACACTGCCTCATAAGCAGGTATCACAGAAAGCAGCTACCTTTTGATGCGTTGTTTCCCCCATATCTAAAAGTTCGATGATCTGTGGTCGGCACATCAAACGTGTATTAGCCAGTCTCTGCTCTGTGGTGAGGGACATTTCCTTCAGGAACTCCGAGGGTGTCAGCTAGAATTTAAAACAAAACAGCTGAAGATTCATAGATGATTATACTGAAAAAGTGTTTCCATAAGTGCCGGTAATGAATAATTTGTGTTTGCAGCTTTCTGGACAATTCTGGAATGCTGCTAAGTTCCCTTATAAAATATTTAAATTAACTAAATAATACAAGAGAAGTACATGTGCGCTTTTGAGCTCTTTGCACACTAATTTGAAATGACACGGGTTGCCATTTCCTTGTGATTTTGAAGAAATCACACAAAAGAAACTGGGTAGGGGTAGGGGAGTGCAGAATCAGGAACTTGCAGGAATATGCCCAAAGAGTTTAACATTGATGCTCAGAAGAAGCATTTGAGCATACAAATCTGCTTCCAAAATCACTTATAGTCTTCAGAGCTAAGGAATTTGAAATGCTTCTACTTCTCAACTGAAGTTACAACAAATAAGCAAAGCATTTGGGTGTTTAGCTATTCTGCTATAGTAGTTTCAAGAGGAATCTTGTGAAATGGGGAGGATCCTCTAGAGAGAGTGACCGGAAAGCTTACGAATGAGTTTGAACTTTTTAGAAATCACAAAAGTGCATTTAGAACTTGTATTAATAGGGCCCTAAAGCCATCGTCAGATCCAGCAGCCACTCACATTCACATATCCAAATAGGAACACAAAATGCTTTAACACTTTCTGATGTTATGAGAAAAAAAATGTAATCTATCATTTAAATAAAATCATCTTAATAACTCAACAAGGCTTAATTACCCAGGACCAAACATTATTATTATTACCAAACAATAGTATATTGTTGTTCTGGAATATTCCAGGGCTTACTTTATATGCAGGGAGATGATGATCACTCACAGCAACATAATGCTTAACTATGTACCAAGACTTCTTAAAACATTCGGAGGCATATAATTTAGCTGATTCATTTTACCTTTGGGTTAAAATCAATGTTCTTCAAAATCCCTACAAAATTAATTTCTGTGATTGAACCCATTTAAATGAAGGCATATTTCAATGCTGCTTCCGACTCAGTTTTCAGGTTCTTTTTGATTGGAACCCAGATTACAATACTAAAATGTTAAGAGGTATCAGCTGTGTCACAGTTTAAATAAAAATAATGAATGAATGAATGAATGAATGAATAAATAAATAAATAAATAAATAAATAAATAAATAAATAAAATAATGAAGCCTTAAAAGCAAAAAGTCGGGAGTTACTTTAAATATGAAATGATAACCACCATAAAAGAGAGTGATGGCAGGTCTTTTTTTCTCCTCAGAACATAACTTAAGACTGGTTTTTAAAATTCAGTGTGTACTATCTTGAATCCTATAGATTGTTATTGATATTTTCTATGGCATATAGTTTATAATTTGGTTCTCACCAAATTATGATAACTCATTAAAAATAGAAATATGGGGGCGCCTGGGTGGCTCAGTGGTTCAGTGTCTGTCTTTGGCTCAGGGTGTGATCCTGGGGTCTTGGGATTGCGTTCCACATCAGGCTCCCCAAAGGGAGCCTGCTTCTCCCTCTGCCTATGTCTCTGCCTCTCTCTGTGCATCTCTCATGAATAAATAAATAAAATCTTTTAAAAAATAGAAATATGTTTTGTTTTAAAGGACAGAGAAAAAAATGTATTTTTCTTGATACCATATAGTCACCATTTTGATACTCTCTGTTCTACAAATGTGCCAACAGAAATAACTGTTGCCAATCAACAGGTAATAAATTGTTAAGGTCAAACCCTATGGAATTCTGATACCTCATTGTTTTTGAATTACACAAAAGACAGTCTCATAAGGTTCAACCTAACATTTAGAAAACCATGATAATTTCATTGCACGGTCTTACTTCAACTGATTAACTTAAGCAACTCAAGCCTCTACCTTGAGGTATGTAATTTCGAAAACTTCTCGGGCTTTAAGAGGTGCCTCAGCTCTGTGGCAAGCTACCATGTTATCTAAATTGATATTATTGGTCAGTAATTCTCTGTTTGATTTCTGAGAATGCCAAGTAGCAGCTGTCATCCGCCTGAGGAGACTGCATTAAGTATTTTACACTTGAAAGTCTTGGGTACATTACCATTCGATTTACTTCTTCTTTTGTAACCACCCTTGGACTCAAGGGGGGCAGAACCTTGCTTTTGAATCCTTTCAGCATTTCGACTAACCCCATCTGAACAGCCCCCATGGACTCCTCAAGTCTTCTACTGGTCATTTTTAGTTATTTCCTTCATTCACCTAGGAGTGGGGAAAAAAGGGGTTTAGAATAAATACAGTTAATTCCTGAATACAGATCACAAAATTTTTTAAGCTTTTTCAAGTACAAAGGTTTAGAAAAGACTAATCTTCAAAAATACATCAAATGCTTATAACAAATGCCTTAACTACAGGAGTCTATGCCATGTAATTAGTCCACAATTAACCTTATTCCAAAGTCTAGGATTCCTTTTAAATAAACCAAGTGATTCTGCAATGAGCTTAGGGAAGAATCGGAAATCAAGCAGTTCTTACATTTGGTATTTTTATCCCCCCAGAAAAACAAATAAACACTGCTCAATAAAGATAAAAACTTTTATCCCCTCAGATAAACAAACACTGCTCATCATTTGCTACTTTATATTTATTTGACAATTCTCTCTCATGACACCATCCAAATATAAAAAAATATAAGGCTTCAGGCTTCCACAGCTGGGCAGAGACTAAAAAAGTAGCATGAGATAAGATAAGGAAGAGGAAGTTTCTGGAGAATTTTTGAAGTTTATAGTCATAAATAAGTTATTAAACAGCCACTCCATATCTCCAAATCAACGAGATAAGACATCTACCCTCTACATATCCTTCCTTATGCCTGTCAGTAGGACACTTGCAACTATGGAGGCCTATTTATGACAAAATGGAGATTTAAAAACAAAACAAAACAAAACACAACAACAACAAAAAACAAAGTGGAGATTTGTTTTCAGTAATAGCCAGCTGGTTTACCCAACACTGTGCCCTGCAAAACACACAAAAAACAAAAACTAAAAATGCTTGATACAATGTCAAATAAAAAACCATAAAAGTCATTAAAAAGATCACAAGACAGTAAGTCATTACCAGACCAAAACAATGAGGAAAGAGGTGCATAAAGAAAAATAGATCTGAATGAAAATGTAATAAGGTACACTGAAGCAAAGCAGTAAAATACTCAAGGAAATGAATATGAAATTTTTAAAAAGAAAAAAAACAAAGAACAAATGGCTGAAATCGCAGACAGTCAAAAAAAAGATCCAAGACACTATAACTGGAGCCCATGAAGAAGAAAAATTAAGTACTGGAGTGGAACTAATATTTCAAACTACCATCCAATAAAAATTTCCAGAAATAAAAGAAAACATAATGAAAAGGGATTGGTAAGTGCCCATGAAAACAGACCCAGATTGTCAATTCTGAGCCATATTTTAGCAGAACTATTAGACATTTAGAGAAAATTTTAAACTCCTCACAGCCTCCAGGCAGAAAGGTAAAATAACTCACAGGGGCAAGAGAATTAGATGTCACTGGACCTTGAAAAAACAACCTATGAAATGGGAAAATAGAAGATAATATTTTCCAAAAACTAAAAAGTGTGAGCCAAGGATTTTACATACAGTCAAGCTCTCCTTCAATTACCGAAGCTACAGAAAAGGAGTTTTGAACATGTAAAAGCTCAAGGAAAATAGTAAACAAATTCCCTTCCTGAGGACTCTACTAGAGGATGGGCTTCAGCCAACCAAAAGGTGACTGGGGAACTTCAGCAAAATGACCCACAATGAACACTTCATGTATTTAATTGTAGGGCTAATTTTAAGAATGAAGTTGAAGACATGAGGAGAAAATAGAATTTAAACAGTTTCTGACAAAGTTGAAAGAATGCAATTTTAAAAGAAAAGTAAAAAATAGAAATAAAGTCAAAAGTAGAATAAGATCATTAATAATTGAATAAGTAACAGGTAGGAGTCAAACTATTAAACCAGATAGAATAAAGGAGCTTATGGGAATTGTGGTAGAAAGCCCCTACGATGGCAGTGATACCTGTTTCCAAGCACTCATGTATTGCATAATACCCTGCCCTTGAGTGTGGGCTGTCCTTAGGTATTCTAACAAATATGATACAGCACAAGTGATAGATGCCACTTCTGAGATTAGTTATAAAGAGACTCAGTTACATCTTGGGTACTGTCTGGCTCTCTTTCAGATCATTAGCTGCCATTTTGAGAGGACACTCAGAAAGCTTAGAGAGAAGCCCATGTGGTGAGGGACCAACTCTGCTAGCAGTGACATGAGTGATCTTAGAAATGGGTCTTCTGAGGCCGGCCAACAACCATGTGAATGAGCTTGCAGGTAGATTTCCGAGCCTCATTTGAGTCTTTAGATGACTACAGGCCCAGCCTACAGCTTGACTGGAGATGCATAATAGAGACTGAGGAGGAGGCACCCAACTAATAAGCCACATCTAGATTCTTGACCCATAGAAACTGTGAGAAAACTAATATTCACTGTCTTAAGCTACTAATTTTGGGGTACTTTATCATACAATAGTAAATTACTAATGTAGGTATTTTAAAGGGTTTATACACCAAAAAACTACTAAACATAAAGGTAAATCTTTCTAAATACCAGAAGAAATTTTAGAAAAAGCAAAGAAGACATACTAAACAGAGAAAGGCAAACAATAAATCAAATGTAATGCAAAGAATTGTTATAATACAAGGTAATATGGGATGTGATGTCACCAACATGGTGGAACAGGTGATTGCCAACTTCAGTCTCTCTCACAAAAAGACCAACTAGAAACTATCCAGAGACAAGATACCTTTGTGAAAATACCAGAACCAGGGGTGAGGCTGAAGTACCCCCTTAGATCACAGAGACATGGAATAGCCTCAAAAACATCATCCTCAGTAAAGTGAGCCAGTTATAAAAGACCACATATTATATGAATCTATACACATGAAGTGTCCAGAATGGGGAAATCTCTAGAGAGAAGGAATAAATTAGTGGTTGTATAGGGCTGGAAGTAATGAAGGGATGGGCAGGGGGTAGGGTATGGCTAAAAGATATGGGATATCTTACTAAGATGACAATGTTCTAAAATTGACTGTGGTGATGATTGCACCACAAATATGTATTTGTAAATATGCTAAAAACTGCTGAGTTGTATATACACCTTAAGGGTGAATTGTATGCTATGTGAGTTTTATCTCAATAAAGTGGTTAAAAATACATTCTAAAACACTTAAAACAATTTTTTAAGATTTATTTATTTATTTGAGAGAGAGAGCATGCACAAGTGGAAGGGGCAGAGTGAGAGAGAATCACAAGTAAACTCCACGCTGAGCATGCAGCCCAACACAGAGCTCGATCTCATGACCCTGAGATCATAGCCTGAGCTGAAACCAAGAGTCAGTTGCTCAACTGACTGAGCCACCCAGGAGCCCTTAAAAAATCAATTCTTAAAAGCTGAAAAACAACTGAAAGAAATGAACTTTGCTGTATATCAAGCTGCTTTCATAACCACAAAGAGAAAACAATTACTCCAACTGACCTAAAAACATAGTATTTTGACTGTCTTCATTAAATGTAGTCTTATTGTTAGTCATAATATGAGTAATAATATATATATTTTTTGCTCTAGGCCCAACATGAGGCTTGAACTCACAACCCGAAGACCACGAGTTTGCATCTTCTACTGACTGAGCTAGCTAGGAGACCCAGTAATAATATTTTTAAAACAAGTAGTTAAAGCAATATTGTTAAGAACTGAGCAATTCAGGATGCCTGGGTGGCTCAGCAGTTGGGCAGTTGCCTTTGGCTCAGGTTATAATCCTGGGATTTGGGATCGGGTCCCACATCAGGCTCCTGACGAGAGCTTGCTTTTCCCTCTGTCTATGTCTCTCTCTCTCTCTCTCTTATGAGTAAATAAATCTTTAAAAAAAAAAAAAAAAAAGGAACCGAGCAATTCATCTTAAGAAAAAATAAAGCCAAAGAAGTTCTCATATTAAGAAATCTTATAATCTTACATTTAAATTGGAAACAAGTGTGAGCTCAGGATTATTTTCTTCTTTTAAATAACCTGCCTACTGAAAAAGTTCAGAAACAATGAAGGCCCAGTAAGCAATAACAGTCCAAGGACATACTGCAGACTCTAAATACCATTTCCCACTAAAAGGAACCACATCTCCTTGGAGAAATGGGTAATTTGAGGTCTGATGCATAAAATGTATAAGATGAACTTGGAACATTCTATTTTACTATAAAACAAGGACATTGGGGATCCCTGGGTGGCTCAGCGGTTTAGCGCCTGCCTTTGGCCCAGGGTGCAATCCTGGAGTCCCGGGATAGAGTCCTGCGTCAGGCTCTCGGCATGGAGCCAATTTCTTCCTCCTCCTGTGTCTCTGCCTCTTTCTCTCTCTCTCTCTCTCTCTCTCTCTCTATGTCTATCATAAATAAATAAATAAATCTTAAAAAAAATAAAATAATAAAATAAATAAAACAAGGACATTATCAAAGGCCACTGGGATTGTGTCTAAAGGATCCAATAGGAGTTCCCATTCACCAAAGATAGGACGATTTGAAACATTTTTTAAGTCTGCAATGGATAAGTCTCTGAAAATTCAAGTTTAAAAGATACCAGAAAAAGAATCATTGGTCACCTACGGAAGTTCTACAGCACCAAACTAATTATTTTGAAAATAATAAAAGGAAAGAATCAACCACTTTTTTGGTACAAATTGCACTGCAAGCTAATCAAACAGGTAAGGAAGGAAAATGATTCTTCACAGAAGAACTCCAGCTAATAAACTCAGAACAAACAACTGAAAAATCATGACCATTATGTAACCCCTAATAAAACAAAAGATCATCAATGCTAACATAATTAGGAAGGCTGTTGCTGAAGAACTCTATAATGGCTCAGTTGGGCTAACAACACCTGAGCCCTCTAAACCAATCTCAACATTAAATGCTTGAAAACCAGACATATCATGTGTCTCCACACATGATGCACTACACAGCACCAGCTATGTAGAACTACTAACAAAGATCTATGAGCCAGGCTGCAGGAAACATGGCGAATGGAGGAACAAGCATATTCTGGAAAAATACAATTAAGCCAAATCAAAAAGGTAGGAAATATTATAGGAAAATGACCTCCTTTATTCAACTAATAAATAGCATCAGAGGGTTGTGGGCAAGGGATAGTTATAAATTAAAAGAGTTCTAAACAAACCAAGTGCAAGGATGCACCTTGTTTAGATCATGACGCAAATAAATGAATAATAGATATTAAATAATTATTGGGTTTTTTGTAGAATAATGGCACTGTACTATTCACATGCTACAGGTAGCGTGTAAATCTGTAACTTCCTTTTGGCAATCCTTTAAAACTGTACATATCCTTTGATGTATAAATAAATATCTTTTGCTAGTGGATGTACCCCAATTATGAAAAGATAAGCTATACTGTAACTTAACAACAACTTCAACAGATGAGAAAAACAATGACTTTCTCTTTATCAAACCAAAACACAAAGCAGTTATATTGTTAAAATTTGATGATTCTGGCATTTTTTATTAAAACTAATTTCTTAAAATAAATAAAACTAATTTTTTTCTATAACTGATTTCTTAAGCACTTTAAGATTCTTGACCATTTTCCTGTTTTGTTGTTTTCCAGTTTTGATCACTAACACCTTATTACAATTCCAGCCTGCAGTACTTGGATCATGCCTTTGTAGCTCAACTACAAGAGTTAATATATTTTTCCCAAAAAATCTGCTCACAATGCTCCTTCTGACTGCAATGTCCTTTCTTTTTACCTCTGCACAGATCCCTTCCTGATTCAAATGTCATTTCCTTATCGAAGCAATTTCTTTCTGATCTTACCAGCTGGAAGTGACTGTTCAACAACTCTGACCTTCCAATATCTTATTTCTCTCTTTTATGACACCTAAAAATTTCTACTTTACAGTTATGTGGGTGCTTATTCTGATCTTAATAGACCATAGACTCCTTGAGTAGAGACTGTAATGCATAGTGCCTTGTATTTAAATGGATGCCTGTGAATTTCTAATGAACCATCGACCAGTAAATTAGACAGAATCAATAATCAAGAGTGTTATTAAAAATGACAATCACCTAGCCCATTGCTCAATATCTAACACAAAACTGAATCCATGCAAATAGGCCAAATGCATTAACATCCCTGGAATGCTTTGACTCCTGTAATCCATCAGTCATCTTAACACCCTGCTTTTAAAGACCACCCTCAGGTCAAAAAATATGGTAAAAGGGGCCATGACCCAAGACCTTTTTTTTTTTTTTTTTTTTACCAAATAACTTTTTAACTAAAGAGATAACAATACTTTTATTAGGGCATGTATAGTACCAGCTAGACATATCACCAAATCTTCAGTTTCCACCAAGAATAAATTTTTATTTTTTAAAATTAACTTCACAAACTCCTAGAATTCTATTTTAATTAAATAGCCATTATATCTCTTTCCACCCTCCATTCCCCTGTACAGCCTGCACGCACACTCACGTAGGCACATATGCACCCACATACACACTCCTTTATTTCTCATCATCTTGATTTCCATGATCACGTTCTCAAGCCAGGTAGTCCAAGAATCACCCTAAACTCCTTCTGCTCCCTTGCCCCTTCTCACATCTTCACTCTTGTCTTTGCAGCCTACATCTCACAGTTAACCCCTGCCCAGTCTCTGAGCAGTCCTGTCAACATCCCAATTCCAGGTCTTACCATCTCAGCCAGTAAAACCCCAATACTGGGGCAGTCCAGCTGCTCTTCTCTCCTATCCCCAGGCTGTGAGGATTGCTGGAGAAAACCGCACAACAGTGCAACTTTGTCACTATAAATCCAGAGTCTCTGGCTCCCACTGGGCCCTGTACACCTACCACCCTGTTGTCCTTGTCAGCTTTCTTCCCACAGCCTATTCCAAAGCTTCCCTGTATTCTGTGCCTTCCTGCAATTCTAGAGGATTTAAGCCTACCCAGATCCTTTCTGAGCTCCACTCCATTGACCACACTGCAAACAAGATGCCTCCACCCACCTATGTCCCACAGCTGCCTCCAGCCCAGCATGCGCCCCCAGACCTGCTCTCTCCTGTAACCCTCTGTGAATGGAATCACCATCCACACAATTGTCCACACCCCAAATTCACCTCTCATCTATGACTTGTCTCTCCTCCAGTCATTCATATAATAACTAAATGTTTATTGAACACTTCCTACAAACAATAGTGTTCCAAACATTATGTACTAGATGTAGATACTATTATTCTCCCCAAATCACAGCTTTAAAAACCCAGAGGCACAGAGAAGATAACCTGCCCCAGTTCTCATACTAGTAAAGGCTAGAGCTGGAAAGACAGCCAGTCAGTCACTCTGGCTCCAGAGTCCACACTCATGACGCTATTCTGCCTAGACCTCCTGGATATCTCACACATCCATCTCCTCCTTTTCATCCCTGTGGCCCCCCTTTGTTACTGTACTTCTCATGTCTTAACCAGAACAACCTCCTAGGTGAACTCCCTGACTCCAGCATCTCATCCTCACAGTACTCCATTCTCTAGCCACCCTGCACTGAAGCCACAGTGACCTTTTTCAAGGGAAAATAAGGTCATGTCATTTCTCTGCCTAAAATCCTTTAGACCAGAATATTCTGTAAGCTCCTTAGCATGACATACATACCAGGAACTTGCTCTTCTTCGTTTTATGTGCAATTTGCAGTTCACAATCTCTCAAGTGCTCACACGCCTCCAGATTTATACATACCACCTGGAACACCTTTCCTTCTGCACCCCCAGTCCCACCACTAACTCCTATTTGTCTTTCTAGGCTCAGATGTCACCTCTTTCAGAAAGCCTTCTCTGACCTTCCAAGGCTGCCCCTTCTCTGTATCATGCTCACCCCATCATGATCATCTCCCTCTACCAATAGATTGTAAGCTCCTTGAAGACAGAAACTTTGTCTTTTCCACCACTGTATTCTCACTGCCCAGTACATATGCTTATTTCATAAATGTGTTAATTAATCCACACAAATGACTTTCCACAATCCCCAAATGTGTCTATTTCATACTTCTAATATGCTTGTATAAGTTCATCCTTTCCTCTCACTTCCCTATCCCCATCTGCCGGCAAACTTCTATTCATCCCACAAAACCCATCTCAAGGGTCCCCAGAAGTAAGGCTTTCCCTAATGCAAACAGAGTGTCAATCACTCTGTACTTTGCATATGCCTCTATTATTGAAGGTAATACATTGTATTGCAATTATTTGCTAACAAGCCTGTCTCTACCTCTAGAACATAAGCTTGACTGTAGGGATCATGTGTGAATACAAAGAAAAAGGCTCAGTTAATATTTGAATTTAACTTCATATTAATTGCATTTATTAAAAGAGAATTTTCACAAGACTAAAATATTTCCCAGAACAATTTCTCTCTTTTGTTTTATGTTCCTTAATTTAAATGTTAACCTTGGGCTCCTTCTGTGTTTCTATGGAACAGAGTCTAGGTTCTTTCAGAAAAGACAAGAAAATGTATTCTCAGTTAACTCTTAGGATGAAGAACCTTGTAGGACGGTTTGTGTTAAAGCTCTGCCTTACTGATTTTGCAGTACTAAATTCTAAAAAGAAAAAAGGAAAAAACATTTTAGGATAGATATTCTTAAGCACAAAATTCATTTTCTGCACAAAAATGAGTTTTGCTTACCTCTAGGAATTCATAAGGGAGCTGAGTCTAAAAGTGATCAAATGTAGAATGGGCTGCTGCCTAGTAAAGCAGAATTTACTGACATATATTATTAAATTAGTGAAAGCCCCCAGACACTATGGAGACATGTATATGTCACATAAATATCTATCATGATGACCTGAACTCTACTTCATCCCGCATCTCAATTCATCTCTTCTTGTTTTCCCTTCATCTTAAATGTCTCAAAGACTTATTTCCTTACATTTTTATTCCTGCCTTCTTATTCCATCCTCAAGTCCCTCCTTTGCTGAAACACGAAACTAAAATACTGTAAAATTGAGATAATGGTAGTTACCTATTACAACATAACAAATTGCCCCCAAACTTAGTAGTTAGAAACAACACAAAACATTTCTCACTTCTCACAGTTTCTGTGACTCAAAAATTTGAAAGACACAGGTCTAGGTGATTCTGGCTTAGGATCTCTTACATTGTGATCAAAGATGGCAGTGAGGGTGGCAGCTATCTGAAGGCTTGACTAAGTCTGGAAAAATATACTTCCAAGGTGGATGGCTCACATGGCTAAGCAAGGTGGTCCTGGCTCTCGGTGGAAGACCTCAGTTCCTCTCCTCATGGGTCTCTCAACCGGGCTGCTGGAGTCTCTGTGTCATGATGCCTGACTACCTTCACAACAAGCAGTCAGCAGACCATGGGAGAGGCTGCAATGTCCTCTGTGACCCAGAAGTCACACATTGTCACTTATGCAATTGGTCCCACTAATCAGCCCTATTCAGTGTGAGAGAAGCTACACAAGGATATGGATACAGGAAGGGAGGATTGCTGGGAGCCATCTTGAAAGCCAGCTACCACGTATACCCCAGGTGTTTAGTGTGAGGATTAAATGAGAGAATGTGTGTAAAGTGCTTTGCACAGTATCTGGCATATCTGTTCTTAGTATTAGCAGAAAGTTTGGTTTAAAAAAAAAAAAAGCAATGAATCTGTTCGTGTCTTCAATTTCTGCTACTGTTGGAGTGAGAGCAGGGCAATTATACTCTGGAATGTTAATAAATGTTTCTTTACCCCCAAACACCATTTTAGCAGGAAAATATCAAAGAAAAAATTAGGGAAAATGCTCAAATGCAATAAGACTTATGTTATCAGTGAAGGGTTCTCCAGGAACTCAGAATAAAAGAACTGATTTTAGTTTTTTTAATCTTACTTCATCTTCTGTTTTTCTACTGTTTCTAAAGCTGTTATGCTCCTTGGTTTTCTGTTTTATCTCTTTTAAATTGAATACTTTAGATTTCATAGGTTTCACAATGGCCTCTGTTCTCTTCTCCTTGAAATACTTCCTGAAAATAATCTGTCTCTGCAGAATGTGTGACCTATTATATCTGATGCAGATAAAAGAGACAAGTTTCAGAAAAGAATCTTCTTGTTTGACCCTTTTCTTGTCGAAGAAAAGGAAAATGAAGATGTATTTTGCTCTGGTCACCAATTCCAATGTGGGTGGGGAGGAGAGGGGAATATTCCCTACAGTTGGCTGTCCTACAATTCAACTCAATTCTGAAACTATCTACCCAGCGGTAGCATCAGATTCTGTAGATTAAGGGTTCAGTCCTACAAGACTATCTCTCCCATTACCACCAGATGCTAGTCACAAGCCCAGAGTGTTACCTGTAATTTAGACCAATTAGCAATAAATCAGAGGTTCCCAAGATCCTCTTCTTAAGTTGGACTAATTTGCTAGAGTGACTCTCAGAACTCAGAGAAACATATTACTTACTAGATCACTGGTTTATTATAAAAGGATGTAATTCAGGAACAGCAGATAGAAGAGATGCTGAGGACAAGATATGTGGGAAAGAGTACAGAATCTCTACACCCTCTCCAAGGGTACCACTGTCCCCAAATCTCTATGCGTTTGCCAACCTGGAAGCTCTCCAAATCCTGTCCTTTTGGACTTTTATGGATGATTTACTACATAGGCATGATTGATTAAATTTGGCCATTTATAAACTGATTCAAAAAACAAAAACAAAAAAACTGATTCAACCTCCTGTCCCTTTCCTCTTCAGCCTCCCCTCCCCAGAGGCTGGGGGTGGGACTGCAAGTTGTAATCCTGGAATCACATGGTTGGTTCTTCAGGCAATCAGCTCCTCACCCTTAGGTGGAGTCCAAAAGTCAGCTCATTACCATAACAAAAGACCCCTTTATTGTTTTCCTCACTCAGGAAATTCCAAGAGTTTTAGGACCTCTGTACCAGAAAGAGTGAAGACCAAATACGCGTTTCCTGGAAGTCAAAATACCACAAGATGCAGAGTGAAAACTAATTTTCCTAGGCCTCAAATTACAAAAAGAACTGCTTCTCATAGAAAAGTGTCAAAGTTTGAAACTTGTTCAAACTGTAGAACCAGGCCAGGAACAGCCAACTATGGGCCACATAGGAATAAGGCAATGTTAAAAAACGAAATTCAGAGGTGCCTGGGTGGCTCAGTTGGTTAAGCATCGGACTCTTGGTTTCGGCTCAGGTTGTAGCCTAGAGATAGTGAGATGGAGCCTGTTTGAGATTCTCTCTCCCTTTCCCTCTCCCCCTCCCCCTCTTGCTCTCTCATTCATGCTCTCTCTCTCTAAAAGAAAAAAACAAAAACAAAATTCAACTGAGTAAATCTGAAGATCATTTGACTTTATTCAATTATTGATGAATTAGGCAGCATCCCAACAAGGAAAAAGAAAGGAACTCCAAAAAGCGCTACAAAATGGAAGGATTTTATTGGCAGACAGAGGTATGAAAAGAAAGTTAAAATAATGGATTATTTCAAGCAACCTCACCTTTCTGTGGAGTATGGATGGGATATATCCAGCAGATTACCTCACTAGTGCTGCCCAGGTAATTCCAAATTGACTGGTTAAAGATAACATTCCGAAGGATCCCTTGGGTGGCCCAGCAGTTTAGCGCCACCTTCAGCCCAAGGCGTGATCCTGGAGACCCAGGATCGAGTCCTACATTGGGCTCCCTGCACGGAGTCTGCTTCTCCCTCTGTCTGTGTCTCTGCCTCGCTCTCTCTCTCTCTCTCTCTCTGTCTCTCATGAATAAATAAATAACATCTTAAAAAAATGATAACATTCCTAGGAGAGGTTGAGACTGTAATCAGATTAGGTACGAAGTCTGGGTTTGCTGACATGAGTTTAGCACAAATGACACCACTTGGGGTCTGTTGTTTCTTTTTTTAACAGTAACAACAAGAAAAGAGAGAGCCACAGCTGCAGAAAGAGCTTATTTGTTATTTGTGAGCCCCAATTCACATCATTTTCATGATTTAAACCAAGAATCTACAAGTAATACAGCTCCAAAACAGATTACTTTTCTCACATGGGAATTCAATTATCTTTTAATTTCATAGAGTTATCTACTATTTGCAAAGTACTATACTAATTATAAATAAAATCATATTGTTTTTGAGGAGTGAAGATGAAACTTAGTGATATGGCCTCTAGCATACAGTAACAAGCACCCAGAAATCTAACTGGATTTTGACTTTGCATATCCATCCACATTCAGACTTGGTCACATCTCTTATGTGAAAAGCATTGTTACAATTCGAGCACTTGATAAATTCTACTTTTAGTTACAATGAGGTGGGTAAAAGTTAAAATGATACTGCCTTTTAAAAGATTTTATTGTGAAATTTTATATATACAGAGAAAGGTATCTCCAAAATGTACAGATAACAAATTTCTTATAAAGTGAACATCTGTGTAATGATCATGCCAGTAAAGAAACAAAACACTGTCAGCACCTACTACGTCTACCGAAGGACCCACACATCCCTTCTCAATCACTAAGCCATCTCTCCCCAGGAAAGGCAATTACTATCTTCACTTTTGTAGAAATCACTTCCTTGATTTTCTTTTACTACCTAAGTATGCATCCCTAAACACTACAGCTTTGCTCAGGTTTTAATATTTGAAACAACAGACTCACACAGTGTGCAATCTTCTATGTCTGGCTTCTTTTATTCTACTTTATATAACTATTTCATTGCATATACCTGCAATCTGTTTCTCTTCATTTAAGTTTAATAGTTCACTGTTTGAAATATACTACTATTTATTAATCTATTCTACTATCGGTTAACATCTGGGTTGTTTCCAGTTTGAGGCTACCATGAATAAGATAGCTATGAACAGTCTTATAAATGTCTGTCTGCACACAAGGCCAAACAGTTATCTATCTAGGAATGGAATTGCTGGATCATAGGGTAAGCATATCTTAAACTATGGTAGATAATGCTAAACAGTTTTCCAAAGTCATTGTACCTATTTTATACTCTCAGCAGTGTATGAGAGATCTGGATACCACCCAAACTTGCTAACACTTGCTATTAGAAACCTAAATTTTAGCTATCCTGTGGGTGTATTATCACAGCTCACTGTGGTATTAATTTGCATTTCCCTGATTACTAATAAGGTTGAGTATCTTTGTATATGTTGCTTGTCCATTTGGATGTCCCCTTTTATGAAATGTCTTGAGGTGTTCAAGTCCCTTGACTTTTTCCCTTGGGTTGTCTTTTTCTTATTGATTTGTATAAGTCCTTCAAATATTCTGAATGCACAGTTACTTGTTTTTGCAGATGTCTTTGCCCACTCTATGGCTTGTTTTTTTTTTTATTCAAGCAGCTTTATGCACCAACTTCCAGTTCATCTCTATTCCTTTGAAGCAGCCCTTTGAGGTCCAAACCCAAAGAGGAATTCAGCAGGTGCCCTCTATCCACCAATCCCTGCTGCCTTAGCCCACAAAGACTGCTCTGTCTTTTACTCTCTTGGCTTCTTCCTTGGAATTTATTTGCATATGCTCTCAGGGGTTCTAAGTTTTGAACTCACTTCCCTGGGTCCCTGTTCCACTTAGGGCTGGCCTGATAATTCTTCACCATCTTGTTAGCTCTCTACTGCCTTGAAGCAGGCTCCTGTTGATAACCTACCCAAGTTTTCCAGTTGTCCTTGGCAGGAGGACAGACCTGTACTACCTCATCTACCCTTCTCAGAAGCAGAAATCCTCATTTGCCAAAGTGTAGATAGTATAAGGGGAGAAAACCTATTCCATGACTGAAGAATTTTCCAATGCAAAAATGAAACTTTTTTTTTTTATTTGAAGATAAAACCCAAAAATGAAGCACAATACACATAGTTCCCAGGACTGGTAGAAGTTATAGCACTGCTCAGATGTCTGGATAATAACCTGGATTATCCATTCATGCCACCTAATTCAAGATTTATAGAGCTGATGTCTTAACATTGTGATTCATTTTAGGTATCAGACTGAGATATAGTTAGTGTTACCTTGTTTTATTAACAATGAATACCTATTTACAGAACTTTAATGGCCAGAAGTAAACATTTAAAATTTCTCTGCCAAGCAACCAAGGACATATTTATTCTTCAGCCCCTTCTCACTTGAAGAACCAATAAAAGCAATAACATTTTTTGAAAATGTATATTAAACTTCAGACCCTCTGAGCTTTAGCTAGATCTTTCAGAAAGAGTCTTAATCTGGGATCCCTGGGTAGCGCAGCGGTTTGGCGCCTGCCTTTGGCCCAGGGTACAATCCTGGAGACCCGGGATTGAATCCCACGTCGGGCTCCCGGTGCATGGAGCCTGTTTCTCCTTCTGCCTATGTCTCTGTCTCTCTCTCTCTCTCTCTGTGTGTGACTATCATAAATAAATAAAAATTTTTAAAAAAGAGTCTTAATCTGTGTATGGATCCAAACTATGAGCACCCTCAGATGACATGGTAAAGTGCATAATTGTCTCTGGAATGCCCAGTCTCTCCTTCCAAGTCCATTAACCCTACCAGGATACTCTGGTTCCTTTCTGTCTAGGTTGTCAGGCTGCCCTGTTTCTCTTGATCACACTAAAAGGTTATTTTGAGGTAAAATCTCTGGAACTCTCTCCCTCTCATTCCTTTTCCCCATGCTAACTTAGATTCATCTCACAGGTGTCATTTGAAACATCACTGCTTCTAGAAAGCCTTTCCTAAGGTCTCATAGCAATTTCACTTTTCACATATTGAGTAAATAACTTGTGTAACTAGATTTCTCTGTCTGTCTTCTTCACTAGAGAGCAAGCTTCATGGGTCAGAGACCTTGACCATCATCCTTATCATTGGTATATAAGCCTAACATAATGCCTAGCATGGAGTCAATAAATATTTCAGGAGTGATTGGATGGGTAGCTGAATCACTAAGCCATCTATGCTTTCTTTCTCAAAGAGATCTTCATTTTTTTTTCTAGAAAAAAAATTTTTTTGAGAGAGAGAGCATGTGAGGGCGATGGGGAAGAAGAGAGGGATGGGAAAGAGAGAGAGAGAGAGAGAATCTTAAGCAGGCTCCATACTCAACATGCTGAGCCCAAAGTGGGGCTTGATCTCACAACCCTGAGATCCAAAATCAAGAGTTGAACACTTCACCAACTGAGACACCCAGGTGCCTCTCAAAAATATATTCATTTTACAAAGGAATCATGGGACACCTGAGTGGCTCACCAGTTGGGCATCTGCCTTTGGCTCAGGGCCTGATCCCGGATTGGGCTCCTTGCATGGAGCCTGCTTCTCCTCCCTCTGCCTATGTCTCTGCCTCTCTATGTGTCTCTCATGAATAAATAAATAAAATCTTTAAAAACAATCAATCAATCAATCAATAGGAATCATTTGGGGCACCTGGGTGGTTCAGTGGTTGAGCATCTGCCTTTGGCTCAGGTCATGATTCCAGAGTCCTGAGATCAAGTCCCATATCACGCTCCCCACAGGAAGTCTGCTTCTGCCCATGTCTCTGCCTCTCCCTCTGTCTCTTATGAATAAATAAATAAAATCTTTTAAAAAAATTAAAAAATAAAAGGAATCATTTGTCAGGTATTTATAAGTTTTTACTACCCTGGATCTATTTATCCTTTTTCAGGGATCAATATCATTTTTCTTCAGAGCAACACCCCACTCCTTACCCCAATCCAGGAGTAGCTTATCCTAATATCACATCTCTCTGGCCACAGTGATTAGTTCTAGATATGGCAAATGACTAAAGTTAAACCAGTCAGAGCCAATGAGGCATAATTCTGACTTTATTGGAACTGCTGAAAAAGAGGCACACTTTCTTTCCACTGAGGTTGCTGAAAAGTGGGATATGGGCTTGAAGCAACAGGCAGCTTTCTTGCCCCTATGACAGGAGAGAGGCTCTTAAGAATGAAGCCACATATGAAAGCAGTGTCATAAGCCTGAATTCTGATGACATTATTTAAATCCTTAGATCCAGGCAGGATCTTTTGAGCTATTTGAGCCAATTTATGTTCTTTGACACAAGTGTCATCTGAGCTGTATTCTGTGGTCACAATCTCTTGACAAAGTGAATTCATTATAAATAATTGCAGTTTATTTATTATTTGTAATGTGTTACCATAGCATGAATAACTTGAGAACCATTTAGACCAAAATTTATAAAAGCAGTTTTTGATAAGTCTTGTTCATTTTGTCAAATATGCTATTATAAACATAACAAACTATTTTAAATCCATGTTTGCTTTATTAAAATATAACAACTTCTATTTTATATACCACTGATTCTGTTACTACCAGATTATAAAGGCCAATTGGCTTGCAACAACACAAACGGAATGCCTCTGACTTCTACAGCTATTACACATGATGAATGTTGATTTGGAGAATTTGCTTCAATTTACACCATACATATATATCACTCAAGGTGAAGTATTTTAGAAGCTTCTTATGAATCCTAGGCAATTCATATTATTTTCATTGTATGAAAGAAATACATATGTATTTGTTTATGAATTGCTGCAATAAAGAAGAAATACTGAAATTACCATTCACTGATAACTAAAATTCCTTATTTTGGAATTAACTATCAAATCAATGAGGGCTTACTCATATTTTAATATCAACAACAAATGTAATGGCCCCCTCCTGCTAATTTAGCAAAATTCTAAAATAATTTTTTTTAAAGCTGCAGTCTATCATTTCTTTGTGACTCTTCTGTGGAAGAAATATAAGCAAAGGAAAATATTGGGTATGTTAATTTATTTTCCTAACACAACAATCCCTAATTCAACTGTCCTTCCCTCCAGTGTGCCATACCAATTATTCTACTTAGGAAATTTTCTAACATGAGAAAACATCTTCTCATATGCCTACAATGGGTTTAGCAGATCATTTTCTCAAATCTATTTATCTTATTTGGATTCAAGAATGCATACTCAATAAGGAATACTCTTCAACAGCTTTTGATTTGACAATCTATCTTTATAAAGTATTTCTTCTGATTGTCTAGCAGTTCTAGGGACGCCGGGGTGGCTCAGCAGTTGAGCCTCAGACCGTGATCCCGTGGTCCAGGGATCAGGTGGGAAACCTGCTTCTCCCTCTGCCTATGTCTCTGCCTCTCTCTCTCTCTCTGTATCTCATAAATGAATAAATAAATAAAATCTTTTTTAAAAAAATAAATAAATAAATAAATAAAATAAATAAAATCTTTTTTTCAAGCAAGCAAGAAAGCAAGCAGTTCTAAACTTTGAGGCCCTGATACAAATGGTTCATCTTTGGTCTTATCAGCCATCCTGGTGTCCTAGCTAAATGGACTAATAAATTCCTTATTCTAATTAAACTGTACTGAAGTTTGAACTAAGTTTCTATTACTTAAAACCTAGCACTCTCTAATGATAATTGTTATATTTTTAGAAATCATACGTTTACTTAAAATTTACTCCTGGGGTTTATTAGGAAGACTTGCAAATAACTAATATGTAATGGTGTGAGTTGCTATTTCCAAAGCAAGCTAAAAATGCCTTACTTCTATTAGAATAGGAGAGAATAAGTTTAAACATTTTGCACTTATATATAATGCATAGACTAATTCATTTGAACCATCAGGGTACCATCCAGGGTGCCTAAAAATCTGGAAATCATGAAAAGTCATTAGATATCTGCATTAATTAACACAGCACAGGTAATTTCATACACAAATAATTCTGCTCTTCCCGAATCCACATGTGACTAAAACTAGCACATAGCAAGATCTCTGCAGAAATTCACATGGATTAAAAAATTCTGGGTCATCTGAATCCAGAAGAGATAACTAGAAATACTTCATTTTCATACTTTAAAGACGTATATAACTTTATTGAGGGTTACAGAGAAAATTCTTTACAGAAAATCAGTAAATTTTCTCCAGGTACTAATAAATTCAAGAGTTTTTTGCAAACATTATTTAAAAGTGATCTTATTTGTTAACCAAATCCCTCTGACGAAAATAAAGCCTGGGAATCATATTTCCTTTCACAGAAAATATTTAGAATCCCTTTAAGAAAGCCAGCTATACATAGTAGAGCAAATGTGGATTTACTCATTGACCCTTCCAAGGCTCCAACTACCATCAATGAAGAAAGAGACTGGGGTTTTCATCAATCTCCGCCAGCCATTAGGGATGTGGTATTTCCCAAGAACAAATGAAGAACAAGTTAGCTTGTCCCTGCTCAAACAGAGTGCTTTCAACACTGATCACTGTCTCATACACCCTTACCAGCAGCTACTTGTTAAATGCTATATGTCTACCTTTTATTAAAATGTCAAATATAATTTTTTTAATTCATACTGGATGGCTGTCATAACAGAATTCAGTAATGAAAACCAATGACAGGGACTGGTTGCATACTATAAAACTGTACCTGAGCTGTCTGGCATATAACAGGGTCATTTTTCTTCTTTCATTATCACATTGGTAAATACTGACTGGGAAATTCTTCGTACACTGATATTAGAGAGCAGAACTTGGTCAGATCGATTTTCATTATGATAGTATGAAAAATACTTATACCAGCCTACATTTCTAATAAGGACAGAAATAAATTTTTCTCCTAAAATTAAAGATGACTTTCACTTCCAGTAATGGCAGATAACAATTGGTTGAACCAACCATTCATGTGAACACTACTTAAAAACTGTAGGGGAAAAATAAATGTTAATTCCCCCTAAAAGTATTAAAAAGCTATCAATACAGTGAGCAATTACCAGGCCAATATCTAAATGCAATCAAACACCAGAGAAGTAAGCAAAGAACTAAAACTCTATAGCCACTTCTGTCCCAGGGCATTTGCTAATCCTGAACAACTGGGGCTTTGTTTGGTGAACTTGCTGAGGCAGAAGTCAATGATTAAAATCTGCTCAAGATGAGAAGTATAATAAGAAATCTTTTCACCTTAGGCACTCTCTCAAATAAATAAATAATTTTTTTTTAAAAACTGGGGAATATGAACATGGAGTGCCTATCAGACAATAGTATATCTTTTTTAAGTTTGTAGACTGTGATAACAACACTTTGGTTACATAAAAGAATGTTCTTAATCTTAGCAAATAACTCCTAACTATAAAATTTATAAAATTTAATTTACATTGCTTTCAAATGGTTCAGAAGAGAAAGAGAGAGAGTGTGTGCAAAAGCCAATGTGGCAGAATGGAAACAACAACTGATGGCCCCAAGTAAAGGGTATTTAGGTACGATGATTACTTCAAGTTTTCTTTAGATGTTTTAAAAACAAAATGCTGTAGGGGGGAGTTGTATAGAAGATTCAAAAAAGATTCAAATAGAACATCTGGCAACAAAAGATACAGAGACTAAATTTACAGATTTGGAAAAGTAAAAAGCATATTTTAAATAGCTGAAGAGAACATGACTGAACAAGAAAATGGATCAGAAGAATTAGGCAGGTTAGTACATGGAGTGACAAAGGAACAGAAAACACACAAGGGAGGTCCAGAGACATGAAGGACAGAGACTGAGGTCATGAGAGCCTTGAGTGACCAGAGAAGAGTCAGAGGCAGTAACTGAAAACTAACTAGCTGGGCAGTCTACTGAAATGCTGGGAGAGACCAATTTATAGGTTCCAAAAACCCATCGAATCCCAAGCTACGTAGATGAAGGGGGGTGGAAAAATCCATACCTGGACTCAATCTTAGGGTGAAGAAAACCAAAAATAAAGAGAAAAATTGTTTAAAAAGCCAATAAAAATTATTTTCAACAGAGCTGTGGTTACATTAAAAGCTAATCTATCAATATAGTGAAAGCCGGAAGATGGTAGAATGATGAATTCAAATGTGTCAGAAGAAAAAAAAACTGCCATTTTTAAATTCTATAACCAGCAAAATTATCTTTCAAGAATAAGGGTGAATTCAGGACAATTTCAGACAGATAAATATGGGAAGTTCACCCCAGCACCTCCCCTTCACACTTAACATTGTTCCTGAACTTAAACTGCCTTGAAATGTAAGACTGCTCTCCAGCATTCTGTTGTTTCTTCAAAAATGTAAGACTCTGCTCTCCAGCATTCTGTTGTTTCTTCTTCATATTATATGTATACAATAACATACAACTACTGGATGAGTACTAGAAAAATGTACGACTGTTGCTGAAAATGACTCTGCAATGGTTAATACACCAATTTACCTCATGTAAAGTTTCTGTACAAGTTCACAAATATACATACATCCATATTGATGTGCCACTTTTTTCAAAATAAGTAACCAAAACAATTTGAACTCAGCAGGGATCTCATTGTCCCTGGCTCATCATAATATGGCTGTCCTATGGTTCTGTTATTAATTGCTTTACAAATAGAAATATCATTAGCCATATATAAATTTCACTTCTGAACAAAACAAAATAAAACAAAGATCCATGAGTGGTGACCTCCAACTGAACTGGTTAAATTTAGGGGCTCATTTGTAAAGGTCAGTGTCCTTTGCTGCAAACCCACTTCTTATGCAGATGAGAAGTTGAACCTGCCCTAGGGCACCGGGCATAATTAGCCAGCTGCACTCCCATAATAAAGTGCAGATGGTTAATTACCCCAGCAAATAACTGCTTACTTGTGGGCACAAAAGCCTGTACCTAAAATCATTGAAAGTATATTCGGGCCTATTTGTGCTCGTGCAAACAAAACACTTCTTCCAAGGTTTCATCTGTGAACAGAGCACCACAGGCTCAAACTGCACTGCTCTGGGGGAGACCCATTAACACTGCTGGGGTCTGGTTCCAGGGAGGGGCCACTGGCCACAAAGCTATATTTTGAAAGGCGAAATATTTCACAGGGCACTGAATCCTTGTTGAAAAATCTCCTAAAGTTTCCTTGTTGTAAAAGGAATTGTAAATGAAACAGAATTTGGTTTTCCTGGACTCCAAAGTAAATTCTATATTCTTTTGATTAAAAACTCCAAAATGAAAGAATTTTTTCACAAGCAAACATGTCAATATTCGTTGTCTTTTTTTTTTTAATTTTTTTTTTTTGAGAGAGAGAGAGAGAGAGCACAAGCAGGGGGAAGAGTAGAACAGGGAGAAGCAGGCTTCCCACTGAGCAGGGAGCCCAATGTGGGGCTCAATCCCAGGACCCTGGAATCATAACCTGAGCCGAATGCAGATGCTTAACCAACTGAGCCACCCAGGTGCACCAATATTTGCTATCTTAAGAAGGAAAAAAAAAATCTAATTTTCCTGTGCCCTTAAGGAATTTCATGGGCTAGCTGAGCAATTTAGAAATTGTAAGAATTTAGAAAGAATTTAGAAATTCTTCAGAATTTAGAAAGCTATGTAAGATACAACACATCCAATGGTTTTTAGAGACTGTTCCACCAATCCCAGTTAAAAATGTAATCTATCAGGGGGACCCGAGTGGCACAGTCGTTTGGGCATCAGACTCTTGGTTTTGGCTCAGGTACCATCTTGAGGTCCTGGGATCAAGCTCTGAATCAGGCTCTGCACTCAGCATGGAGTCTGCTTGAGATTCTCTCTCCCTCTCCCTCTGCCTTTTCCACTAGCACTGTGTACGTGTGTGTCTCTTTCTCAAATAAATAAATATTTTCTAAAAATAATAAAAAAATAATCTATCAATCTCCCTACAGCAAAAATAGGATTCAGGGAGAAAGCAGAGAAGCGGTAACTACTTCCTAAAACCCATGTTTGGAAGTCCTCTGCAGCTGCAAAGCTCTCAGTTTGCAGGGGCAAGATGACAGGGCTGCGGAACAGAATACTAATCTACTTGAATCGACACAGAACCTTTCCTTTGAAGAACCCACAGGGTGTGTGATTCCATTCAGTTTAATTGTATGTTGGGGAAAAGGAAAAGCAGCTTGCCATAGTTTTAATTGCTAAGAACACACTATCTTTTCAGGAACCATCTGTTTAATTATAATTACACACAGCGATGTAAAAACACAAATGCTTAACAAGTACAAAACTCCCCTACCAGTAACAGTTTTAACATAACGAGCCATATCGTGAAAGAGTATATTGCTTTTTCCCTCTGCAATATTTCATGATTTAGCAAAAGACAGCTTACCGTTTATTATGGAATTTCATTCTGATAAAGCTAAAGTTATTAATTACTCTTCATAGGTTATATCCCTTTGTTTTTCTTTTTTATTAAACTCTAATTCCCTCTGAGAGTGACAGGAATTATATCAGAAATGAAATACAGGGGATCCCTAGGTGGCTCAGCAGTTTAGCGCCTGCCTTCAGCTCAGGGTATGATCCTGGGGTCCTGGGATCGAGTCCCACATCAGGCTCCCTGCATGGGGCCTGCTTCTCCCTCTGCCTGTGTTTCTGCCTCTCTCTCCCTCCCTCTCTCCCTCACTCTCTCTCTCTCTCTGTCATGAATAAATCAATAAATAAATAAAAGAAAAAAAATGAAATACATCAGGGCCCTCTTTTTCCACCTCCTGCTAAAATCTTTGAGGTTCCATATAATATACATCAACTATAATTAATTACCAGGGACATTCCAAAGTATTGCAAGACTAATTTTTTGGCTTTCATAAACACAAATTTCTGCCTTCCTGGTTTTGAAATATGCTTACAACACTGTTATTATTTTAAAAGCCACAAGTATCGGTAATTATTTTCAGGCATGAATAAAAATAGCTTAACCTTGAAATTTATTTTAATTAGGGATTTTTCAAAGCCACGGCTGCAAACTTGGGTGGATTATTTATAATAAAACCAAGCATCAACAACATAGTTGTACAGAACATAGAATTAGGCAACATTATTTAACTTGGGCTTACAACAGTGACTTAAATAACAACAGACACAGATGCAATCAGGTCATAATGTTATTAGAGCAATCCTACATTCAGGACATTTTAGATAGCCTATTAAAGCAAGAAGATGCCAAATAAAATGCAGGAGATTTATGAACTGCCAAGAAATTACAAGAAATTTCTTAGTCATTTCATTCTTATTTTTCTGAGCCACTCAGGCGTCCCCATCACTTCCCTTCCTTAATGCCCATCAGCCAGGTACTCTATCCCCCTACCTACCTTACCCAGGAACCTTTTTTTTTTTTTCTTTTAAGTAAAGAACATTTTTTAAAAGCCGAATCTTCTTCCCTACCACCACAAGGGGTAAATATAACTCTTAAATCAGAACTTAAAGCACTTGAAATCCTCAAAAAAATGAAAAGACTAACTTTATGGTTTTTCAAATGAAATCTCTGTGGAGGCCATCTGGTGATTTGTCAATTCTTCACTTATCCTTCTCTGCCCAACCTGAAATCCTCCCAGCCATGATCCAACAGTCATTTTTGCCTTTTTTCAAGCCCTCATTCCCCCTGCAAGGCATTTTTATATGAAGACTAGCCAAATACTAAGTGCCTCTGCAGTGTTCATAAGGGAATAGATCTTAGAAGGAATCATTTGAGACAAAGAGACTGCCCACAGGTTGTTTCTTCATCTTCAGTGATACCAACCTTTATCAAGTGTATTACTATCCCCTGTGCTCTGACATGTGTTCATTCTAAACCAGCGATCCTTGATCTTTGAGGTCTGAGTCCCACTAGGAATTGGATAAAAGCTATGAACACTGTCCCCCAAAAGATAAACGTAAACACATATGTCAAGAATCTCTACACAGATCCCAAAATATGTTAGCTAAAACATGATTTCACAAGCTATATGGGTTTCTTTCAAACTTGATGAAAATTTTCATGTTCTATATTTTTTTGCTAACGTGGAGAAACATTCTCAAAACTCTTTTGAAGTCTGTGAAACTATGCTGCGAACTAATAGCAAATAATAACTTCCCCTCTACTTTGTGGTTATAGAAATCATTCTCACACACATGTCAGAGGCATTTTATTCCCCCCAAATAAATCTAAGTTTGCTCATATGCAAATAAAATAAAACAAAATATCAAAACAACAAAGTGATTGAATGATTACTTGGGTTAAGCAAAAAGTTTTAGATAGCATAATCTATGGAAGACAATGGTGATAAACTGGACTACCTCTAAATTTAAATTTTTTTTTACTTTAAAAGACAACTCAATAAGAAGACAACCAAATAAGACAGGGGCAAATGATATGAACAGAAACTTCACCAAAGACAAAATAAAGTAACAAGCACATGTTGTTCAACACCGTTAGCCATGAAAGAAACTCAAATCAAAAATAGAATGAGATACCACTACACATCTACAAGAATAACTATAATTAACAAAATTGTCACCTGCTGGCAAGGTTATAGAGTAAGCAAAACTATGCTGGCAGAAGGGCAAAAAGGTACAGTCACTTGGAACACAGTTTGGCAGTTTCTTATAAAATTAAACATATACTTACCATAGAACCTAGCAATCCCACTCCAGAATAAAATATATTGATACAAAACCTGTATGTGAATGTTTATAGCAGCTTTATATATTCATAATCACCAAATATGAGAGACGACCTGAAGTCCATTGACTGGTGGTACATCCATTCAATTGAATAGTACTCAGCAATAAGGAATGAACCACTGTTACATGCAACAGTGTGTATAAACCTTAGAATCAATGTGTTAAATAAAACAAGACCAAAAAAGTGCTGTGTATTTTATGAATACATTTACATGATATTCTGGAAAATACAGAAATGGAAATCAGATCATTGGTTGCCAGGGGCTGGAGGTAGGGAAAGGGGATTGACGACAACTGGATACAAGGGAAATTTTTGAGCCAATGGAATAATTCTATATATTAAAGTGGTTACATGACCATATATTTTTCAAAAATCATGGAACTGTACATCTAAAAGAGGTGAATTTTATAGTATATAAATTATACATCATAAACCTGACTTTAAAAAATAGCTAAGAACATACCAGTAGTAAATATTAATTTAATTTATATTTCAACATGGCATACAAAGTATCAATATCCAGGGTATGAACAGTAATCCTAAAAATCAATACAAAAAGGTCAAATTTAAATTGGGCACAGATAAAGACAGGCAATCCACAGAAGATCAGTTATCAACAAGTCAATAGACATCTACTGCTCAATCTCACTAGTAATCTGGCAAATGTAAATTATAACAAAGTGATAACCATTATTTTCTCATCAGAAAAACAAACTCTTCAAACACTGAAAATACCAAATGGTGATGCTTACGCAGAGCAAATACAACCCCTAAAATAAGACCCCAAGAAAATTACATCAATGAGGATGATGGAATTTCAACTACATTCATACTTAGCCAAATCAAAAGACATAAAAATAACCTTTAAAATAGTTGGGTGGTAAAATTAAATTAAATTAAATTAAATTAAATTAAATTAAATTAAATGTTGGGTGGTTGTCTTTCCTGTTCTCGTCAGTGGGTTGTAGAATGAGGTGAGATAGTCCTGAAAATGCTAGTGTTGGTTTTGTCACTGCTGGAAAATCCTGTCAGTCCAGTGCAGACTGGGAACACCATGGAAAGTACACATGAATGATTCTAAGGATTTACTAGCCCAACATGCAAAGAGTAATGTCCAGGTAGCCCTTCAAATGGTACCAGCTTCCTTGACATTGTCAAAAAAGAAAGCAAGTATGAAATGAGGGCCGCAGCAAAATTTAGAAGAATAAAGACATAATGGAACTGATAAATTTATCCTTCTACTAATTTATGGTGACATATAGGAAAAGTGTATAAATTGGAATCTTAAATATTCTCAGAATGAAGGCTTTTCAATGGTTCAATTTCTGAACTGGTTTGTTCGAAGTGATTTAAGGGACTGTCCAGGGATATTTCTGACTGAGGCCAATTTTGTTCTTAGCAATGACTTCTGAAACTAACAGAGTAAAATGTGACTCCACCAAATAGCCTAATCAAGAGTATGTCACAGATCCTGTGGGTAACACTATTTTTTTTTTCTCCTGCAAAATACCTTAGTACTGGATATGAAGTAGGACGTTGATTACTTTAAGGAGTAAAGAAGAGTAGGGAAGAATCATCTTGATAAAATACATAGTATTTGAAATATTATGAAATGAAAAGGCCGAGACTTACTAGAGGAAGGGAGCAAGAAGCAAATCCAAGGTAAACAGTTGAGCACACACAGAGGACAATACACCTGGCATCCAGCATAGGTGGTGAGTCATAGCAACAGGCACTCACTCGCCCTCATCATGGGGCACTTGCTGGGCCTAGAATGCTCCACTGTAAAGGCGAGCTAATCCTTAAAACGAACCATTTTAGAGCAGGACCGTGGCTATGAAATGCGACCATTTAGATGAAGTACATCTGAGGGTGTATTGGTGAGATGAGACATTGATCGTCACGGTCTTCCTGGGAAGGAGAGTGCAGAAGACCAGGGGGTGGGAGCGTGGCACCCCACCTGGGCCACAAAACACAAAATCTTTGAAAAATGATTGCTTCGAGGACTCAGGGCTAAATAGAAGTTAGAAGCAAAGTGAACACCCCGGTCGGAGGCTCTGCTATTGTCATGGGAATGAGAAGAAGGGGCCGGGGAAGGCTGAGGAGGAGCGGGGTCTGGAAAACTTGAGGGGCCCTGAGACGAAGGGTGGGAGCACGAGGAGAGGATGCCCCGGCCAGTCCCTAAGCCCCTCGCGCGGTGACCCCTTGATCGCTGCCAGGACCTCGGACCCTCGTGCAGCCCCGACTGCCTGTCAGCTCTGCGCCCTGTTCCCCCCCAAGACCCTGCTGCCAACTCACAGGCGCCGCCGCCCAGGGGCCCGCACCCGGCTCCGAGCTCCTGCTCCTCTCGTCGGGCCGGAGCTGTTGCCATCCGTTGCCACAGCAACCACGGACGGCGCAGCTGAGCAAGCCGCGGCGCGATTGGAGCAGGCCAGCGTCCATAGCAACTGCCTGGCTGCGCTGGTGGGCGGACTTGAACTCGTTCTCGGGAATTCTTCAGGCACCCTCTGTCTTTAGAGGCCCCGTCAGCAGGCACCCGTCCTACCTCTTGAAGGATGCTCCTGCGTTATCTCACTCAACATGTGTCTCCCCGTGGTACTGTGAGGGTTCGCATTTCCTCAGGAATGTTTAACTTGGAGTCAATTTTACCTCTTCAGGTAAAATGTGCATGAACCTTCTTAAGTTATCTGTAAAAGCTTATATCCATTTAACCGGTAGGGTGGTCTCTAAGTACAGATTCTCAAAGGAGCCTGGGCCAGAACCCAAGACAGTCGGAACGAATAGTTTCTATATGCATTAACCCCTTCTTCCTTCTCAGAGATCACAGACACAAATAGTGTGTTTCTTCCCAGACTTCATTTAGACTGTGGCTTCATTCAAATCCTGCCTTGAGACATCTCTCAAAGACTCGAACTATCTCTTGACTTTCATTCGTTCATTCATTCATTCATTCATTCAATAACTATTGATCATTAATTATGAGCCATACATTTGTCAAAGAAGCACCTTTCTAGCCACTGGAGTATAGCAATTGTAAAGACAAAAGCCCTAATTTCTTAGTTTTCCTTGTGGTGTAGGAAACAACAGATGAATAAACAAGATCATTTCAGTTTCTGATAATATATAAAATGTGGTGATATGGTAGAAAGTGTCTAAGGTAACATGCCCTATAAACAGGGTGGTCAGAGAGGTTCACGCTGAGGAGATGGCATTTGAACCAAGATGTGAGAAGACACCAGCTAGAGAAGACACCAGCAAGGAAGACAGCAACACAGGCAAAAGAAAAGCAGTTAAAAGAAATGAACATGAATGTTGGAGAAAAATGAAAGGCCAATACAGCTGAAAAGAAGACAGTTTGCAAGAGTGTGAGAAAAGACTATCAGATTGACCTTAATCTAGCTTTTCAAAGGACTAGCAACTTCTCCCTCCTCCTTTACCCGCCCATCCCCAGTCACACCCTATCATATCACCCTTTCTTTCCTTCATAGCCCTTGTGACTCCGTATTGTCTGTGAGCTCCCTGAGGATATGACTCAACACAGGATCCCCAGCACCCCAAATAACTGGCTTGGCACAGACACGAAATAAATATCCGTTGACTACATGAACCTCCATATCACAAAACTAGGAACTACAGTGGATCGTGAGGATAAGAGCAAAACATCTCTGCCTTTATGAAGCATAAATGCTTAGGGGGTAAATGAATTACAAACCACGTGGACTAACTTAATGTAGGCAGAATTGAATGATTTAGACTATACATGGTGTGGAAAGTCATTGAACAAGTTTCTGGATAATTTCTTCATTCTATTATATTCCAGTTCTATTTCACAAATATCCAGTGTTTACCATATGCCAAGCACTGTGATATATAGTGATGACCAAGATCACCCGTCTTGCCTATAGAGCTCACTCTACCGCCATACAGTCTATTACAGTAGCCACCAGACACATGTGACCATTGAGCATTTGGTGTGTGTCTGGTCCACACTGGAACGTGAAGCAACTATAAACTGCAGATTTCAAAGACATAGTGCAAAACAATACTGTAAAATATCTCATTAATAATTTTTAATATTGATTTCATACTGAAACAACATTTTGGATATATTGGGTTAAACAAGATTATTATTATTAAAGTTATTTTCACTTGTTTCTTGTTTTTAATCATTAGGTTGAAATGCTAGAAAGTGTTAAATTATGTATGTGGCTTGCATTATATTTCTACTAGCTAGCACTGGTCTAGTGGGAGCTTAATGCTAGTTGAATAAACAAGTGACATCTTATTACAGATATTAAGACAGACATTTCAGGGAGCACCTAGCTGGTTCAATCAAAGGAGCACATAACTCTTGATCATGAGTTTGAGCCCCATGTTGGGTGTAGAGATACTTTAAATAAATAAATAAATAAATAAATAAATAAATAAATAAGTAAGTACATAATCTTAAAAAATGAAAGAGACATTTCAACTGAAAGCAGGATAGACAGCAACCTCAAATAGAAGAACTAGAACAAGAATTTCCAAAGAAAATAGGTCCGGGAAAAGGTGACTGGGGAAGAGAGCTCAGCTGTGAACCCCATCTCCTAATCTCTAGTCTAAAGAAAGGTTTTTACAGGGACCACCAGTGAGTTTGCCATATCAGAGGGCACAGAGGGCTTGTGTCTGAATCCTACCTGGAAGTTCTAAAGGGCAAGAGATGGGTGAACTAGTCAGCAGACAGCAAAGGAAGAATTGGTTGGTTGGGGACAACCTGCCCCCAACCCCCAGGATATATCAAGGTAAAAAAAAAAAATGCATGGGGGTTTTCTATAGAGCAGGTATGGGCCACACAAGAAAGACGGGTAGGGTCATTTTGGATCCATTCTGAGAGGAAAATCTGGTGCAACAAGAGACTTCATCAAAGATTGTTAGGTTCCTAGGGGCCAAGGACCAGGCAAACAAGAGATGCCTTTGACCCCATTATGAGAACTACAGGGTACAGATGCCTGGTGATGAGGGTAAGCTTTCTGAAAGATTCCTGAAAGTGCCCCACAAGTAGAAGTATCATCTTAATCATGGCAGTATCAGACAAATAACAATTTTCTTATTGTCTATTTCTTTCCTCCCTCTTCATGCTCCAATCCCAACGGGGCCAGAAAACAGTTGCCCAACTTGGGGCACAGGTGCAGAGGCTGGCAATGAGCCCAAGTAGAAGACAACAGGAAAGAAGAAGGTGACCCCACTCTCATTCCCCAGCTGTAGCGTTCCTACTTGCAGCAGCCCAAACTAAAACAGGAGAGAAGCCATACTTAAAAGTTTTGACCATCACCTTGGACATAACATTTTAACAACTGTACTGAGACTGGATCTTGACACCCAGGAGGGTCTGTAAAGGTCTTGGCACCTGAATTCAGCCACAGACAGGGAAACAATTTGTCCCACAGAGACATTTTAAAAAAGAAACTACAAGACAAAAATCAAGTTGCTTTATGACTGCAGCCCACAAGTCATGCTTGTCTGACTTAAGGGTTACAGAAGAAATATGAGACAGGCTATAAATACAAGCAGGAACATGTGCTATTCTTGAAGTGTACAGAGCAGTAGAAGATGTATAAAGTTAAGGATTAAAGTGCATATTATTACAGGGAGAAAAACAGATTATCTAAAGTCGCATAGCACCTCGTAGCCAGACCTAAGACTGGCATTTAATCCCCAACCCCTAGAGGCCTTTCTGGGGCTTCTGAGAGCTGCTATTCCCTCAGGGTCTATCTGCAGCTGCTGCATGGTGATGAAAGCCTGGCTTGTTCTCAGTGCTAGATAGACAGGTGGGCAGGCAACAAAGGGAAAAACAAATGCAAAAATGTTTAAAAAGCCATGCATCTAGAAATGGATATCCCGCTGAAAACTAATTTCGGCATTAATAAGTGGATCAAATTTAGGGATCTTTGCTAACTTCCATTTATGTGCCTTCAACAGGAAAGATGAAGACTGTCTCAATTCTGCATCTGCCAGACCCCTACAGAACCTCACACTCGTATGGGATAAGAGATGAGGCCAGGCCCTCTTCTTTCCAAGGTGTGAGCAGATCACTGGGTCAATGAGCAGTGAAGACTGAGACCTCCTTAGACTTCAGAGTGGTTAAGTTGGCCTGTTACCCTGGGGCCTCAAGCCTACCCAGCCCACCTCAGCAATCCTGGTCCAGGGGACCCATGCAGAGAAGGGCCATGGTCAAGAACGTAGGGGGCACATACCCAGAAAGCATGAATTCACTGTAAAGAGCCATAGAAATAAATGTGTATATAATTTTTAGAATAATACATGAGCAATAATTTTTCTTATTATTATGACATGACTTCAGTTCTGAACTTACTCCCTGTGTGGAGTTTGCTACGTAACCTCTCTGTAGTTAAGTTACCACACCTGTAAAATAGGATCAACTACTGCATACAATTGGTGAAGCATGAGACAATAACATAAACTAAGTGTTTAATAAAGGAAAAATATCATTCTATTAGTATTATCACCACCCTTCAGTCTAGTTTTCTGTCTCTTTGCCATCACCTCCAAATAGTTGACCAGTGCTAAAGACTAAGTATTTGTGTCATTATCCAAAATTTGAAATTCACTAACCCCCAGTGTGATGGTATTAAGAAGTGGGGCCATTGGGTGATTCGATCAGGAGGGTGAAGCCCTCATGAACAGGGTTAGTGCCTTTATAAAATAGACTGCAGAGAGCTCCCTAGAACCCATCCACCATGTAAGGTTACAGCAAAAAGATAGTCTACAAACCAGGAAGTGGGCTCTCAGCAGACACTGAATCTGCTGACACCTTGATCTTAGACTTCCCAGCTTCCAGAACTGTTCAACTCACTCGGTGTATTGTATTTTTGTCATAGCAACCCAAACCAGCTTAAGACATCTGACTTCTGCTTAAGCTCTTGCTCTTTACCAAGCTTTGACTGAGAACCCACTAAGCACTGAGCTTATGTTAGGTACTGAGTGTACTCAGCAAATACGATACTGTCCCTGCCCTCAAGGGGCTCAGTCTTTTGTTTCTTTAAGCTGCTTACTTCTCACACTTTCTCAAACCTAAGATCACACACTGACACTCCATATTCGAACAGTGAAAATTTTTGAAAACTTCTTCCTGAAATTACACAGAATAGGACTCCTAGATCTCCTTTATGAGACAATTTTTCCAGTTTAAAAAACATCCATTGTGGCTAAGTCCTCCATTTTACCTAAGTCTCCCAACAGTTTTTCACAGGGCATGAGTTCTAGTTGGTCCCTTTGTATCCTGACCATGCTGGGCAAATCCCTGTGTTTTCCTTCACTGGAGCTCAAGGTGAAACACATTTCTCTCAAGTGCTCTGAGGAGTGTGTAGGATGGGATTATTGTAGGAAAAAATTTTAATTCCTCACATTCTGAGACAGTGAAGTAAATGAACCACTTTTTCCTGTTTCGTGTTAAAACACACACACACACACACACACACACATTCTAATCAGCCTCATTTTGTGAGTAGCCACTGCCAAAATTTTCTGTTGATGCTTGGGTAGCATAAATCACAGGCTTAAGGAGACCGAAGGTTTGCCAAAATTGAGACCAATCTCCCACCCTCCTGCTATTTTGCCTTCATCAAGGCTCTTGGTTGAAAATTAGAGAAACTCACTCCAACTATCTTAAGCCAATAGGAGAATTAACTGAAGAATTCACCTAAATCATAGGACCTGAGGGCAGCTGGATCCTTAGGGTATAGGAACCAAGAAATGGAAAATTAAACAGAACCAAAGCAGGGCTGGTTCCTCTGTCTGCCTACCTCTCCCTGTGCCCAGATGCCTCTCCTTCTCTATAGATACCTGTGTTATTTTTTTCTTTTCACCTTAGACCTGTCTCCATCCCCTACCCAAATCTTACAAAACAGTCATCCCAATGCCATAGATACCCATCCTCTCTGCGCCCAAGTATCTCTAAGTCTCCAAGGGTAGTGGGTTAAATGGTGGCTTTGAAAAAGGTATGTTCAGGGGATCCCTGGGTGGCGCAGCGGTTTGGCGCCTGCCTTTGGCCCAGGGTGCGATCCCGGAGACCCGGGATCGAATCCCACATCGGGTTCCCGGTGCATGGAGCCTGCTTCTCCCTCTGCCTGTGTCTCTGCCTCTCTCTCTGTCTCTGTGTGTGACTATCATAAATAAATAAAAATTAAAAAAAAAAAAAAAAGAAAAAGGTATGTTCAGATCCCACTACCCATACTGTATGAATGTTAGCTTATTTGGAAAAAAAGGTCTTTGCAGATGTAATTAAGGGTCTTGAAATATGAGATTATCCCAAATTATCCAGCTACATCCTAAATCTATCAACCCTGTAAAAGGTAGAATGAGAGAAGTCACAGACACATAAAGAAGAGGTAGCAACGTGAGCACAGAGCAGAGATTGGAGTGGTATGGTCAAGGAAGCCAAGGGCCCCCAACAGCCACCAGTAACTGGAAGAGGCAAGAAAGGATTCTCCCCAGAGCCTCCAAAGCAAGTGTGGGCCTGCCTATGCCTTGATTTCAGACTTCTAGCCTCCAGAACTGTGAAAGAATAAATTTCTGCTGTTTGAAGCCACCTAGTTAGTGGTAATTTTTTGCCACCATCATAGGAAATGAACACAGTAAGTTTTAATCACAAATTCTTGGAAGGGAAAATCCAACTGGCTTAGGCTGACTTGAGTGCAACATACTCCTCCAGTTCAATCATCTGCCAGAGGCAAGTCACACTGAATGGTACAGAGGCCAGGGCCACTCCTATATGGAGGACAGTAGTCATTCTTAAGAAAATAAGAGTCCTCAAAGCCCTCTACTACATAGGAGTTCTCTCAGCCAGGCCCCAAATTTCATTTTCCAAACCTCTTTCCTCCATCCCCACATCCTATTCCTTTGCCATTTTTAGAGAAGTTTTCCCTGCCTTCAATTTTTCACTTCCATACACCATCAGATTTTCCCACTTCTTTCCAATTCTCTTGCCACTAATCTACCTCAAGCCAGCTTCATGCCTGGTCTAGTGTCACATTTCTCAAAGTGTGTGCTGAGGCATCTCAGGGCACTACATTGAATTCACAGGAGTGTCTCTGGATATTTTAAATTTTCACAGGAATCACAGATGTATCTGTTGGAAAACTACTAGCTTAATAGTCCACAGTTTCAACACTAGATTATTATACTGTTTTCAATGACCAAATCATGTCAAAGTGGGGTTTCCAATAACTGCTGTGATGAAAACAAGAACCACTTGAAAATTAATGTGGCACAGGAAATGAGAATGGCGGTGTGTGATGATGATTCCAAGGCTTGAGAAAGTGTGCAGTGATCAACAAGCACTACGCCGTTAGGACATATGGGCTTATTAAGTTATCTGGACCTGCCCGCCCCCGCCGAGGCCCCGGGTCGCTGCCCGCCGCCCCGGCCCCCACCCCTACTCCTCAGGTGTCTGTGGAAGGAAAGAAAGGCCCGCGGCTTGCTTCCGCGGAGGAGAACCAGGCATGAGCGGCCTGGGCGCCGGCGGCCCTGTGCCCTTCACCTGGGGCTTCTCAGGCTCCCTTATTTTCAGTGACCAGAAACACATGTAACTCCCAACTCGGAGGAGGAAGGTGTGTACCGTGGGAGGCTCCTTTCCAATTTCTTTGGTATCTACGTTCTTCCTTTTCCCACTCAGCCTATTAAACACAATCTCTGAACTATATCCTACATTTTGCAGCTTGTGACCTCTGGACTGCCTAACCACGTTTTAACTATTGAGCCACCCGACCATGGAACAAGGTCCCAAATCCAGTACCTTGGAGTATCCCACCTAAAGTCACTGATGAAAGAAAGTAGATAACCTGTGTGTGCGGTCACTCACAGCAGTTGTAGAACTTGGACTGTGAGCTCATTAAATAGAATGATTCAGTGTATGTATATAAAGCTTATGACCAATGTCCCGTCTCCGCCTGTTTACAAGCTTTCAGACACATTCAGGATCGAAAGATTAAAGTTTGGGGGCATAGGGACTGCAATGAAGTCTGAGGCATGGGGTTTCTGGCTGGGGAGTGGGGTTGTGAACATACTGGAGTCCCTGTCACATATCCAAGCACTAAGGGTTCTAAGGGCTTTGCATGTATTACCTCATTTAATTTTGTGAAGTTTTTTTTCAGATTCATTTGAATCTCTCGGTGCTTACTTCTTTTGAGATTTGTTTGAATCCCTTAGTGTGTAGTTTTGTCGGCACCTCACCTTGGCATAAAATATTTGCATTGTGAATATTAGTTATTTTGATAAGGTCCTTAAAGGCAGCATCTCTGTCATAACTTGGTATTCTCCCGTACTACTAAGCATCTCACTTTGTTAGGAAACAGTACTTTAAAAAAAAAAAAAAAGGAAACAGTACATTGGTGTATTTGTGACTGAAATCAATAAATAATAGATGATATTAAAAAAAAGTTATCTGGACCTGATTACTTAATAAATGGAATTGTTGGCTATTTCTTTTGGCCCACAGATGCTGTGAAACAATTGCTAACACACTACAAATATTTTCCACCTTTTTATTCATATTTTACCAAGAGCAGGAGATGGCATTGAGTTCCATTTCAAAGATGAGTCATGTAGAACGCATCATATAACTCATAAAAGAAGACTAGAGGAACTTTTCTAAATGTAATGTCTGAGATCATTGATTGTATCACTTAGAAAATATAAGCTTGTTTTGCTTCCTCTTGTAAAAATGTCTAATATGTTCAAAAAGCATATGTTGGGTATTTATTAGTTGGCTTAGAATAAGAAGCACAAGAGCCAGGAAACGTAGGTCGGGGACTCAGTTCTACTATCCATCACCTTTTGGTCCTGAGGCTAGCTACTTCACCTCTCCGAATCTCAGTTTCTGCAGCTACTATCAAATGGCACAATTCAGACATTCAAAAAATATTATTTATGAGCTATGCTGTGTTCTATCCTATAAAGCAGTGTTCTCAACCTTTTTTATTCACTATGGTTTCCCTAAGGAAACTTTTTAGACACTTTTGTTATAATTATGCTTCCCAAATTTTCATAACATGTATATACTGTATATCAGTCTATGTACTATATATACACCTGTGTTCTACACATTGAAAAGTGAGATTTGGGGGCATCTGTGTGACTCACTGGTTGAACATCTGCCTTTGGCTCAGGTTATGATCCTGGGGTCCTGGGATCGAGTCCTGCATCAGGCTTCCTACAGAGAATCTGCTTCTCTCTCTATGTCTCTGCCTCTCTGTGTCTCTCATGAATAAATAAAATCTTTTTTTTTAAGTGATTTTTTTGCCTCCTCAAGAACCAGTTTTTGTCCCTTGGGGATGATATCATACCTATTGAGAATGCATGCCCTAAGGAAACAGAGGAAAACATTTCTGTTTTCACAAGGTTCATGTTATAGCATAAGAATTTAGATAAAAAAATAAACAAGTAAAGTATCAGATGTGAAAAGTGCTATGAAATAGTAAACTAGGACACTATGAGGGAGAATAGCTAAGGAGGTGAGCCAGGGACCCCTGTGAAAAGGTGACCCCAGAGGTGAGATCTGGATGACCAGCAGGGGCAGCCAGACATCTACAAGGGAGGAGCTACTAGTGTGGCAGGCTTGCTGGGCACCAGCCTGGCAGGGGCAGGGGAAGGGCAGAGCATGGTGAGCTCGTTGACACCACCATTAGAGAGAGGATCATTCTGAAGCCTGAGTAGCAAAGAAAAACACTTTATAAATAGTAGATTGTTAAATGAATGGGAGAGATTATTATTTGCAAAATGCTGCAGAAAATGACTTAGTCCTGAACCCTGTTATCAAAAAAAAAAAAAAAAGTTGATTTTGAAAACCAGTTGGAGAGGCTGGATTCTGGGAAAAGGCTTAAATAACCAAAGATGTTAGATAGCTAGATAGACCTAGAAGAGAAAGAAATGTTAAAAGAAATGATACCTAACATTCTGAAGTTCTTATCCCATGCTTCTGTAAAAGTGCTCTGCAAACATGAATCCTCACAAGCCCACAGTAGGTTAGTCTTTTCATTTCATAAATGAGATGCTGAGGGATCGAAAGCACGAGTGACTTGCCCAAATTACACATGCAGTAAAGTGGCAAGACTTAGGTCGGCCTGGCCTGAATCTAAGGTCAGGATGATGTGACCCTGTTTCCTCATCTAGTTCTGTAGGCACTCCATCTTCTGTGTCTGCCCCTCTGCTATGAGCAATTTCTATTTATTCAATTTGGGGAACTGGACTTCTGCTAGGACATCAGACTCAGCTCAACAATTAAAAGATGAATTATAATGTTCTTACAGGGCCTAGGAATAAAAACTGTCAGCATCATGTTTAATTACCCACTGTCTTGTTTGTAGGGAGGAAATATATCTTGCTTCATGTCCTGAGGATTAGTCAATATAGACTATGTCTGGTTTGAAAGGGAATTTAAAACAGACTTCATTGTTTTAGACTTCCTAAAAATGTAAATCCAAGACATGCCAACAGGACTGTTGATTAACTGTCAAGAGAAGACCCAGGGAGAAATGCCTGTCATGAGGAGACACCAGACACTTGTTGTGTCTGTAAGCCATGAGTCATAATTTAAAAAGTAGTAGGTGTGAACACCCAGGATCAGGGACTGATATGAAAAATCATATGGAATCAAACACATGTGGTCAAGAAGACATATAGTTTCAAAGGGCTGGGCTGAGAGCTCATCTGTGAAAAAATCTACCAATTATGAGGTATGTATCATTTTAAGCAGAGGCTTTCATTCTTATCAATACTCAGGCAAAAATCCAAATTTTCTCTTGCTAGGAAAGTACTTGATAATGCACTGTATATGATTACAGAAGCACTATGCTTTCTTCTCGTTTTGAATAAGCTCTAACAAAATAGAGTCCCTGTGTTTGTAGAGCCCACAGGTATCGCAGAACTGCAAAGAGTAAATATGTCTATGTGTGAGATAGCACACAAAAATATATAGGAAACTAAGCAATAATTAAAAACACCAGTTATTATCAACCATCCTAGAGAAAAGACTGAACTGTCTATTTTCTCTAGAAAATGATACTACAAAACCACTATTATATGAAAAGGCAGTCAAAGATTGGGCAGACAAGGGGCACCTGCGTGGCTCAGTGGTTGTCCGTCTGCCTTCGGCTCAGGGCATGATCCCACGGTCCTGGGATGGAGACCTTCGCTGGGAGCCCGCTCCTCCCTCTGCCTATGTCTCTGCCTTTCTCTCTATGTGTTTCTCATGAAGAAACAAATAAAATCTTAAAAAAAAAAAAAAAAGATTAGGCAGATGAGTACAGAAGAAAATCACAAAAATGCAGCAGGGGGCTAATGAATAAAATCTTATTTTTTATTTTGCGACGTGTGTGGTACTTATCAGGGTTTTTTTAAGTTTTAAGTTTGTTACAACTCATCCTTTTTAAAAAATTCAGTTTTGTTTCTAGTTTGTATTTATACTAAAGGGCTTCCAAAATTGTATAAACTTCAAATCCCATAAAAATTAGCTCCCAATGAAGCTTTGCAATCAAGGGGAGATGGGACACTGAGACACACAAAAATTAATGTGCAATAATAATACATCACAAAATAAACATCACTGTAATAATATATTAAAAGATTCACTAATACAAGACTGGTTAAGAAGAGAAAGACTGGTTGGCTGGATTCTTCAAGAAAGCTTCAAATGAAGTTGAACTTGAAGTAGCCATTGAAGGACCAGTAAAATTTTGACTCACTTATTCATGTGCTTTGATGGATTCTTCATATAGTATACTGAGTCCTTGCTCTAAAGCAGATCATGCCAGCCACTGGCAGGGAGGGGGGTCACCAAAACCTTATTTAATATATCCAACAGCTATTCATGAGAGCTGCCTCCATGCCAGGCCCTGGGGATGCCACTGGAAACAAACAGAACCCCAGGGAGCAGAGGGAAAAGAGGGGTGAAGCTTCCAGATGTGGGGCTACATACCACATTCCTATAAATGGCTCATCCGGGCTTAGCCATGGTGAAGAAGGCAATTTTGAAGATAAAATGTAATCTTAGGTGCTTGGGAATGAAAGATGGGAGAATGACAAAGCCAAGAACTATAAAGAGGAGAAAATGGGGGTGAGCTGCTACCCGGACTTAAGAGGAAAGGTGAGACAACGGTCAGATTCTCTTTCTGGCAAAATGAGGAAGGATGTGCAAAATGTCTAGATGACCCAGAAGAGAAGAAAGAAATGTTTGGGAGCGCCTAGGTGGCTCAGTTAGTTAACTGTCCAACTCTTGATTTCAGCTCAGGTCATGACCCCAGGGTTGTGGGACCCAGCCCCGGGTCGGGCTCCACCTGAGATTCTCTCTGTGCCTGCCCACCCCTAGCCCCTGCAAAATAGAAAGAAATATTTGAGTCCATATAAAAATTTGCTCTGATAATCATAATATCCTGTTACAGAAATGGAGAGGCATATATAAGAACTCACATATTCATTCATTTAAACACGTATTTCTCAGATACCTAGAATTCAAGACTGTATCAGCTGTGTCAGATACCAGGGATAAAGAGAGGAGATTTTTCAGTTGTTTATTCTCCAGCCAGACTAAATATAAAAGATAGAGCCTCTATCATCACGCCATGGGAAAAAGCCAGAAGGAGGCAGGCACTAAGCTAGCGGTCTTTCGTAAGCTGACCAGGCTGAATGTTAAAAGTAAATAAGAAAACAAATTTAAATGCACCTCATTTGCCCTCCTCTTCCCATTAGACCAACCCTGAGGCTCTGGAGCGTCCTCAGGCCCCTGGCCTCATTAGAAAAGCAGATGGACATATCAGAGGGATTAACCACAGCCAGGATGACCCTAATATGATTTGGTCCTAGTTGCTGACCCTATAGAGACAGTTATGACTTTGAAATCTGAGGGCAATGACTTTTACTTCATGCTGCTTAAGCAGTGAAATGCAAGGTAAAATCTAAAATTATGTTAGGATTTAAGAAAAAAAATCCCCCTTATCGGAATGGAGGTGTTGGGGGGAAGAGAAATAAAAATTAAAATCAGGTAGCAGCAACATCACAGACCATTTATTAAATCAAGTATTGCCTATCTGCACTAATAAAGGTAGTCACAACATGGATAATACACCAAAAGTGAGTATTTCAAAGAATTCTTAGTATTAACAAGGGAAAATTGGAAGCCTAGTGGAGGAACACAGCTGACATACCCATGGGTGGATGGTGAGTGTGTGTGTTTCTAAGTCACACGGATATAGTGGAATTACGTGATTTGTTCTGCCCATGTGTTCTTCCTATTTCTGACCAACTGTCTTGGTCTGTCAGTGTCTGCACCTTACTACCTAACCCCTTAAAAAATGGCCTTTCCTTCTGCCATGGGCAACACAGAATTATCTGAAGTCACGTAAGATGAAAGCATTCTACACCATGGATAAATGGGATTCCCAGAGGCTGTGAAAACATCAATGGTTTGGTCACAGTAGCTGCTTTTATTAGAGGATCCGTGGATGTTTCCCATCCCAGAGTAACAGCTCTTATTCCACTCTCAGAAAATAATTTCATCATTTAGAAGCTCTGAAAATGAAAATAGTTTCTGAATCAGTGTGACTATTTCTGCACAGTCTCTGCCTTTTCCCATAACACAGATTCACTGAGCTGCTAAGAGCTCAATATTTATAAGTATGCCAAGAGAGCATTAATCTTCCTGATTAATTAATTCAATGACTTATCCAAAATCTTGCCTGTGAGCACTCCTGGGCCCGTAGTTCCCACTCTCTCTGCTCTTGTTTCCCTCCCTCTGTTGGCCTTTCTCTTCATCTAGGGCTGGGCATAAAAAATGGTCTCTGGTCTAGACTGCTTATGCATTCCTCAGCAAGCACCTAGGAGACTTTGACCAATTCTTCGTGCACTTCTAAACTTTAATAATGAAGATCGTGGACTTGCATGAATAATTGGCAGATAGAATTTGAAAGCCAATTTCTTTTGCTTATTAAAATTTCAGACAACCATATTATACATTCAAGCACAATGAAGGAATTTAATGTTCATTTAAACACCATTCCCGGAGTGTGACAAAAGCTCTCAGAGCTATAGAAGTTTGAAGTAGTTAAGGTTTAGCCAGTAAATTTTAGAAATTGTGGCCCTGTGGGAAATCCAGAGCCAGAGGAGCAGCTAAGTTGTGCCAGGACTTCTGACCCACAGAGAGTGTAAGAGAATAGAGGTTATAGTTCTAATTCCAGAGGAAGGAAAGCAAGTAGAGGTTTTGTTGAGCATACATATACTTCTGAGAAATTGTATTTCCTCCTTACCTTCTTTTTCCCTCTCATCTTTCCTAATTTGATACAAACTATGCAGCAAGTGGACCTGTCCTAGTCATATCAGACTTGAAGTCATGGGTAGCTCTTTTGTCCAGAGAAAGTCATGGTGTGGAGAGGAACATATGGCCAGTGAGGTACACATACCATACACATACATACAACACACCGTTTCCTTTACTCTAATGGGGGGAGATTTGAGAAAACATTTAATTTTGAGATAAATAAATTCCAAAATAACATTAACTGTAAGAGTAAGGCAACGAATATTTACAATGGCAAACAAGGTTACTCAGAGCTAGCACTAGAAGATCCTTGAATTCCACACCAATAATATAAACATTATTCTGTATGTGATGGGGAACCATTCTGAGATTTCTGAAGGCAGAGTTGATATTAGACCAATGAGGAGGAATGACATGGAGAGGTAAGGAAATGGAATCAGAGAGACTAGGTAGGGTGCTATGGTAACGGTTTATGGAAAAAATAACACAGAGTTAACCAGAGACAGAGTGAATGAGAGACAGGGAAAAATAGAAAGCGACAAGACACTAGTATCTTAGTAATTGATAAGTATGGCTAGTTGGATGGAAGATGGAGAAGAAATAGCAGATGCAATTTGTAGTCTTCATGACTATGTGTGTGGTGATGCCATTAACTGAGATACAAAATACAGATAGGAACACAAATTTGAGAAGAGGAAAGAGTTATTATATGCTGACATTTTGAAAAGTTTGCTTACACTCTTGATATGACATGATGAAAATGACAACTTAACTGTGATCTTCCTCCTGTGGAGATGCAAGCTTCTTCTTCCCTTGGAAGTGGGCAAAGACAATCTATGGTAGATATTTTGCTCAGAAGCCAGTTGACCTCGTGAACCCTCAGGGGGCTGGTCTCAAATTCTCATTGCTTTTGTCAACTGATAAAGTTCAAAGAACTCAAGTTCTATGACCAGAAGCAGTAGTTCCTGCTGGACTCTGGCTCTGTGGCTTTGCTGCCCTGGTTGGTATGGAGGAGAGGCATGTGGTGAGATAATAAAGGGTAAAGACTCTGTAGTACGCAGACTTGGCTTTGAATTCTGGCCGCATCACATACTAGTGATATTGCTCGTCACTTGGATAGGTGACAATTACTTTACCTCTCCATATCTGTTTCCGCTTTTGTAAAAATGGAAATGGGTGCAACAGTACCCACTGCAAAGGAACTGTTGTGAAGATCAAACATTATATTCTAGGTGAAGCACTTGTATGAAGCCTGGCACGTGGTAATCAGACTTAGCTGGTAGACAGACGCCTTTTGCAGGACCAGCCTGTACCAGCTCCACTCTGTGCCTTTGGGTGTGTTAACATCAAAGCAGCACACACATTAAACGCCTGCTGTTTGTATGGCTAGAGGCGTGGAGCAGTGGTACATATTGCTTAAAGGACAGAACTCAGATGCCAGGGTTTGAATCCCAACTACTTCACTGCCAAGTTTTGTGGGCTCCAGCAGTAATGTACCCTCTCAGCACTCACTTTCCTCATCTGTAAAATGAGAGGAAGAATAAGAACTACCTCATCAAGCTACTGTTAGGTAAGTGAGATTCATCCAGTGTTGCATGTAGTTGGAGTTTATTCATCCCGATTGCTATATAGTAGAATGTTTTGTGAATATTCTATAATTTATTTATCCATTCTACTCTTGATGGAGGTTTCAGTTGTTTCCATTTTGGGGCTTTTACAAATAGTACCACTTTGAAATTTCTTATACATAAATATACGTAAAATATGTATACATAAATATATGTAAAATATGTATACAATTTCTGGGTTAAGTAGAATCTCTTGGTCAGAGGGTATCAGCTTTAGCAGACACCAACCAATTTTCCAAAGTGGTTGTTCCGATTTAAATTCCTATTAGTAGTAGTATATGAGACTTTAGTGGCTGTACATTCTCACCAACACTTGGTATTTAGTGATGTCTTCATTTTGGCCATTCTATTTTTTTTAAGATTTTATTTATTTATTCATGCATGACACACACACACACACAGAGAGAGAGAGAGAGAGAGAGAGAGGCAGAGACAGGCAGAGGGAGAAGCAGACTCCCCACAAGGAGCCTGATGTAGAACTCTATCCCAGACTCCAGGATCACATGCCCTGAGCTGAAGGCAGACGCTCAACTGCTCAGCCACCCAGATGTCCCTGGCCATTCTATTCTAATGGTATGTAGTATTATCACCCTATAGTTTCAGTTTGTATTTTTCTGGTGACTCAATAAAGCTGAGCATCTTTTCATGTATACATTAAACACTGTGTCTGCTATATAGTAAGCATGCAATAAATGTTAGTCATTATCATTATTATTATTCTCCAGTGACCAAAGCACAACTTTTCAAGTGGACTCTGAGTCCAGACATGTTGAGTAAGAAGAAATGAAAGCCAGGTGAGACTTCTGACCTCCACCCCAAACAGTTTCCCAACCTTGCTCAGATGTGCCCATTCCAAGAGAAACAGGATCCCTACTCAGAGGCTCCAGGTCACCCAGAGTCTCATCCATCTGACCTGATCTCCCTCTAGCTCTTTCTTGATAAATGGCTTTGACAACTTTCTCATTATTATGGTGTCTGGTACAAATCAGACTTGAATCTTTAATGCTTCCCATTAGGAAAAATGCATCACTTGATTTTTAAGATGCAGACACAATTCCCCTTGCAAAGCCAGTATCCTGAGGGGTTCGCTAATGCATCAAGCCACATACTTCTGAGTAAAATTCCATGATGTCCCTAAAACAAGAAGAGAGTTAAGCTCTTTTCTTAGTTTAGCCCTTCCTAATAAACTCCAGGAGAAAAGAGCAAAAAATGTGTAATCGGGGGTGGACTTTTATCTTATAAGATCTGGGCAAAGAGACAGAAAGAAGATGGCTTAGGCAGCCCCGGTGGCGCAGTGGTTTAGTGCTGCCTGCAGCCCAGGGCGTGATCCTGGAGACCCTGGATCGAGTCCCACATCAGGCTCTTTGTATGGTGCCTGCTTCTCCCTCTGCCTGTGTCTCTGCCTCTCTCTCTGTGTGTCTATCATGAATAAATAAATAAAATCTTAAAAAAAAAAGAAGATGGCTTAATTCTTCCCAAATCAGGTCAGAAATTTTCATCCATGTTTGTATAAGATATTTATTATGTAATGTAATAGGCACAATTTTATTCTCTACATAGCTGGCTTAAGATTTTCTCGTGGATGAGACCCACCTTTGTTAAGAAATTTTGTGGTAGGCAGCCCGGGTGGCTCAGCGGTTTAGCGCCGCCTTGGGTCCAGGGCCTGATCCTGGAGACCCGGGATCGAGTCCCACGTCAGGCTCCCTGCATGGAGCCTGCTTCTCCCTTCTCCCTCTGCCTGTGTCTGTGCCTTCTTTCTCTCTCTCTCTCTCTCTCTCTCTGTCTTATGAATAAATAAATAAAATTTAAAAAAAAAAAGAAATTTCGTGGTATATCCTCATGGGATAAAATGTGGGACCCCTGCCACCATTGACCTTGAGAGGCAGAAAGAGTCTGGATGAGACAAAGAAATCAAAGCTGCTGACTGCAATCAAGGTTGCAGGGAAGAGAAAGAGGGACACTAAGCAGCCAAAGACATGGTTGACAGCTGTTCGGGGGTCTATGTGACCCCTTAAGTCTTTGGGAGAGCTGCATACTTCATTAAATGCATAGTGCGAGGTGAATCTTTCTTGGAAATCCATGAAGTGCTGGAGGGCTCCTGACTCAGTGGAGCTTGGGGCAACCAGTGTGCAGTGGTTTGGCGTTAGCATTCCTAGCATTCCAAGGATGCCCTCTGGTCCAGGCCAACTCTAGCCAGGCTGTAAAAGGGAGTATTTGAATCAAGTTTCCCTAAACTTCCTAAGACTAGGGAGGTCCCAGCTGATAACTGAATTATAATTAAAAGAGTATATACACTACTCAACCTTTAGTTTCTGAGTGTAACAACTTCCAATACGCAAACATAGACACAGACACACAAATATCAAGAGGATGTGCTAAAATTAATAAAAATGCTTCCTGACAAGTTAAATCCCCCTCCTAATCAATAATTTAAGTTCTTCACGATGGTTTACTTAAGAGCTTGCTTTCCTTTGTGCATTGAGGAAGATCCACAGCTTCTCCCCAGCTCATGTTTAAGCCCTCGAAATCAGCTGCCTTTCCACTTGAAGATATTCATTCTGATCCTGTACTTTTTCGAGGGAGAGAAAAAGCAGAAAAGCAAGAGGCTTGCTTCTGGGACTCCACTCACCTCCATTTCCCCCTCCCCCACTGACATGCACACAATATGGAAGAACTGATTGAGGGAGAACGTGTGTACTTGCAAAGTCTGGGCCCCTGAGCTCCTCAGCTAAAATTAAATTATGTTTTCAATACATTTAACTCTAACTTTCTATTTTTGTAGTCTTAAAAACCAGTAGAAATAAATGTATTAAGAATGTGATCTTGGTCAGGAACAATACAGGGATGTCCACTCTCACCCCTGCTATTCAACATAGTACTAGAAGTCTTAACCTCAGCAATCAGACAACAAAAAGAAATAAAAGGCATTCAAATGGGCAAAGAAGAAGTCAGACTCTCCCTCTTTGTAGATGACATGATACTCTACATAGAAAACCCAAAAGACTCCATCCCAAGATTGCTAGAACTCATACAGCAATTTGGCAGCGTGGCAGGATACAAAATCAATGCCCAGAAGTCAGTGGCATTTCTATATACTAACAATGAGACTAAAGAAAGAGAAATTAAGGAGTCAATCCCATTTACAATTGCACCCAAAAGCATAAGATACCTAGGGATAAACCTAACCAAAGAGGTAAAGGATCTATACCCTAAAAACTACGGAATGCTTCTGAAAGAAATTAAGGAAGACACAAAGAGATGGAAAGATATTCCATGCCCATGGATTGGAAGAATTAATATTGTGAAAATGTCAATGTTAACCAGGGCAATTTTACATGTTTAATGCAATCCCTATCAAAGTACCGTGGACTTTCTTCAGAGAGTTGGAACAACTTATTTTAAGATTTGTGTGGAATCAGAAAAGACCCTGAATAGCCAGGGGAATATTAAAAAAAAAAAAAAAAAAAAAAAAAACAAGAGCTGGGGGCATCACAATGCCGGATTTCAGGTTGTACTACAAAGCTGTGGTCATCAAGACAGTGTGGTACCGGCACAAAAACAGACACATAGATCAATGGAACAGAATAGAGAATCCAGAAGTGGACCCTCAACTTTATGGTCAACTAATATTCGACAAAGGAGGGAAGACTATCCACTAGAAAAAAGACAGTTTCTTCAATAAATGGTGCTGGGAAAATTGGACATCCACATGCAGAAGAATGAAACTAGACCATTCTCTTACACCATACACAAAGATAAACTCAAAATGGATGAAAGATCTAAACGTGAGACAAGACTCCATCAAAATCCTAGAGGAGAACACAGGCAACACCCTTTTTGAACTTAGCCACAGTAACTTCTTGCAAGATACATCCATGAAGGCAAGAGAAACAAAAGCAAAAATGAACTATTGGGACTTCATCAAGATAAGAAGCTTCTGCACAGCAAAGGATACAGTCAACAAAACTAAAAGACAACCTACAGAATGGGAGAAGATATTTGCAAATGACGTATCAGATAAATGGCTAGTATCCAAGTTCTATAAAGAACTTATTAAACTCAACAGCAAAGAAACAAACAATCTAATCATGAAATGGGCAAAAGACATGAACAGAAATCTCACAGGGATCCCTGGGTGGCGCAGCGGTTTAGCGCCTGCCTTTGGCCCAGGGCGCGATCCTGGAGACCCGGGATCAAATCCCACGTCGGGCTCCCGGTGCATGGAGCCTGCTTCTCCCTCTGCCTATGTCTCTGCCTCTCTCTCTCTCTCTCTCTCTCTCTGTGACTATCATAAATAAATAAAAATTAAAAAAAAAAAGAAATCTCACAGAGGAAGACATAAACATGGCCAACACGCACATGAGAAAATGCTCTGCATCACTTGCCATCAGGGACATACAAATCAAAACCACAATGAGATACCACCTCACACCAGTGAGAATGGGGAAAATTAACAAGGCAGGAAACCACAAATGTTGGAGAGGATGTGAAGAATCCTTGCACTGTTGGTGGGAATGTGAACTGGTGCAGCCACTCTGGAAAACTTTGTGGAGGTTCCTCAAAGAGTTAAAAAGAGATCTGCCCTATGACCCAGCAATTGCACTGCTGGGGATTTACCCCAAAGATTCAGATGCAATGAAACGCCGGGACACCTGCACCCCGATGTTTCTAGCAGCAATGTCCACAATAGCCAAACTGTGGAAGGAGCCTCGGTGTCCATCGAAAGATGAATAAAGAAGCTGTGGTTTATGTATACAATGGAATATTACTCAGCCATTAGAAACGACAAATACCCACCATTTGCTTCAACGTGGATGGAACTGGAGGGTATTATGCTGAGTGAAGTAAGTCAATCGGAGAAGGACAAACATTATATGTTCTCATTCATTTGGGGAATATAAAAAATAGTAAAAGGGAATAAAGAGGAAAGGAGAAAAATGAGTGGGAAATATCAGAAAGGGAGACCAAACAGGAGAGACTCCTAACTCTGGGAAACGAACAAGGGGTGGTGGAAAGGGAGGTGGGTGGGGGGTGGGGGTGACTGGATGACGGGCATGAGGGGGGCACTTGATGGATGAGCACTGGCTGTTATTCTATATGTTGGCAAATTGAACACCAATAAAAAATTAATTTGTAAAAAAATAAAAATAAAAAAATAAAGAAGACCTGAAGAAATAGAAAAAAAAATGTGATCTTGGGGATCCCTGGGTGGCTCAGCGGTTTAGCACCTGCCCAGGGCATGGTCCTGGAGTCCCAGGATTGAGTCTCACATTGGGCTCCCTGCATGGAGCCTGCTTCTTCCTCTGCCTGTGTCTCTGCCTCTCTCTCTGTGTCTTTCATGAATAAATAAATAAAATTAAAAAAAAAAAAAAGAATATGATCTCATCTCCAAACATTCACTCAGTCCACGGTCTCCTAAATTAGAGTGCAAATTCCAAGAATCAGATCAGAATTACCTTTCAGGCTAATAGGATTAGAATAGAGCAGTATAATCGAGGTGTGTTTTAGAACAAGACATGCCTGGATTTTAATTCCAAACCTGGTCAGGAGTCTCACTAAGGCCTTTGGCCACAGTCCCTGTGAATGAGGGTGTGAAAGAGGAATCAAGGACCTGGGCCTGAAAAACTGAAATGGTGCAGAAGTTACAGCTGAGTTGGTACGGGCTGCAGTTGCGCCAGGCTGAGGAAGCAAGAACCAGAGCTGGGTACGTTAAGGAGAGCATGCTACATTGAAATAGAAGTTTGGGAGTCACTGACCACAGATAAAGCTGTGACCAGATGAGATTCCTAAGGGAGTAAATGTCTGTATGTGCACAGGTATTACACACCAGCATGAAGCTGGCTGGCCTATAATCCCACCACACTCCCTCTCCCTGACCTATGCTCAGTCAGTCCATCACTGGAAGTTTCAGAGCTCCTCTGCAAGAAGCCAAAGGGGTAGAGGACAAAGTGTAGGCATTTCAGGCTTGGAGATAAGAGGTACTTAGCTTCAGCTCAGCCAATTCCAAGGGTATTACTTAAGGCAAATCACTTAATCTCAATGAACTCTCATTTCTTCATCTGTAAATTGGAGATCACCACCTCCTTCTAGCATGTCTGTGACTGTTAAATAAGTAGAGTACTGTTTACAATATATATTACTTGGTAACATACTTTATCCTTTACAAATCATTATCTGAGAATTGAGGGGAGAAAATGTTTCTATTGGTGCTTACATATAAAGTTTAGGACGGTATCTACCAATGTTTAAAATGTACATACTCTCTGATGAAGCAATTCCAACTATCCTACAAACACCGCTGCATGAGCACAAAGATAAACATGTTAGACACTGGTAATAATGAGAAATTTGAAAAAAATATAGATTAGTGATGGGCCGAGTAAATAAACTATGGCACATTTTACTTTGGAATGCCAGTTGTGATATGTAATGACAAATTTTATGTGTATTGATATGAAAAGATGCCCATGACATTTATGTAAAATAATAAACTGCAAATAATATATAGAGCACGATCAAATTTGTTTTAAATCTCATATATTCATAGTTCCCATTTCAATACACTCAGAGCATAAAGGCTAGAACTATTGATAGTGGTCACTGTGTGTGGCTGAGGAGCTCATGTCCCTTTGAGGAATGTGACTGGTGTTAGAGAGAATGGCTTTCACTGTCTCCTTTTTACACTTTGAAATTCTTTGAAGTTTTATAACAAACAAAAGATATTTTAAAGACATACCCTAAACTAATACCTGGACCCCAAGGTCCTTGAGAGGGTTGGTACACCAGGACATGGAACATACAAAAATGTCCCTGTTGGGTTCCTGGTTATATTTCAATTCTACAAGCCATGACTTTCCTTCCCACCAGTCCATGTGGTGACATAGAAGCAGTCCACTGAGAGGGAAATACAGGCCTAACATAGGGCCACTTTGGGAAGGAAAGAGGAAATGCAAATGTATTCTGAAAACAGATGATGTCTGGAAGAGAAAGTGTGTTTGGCAGTGAGAAGGAAAATCACAGGAAGAGGAGAAAAAAGCAGTAAAAGAGAAACAGCCAAAGGAGGTGGTAATTAAGTGTGAAGCTGAAGATTTCCAAGGGATTTTTCAGCTTTGCAAGAGGCAGGCCTCTGGACAATTCTGCTTAAGTGTGTAGACATTGTTTTACATTTCTAATTTTTTTTTACTAAAATTATTCCACTAGAGCAGTAGCTCAGAACCATGATATCCTAATGCTATTTGTTAGCAATGTTCCAAGTATTTACATTTTTGAGTAATTTACTTAATTTCCTGGTTAAAGAGGACTGGAGGTTAGCCCTCTCATTCATTTTGATATGTTTCCTAGAGTGAGAGATAAAGGGTAGCATTGCTTCCAATAGTGAAGAAGTTGTGTATAACCTATAGACTGTGTTCCTAACGCTGTCACTCCTCTTCTCTGGGCTCTAGAGCCTCCCGTGGTCACTGCTTGAGTAGGCAGGACAACCTCGGTGGGAAATGCCTGTGACGATCAAGAGTCATGCTACTTCCCATCTCATTTATAGTCAGACACAAGTGTCTGAAATGTCCACTAACAAAGAGATTCATGGATGGATGATTTTACACTAAATTGCTTGCTGTTACAGCTGCTGAGGATGTCAAAGAGCATACAGGAACTAGGACCATTTCCAGCAGGGACCAGCTGTGGGGGTTAGAGGTCAGCTCCCCTACCCAGTGAAGGATAGAAGCACTTATGTCTGGTGTCAATCCTTCCTGTCATACCTGTGACAGTTCACAGACAAGATGACGAAAGACAGGTTTTGCATTTAGACCTAAATAACTGTTTAATGTCACAAATGCTGAACCAAAGCCATGAGTACCTTATGATGTCTCAAATGATCAGTTCTATCTTTGGAATAAGATGTATACAATGCACCAAACTAGGGGTCAGGAAACAAGTCTTCTTCTCTAGACACAGTCAAAACCTTTCTGGGTCTTATAAAACAAACAGGGCTTGTGATACAACATTAGTTTAACAGGAAGCTTTTGGATTACATGAGCTCTAGACTTTGGATATAGGGGGGCTGAGATTCCAGACACTTTATACACCAAGTTATTGTATATATGTCTCTGTACATATATGCATATGCATACAGTGTATATATACATGAGTATATACATATATATGGAACAATAAATTATTTACATAGTCCTTTCTACCTATATTATCTCATTTAACCACTTTGAAGAGAGAGTTCACTTTTAAGTATGTCAGTTGCCTCTCTCAGATCAAAATCTTTTATTAAAAAGATTATTTATTTGAGAGATAAAGAGCATGGGGGAGGGGCAGAAGGAGAGAGAGAGAGAGCATGCATCCCAAGCAGACACCCTGCTGAGCACAGAGCCCAACATAGGGCTTGATTTCACGACCCTGAGATCATGATCTGAGCCAAAACCAAGAGTCAGATTTAACTAACTGTGCCACTTGGGCACCCCTAAAGATCTTTTTTTTTTAACATAATCACAAGGTCTTTATCCCATATAACAAAATTAACAAGTCCCTTATATCATCTAACTCCCAGTTTCTATAAAGTTTCCTCAATTATCTTAAAATGTCTTTCTACAATTAGTTCATCTGAATCTAAATACAAACAAGATCCACACATTGCATGACATACACATACATACACACTCACATATTCCCTAGCTAGGGAATGAGGGGCTAGGGTGAGAGGGGCTGGTGGCAGTGACACCCAAAATCTGATCTTGGTCTCTTAAGAACTATTCCCCACTAAAAGGAACCAGGGAGAAATGGCTGACCCAAGAGTTAGAGTAAGGAAAGTACAAGATGCACTTGAGACATCTTGTGCCAGGAACAAAAGAAGTACTCAAAGAATGATGGGACAGATCAGTGGGGCTCCTTCATTTCTAATCTGAGTATCAAAATAATTACTGTAACAGACTATAACCCATTAAATAAAACAAAAATCCATTAATTTGCTGACATAAATAAATGAATAAAATAAATGTTTGACAAAGAACAGGATATTTAAATATTTCCAAAGTGCCTCCTCATAAAATACTTTTTAATTATAAAGGGAAAAGAGTAACTTCACAGTGACGAAGTCTGATAGACTCTACCTTAATCAACTAATCGAAATGAACATCATCAGTAATGGGACAAATCAAAATCAGATACCACTTGACACAAAGGTACAAAAGGAAGGACTCCTGCTACAAAGGATGTTATTAGTAAAACTGGACATCAATGTTAATTTCTTAAATTTGATGACTGTGTCATGGTTATCTAAGACAGTGCCCTTATTCATAGGAAATGCAAAATATTTCAGGTATTAGTATCCAGGGTTGATGGGGCATCAGGTTGGTAACTTCCTTTCAAATGGCTTGGGAGAAAGGTAGCTATCCTTGAAATTCTGGTAAATTTGAGATTACTTCAAAATTTTAAAATTACACAATTTTTAAAAATACTTTTTCTGCAACTATTGACCAGATCATATGGTCCTTATCCTTTCTTTTACTAATGTGGTATGTCACATTGATTGATTTGTGAATACTGAACCACCTTCGTGTCCATCAACTGCTGAATGGATATATATATATTCACTTTTTACTCTCTCTCTCTCTACACACACACACACACACACACACACACACACACAAACGGAATATCATTCAGCCATAAAAAAGAATGAAATCTTGGTCATTTGCAATGACATGAATGGAACTAAAGAGTATTATGCTAAGTGAAATAAGTCAGTTAGAGAAGACAAATACTATATGATCTCACTCATATATGGGAACACATGAACATGAACATGTTCACAAAACAGGTGAACGTAGGGGAAGGAAGGAAAAAAAAAAGAGGGGGAGGCAAACCATAAGAAACTTTTAATGACAGAGAACAAATTGAGTGTTGTTGGAGGAGATGATTAAATTTACGATACCTTTTCTCATCCTGGGCACTAAGAGATCTAGAAGTTAACATGTTTTATTTAAAATTGTTTATTTCTCTGATAAAAACATTTACAAGTGGTAAGCATCTCATCCTAAAGTTAGAGCTCCCAATGTTATATTATTCACTCTAGTCTCCTAACATTCAAATTCTATCTTTTTTCTGATGTGAGGAAGGCTAACCCAAAAACCGCTCACCAATGCCAGAGGGAACTCATGCATCCATGCAACCAATTTCACTGAGTACCTATCATGGGCTAAACGCCATTCTTGGCAATGACAGTACAACAGTGAACACTACAGGGATATACTCCTGCCTTGGCGGAGCCTACTTCCAAGGGGGAGGAAACAGACTACAACAAGGTAAATAAGTGCACTACAGAACACACACACACACACACACACACACACACACACACACACACAAAGCGGGAAACCTTGATTGAGATACAATGTTATATAAATGGTTTCAGGGTGAACCCCACTGAGAAGATGGCATCTGAGCAAACACCTGGAGGCGAGAGAACAAGCCACATGCTTTTCTGAAGCAAGAGATTTCAGGCAGAGGAAACAACTTGTGTGAAAATCCTGAGGTACAAATATGCTTTGAGTATTTGTGAAAATAGTAAGGAAGCTGCTGTGGCTGGAGTGGAACTGGCAAAGTGAAAAGAGGAGAAGAGGTCAAAGGAGTAATGTGAAGGGCAGAGGGGACAGAGCACCACTGCAGGCCATTCAAAGGACTTGGGCTTTTTATTCTAAATTATGTGGGACACCATTGGTGATTTTTTTTGTGAAGAGGAATGACTTTATCCAACTTGCATTTTAATAACAGGATGGCTCTGGCTGCTGTGTTAAGTACAGAACAAGGGGGAGTAAGTACAGACACAGAGAGACCAGTGAGAAAGCTACTGCAATGACCTACAGGGAAGAAGCTAGTGGCTATGACAAAGGTGATAGCAGGAAGGGAGGGGGAAAGTGGCCACATTATGGATAGCTTTAAAAGTAGAGCCACCAGGATTTTCCTGAAGTACCATAGATAAGATATGAGAGAGAAAGAGAGCAAAGTCAAAAATCATCCTTAGCTTTTGACCTCAGCAACTAAAGGGGTAATTCCATCAACTGATAAGACAACGACTACAAAAGAAGCAGGTTTGCAGGAAGTTGCTCAGGAGCTCAGTTTTGGACAAACTAGGTGTCTAATGAACAGCCAAATGGAGAAGTCAACTAGGTAGTTGAATACTTGGTTCTGGAGTTTGGGAGAATGGTCTAGGCCAGAGACATATTTATGGGTATTGTGGTAGGCAGAACAATGTCTCCCAAAGATGTCCATGACCTAATGCTCAGAACTTGTGAATATATTACCTCCCATGGAGAAAAAAGAAAAGACTTCACAGATGTGACTAAAGGTATGCACTTTGAGATGGAGTGATTATCCTGGATTATATGACTGAGCCCAGTCGAATCAGATAGGTCCTTAAAAGCAGAGAACTTCTCTTGGCTATGGTGAAAAGGAGAGCTGACAAAAGAAGAGGGTTCAAAAGATAAGACATTGATGACTTTGAAGACACAGGAAGAAAACCACAAACTATGGCACGTAGAAAGCCTCTAGAAGCTGCAAAAGGCGAAGAAGTGGATCGTCCACTACAGCCTCCAGAAAGCAATGTGGCCCTGATGACAGGTTATTTTAGCCCAGTAAGACTGTCAAAACTTCTAACCTAAGGAACTATAAGACAATAAATCAGTGTTGTTTGAAGCCACTAAATTTGTGGTCATTTATTATAGTAGTAATGGAAAACTACTACAATATATGCAAGTATCAACATATTGACAATATTTAAATCCATAAAGGGTGGGATATCCATGGTAGAAAAGAGAAGAAGTGTTGGGACTGAGATTGGCAAATTAGAATATGAAGTCAGGATAATGAGGAAGACCAGCAGAGATAACTGAGAAGGAGTAGACATGAGTAGGAAGAAAACAGAAGAAAGCAGTGTTCCAGAAGCCAAATGAAGAGTTTGCATCCCATGATGCTGAAAGGTCAAGTAAGAGAACAGAATTAAGAAACAAAACAGACAGGGAGAGCAGGTATGTTCAGCCCAGCTGATCCACAGAGAAAGGACATACACAGAAGGAAAAGAGTAGACGTTGGTCCTCACCACTCAAGCAGCATAGATGAGAGAGACACATGAGTGATACCCCACCCGGAGCACCCATATTTTCATACACAGGGATTCTAGAGTCTCTAGCCAACTTGGCCAACTAGAACCCTGGAATGTTTCCAATCAGATCAGCACTCTTTTGCCTGGGGGATGGGGGAGTGAAGGTCAGTAACAAGAGGAGGAGGGCAGAAGAGAAATGAACAGAAGGACTTTCAATTTTCTCTTACAGACCTGCACAATCGTCTTTCCTTTTACCATATGACACAGCCTTAAGCCCCTCAAGGTCCTAACTTGTTAAAAGGCATAAACCCTAAGGCCAAGAGAGTTAACATAATATCTTAATACTAAAAACTAACTTTTTCTTAGAAAAAACATGACCTCATCAAAAAGACTAAAACAAAGAACCACACAACCTTCCCAGACCTGACATTTCATGTCAGTAACAGCTTCAGACAACCTTCTATATTTTGCCTTCCTTCACATCAAAACTCAAGGTTAGGTGACCGTCTATAAAAGACTGATTGAAGTCATGCCCAAAGGATTGATTCTTGGAGCATGAGACAAACATAGCTTAAGGAAAACATTGCATCACACTGTTATAATTATTTACCTGTTTATCTTTTCCACTAGACTCAGAACTCCTCAAAAAGGTGAGACTATGCCCTTGCATGAGTTAATTGTAAGAATAATAATTCATTAACTTCTCTTTCACTAAACTAGTAATATGTGTCAGACATGGTGCTGTTTTCAGGCATTTCATCCTTAACATGACCCTATGAGATCGGTATTGTTTATTCCACTGCCCAGATAAAAAGATTGAGATTCAGAAAGGTTAAGAAACTTACTTAATGGTCATGTTGAGTGGCAGAGCTGGCCAATGCCAAATTCTGTGCTAAATAATGGCCCCTGCAAAGATGTCCACATCCTAATTCCTGGAATTTGTGGATATTTCTGTATATGGAAAATGAGACTTTATAGACGTGATTGAATTAAGGGTTTTGAAGTGAGGCGATTATCTTGGATTACCCAGATGGGCTCAATGTAATCACAAGAATCCTGGTAAGAGGGAAGTAGGAGATCGTATTGAGGAGCAGCAGATGTGACAACAGAAGTAGTAGCTGAAGTGATTTAAGGAAGGGGCCATGAGCCAAGGAATGCAGGCAACCTCTAGAAGCTGGAAAAGTTAAGGAAATAGATTCTCCCCAGAGCCTCAAGAAGAAACTCAAACCGCCAATTTTAGACTTGATTTTAGACTTCTGAACTTCAGAACAGGAAGACAGTAAGTCTCTTGTTTTAAGTCACGAAATTTATGAACACTTGTTAATGACAGCAATAAGAAACTGACAGAGTGCTCTTTGCCTCTGTCCTCGTATGGTCTTTATATCCCCAAGACCTAAGGCAGTAAAGAGATATTTGCTAATTACTGAAGGAGGAAGAAATTTTCCTCCAGGGTATCTCCCATGTGGCCCACCTGAACTCCTAACAGGGAGAATCAAGCCTTCTTCAGAGAGGAGACAGAAGCAGCCCAGGTGTATCTGCGGTAGTATGTTTTCCTCATTACTAAGCTGAATGGATGAATGTACTAGTAATAATCTGAAGCTCATTCTATGTCACTAAGCGTACCCTTGGAAGACATGACAAAATGCAACTGTAATTTACAGCTGTGATTTAGAGCCATAGGGGCGGGCGGGGCTGGGGGGGGGAGCGCTGGAGGGACATAGGAGGAAGCTATTTTTAGATCATCAACTTAGGCTCCTTTTTCTATTTCCTATAATTGTGCCTTAAATATCAAAAATGATTCAGTTGAAATTATAAGCAGCATCAGTAAAAAGATGAGCTGAGATCATATTTTATAATCTAATTCCTTAAATTATTTGACAAACAGGAGCAATGAATACACACATGCATACTGCAAATCCACAAGCTCTATCTTCCTCTTTCTGAGACCCTCACAGCCCATTCTTAAAACAAGGAAGAAAATATCAATCCCAAATTAATAAATTCAATACACCTCATAGCTCAGCTGCATAAGAAATGAAGAGCTGGATATCTAAACATTGCTTAGATTTTGCGAATGGCTCACCATGCCATGAAGGGTTACTCCCCTCTACATCTCTAGCCAAGTTAAAATCCTATACTTTGAAAGTAAAAACTTCAAAACACCTTTTGATCTTTTAAGAACAAGTACTACATAAGTATAAAAATGGTTACAATCCCGACTAAAAGCAACCATTTACAACTGAATCTCAAATTCAGTATTCCATAATCTATGTGTAGTTGACATAGAAAGTAAAATAAATTGGGTAGACCTAAGGTAAAATCAGTCACTGCCCTCAGTCAAGACCTTCTGATTACACTGGCAATCCCCATGGTGCTCCCAGCTTGCTGCTTTTGCAGCCAAGGTTCCCTGGAGTCATGAGTAGCTTCAGAATCTGAATAAATCACACACACTAGGGGTCCATTGAAACCACCAGAAACTCAATTTATTTGTGACCTTAGACAGGATTTTATTGCTCCTCAGATTAACAGTTAAAAATGTTTTGCTTTTCTGCCTTGGGGGTGTTAGTTTGATGTATGAGGCAGGGAGATTATTAAATCTTCGGTGCTTCCAAAGATGTAAATTAAACCATAGCACCTCCTTAGCCACCTTCCTTGGATGAGCTGGAGATTTATTATTAACTTGTCACTCTTGCATGCTCATCAAAACAAGAAGACCATGATTAATTACACCTCTATCTTTAAGGATACCTGTCATTTCAATTTTTTGTGGACAGGATATTACAAAGTCTCTCAATTTCCTCACAGAGCTATATAGCATAAGGACTTTTAGAGGGGAGAATCACCGTCCTCTCCTAATCATTTCCGTGAATATATTTGACAGCAAGGTGACATGTATGTAACTGTATATTGTTCTTTTAGTTTTAAATGAAATTACACTTCACTGGCTTCCCTTGCCTGTGCACAGATACCGCATTGGCTGATTCTGCTCATCTAAGCATCTTTCAAAGACTCTGAAGAGGTCCAGCACTTAATGGATATAAACTCTAAAATTCTCTTTTTAATCATGTCACTCACAATTCAATTCAAAAATACAATATTTATTGGGTTCCTTTTATGTGGTGAGAAGCGGATGTGATTTTTATTCATTCATTTCTTCATCCAATATTTATTTAATGTCTTTTATGTGCCAGTAATGGTACTCAGTTTGCCACTCACTTCTAAAAGCAGTGAACTTGCCCTCATGGAGCTTATAGCCGTGTTACCTCTCCCCTTCTAATGTAAGTTTGCACATCTAACAGACATTTACACCAAAACAAAACAAAACAAAACAAAAAGACTGAATCCCTTCTAATGTAAGTCTTCACAAAGTAGAAACTAAATGGAGTCAGCATTAAAAAGACATCTGCAAAGTTCCCACCCTCCTCCTGGTCCAGGAACCTGCAAGACTGAACTGCATGGAAACCATGGTATTTCACCTCTTTTTTGTTCTCCCTATATGTAGCATAGCACCTATTATCTGTTTTGCTAAATAGTTACAGAAGCACAGAAAGTTTTCAAAAGAACTTTGAGGCATGCCTACCTGGCTTCTGACTGGCCACAAGAAGAAATTCACCTTTACCAGTTTAAACTGTAGGATAATTTTAAAAAACAAAACAAAACAAAAAACTAGGTTCCTGATAATATCCTTGTCTCTTTTTAAAGTTTTTATTATGGAAATTGGTAAAAATAAGAAAAAGATGAGATAATAAAAAAATGCACCCCCATATACATATCACCTAACTTCAGTAATTACCATTTTGTAATTCTTGTTTTTATCTATTACATATCTCTTCACCTTTTTTGTTTTTGTTTTTGAGTTTTTAAGATTTCATTTATTTATTCATGAGAGAGAGAGGCAGAGACATAGAGATAGAAGCGGGCTCCATATAGGGAGCCTGATGCGGGACTCAATCCTGGGACCCCAGGATCACATCCTGGGCTGAAGGTGGATGCTTAACCGCTGAGCCACCCAGGCATCTCCGTTTTTGAGTTTTAAAAGAAATTCCCACAGTCATGCCATTTCACCTTGAAATGCCATCAGAATTTTTCTCTGAAAAATAAGATTTTTTGAAAACATACCTATAATATCATTATAATACTTAACAAAGTCACAATAAGTCTTTAACACTTCTAATATCTAGCCCATGTTCTAATATCCCTGATTGCCTAACGAAACTCCTTTTGGAGTGAAACAAGACGCAAAGTTTACACATTGGATTTGGTTGATGTGTCTTTCATTAATTAATTTCTGCTTAAGTCCTTGTGAATATCACCAAAATAATCAATATTTTAGTTTTATCCAGGATAAACAAATCCATCCAGACTTAACAAATGCTCCTGGTGACAGAACATAAAGACTCCTAACTCTGAGAAACGAACTAGGGTGGTGGAAGGGGAGGAGGGCGAGGGGTGGGGGTGAATGGGTGATGGGCACTGAGGGGGGCACTTGATGGGATGAGCACTGGGTGTTATTCTGTATGTTGGTAAATTGAACACCAATAAAAAATTAATTTATTAAAAAAAAACAAATGCTCCTGGTGAAACCTTATTTATGTAATATTTTTGAGGACAGGATGATCATTTATCATTCAAACAGAAAAACTCTTGAGTGAAAGGGGGATGCTATTAATAATTATACTGGTATAAGCCAGGACAAATAGTCACCCTACCAGTAGTGATATCAGGAATAAAAGGGAAGATCCAGTTTCTGGTTTCTACTCGGGTATAGAGAGCAGGAAAAGAGCTAGAAAGAATGTCCCTCCCACCCTGACAATTAAAAGAAAAAAAAAAAGTTGAACATACCACAAGTGAGTAACTTTTCTGGAACCATCAGAGTTGAAGTTGAGAAAATGCCAAGTAGTCCTAAATCTGGGTTGAGACAAATGCCTACAGGGAGACACTGAATGCAAGCACTTGTTTACTTGGAGCAGGTGAACACTGGGAAGAAATATTCACTGGAATTGTTAACAAAATAGTGGAAGCTAAGTATTGGCTGGAAGCACAACATGGAGCAATAAAAGCTACAGATATAAGGGGAGTTAATACCACTTGCAGGCTTCTTCCTCTACAGATGCCAATAGATACTCACAAAAAAATGATGGCAAGAGCCCTTGAGAAAGCATCTCTCAGGGTACAGGCTTAAGGGTGAGGAAGTGCAGCTGCTGCAGGAAGGCCATGGAGCCCAGCCCAGATTCTTCTTCTCTAACTCCCCTATAAAAACAAAAACAGGGATCCCTGGGTGGCGCAGCGGTTTGGCGCCTGCCTTTGGCCCAGGGCGCGATCCTGGAGACCCGGGATCGAATCCCACGTCGGGCTCCCGGTGCATGGAGCCTGCTTCTCCTTCTGCCTGTGTCTCTGCCTCTTTCTCTCTCTCTGTGTGCCTATCATAAATAAATAAAAATTAAAAAAAAAAAAAAAACAAAAACAAAAACAAAAAAAATCACTGGTGATGTGGTATAAAAAAAAAAAAATCAGAGGAAATAACTTTGTAATGCCAAGAGACAAAACAATCAACAGAACCAAACCCATATATAACACAGATGCTGGAGCTATTAACATTTAATTTAAAATAACTACAGGGGCGCCTGGCTGGCTTAGTGGAGCGTGCTCCTTTTGATCTCAGGTTGTAAGTTCAAGCTCCACATTGGGTGTAGAGATTACTTAAAAAATAAAATCTTTTTAAAAAGTTTTTAATAACTATGAAAATATGTGAAATGGAAAAACTAAACAACACTCATTGTCATATGAGCAATTTCAGCAGAGAGATGATAACTAAGAAAAAATCAAATGAAGATGCTGGAAATAAAAAACACAAAGTTAGAGATGCAGATCATCACTGACAGGTTCATCAGTAGACTTAACAGAACTAAGGGAAGAATTAGTGAACTCGAAAACACCCAAACTGAAAGAGAGAAAAGAGTAAAAAATAAAAAGAAAATATAGCATCCAGGAGATACAGGACAATATCAAATGATCTAACAGATATGCAATTAGAATTCCAGAAAGAAAAAAAGACAGGGAATTGAGTAGAATAAATATTTGAAGGGATAATGGCTAAGAATTTTCAAAAGTAATGGCATTTATCACACTACAGATCAAACCACCAACCAAGATAAATATTCAAGCCAGAGACAAATATATTCAACTTCTGAAAACACATAACAAAGAGAAAATCTTGAAGGCAGCCAAAGGAGGAGAAATTATTAAAGAGAAATAAACAAGAATTTTAATAGCCATTTTGTTAGAAACATGCAAGCTAGAAGACAGTAGAATGACATTTTTAAAGGACTGAATGAGAGAGTGACATCATCAAGGAGGAGGAGTAGGAGCCTCCAGCCTCCATTCCCCCACAAAAAAACAAGTAGATACTAATCCATGAACAAAAAATAGCTCTGGGAGAGTTCAGAAGTCCACTTAAGCTTCAGCAAGAGGAGTGTCTGTGTGCCACAGTTGGTTAAGCATTCAACTCTTGATTTTGGCTCAGGTCATGATCAACAGGGCTATGGGATCGAGCCCTGTGTCAGGCTCCCTGCTTGCCAGGGAATCTGCTGGTGATTCTTTCTCTCTCATCTCCCTCTGCCTCTCTCCCCTCATATAAACAAATAAATCTTGAAGAAGAAGAAGAAAGAAAAAAGAAGAAAGAAGAAGAAAGAAGAAGAAGAAGAAGAAGAAGAAGAAGAAGAAGAAGAAGAAGAAGAAGAAGAAAGGAGGAGGAGGAGGAGGAAAAAGAAGAAAGAAGAAGAAGAAGGAAGAAGAAGAAGAAGAAGAAGGAAGAAGGAAGAAGGAGGAAGAGGAGGAGGAGGAGGAGGAGGAGGAGGAACTTCTTCAGCATCATAACAGATCAAAAGACCTGAGAACAACCACACAAAAAGAGTAGGAAGAAGTTATATTTTGCCTGCATCATCCCATTCCCTAGGCTGGCACTATTCTGTCCCCAGAGGGGACTCCCCAGCCCAAGAAAGGTCCCCTTACTTGTAAAAGGATAGTGGGGTGAGCAATAAGCTCCCCCAGCCTTTCGGAGCACTGCACGAAGAACCCACTTCAGTTTCACCCTACCCAGAAGTCAGAAACCTGAGACATCTTGAAATGGCTAGGAACAGGGAACAAGGGCAGGGGCTACCAGTATCGGCTGCACAGTGTGAGCAACTGCTTCCTAGTGGCCTGTTCTGAAGAAGACCACAAATATCTTCAGGGCTAAGTACCTCAACAGTCCTTACAGATGCTACAGACCTCATCCCTGGCTTTCATCACTGAGAATCTCATTACAGACCCCAGCAGATTGTTTGCTGCTGAGGAATCCAACAGCTAGCACAGCCTCTGCAGACCTCCTGCAGATTCTGCCAATGAGATTTTCACCCTCCAGGCTTTCATGTTCACAGATACCAGCTACCTGAGTCACTCCATACTCCCTCCCCACCAAAGCCCAGAGTCTACACTGCCAGCCTCAGCCTCAACAGCTATGTGCTGTTGCAAGATGCCAGCCTAAGCCCCAGAGCTGCTCCCCATGGATTTGCACGTACCCAGGGCCAACTACTGCAGTTACCCAGGTGCGTGTAGACAGTTAAGGCCCACAGAATTGCCTGTAGTCTCAGAGATGGACCTGACTACAGTCACTAATCTACACTGCCACAGGGGGGCCCCAACATAGGAGTGCCTAATTATATAAAGCAAATATTAACAGACATAAAGGGAGAGAGAGACAGCAATATAATAGCAGCAGGGGACTTTAATACTTTATTTTCATTAATGGATAGATAAACCACACAGAAAATCAATAAGGAAACATTGGCCTTAAACAACCCATTAAATCACATGGACTTAAGAGATATATACAGATCATTCCAAGCATGAGTAACAAAATACACATTCTTCTCCAGCAAACATGGAACTTTCTCCAGGACAGATCATATGTAAAGCCACAAAATAAGTCTTAATAAATTTAAGAAGACTGAAGTCAGATCAAGTATCTCTTGCCAACCACAGTAGTATGAAACTAGAAATCAATTAAACAACATGCTACTGGCAACCAATGGGTCAAAGAAGAAATCAAAAGATACCCTGAAACAAAGGAAAATGGAAATACAATGTACCAAAAACTTGTAGAATACAGCAAAAGCAATTCTAAGAGGGAAATTCATACAGTAAATGCCTACCTCAAGAAACAAGAAAAATCTCAAATAAACAACCTAATCTTAAGCCTCAAGGAACAAAACAAAACAAAACAAAAAACAAAACAAAACAAAACAAAAAACGAAGCCCAAAGTTAGTAAAAGAAAGAAAAAACAAAGATCAGAGTGGAAATAAATGAAGTAGACTAAAAGGACGACAAAAAAAAGATCAATGAAACTAAACGTTGTTGTTCTTAAAAAATAAATTGACAAAACTTGAGTTATACTCACCAAGAAAAAAAGAGAGAGGGTGAAAATAAAATCAGAAATGGAAGAGGAGACATTACAGCTGATACCACAGAAATATACAGGATCATAAGAGACTATGATGAACATACCAACAAATGGGACAACCTAGAAGAAATGAATAAATCCCAGAAACATACAACCTACCAAGAGGTAATCAGAGAAAAGGAAATCTGGACAGATTACTCATAAGAAGACTGAATCAGTAATAAAAACCACCAAACAAACAAAAGTCCAGGGCCAGACATCTTCACTGGTAAATTCTACAAATATTTAAAGAAGAACTGATACCAAGCCTTGTCAAACTCTTCCAAAAAACAGAAGAGGAAGGAACATTTCCAAACTCATTTTACAAGGCCAGCATTATCCTGATACCAAAACCAGACAAGGATGACACAGGAAAACTACAGGCCAGGGGAATCCCTGAGTGGCTCAGCAGTTTAGCACCTGCCTTTGGCATAGGATATGATCCTGGAGTCCCGGGATCAGGTCCCACATCGGGTTCCCTGCATGGAGCCTGCTTCTCCCTCTGCCTGTGTCTCTGCCTGTGTGTGTGTGTGTGTGTGTCTCTCATGAATAAATAAATAAAATCTTAAAAAAAAATAGAAAGAAAGAAAACTACAGGCCAATATCTGTCATGAACATAGATGCAAAATCCCCAATAAAATATTAGCATACCAAATTCAACAATATGTGAAAAAAAAATCACATACTATGATCGAATGGGATTTATTCCAGAGCTGCAAGGATGGTTCTACATCTGCAAATCAATTAATGTTTTACACTACATAAACAAGATGAAGTGTAAAAAATCATATGATCATCTCAACAGATATAGAAAAAGTATTTGACAAAATTCAACACCAATTTATGATGAAAACTCTCAATAGATTGGGTAGAGAGAAAACATACCTCAACATAATAATGGCCATAAATAACACTCCCACAGCTAACATCATACTCAATGATGAAAAACTGAAATCTTTTCTCTAAGATCAGGAATAAAACAAGGATGCCCACTCTCACCACTTTTATGCAACATAGTATTAGAAGTCCTACCCAGAGTACCTCAAGAAAAAGAAATAAAAGTCCTCCATAAAAAAATTTTTTTTAATTTAAAAAAGTCATCCATGGGGTGCCTGGGTGGCTCAGTCAGTTAAGCCCCTGCCTTCAGTTCTGGTCATGATAATAGGGTCCTGGATCAGTCAGGCACCCTGCTCAGTGGGGAGTCCACTTCTTCCTCTCCCCTGTTCATGCTCTCTCTCTCAAATAAAATGTTTTTTTTTTTAAGTCATCCAAATTGGAAAGAAAGGAGTAAAATTGTCACTATATGCAGATGATGTTATATACAGAAAACATTAAGACTCTGCCAAAAAAACTGTTATAACTAATAAAAAATGTATTTCAGTTGCAGGATACCAAATCAATATACAAAAATCTATTATTTCTATACATTAATAAACTATCACAAGAAAAATTAAGAAAACAACCCCATTTTCAACTATCTCCAAAAAAATTAAAAAATCAACCTAGGAATAAATTTAACCAAAGAGGTAAAAGACCTATACAATGAAAACTATAAGACACTGATGAAAGAATTAAAGAAGACACAAATAAATGGAAAGATATCCCATGTTCATGGATTGGGAGAAAATATTCACAAATGATATATTTGATAAAGAGGTAATATCCAAAATATATTAGAACTCCTACAACTCAATAGCAAAACAACAACCCAATTAAAAAATAGGCAGAGAATCTGAACAGACATTTTCCAAAGAAGATGTACAGATATCAAACAGATAAATGAAAAGATGCTCAACATCTTTTATCATTGGGGAAATGCAAGTCAAAACCACAATGAGGCATTACCTCAAACCTGTTAGAATGGCTATTATCAAAAAGACAAGAAATAAGTGTTGGCAAAGATGTGGAAAGGAACCCTCATAGGGTTTGTGGGAATGTAAATTGGTGCAGCCTCTGTTTTACTCCAATGAAACAGTATGGAAGTTCCTCAAAACATTAAAAATAAAATACCGTATGATCCAGCCACTTGAGTTTTTATCTGAAAGAAATGAAAATATTAACTCAAAAAGATATCTGCACTCCCACGTTCACTGCCGCATTATTCACAATAGCCAAAACATGGAAATAGCCTTAAGTGTCCACTGATGGATGAATAAAGAAGATGAAATATTATTCAGTCACTTAAAAAAAGGGACATCTGACATTTGCAACAACATGATGGACCTTAAAGGCTTTATGCTAAGTGAGGTAAGTCAGACGGAAAAAGATAAATACCATATGATCTCATTTATACACAAAATATTTTTTAAAAACTTTTTAAATGAGTTCATGAATACAGAGAACAGATTGGTGTTTGCCAGTGGCAGTGATTTTATATATATAGTTAATAATACTGTGTTATATTCAAAAGTATGTATAAAAGTTGCTAAGAAAGTAGATCTTTCTCATCATAAGAAAAGTATTATAACTATGTACAGTGATGAATGTTAATTAAATTTATTATGGTGATCATTTCACAATATATATGTATATTGAATCATTAGGTTATCCACCTGAAACTAGTATCATGTTATATATCAATCATTCCTCAATTTTTAAAAATACTGCAGAAATCGATGAATTGGAAAAAAACAGTAAGTAAACCAAAATAGCTGATTCTTTAAAAACGAATCAACAAAACAGAAACTATTAACCTGATTTTTAAAAGAGGAGAAAACACAAGCACACAAAAGAAACAAGGTCAAAACAGGATTTTTTTTTTTAATCCTGAGACTACTTTGTACAACTTCATGAAATAAAAAAGGTTTTAAAGAAAATCTAGATGAAATAAACAACATTCTAAACAAGTGAATTACGTACAAAGAAACACAGAAAGTCATAAAAGAGCTCCTCTGCCAAAAAGACACTAGGCTCAGCCAGTTTCACAAATAAGTCTACCAAACCTGTAAAGATCAGATGATGTAAATGCTACTTAATTAAACTCAGAGCATTGAAAGAAAAAATGTCCAAATTATTTTTATAATGCAAATTTAACATCGATTCCAAAACCAAACATTGCTCAATAAAATACAACTATAAACTAATCTCATTTATTAATATCAATGCAAAAATTGTAAATAAAATATTAGCAAACAGAATCCCAAAATCTATCATTGTTTATTGCAGAAATGTAAGAGGGGTTCAGTATTTGGGAATCCATTAATGAATCACTTTAGTAGAACTAAAGATAAAAATATACTCATCTTCGCAGATTTTAAGCAGTAGAAAAACTGAACATTTATTAATGTTTTTTAAAAGCCTCAAAAATAGGAATATCTCATTGATATAAGTAAAAATAATAAACTTTTAAAAATCAGCAGCTGATATAATGGGAATATACTAGGACACCAGTTCTTAAACTATCATCTGTGGTTCCAAACCAAAACGTTATTTATTTCTCCTTTGCACAACCCTATGAAATAGTAAAAATAATTAAATGTATTAAGTGAGTACATGCCTTTAATATTCTAGGTGAAGAAATGGGAAGTATAAAGCACTTCTGTTGCAGTGGGAAGGTTGTTGTCACCAGGAAAAGCATATGTGCAATTCAGTTACAAACTGAAGTAGTATCTTTTTTTTAATAAATTTTATTTATTTATTTATTTATGATAGTCACAGAGAGAGAGAGGCAGAGACATAGGCAGAGAGAGAAGCAGGCTCCATGCACCGGGAGCCTGACGTGGGATTCGATCCCAGGTCTCCAGGATCGCGCCCTGGGCCAAAGGCAGGCGCTAAACCACTGCGCCACCCAGGGATCCCTGAAGTAGTATATTTTTCATGGAGCATTACATTTACTTGGAAGAACAACTGAGAGACAAACTATGGTTATTATGTAATTGATAGTTACAGTTTATAGTTATAGACTTGGGTATTCGACAGGTATTTCCTCAATAAGAGGAGCTCTCATTTCAAGGGAAGCAATTGACAATATTTGTCACTAAGAGAAAATTCAAGCATTCAAACAAAAATTAAAATACTAGAAAATTTTTGTCAACCACTTTGAATTTGACAGCTTCTCCATACTTAGATTTTCTGATGAGATCAGCAGAGATGTATAAAAATATGATTTTTTGAACCATATATATATCAAATGCATCAAACATTTGCAAGATCTACATAATTCAATGAACTCATTTTTCAAATGACAAATTTGTGGGGTTACAAAACTACATGTGAGTAAGCAATCCCTTCAAAGTGCAAGACAGACCAATGGATTTTAAGAGTACAAAAAGTTCATTAATATAGTTTAAGATTCTTCTTTGCAATCAACTTTTAAGAAACTATCACCTGTCAAGTTTTGGAGTAGCATCAGAGAACATCCACAATTACCTAAAAAAGTTATTAAAACACTCCTTTCTTTTCCAACTACTATTTGAGTCCAGATTTTCTTAAGAACTTCAACCAAAAAAAGTATTGCTAACAGACTGAATATAAAACAGGAGAATCTGTCTTCTATTATAAAGACAAAAAAAAATCTGCAAAAATATAAACACTGCCATGCTTCTAACTTTTGTTTTCAAAGTTATATTTGTAAGATATATTTGTTAACACAATAGTTTTTTATCAGTGTCATTTCTCAATAATAAAATTTCAAATTGTTATGAGTTTCAGCTTCTGACATGGAACATCTCAATAGATATAATTCCAATGAACAAAAGCTCTTTGGATTCTTCAATAATTTTTAAGAGAGTAAAGGAGCTTTGAGACCAAAGAGCTTGAGAACGACTACATCATAGACATTCCCATTAAGGTCAGGATTAAGGACATACCAAGGATGTCGGGTCTGGGCAGATATATACAAGATGAAACGGGCATATGTTGTGTCAGAAAGCATAGAAGGTATCAAAGATTGAATTATATAAAAAATGACATAGGAAAAAAAAAAATGACATAGGTATCAACTTGAAGGAGCCCTTCGTTCACCCACCCAAGTCAAAATAAAATAATATGAGCATCAACAGAGAACAGCATTTGTGATTAAAATACATAACCATCCATGAGCTCCTAAAGATAGTTTAAAACACACATACACAAAAATTTCATTAATCATCCTTGAGGGTTGCTAAAACATCAGCTTATTTTTCTGAAAGCTGATAAAGTGTTTTAATAAATGAAGCACTTTTCCCATGTTTTTACTGAACAAACTATTTTTAAAAAATAGTGGATGACTTCAAGTACATATTATAAAGTCCAATTAATACTGAAGCAATGTAAAAATAAATAAATAAAAAATAAAAAAAAAATACTGAAGCAATGTGGTTAATCACTAATTTCCAAACTCTAATAAAGCTAAGTATCAATATCCATTAAATGCTAAAACTATTAAATGAAGATCAATAGAAAAATTAGTAGCCTATAAATAAGGTTGGGGTGCCTGGGTGGCTTAGTCAGTGAAGGGTCTGCTCAGGTCATGATCCCAGGGTCCTGGGCTGGAGCTCCACCTTAGAGTCCCTGCTCAGTGGGGTGTCTGCTTCTCCCTCTCTCCCCCATCCCTGCTTGTGCTCTCTCATGCTCTCTCTAAAATGAATAAATATTTAAATAAATAAGGTTGACATTTGAATCTGATTAACCTTAATGTCAATGAGAGGGGGCAACTAGTCATTTTGTGCTTCATGATCTGACAAAAAAGAAAGTACATAATATCACTTAAAAAGTTTTCTTGCCAAAGGTAATCAATCCTCTAGATCTAACTACCAATTTATAGGAAAAATGTGGCATGAAGATACAAAGCAAAAGATAAAATAATCAGCCAAATCCAGCATGTGGAGAAGTACAGGACAGTTAGCATGGCACAGAAAAAAAATGTTAGGGCTGTAGAATGGGGTGGGGAACTTCTAATAGACTTCAGAGGCATACTAAGCAAATACAATGTGTCTACCTTATTTGGATCCTTACTTGATCCAACTATAAAAAGGCACTTTGAGACAACCAGGAAAATTTGAACATGGACTAAGTATTGAGGGATAGTAATTTTGCCAGCTGTGATAAAGTCCTTTTCTGTTAAGACAGATTTCACGAATTTGTTTTAAAATCCTCAAAAAAAAAAAAAAAAAAAAAAAAAGGTGTAGGAAGATAAAGCAAGTTAAGCAAAATGTTGATAATTATAGAACCTGGCCAAGGATACATGAGGGGTTGTTAACATGATTTTAATGTGTGCTACTAAGTTTTCCATAAAAAAAAAAATCAAATAGTATTCTGAAGACACCTATATTAACAATATGCAATATAAAATAAGTATATACCATAGCACTCTGAATTTATAATTCTGTAAAGAAAATGAAAGGATGGAGAAAAAAAGAAAGAACAATGTAATATTGCTTAATTTAAGGTAATGCTCAGATTAAATGATTCAAGCAGTAAATCCAACAGTTCCAGGAAGAGATTAATATTACTGGGGTTATCAATTACAGGAATGTTTACTCCAATAAAAATAAATACTAGAATATGTTTGTGCTTCTTTTGAATTTTCTCAACCAGTCTAGTATGCAGACTAATTTTTCAATCCTGAAATTCACTGAAAACAACAGAAATTCTCAAAAGTTGAGACAGTAAAAGCACATCTGTCTTGCCCAAGCAAAATAATTTGGTGTTGAAGGACAAGCTTAAATAGCAAAAAGATGCAGATACACATGCAAATAAAATGTTTATCCACAAAGGTCTATAGAATCATTTTAATAAAAGTAACTTTTCAGCAGAATGTATCTACAAATGTTTTCCTTAATTATATCATGACAAATTTAACCCACGAGTCAACAATGTGGCTGTGATTTTAAATAATAAATAATATTAAATATCCAATTAACAGGCTACACTGATGCTGCTGCACTTGGCACACATAAACACAGAATTCCATCTAGTCGGTCTATAAAGATACTCTGGAAAGGGAAGGAGTTAAGATCTCAAGAAGAGAAAACACTACTCTGGGTACAACCTGTAAATGAGTATGCAACCTATATGTGACCACAAACAGATTAGACTTTTAAATAAAATTTTCACTTGAGTAAAATTAAATGCTAACCTATGCTCATGACTGACAGGTAACTTCTAAATATTGTCATTCATAAAAAACAAAATAATAAGCAAGAACTCATTATAAATTTTGAGGATTATTGCTTTAATTACATGCTCTAAAACATACCTACATACTATAGTTACTATAGGTTGCATGCTTTTAGTTCACTTGATACTTGGCCATTAGGCCAGCTCTAAAAAATGTTTACTATCCACATACAAATTCATTAGGGAATACTGAAATTTTTGTTCAATGGTTAGTTCTGCTCTTAAGATCAGCCTAAAATGACTTTTGTCTTAAAAAAAAAAAAAAAAAAAAAAGGTGGGGAGGCCAATTATCAAATAATTGAGTGTCTCTGTTTTCAATAGTAATTATGGTAAACAAAATTTTTATTCAGGCCTTGCATATCTGTACCATCTATGTATAATAAGTTTTCAGGTTAAACAGGTAACAAAGGACATTTTTAAATAAGGCCTAATGTTACCAGTTTAATTAATAAATGTTATTTTTTAGAAGATAAAAATTAGCAAAAAAAAAAAAACTTCATGCTTTAAAAACTTTGTAAGTATATACTTTTCCAAAAAATGATAATCAATATTTAAAATTTAAAATATTGAAACTAAAAATGTCCTACTTCTTTTATCTTAGAAAGCAAAAATACACTAAATATCAATGTTGTTCTTTCCTTTTCAAATCAATTTAAATATGGAAAAGTATTTAAACATGGAAAATAAGATTTTGGTTGAGCTTATAATCAATATTTTCATTTCTAAAAATGTGAGAATGTAAGGAATTAACTGGTTTCCTATACCCAAGCTATAGCAGTACAATTATAATGAGTTCAACTGGAAATAAAAAATGAAGTTTACATATTTTTATTTTTTTTAAAGATTTTATTTATTTATTTGACAGAGAGGAAGAGAAATCACAAGCAAGGGTAGCAAGAGGGAGAAGGAGACTCCTCACTGAGCAGGGAGCCTGATACAGGGCTCAATCCCAGCACCCTGGGATCATTACTGGAGCCAAGACAGACACTTAATCAAATAAACCACCCAGGTGCCCAGGTTTGCATTTGCATACTTTTAAAGACCGGTTATAGAAAAAAAAAAAAAAAAGACCAGTTATATTCTCATCAAAAATAAATAACAAAAGCATCAATTAACCTTTTTCCCCAACTCTCCCTAATATGCTGAATTTGCTTCTTTCATTCCACTCCTGTGGCTCAGTGGCTAAGTGTCTGCCTTTGGCTCTGGTCGTGATCCCGGGGTACCAGGACTGAGTCCCACACCTGACTCCTTCCAGGGAGCCTGCTTTTCCCTCTGCCTAGGTCTCTCTTTCTCTCATGAATAAATGAATAAAATATTTTTTTTTAATTTCATACGAATTTCTTTAAACAAAATAACTATTCTAAAGATGAAGACCACAATTCAATCTTTAATTTATTCCAGAAAAGAATCTTTGATGCATTTAAATATTTAAGTAACATTAAGCTAATATATAGAAGCCTCACTAAAATATAAAACTTTTCTTAGGGAGGACAAAAATTAACACTGACGAAAGTAAACTTGTAAGACCTACTTCTTATCAAAGTTTTTTAGAAAACACATTTGTAAAGTTGAAATTTTCTGGCTATTAAAAAATCCATTTTATTTTTTATTTTTTCCTTTAAAGATTCCATTTATTTATTCACAAGAGACACACAGAGAGAGAGAGAGGCAGAGACACAGGCAGAGGGAGAAGCAGGCTCCACACAGGGAGCCTGACCCGGGACTCGATCCCAGGTCTCCAAGATCATGCCCTGGGCCAAAGGTGGCGCTAAACTGCTGAGCCACCTGGGCTGCCCTAAAAAATCCATTTTAAAAAACACCACAATTAAGTTAAAAATCTCAAGATCTACAAAAAATATTTTTTTTAAAGAAAAGTAACTCTGATACACAAACCACCTCTCACCTTACGGTCTTCTTGCCATCCATTTTTGGACAGCATTTTTCCTCCCCTTTTTCTCAAAGAGAAGTTCCTATAAGTCATTGGTACCTGTCATCCACATCCAGTTCATTTCAAACCTTCAAGTCCTATCTCACCTATAGAGCAAATTTGAATCCAAAAAATCAGATACAGCAACTGATTCCAAAAGTCAAGTTAAATATCAAAATATATTCTAATATACACCAGGATGCTATATATTCCAACAAGAGATTGATTAGTGTTAAAAAACAAACAAACTAACAAACAAAACAAAACAACTAAGCATTCAATACTTATTTCAGGTGCTTAAAGTAAAGTTTTAATACCAGTGTCTGGAACTAGGCTTTCAAACTTCACATTCAAATGAACTAGTTAAAATAAGCAACAATAAACTGTGTCATTGTATTAGACCAAACCAATCAAGGCATATTAAGTGCAAAATGTTTTTCCAAGAATAGTTTTTAATTCTCTCCTGGTAATCTTGTATAAATTTTCTGTCAGACTTCTATCACTATACAATTAGAACTGCTTTCACAAAGTCACCAGTAAGAAATTACATTTCTTTGGAAATCTACCTCCAGGCCCTCACACCCACCCTGGCAAGAACTCAATCTACCCCTACTCCTCCCCTCCCTTAAGTATTCAGTTTCTTTCCCGAAGTAGAAATTCCATAAATATTATAATATTAAGGACTAAATTTTAATGAATACAAATCAGAGGAAATGAAGGAACATTAACTCCCATTCAAACCTTCCTTTAAAAAAATGTTTCCAAGTTCTATTTTTAACTTCCCCCATGATTCTCTTTTAAAAAGACGAACACAAAATCTCTCTGCTAATGACTTTATTCATGAATCTATAATGGAACTCAAAATAGCAAAGAACATGAAAGAAATTCAGATTAATATTTATCAACCAAATACATCAGAGAATACATCTATTTTTTATATAACTAACAAGTATGTCTAAAATACATATGTGAGAATATAAACATTCTCCACTTTGTGGAATTGCAGAGTAATGACGATCTGCTTAATACAGTTTGCCAGAAAAGCTCATTTACACTGTCAAATACTCGAACTCTCAAGAAACCAAACAAAACTGATAAAATAGCTATCTCATGGTCAATCTTTTGGTAAAGTGCCACTTTCAAAGAAATAAGATTTAAAAATTTTAGGTGCTGAACCATCATTCCAGAAGTGTTAAAATTTTTTTCAGGATTCACTATGTTCATTACATTCATATGTCCCCAATATGAGTCCATACACAATATTTTACAATCTAAAAACATTAGCTTCAGAGATCATCTCCTGGAAGTTAAAAATTACTACACTGTTGTAAAAGAAAGTTTTTCATGATACAGGTGTGTATTAGACACAGTGATTTTTTTCATTATTTTAAACATGATTCTTTGGTTTGAAGCTATCCTGATATCCTTTCTGGCTGGATGGTTGTGGTCATTAATATACACATAAAACAACTACACAAGTAAATTGGGTCAGTGGCCTAAGGGCAAGGAATGGCACATATTGAGCATCTGGCAAAAGGAGTTCCCCAAATTCGTAACTGACGTGGTCAGTATTAAAATCCGTGGCTCACCTTTCATCAAAGCCTCTCTCAATTTATTAACAGCATGAGCCACTGAGGAAATTAGTTGGGAAAAAAATCTAATCTGAATGAAGGCACATGGGTGCGAATCTTAAAACAGATAAAAAAGACCAAGTAAACTGCTTAAGTATGGGTGTGTCCATCCCAACATATATGCACATGTCATATTTGAGGTTGAATATCACCACTGCATAGATTGCACCACATGGAAAACTATGGGCGTATATATGAGATCAGAACTAGCTGGCGGTTTTCCAGAAATAATAAGACTTTCCATGATGCAGAAGTTGGCCTTTCCCCCACATGAAAGGTTTTAAATAGCAAAGGACTGAAATAACAATGGAAACTGTAAGCCACAAAGTCAAATCTCAGAAAAGACAAGTTCTATGTCATAGCTGAAGGCTGCCAATGATTTCTTCTCTCTCTCCTTGAATAATTACATGCAAATGCCTTTTAGCAATGGCAGCATTCAAATCCCACAAAAAGTCAAGTAGGGCCCCCTTAAGGAGCACCTCCATTGGTACAAACTGTAAAACCTGCTGGGGTGCATCAGATTTAAGCAAAGAGCTCAATAATTCATTCACATTCTGCAGATACTGGAAAACTGGATTTGGAAGGTCCTGATAACCGACACACAGCAGGACTGCACAGGTCTTCAGGGGCTCAGAAGAAGTAGGACAAGAAAATGTGATGAATCTAAAACAGCTGTGGAGTACAAAGATCAAACCAGCCATAAATCTTGTAAAACAAGAAAGTACAGGCAAAATCATAACATCTCCTGTATGAAGCTGCTGCAGTGAATGTAGAAGACAGTCCAAAAACAGTTGCTGGTAAATCGGGTCTCCATCATGAAGCAACGAACAGCTGAAAGTCATGAGTTCAGCCGATTCCAGGAGTTGAACTTCCAGTGGTATATGCGTTTTGATATCACGGAGAGTTGGAAAGCCCACAAGCAGGCACTTTATCTGGTTGCTGGGTTCTACGACCTGATCATCCTGAAGGCACGTGGTAAGGCTAAACAACTCAGAAAATATCAGGTCTTCCGTAAAAATGTGACAAGGACAATAATACTGCTGTTTGGGCCAGAACTTTGAATCCAAATTCAAGGCTCCTCCTAAAGACTTTTCAATCGCTTCATTAAGAGCCTTTAAAATTTCACCATCACAGAAAGGAGAACACTTTACCTTTGGGAGTTTCTTTCCCTCTAAAATATGCCATAAATGACACTCAAGATTGGAAGCTGTCCCTTCTAAGACAGAACTTTGTCCAGAATGATACACAGCATGTTCTTCCGCCCAACTATTAAAGTATCCTTTGGCCACCTTATCTTTCCATGAAAGGGATTCCAGCATTTTCCTTTCATTATAGGTTTTAAAATATCTGTTCCTCTGTCCAAACCATTTTGTATTTGTACTACAACCAATATTAGATTTTTTCACTAGCCAATTATTTCTGGAAAGGGGCTTCAACTGAAACTTTTGCATGAAATATTGAACAGCACAGTCCCTTAAATTATTCAGCTTTGTTTGTTCTCCTTTTCCCATGCACTGAAACAGACGAATGTTCTCAGAAATAGTCTCGAGCTGGTATTTATGAAAGAACATACAACATTCTTCATGCCTTTTAAGAAAAGATTCAGGGATCACATGATGGGGAAAGAGGGCTTTCTGGGTCATTTCTGTTCCAAAATTTAGCACCATCTTAGATAACAGAGGATAGATTGCCTCTTTTCCCTTATAGCGAAGACAAACCACATAGACTTCTGAGTTCCCTGCCTTGCTAGTAGCAGGTTTAAAAACATGGACTTGGTCAAAGGAACAGTTTAGCAGGTACATCAGGTTTATGGAACAATGTTCAAACAAAGTAAACATCTTCAGAACAAAAGAGCCACCACTTCCAAGAGTCATCAGAGCAGTGACAACTTCACAGTAATGCAAAGAAGAGACTAAAGCTTCTTGTTCACCTGGGTTTCCTTGGCAATCAAAACTCCCATCTGCGGTGATCAAGTGAATGGTAGCCATGTTGCTTACGAAATTCTGAAGTCCAGTCAGATATTTCAAGGTCATGATATCACCAGTGTTATCTGGACCAAAGTACCACCAATGCAAGGTATTTGCAATAAGTCGGTCATCCATAATCATCATAAGATTGTCATTTGCTTCGTGGTATGGATTCAAAGTATTAGCTACCCAACTCCAATCACAGGGGAATCGATGGGATTTTAAATAGTGATTGAGACTAGCTATAAAAGCTCCAGGAGCTTCACAAAGGTGTAGAGAATTCAGTTTTCCATCCTGAAAAGCTTCCTGTGGAATAAGTGGAAAACTGCACAAAATTTCATGAAATTTACACCATGCTTGAGTACAAAGTTCAGCGTTCACAGATTTTTTCACATGAGAAATTATTTTTCCAGCTTTATTAGTGAAAGCAGTGTGTTCATGCCACTCATCCAATTTCTTATCACTCAGTAGGTTTTTTACTTCATTTAGGGAGTTCTTCAAATCAAGCAATGTATTAAATTCCGTGTGGTCACAAGTAAAAATCTCACTGGGATCTGGTAACTGCCACTCATTATTAAGTGGCTTGCCATAAGAAAAGTTCTTGGCAAAGAGTTCAAAAATGTCAGCAAGAACATCTGGGCTGAATGTCTCAGGACTTGAACCCAGTGGTGGCTTTCTGCACTTACTCATTTTCAAATTAAATTAAAAATCTAGAAAAAGAAAACACATAATTAAATGAATCAAATTTATTAGTGAATGAAATCTCATCCACAGCAAATCCCATCACACTTATGACAAACCACATAAAATGGAAAGGCTAATGTCAGCACATTCTGTTACATAATGAGGCAATTTGGAATAAAGAAAGAGTAAAGGCTTTTACATCCAACAGACTTGAGCTCAAATCCAGTTAAAACGTGGCCTTGGGCAAATTACATCTTTAAGCCTGTTTCTTATTTAAAAGTTAGGATATCATATTTTTGGATGAGGAATAAACATGCTAGCATATAAAAAGCATACACCAATGAATATTCATCAGTGATGGCAGCTCATGTTACCATAGTAATCCATCTAGCTCCTCCCCAAAATTTTCCTCCACCCATGGCTGAGACACCACCCACATGGCCCCAAAAGCACTCCCAGGCTAAGATTCATCCCTTGACCTTTGATCAAGCTTTAACAAATGACTTTTAGCTTTTTTTAGGTCCCTCCAAATCTCACCTCCTTCCAGAAGACTCTACACCTGAACCCAGTACTGGTATTGCTACCAGGCCTCTCAGCCACCACATACTTATTCACTAACAAGGACTGCCAAATACGCCCTCTGTCCAGATCTCTCACTCTTGCTAAGACAGGTACTTTGGTGGTACCCAATCACCTTTACAGGCCACAAACTAACACTCTCATCACCATACTGCTTGTTACCTGTTGTGTACTTGACTGGTCAGCCTCTGTTCAGCTCAATGCTGAAACTGAACTATAATGTTCAACCTGGCATGTCTCTGAACAAAATCCCTGTCTCATCTGCTCCGATAGCTCCATGCCTCCACTATAAAATATTACATCTTCTTGCCACTAAAACATGTCACACTTTGATAAAGGATCTTCAAATTGAAGAAATATCCTCACCGAATATACAAATTATAAACAGTCACCCTACATTCTGTGTTTTAACACCGTCTAAGAAACCAAAAACATCTGTCCACTAGAGATGGAAAGAGATATAATGGAAAGAAGCATGGCTTAATGGCACAGTGTTGGCCTGAGTTAAAATTCCAGCAGATAGAGCTCTAAGTATTACCTAGGACTTGTTGGCTCAATGTTAATTAATAGGTGCTTTAGTTCAAAAGTTCCACGTTTACTCAGCATATTCAATGCTACACCAGTTTTTCAAAAAGTATCTAAATTGTCAAACACAAAAAACCGACAAAAAAACCACCAACCCACAAAAAGCCAATGTGTGATTAAGATGAGAAATAAAGTGAGCTAATGCCACAAAAAATACAATAATATATAGAAGGCTGTATTCTATTACCATTTGTTTTGTACTATATTTTAGCACACTTTTCTCATCCTCTTCTATTTTGTTTAAAGTATTTACAACCCTGTGTACTCCACTAGCCTATAAGCTTCTTGAGGTAACAAGTATCTTCTTAGTCATTTTTGTTTGCCACAACGTATTTACAATACACATAAATTATCAGTTAGTAGTCACACTTGCCCATCAATACCTTGTCCATATATATATATATATATATATTTTTTTTTTTTTTACTGTTAGAAGCTATATTCAGACAGATTTCTGAAAGACAAAAATGAGGCATTGTCACATTCACTAAAACCCTAAATAAAATCAAATGAAAGTTTATTACAAGTTATTCTGTCTTAATTCACACTGTGCTTACTGGAAACTATGACCATGTTTAGATCGCAACTATATTCTATTTTGGAAAAAGTCTGATTTTAGTCTAACTTCACATACTAATTAATGGCTGTAGGTAAGCTCTGAAATCTTGCCTAAGCTAATAGATAATTATCTTTACATGAGAAAAACTAAAATGATTCAATGATTTAAATCATTGATTTGAATCATTTGAATCATTTGAATCTTGATTTGTGTACCACAAATGTATTTTATGTATTTATATATAAATTATGTATTACATATATCTTATGTGTTTATATATCTTATGTATTTATATATAAACTATAAATATTGAACATGTATATATTGAATAATGTTCAGGTCTACAATCCCACCTTTCTTTCCTCCTATCAAATTCCCAGGCTCAAGCCACTCGCTCACCCACCTCCACCTACCAGCCTCCTACAGACACTGTCAATTTTCTGCGGGGCTATTGCCAGAGCCTTCTAACTGGTCTCTTCTATCTTTGTCTCCCCTGGCTCCCCATTTCACTCAAAGTAAAGGCCACAGTCCTTACAATAACCTCCAAGGACCTTGAAGATTTCTGCCCTCCAGCCCCAACCCATCTCTAAACTAATTGTCTATTGTTCCTCATATTCTTTCTGTTCCAGCCACACAAGCTTTCTTGCTGTTCACTGAAGCACCAGGTACACTGCAACCTGTAAGCCTGTGCACTGGGCAACCCCTCTGCCTGGAACACTCTTCCTTCAGACGACCTGCACAGCTCACTCCCTCACCTCCTTCAAGTATTTACTCACATGCAATTTCTCTACGAAACCTACCCCAACATCCTAATTGCATTTTGCAATACCAATGGTAAAGGGAAGGACCTTGCTGTACTTCTTTTTTCCCCATGACACTCTTTTTTTTCCTTCTAACATATAGTTCGTTTGCTTATTATGTTTATTACTGTCTTCTCCCAAAAAATAGAATCTAAGCTCCACAGGGCAAAGATCTTGGTTTTGTTGATTCATTTATCACACCGAGGTTATAACAGTGCTTAGGACACAATAAACAGTGAATATTTAACGAATAAATGTTAGTACAAACGGCACTCATCAGATTAGGTTCTGAATGAGTCATGATAATGCACTTCAACCTCACTCCGGCATGACCAATGCAATAGCCAAAAATTAAAAAAAAAAAAAAAAAACACGTGGTTTATAGAGAAAAAAGTTTCCCGTGGGTTCCTCTGCGCCTTTCACTGAGCACGCCATCGAGCTCTGAGGCATCACAGCTCCGCTAGGAGGGTCAGCAGTAACACTCCTATTTTGCAGTCAAGTAGGAAGTCATGCAGCCCGAAGCCTCGAAGGAAATACCTGCAAAATCGTCGGCCTGACACGAAACGCACGAGACCTCATCCGCTGTGCTCTCTCCAATTAACGTCGACTAAGGAGTTTTAGAAGTTACCTCCCGCAGCTCGGCTCCCAGCGACTCCGGCAATCACAGCCCGAGTGTCACCTAGCGCCTTCGCTACTTCGGGCCGGGGCGCCCAAGACCCCGTTTCACCGGACGGAAGGGAGTCCCAAGCTCCATTCGGACGAGCGGCCCGACCCCGGGACGAGCCCCCGGCCCACGCCCCGCCCCCGCTCCGGACCGGCCTCGGAACCCGGGCCTGAGGACCTCCGCTCACGCCCACCTCACCTCGCCCCCCGCCCCGCCCCGCCCCGGGGGAGAAGTAGCGCCTCCCTCCTCTCCTCACTCGAGGGAACCCTCCTCCGCTTCCGCTCCCGGGGCCGCTTCCCGGAACGGCCGCTGCTCGGGGCGTGCGGCGCCGGCGCCCCCGGCCGCAGCGGAGGTAGGCGGCGCCCCGAAAGGCCGGGAAACTGGCCCGGACGCGCCCTCGCGACCCCGGCAGCGGGAACCCACCTCCAGGCAGCGCCGCCGCCCGACGCCGGCCGCCCGCGGCCCGAGGGCCCCGACACACACATTGCGCACGCGCCTCGAGGCCGGGCTGGCGTCACGCGTCAACGTCACGCACGCCGGGACTCTCGTAGCGCCCAAGCCCTCGCTCGCTGGGTTTCGCTTCTCCTTCTCCGCGGGGTCCCGGGGACGCCAGCCGCCTTGCCCACGGCTCCCATGGCAACGGAAGCCGCTCGCGGAGGTGGGGCGTCCTTTGGCCCCGCCCCGGCGGAGAGGGGGGGGCGGGGGGACGGGGGGGACGGGCGGGGCCAACCTGTCCCGGACACGCTGCCTCCGCCCACCCGCCCAGGGCGGGGAAGCTTTCTAACCTCGTCCGGCAAAAGTTGGTTCCTAACTCAGGCTGAGTTAAAACTCGTGCTCTAAAAACAATATGAGGTTAAATATGATATATAATATCACATAAAATCATATCAAATATGATATATAATATTTATAATATTGATATGCTATAAATAATAGTATATTGATATATTTTATATATCGATTATATATTACATATTACTATAAATAATAGTATATTGATATATTTTATATATCGATTATATATTACATATTACTATAAATAATAGTATATTGATATATTTTATATATCGATCATATATTACATATTACTATAAATAATAGTATATTGATATATTTTATATATCGATCATATATTACATATTACTATAAATAATAGTATATTGATATATTTTATATATTGATTATATGTTACATATTATTATATATTATATATATATTTTTTTTTTAGGGGCACCTGGGTGGGTCAGGTTGAGCGTCTGCCTTTGGCTCAGGTCGTGATCCCGGGGTCCTGGGATCCAGTCCCTCATCAGGCTCCCTGCGTGGAGCCTGCTTCTCCCTCTGCCTGTGTCTCTGCCTCTCTGTGTCTCTCATGAATAAATAAACAAAATCTTTAAAAATAAATAAATAAAAATAAAAATACATTATTTTACAAGTCCTTCAGGATATGCATCGATCAAAGGGAAAAAATTGTCTTTCCAAAAAATGGTGCTGGGTCATTTGGATATTCGTATAGAAAAAAATTTTATGTGGACTCTTACCTCACATAAAAAAAATAACATTTCATTTGGGTTGCCAATCTATATTTTAAAAAGACAAACAACTCTTTTAGCAGAAAACATCTTTGTGACCTTGAAATAGGTAAAAAGTTTACAACAAAGCAGAAAAAGCACTAATCATAAAGAGTAAGTATATAAATTGAACCATATTAAAATTAAGAATGTCTATTCACCATAAGACACCATTGAGAATGAAAAGACAACCTACAGAGTGGGAGAAGATATTTATAACACATATGTATGACAAAGAATTTGTATCCAAAATATATAACTCCTACAAATAAGTAAGAAAAAATGCTCTAGGGATCCCTGGGTGGCTCAGTGGTTTGGCGCCTGCCTTTGGCCCAGGGCACAATCCTGGGGACCCGGGATCGAATCCCACATCTGGCTCCCGGTGCATGGAGCCTGCTTCTCCCTCTGCCTGCATCTCTGCCTCTCTCTCTCTCTCTCTCTCTCTGTGTGACTATCATAAATAAATAAAAATTTTAAAAAAATGCTCTAGTGGAATAAATGCGGCGGGGGGACACAAAAAACACTTCAAAAAGATGATATCCAAAAGTCCAATAAACATGTGAAAAGATGCTCAACTTCATTAGTCTTTGGGGAAATGTAAACTAATCCCATAATGAGTTAAAATTATACATTAAATAGGCTAAAATGGAAAAGATCAAATATAAGTGTTGGAGAGTATGAGGTGCAATCAATGGAAAGCTCTTTGGAAGGAAAAGATCTCCCAAGGTCTTCCAAATTCACAGGTTGATTGTCCTTTAAAAAAAAGTTTTTTTATTTATATACAAATACTAAGATCCTATGTGTACTGTTCAACTACTTTTGCCAAATGCCTATTAAATATTCCAGAAAGTTCCTATAAGCCCCTTCCCAATCTCCCACTCCCAAGAAGCAACCACTGATGTTTTATATCGTCATAGTTTAGTTTTGCCTATTTTAGAATTTTATATAAATTCAGTCATTACGGTTTGTTTGCAGCCTATTTCCACTCAGTAATCATTTTTTTATATTGTAAGGGAGAAAAAAATATTTTCCTTCTAAGTTCTCAGCTGGGGCTCCGTAACAAAAGGTAGATTAACAAGAGAAAAGCATGTGAATTTACTAACATGCTCTATGTTACATGGGAGCCTCCATAAGGAAATGAAGATCTAAAGACACTGGTAAACCTGAGTGTTTTTATACTAAGTTTAATGAGGAGTGGAAAATTGTGGGAAAATGAGACAAATGATATGAGCTAAAAGGAGTACGCTGGGGGAAATTTAGCAAGGCATGTTCACCCAGATTCCTCTTGAATCTCCTTTCATCTTCAGAAATAAAGATGTTCCTTTCCTCTGGTTATAGGGAGGGCATATCTCACATGAGGATCTTGTGACCTGCTTCAGGGCAAGGTCAGAGGATCCTTCCTGCAACCTGCCATTTCTCAAATTCCCTTAGTTTAAAATATGCCAACCACCATATTTTGGGGCTGCATGTTCTGAACCCTCAGTATTCACCCATGTTGTTTTATGTATCTGTAGTTCCTTCCTTTTATTGCTAATTAGCATGCTAATTAGTATGCCATTGTATGGATAGACCATTATTTAGTTCTCTATTCTATTGTTGATGGATATCTGAGTTTTTCCAGTTTGAAGCTATTGTGAATAAATCTGCTAAGAACATTCTACTACAAGACATTTTTGGAGGCATAAGTTTTCTTTACTCTTGGGCAAATACCTAGGCATGGAATGAATGGCTGGGTCATGGAGTAGATCAACGTTTCTCAGTCTCAGCATTATGGTCATTTTGAGAATCACTGAGGTAAATCTATGTGTAACTTTGTTGTTGTTGTTTTTTTATGTGTAACTTTGAAGAAACCTCCAAACGGTTTTCCCAGAGTGCTTGAACAATTTTACATCCTTACCCACAATACCTAGGAATTAAGGGACTTGCAAACACCGCGCCCAGTCGAGGTCAGCCCAACCTTGTTCTTGGACATTGCCACGGATGGTGAGGCCTTGGGCCAGGTCTCCTTTGAGCTATTTGCGACAAAATTCCAAAGACAGCAGAAAACTTTCATGCTCTGAGCATTGGGAAGAAGGGATTTGGTTATATTGTTTCCTGCTTTGATAGTATGATTCTAGGATTTATGGGCCAGGGTGGTGACTTTATACACCATAATGGCCTTAGCAGCAAGTCCATCTATGGGGAGAAATTTGATGAGAATTTCATCCTGGAGCATACGGGTCCTGGCATCTTGTCCTTGGAAAATCGCTGGACCCAACACAAACAGTTCCCAGTTTTTCGTCTGCACTGCCAAAACTGAGTGATTGGATGACAAGCATGCATTCTCTGGCAAGGTGAGAGAGGGGAGGAATATCCATGGAACACCTTGGATCCAGGAATGGCAAAACCAGCAAGAAGATCACCATTGCTGATATGGACTAATCTGATAAATTTGACTTGTGCCATAGCTTAAGCACCAGGTCTTTCCTTCTGTAGCTAGGAGAGGGCCCCTTCACCCCCATCTGCTGGAAATACCCTAGAATCTTTGTGTTCTCTGGGGCAGCTTGATGGGTTCTGTATTTTCCTTATCCCTCTCCAAGTCAAGTTAGATTGCAGAGTTAAGTTTATCAATATGAAGTAAAAGCTAAACAACAACAGTAAAGTATTCTAGTTCCTTCATATCCTCACCAACTTTTGGTGTCATGAATCTTTCATCTTAGCTATTGGTGGGCATTGGTTGCTTTATACCTCTGATTCTTAATAAATATTAAGAGTGAAAAAGCTGTGGATATTGTTCTTATATGGGACTGGATGCTAGATGAAGGCTATATGATCCCTTAAATGTTCCCTGAGGTTTATAGATATTATTAGGAATATTCCAAATGACAAAGCATATACTGAGCCAGTCTTTACTAAAGTAATCACAGTATTAACTAGCATTTTTTGAGTACATAATATGTGCTAAGCACTGAAAACTGGTCCCTTTTTAAAATTTATTTAATCCTCTCAACAATTCCATAAAGTAGATACATATATTGTCCCCCTTTATAAACAGAGAAATCAGGGTCAAAGTGATTAAGTGATTTGCTAAAGGTTATGGAGTCAGTAAGTAGCAGAGTCAGGGTTTGGACCTATTTCTGCCTCATTCCAGGCCAATCTGTTCTGCAGAGAATTCCTAGAAATTGCCTCTAGTAATTTAAAAGCAACTTTATAGTCCACATTCAAGTCCAGAAATGTTTATATAAAGCCAATTCATTTTATGAAAATGATGTTTCATTTATTTTGTTCTAAGACCAGAAGAGTTTGCAAAATTTTTGGAAAAGATGAAATGTTATGAATGAATGAAATTGGTATCTGAAACTTAAGTTCAAAGAAAATAACAAAGCCCTGCACCAATGTATTTGCAAATTTGGATAAAAATGTAGTTATGTGAATGCACCTGGTATCAACATCTAAATATGTACTTTAACAAATACACGTTAGTATCTGAGTGGAAGCTAGCTACAATTATTCTTTCCCATTCCGGAATGTTCTTTATACTCAACTGGCATGCCAATGAGACTATAAGTAGCATACACAAGAATTAAAACAACCAGCTCTCCAGCCTCTGCTCTGATTATATTTCTCTGTCAAAGCAAACAAACAAAACTGCTTCTGTAGTCATTTATCACCAATCAACTTGCTGAGCCTCTAATTACATCTTCAGACAGATTTTGTGAGGTGACAATGTATAAATCACGATTCTGAAATCTCAGAGTGAGTTGTCTGAGATGATGGAAATGTTCTAAAGCTTGATGGGGGTTTAGGTTCAGAGATACGTGTATCTGTCAAAAGTCATCAAATGGTATAATTAAGATTTGAATATTGCACTAAACATAAATGTTATCTTTTAAAAAAATAAAGAGCCATAAACAAATATTGAACTCTAGTTACCCATATGCATGCTCAAGTGTTTAGAGAGAAGTATACTGATATACACCTTACTTTGAAAAGCACCACACATAAGATGGATTGATAAATGGATAGAGGAGTGAATTAATGGTGAAGTAAGTATAGTATGATGTTCACAATTATAGAATTTAGACGGTGGACACATAGCTGTGCACTAATTCAGCGTTTCTGTTGAAATTTTTTCATAAAAAAATAGTAGGAGAAATAAACAGGGATTTGCATCATAAAGGCAGGAATGGCATCTCCCTATTAAGAAAATATATATATATGTATATACAATGAGTATCTAGCATTTTCCATTAACACAGGAAATAAAGCCACTGAACACGTGTTAAGTGAACGGCATTGGATTTGGTGGCAACCAGGGCAGTGTTCTTATGTCCTAGCCACTCAACCCATTTATTTGATTTGGTGAACACCATTCAGGCTTGGTTTTGACCATTATACAATCTTAAATTATTCCCATTCTTTGTCACATAATGGTCCATTGTCTCTTCTTGCCACATGGAATGCACCATTGCTTAAAGGCAGCAAACCAAGGAAGGGAACACTGACATGGAGTTCCAGATGTCAGCAAAGGTTATAAAACTAATAATAATTTTTCTAATTTCTCTCATGATGATCTTCACTAGATCTTTAAATGGCATTCTGATCAAAATTCTTACATAGCAACCTACACTATTAAAATACAATGTTAAAAAGGGAAAATATATTAAAAATTATAACCAACTTGTCTATTCAACTATTCGGTAGAGTATCTGAATGGTAGTATTTGTGGGAAAGTGCTTGAAAGCAGCAGCCTGAAATCTCTTCTTTCTTACAGTTCCTACTGAGCAAAAATTATTATAAACAAATCAATAACTTTTTAGACATAAATACAAAAAAAGCGTAAACATTGGGTTATGAAAGCAGTTTTTGTCTATTTTGGGTGCTATATAACACATAATTAAACCTCATTCTGCATTTTAATTAACATTCAGAACTAAGATGCTGTATGAAATGTCTTTCCCAAAACTTATTTTTTAACAATTCTTTTATTTCCTTACATAACTAAAGTTAACAGATTGAATCACTAAATGGGGAAAAGTCAAAAAATGAGCTCTTACCTTGTGACTATCATTAAAGATTATATTTTAGAAGAGTTTTAAAGTAAGGTTCATAATACAATTATTAATACTACACTGGCCTAAGATACTTATTTACTTAAAATTCCACACAAAAAAATGACCAAAATGACTTTTTCAAAAATTCTTAAGGGTTTAAGAAACAACATATATTATTGTGAGATGGGTACAGGTTTAAAAAAAAAAAAAAAAAAAGAAGTGGGATGCCTGGGTGGCTCAGTGGTTTAGCACCTGCCTTCGGCCCAGGGCGTGATCCAGGAGTCCCAGGATCGAGTCCCACATCGGGCTCCCTGCATGGAGCCTGCTTCTCCCTCTGCCTGTGTCTCTGCCTCTCTCTATCTCTGTGTCTCTCATGAATAAATAAATAAAATCTTTTTTTTAAATGTTGAGAAACAAAAAAATATATAAAAATAAAATAAATAAAATGTTGAGAAACACTGGCATATGAAATAGAACACAAGACATGACCCACCTTTGAAGCATTAATCATTTTACTGTAGACCCACGATGCTTAAAAATAAATACCATGATACAACTAAATGCTCTATTGTATGGCACAGGTTAAGTGTTGTAGAAGTCTAAGGAAGGGGAGATAGTAGGAAAAATATGGGGAAAAGAGACTTTAATTTTCGTCTTAAAAAGGTGCTATTGGGACACCTGGAGTGGCTCAGCGGTTGAGCATCTGCCTTTGGATCAGGGCGTGATCCCAGGGTCCCAGGATGGAGTCCCGCAGCGGGCTCCCTGCATGGAGCCCGCTTCTCCCCCTGCCTTGTCTCTGCTTTGCTCTCTGTCTCTCATGAATAAATAAATAGAATCTTTAAAAATAAATAAATAAAAAGCCTTAATTTTTTTAAAAGAAAAGGTTCTGTTATTTTGGGAGAGAGGATACCAGCCTAGCTCAGGAAAAGAACATGGATAAAAAAATATACCAAGAACATCGATAAAAAAGTATACCAAAAGAAGGGTAAATGCAGAAAAGGAATGGAAGTTTAGTAAGACTGAAATGCTACAGAGGTAGTGTCTCAGTGCAGGCTGCTATAAGAAAATACCAGAGGCTGAGTGACTTAAAGAATAGAAACATGTCTCACAGCTCTGAAGCCTGGGAAGTCCAAGATTAAGGTTGCTAGCAGACTTGGTTCCTGACAAGGACTCTCCTCCTGGCTTGCAGATGACCACTTTCTACCGTGTTCTCATGTGGCCGAGAGAGAGAGCAAGCTCTCTGGTCTCCTCTTGTAAGGACACTAATCCTATCCTGGGGACATCCCCCGTGTAAGCTCATCTGAACCTAATGGCCTCCCAAAGGTTGCATCTCCAAGTACCATCACACGGAGGGCTAGGACTTCAACATGTATGAATTTTGTGAGGCACTATCCTGTCTACAACAGGTAGTGAAAAGCCAGAGTATAGAGGATCAGGGAAGCCATGTGAGATACCAGAATCTGCTGCACTAGGAAACGGTCAAGAGGGAAAGAAATGATTGTCTGGTTCATAGAGAGTTAAGGATGATGGTGGAACAGCCAAGCAGAAATATCCAGGAGGGAGTTGGAAATCAATGGGTGGCTGAAGTTCAGGCAAGCAAACTACAGTAACATTCAAACCTGTGAATTTGTTTTGTTTTGTTTTGTTTTGTTTTGTTTGCAAAAAAATATTTTTACTGAAGTATAAAATACACAAAGTAAGGTTCACATCTCATAAATGGACAGCTTGGTGAATTTTCATAAGGTGAATACACCCTTGTAAGTAGCAAGCATCTCAAGAAATAGAACATGCCTGCCCTCAAGACACCTTCCTCTTACTCCACTCCAATTGTTACCCCTAAAAGTAAACATGATTTTTTAAGAAATGTAAATGTTGTTATTATTATTGTTTTTATTGAGATATAATCCACATATAACATTATATTAGTTTTGTGTGCACAAAAATAATTTGATATTTGTGTATATTGCAAAAAGATCATCACTAATAAGTTGAGTTAACATCTGTCACCATAGGTAGTTAACAAAAGGTTTTTTCTTGTAATGAGAATAAACAAGCTCTTTTTTTGAAAACCAAAAATTTGTCTAAACATTCTTTGTTTACTGCTTTATTATTATTTGTTACGAACAATAATTATGATACTTAATTTGGAAATAGAATCATACCAAAAGTTGTTAAAGCACTAGCTCTGGGGGACTCCTCACTGTTAATAGCTCACCTAGCACTGTCCCTTCTTGGGATCAACATGGCTTCTCTTTCTGAATGGTTAAGCACAACAGCTCTGGATCCTTGGTTAGACTCTCCACCTACTAGCTCAGGGCCTTGGGCAAGGAAAACCTCCAAGGGTCACACTGAGGATCACCAAACGAACGTAAAATGCTTAGCACGGGTTCTTGCACTTAGCCAGCATGTGATAGCTGTTAGCTGCTCCTGAAAAATGTCTGCTCTTTTCTGGAAGATGGGTGCTAAAGTCACACCCTCCTGACAAGCTTCTCCTTTTGCTGTTTCTTCTTATATTCAAAATCCTTAACAGAGCAAGAGAGAAAAAGAGGGAAGGGAGATGAAGGGAAAAAAAGGACAGAAAGAGAAGACAATTGAGACCAAATTATTTCATATCTTCCTCTGAGAATCTTTCAGATGTATCTGCTTCTGTTTTCAACAATTTGGGCAAGTTTCAAAGAGCAGAAGACTGGCTGTAAAATGAATGAACACATGAGTCAACATGGATACATTTCAAAAACATAATGTAGAATGATAAAGGCAAGTTGCAGAACAGTCTTGTGTTGCCTGCCGTTTATGTAATGTTTGAAAACACATAAAACAATTAGGTTTAATGTTTATCAATATAAACATAGCAAAAATATATAAACACAGATGAAAAAAACACACTTCCAGAGAGTAGTAACCTTTGAGAAGGCAGAGGAGATGGGGAAGAGGCACAAAAGAGGCATCAACCTTACCTGTAATGTTTTTATTCTTTTTATTAAGCTCTGAAGGTATAGTAAAATATTGGCACTTTTAAGATCTAGGTAGTGGATTACATGGGTGTTCTATTATTCTCTTTTCTGAATGCTTGAAATATTTCCTGAAAATTTTAAACAGAAAAAGAAGACCATCGGCCTCATTTCTAAATCCATTCAAACTCCCATGCACTTTAGAAATCCATCTGTTCAGCTAAATCACACGTATGCATGATTTTCAGGAATGAGTATGCTTCTCAGATTCAATTAGAGAAAAGTAATAATGAATCCATTAAAAATGGGTTGTGCCTTGTGCTGGTTTTCACTGCCAAAATATATTTCACATTCTGATATCTGGGTTGAACTACACATATTATCATATTTCTAAATTTTCATTTCTTTCACACCTCATTACATTTTGGGGGTGTTTTGTGATTAACAAATTGCTTGTGTGTACTTTAAGATCTCCAACTGATTTCATATCAGGGACAAACTCCAATTGATTGATGGTGGCTGGCTAGAGTGCTCAGCTGGGACAGTTGAAAAAATGTACCTTGGCTCCACAGAAAGGGCTATGATCAGAGAGGGAGCTATGTCAGGAGCACAGTGAAGGGCTAATTCCCTGTGTCCCAATAATATTCCTGACACTTTTCTGGCTCTCCTTCCACCTCTCACTGCTCCATCTCCAATTCCCATCACTTATCTCTTCTAACTTGGTGCTCCTAGAATTCCCCTCCCAAACTCCCCTTTATCGTTTTTTAAGATTTATTTATTTATTTTAGAGGGAGAGAGTGAGAGTGAGCGAGAGAGCAGGAGCAGGGAGGAGAAGCAGAGGAAAAGGGAGAGAAATCCTCCAGCAGACTCCCCGCTGAGGACAGTGCTGCACATGGGGCTCGATCCCAGGACCCTGAGATCATGACCTAAGCCCAAATCAAGAGCCAGTGCTCAAGCCATTGAGCCACCCAGACTCAGTGTATCTTTACTTACACTACAATAATCCCTGGCTGGTTTCATTTTCATCCTTAGCAACCCTACAAGCTGATGGGTCCCTCCTCTTCTGTTTCTCTCTGAAGCCTTCCCAGTGCCATCTGAGCCAGGTGAGATAACTCCCCTTCATCCCCATGGCACTCACACAGCATTTCTCTCTAGGTATTCCAACTATTTGTTTACCCATTTATCTCTGCTATGGGCTTTGAAAGGACAAGCCTGGATCTTATTGATCTCTGCACTCCCAGCTTCTGGCACATAGTAAGCAATCAATAAATGTTTGTTAAATGGAAGAATGATTCAATGAACGGTGTCCTTATTTTGCAGAAAAGGAAAGGAAGGAAAGAGACTCAGAGTTGGGATCTTTCTCAAGGTTATGCTTCCTCTGAAACCTTCCCATCTTTCCTCTAGAACAGAGACTGACGAACATCTTCTGCAAGAGGACCAGATAGTCAATATCTTCAGTTGGTGGTCCAGAAGATCTCTGTCACAACCACTCCGTTATGAAGTGGTAGCTGAAAAGCAAACAGAGACATGGCTGTGTTGCAATAAAACTTTATTACAGAAAAAGGCAGTGAACTGGATATGGTCCATGGGCCAAAGCTTGTGACCTTGCTGTAGAAGATGGTAATAGACATTCCCACATGTCTAATTCCTTCACTGAACATCCTCTTTGCCACAGCTCAAATTCTAGGGTCCCAATTTCAGTGTTTCCACAGAGCCTGCTGTAATTAGATCAACATCCCCTCATGTCTCCAAGCCAAGGAACTGAGGTAGGCTCACTAAAGAACTGTCTGCAAAGCTGAGACCAGAATGGACAAGAGGAATTTGTTGACAATGACCTTTAAGGGACCTAGAGGAGAGATGTGGCTCAGTCGGTTAGGTGTCTGACTCTTGACTTTGGGTCAGGTCATGATCTCAGGGTCCCGAGATTGAGCCCCATGTTGAGCTCTGCACTGACCATGGACCCTGCTTCAGATTCTCTCTCTCCCTGTCTCTCTCTGCCCTTCCCCCGCCACACAATATAATACAATTTTAGAAAGACACCTAGAGGAATTCAAGCCCAACTTATCCACATCCTCCCTGAGCATCCATTTTGAACACTCAACATTTAACAAGAAAAGAGGTCCATTTCTTGGGTGCAGGGGACAAAGGAGAAAGAGGGACAAACAACTCTCGTACATTCTTCCCACTCCCTTTTCTGTGTTTCCAAGTGACTAGTCTTTTTTTCTTTCCCAGAGACTATTTTAAAACTCTTCTACTTTCCTCATACTTCCTACCCTATCATTCTCTCACTCACTGTCAGGAGATGACCTCACCTCCTCCATCACAAAGGAAATAGAAGTAATCAAAAGAGAATTCCTTCAGAATTGTGCCACTCACCACTAATTTATCTGCATCTCTACCCATTCTCTTATCCTTCCTGTCATAATGGAATAGGTGACAAAGACTACTCCTTTCTGTTCTCTGTGTCCCAGGTCCTTCTGCCTTCTCAGGGAATCTGATTCCACCAATTCTCTCTCTCTTTCTCTCTCTCTCTCTTTCCCCCTCTCCCTCTCGTTCTCCTGTATTTATCACCCTCCCTTCTGTATCTCTACCAGCTTCATCCCAAAGGCACAGAGGAGCTTCTTCTCACCCTGAGAACTTTTCCAACAATCTAGACATGCATGTCTCTTGAAAGGACGTTTCTGAAACCTGTCTTCCTCCAAGTATTGCCCTATCTCTCTCCTACCTCTTTTGCAGCCAGAGTTCTCAAGAGAGTTGTGTCCTCATGGTTTCCACTTCATCTCCCAGTAAGTTTTCAACTCATGAAAAATTTGTTTCTCCTTCATTATACCCCCTGAAAGTCTTTCATTAAAAGACCCCAAGTAGGACAACCCCAGTGGCCCAGTGGTTTAGCGCCGCCTTCTCCCGGGGGTATGATCCTGGACCCCCGGGATCAAGTCCTGTGTCCGGCTCCCTGCACAGAGCCTGCTTCTCCCTCTGCTTCTCGCTCTCTCTCTCCCTCTCTCTCTGTCATGAATAAATAAATAAAATCTTTAAAAAAAAAAAACAAAAACAAATAACCTCCTTTGTTGCTACACTCCACTTAGAATTTTTTGCCCTTATCTCTACTGAATGCCTGGCACTATTTACTCTTGTGATTTTCCATCTTAAAACAGTCTCTTCTTATGACTTTTGTGACTACATGATCTCCTGGTTTTCCTCCCATGGTTATTCTTCCTTAGGCTTCTTTGTAGAATCCAATACCTCTGTCTAATTGTTAAATATTGGTGTCCTCAGAATTCTCTACTAGGTCCTCTACTTGTCTCAGGCTACATGCTTCCCTAGGATATCTCATCTAATCTTCAGACAATCTTAAATATGTTGATGATTCCCAAATTTACATCTCCAACCCAGAGCTCACTACTGAGGCTAGAGCTAACCAGTCAGTTGCCTAATAGAATTAGAAATCATCCCTCTTCTCCTTTATTCACCACATCCAGTCCCATTTTTTAAAAAAATATTATCTTTACCCATCATCCTAGCCAGCTACCATCCCCTTTATTTGCCCCATTTGCAGCAAAGGTCTTCAAATGTCTTTAAAACCTCCCCCAAATATAAAAAATAGTGAAAGGGAATAAAGGGGAAAGGAGAAAAAATGAGTGGGAATTATCAGAAAGGGAGACAGAACATGAAAGACTCCTAACTCTGGGAAACGAACAAGGGGTGGTAGAAAGGGAGGTGGGGGGGAGGGTGACTGGGTGACAGGCACTGAGGGGGGCACTTGATGGGATGAGTACTGGGTGTTATTCTATATGTTGGCAAATTGAACACCAATAAAAAAATAAATTAAAAAATAAATAAAACATGTACATATTTTTAAAAATAAATAAATAAAACCTCCCCCAATCAGGCTCTCAACTATACGACTCCAATAAAACAGCTCTTGTCAAGTCACCCACGATAAAGGCAACAACAATTCTTAAGTCCCATTTTACTTTGCATTTGACACAGCTGGTCACATACTTCTCATTGATACCCATCTTTCCCTTGGCTTTCCAGATACCACCCTCTTCTGGTTTACCTCCTACCTTACTGGCCTTCCTTCTCCATCTCTGCTTGCTTTTCCTTTCTCCCTAATTCTTAACATTGGAGTAAGCCAAGTCTCATTCCTTGGCCCCCTTCTCTACATTCATTCCTCGAGTGATCTCACCCAACCCCCAGCCTCAAGCGTCATCTCTACATCTATGATTCCCAAATGTATATCTTCCTCCCAGACCTCTCCTTCAACCTCTAGTCTCTTATATACAACTACCTACTCAACATCTCCACTGGGAATGCCTCACAGACATCTCATATTGAACTGAAATTGAGTTTCAGTCCCAAAGACCTCTTTTGCACACAACTTCCCTCATGTCAATAGATGGCAACTCATTCCTTGATGTCATCATACCTAAGTTGCTTCATCTGGAGTCCTTTTACCATTGTTTCTTCATGTATGGCATTTTTTTACCATGGTTTTAAGAACTTTTTTTCAAGAGGGCTTATAAGTGCCAAGTTTGAACAAGTTTAAAAATGTCTCTCATGGCCTTTATCCTCAAAGGACATTTATACTTTCTTTCCCTGATAAAGTCTGTAGAATTTACTCTATGATCTACTATAGATGAGCAATGCATTAGTCTTTCTTTTCTTGACCTCTCCATTCATCTCCTGTTTTATTAAATTCCATCAGTGAACTGAGGTTTTTGTTTTTTACTCTTGCCTTATTGAATTCATGTTCTTATTATTTTTCTCTGTGCTCAAAGCAATTGCAGGGGACTTCTCTTATGTTCTTTGGTGTTTTTGTTTCTTTGGGGGTTTTTTTGTTTTGTTTTTTTAAAGATTTTATTTATTTATTCATGAGAGACACAGAGAGAGGCAGAGACACAGGCAGAGAGGCAAGCAGGCTCCATGCAGGAAGCCCAATGTAGGACTTGATCCTGGGACCCGACGATCACACCCTGGGCCAAAGGCAGACACTCAACCGCTGAGCCACCCAGGCGTCCTGGGTTTGTTTGTTTCTGGTAGTCCCCCATCTGTTTGATGCTTGCTATGCTCATTTAACTCTTCCTTTCATTTTATTCACCTGCAAAATGCTTCCTTAGTTACCATGTTGCTTCGGCTTCAAATGGACAGCTTTCCCCAGTTCTTCCTTTTGCTTTGATAGAAAATGGACTCTCATTGACAACTTCTGAACCTTATCTGGGACCTTTTTCCCTGCCAGCAACATTCTCAGGCCTGGGGATTGCAATCCATGCACTTTCTTATAGCCTGAGGGCAGGAATGTGGAAAGAACATGGCAAATTTCCTGCAACTTTGGTATAGGACTGGACTTACCCTCTCTTCTGAGATTCTGTCAAAATCCAAATGGAGGGGGGGATCCGGGGGGTGGCTCAGCAGTTTAGCGCCTGCCTTCAGCCCAGGGGGTGATCCTGGAGTCCTGGATCGAGTCCCACATCGGGCTCCCTGCATGGAGCCTGCTTCTCCCTCTGCCTGTATCTCTGCCTCTCTTTCTCTCTTAAAAAATAAAAATCCAAATGGAGGTTCCCCCCGCCCTTATTCCCACAAGGGTAGTATCCTTTTTTTTTTTTAAGATTTTATTTATTCATGATAGAGAGAGAGAGAGAGAGAGAGGCAGAGACATAGGCAGAGGGAGAAGCAGGCCCCATACAGGGAGCCCGACGTGGGACTCGATCCTGGGTCTCCAATATCACACCCAGGACAGAGGCGGCGCTAAACCACTGGGCCATTGGGGCTGCCCCTGCCAGGGTAGTGTCCTTAGGCTTCACCTCAGTCCTCTGCTTCAGCATGGAATCCTGGCAGATGATGACCCCCGGGCGCTCTTCCCAGCTCCGCTGTGATACTGAGATCATAGACCAGAACCTCTGCTCTTGGAAGGGATTTTTGGACTTTCTCTAGGCTCCCTACCCCAACCTTCATCATCTTCTATCCAAATCAGAGGGCATTGGGTAGAATTCTCAAAGTTTTGCAAGTCACTTCCTTCCCTTGTATCATGTCTTGGGGAAAGGATGATTCAGGAGCTGCATAAAGTCACACCAAAATCTTCTGATTTGGGGGCCCCCGGGGGGCTCGGCGGTTAAAGCATCTGCCTTTGGCTCAAGGCGTGATCCTGGGGTCCTGGAATCGAATCTTGTGTCGGGCTCCCTGCATGGAGCCTGCTTCTCCCTCTGCCTCTGTGTGTGTGTGTGTATGTGTGTGTGTGTGTGTGTGTGTGTGTGTGTGTCATGAATAAATAAATAAAATCTTTTAAAAAAAATCTTCTGGTTTATTTTCTTGTTGGGCACTTTTCAGTTTACAGCATGAGGATGACTTCTTCATTGTTTGGTTGTTGGTAGTAATTATTTTTAACTAGTTTATTTCACTGAATGATAGGGGATGGTGATTCTAGAAGCCAAAAAGCATTGTTGTTTCATAATTGCGAGGAGACCGGCCGTTTTGCCCCACCATCCTCAGGGACAGGGTTGGAGTGGGGAAGAAAGATGAAATGCAGTCACCCCAGCACACCCCAGCACACCCCAGTTTCGCAGTGGCAGCAGGCCCTACTCGCGGAGCCTGGGATTTTTCATGGTCTGTCTGGCTGCCACACTTCCCATCTACTCTTTCTGCCGTCCCTTGTTTTCTCCAACACAAAGGGCTTTCCTTGCGCTTAACTTCAGGATGGAGAAGTGAGGAAAGCTCAGGAAGCTAGGCCCCACTCAGCAGCTCGGCCCTGAGAATGAGTGGAGAAGCGGGGCTGGCAGGTGGAGGAGCCCCTGCTGCTGCAACAAGCACACAGTATGGCCGGAGACAGGCAGGAAATCAGGGCCTGGGCAGTGGCCTTGGGATGCAGGTATAAACAGGGAGGCGAAGCAGGTGGGAAATCTGCAAATTCAATACCTCCCATCACCCACCCACCCCCTCCCAAGCCCTATCAGCTCCCAGTGAGAGAAAAACAGCATCCCTGAGGAGAAATGAAAACCTGATAACTAAGCATTCAAGCTTGGAATTAATGAGCAAATCCCATCAAACCTTTGACATCGAGGGCTTTGGCCTCAGAAGGCAGAAACCTTTTAAGCACCAATGATTACCCCTGTGCTCTTCATCTTCAGGTTTCGTCTCTGTGATAAATTGCCACCTGCATAGTGCCCTGGCATTTCCACACAAAATAATTGGCTGCAGGCAGTTGTTGGATGCCTTTGTGTAAAGGAAACTGTGAAAACAAATTCCATTCCATCAGCTCAAATATTTTTTGATATTTTGAATCTGAGACCATGAATTCTGTTATTTGACTTCTCTGTGATATGAAATTATTCTTCACTATAAAAACCAAAGTGAGTGGAATGGAAATAGTTCTTTATATTTAGTAGTTAAATAGCCATTTGCTTCAAAGAGATTTTTGGATATTTTATGTTCCTCTCTGCATTCTATAAGGGGCACAGAATTCTTTAGACCCTAAGAAGAAACTGAGGCACTAGTAACCCGGTGGATAGGTTTAGCAGAGCTGTGAAAGCTCAGTAATGGTAGCAAAACTTCATTGATATTACTAATATTAATTGATTTAATTAATAATTAATATTAGCATAACTAAACTACATGCAGGCACTAGGTTTACTCATTTAGTCCCCATAACAATCACGTTAGTACTATTATCCTTATTTTACAGAAGAGAATGTGACTGGAATCGGTAGGATAACTTGCACAAAACCACACAGCTGGTACATGGTGCAGTTAGGACAAGACCCAGGTCATGTGACCTCAGAGCCTCTTTACTCACCAGGTGCCTATATTCGTTATCTATTGTTACATAAGGAAGTACCCCAAAACTTAGTAGCTTAGGGGTGGAAATTCTGGAAGGGTAGAGCAAATCTTAGTGGCTTCAAACCACATGTGTTCTCTCAGAGTTTCTGTGGGTCAGGAATCCTGGCATAGCTGAGTAGGGTCCTTTGGCTCTGGTGTCTCACAAGGCTACATTCAGAATGTCAGCCAGGGTCACAGTCATCTCAGGGCTCAATTGGAGAAGGATCCACTTCCAAACCCACTCCCGTGATTGTCGGCAGGATTTAGTTCCTTTCTGGTGCTTGGCCAGACACCGCCCTCTGTTCCCCACCACATGGACCTCTCCGGAGGGCACAATATGGCAGCTTGCTTTATCAGAAAAAGTACGCAAGAAGAACCAGAGAGAAAGAGTTTGCACAAGTCCCAGTCTTTCATAACCTGATTTTGGCATAGTCTACTCAGTAGAATCAGGAATCGCTATCTCCAGCCCACACTCCAGGAGAGGGGATTACACAGAGGTGTGAACGCCAGGAAATAGTGATCGTTGGGAGCCATTTCAGAAGCTGCCTACCATAGGGTCCTCCTCAGGTAACTGACTCCCTCCTCACCACTCACATGGGCAGGCTGAATCGTATCACATAACTGGGACCCCCTAGCCACAGGGGGCTGAAGATGGTCACCTGACCCAAACCTGACCAATTAGATTCTTTCCCCCTAAGAATTCTGAATTGCAGCCCAGAGACTCTGATTAGTTTCTGCTAGACGCTTGAAATGAAATGATCTGTTGTGCTCAAAGATAAGGACAGAGAGCCAGATATGAAGTGACGGGGGGAGGGGGGTACTATGCTTCCTCCCCTGGATTTGGAGAGGTACAATAAAAACTACAGGTTTCTGTCACTTGCATCCAGAGGTGATAGTCATAATACTTACTAACCAATGAGGCCCAAACATCAAACACTCCAGAGGGAACTCACCATAAACAGTGGTAAAGCCCATTCCTGGATGCTGGGTGCCCACCAGCGGTTTGCCATGCCGAAACATAGCACCTGCTCACCTCAAACACCCTGCTATCCTCAGGGAGTTAAGCTTGCAGGAGGTCAGACTCAAGAACCTCAGGATCACCTGAGTGGGAGTCTTGTGACAGACTAGCACAGAAACCTCAGTGTGATCACAGATTTGCTCTATAGCCCACTGGGGAGTAAGTATCTCTGCCAGACAACTCACAGATGAGTTTTGGTGATAATGTCAAGTGATCCCTGGAAGAACATACAGGGATGAAATGCCTCCATCTGATCTGTGTGAGAAGGGGCTGGAAAGATCCATTATTGGGTAATGGGACTTGGTAAACTTGCCACTCCCTTTAAAACAGAATCTTGGAGCTCCTTGATGCACTTGACGGACTGTGAACCCCTTGACTGTATACACAGAGTGTTCTGGGTATTCATAAGTATAGAGCCAACATCAGAAACCCCAAAACCATGACCAAGACAAAACAAAACAAAAAAGGCTAAGAGCCAGTGTTTAGGGAAAGGGTCAGGTTTATTTTTTATTATTTTTAAATTTGATCAACTGAGAGTCAACAAAATCAGTGAATGCTCACCCAGCCTAACTCTGCTTAGAACCAAGAAGTTGACATGGCATTCCTCTCTAGTCTAGGAAGAATTTCCACCCCGACTCCCCATCTCCCTCACAATTGTCCTTCTCCACTAGGAATAAACATCAGCTACTATATCTGAAAGCTGGTGAGGAGTTGATCACCAAAGGAAGTTTTCCCTGAACATTAAACGTTTTCAGATCTCCTGTCAGATTAAACTTTTACATGAGAGCTATATAGTCAGATGATTTTTTTCCACCTTAGACACTGTGAATAATTGCTCTGTTTCCTTGTTCAACAAAATAGAAGGTAAGTTGTTGCAACTTGCAACAAACAGAGATTTATGCCCCTGTCTCACAACTGAGCACGGTGTGCACATTTCCTTTCTAAGAAAATAAGGTCTACCACGATGCACTGAAGTAGGGTTCAATATTCATAATTATAAGTCGTAACTCAAAATACAGATTTTCTTTGAATCAGGAATTTTGCCCTAGAAGAGCTTTTGATTAAGGTAGACAATATAGGTTACTTCTATAATTAAAGAAAGGAGGAAAAATATACATGCAATTGCAATTCTTCTTTTATCAAAGCTTTAGAAGAATTCACACTGCAAAATCCTGTCCTGGATTACCAGTTGCACCTGCAGCAATTATGGGACAGTATGCAGCAATGTCATCTAGAGGTTAGCATTTATTCAGCACTTGCTGCATGCCACATACCATACTAAATACATAAGTTATCCCAGTTTATCCTCACGACCTTCCCAGTAACTATTATCATCCCCATCGTATAGAAGAGGAAACTGAGTCATAGAGAAATTTGACCAAAGGTGCATATTTAGAAAGTGGTAGAGCAGGGATTTGGAACCAGGTCTGTTTTATTCCAGTGTTTACCCTGAGCCACCACGTACTATCTCTGAACTTGAGACTCTAAAAATATCATACCACTTTAAGTATTCAGCAGCACAGTTCGTAACCTTCCAAATAGTCTCACCCCACATTACCCTCCACCAGTTAGCTGACCTAAAACTTTTAGTGTAGCAGTTAGCTATGGCTGCATAATAAACTCTCTCCAAATTAAGCAATGTTAAGTACTTGTTACATGATATATGGGTCAGCTGAGCAGTTTTTCCAGTCCCAGCTGGGCTTCCTCATGTACCTGAGGTCAACTGTAGGTACAGTGGGCAGTCCTGCTGATCTCAGATGGGCTCTCTCACATGATTGGGGGTCTATGGGCTCTCTCACATGATATGGGGGTCTTGATCTGATGTCTCCTGCTCGGACAACTGAGCTATGTGTATCATTCTCATCCTCCAGCAGTCTAGGTGGGCTTTTTCATACCATAGAGGCAGGGTTTCAACAGCAAGCAAGAGACTACAAAAGAGCATAAGCCCCTGGAGGCCCAGGCTTGAAACTAGCAGACACCACATGCTACTGGCCAGAGCAAGACACAGACCCACTTAGAGCCAGAGAGGGTAGGGTCTAGAAATTATCATGGCAAAGGATATGAATACAGGGGGTCATTAATTGGAGCCATCGATGTAACCAATCTTCCACAAGAGTAGCTCTGAAAATAGTGAATCCCCTGTTTGACACCAACAGCAATATGGGTTGAACGCAGAGTGTGTGTAGACTCTGTCATGACTGCTCTATTACAATCACCCCTTATATGAGAAGAAACAAGGTTCAAAGAGATGAAATTTGCTTACAGTCCAATGTTTCTGAACAAAGGACGTGGTCTTAGCTTTCACTGGCTCAGTCCAACAAAATGGACCCTGAGACAGGGGCTCTGAGGGCTTCTTTTCCTAAAAAGCACAAAGATTATCCATACCCACCTGGTCCCGAGTGTGTATTCAAAGGGTTTCACCCTTTGGCTTGCAATCCTTTCAGTGGAGACCCTCGTGAAACAGACAGCTCTCCGTGGCCCTCAACTCTGAATGAGCCCCTTCTCAGTTTGGTGCTTTGCCAACTTTTGCTCTAATTCCAAAGTCAATGTGGGGCACTGGTGGTACAATTGCCTTCTCTAGAACGATAAACAAGATAAACCTTGACCATTGGCTTTTATGTCCTATAAGTATATTAGAGGGAAGAACAGGGGCTAGGGACCAGGCACCTCCCTGAACCTCTGTTTCTTCATCTGTAAATGATAAATATCTAACCTGGCCCTGCCTCGCTCAATATTTGGGAAGATCCCAGAAGGCAATGGGTATGATGAACATGCTACAAAGATAAAAGGTGATGAGACATGGGGATGTAAGGCAGAGCAGAGGATGTAGAACAGAACAGGAGACAAGAGGAAAGAGGGAAGAATGGGATCCTGGAAGAGAAAGAAGGAGAAGGTGTTGTTCTCTGCCCAGAACCTGCCCAGACAGGTGCAGTTTCAGGCTGCCTAAGCTCTTCCCCAGCCCCCCACCCCCGTGCTAACAGTAGACAACCCCTCACTCACAAGTAATACATTGGCTACACTGCCCCCTGCTGCCCATTATGTGGAAGAGCACAGACACTGAACAGTTTGTGAAAACTGTGAACTTAGGTTTCAGAGACCACCAGACCATGCATGTACCAAGAAATATATGAGGACTTTCTGCCCTCCTAGCCCCAAGGCTGCTTATTAGGTCTCATTCAGAATCCTCTCATATGAATCCACTTTTCCTTTTTCTTGGGAATCCAGAGAATGGGCATCTGTTCCCTTCCCTGAAACACCAGTACCATCTACTCTGTAAGCCATGGCTATAACATGGGACCCAATCTTCCCAGCTTCTCCATTCTTTACAAAGCACAAAGGTCATATTTCTTTCCAGAGTTTTATAACTAACCACCATGGGAAGCCGCAGGGAGAGGGATGCAATATAGCAAAAATTCCAACCACATTACAAACAGTGGAGTGACCTGCCTAGGGTCACAGAGTTAGTAAGCAAGAGAGCTGGAACTTGAACACGGACTGGCTGGCTCTTCAACACCCACCTGCCTAGGCACTAGGCAATACTGCCCCTCATTACAAGTAATGGGACTGATCTTTGTGGCATATAGGCTCTGGGAGTTAGTTTGGGTCTTAATCCTCACTCTGCCTCTCTGTCCTTTGCTATCTAGGTGAACTTAAATTCTTGAAGCTTCACTTTTCTCATTCATAAAATAGAAGAATGGGACCTACCTTAGACAATTAAAACAACGATTACATAAAATGCTGTATATAAAGCATGTCACACAGGGTGTGGCAACACTAAGCATTTAGCAAATGGTAACTAACACTTTTATTTTTTTATTTTTCAACTGAACTGAATCCATTTGTTGTTGGAAGAAATCTAGTATTTTTTACCCCTGGCTCTGCCATTAAGTCACTGTGTGATTAAGGAAGTATCACTTATTTGGATGATGCTTCTCTGGTGCCAGCATCAATAGACTATTTTCCTTAAACAGCCAGAGTAGTCCTTTAAAAAAAAATAATATATCACTTTGCTTCCCTGCTTAAAGCTTCTCTATGGTTTCCTACTGCACAAAGAGTGAAATCCAAACCACTTGCCATGACTTGCAAAGCCGTGCATGAGATGACCACTGCCCATCTCTCGCCTCCTCCTCCTCCACTGTGATCCTGTTACACGGGCCTTCTTTCTGTTCTTGAATCTAATGACTTATTCTCATTTTGTGCTATTTGCCAGAGAAGTGGCTAGCAATTCTTAAGTGGAACTCTGCAAGACTGACTCCTTGTCATTTAGATCTCAATTCAAATATTTATTGTAGAGGCATGTTCCCTAATTCTCATATCCAGCCCCTCTCCCAATCATGGTCTCGTCACCTTGTTTTATCTCCCTCCCAGGATCCACAACTATCTGAAACAATCTTGCTCATCATTTACTTCCTCAACTGCTTTTCTCTGTCATTGGAACATAAACTGTACAAGAGTGAAGAGTGTAGTTAGGACTTTCCCGATTCATTTACTACTGTGCCCCTGTAGTAACACAAGCTCAGTGCCTGGCATCTGATAGATCTTTAAGGCACAGAGGTTGAATCAATGAATAAATGAAGGGATTCAATCAGCCTGAAACAGTTATGCGACAAGGTCATTTGGATTCTGTGATATCAAAAGTTCTTTCCAGCTCTAAAATTCCAAGAAGCTTGGAGCATTTAGGGGTCCTGAGCCAATACAGAGGAGAGAGAGGGGTCTGTCTGGATTGTGGAAGTCCAGGACATGTTATAAATAATTGATATTTGCCCAGCGATGGAAATAGGCTTTAATTATCTTTCCTGTAATTCAAAGAGACATTTTGTGCAAATTTCCCCAAAACTTCTCTCACTGCAATACCTAATGGCCCACTCTAGGTTTAACTTTCTTATCTCTTCTATATGCCCATCATCACATCCCATGACAATAAAAAGGGCATTCTCAGAAAATATGGTGGTTGACATTGGCTGCTATGGCCTTTGCATCTAATCCAGAGATGTTTGTTGACTCTCAGAGTTTTCATTTTATAAGTATTTTCTCTTGAGAATGTTCCATATTATACCACTAGGAGCAATGAAAATGATTTCTAGATGGACCTGGGCTTTATTCAACGTCTTGGCATGAAGACCATCATCACATGGATACGGGCTCATATCAGGTTCTGATTAATTCAACAAACAGGTATCCAGACCTACCATTTGCAGTCAAAAGGAAATCAAAAAAGATACCAATACCTACTCTTATGAAGTATCAGTTGATCAAACACCAAAATCATCTATGTGCTACTTGTTAACTATGATAAAAAATGATGGCAAAATATTCTCAGGAATCTTGTACTGTAGGTAAGAGAATGCAGGTTGAGAGCAGAACAATACTTATTGGTGAAGAACAAAGGACAGGAAATATTAACCCACAACATCAGCAGAGTTCGGACTAGCTTTCCACACTTACCCTCTTTGAAGCCACCCTCTTCTGAGTCTTTGCTTGTTTGAGGGGTTCGAATTAGCATATTTGATTATTTGATATTTGAGGAACCATGGGGAACAGAGCCTATCATGTCTGCACAGGGATAACTGGTTTTCTTAAAATCCTGATGTTACCATGTGCTGGTCTCCAGTGCACACATTAACTTGTGTTCATCTCTGGGGAAAAGAGGGAGGAGTTTGCAAAAAAACAGAACAGAAGAACTGAGAGAGACAGATGATGCCTCGGGCAATGCACAAAGCCCTGTAACAGGCAGTTGTGGAAGGGGAGAGACAGCATCACTTCAATAGCAGATGAGCCTTGTCTTATTTTTCTTTGCTCATCTGACCAGGTACTCCATAAATGTCAGACAGAGGATGAGAAGAAGTAAACACGTTATTATGAAAAAAGAAGGGAGCCATCTGGTTCATGTCAGATGTCTGGATTGCAAAATATTGCAATGCCCAGGTGACCTTGGGGGAGCTTGCACTGGTATAATATTGGCCATTTACATAGCTATATTCAACACTCTGGTTCGAGCTACAGAGTGTATTTATGTAGCTTGCAAATAGATGGACTCTGAATATGTGTGCTCCCTTCCTGCTCTCTTGAGTTGGCCGTGTTCCCTTGGCTGGACTCGCAGTAAGCCAACATACAGGCATGTGGAAGGCATGTTTTGCTGCAGGAGGGCCTCCTGGGTTTAGCAGTTCCTCATAAAAGAAGCATTTCTCCAGATGGCAGGGTGCTTGGGGCTTGGAGGAATGCAGTTCTGGACATCAGCAAGGCTTAGTCATCAGTGTTGGCCAGTCACCCGCACTGAACGTCACGCGCAGTTGTGCGCTATGACAATCCACCACAGCCTGGGCCCCAGGGTGAGCGCTGTTACTTAGACCTTCTGTGAAAAAGTAAATACTATGCTGTGGAATTGGTCTAAATTATTCAGCTCCTGTTCCTACACATCTTAAGGAGAAATCTGACTGAAAACCTTTGAAGTCAGAGAGGTCTGGATTTAAATCTCAACTCCACTTCTATATAACTGTGTGACCTTGAGCAGGTTATAAAATCTCCTTGAGAATCCACTTATTTGAATATTGAGATAAGAATTACGTCTACTTCTTATGAATGGGGTTATGACAAGGATTAAGAAAGAGAATATGTGCAAAGTGCTCAGAACAGTGGCTAACTGCTAGCAAGGGCTATTTTCATTACACAGTTCTGCATTGACACATCCAGCCCTGTGGCCAGAGAATATTTTTTCAGGGTGGGAAAGAGGAGAAACTGAGCGTAAAAGTGCATCTTCTGTTGGCTAACACAAAAGGTTTTAGGATGCTTTTTCCTATACAACAAGTCAATCTAGTAGGTAAAATCAACAATGTGGACAGCTCTACCAACAGCAAATAGGGCAGAAGTTGTTGGCTCTGAACTTGGACCATCTATAGTGGTTTTTTCAAAACTCTAAGACTGTGTAAAATCAATACTAGAGGGTTTTGACCAGCATTTTGAAAAGGAAAGAATGGAATAAAAAATGCACAGTATGCTTGCATATAGTCAGGCTAAGTATTTTGTCATACACTGTGTGCTTCTGTGTGTATATATATACTGAAATTTTCAAAAAATATATATTTACATGTCAGAAGTTGGAAAACCACTGATCATTAGATCTCTAAAAAAAAAAAAAAATCTACCTCAAACTATTTCTGGCTTGACTATTGATGTTTCCCTTTAATTAAAGTTACACATGCCATTTCTTCTGGTACAGCCACAATGAATAAAGCAGCCCAGATGACCCAGAAGAGCACTCCCCCATGGGGAACTTAAGGTAGCACCCTAAATATAAAAAATATTGACTCTTGGGGCACCTGGGTGACTCAGGGGTTGAGCATCTGACTTTGGCTCAGGTCATGATCCCGGGATCCTGGGGTTGAGTCCCGCATCAGGCTCCCTGTGGAGCCTGCTTCTCCCTCTACCTGTATCTCTGCCTCTTCTATGTGTCTTGCGTGAATTAACACATAAAATCTTTAAAAGAAAATATTGATTCAAAAATTCAGTCAGACATTTAGGGTTTGATCTGCTTGATGCCAAATAATTAGCAACTACTTTTCCCCACAAGGCTGATCAATTTGGAAGTTCTACCTACAAGTTGGTTCATTTTGAGGCACTTAAAGTGCTTATGAACCAGGGAGGCCTCCACAGACTCATCTGCCTTAGAATACCAATCTGGGTAATATCAACAGAGGAGAGATACTGGGAGGTTTGTCTTGGCCTCAAGCCACAGAAAAGTTTCCTAGAGAGCATTTTGCCAAAGATCTCTTCTCACAAATTAGTGAAAGGAATCAGGGCTCAAAGACAAATACTCTATTCATGTATTCATTAAATCCCACATCTATGGGATTTTGTCATTGTCGTTTTACACATATTAAGCTCAGAGCTTTACCTATATTAAGCAAAGTAAGAACCTTTTGCTCCAGGCACAATGATTTTCTCATTAAATACACAAGTTTGGTTAGTATAATCATGTAGTGTTGAAATATAAAATCTCTGAGAAAGAAAAAGGCACTTCTTTCCCATAAATGATCAGAGGATAAACTTTGCCATTGCTTTCCAACCTTATTGTTTATAGCAAAACTCATCTTCTTTCCATCCCACAATTAATCCACTAACGAGCAACGGACCTAAATTTTTCTCCCCCAGATCTAAGAAGGCAATATATTGGATACATGTTGCCTATTATTGTTATTTATTTATTATTTATATTGATTTTATATTTATGTATTTATTATCATATGGGGCCTAAACTCATAACCCTGAGATCAACACCAGAGCTTATATGAAGAGCCTCATACATACTGCCTTGACCACCTAGCACCTCTGTTTCCTTTTGAGAATTCACCTCTTTGGGATACAATAATCTGGGCTTTGCCCTCTGCCACTCAAGTTGTGTCTGGCTGACCAAAGTCTACAACAGTGAGACCCTCCCTCTGGATTTTAGTCATGATCAGAGAGACTGACCCTTGTGGGGTCCATCCTCACCAGCATCAGATCCTGACTGTGCAGTGTGTCCTGCACCACACCACTCTGAACTGGCATTCATGACCTACAAAATAATCTTCCTTAAGAGGGATCACAGGGATGGGAACAGAGTAGGGCTCTAATGAATGTCAAGTCAGTGAGTGGATTAATAAACTAACAGCTTCTCAGAAAGAGATCTAGGAGGATGGCATACCTAGCTTGCCACCTATATATAAGCCACAGCTCGGCATACACTTCTTTCTGCACGGGATATAGACCTAACGCATTCCACAAATGGCATGCAAGACGTGTAACTAACATGTGGATAAACCTTTATAAAACCTTAATGGCCAGGTAACTTAGCATGCCTTACTGTTCCCTTCTATTTATGGCAAGAAATAATGGTTCTGGATTAACGGTGGTGACAGAAATTTCCCTTAGGGAATGAATTATTTAAGCAAAAATATGGTTTAACTGCTTTAAACTGTGTTAATGAGAGCAGAGGTAAGTGGTACAAAGATGAGGTAAGAATCATCATGGCAACATAAGAACACCTGATATTTAGGAAATACTCTATTATTATATATGGCAGGCAAATAGCCTAAATTCAGAAGCTTGGCTTCTTGGGCTCGCTAAACTAGCAGGACATCCTCCACCACCTCAGTCTCTATAGTCACTAAATAGGGAATGACAGTGCTGGCAACGTTCACATATTTGTTATGAAAGGTGACACCTAAGCACAGCAGCAAAGTGGTATAGAAAATGCAAATATCATAGCAAATTGGGATCTCGAGTGTCTCACGCATGGTCCACTAGGCAGCTGTTGATGCTTACACGTTTTAGACAGTTGTGCCTTGGGCTGGATGGAGTTCAGTGACCTAGACGTGAAAGACTGTCTGTGTCCTAGTTCTAGGTTCTCAGTTGAATCATCCTCTCCCCCTGCTTACTATTCACATCGAAGTGGGCTCTAAAACACCAAAGAGTCTTCCTTAAACCATCTTAACTAAGGTAGCTTTCAAAATCATAATATCCACATAGCTAAATGCATGTTTATGCCTACATAACCCTGCATCCCCTAGATACGCCTCCATCATCTTACTAGCCAGAAGGCATATTTTAGACAAATTATTCTTAAGGGGTAATAGTTGTAGAGCTAAAGTACCAATCTTGAATTTTTAAAAAAGAGTAGCAAAGATGAAATAGTATCTATTAAATGCACACTGCCACTCTTATGTAATCTAGATTACATAAGACTTTATAAGACTATAAAGCAAAAATTGCAAACCAACAGCTTATAAATTGGATCAGATTCATGGGGGGAGGCGTGAATGCATATAGAGACGGACAGAGGGGACACATGGGAAGATTTACTAGAATAAATTGCCCATATCTTAAAATCAGGAGCTCTCACATAAAAATGTAAATATCCACCCTCTTTTGATAAAAACACAAATAGCTAATCACATTGGGAGTCAGGACCACATTCAGCTGGAATTCAGGACTGGCTGTCCCCCTTAGATGAGCCATGAACTTTCTAGTTAGTGCCCCACTTATTCTATTGCACTATACCCAACTACTTTGCCCTCCTTATATTACCTACTGAGACCAGAGGATAGTATAAGGTCACTCTCACTGCCCATCATAGAATTGGCCTTCTCTGTTCAAAGGCACTCAGAGAGGAGATGGCAAGTTTCATGAGAGAAGGCATTCACTGTGTGCCTTTATTTTCTGTTGTATCTCTACCATGTAACATATTCGGACCATCAGTATATTTCTGGATGGATGGATGGATGGATGGATGGATGAAAAGATCATCAGCCTCATTTGAGAAGAGAAATATGTGGAGCACCTCAAAGTCATCAGAGACTATTGTCTTGTTAATGTTCTTCAGGAGAAATTTAGTGGCTCCATTGTCCAATCAAGGAAAGGGTTATCAGCCCACACTCTACCCATTGCTTGAAAGACTTTTTCTCAGAAGAGGAAAAGAAGCAAATGAAGGAAAGAGAAGAGAGATTTCTCCAAAGATATTTTTAATATTTCATTTTTAAATTTATTTTGGGAGAGAGAGTGCGATTGAGCAAGCAAGGGAAGGGGCAGAGGGAGAGAGGGAGAGAAGAATCTCAAGCAGACTCCACATTGAGCTCAGAGTCCAACGCAGGCTCGATCTCCCAACCCTAAGATCATGACCTGAGCTGAAATCAAGAGTCAGATGATCAATTGACTAATCAACCCTGGCGCCCCTCCCCAAAGATTTTGTTTTTTAAGTACATTGGCTAAGACTACAGACTTTAGCATCAGCAGAACCCAGATTTGAATCTTGGATCTGCCACTCACTAGGTGGATGACCTTGGCTAAGTTGTTTGACCTCCCTGGCCCTCAGTTCTCTAAATTCTAAAAGGAGGATAATGTTTGTGAGTATTTAAAAAGATGATTCATATAAAGCATTCAGCAAATAGTAAGATCCTAATGCATAATTATAGTTATTATCCTTTCTTTTTAATGAGATGCTAGTTTCTTGACCTTACACTTTCTTAACTCCTGGACAACTAATGAGTAAACATGAGTTCTCAGCATTCCCTGCAGAACTTCCTGGCTCAGAAGCCATTAGTTACAGAGGCAATTTATTCCTGTATTCATTCATTCAATATTTATTCACTGAGTACCTAGAATGTGTCAAGCACTGAAACAGAGTACAAGATCATCTGCTGAATTATTTTCAACTGGAAAATATTCCCAGGAGGTCTGGTTCACCCTGGAGATCCAGGACTAGACAAGATGACTGTAACATGCCCTTCCAGCTTTGGGCATGCCGATCCTGGGTACTCCTGACACTGTTCAGAAAACCACAGAGTGATGAACAGGACAAACCAGCAGCGCACGCATCCCAAACACCTGGCTGGCCACACTGCTCAGCCCTTGAGTGAAGCTGAGAAGTTCTGAAATAGCCACACAGTGTTCCCTGTGGGATCTCCAGGAAGCTTTGCTAGGGTCCAGTTGGCATTTTCCATACAGGTCTCTTAAATCCGGGTCTTCTTCTTACAGCTAAAATCTGGGACAGTACCTGCCAAACAGTGGGGAAGAGATGTTGAAGTCACAGAATGGGCTGCAATCAGAAAAAAACAAAACAAAACAAAACAAAAACAAACCTCCTGTTTGGTGCTGGCAGAAGGATAGCTCCATCTGATGCCTGCTTTTCTACAGGGGCAGCGGCAGGTGCCATCCTGAGGGAGTCACACAGTGCTGGAGGGCTGGGGATGGCAGCAAGTTCAAGAGCTACCGCATGCAGGGCATGGCAGGGAAAGGCTTTGGTGGGTCTAACCAATTTATTCCTATTGATTTTCAGATCAAAGAGGTCCAGCTCACAATTCAAAAGATGCTCATCGCTCCCCTCCTGCTAGGGCTGCAGCTTCTCCCGGACAGTCCACAAATCTACCTTTGGCCTTGATTTGTCTGGGTTGGAAATGGTGAGGAGGGGGCAGGGATCCTAGGTGTAATTCTGAGCCCTGTGAGTCGGCTTGGCCTGGGCGATGCTCCAAGGTCCTGGGCAATGCTCCAAGGTCCTGGGCGATGGGACCATGCAGCTCAGCGGTGAGAAGGCTAGGAGCCTGGGTCCTGAGGTTGGCATCACCACCCACTTGGTTTATAAGCTTTTACAAGCCACTTTAACCTCCTTTGGGAGGGGCACCTGGGTGGCTCAGTGGTTGAGTGTCTGCCCTTGGCTCAGGTCATGATCCCGGGATCCTGAGATCGAGTCCCGCATCAGGCTCCCCACAGGGATCCTGCTTCTCTCTCTGCCTATGTCTCTGTGTCTCTCATGAATAAATAAATAAAATCTCAAAAATAAAAAATAACCTCCTTTGGGTTTCTTTTTCTCAACTATCAAATAAGAGTAAGAGCTAACCTAGCCTTATGGTTAAGGAGCAGGGGCTTCAGAATCAGAGAGAACTGGGTTCAAACCCCAACTACATCCTCTGTGACCTCAGACAAGCCAGTTCATCATTCAGAGCCTCCATTTCTTCATCTGAAAAATGGGCTTCCAGCAGCTCTGGCCCCTCGGTCATTGTAAGAATGTAGCGTGTAAAAGTGCTCCGCATTTCTATGGCATACAGCAAGAGCCATCGACACCACCTGCTAACTACCAAATGAGGCTTTAGTGAAAATAAAGTAGAACTGTGTGTGCAAAAGACTTTGAAAGGCGAGTACCAAAAAAGAAACCGCAAACTCTGAAAGTTTCTGGAAATCATGACACACCTCAGAGCTGAGGTTTGGAAGGATGTCCTTCAAGTAGAAGTCAAAGGAAGGACACACCAGAGCAAGAAGAGATAGGAGGCCTGAGGGAACCACTGCCATGCAGGACGGGTGACTTCCTAGGACCCCTGGGCATTTCTATATGATTGTAACATTAATGTGCCTTACCTCAGCCCCCCAGAGTTGCCTGTTCTGTGCCAGCTCCCCTTACAGGGGAGAGCGATGCTGGTAATACTGCCAGTTGAGAGAGCCTCTGGCAGAGGCAGAGGCTGCTGGGTGCTGCTCCCAACAAACCATTTTCACCTTCCTTCTCTATAACAGGATGCCAGTTGCATTTGGGTGGTGATACTTCCCAGACTCCCTTTGAGTTTAGTCCTGGCCAATGAGATGTAAATGGAAGTGTCAGATAGGACTTTTAGAAAGACTCTTAAAAGGAAAACATGTCCCCATTTATGTCCCTTTACAACCTGGCCCTATGGCCTGGCCTGGATATCCAATGACTCGTGCACTAACAATCATTTTAGACCCTGTGGGGACATAAGGGTGGCTGTGCCCTGGAGATGGCAAAGCAGAGAGATGAGAGCTGGCCTCATGGCACTATGAAGCCTCCACTATGAGGCCCAGCCACCCAGTTCTGGATTTCTTCTACACAAGAAAAGGTCTCTTCTATGTTTGAGTCTGTGATCTTTTTCAGCTTTTAGATCATGAGAAGGAGCATACTAGCTTGAGCCATTTAAAATTCTATTCAAGGTGCTAGTTTCTGGATAGGTTATTCCCACCCTAAGCCCTGACATGACTTATTTCCAATGGCTTTCAAATCAACAAGAAGCAATTTGGGGACCTGTTCATCCCCCTTGTAGGTAAACACCAACTAAGACTCCACCTGTGCCTTAGAGGTAGGAGAGAGTGTGGGCTTCTCCCTGGGCTTCCATACATAGGCATGTCCTATGTAGAGGACTACTCTCTTCTGCCCCGATTGGTAGGACCAAGGAGGGTGTCATGGAGAGTGCTTGTGCTATGTCCCAAAGAACGAGTCAAATTTCAACCAGCAAAAAGGAGAAGAGATGTCAGACAAGGGTAATGGTGCAAGGAAAGGCATGAGCAGATAATCTCTGGAGAGTGATGGAGTAGTGTAGGCTACAGACAGCTTTGGATGTTAAATCAGATTGTTCAGGCTTGGAACGCCTGGGTGGCTCAGTGGCTGAGCATCTACCTTTGGCTCAGGCCATGATCCTGGGGTCCCAGGATCGAGTCCCACACGGAGCCTGCTTCTCCTTCTGCCTATGTCTCTGTCTCTGTCTCTGTCTCTCTCTCTCTCTCTCTCTCTCTGTGTCTCTCATGAATAAATAAAATCTTTATTTAAAAAAAGATTATTCAGGCTTTATTGTATTGAATTGTCCCTTAGAGGGACTCCCATAAGGGATGGCTGCTTTTTTTTTTTAATTGTCTCAAGTAAGAACTATTAAGAACTGTAATAGTTTCAAAAAACCTACAGGTTATACATACACACATCTAATATACAAATTAGATATGCATATACCTATGCTTTTTAAAAGATTGGAATGAACTAAAAATAGCTAACACTGATTGAAGATATATCACAGTCTGGGTGTTCTCTGAGCATTATTTAAATCAATCCCCATGACAACACTCCCAGACAGGTGTTTTGCTGTTGAGAACTTCCATCACTTGTCCAAGGACTCACATTTAGTACGTGGCAAAGCCAAGCTTTGAACCCTGCTGGGTCAGTCCATCTCCAAAGTGTACTCCTCAACTACCAAGCTCGGCTCCTTCCAAAATGATACATACCAAAATGTCAACTTCTAAGTAGAGTGATTGCATGTGACTTTTCTCTTTCTATTTTGTACTTTTTCCTATCTTCCTAATTTTCCACAGGTAAAGTATATCATTTCTATATTTATACTGTGAAGCATGACACATTTAGGGGGCAGTGCATAAAACATAAATTTTCAGCTTCATAAAAAAACACCCACGTAACCACCACCCGTATCAGACCCCAGAAGCCCCACTTGTGTCTCTTCTGACCCTAGCTCCTGCCTTCCCCCCTAAAGATAACCATTTTCATTGTCTTACTCACATCCTTCTTTTTCCCCTAAAACCACCACCTAAACCATGTATCTCTAAACAATGTAGTTGAATTCTGTTCTTTCTGAGTGTGATATAAATGAAATACTATAGTCTGTATTCTGTTATATCTGGCTTCTTTCACACATGATGATTTTTGTCATGTTATTTAAAAGCATGTTATTATGACTATATTATTTTCATAATCTGAAAAAAAGCATTAGCATTACTAAATATACTTGAAATCTGGAATCATACAAGTGCCTCCCGGGACTGACTCAGTCGGTACCTTCTTAGTGATCCCTTCTAAGTAGGACTACAGCACCCTAAAAAGTAGGATTAGTTCCCTTTACAAGCCCAGGGCACTTAGCTCCCTGTTCCCAGGTTTTCTCCACCAATGCCCTATTCCCAGCTGCCCTGCCGCCAGGCCAGCTCAGCCAGCTGCCTCTAAATGAATTATCCAATCCACTGCTGTGATTTCCGAGTCTCTGTCTAGGTCACCAGTCACGTGTCTCTTTGCCCAAGAGACACTGTGACCTTTGGGGCAGAGACAAGTGGCTGAGCTCCCTGGAGGCCTGGACTTCTCTAAGAGGACAACCTAAGATTCCTTTAATTTGGGAATATCTATGGAATACCCCCTACTCTTCCTTCTCCTCTTCCTCCTGCTGCTTCTTTTCCTTACTTAAAAAAAAAAAAAAATCTATGTAAATTTTCAAACATACACAGAACTACATGTACAACAAACCCTCATGTCACCAATGATCAGTATGTGCCCCAACTTTTTTTCTTCTAATCTCCACCTACTTCTCCTCCCATTCCCGCTGGATCATTCTGAAGCAAAACCAAGAGTTGTCATCTGTGACTACTTCAGTATATATCACTTTTTTTTAAGATTGTGTTTATTTATTTGACAGAGAGAGAGAGCACAAGCAGGGGGAACAGCAGAGGGAGAGGGAGAAGCTGACTCCCCGCTGAGCAAGGAGACCAGTGCAGGGCTCGATCCCAGGATCCTGGGATCCTGACCTGAGCCAATGGTAGATGCTTGACCGACTGAGCCACGCAGGCGCCCCACTTCAGCATATATCTTAAAAAGGTAAGATCTCTTTTTAAAAACAGAGCCAAAATACAATAACTATAATTCCTTCATTCCATTAGGTATTTTCCAATCGTCTTCCCCATCATTTCATAAATGCTTCTTTACAGTTATTCTGTTCAAATCAGGAGGTAAACAGGTCCTATACACTGCCTTTGGTTGAAATATCCCCCCTTCCAGTGGGGAACGGTTTGGGAGACCATGACCTGGGCCCTGGGCTTCTCACTGCTATGGAGTTGGGTGGTTATTGGTCTAGGCTTCTAGAGTTCACAGACGTAAGAAATACAAATGTGTGTGTATATTTCAAAAAAGAGGGGATCCCTGGGTGGCTCAGCGGTTCAGCGCCTGCCTTTGGCCCGGGGTGCGGTCCTGGGGTCCCGGGATCGAGTCCCTCATCAGGCTTCCTGCTTGGAGCCTGCTTCTCCCTCTGCCTGTGTCTCTGCCTCTCTCTCTCTCTCTCTCTATCATGAATAAATTAAAAAATAAAAAAAAGAAAGTGCATCATACATTTAAACTGATATTTCCAATGCAAATTTTAAATTACAGAATTTTTCCTGAGGCTCTTAATTTTAAATTTGCATCTCTTCTCTCATGTTGAAACCTTACTTCCCAATAACATCGTTATTTATTTGCTTTATTTTACCATGTGTGTGAAATGGTTTTGAATAATAATATCAATATTATTTCCAATGATATTTTTGCTGAAAGCACGTGAAGATCTATTTTTCAGTTACTTTGCCCTTAGGATATATTCCACTAAGTGTATATAGTTAAAATACTGCGTTTTAAAAGTCAGACAAAATCTTTCCGTTTTGGGCAGCTCGGGTGGCTCAGCAGTTTAGCACCACCTTCGGCCCAGGGCATGATCCTGGAGACCCGGGATCAAGTCCCGCATCAGGCTCCCTGCATGGGGCCTGCTTCTCCCTCTGCCTGTGTCTCTGCCTCTCTCCGTATGTCTCTCATGAATAAATAAGTAAAATCTAAAAAAATAAATCTTTCCTTTTTGTGTGTCTCCAACCTGACACACAATTAGGTTCACACGATTTGTGTTTTTCTTTGTTCAAAGACTGTCATTTCTGCTTTTGAGTTAATTTTTTTTAATCACAGAAAACATTTACACTGTTTCAAAATCAAGTCTACAGAAAAGGTTACAGGCTGCAAAGTTCAGCTTGGATCCTTGTCATGTCTACCTGTTTCCTAAGTAGCTTGTTACTACTATTATTTCATCTGTTAATATTAAAGAATGAATTTCTAAGTGACAAAGATTGCCTTTTTATTTTATTTACTCTATTTATTTCTTTTTTAAGTAGACTCCACACCCAGCATGGAGCCCAATGTGGGGCTTTAACTCATGACCCGGAGACCAAGACATGAGGTGAGATCAAGAGTTAGCCTGAGACACCCAGGTGCCCCAAAGACTCCTTTCTGAAATAATAATCATGGAATGTTTCTTGTTTTTTATTGTTGGTTTGGTTTTTGTTTTTTTAAGATTTTATTTGTTTATTCATGAGAGACACAGGCAGAGGAAGAAGCAGGCTCCCTGCAGGGAGCCCGATGTGGGACTTGATCCCGGGATCATGATCACACCCTGAGCCAAAGGCAGACGCTCAACCTCTGAGCCACCCAGGAGTCCCATGTGATGGTTTTTGATGACCATCAGGGCTATGTGTTTCTTTTAAGATCTGTCATCTGAGAATTTCTAAGTGTTGGGAGTCACTTGCAGAAAGGGGATTTACTTGTTTTCATAAATAAAGAAATGGGGGGAGGGAGGAAGAAGCTTCTCTAAAGCCCACAGCAAATTCAGTTGAGAAAGTCTCACTGGCTACTGTTCAGGTACTGATCTAGCCAACGGAGTACACAGGCCAGCCCCGCCCGAGATATCCTGATTCTTAAGTCTAAGAGCACATGGTGTGTGTGTTTCCACAAGCTCCCCAGGGCTAACTGGCAGCCCTGGTGGATAAACACAGCCAGTCAGGCTCCTTTTTGAGAACCTCAGAGCAATGTGTTGGGGGAATAAATCTTGCATCCAAGACTCAGGACTGACTGCAAGAAACATTACCTTATTTGTCTTTAATGCAACTTAATCTCTGTTCTCACCTCTCATCCCACCAGAGAACAGACACTAAATCTGGGCCAAATTGAGGACCCCCAATTTCATTTCCCCACACACTTGCACTTAGGTTTCCAGGACCACTGAGGGCCCGGGGTGGAGGAAGATCTGATTCTCACAATCCATGTCCACTTGGGCCTCCTGATTCAGCCACCACCCCATCCTTCCTGATTGCTGTTCCACACAGAAGGCTGCTCAGTCATGGCCCACCCCGCCCATGGGATCGTTCATTTTCAGCAGTTCCCTGGCTGGCTCCGATGCTGCGCCCACAGCACTGAAATCATCCTGCCGCTCTTCACCCTTTGAGGCTTAGATCCAGCATGCAGCCCTTTCTTTGCTGGAGTTGCACCTGGGAAATAGGGTATGAGCCTTCTGAGACCCCTGGATTCAGCAAACTGATGGGGTTTTTGCCACACCCCCTTACCCTGACCTGGACTTAGCCCAGGTTGCAGAGTTCAGGGTCCTCTTCTCAATGGGCTACCACCTCTCTTCTCCCTCTGATACCTCAAGGAATCTTTATTTAGACTGCGGCTGAAGAACCCTTATTCTTGGTTATCCACCATTCTCTCATTCTTTTATCTATACTTAGAGTTCATTTCATTCCCCCAAGGACATGGCTTTTGAATAGAAAATCCCTAAAGCATCTCCTTTTTCTTTTGTTACCTCCGTTCTCAGTGCTGGCATACAGCACACTTCAGGGAGTGTCATGCACACAGCCTGGATGGACTTACACAGTGCACAACCTGAACATCTGTATGCACACGCACAGCTGTATGTGTTGTCCTATTTGACCCCTCCTCCAGCTGGGGTCAAACACTGAGCACACAGCATACAGACTGGGAAGAAAAAATGCCACGGGGAAAATAATATTAGTTAACGTTTCAAAAACATTGTCCTACCATTTGAGAAAGCTCCAGGAGGAGAAGGTACTCACTCACAAGCATGGATTGTTACTTGCAAGTTTGACTGGAACAGAACATTAAAGGTGACAGTGATCTTCCTCTGCCTGCTTTGCTATGCCCCTCCCCAGTCCTATCACTTCAGTGTACCAAGAAAAATCTCAGCCTGCCTCCTCTGAGCCCCAAACAACCCGGGATCCAAGAGGATAAGCTGAAGATATTACAAATATGGCCAGCAAAGCCCCTGAAGATCCCTTCCTAGAGAGAGGGAAGCCCTGGCTGTCAGCAGTCTGGAGCACTTGGGCAAAGTCAGGTCTCCTTAGTGAGCTTCCACACCAGCGCAATTCAAAAAAGCCTATTGAAAGTTACCTGGTCTCTGGTCTGTTCCCAGTTCCCAAGTTCTAAGATTCAGCCAGTTACCATGGCAGCTGCTGCCCAATTGAAATGTTCACATTTATAGAAACTGGCTGGAGCATTTGAATCTGCCAGGGCTGGGCCACCAGGCAGAGAATGTCACTCCCCTAGACACATAAGGATGCTTTATCCAAAAAACCATAGGAGTGCCTGGCCTGAGACAGACCCCGAGACTCCAGGCCCTGGCGGCCATCCACCACGCAACCGTGAGCAAGTGTCCAGTCAGATGTCCCCCGACCCCCAACACTTTCAGTGCCTTTTCATCACCATTCATTCATTCACTCAACAATATCAAGCACCTTCTCCGTGTCAGGCAAGGCACTGAGGATAAGCAGTGAGGGATGCAAGGTCCCTGTGTTCACTGGACAGTTTAGTTGGTGAGGCCAGTAAGAAAACACAGAGTTAGAAAAACCCTGTGAATACAAGTGTGGAGGCTGCAGAGGCACCAGCCTGGAGTGAGGGGGTGCGGGGCGGTCAGGGTACTTCTCAGGCAAGCCCTGAGCTGAGCCCTGAGAGGTAGTGGGATGCAGTTGGGAAGTAGACGGAAAGGTCCTCCCTGCAGAGAGAACGGCATCCGTAAAAGCCCTGGAGTGGGGAGAGCATTCAGGGCAGCAAGCAATTCCAGGCCACTGCAGCAGAGGAGGAGAGTAAATGAGAAGGGAGATGCAGCCTCAGAAGAGAGCCAGCTCAGGGCAAGGAAGGGCCCTCAGTTCTTCCCCGGGCTTCCAGCTGCCTGGCTCCCCTTCAAATCAAACAGCCCAAGGACAGATTCTTTGAGAGAAGGTGCCGTGTTTGAAGAAGGGGGTTGTCCCCTGAGAAGGGAGCAGAGAGGGGAGACAGGGGGCGCTGTGGCCACACACCCCCAGGGCCCATCACCCCAAGTGCCAATCCCTGTTCAACCAAGAGCTGCAGGAGGGGTCAAATAGGACATCCCTCCCACCTCCCACCTCTTGTCCCTTCAATGACACCGCTGCTCAGACCCGCTGGAAAACACCATCCCAACCTCCCAACTATCCCATTCAGCTCTTCTAGTTGGTGAATAATAATTTATTGTGCACTGGCCCGGGCTTGGCTTCATACGCAAAATTCATCCACGCCAAAAATTCTGTTTGAGCACCTTCCATGTGACAGGCAATGTAAGTTCAGATGCTAGAGACATTGTCATGAACAAGATAACAAACTCCCTGCCCTCAAGGAATTTTTATCCTCAGGGTGGGGGAAAGGGACAAAAACAGACAGGGTAGCCCGGGTGGCTCAGCAGTTTAGCGCTGCCTTCAGCCCAGGGCGTGATCCTAGAGACCCAGGATCGAGTCCCACATTGGGCTCCCTGCGTGGAGCCTGCTTCTCCCTCTGCCTGTGTCTCTGTCTCTCATGAATAAATAAATAAAATATTTTTTAAATGTTATAAATTTTTTTAAAAAATATCTTTAAAAAATAGACATGTTATACATCAGGAGGTCATGATGGTCTAAGAAAAACAAACCAGAAAAAAAAAAAAGAAAGAAAGAAAGAAAGAAAGAAAAAAGAAAGAAAGAAAGAAAGAAAGAAAGAAAGAAAGAAAGAAAGAAAGAAGAAAAACAACCCAGTGAAGTGACAGAGAATGATAAAGAGAGAATGGTCAGAAAGAGGGTCAAATGAGTCAAGACCTGAGGGAAGTAAGGAAGTGAACCATGTGGAAATCTGGAGGAAGAATGTATCACACTGAAAGGACAGCAAGTGCAAAGGTCCTGTGGTGGACCTGCCACTCATGTGTTCCCTCAGTGAGGCTAGGGGAGCAGAATCAAGGGCAAAAGCAGGGGAGGACGCCGCCAGAGCAGTGGCAGAGAGTCAGATCGTTATCCCAGGAGCACAAAGTTGGATAGTATTGTTGTTCCAACATTACATAAAGAAACTGAAGTGAAGTAATATGCCCAGAGTCCCAAACTCTTTTTTTTAGGCAGAGCTGGGATTCAAACCCAACTGCTCAAGCTTTAGAACATGTGCCCTTAATTGCTCCCTCAGAATGTCTTGTCAAGAAGCTGTAGATAATTTATAGCAGATCGATAAGATTTCAGCCTCCCCAAAGGTTACCCCAAGCCCCAGCCATTCCATACCTGAAAAAAGTAAGGATCATCAAGGACTCAAACAAAGACTTAGCTACTTTGTTTATAACAATAAAATGACTAGGGGCACCTGGGTGGCTCAGCTGGCTAAGCATGTGCCTTCAGCTCAGGTCATGATCCCGGGGTCCTGGGATGGAGCCCCGCACAGAGCACCCCTGCTCAACAGGGAGTCTGCTTCTCCCTCTCCGTCTGCCCTCCCCCCACACACACTCATGCATGTGCTCTCTCTCCCTCTCTCATGGATGAATAAAATCTTTTTTAAAAAATAACAGTAAAATGACTGGAAGCGATGCCTTTTCCCTAATAATAGGGAATTGGTAAGTAAAGAAGTTATGACACATGCATGCAAAGCGTGTATCATGCATGGTCATTTCAAAAGACATTGTAGAAAAGCATACAATGGCATGGTCAAAATATGCCACTGACACTCAGCGAAGGACCTCATTTTTATAATAAATAAATAATACATAAATATAGGCAGAGGCAAAAGACTGGAAAGAATTAAACCAAAATGTTAATAAATCGCTAACCCAGGGAGTGGGACTGTGGGTGAGTTTTCTTCTTTTTGTTTAGCAGCATTTTCTACAATGAATATAAATTATTTTACTAAGAAAAAGTTCACACACACACACACACACACACACACAGCTGGCCAGAAAGCTTCCTGGGTTGCTGAGCCCCTGGGCGGGGGGCTGGGCTCCCCCTGCTGCACCCCACTCCCTGACACATGCAGGAAGCAGGTTCTGCGGCATCCCTGCTAGAATGGTCCTGGTTGGAGACCCTTATAATGAAGCAGCTCCCTGGCCTGAGCCAGAAAATTCGGGGCATACTGACAGCCTCACCTCACTTCTCCACAAAGCCTTCACAATTCAGGGCAGGGGGTGGGGGGAGGGCTCCAAGCCCACGCTGTGGCGGCACAGCGGCTGGGGTGCCAGAGCCTCGGGGTAATTAGCGCTCATCTTGTCAAAGGGCCTGGTGCTATTTTTAAAATCTTTCCAACACGTCGGTTTCGCAAAGGATTCCAGGAGCCCTTCTCAGTCCACGCGCCTTGAGGAAGGCAAATGAGCTGATTGATATTTTAGTGGCAATCGCCCAGAACTTGAGAGGAGATGCATCCCTGCAACCCCACTGCAAGCACACCACTGCCAGTCCTCCTTCTGGAGGTAGAAGAGAGTTAAGCCAACCAGAACATTCTCACTTGCCACCGTTTTCTTGCCTCCTGTTAGGCACCTGGAACCATGAGCTTAACTAAACCTCTGTTGCAGGGACGAGTCCAGCCTAGAGGCTTCAGACTCAGTCCGCAGGCCCTGCCTATATGTGATCCGCGGTGACCTAGGACCAGCTACTTCTCTGTACCTCAATTTTCTCATCTATAAGAATGAGGATGGAGGGCGCCGGGGTGGCTCAGTCAATTAAGTGTCTGCCTTTGGCTCAGGTCATGATCCCAGGGTCCTGGGATTGAGCAGCATCAGGCTTCCTGCTTGCTCAGTGGGGAGCCTGCTTTTCCTTCTCCCTCTGCCTGCCATTCCCACTGCTTGTGTTCTCTCTCTTTCTGTGTGTGTGTGTGTGTGTGTGTGTGTGTATGAAATAAGTAAATAAAATCTTCAAAAAAAAAAAAAAAAAAGATGAAGATGGGACAGAGCACCAACCTTCTAGGGCTGTTGTGTTCAGCCAAAGGTCGGCAAACCATGGCTCCCAGACTAAATCCGGACCCCTCCTCTTTCTGTAAATAAAGTTTTATTGGAACACAGCCATGCATATTCATTCACGTATTGTCTATGGCTGTTTTCCTGCTACAATGGCAGAGCTGAGTAGTTATGACAGAGACTAGATGGCTCACAAAGCCTGAAATTTTATTATCTGGCCCTTTGCTGGAAAAGTTGCCAACCCCATCTTACATCGGAGTCTCCAAGCAGCAGAATGTGAGACAAGGATTTGGGGGCGAGGGGTTTATCAGGAAGGAAGTGCAGCCAGGAGGAACCAGTTAAAGGGAGTGGAGGGAACAGGACAGAGCGGAAGGAGGCCAAACCAGGGTGTGACATCAAGTCACTTCTTGGTCTCTGCCTGACCCCCTATGAGCACGTCCAGGTCTCTTGGAGGTGAAGTGGCTCAGATGGTCCCTGAAGAAGGGAGCAGGTGCGAGCTGCTAGATGCAAAGCCCATAGAAGCTGTCACATGCCCGTGTCATCGTGCCAAGTACTAGGTACATTCTAATATTTGCTCCTCGCTGCAGAATTGGGAGCTGGAAAGTGTAGGATAAGGTAAATGAGGTCGTGCAGGTGAAGTCTCAGCCCAGAGCTGACCTCCAACAAGCACTCACCAAGAGTTGCCGCATATATCACAGGTCTCACCGTGTGCTGAGTTCTGGGGCCACAGAGATCAATAAGGTACAGGTCTTGTTCTCCAGGAGAGCTAGGCTGGCCGTTGGCGAATCCCATGTGTAACACCCACCAGAGCCCTACTTGGCATTCCCATCAGGAAGGTCGGAAGAGGAGGGGTACTGGAAAGGAATCCTGAGGGAGGGAGGGATTGGCAGGTAGAGGAAAGAGCCCACAGGGCACAGGGCACAACATATGCAAAAGCTTGGCTTTGGGGAACAGGTCACACTCTGGAGAATCCAAGAAGTTGTCTGGTGTGGGTGGATGAAGGCCGAGAGCGAGGGGTGGCGGGAGCTGAGGCTGGGGGGTGGGAGGTGGGGGGGGAAGAGAGCCACGCAGAGTGCAGACTTAGGTGACAGAGAGTTGAGGATTTTAGACTGAGAAGTAAGCTGGTGTCTGTCCTCTAGGGCTGCCATAAGCTGCATCGCTTCAACAACAGATTTTTCTTTTCACACAGTCCAGGGGCTGGAAGGCCAAGGTCAAGGTATCAGCGGGGTTGGTTTCATGCTGATGCCCCTTTTAGGCTTGCAGGTGGCCCCTCCCCTCACTCTGTGTGTGCACCCCCAGGATCTCTCTGTGTGTCCATATTTCCTCTTGTCAGGACATCAGGATGGACTAGGGCTCCCCTCAACAGCCTCACTTTAACTTAATGATCTCTTTAAAGGGTGTATCCCCAAACCCAGTCATACCTGAGGTACTAGGAAGGCAGGAGGGCTTCAACACAAGAACTGGGGTGGGGGGGTGGGGGGCACAATCCAGCACATAACATCTCATAACATCTGGCATTTCAGAAAGCACGCCCTGGTTCTGGTAGGGAGGGCAACTTGGAGAATTCACACAGGGGCGGGGGCAGTAGAGCCCCACTGGAGCCAGGGCTCAGCCCACAGTCTGGGGGATGGTGGGGCAGCAGGAGCCACAGGCAGAGGGACTGGCAGGCCGCTCACCAGCTGGGACTGCCCTTCAGATCCAGGCTGCAGGGGGAAGAGGAGACAAAGGCACGCTACTGTACAAAGGCAGCGACGGCCTGCAGAGGCCTGCAGAGCGAGTGTCAAGGCCAATGAAGCCATAAAGCCAGCGATCACCTGTCCTCTGGCCAAGCCACGGAGGGTTTGAATTCCTGGGCAGAGCCTTGGGGGAGAAGTGATACCCCCGTTGTTGCGACTTGTTCTCCAATTCCATGTCCTCCCACTTCATCCAGCCATCGAAGGAGCCTTGCACAGGTTTAGAGCTCACATCAGAAGGGCCGGGACTGCTCTAACCTATCCCCCGAGGTTCCAGGAGCCGCTAAGGTGAGCTCATACTGCTCACTCCCAGGTGGTTCAATCACAGAGAATCTATTTGGCCAGTTCCTTTGGGCCAGAACTCAGCAGCTGCCACTCTCTGTGATTACAAATTTCTCTCTCTCCCTCTCATGCACGTGCACGCACACACACAGGTGAGCACACACTGACATGCTCCACACTTCCTAAAATTCCACCACGCAAAGATGTATTCCTTTAGTCCAATCTCCTGGGAGAAGAAGAGTGCAGTGCATTAAGTAACCAACACCTTAGTATGAGTTTATTCATCAGACTCTTCCCTCTGCATCAGCCAGGTGTTAAGAAAGTACCAAGCATCGGAAGAGGATGAACAGGAGGCAGAGGAAAAACAAACATGAGCAAAGGAGAAACATCTTGCTTTCTGCTTTTCTTACTTTCTGACCTCACTTGGTCAGCCTGATGCTCTAAGTCAGGGCCCGGCCCACTTGTTTTGGAAAGGGCCAGAGAGCCAGTGTTTTCAGCTTTGCAGGCCATAGGGTTTCTGTGGGGATCACTCCCTTCTGCTGCTGTAGCATGAAACCAGCCACACAGAGCATGGCTAGGTCTCTAAAGCTAGTATGGATAATGAAATGTGAATTTCATATCATTTTCATAAAAATATTACTTTTTTTTTCACTGCTTCCAAGCACTTACAAATGGAAAAACCACCCTTAGCTTGCAGGCCATGCAGACACAGGAGGTGGCTGGACATGCTCAAGAAGCACACTTTGCTGACCCTTCCCCTCGTGAAAGGCAGTACTTGCACCTTTCCCATCAAACCATCCTCTCTGCAAGGACAAGCCCTTAGTCACTCTTGGCTATTCACCATCCTTGCTTCCCCTTCTCCAGACCTAGAGAGAAAAGTGGCTCCTTGTTCTGCGTGCAGTGCCCATGATCCCTGGGGATTTGCTTTCAAGTGTGGAGAGATGACAGGGTGACAAATGGGCTGGCTTGCCGGCACGCTGCCGGCAGCAGGCTGCAGAACAGTGGCCTTAGGGTTCGTACTGGTTGGCTGAGAAGTGAGCTAGGATGGGTTCCATCTGCCTACCCCTCCCCAGCCCACATCCCATGCACCAGGTCCCAAGGGTCCAATGTGCCACACTCTGGGCTACCTTTTAGGCACCTCTCCCAAATTACCAAAGATATTATTATTACCAACTAACTTTGCACATATACCCATTAACAAGAACAACACTCACTTCGTACTAAGTACGTAGTCTGTGCAGGCACCATACAAATCTCTATGGTTAGTGTTTACTAATGGGCCAGGCTTTGTATTAAGTGCTGTACGTGTACTCAGTGCTCTCAGGAACCTATGACTTCAGTACTAGTATTAGCCTCATCTTATGGATCAGAAAATAGAGACTAGAAAAATTAGCAGCACACTCAAGGTCACACAGCTGGGCAGGTCTGTCTGACTATAAGCCAAATTCTTTGTCACCATCTCCCCTGGCTCTCCCTATCTTACAGCTGTCTTGCAAGATTGTATTATGATCCCAATTCCTCAGATGCAGAAATAGAAACTCTAAGAAGCTAAAGTATTGGTCCAAGTTCAAATGGCTGATGAGCGGTGATGATAGAACTCTGTGTTAGAACTGCTGACATGAGATGCTGGAAGCCACCCTGCCCTCAGGTGAAGACATGTCTCTAGATACCATCAGAAACTGGGGTCCTAGGCTGTAGAGCTGGGCTTCCCAGCAAGTGGAAGAGAGGTTTTAGTCTGAGGCTATGTCTTAGGTCTAATCTGAAGGCAGAGTCTGAGACAGAGATTCTTGTGCAGGTGAGTTATCGAGGGACGGGGCCCAGGAGAAACTGGAGGGAGTAGGGACGAGGGAAACTCCAAGCAAAGGTACGGGTTCAACTGAAGCATGGCCTTGGCTTGATCCCACAGGGAGTTCTGGAACAGGAAGGCTACCACAGGGTCCTCTCACCTTGAGGCAAGAGTCAGCCCATGATGCCCTGTATCCATCAGTCACTGGCTATGGTTTGTCCCCCATGGGGTTGTGGGGAACATCTCTGGACAAGGTGGCAATTCTCCAGAGAATGATGCCTTAGCACTCAATACTCACAGCCTCCGGAGAATGTTGTTCCATTGCTAGAAGAACCTTGGCAGGGCGCCATTGGCATCTACTATAAGCAGGTGACCCTGGTGACCTCACTAACTGATTCTGCAGCTCCTGGAAAAACACATTCCCTTCCCTTTCCCTTCTCCCTCTCTTCCTCTCTTCCTTCTGGATCTCCTCCTTTGTCACCCTCCAGCACTGGCTGCACGGGGCTTGGCCTGAGCTTCTGGCTCCTGTATCAGACCATCAGCAATCACAGCCAGAGCTCAAGATTCTAGGAAGTGTCCCACTGTGGTCTCTTCCAGCCTAGACCTGGTCCCCACAAGCCCCATCCTGCGGCCTGCCTCTGAGGGGATTCCCAGTGACGTGATCAGGAAGGCAGGGCAGGGCAACAGCCCGGAGCCAGGCCTGGGGATTAGTGAATGAGGGGAGAGGCTGAGAGCCAGGCCCCTCCTCCCCACCAGCCGGTGCTGCACCCCCAGCAGGGCGAGCAGCTGCCCTCCTGAGGGCAACCCAAATGGGCCCATTGCCTGGCCCTTGATTGCCAGGAGTTGAGCAGGCCAGATCAGTGCCTGGGGTCACTTCTAGAGCTTCCAGAGGGTCTTGATTTTATACACAGAAACATCCTCTTCCATTCTGCTGCCATTCATTCATTCATCCATTTATTCATTCATTCAACAATTATCCATATGAGAGCTGGAAAAAATATGAACCAAACAGACAGGTCCCTACTTCTATCCCAGTGAGGGTGACAAAGAACTGAGTGTAGCAGTGTCGCAGGTCACTCAGACAGATGTACAAGAAATACAGTTTCTTTGTTTCCCATAATTGATGCAATCATCCTCCAGGGCTCCCATCCTGCTGGGAAGCAGGGACAGGATTAGGGGAACACACCTTAAAATTGCCAATTTATGGCACCTCCATGCTGGTTCACTTAGAAGAGGACATTTGGAGGAGTTCATTTCTTTTGGATAAAAGCTATCTTTTAATCTTCTTCTTGCCTCTATCTCCAGGACAGTGTCTGAGTGTGAGAGAGGCCAGGGATTACCAGATAACTAGTGGTGGGGGTTGGAGGTCACATGAAGAAACACTGGGTCCTCCCTGTTGGCCACTGGTCCAGAATGGCTGGCCTTGTGTCTCCCTGCCTGGACCACTCAGTTGTATCTGATCCTATCTGGGGTGCGGTAAATACTGTTGGGCACACTAGCTTCCCTGGCCAGGGGTTCCACCTCAGCACAGATGAATTAAATTTTAAATGAATTCACTAATGAATGGAATGCAGCACTTCATTCCAACATCCCTGCTGCATCCTGGGAAATCCTGGAAGTGGGACACTGCTCCTTCAGGGACCCTTTTCCTAGCCTTGGTGAAAGGTTCCAAATTCCTGGCCACCAGGAAGTCCCATGCTGGCAGGAAGCGAAGCAGGTTTGTTTGCAAATGGAGCCCAGGGATCCCTGCCAGGTCCCTGAGCAGAGGCCAAGCCAGCCTCACATGGAGGCCATACAGATTTGGATTTATTGCAGCTACATTTCCCTTTGCCCTCCTTGCCTGAGTCTTACCTTTCTCCACTTCCTCCAACTCTTTCCTCAGCAATCTCATCCCACCCTCTGAAAAGAGGGATGACAACCCTACAAAGGGTCATTTCTAGACTCACAAAGCTAATGGGTGGATCTAGAGTCCAGTTATTCCGCGATCCCTCCCAATGATAAAGAGAATAAAAGCAGCCAATGTCTATCACTCTGTGCCAAACACTGTGTTGAACAATTTACATATGTATTTTATTGACCCATCACAACAGTCCTTCTCCGTGGGTTCTATTACAATCCCTATTTCAAAGAAGAAACTGCAGTGTAGAGAGGTTAGAGAGAGTCTAGAAACCTTTCTACCAGATCAGGGATCGGTAAATTATGTCCCCTAGGCCAAACCCAGCTCGCGACATGTTTTTGTAAATAAAGTTTTATTGAAACAAATGATGTTCATTTGTTTGCATATTGTCTGTGGCTGCTTTCCTGCTACAGGAAATGGCAGAATTGAGTAGCTGAGACAGAGACCCTGTGACCTGCAAAGTCAAATAAATTTACTACACGACCCTTTACAAAAAAAAACATTTTTGCCCAAAAAAAGAAAAAGAAGTTTGCCAATCCCTGTTCTAGATGACATCCCTCTCTCCCATCCTGCTCTCTGTTTTACATTTGGATTCACTGGTCAGAGATTTTTACTCCGTTTACAGCAAATATGTCCCACTGCCTGTTTGAGTTTTCCACCTTGAGCGCCCAGTGTTAGAGGTGTTAACCAATGCCACCATGCCCCCAACTCTAAGAGGAACATCCCCCTCCCTGACCCCAGCCACAGCTGACTGGATCAAGGGGTGGGTGCCACACACACTGAGACAGCCCCTAGGATTTGGATGGCCCAAAACAAAGAGATGAACTAGACCAATCACATTCTTCTCTTGGGAATTTGGAATAGGGAAACAGGCTGAGCCTGTCAGGAGAAATGGAAGCTATGACTTCAGGACAAATTGACGTTGAGTGGCTATGGTGGGAAAGAAAAGGCAAGGCTTAAGGATGCTTGCTGTGTGAGAGAAGAAAATGGAGGAAGGATCGAGATGGAAACAGAATCTATGAAAGGGCGACCCAGCTATCCCAAGAAAACACAAAAGAGAGAAGGCTTGTTTCCAAAAGGTTACCCAAGTCCAGCTTTCATTAGAACAACTGCACTCATCTTGAGTTAGGAGTTAGAACTTTTTGGTTGCAAATGAAACAAAATCCAACATAAACACTAATAGGTGTCTATTGATGCATGTAACAGGAAAGTCTAAAGGTACTTCAGGCTCATTTTATCCAACAGCTCAAATGATGTCAAAGGCCAAAGAAATGTAAAAAAATAAAATAAAATAAAATCTCCTTCCAACCCGCAGCCCACTGACAAGTACTTGAGACAGGCAGAGCGACCTTCTTCCATACCAGGAATTCAACTGCTTAATGTTAATACTTTGCTAGATGCAAAAGGCAATCTTACCTTCACATTTGCTTGACCTCCAGGATCCTGTAAGTCTTCTTCAAAAATCCCTTTCAAGGGGCACCTGGGTGGCTTAGTTGGTTAACCATCCAACTCTTGATTTCAGCTCAGGTCATGATCGCAGGGTCCTGGAATCGAGCCCCGTGTTGGGCTCCGCACTCATCAGGGAGTCTGCTTGAGATTCTCTCTCCCCCTCTCTAAAAAACATTTAAAAGTAAAAATAAATAAATAAAAATCCACTTGGAAACTTCCCCTATCTCTACCCCCACTCCAAGATATAAGCTAGCAATCATCCTCCAAACATATGGCCAAGGATATACATCAGAAGGGTCTCCTGAACCTTCTCTTAACAGCAGCTAGCCCCCTCAAGGTCCTGGAAGCCTTGCTTCCAAATTCCTTAGAGACTTACGCTCTCCCTAATCCCCTAACTAAAAAGTATATCATCAATCACTCCTCACAATCCCCGTACAGCTCTTCTGCCCACAAGGTCCTGTCCCATGCTATAATAAAACCACCTTTTTTTTTTTAAGATTTATTTATTTACTCATGAGAGACAGAGAGGCAGAGGCACAGGCAGAGGGAGAAGCAGGCTCCGTGCAGGGAGCCCGACGTGGGACTCGATCCCGGGACTCCAGGATCACTCCTCGGGCCCAAGGCAGCGCTAAATGGCTGAGCCACCCGGGCTACCCTAAAACCACCGTTTTTGCACCAAAAATGTCTCAAGAATTCTTTCTTGACTATTTGCTCCGGGACCCCAATATCATATCAACTCAAATTCCTCCAGTCTCTCTGCCCCACCTTGTGCAACATGGGCCTCATCCTCAGTCTCCACTCTGTGCCCTTCCCCATCTTAGGTCACCCAAGATTCTTCACTCAGGGTGTCAAGATGGCTGCAGCAATTCCAGACCTCACAGCTTCATACCAGAACATCTGCAGGTGGAGAGGGAGCCCTTTCTGTGGCTCCTCCACATTCTGAGATACACTCTCTCATTGCCTATCCTGAACCAATCACGTTGGCCGGGGGGATGGGCTACACTGATTGGATTAGACTTATCAACCGCCATCCGTTTTCCCATCTATAACATCTGAGGGCTTATTACGTTCCAGGCCTTACATCACCCTTTCCATGGGCTGCCATGTTTAACCCTTACAAAAGCCATTCAAGTAAGCTACTAGAATTATCCTCATTTTGCCAATGAAAACATGAAAGCTCAGAGAGGGTAGACACCTTGCCCAGGGTCACACAGCCATCACTCGGCACAGCTGCTGATTAGCAGCAGAAGCAAAAGCTGAAAGGGACCTATTGGATTCTGGAACCTGAGCTCTCACCCCCGTGCCGGCCTACTGGGGGAGGGCGTCACCCAACAGCCCCCATCTGTTGTTATTCCACATCCAGTTGCTTTCTGGTGACCCAAATCCCTTCCTCGGAGGAACTATTTTGGCCATAGAATCTCAGGCTTCAGACCGAGTTTACTCAAAAGTGCTGCTCCCACCTCTGGGTTCCTCTAGACTATTCTCCTCCACCTGATCTGTTTCCATGGAAACTGCTGGGCTCCTGCATCCCTTTTATCCTTCTTCCTGGGAAGCAAGGCCAGCTTTCTGGTACCCGGATAGCCAGGCCTGACCATCATAAAGACCAAAGAAGCCATACCTGGAAGAAATATTTCCAGGCAGAGAGAAGAACCAGATCGGGCTTCTGGTTTTCTCTTTGATGGGCTCCAAACTAACACCAGGTGCTCTGAGGAGCCCTGCCAATTATCTGGGCCCAGTGGGTGCTGGCTGCAAGGTTGTCATCTGTTCTCCAGCCTCTCACCACCTCACCGTCAGCAGACCTCCCTCCCTCCGGAAAGCGACTCTGGGGTCTGAAGCAGAGGGCAAGTCGGGCAAGCCTTCTTGCCAATCCTTGGCATTGGGTTGCAGCCCTCGAGGTGCAGCTGGCGGGCTAGGGGAGCAAAAAGGAGGATGGTACGCAATATTCCCCTTCTGGGGAGGGGGGCCAGCCATCAGCTTGAACTCATGGGCATCCTGGAAACAGTGGCCATGGCATCACTCTTGGCCACAGAGAGGCTCCCTATGGCCAGGATCTCAGAAGCACTCTGCACACGCTGGCGCTGGCGGGGCGGGAGGAGAGGAGGAACTCCTGTCACCTTTCTGGTCCCCGTGGGCTGGAGGAGCTGCTGCTGCTGCTCTCTGGGGAGTCAGGGGGTCCAGCACAGCGGAATGAAGGTTTTCCCAGAGCAGTTTTCAGCTCTACCCTGACTTCCTTCAACACCAAAGGCTGACCAGCAGGTATCCGGCTTCTGCTCTGCCCTTAAACTCGGTGCACCTTTCTGAGGAGGCACAGCCACCTCCAAAGACTGCAGAGAAGAGGAATGGGGTACAACCCTTCTAGGCACAGGACAGGACAGTGTGGGCCTTCAGACCACTCTAAGTCAGAAACAGCACCGCTTCTGTCTTCACATGGGGTCAAGACTCCAGAATTCTGCTCCAGGACTGGCTGGGCTTGTCAGAGTCCCCTGACTGCAGGCACTCGTCCGTGACCTGAAAGGGCCTTTTGGAGCCCCCCCCCCCCAACAAAACATGTTTCAGAACAGCCACAAATGCTGTGCTCCCCAAAGGCTAAGGCTCCCTCCACGCTCCACTCCACAGCCTTCGCTTTGTAGAGCCCATGGCCTTGGTTGGAAGTGAGGGGCACAGGCTTAGTGAGTCCCTCAGACAGGAGGTGTCTGGCTTCTGTGGAGCAGCTTTACAAGTGGGGTACTTGGCCCTTTTCAGAACAACAAAAATTCTTCCTAACATCCTATGTTAATATAATAACTACCTTTTAAACAAACACATACATACCACTGCCAGGATGCTTGCTAGCTAACTTTTTGACTACATTATTTTTGGTCCTTACACTGATTTTGTGTAACCAATATTACTTTTATCACCTCTATTTTTTCCTAAGGGTTAAAGAGGTTAAAGAGCCTGCTCATGGCCTCACAACTACTAAGTGGGTTTTGAACCGGCAGCTTTCTGACCCCTGAACAAAGCTGGTAACTCCTCAACACGACTGCTTCTGCAGTACCTGGCTTGGGGACAAGGGACAAAAGGACTTGCTTGGGCTTCACAGCCCTCTGTGTCTGAGATGGGCCCAGGGATGGGCCTCCCAGAAAGATTCCAATCATGCCTCTAAAATGAATGATGCAAGGTTGTTCCAACGCAGAGGTGGAGGTCACTGTGGTCACACTGCAGTCATACCCAAGACCTCCCCCGATCAAGGCAACACCTGCCCCAACCCCGACACCCAAGCCCTATCTCAGCTCGTCTGGAAAGTAGGAAGCAAGGAGCTCTACTCGCTCCTCATCACCGGGAAAACCAAAGCAGCCAGGTGGTACTGGCTTTGGTCCTTAGAGAACCAGGGATGAGCTCTCTGGCCCCACAGATCTGGGCCAGGGGAGGAGCAGGAGGGGAGATGGAGGAGCCCAAATGACAGTGTCAGAGCTGGAAGGGGCTGAGCGTGGCCCCCGCGGGCTCTGCAGCACTGTGGTGAAGAGCTTCCCCTCCGCCTCCCTCTGGGGCTGGCCCCTTCGGGAGCCATTCGCTACCCCAGGAGAGGGATGCTGGCCAAGGAAGATCTCGCCAAGCTAATCACTGCTGATCTCTGGCTCCATGAAGGGCAGCGGGAACATCAATTCATTTACACCTCACAACAATTCTAAAGGTGAATACCCGCATTCCCATTTTGCAGAAGAGAAAATTTGAGACGCAGCTGGGTTATGTAACTTGCCCAAGGTCACCCGGCTTATTCTGGGATTCAGACCCGAGCACCCCGATTCCAGAGTGTCCCCGCTAAACCACGGAGCCATCCTGCCGCCCCAGAGAGCGGACAGGCCGCCTGGCAGCAGTGTTGGTGAATTTCCCAGCCGGGGACTCTGGCACAAGGGGGAGGGGGAAGCCTTCGGTCCTCAAAAGCTGGCCCTTGAGGACTCCTCTCCCTCGCGTGTTCCTGCAAGAAACTCTACACACATTTGCTTGGAGCAAAATCAAGTGCTTTGGGAACCTGCCCTCTGTTCTGCCCCGCGAGGCTGGCTCTGGCTTGTCCCCGCCTCTGAGGGGCCACCTTCCCCCCTCGGCCCCTGCAACCTTCTTTTGCCTCTGGCTTCCCTCCTTCCCTCCAGCTCTCCTTTCGGCAGGCAGTTGGGCTAACGCTCATTAGCACGTGTTAATGAGCCTCAACTCACTTCCCGGCGCTCAGCAGGCGAGGGAAGAAGCGGGGGCTGCTCCAGGGGTACCGGGCGCGGCCGGGCTGCGGGGCGCCGGCTGCTGGGCCGAGCGGGGAGAGCGCCGGGTCCCGGGGTCGGGCGGCGGCCGCAGCAGCGACCCCTGCTTGCTCTGAGACCCGCACGCACGGAACCTTCCCGGGTCAGCAGGGGCCGTTCCCCGCGCGCCCCCAGGCGGACTCCCCCGACGTCCTAGTGGGTGCAGCCCAGACCTGCCCGGGGTGGGGGGCGGCCCTCACCTCCCCACCTCCCGGAGCCCGTCCAGGGGCAGGCGGGCAGGCGGGCAACCGGTCCCGGGGGGCGGAGGGGAGGACGGCGGCCTCTGACCCCCCCGGGCATCCCCATCCCCAGCCGCCCCATCGAAGCCTTGAGAACGCTTGGCTCATCCCGGGGCCCGGGCGGGAGCTGGGCTCAAGTCCTAGCTGGGCCCCCTCGGCGGGGCGAGTCACGTGGCCGTTGGAAGGCTCCAGGCTCCTCATCCAGTGGTCCCCGTTCTTCGGCTGCGGAGGGTCGCACGAGGCCTCGAACACGGCGAGGCGCGGGTGCCGAGGACCCGCAAGCTTCTCGTGGGATCGTGGGCGGCGGCTGCGCTCCGGAGGCAGAGGGGCGCCCGAGGGGTGTCTGCGCCCACGGGCGCGCCCCCCGCCCCCCGCGCCCCCCATCCCCCGCCTCCCCCCGCCCCCCGCGCCCCCCCCCGCCCCCCGCGCCCCGGCGGATCCCCTGAGCGCGCGCGCCCCCTGCCGGCAGCCGGGCGCGGCCGCAGCCCCGGAGCGTATATAAGGGCGGCGGGGCGCGCAGGACGGCCGAGTGCGGAGCCGAGCCGCGGGGACGACGCCGCGCTCCCGAGGTCGCCGAGCCGCTCGCCATGGCCAGCCCGCAGCCACAGCCGCCCTACCTGCACCTGGCCGAGCTGACGGCGTCCCAGTTCCTGGAAATCTGGAAGCACTTTGACGCAGACGGTCAGTACCTGTCAACTTCTGAGCCCGTCGGCCCGGGGCCGCGGCGGGGAGGGGGCGGGGAGGGCGCGGCGCGGGGGTCCCTCTGCCCCGGGCGCTGTTGCGCCCCCAGCCTGCCGAGGTCGCGGCCGGGAGCGGGGGAGGCGCCCGGCTGCTCGGCTGACAACTGCCAGCAACTTTACTCCTCCGACGCAGACAGACGGCGGAGAGCCCACCGGCTCTGGCAGCCTCATTCCGGGCGAGGGGAGCCCCCCCCACCCCCCGGGCGGGCCGGGCCGGCCAGGCTCCCCACCCTGCCCCTGCCTTCCCATCTTCTCCGCCTTTCTCTTAAGGTAATGGCCTGCCTTCAGCTGCTGCAGCCACAGGTCTCAAAAGCCCACCTGCTTCTTTCTTGGGGTTACCCTTCTAATACCGGCTCAGCCCCCCTTCACTGTCCTGGAGGTTGGGGCCAGCTGGGGGATACTGAAGGGAAAGCCTTGGCGTCGCCAGACGTACTGGCCGGGGGTGGGAGCGGAGAGGGACGTCGGGGCCCTGAACACCCCTTGGGCTTCCTTTGTCCATTTCCCATCCTCCCTGGACAAATGGGTCCCCTATAGAGCAGCAGTGGGTGTGGTGGGGCAGGGTTGGGGGACCATCCGAATCTGACCTATTCCCTCCTGGTGATAGTCCTGGGTGCTTTTGGTGACACCATCTCTGGATGGGGGGGGGGACGCAATCTTAAATGCCTACTGAGACACTGACTCACCCAAAAATCAAGGGCTGGACTGAATGACCTTAGGTCGCATCTCTCAGTGCTGGTATTCCAAGAGCCTATGATGGTCTGACTGAGGGATAAAGAGCCCCCCGCCCTCCGCCTCTTTAGGAGCTTCTGATATCACTAAAGATGTTTTCTCCACCCCTCCAAAAAAATTAAGTGATCTAATTCTCTTCTCTGAGGTCCGGGCTGGGATGGGCACCCAAAATGTTATGACATCTCAGATCACTGGCAGGGCGTTGGTGTCGGGTGTTTATCCTGGGACTGACAGGGGTGGGGGGGATGGGAACCAGAGGAAGGATCAGTGGCGGCTCACTTAAATCCTTCCCTCTGCCTTCCTGCACCTGCAGGGCTAAGCAGAGGCCCTCTGCCCAGAGGGCTTGGAGAGGCAAGGGTTAATGTCCAGTAAAGTTAATGAGTAAAGTTTTGCTCCCTTGGAGCCAACTGAGCTTGAGAGCCAGAGGACTAGGCCTAGCTGGGGCCGTGATCTGCCTGCGAATTACCGAAGGAGGTGGATAGATTGTTAAATCTGTAAAATGGGGCCAAGGAGGGGTGTACTTTCAATCCCCAGCTGGTGCCATAAAACTGCCTCGGTGAAAAGGGCTGTAAGGTGCAGCCTCTTGGTACCCGGAGGACGTGCACATTCCCTAAGGATGCATCTGCCAGTTTATCTGCACCAGAGACTGGCATGATTCAAGGAAAGTTACCAAGTGGCCAAGGTTATACTACCGGCCTCCTGCCAGATGAGTCAGCTCTAATAAACGGAGGACTCCGTAGCTTTACCCCTGGCCTCGTGGGGACAACCAATAGCACTCCCAATAATCCTGCAAATCCTTACATTTATCTGAGACCTCATACTGTTCAAAACACCATCACACCTTCTGGAGTCCTGGTGAGGCTGCTGGGCAGGCCGTGGTGTCTTTTGTGCAGATGAGGAAACAGGCACGAGGGGTGAGTTCTCAGAGGCTGGTTCTGGGCCAGTGTTCGTCCCCAGGTTTGGGGTCAGACTTTTAGGTTGGGGGAAGGGTTTTCCCATGATGATAGGTACCAGTTCCCCCCCACTTGCCCACAGAAGAGCCTCCACCACTCCCAGCCTCGGAGGGGATGAGCCTTTCCCCTAACCTCAGAAAGGGGTTCTTGTCTTGGCTGGAGCAAGGAAAGCTAAGTTAGCACTAGATGCAAGAGCCCCCCAAAGACCCCCAAAGCCATTGTGCCTCTGGCTCCCTCCTGCTTTGATGTGAAATGGGAGCCGAATGCCTGCTCCCTGATTCCTCTTCCACACACCCCGTCACCCTCTCTGGTCACTGCCTCAGGGAGGCCCCCAGGAGGAGCCACAGACCTCAGAGAGAAAGAAGACAAAGGGGCTTACAATGCCAGAGATGGCACAGAAGCGATTCAGGAAAATGAGGATACGGCCAAATTGGAATTCCACTGAAGGACCGAGAACTAGGCTGTGGACTGCCTTGCTGTGTACCTACCCTGCCCAACCCCTCCTGCATTCCTAGAGGCAGCTGGGGTGCCCATCCCAATCCCCTGAGGCGCTCCCTGCCCTATCTGGGCCTTCCCCTCACCAACTCTGGCTTCTGTTTTCATCTTGGGGTTTTTTCCTGGTATGAAGTCCCTGTGCCACTTACAAACTTAATGAGCTCTGGGACGACTTTCCCTTGCAGCCCACCAAGTCCCTGGAGCCCAGTTAGGCGTAGCCCCCAGGGGACAGAACCACTGGCCCAATCCTCCTGGACCCTCTAGGAAACAAAGACAAGGCGACCTTAGGAGAAGCTGGATGCCAGACAGTGGAGATGGGGTAGGGGGGCCCTGACCCTAACTCAGCCCATTCCTCACCCAGAGAAAGAGTCATCCGGGTGACTTTGCCTTAAGAGTTAGATTCTTTTCACAATCATCATCACTCTTGTGCAGAAAGGAAGGAGTGGGTGTTTGGACAGAGAAAAACTGGGACTCAAAAAGGCAAAGTTCTTTCCACAAGATCACATGGCAAGGGGGGGGGGGGCAAGAAATCCTATCTCCTAGTACCCTGCACCATCCCTGGACTCTTCCTTGGCAGTCACTGAGGTCATGCATTTGGGAGGGTTTGGGTGTCATCTCTCAAAGGCAGAGGTAGGGAAGACCGTAGCCAAGCCCACGCTATGACCTACATACCACCTCCATGCTCTGAGTGACCCTTACATGACCCTATGTGTCTGAGTCCGCTGTCCAGGTGTTGCCTGGTCACCGCTTTGCCAGGAATGTCCTCCCTCTGCAGGATCCAAGCAGTGAGGGATGCCCAGCTCAGAGCTCACACTGTCCTGTCTAGGTGGATCTGACCAGACGGGCTCCCAGGCTCCTGTTCCGCCAATGACCAGTAGGAATTTCCATGGAGAGCCAAGGTGTGGCTCAAGAGGGAACAGCCTTTAGGAGCCACTGCAATCACAGAGATAAGAGGGGTTCACTCCCAGAGGCCAGGGACATCCTGGGTCTAAGCAGGGGATGTCACTCATCCCCAGAATCTACCTGACATAGAAACACTCTCATGTGTACAAAAAGGTTATATGAACCGGGGCGTCTACTACCGAGTTCTTTGGAATACCGGAGATTTGAAGGGAAAGGTGCTTCACCAGGGAGCAGAAAAATGAATTGTGCCATTCTCTACGGGGGAATATTATGCAGCCAAGCAGAGTGAGGTGGAGCATTTCCACCGATGTGCCCAAATGCCCGAGCTGTACTATTAGGATTTTTTTTTTTTAATGGTAGCAGGACATGGTTACCGCATGAACCCATTTTCATTATTCACGAAACGCATACGCTAGAAGATACTTGAAACATGTTAGCAGGGAATGGAGAATTCTCTACTCTCTCTACAGAGTGGAGGAGGTAAAATTAAAAGGCATTTGCTTTTATGAAGTTGATTTCTGTAGTGTTTGAAAATTTTATAAGAGCTTCTGTTTCTTGTGTGAATCTGCAAAACAGTAACGAGGTAAAAAGAGATACATCTCCAGGTGTGCGAATCTGCCCAGACTCTTCGGGGCGTTTGCCTGCCTCCGGGTGGCCCTGGTGACGCAGGGAGGGAGCCCGGGCCCTACCTGTGGGGACCTCAAGACCTTTGCAAGTTAGACCCTCCTCTGTCCTCCTACACCCCATGGTGAGCACAGAGGCTCCGGGACCAGGGACTGGGAGGAAGCTAAGCCACAGGGCCCGTCCAAGGTGGCGAGGGGCCTGAGCAGCTTGCCCTGGGATCCCGAGGGAAGGCTCTTGGAAGAGTAAAGAGGACTTGCCAGACAGGGTGACACTCTCCGGGATAGATGAAGTAGTTACACAAACACTAGAACATTTCCAGCGCAGTGGGACGGTGCTGTTCCTACGATGATTAGAGGACTCGTTAAAACGATCACTTCCAGGCCCAAGAAAGTCAGAGGGGTCTGGCGCAGGGAGCGGAGATCGAGCTGTCTTTACACGCTGTCGCCGGGTCCCCGTGGGGTCTGTGTGTCTCATCTGGGACAGCAGGGCATGGATTTGGGGTTCCTGATGGCAGGATGTGGGCTTCTTTGGGAGCTCCCCCTGTCCCACCTGGGGTAAGCCCTAGGATTCAGTCCCCCACCCTGTTTGACCCCTAAACCCCCGCACCCTTTGCTCACAGTGCCCTTGCTCTATGCATCTGCAGCCAGTGGTGGCGGTGGCCCTGCGCCGGTGGCCCTGCAGCCTGCCCCTGGGGGCTGATTGCACCAGCCCGGGAGCCACGGTGTCTGCGAGGAGCTGGGCTCCCCCGGGAGGCAGCCCCAGGACGAGTTCTCACAAACAAGAGGCTCGAGCCGCCTCCCAGGGCAGCCAGCAGCCCAGCTCCCAGCTCGGCTGGTCTCTTTCCCCCTGGGCCTCGGTGGCTGTCCTGGCCGAAGGGGAAAGCTCTTCCCACACCTGGGGAGCCAGAATTATGTGATGGGGAACCACACCTGGGGAGCAGGGTTGAGGCTCCTCGAAAACACCACCTCTCCTGGCAGCTGTGCTGGTAGCTGGTCTGGCCCATGGCGTCCCAGGCCCCTGTTTGCCCAGCGGGGCCCATCGGGGCCTCTGACCTCGCTGGGCCCCCCGGCTCCGCCTTGGCCCTCTGCTGTCCACCCTGACCCGCCTCTGGCCTCCGCATGCCTGGGAATCGGCCGGCATTGGGCTACCAGAGGTCCTCAGGTTCGGAGGACCCAGCCCAGCTCCAGAACCACTGTTCCAGAAGCTGCACAGCCCCGGAACTCAGATTAAGAGTTGTGTCTGAACATTCATCCGGTAGCTGTTTGCACTGTGTTTTTTCACCCCTGGAAGCCACTGGGAGAGGTGTTTGCAGGAGCGTGTGTGCACGTGTGTGTGCTCATATGACTGACAGGCCACACAAATGTAGGTGTGGGCAGGGGTCGTCCCTGGGATGAACAGGGAACCAGGCTGTTGACTGTAACTAATCTCTTTCCCCCTCGAACTCCCCCTCTCCTCACCTGTGTGCTTACCTGGCCGAGCCCTGAAGACCAGGTGGGCCGGGGAGTGGGACGCTCCTCGTAAACAGTGCATACCCTGGAATGTAGTATTAATACCAGGGCGGAATCTGAGGAAGCCAAGTTCTTGCCCCAGAGGGTGGTGTCTGGCTGTCCCAGAGGGTGCTCAGGCCTGTGGGGCCGGAGGGCTATTTGCCTTTCCATAAATTTGAACTCCAGACAGACAACCAAGTGGCTTGGTCTCATGAACACTTTCTTAAGGAGGAAATCTGAAATTTAGCAACTCCTGTCCTTGAGTCTTCTAACCTGTGCGTCTCAGAGAAACAGACTGGTGAGTGCTACTGCGGCTAGGCCAGTAGTTCTCGAACTTGGGCATGTGGGAGGGCCTGTGAAAAACAGATTCCTGGGTCTCACTCCCTGCGCTCCTGCCTCTCCTGCCTCGGGAGATCTTAGGTAGGGTCTGGGAGTCTGCGTTTCTAACAAGCTCCTGGATAATTCCAGCGCTGCTGCTCCACAGACCCACTTGGAACAGCCAGCACTTCTACTCCAGGCCTGCTAAATTAGACTCTCCACTTTAATAAGATCCCCAGGTAATTCCTGCTCACCTTAACATTTGAGACTCACCGTAAAGCAGTCCTTAACCCTGGCTACACATTAGAATCACCCAGAGAGCTTTGAAAGCATGCCCAGGAGAAGTCCCCACCTCGGCCGTCAATTAAATAAGAAGCTCGAGAGGCGGGGCCCAGGCAATGTTGTTTTAAAAGCTTCCCAGGTGACTCTGGGTACGGCCAGGGCTGCGAACCAGGAGTATACTCTTTGAGGTGAAGAGTTTACAGCCATGGACTGGTTTAGAGGGCAGAGTATAAAAGCGATGCTTTCCATTCATGTGAGATTTTACACTTTCCAGAATGCTCTTCTCAACATTACCTCGTGTGGCTCTCACAACAGCTCTATAAAGTAGAAAGGGCATGCATAGGTATACTCGTTTTAGAGATCAAGGAATTGAGGCTCACAGATGCTGACTTGCTCGACGTCACATGGACAGTCACAGAGCTGGTGGCGGAATTACACCTCTTACTCCTACCTGTCCAGCTCTTAGAAAATCTGTACACACAAACCTCAGTGAGAAACAAGTAGCCCTCTTTCCAACGTGGAGCACAGCAGCCTTTCTTTGGTCAAGGCTTTCCAGGTGTCTGTAATCAGCTTAATTGTAAAGAAGTGTCTCTTTTTAAGATTTTATTTGTTTATCTGAGAGGGAGCGTAGGACGAGTGGAGGTGGGGAGGAGCAGACGGAGAGAGAAGCAGACTCCCTGCGGGCATGGAGCCTGGATAAGGGGCTCGATCTCAGGACCCCGGAATCATGCCGTGAGCCGAAGGCAGACGCTTAACTGACTGAGCCACCAAGGTGCCCCCCAAGAAGTCTTGTCTCAGTTTAAAGTGGGAGAAACTGAGGCATGGTGGTGGTGAGGCATGGTAGCAAGAGGCCAGTAAGAAAAGATGCAGGGTCCCTGACTCCCACCCCGCCCCCTCTTCCTAATGTTCACGAGATGTGGCTTGTTAGGAAGGTAAGGAGTGGCAGTTGCTATGGCAACCACATTGTTATCAATGCCCATCCACATGAGGTTTGCTTGGTGGCCAGTCACCCCACGCCCTGATAAGAGGGTCATAGAGAAAGCAGTCCGTTTGTCTAGTGCTGAAGTCGGCCTTGGGAGGATGTAGGTCAACCCATCCTCCACCCCGGACCGGGGAGAGCAGCTGCCGCCTGGGTGATGGATGGGGGCTGCTCTGAGGGGGACCAAGTAGCAAAGACCTTTACCCCCCAGTGATGGAGGACACCCCTCCCGGGCCGCACAGCCCCTGCTTCCCTAACCGACCCCTGCTCCTCTCCCTCTGCCGTCCGCTGGTAGATCCTGGCAATTCTTGTTTGACAGCCTCGCCCCACTAGACCATTGAATGCTCCTGGGAATAAGCCCACATCTAGAACATGTCTAGAGCTCCCTGAGCACCGGGCACAAAGTGGAACTGTTGTTTACTTCCAACAACCTAGGCTTGTTGATTTGAGCCACCGTTTGTCCCTTTGTTGGGGATACAGAGGGGAAGCGGTAGGGGGATTCCTAGCAGGGTGCAAGGGGCTGGCCAGCCTCTGGGACCCTCCTGCTGCCAGGCTGTGCCAAGTGCATTTGGGGAGGGGATTTCTTTCTATTGTGGCACCCTCCTAGGCTCTGGTTATATGCCTCTCTTTCTCCTTCTCCACCTGATAGCTGGGGCTTCTCAGGCCTTCCCTGCCCACCACCTACCCCATCAAGTAACCCTGGCCGTCCCTCTCTGTTCTGTTACATCATTTTTCCTCTCCCTTGCTGTCTGTCTGCCCCTGCCCCATCCCCACCCAATTAGATCATAAGCCCCATCCTGGCAGACCTTGTCTCGCTCACTTTTACACCCCTGGTGCCTAGCGTACAGCAGGCACAAAGTGGATGCTCAATAAATGTTGAATGAATGAATGAATGAAACCTAGATCAGGAATTAGAATACTCCAGTTCTGGTCCTGCCTTGCTGTGTGTTCTGGAACAGATTGCTTACGTTCTCTGTGCCTCAGATTTCTTTGTCACAAGAAGAGGCTGCAGCACTGCCATACTGTGATCCTGTGTGTGGCAGGATTGCAGCAGCTTGGAAGACAGGAGCTCAATCTCCTGCATTTTCCTATCCCCACCGTGCAGCCTACACAGGGCCCTCCACGTAGTGAGGCCTCACATTATCTGCTGAAGCAAAGAAAGGAGCGAATGTGCTCTGGAAAATTAAAAGTCTATCTGTGAGGCGTTACTGCCGTTCACAAGCATCCGTACGCTCCCTGCTGGGCAAGACGCTGGCTGATTGTCTGGTTCTGGAGGTCATTAGACCACCTTAAACCTTTCTAGAACAAGAATAAACAAATACATTTATTCTTCGTAAGCTTCAGAGAAACCCCGAGGAGAAGGTGGGTCCCATACTTCTGTGCTTGTCTTCTTCCCGTTCACACTGCTCCAAGGGACGTGGCTCGGTGCCGGCCTCACCTGCTTCGGCCTCCCTCTGCACCCCAGAGCCTCCCAGCCTGCAGCCAGCAGCCCAAGGCCAAGGTGTCCCCCAGGCTGGGCAGTTGGCAGAAACACGAGCCGCGGTGGGAATGACCGCTGGCATCCTGGAGGCGCAGTAGGGGCCAGCACGCGCCACGCGTTATTGTTCCACGGAGTCTTCGCTGCTGACCGCATGAGGAAGGCACCGTCATTATCCCTGTTTTATAGGTGAGGAAACAGATCCCGAGAGGCGACATCCCCAAGCGAACCAGCGAGTGATAGAGGCAGGAGAAGAACTGGGTGCGGGCGCCTCTGCAGAAGTGTCAGCAACCCGCCCCGCCTCCCCTAGAGCAGGTGCCCAGCCAGCAGACTAGTGGCAAGCAGGACCCACGCTGGTGGCGGGGGGTGCCCGACAGAGCTCAGTGGGCACTCCCTCAAACCCATCCTCCCAGATCATTGCAGGGAGTGACGAGAAGAGAAAAATTAGTTGTTCCTTCAGCCCAGAGGCATCATCCACTAGACTGCCTTTTGCCTAGAAAGCCCTTGGCTCTTCCGGACACCCCCTCTCCAGCGGGCCTCACAGGCCAGGAGACACACGCTCGTGCAATTTCACCAAGAACGATGACCACTCTAGGCCTGGGGAAAAAGGGAGCTCAAGTCTCCTTTCCCCACTCCCGAGATACAATCACATCTTTTCTCTGCAGACAAAAATACATCATTTATCTCAACGGGATTCTCTCCACGCAATGTTTAGTGCGGCAGCTTCTCCACTAGGGGGCGCCTCTAGGGTTAGTTATTGGGAATCGAAATTCTCAGGGGATGAGGTGGGGGGAGGGTGAGAAGAGCCCCCAGTCACCCCATCCCACTCCCAAAGGCCAAGTTAAATACTCCTTTTTCATTTTCTTTAAGATTTTATTTATTTATTCATGAGAGACACAGAGAGAGAGGCAGAAACAGAGGGAGAAGCAGGCTCTGTGCAAGGAACCCGATGTGGGACTCAAGATCCCAGGATCACGCCCTGAGCTGAAGGCAGATGCTTAACCGCTGAGCCACCCGGCATCCCTCCTTTTTTTCATTTTGTTTGTTTTGTTGGTAATCCCATTGGCCCTTGAGGAAAGCTACCGATTGACTATTCTCTCTAGGAACTTTGCTCCATTGTTGTACATCAGATTTGAAACTTGACTTGAGGCCAGTGGCTTCCAAACTTCCTGCACATTGAAATCACCTGGGGAGCTTTTAAAAAAAGACCATGATGTTTCCTTCACACCCCAACCCAATTACATCAGCATGTCTAGGGGGTGGGAGCCAGACATCCATATATGTTTTTTTTTAAGATCCTAGGAGATTCCAATTTGGGGGAGTGTGGAGAGCACTGCCTTTGGCCTGACTTGCCGCCCACAGATGCCTCCTCGCAATCACAGCAGAGACGAGTGACCTTAGCCAGGGACTCAACTCACCCAGGCTCTAGGCCATCTGGGTTCAAGACTTGACAACCTTAAAGGTCTCTCACCACTTATGTGATCTTAAAAGTCAGGCACTGACCTTGAGGCCTGGTCCTGGTAACTGCAGTGTTCACTCGGATTTGACCCATTTCCAATGACAGGTTCTGGTCATTGAACTAGAATAGCAACGTTTGCAGTCCACGCATAATGGGTGGCTTCATAGGCTTTACACACAAAATCCCACTTAATTGTAGTAACTCATTTTGCAGCTGACATGGGTTAAATGACGTTCCCAAAGTCACACGGGGAACAGGCTTTGACTCCATTCACAGACCCCACAGCCTCCCTCCCCATTACCAGCAGCCATCGCCTCCCCTACATAGAATCCCCGGGGCTGACTCTCTCGGGTGCCCCCATCCCGAAGGATAGATGCCCTTTCTCTTCCCTTCTGGGTTAGTGTCCCAGAGCTGTTGTAACAAATGCCACAGACTGGGTGGCTTAAAACAACGGAATTTTTTTTCTCTTACAGTTCTGGAAACTGGAATTCCAAAATTAAAGTGTCAGCGGCCTGGCTTCCTTGTGGAGGCTCTCAGGGACAATCCTTCTGTGGCTCTCTCCTAGTTCCTGGTGGCTGCCACCAATCCGTGGTGTTCCTCAGCTTGGAGCTACATCACTCCAGTCTTTGTCTTTCCATAGTCTTCCTTCCCTGTGTGTCTCCCTGTGTCTTCACATGGCTTTCTTAAAAGGACACAAGTCGGGGCCCCTCGGTGGCTCAGTGGTTGAGCTGCTGCCTTTGGCTCAGGTCATGATCCTGGGGTCCTGGGATCAAGTCCCGGTTCGGGCTCCCCACAGGGAGCCTGCTTCTCCCTCTGCCTATGTCTCTGCCTCTCTCTCTCTCTCTCTCTCTCTGTTTCTCATGAATAAATAAAACTAAAAAAAATAAAATAAAATACACAAGTCATTGGCCTAGGGCCTACCCTAATCTAGTATGGCTTGTCTTAACTCATTCCCCTGTTTCCAAGCAAGGTCCCATTCTGAGGTTCTGGGTGGACATGGGTTTGGCAGGGAGCAGAGGGGACCCTTTTCAATTCCATAGACCCTCCCACTCCAGAGACCCAAATTCTGTCTGGGACCTTATTCACCCCTGTAACCAGGCCTGCCACTTGCCAACAAACCCGGATGCTGATAACCTGTTGTCCCCATTGGATCCTAGGTCCTGGGGCTTGCCCAGCCAGTTACAGACAGTTCCCGGCTTGTTCCACTTCTACCAGCTTGGCCCAGATGCTGGTCCCAGTGTTCTCTGGCTACTGAATGTATACCCCAAAGACACATGGTTGTTCTTGCAACTGCACAGTTGAGAAGACTCTGAGAGCAGGACCCCCATCCCTAACACCACACAGTCCGAGGCTAACCCAGACACCTGCTGGTTAGCCAATGAGAAGTCCTCCCTGAAGCTGCGCCTTCCCCATCCCCCTACCCCCCATCAGTCTTACTATTTAGCTCCAAGGTCAATTGCTTTTTTTCTTTGCTTTCTTCACAGGAAATGGATATATTGAAGGTAAAGAGCTAGAAAACTTTTTCCAAGAGCTGGAGAAGGCAAGAAAAGGCTCTGGCATGGTAAGCCCAGTACTCTTTCCCATTGTTTGATTTTTCTATCATCCTGGTCATGGCTTTGGTCAGCGTTGTCTGTCCCAAGTTATGCATTGCATAAGCCAGCCTGACACCTCTGGTCTTTGACCTTCCAAGTTTTTATTTTATTTGTAAGGATTTTTTTTAATTGGAATAATCCCTTAAAAAGAAAACTTGGGTGTCTAGGATTGAGGGGTATTCATGAAAGGATACCAGGGGTTCCTGAGCTCCCCCACCCCACCAACTGCGAATCTTTGTATATGTGCAAAGATTTTTTTCCCCTAAGGAATAGTCCAGAGCCTAGCTAAGATTCTCAGGGGGATCATGACTCGATTGGATACCTCAGGGGTTTCAAGTGTCTTTATTCTGGACCAGAGTGTCTTAGCCTTGGACTATTGACAGGGCTGGATAATTCTTCATTGTGGGGGGCATGTAAGATGCTTAGCAGCATCACTGGTTCTCCCCAGGAGATGCCAGTAGCATCCCCTCCAAGTTGTGACAATGAAAAATGTCTCAAGAAATTACCAAATGTCTCTGGTGTGGGACACAGAATGATCCCCACCAGAGAACCACTGTTCTAGACCAACAGTCTGGAATCCTCAGCAAGGAGCTAGAGAAGAGGATTGCTCCAAACCAGCATCTGAACCAGATAGTACTGACTGGCCTCGTTCGTGGAGGTGTCCAACTGCCTTTCTTAGCCTGCCTGCAGCGACTCCAAATCACGTCCCAGCCCCTTAATGGCAGGGTCACTGTGGGGCCTGTAGTCACAACCTGGCGCTCTTAATTCACTAAAGCCTTTAGAGGACTGTCTGAAATACCGAAAAGCTAAGGTAATCGGAGCTAGTTTATTGTGATTCCTACGTCTGGTTCTCAGATACACACAGACTCATTACCTCCCCCCAGCTCCCGCTGGTCCTTTGGGGGTCTCCCCTCTCTCCCCTGCTGCGTGTCTGTTGGTCAATCTGCTGCTTCTTAAGAAATCTTCATGGGGCAGTTTGGGAGATGAGTCACAAATCCACCAGTGAACTCCCGGCCCGGAGCTCCACGGACTGCCCCAGCAAGGAGGAGGTCCAGCCACGGGCTTAGGCGATGGGGGTGATTCATGAGTTTGTTTATCAACTGTTCCCTCATCACTCCTCATTACTAGGATAATGAAGCCTGGATCACTGAAAACACAGGCTTCAAGACTGATTCTGGGATCATGAGGTAGGCGGAGGAATGTGTTTTTATGAAGTGCTTCTAGTCTGAAATCTTAGTCATCCCTTCCTCAGATGGCACCATGGGTGTTTCTCAAGGCTGTCAACAAAAATCTCAACTGACACCGTCCAGGACTGGTGTTCAGTGCAGCTGTCATATGGTAGAAGGAATATGGCCTTAGAAGCAGGCGCCACAAGTTGCAATTCTAGGTACGCCGGCCGGTGACCTCAGAAGACGCTTCACCTCAGCCTGCATTTGTGTGTAAAATGGACAGGCTACTCACGTCACTGGGGCTGTTGTTAAAGCTAAACTGGATGACCTCGCTTGTGATAAGAGCCTAGGGACATTCTGTGCATAGTTGTAAATGTAAGGCAATAAATACTGATGAATAAATAGTGGCAAATTGAAACCAGTTCCCAGGTAGAAAGCAATAGAAGGGATACAGAAAAGACTGTCTTCTGAAGAATTGGTAGTTTCCCGGGCCCAACCAAGGACGTGCACAACCCACCCAGAAGTCATCAGAGAAGCCAAGAAGAGGCACCAGCTGCTCCAGTAGACTCGCCATTGGTGAGGGAGGAGGAGGAGCTCATTCATGCATATAGTGATTCAGCAGCACCCAAAACAGGCTAAGATTTAACAATCTCGGAGAGCCTTAGATTTAAGGTAGGCAATGATGCGCTAAAGGAGCGTGTCAAGTTCTCTGCCTTGGTAGTAGTCACAATAATCTAGTGGATAATTTAAATTACCTCTCAGCTATTGGAAGACTGTCTCCTCACATTCCTCCTGGCATAAAATCAGAGTGAAAAACACGGATTGCCTTTAGACCTGAGAGAAGAAAATACGCAATTTATGTTGGTTTGGTGCAGTGCTAGTACCTACTGGGGTGTCCTGGAATAAGTGGGTTGTATTAGAAGCTGCCTTGGTAGACTGCTGGGGCCTCAGTTCTCACATCTGAGTGATGGGAGTAAGTCCTCGCCCTTCTGATTGAGCTGTGGTTTAATCCCATCTCAAAGGCAGTGGGGCAAATTTAATTACACAAATTACATGGTACAGGTGAACCATCCTCATGTGACTGAGCCTCAAAGGAGAGATCACTTGGATTTGAGGGACCCTGGAAGAGAAGAGTGCAGCCCTGACCACTCAGAGCATTGACCCAGCCTGAACAGATTTGGGGTGCAAAATGAATCGCACTACTGCCATACCAAGCGGGTGGGAGATCCATGGTTCACGTGGGGCCCAGCAGCACAGTCAGCCTCCTTTGTCTTTCCCCAGATGTCAAAGAGTGACAATTTTGGGGAGAAGATGAAGGAGTTCATGCAGAAGTATGACAAGAACTCAGATGGCAAAATCGAGATGGCCGAGGTGAGTCCTACTATCCTAGCTAAGAGCTACACGGGAGGGGCCATCCATCACCTCTGCCACACACAAGTATTCTTCTAGTCTTCTAAATGAGGGGGTGGTCTGGAAACCCCCACCCCACCTCTAGCACTTAGGCTGACCAACAAGAACAGGTGGGACTTTTTCTGTGTCTCACAAGGAAGGAAGCAACAAACATTGGCCTAAGACAGGGCTGGAGACCTTAAATGCTCTCAGGGTGCCAACAACTATTGCATATGTGTGATGAGCCCAGCTAAAGACAGAAAGGAGCAGAGCAACGAGAGAGTTCATGCCCCACCTAAAGGCATCCAAAGGCAACATTCTTAATTAATTGATTTTTAGGTACACAATTTACATATAGAGCATGTATCATTTATATGTAATATATATACACACATTTATATTTGAATAAATACATATCGTTAAAACATAAATTGAAGCATATTAAAAATTTTAAGAATTTATTTGAGCAAAAATTGATTCAAATGGGGCAGCACCAAACCAAAAATGGTTAGGAACACTCCACCAACTGTAGCTGGGGAAAGACTCTTATAGAGAAGAGGTGGGAGCAGAGCAAGGAAATTATTTGATTGGCTATTTGACATTATTTGATAGCTTAAGTGGTTGCATTATTTGGGAAAGCCTCATTGGCTGTTTTGACTGTTTCAGTTCGGGTTTGCTCACATAGGCTCCTAAGGCATTAAGGCCACCTCAGTTTAATGGCTTCCTTGTTTGACTAAACAATTTATGCATACACACGTACACACGTTCATACATGCACAATACATATGCATGTGTGCGCCAGCCTAACCACACACCTCTGGCCACCAGCTTGTCGTGTAGTCTAGGGGTCAAGAATAATGGAAGCAGCACACCAATGAGGGCATAGCTCCTCCCAGGTGACTGGGTGGGATGCTGCCTTCAGTCAGTCCCCCAGAAGCAGAGACTGAGGCAGAGATTCAAGTAGATGGGATGCATTGAGAAAGAACTCTCAATACCAGGAAAGAGCGCAGCAGGAAAAGGCAGGCAGAGGAAGGAGCCAAGGAAGGATGTGGTCTCAGCTGGAGCCTGTCTTGGCCTGATCTCACCGGGAGCTCCAGAGTGTGGATTGTGCCACACTTGGTCTGACCTCGGGCAAGGGGTGGGGTGGTCCTTTGCACTCCCATTTCAGTCATTGCATACAGGCTGCCCCCTCTAGGTGGGGGAGTTGGGGAGGAGGGCTGGAGCAACAGTGGTTTGGTGGAAGGCAGCTGTGCTGCAGGGGGCAGCTAGTGGCCTTTAGTGGTCATCCTTCACTGCATGAGGGATGGCCCACCAGCCTAGCTAAAGGGGATCTAGGAAGGGCCCCAAGAACATAGATGCCTACGCTGCAAGTCTCAGAAAATCCTGACTCAAATGGGCCTAGCCCAGGGGTTACCAGACTTTTTTCTGTAAAGATCCAGATTATGGTAAATGTTTTAGGGCCTGTGGGCCATACAGTCCTTGTCCCAATTCTTTCAACTCTGCCACTGTGGCACCAAAGCAGCCATAGACAATATGCAAATGAATGAGCATGGCCATGTTCCAAGACAAGTTCATTTACAGAAACAGGCATTGGGCCAGATTTGGCTCCTGTGCCATTTTTTACCTACTCCTGCCTTAAACTAGAAGAGGCTCCCAATGAGAAAAGCCATGGGACGGGTTGGCTCCGGATGAAAGAAGCCAGGTCCTCGGCCCTGCTTCTCTGCAGTCCTCTGCTCCCAAAACAGCTTCACCCTCGGGCTGGTAGCAAGATGGCTGGATGGCATCACATCCAGATACAACCATGTCCAGATCCATCTCTTTTCCCCACTCCTAGGAGCATGGAACCTTTGCCAGGAGGACTTTTCGCAGACCTCCCCTCACATCTCATTGGCCAGGTCTTGGTCACATGGCTCCTCATAAGCCAATCATTGGCAAGGGAAGCAGGGTTCCCCCATTTAGTTGACTCAGACCCAGGAGGATTTGCCTGTGACCCAAGGAAGCTGAGAGCAAAACAAGTAGGGGACAGCCAACAGCATTTGCTAAACAAGAGTCTTTTTGCATTTTCTAAAAACCAGATTTGCTGAGGTATAATTCACATGCAATAAATTGCATTGATTGGAAGTGCAAAGTTCTGTGAGTTTAGACAGTTGTGTACAGCCATGTAATTATCACTGCAATCAAGATGCAGCACTCCTATCACCATTAAAAATCCCAGGCAACCACTAATCTCAGATTCGTTTGCATTTTTTTTAGAATTTTATATAGACGGAATAATCTATTAAGTATTCTTTTGAGACTGGATACATGCGTTTTATTTTAAGATTTTATTTATTTGAGAGAGAGAACACATGAGAGAGAAAAAACAGCAGGGGGAGAGATAGAAGGAGAAGTAGGCTCCCCGCTGAGCACGGAGCTGGACGTGGGGCTCATCCAAGGACCCTGGGATCATGACCTGAGCCGAAGGCAGATGTGTAACATGTTTAACCAACAGAGCCACCCGGTGCCCCTGCTTGTATTTTAAAGTGGCACCACCTTCTGTCCCTTCAGCTGCTCATCCCCTAAGATGTGGGGTGACCCAGATGCACTTCTCAGAACATCCTTCCTCCCTTGTGAAGGGCTATTCTGGGGGAAAAAGCAAATTGCGAATCCCCCGCTGCCTTGCCGCTGGCCATTTACCATCCTCCCTCCAGGAAAGTCTCCTCTGCTCCCTGGGAAGGCCCTCTGTAATGTCTGTCACTCTCTGGCCCCCACAGCTGGCGCAGATCCTGCCAACCGAGGAGAACTTCCTTCTGTGCTTCAGGCAGCACGTGGGCTCCAGCACCGAGTTTATGGAGGTGAGGCCAAGGCGCTGCCTTTCTCCCGTGTTCAGAGCCAGGCCCACCCAAATGCCTGGGAATGGTCCCCTGGGAGATGCTAACCACCCCCCCACACCCGAACGCCTCCCCCTTAGAGCTCCACTACTCAGAGTGTGGTCCATGAACCAGCAGCATCAGCATCGCCATCTACTGAGTGCTTGTGAGAAATACAGAGTCCCTGACCCACTGAATCAGAATCTAGATTCCAAAAAGATCCCCCAAATGACATGAGCGCGTCAAAGTGTGCAGAATATGGTGAGAAGTAAGTCTGGGCAAGTACACTTGGGAAATTCCATGTACACACTTATCTCCCCTTTGAAAATTGGTCATAGACATTTGTATCCTGGGGTCTCTGAGAAATCCTGCAGTGAAGAGACCTGCTTCACATCATTTGGCTTCAAGATGTCACATACTTTGTTCTCAATAACATTAGTGTCCCTTGAAGTCAAGCTTCCAAGGAGCATGCATTTATGTATCGTTCCAAAGCTGGAAGAAGACCCAGGGGGAATTCTATTTGCAGTATCTTCCGGTTCTGATTCTTCACTGTGGTCTGGACTGCAGTGCCCCCCTTTAAAAGAGATCTTTGCAACAGAAATGCTTTGAAATCCCCATGTGAAATAAAACATCCGAACTCATGTGGGGTTTTTTTTTAAGTAATATTCAACCACTAGATTGAACCATGTGAAATTGCTGATCTTTGACCATTTTTGATTTGCAAAGATTGGTTATCCCAAATGGTTCCACCAAGTACACGACTAATCCTGATACCCAGCAAACTACCAATTATTTCTTGGTATTTTTCCGGATGCAGCACCCTAGTCATTCAATATACGTGTCCCTCGGAGTGAAACTCAACCCATACCCCCCGCACTTTGCCTGCTATAATGCTGACTGGCTTTCAACTTGACTTGAGTTGCCATTCCCCGTGTTAAATCCACTCCCAGACACCGGTAATCCCCTCTCCGTGATTTACTGCCTAAAACTAATGGCGAGTTAGCCCAGAAACCCACTGGCATGGAGTTCCCCACGTGGGTAGCAAGTTGGTTAGAAATAACCGAGTCTCTGGGCAGAGAAGTCAGTTTTTAGGTGGCAGCTTGCCTAAGCATCAGATATGGATTGAATTTTATGGCACTTTAAAGGATTTTCTCCAGTTTTTTCAAGATGGGAAGATTCCATAAGCTGGTAAATGACATTCTGACATTCTTAGCCCTCCTCTAGTGTGTCTGGGGGAAAGTCTGCAACTACTTGTCAGAGTGCAAAAGGGAGCATTATGCCTGATGGCTCCCTCCCTGACTGGGGGGCAGCGAAAGCTTGGCCACTATTCCACCTCTGATCTGGAAAACGGGGATAACAGTAGTTTGCAGGGGAGCAGAATTGCTTAAAGAGAAGCAAAAAAAAAAAAAAAAAATACAACCTTTCTCTGTCTCTGTCCCCTTCTCTCAAAGTCATTAGAGGTTTCTCTGTGTCATTGACATGATTCTATATTTTTATCTGTCTTTATCCTTTAATCCACAGTATAACTGCTGAACCAACACCCCCACCAAGTTTCTCGGGACCCACTATCCCACAGCACACACACACACACACACACACACACACACACACACACACACACCCCGATTGTCCATTTGTTCCATTTTTATCAGCTGGAAACATGAATTGGTCCCTCTGCTGCCCTGAAAAGCTAGTGCGGTCAGAAAGCTCCATCCCACTGCTGAGCACAACATTGTAATTTCTAATTTTAGTGACGCCTCAGGATTTCTTTGAGATTTCACAAAGCCCAGGTCCCTTGAACTCTTTTCCTTGAATGGGAAGAGAATGGCCCACTGAAGGCCGAGCACAAAGTGCTGGTGGGCAGAGAAGTGAGCAGGAGAGTGTGGGGGCGGGGGTGGGGCGGGGAGGGAGGAGGTCAGCCAGCTGGGAGGATCTCTCCAGAAAAAAAGCAAAAACCAAAGTGATGCTTTGCCCTGAGTGGGGACTCGGGCCCCTTTGGGTTGCCCTCCTTTTAGGCAACTTAGTGAGTATCTGCCTTTTTTCCCTGTCAGGACTCAGATGAACTAATTTTTTTTAAGATTTTATTTATTTATTTATGAAAGACACAGAGAAGCAAAGACATAGGCAGAGGGAGAAGCAGGCTCCTGCAGGGGGAGCTCAGTGTGGGACTCAATCCCAGGACCCCGAGATCATAGCCTGAGCCAAAGGCAGACACTCAACCACTGAGCCACCCTGGTGTCCCAGATGAACTAAATTCTAATGCACTAAGTATATGCAGGTGGCTGGTGAAGTCGTATCTGTAAACCTGCGCATATTAGTACTTTCTCAAGGGCAGGCTTTCTGGGCCTGGGAAGAAATATTTTGATGGAACCAAAGCATTTTTTTCCCCCCAGAGAAAAGATGGTCCCCTAATCAAATACCACCTATCCAAATTGTCTGTGGTATAAGTCTACCCTTTCGTTGGGATTTGCTCACATCTTAAAACTTTTTTAAGAATCAGGATTAAAAAAAATACTAATAGATTTCCTGAGCCACCACTATACCAGGAGAACTACACAGTCTTGTCTGCTGATGTGGAAAAAAGATTCTGGGATCTCTAAAAACTCACACTCCTGACAACAAAAGGGAGACATGAAATGGCGAGGGGAGGGGAGGCAGGGGATCCAAATTTGGTAAAATAATTAATGCCTGCTGATTCTCAGTAAACCAGGTGTCACTGGTGTCCACTGAGCAGTTTGAGCTGGGGAAGAAGAGACAAAAAGTCAAGGGGCGAATACTTGAAAGAAAATCTAAGAAATATGACCAGGAACCTACAGAGATCAAAGATTTGGGGAAGTGGAGTTCTCTAGACTGAGCACAGATGGGGTGGGTACCTTAAAACAAAACAAAATGGAGAAAGGAATGCTTTTGGCCTTGAGATAGTCTGAGCAAGCTGACTACACTCCCAGCTCTGCTCCCCCTCAGACGTGGGTGCTGTGTGCACCATGACTGGAGGGATGGAGGAAGGAATACAGTGAAGAGTAACCAAAGCCTGTTTCTGCCCCTTCCAGAAGGTTCTGACCCTTGCTCCCTCACCCCAAGAATGAGAAGCTTCCAGAGCAGTAAAAGAACACACTATATGCCCACAGCAAAATTGGATCCACTGGACCCTAGATCTAGAAGTTGCTTGGTTAGCACTTCAGAAAACCATAACCCTATCCAGAAAAAGAAGAGAAAAGAAAACCATAACCCTAGTTACAAAACAACCCAAAAAGAGACCCCGGCTTGTAGCCAGTTGGGGTGGAGAGACATTGTCCCAGCAGGTTTTTTCCTTCTCTATGTGACCTTGGCCAAGACACTTCCCTTCGTTTCTTCATGTGACACAGAAGCGATGGAGCTAGACCATCTCCATGTCCCAATCCCTCTGTAATATTCTTGAACATCAAGACCCAGTCTGGTCCACTAAAGGAAATAGGAAGGAAGCTCAGACATGTTGGCAGGTCTTTGCAAACAGGTTGGCATTCCCCTTGCAGGCTTGGCGAAAGTACGACACCGACAGAAGTGGCTACATTGAAGCCAACGAGCTCAAGGTAGGATGGGCCTTGGGGACGGCACGGAAGGCACAGAGAATGGGACTGAGGCCCGGGGGCTGGTAGGTTTAAGGAACCCGGGGAGGGGGGAGGCGTTGGATGAGGAACCAGGGTTGGTAGGCTGCTTGGGAATACTTAAGCCTGGCTCGGAAACGGGGACGTGTTCAGGACGGCCGGGTGAATCGGTAACGTGGAACTGTAGGGCCACCATGGAGCTGGGCCAAACTATACTCGTTTGCAAATGAGTGTCCAGGACAGGCACCTTCGTGGCAGTTCCAGCAGGCTGGCCTCCCGGCTTGCCCCCCTACCCCTCCATTCCTCTGCAACTAGTGACCCCCAGGCCCTGTGTCCTGGGCTCTCTGAGGGGGTGAAGTTGCATCCAGGAGGTAGCTCCAGGCCTTCGTGGCCATTCTGCAAGCATTAGGGATTAGCACATTATGAGGGATGTCGACCATCCAGGTGGGAGACCTCAGAAAACAAGCTGACTAGTGACTGATGGAGAAGGAATGGGGGCGCCGGCTGAGTCAGGAGCTCTGAGGAGACCTTTTGTATTCTAGGGATTTCTGTCTGACCTGCTGAAGAAGGCAAACCGGCCATACGATGAACCCAAACTCCAGGAATACACCCAAACCATAGTGAGTGGGCTGACGCACAGGACAGGGGGCGCCAAGCCAGTGGGATTCTGGGTTTGCAGCGTCTTTTGTTGGCTGAGTCTTCAGACCCCGGTGAAGTGACTCCCAGTGGCAACTGGCAGCAGAGATGCCGGTCCCTGGCCCCACACACCCTGTCTGAGGTCCTCGCTGAGCTAGTGTGAGACTGGGAGCATCTGTTTCCATGACAACCTCCAGAGCTCTGGGAGAGGATGGGCTTGGAGAGGGTGGGCCTTGGGTGCTGGCCTGCTGTGCTTCTGGGGCCCCGAGAAGGGGAGAGAGGAGCGGGGACCAGTTTAGACCATGCTGGCCTCTGGCCCCCGGGTGACCTCGGAGGAGGCAGGAACACACCCACCATCTCCCCTTCTCTCCAACGAGGGGATGGCAGGTCAGGGCCACATGAGGGGTCAGAGCCAATCACCCAGCACCTCTGTCTGTCCCCAACAGCTGCGGATGTTCGACTTGAACGGGGATGGCAAACTGGGCCTCTCGGAGATGTCCCGGTAAGTGCCCGACCTCACCCCTGGGGTCACTCTTCCCGGGACCTCTGCAGACCACTCCGTGCCACCCTCCCTGGCTCTAAGACCAGTCAGTGGGGAAAGTGACAGGGTATCATGAAGCTCAAGACCAAGCTAGAGTGAAGGCACCTCAGTGTGTCCGTGTCCCTCCTTGTAGAACTTGCCACTAATTCCTAATGCCCAGAGACTGCTTCTAGAACTACGGGCGCCGCTTCCACCCCCAACCCCCCTCCCACCCCTGCGTACCGTTGTTCTTGCCTCTGCCCTGTCTCCTAAGCTCTGCTCTAACACTTTCTTTCCAGACTCTTGCCTGTACAGGAAAACTTCCTGCTTAAATTTCAGGTAAAAGAGCCACTCTGCTTTCCTTCCCTTCCCTCATCCCCATGCACAGCACCCTGCCACCCTCCTGTCCGCCCTCCAGCACACACATGCACATTCACATACATGCACACGTGCACACACCCAGACACACTCGCTCACACACATGCACACATGCAGACACATAATGCTGGCTCATTTTTATATACATACAGACGTGCAGACACATACGCTCGCTCACTTGTGCACACATGCACATGCAGACACGTGCTCGCTCACACATGCCACGTGTGCACACACATGCACAAACTCGTACTCATTCGTGTACACACTTGCACGTGCACGCACACACACACACACACTCTGCTGGGCTTCTGCTTCTCTCTTTAATACCTCGGGCCTTACAGGGCATGAAGCTGACCTCAGAGGAGTTCAACGCGATTTTCACATTTTACGACAAGGTAAGAGGGAGGACAGCATGGGATGGAAAAGCAGGGGTCACGTCAGCAGGGGAGCCCCCAGGCCCAGATGGCTCCACTTCGTTCAGAGTCAGGAGGTGCTCAGTACTGCGCCCTCCGAGCCAGGTCATAATGTTGCACTGGAGCCAAGTGCTTTGCTAGGACGTTGGGAGGGAGAGGCCCTCCTTACCGCCCATCACCCCTCCTTCGCTTGCCCCCAGCTGTGTGGCTCCAGTAGTCTTCCTCATAACTAAAGGGTGGGGGTAAACTATAAATAAGCCCCTGTGCCTGTCCTGACATCTTAGGGAGTTAGCTAAACGCTTCCTGAACCCCATTTATATTTTCAGTGCAAATGAAAAACCTCAGACGTAAATTTGCCCTCAAGTGTCCTGTTCCTGCCTTGGCTGGTAAAGTCAGCAGTTAGGTGTTATTTTGACACAGTGCGGTGTGAACGCCTTTGCGCAGCAGGAAGGGAGGTCAGGCTGCAAGCTCCCTGGGATGAGCTGGGGGAACTAGGAGGCAAGCTGGGGAGAGGGTGGGGGCCGTGAGTACTAGAGCTCTGCGCTGCCTCTGCTCCCCCACCAGGACGGGAGTGGCTATATTGATGAGAATGAGCTGGATGCCCTTCTGAAGGATCTGTATGAGAAAAACAAGAAGGTAAGCAGCTGAGAAGCCCGGGCAGGTGGTCCTTGGGCAGGAGACAGGCTCCTGAGGGGCGGGGGGGGGGGGGAATGTGGGCTGCATTTTACTCTCCTCTCATCACCCGTTACTAGGCAATGGCAGCTTGGGGGCTGTCACTTTTTGTTGCTGGTTGGATGCTTGGGTGATTGGTTTATGTTTCTTTTCACTGTAGTAAAATACACGTAACCCAAAGTTTACCATCTTAACCATTTTTAAGTGTATCCTTCAGCAGTATTAATACATCCACATTGTTGTGCAGCCATCACCAGCACCACGTCCAGAACTTTCTGCCCCGTGCAAAACTAGAACTCTGCACCCATTAAACAACCCCTCTCCATTTCCCCCCTTCCCCAGCCCCTTGCCCCCACCATTCGACTTTGTCTCTGATTTGACTGCTCCGGGTACCTCACAGAAATGGGATTATCCAAGACTTGTCCTTCTGTAACTGGCTTACCTCCCGGAGCATAATGTCCTCTGGGTTCATCCATGTTGTAGACGTGTCGGCATTTCCTTCCTTTTTAAGGCTAATATTCCAGTGTTTGCATTCACCACTTTTTTATCTGTTCATCCATCAACAGCTACTTGGGGTGTTTCCACCTGTTGGCTCTTTTGAGTGAATCTCTGATGAGGCACCGGCAGCCTGTCTGGCGAGGTTCAGGCAGGGTCGGCCACGCTGCCATCAAAGACGACTTTTTCCACCAGGAGAGATATGGGAAAGAGGGGGCCGGGTGGAGGTGAAGGGATTCCAGATTGATTAAATGCAGAGTCCAGAGGTGAGCAAGAGGCTGAGAGGAGCCACGGAAACATTTGTTCCCCTCAAAGCAAAGGCAGAGGGCTAAACTATTACTTTGCTTGGTGGCGTCGCTTCCAGGACAGACAGCAGGTGGCAGTGGGCTCATCCTGGGTCCCAGGGTCAGACGGTGGCAGGGGGGACCGCGAGCCGGCAGCTGTCTTTGCAGCCACCTTCCCTCACCTCCTGGAAAATGCCTTTTTCTGAGCAAACAGGTTTGCTGTTTTAATTAGATGATGAACACTCCATGAGTCCTTGTGTTGCCTAACCGCCTTGGCTGCCAGGCAAGAGCTAAATTTACTGCTCCGTTTCAGGGGGAAAAATTCACTGCAGCCTCTGAGTCTGTCTCCCCTTCTAGCTGCTTTCTGACTGTTTCTTCTTTGTCCTGAATATCATTCTTCATTTCTATAATCCTACATTAATTTTGTTACCTACCTACAAGTGGCTTTTGAAAGAGGCAGAGAATAAATTATAAGGGAGCACGTACTTCTTAGGAAGAAGGACATCTTCACAAGGAATTTGAACTCGGCAGATTCTTTCCTGGCCCCAAATTCTAGGAGAAAATTATTTATGCACCCTTATGAGTCCAAGAGATATTGGGCATCCTAATGGAAATTATCTTTAACTCTAATTATATTAATGAGGCATAATTATTCTCCATATGGCCCTGTTCTACACCTGAGGCTGATCAACTCTGAAGGCAAGCATTAAATCTAGAGTGACCTGAATTTTCTGCTCATTGCCTCGCTGGGCTTTTTTTTTTTTTTTTTTTTTTTTTAAGATTTTATTTCTTTGAGAGAGGGGATCCCTGGGTGGCTCAAAAGCTTAGTGCCTGCCTTCGGCCCGGGGCCTGATCCTGGAGTCCCGGGACTGAGTCCTGCATCAGACTCCCTGCATGGAGCCTGCTTCTCCCTCTGCCGGTGTCTCTGCCTCTCTCTCTGTCTCTCATGAATAAATAAAATATTTTAAAAGAAAAATTGAGAGATAGAGCACAAGCAGGACAGAGGGACAAGAAGAGGGACAAGCACACTCTCTGCTGAGCGAGGAGCCCAATGACATGGGACTGGGTCCCAGGACCCTGAGATCATGACCAGAGCAGAAGGCAGATGCTTAATGGACTGAGCCACCCAGGTGCCCCTGGGCTCTTTCTTAATTACCACAAAACACAAGTCCTGTGGCCAGTTTCACTCCAGATGTGAAAACAAAAACAGGTGTTGGGGTTACGAACTCCAACTCTGAAGGTTAGAGAAGGAACTACAGCTGTTTACCTGGGAGTCTTCCACCTGTACAAAGCTCAACATGTGGCACCTGGGGATGGAGAACATGATCAGGAGCCACAGGACCATAGCAGCAGCTCCTGTGCTGGGAAGAGAGAGGCCACTTTTTTGTGAATCCACACGGCAGATGCACATTCCATTTGAATGGTGCCAAGTCTGTGATCCAGATTCTGAGCAGATTCATGTTTGAGGCTTCTGAGGGACAGGCTGGTGAGATCCAACCTCAGTATTTCTCACCACTCCTGAGGCAACTGCAGCCCACCAACTCCTTCCCCAGCTTCGAGCAGAACTTCTAGACGTAGAAAGTGAGCTGCCCTCTCCCTGCTTGCTGCTAAGATTCTTGATGCCACATTGAATCACTGGCGAGGGGCAGTTTCAAGCTCCAGGTTAATATGTGGGGTCCCTCCCTTAGCTCCTAATTTGAATGGTAGGTAGTATTATGGACTAGGTGTTATGTCCAGGGACTTCACTTTAGGGAAGATGTTTCCCAAAGCTAGGGATGCTTGTAGAGTGCCTTTGAGGTGGGTGGTGGCACAAAACCAGCAGTCAGTCAAACAACACAATAAAAGGCTGACCCTTGAGCACCAAAAAGGAGGTGCCTGAGGACAGGTGAACCAGATAAATAGACTTCGGGACTCAGGAGACTAAGGATATTTGTGGCTGTAGACTTGGTCTAGTCCTTTAGCAAATACCATAGTCTTTTTACGTCACTTTTCTCATTAGCTGAATGGGGGAAAAGACCATCAGCCTGAAAGGGGAGGTACTAAAAAAAATTGCCAACATTTTTAAGACAGGTAGAGAGGAGGGAAGGGGTGGAAGAGGGAGAGTGTGTGAGCGAGGGAGAGAGGAAGAAAGGGAGAGAAAAAGTGTAAATGGTTGATACCTTTACTATATTTCACACCTGTTGCTTATTTTATCCAGATCAATTCTTGTAAAGCATGCATTCAACACAAGGCATATTAGGTATTGACACTGTTTAATGTTGGCCTCCGTTGTACATGAGACAGCGGCCACATATGTCTGTGGGTCACCTGTCTTCGTGGCCCCTGAAGTAGGCAGGTTGAGCTCTGCTGCTGGAGGAGGCAGGAGTTAGAATTCTTGCTGACATGGGTGGGGTTTAGGGAAGTATGGTCTGTGGGGCCTGCTGACACCACCAGGGAGCTCCCGGGCTGCAGGGATCTGCGCTGAGTACCAGAGGCCCAGGGAGGCGGGGACTCGTATCAAGTCCCCAGTCCCGCAGAGAGAGTGACCGCCGTCAGGAGAGCTGCCGATTTTGGAGGGCATGGTAGTTGTCCGGGGCCTCGCTAGGCGGGATTCCCCGTCATCCCTCACTAACCATCCTAACACCTCGGTGGCCCCGCTGTGCCTGTGCCCATCGCACAGATGAGGCAGCTGAGACTCAGAAACGTTGGATACTTGCCCCAAAGCAATGCAGCCAGGATGACAGAAAGGGAGGCTTAAGGCAGGGCTCTCGGACTCCAAAGCCCACGTTTGCAGGGATGGGATTGGAGGAAGGTCCTGGCGGGTGGGCTTGTGAATGAGTGGATGGGCCGCCCCGGGGGAGCCATCCCGAGAGGGGCTCTGACGCCCTCCCTGTGTCTCCTAGGAAATGAATATCCAGCAGCTCACCAGCTACAGAAAGAGCGTCATGTCCTTGGCTGAGGCCGGGAAGCTCTACCGCAAGGACCTGGAGATCGTCCTCTGCAGCGAGCCCCCCATGTAAAGGGGGCCGGGGGGCGGCTCCCGCACCAACCCCCCCCCCCCCGCCCCTGCTGCCCTGCCCCGGCCCCGGAGCCCCTGAGCGCCCCTCCCCGCCCCTGCAGCCTGCGCACCCCGCACCCCGGCCTGCCGAGCAGGAGAGGAGAGACGGAGGGCGGCGGCCCAGGCCTGCGGGCGCCCCCTGCGCGGAGGGACCCCCGCCGGGCCGGGCCGGGCCGGGCGGGGCGGGGCGGGCTTCCCCCTTGGCTGATGCATGAGCTCGTCCGCTGTAAGTTCGGCTTCTCCGCCCACGGGAGCGGACCCTTGCTCCCGCCCCCGCCAGCACCCGCCCGCGCCCCCAGGTCCCCACCACCTGGTGACGGCGCAGCTGTCGTCTGAGTCCCCGTTCCCGTCCTCGCTCCGCGTGCTCCCTTCCTCTGTGGGTTCCTCGTCTCCTTGTTTACCAAAGAGTTTACAGACAATAAAGTGGAAACGTCCCGCGTGGAAGCTCACCCAGTTCCGGTCGGGTGGGGTGCTTCCCTCTGCAGTCAGCAGCCCTTCTTGACAAGGAGAGGGCCTGTTCTACTGGGTGGGGGGAGGCACTGGGTCCACCCAGCTGGGGGGTAACCACAAAAAGCGGGGACTGGGGCTTCCGCTCGCCATCCACGCGTCTCTTCATCAACCTGTCCCTTTGCTCCATGTTCCTTTCTACATCTCTGAGGTTATGACAGCAGCCATCAGTTCACGGAAAGCTAAGCGCCAGGTATTGTGCTAAACGGTTGACCAGAGGTCTCGCTCACTCCCTGCGGGGAGGTGGTGTGACCACCTCCACTGTACAGACAAGGAAACTCCAGATTGAAGAGGTTAAGGAGCCCCACATCTCGTGGCCAGTGTGAGGCAGAACTAAGGTACGGATCCCACAGATGGGATCTACAGATTGGGTCCACACTCTCTCCAGTAGGGACACCACTGGGTGTGACAACAGCGGTACCAGGTGATGTCCTCCAAGAATAGGGCACCTCCACCAGTTCTGGACCACCACAAGTTTGACCTCTTCTCTTCAAAATGTAATTTACCTCACCACTCACCAGATGCCCCATGGCAGAGGGCCAGCCTGGCCCATGGGTCCATAGAGCTGAGATCCTAGAATAATTTTTTTTAAATCATTCACTGTCTACAGGATGCATTTTGACATCACATCATTTTAATGCCACAGCCATTCTATGTAATAGATTCCATTTTCAGATGAAGAACCTCCTCTAGGAGGTGCATCCTCACTATAGCCTGTAAACTAAACTGTAGCCCCCTGCACCCCATCACCCCATAGCTCCTCCCCAGCAGTAATTCCACCACCACCACCACGAGTGGCACCATGAGCATGTGACCCAGTATGTGTTCCAGCTGCTCCCCCAGCCAGAGTGGATGTCCCCAAGGGTGCCAAACTTGCCCTTTACAGGTCCTGCCCACACCTGCACAACCCACAAACCTGGGGGCACCGTTCCTTCCTGCTTCTCCACCCAGGGACCCAAAACTCCCCAGTATTATGAGCCCCCAAAGATGTCAGGACATAGCCAATATGTTATCTTAACTGGCAGAGGGGAATTAAGGTCACTAATCAGCTGACTTTAGGAAGATCACCCCGGTGCTGGAAATATTCACAAGGGTCCTTAGATGGAAAAGAGGGAGGCAGATGTCAAAGTGAGGCACTGTAAGAGGCACTGCTGGCTTTCAGGATGGAAGCAGGAGGCATCCAGAAACTAGGAAGAGAGTGAGAACAGATTCTCCCTTAGAGCCTGCAGAAGCCCACGAAGGCTTGACTTTAGCCCATTTTGGACTTCGGACCCCCAGCGCTGTAAGATAATACATCTGTGTTGCTCTAAGGAAACAAGTGTGTGATAACTGGTGACAGCAGCAATAAGAAACGATATCCAGGCAAAGACACAGGCCACCTACACATTAGTATCTGTGTTCCCATCCCATTATGAAATGTTGGTAAGATTGTATCTCCCTGTTTTCGTGTGGGTTAACCCTAGTTGCACACACACTCAGCATACTGCCTGCCACCAGAGTGTCACTAAATGACAGCTGTGGGATCTGATCTACTGTGGTTGCTAGGGTCAGAATGGCAAAGGCTTCCTCTACTTCTAGCTGGGAGTTCTGTGGCTGCCTCAGGACTCACAGGGACTCAGAGGGTTCCCAATCTGGGAAGTCCTACTCACCTTTCAGAGAAGGTGCCCACCTGGCACACTGCCTCCTCCTTCCAGGCTGTGAGTCCTCCGAACCTGGCAGATACCTCAAGGGGACAACTTTGTCTGCCCAGGCCCAGGGGATGACCTGCACACACTAACCCCCTGGCAGAGGCAGGGAAGACACTGAAAAGTGTATATGAATGGCTAACACACACATAAAAGACTGACATCATTGGGGCACCCAGGTGGCTCAGTCGGTTAAGAGTCCAACTCTTGATCCCAGCTCAGGTCTTGATCTCAGGGTCATGAGTTCAAGCTCCATGCTGGGTATGAAGCCCACTTAAAAACAAAAACACACAAAAGATTACATCATTAGCCATTAGGAAAGTGCAAATTAAAACCACAATGAGATACCATTATACACCAGTAGAAACTGAGCATCATTTTTAAATGCTTTATTCGTTTCCAAAAGCAGAGTCTACTAAATTGTGTGGATTACAGGGAGCCGAAGAAGAGAAAAAGGCTTCCCCATAAAACCAAAAATAGAGCCACAAAACACTACCAGTAGTTTAAGCAAATAAACTACCACAAATAAACTAATAAACTATTCACCACAATAAAATCCCCACATCATTTCATGCAGTCGTGTGTAACTGGTTCTTGTTCCACTGGATCTTGGATTAGCAGTCTGTTTTCATGAGGCTGTCTTACTTCTGGAATGAAGAGTCCTGGAAATCCTGACATGGCCCACAGGGACAGTCTGAGAGTTGCTCAAGTGATGTCTGCTCAGAAGCCTTGCACGCAAGAGTATATTCTTTAAAGACTGGATAGTTCAAAGTGCCTGGTACAGTCGTTTTTCATGAGGCTGTAAGACTGTCATTTGTCACTGAAACACAAACTGCAGCCTGCAACTTTAGAGCAGAGCCATGGGGAAGCATTAAACAAAAACATCTGTAAGATGACAAAACCTGCATAGTAGCTATGGTTCATCCAGGACTCTCACCAATATTGCCAGAATGGGGGAGAGGAAAGGTCTCCAACTGGGGACAGAACAGAACTATTTCCTAAGACTTTAGATGAGTGTTTCTCCTGAGGTTTGTAAAAACATAGGTGCAGTGAGGGCACTGACAAATCTCCAGGGACTTCCCAATCAACACACACACACTCTTTCTAAAATACTTACATTAACCTTTCAAGCATATAAGCTTAACTTCAGGAAGACAGAATGTGTCCTCTGATCTGACAACTCCTCTTGTGCACATCTTACAACAATAACACATCAAACCTAATTATTTCTAGCAGCTCTCTTGTAATAAGAAGCAAAAAACAAATCTTTGTGATGTTCCAGGGCTCCCCTGGGACATCTCAAAGATCACCGTAGGTATAAAAGACATCCTAAAAAGTTCCCTTTTGTTTTTTTTCCCCCTCTATCTATTAAATTATTTGGGAAGGCAGAAATCTCAAGGGTTGTCAGATGAGACATGGACACTTGTTTAACATTGATGTGCCTGAGAAACCACCCTTGGTGACTCAGGTAATGAAGTGCCAACGTTTAAAAGTAAACAGACCCGAGAATCTCAGGAGCCATCCATCCACATAAACACTTGCACGCAGTGTTCACAGCAGCATTATTCATAATAGCCGAAGAGTGGAAGCAATTCTAATGTCCATCAACGATGGGTAAGCAAAACACAGTATATCCACACAATGGGATTATTAGTCACCCATAAAATGCAATGAAGTACTGACACGTGCTACAAATGGGTGAACCTCAGAAACGTGATGCTAAGTAAAAGAGGCCAGACCAAAAAAGGCCACATTTTGTGTGACTCCATGTATTGAATGGCCATGAGAGGCAAATTCTTCGAGACTGAAGGTAATGGTTGCCAGGGGATGGGGGCAGGGGTTACATAAGGGGGAGTGACCACTCATGGGCACAGGGTGTCATTTTGAAATTAGGAACTGGGGATTAATTAGGGCCTCAACAATTAGGAATTCATAAATTAGGAATTAATTCTATCTGGAATTAGGCAGAATTGGATAGAGGTAGGGATGGTTGCACAACCTAGTAATATACTAAAAACCATTGACCCATAGGTGAATATCATCTTCATATTCTTTAAAAAAAAAAAAGCCTATGCAGGCATGGATTATAAAATAAGTAAAATAGGGACACCTGGGTGGCTCAGCGGTTGAGTGTCTGCCTTTAGCTCAGGGTGTGATCCCGGGATCTAGTCCCACATCAGGCTCCCTGCGTGGAGCCTGCTTCTCCCTCTGCCTGTGTCACTGCCTCTCTCTCTATGTCTCTCATGAATAAATAAAATCTTTTACAAAAATAAGTAAAGCAAACAGGAAATGCCCATTTATATACATATATACATGTGGCACATTCATAAGTGATGAGTTTTTACTAGGTTTTAAAATCACCTATTCTAGGACATGACAAATTCAACAAAAAACACCAGAAAGTCTTCTGGTAAGAAGACTTCTGCTATCTAGAAGAGCCTTCCACAAGGAGGCAAGCCCATTAAACCTGAGGAAACTCTGCTAAAATACAATATATATCATAGCTTCTCTTCAGATGCAGGTTTTATAAAGCAATATACATAAAATTCACTTTCCAAACTTTATACCGTTCCTACTGACCTTTTGCATTCTGGAACAAATGGACACTTTACTACAGGGCAAAGAGGGTCCGCAGGGTCAAAACTATTTTCATAATAATGCTAAAATATTATTCACCTTGACTTGCAATATGTTCACCACTGCTATTTGCAAATGAATCAATAAGTATTGGTAAATGTTTCGATTTGTAATGTGCCAAGTATCGATAGTTTTAACCCACATAAACAAAAGCTCTTTGGGTAATCTCAATAGGCCTTAGGAATGTAGAGGGGGAAACTGCATTTTAAAACACAGTGCTGAGAAAGAAAACAGAATTAAGAAATAGTATAATACCATGTAAGTGAATTAAAAGTGCCTATAACAAGAAAGCAATGATGTTTTGTTAGAGCATTAAAAAAAAAAAAAAAAGACACCCATCGAGCATTCCAGAATGATTGTGTCTGTGGGAGGAGGAGGAATGGCCATGGGAAATCTTATCGAAAGGGATTACACCACCAAGAGAGGGACCTCACATACACCGTTGATAATGATGCCAGGAACTGAAGAGTGAACTTAACACTCATCCTGTGCACGGGGGTCCCCACGCCCCCCACTCAAGAGAATAAAGTACCCAGGGGCTTCCCCACCCAGCTGCAGCTGCCTGGGACAGAGCGGACGCCACACACAGACCCTCTCATAGGCTCCCAGCACCATCTCCTTCCGGGAATGCCAGACCTGGAGGATTTTCTCCAGCAAAGCCAGGCACAGTAAGGAGCAGGGGAGCATCCATAGTGTGAGGAGCAGCAGCAACCAGGATAGGGAAGCTCAGAGGCAACGCAAGCATCTTTATTATGTTCAGACTGCCTACATTGGTGACCAAAGGGTTTTGTTCAGTTGCAGGGATGAGGGTGGGAGTGCTGACCGGGTGGGAAGCACATGCAGGAAGCATCTGTCATCCTGTTAAGTGGATATTTTTAAGATGCATGAGTTAGAGCACCATAGTGCCCATTTGGTGCGGGGGGAGGGGGTTAGGGTACATGCTCCATCGTGTTAAACCAACAAGAAAAACATCAATGATCAGTATCAGATGAGGGGCTGGTTTCTGCTTACCAGGACCCCGACTAGAAGAGAACTTGCCACTTGCCAAAGCAGCACATTCCACTGTCACTCAGCTATGAAGTCTGTCATTGTTTGACCACTACCTGCCCCCTCTGGGACCTGGAGAGACAAATGAGCTGCTAAACCACCAGCCCAGGGCAGAACGGGACAGGCCGGCCTGCAACACCCAGGCCCGGCCAGCTTGTCTTTCCACAAGCAGGGGATGGGTTCTCACTACTAACAGCTCCAAACAGGACCCAGTCTCACCAACTCCCCCTTCAAAGGGATGGCTAAAATCTTCGAGAGCAGAAATTGCTAACAGAACTTAGAGGCTTAAAGCAAAAGCTAGTGTCCTGAATGGTCATTTTAAAAACCGCAGTAAAGTCTTAAAAAGAGTTCTTCTTCCCCACGACAAAACCATGCTCTAAATCACAAAAGCCAAAGCAGCACACCCCGGCTATGGGGCGGTGTGGGGACAGGGCGTCGCATCCCCAGGGGGTGACTGTCGGCACACAGGAAGGAGAGGCTGAAGGGGTGCCAGCTGTCCCTAGAGTCCCAGCTTAGAGCAGAGCCTCTGTCCCCCTCCACAGGCGGCCTCTGTAGGTCCTGCGGAGAGGGCTGCTGCTCACGACTCACTTTCCAGGGTCACTGTTCTCAGCGCCCCCCCCTCCCCCGTGTCATGAGAACCACTGAAGTCAGGAGACACTCCTCAGAAGACAGGGTATTTCATCAAAGAGTAAGCGGCTGAAGCCACAGCTGGATTAAACGGTAAGGAGCTGAAGAGCCAGAGGCAGAAGAAAATCGAACCCCAAAAGGGTTCAAAAGTTCTGGAGAGTTAACAGGGGCACAGGAGCCCTCCACGAGGAGGCGGCGGCGGGCCGGGGCCCACAGCTCACACCCCAACCCCCAGCACCGATGCACCGCGAGTCAGAAAGCAGTTCAATCCCAGCACAAGAAAACGTGAAGCGCGATGATCCACGATCGTGTGATCGAGTTCGATCACAGTGATCCCAGGACAAAATACTGTCGCCACGACGGCTTCAAAGTGTCGGCCTCTGTCTCCTCCACGAGGAGAGGGGGAGCTATCGCTGCACCGTAGCAGGAAGGACAAGGAAGGTGTCGGCCACCCGCTACCCAAAACTCGAGAAGAACATCACACAAGGCTTTGGAAGGCCACTGGCAGCGGGCCATGGCTCGGCAATAGAGCCGGGAAGAAAGAGTGGTTTGAAAAAAGATGTGGCCTTCCGAGGCCCACTGTGCGATGAGGTGTCCAGCATGGGGGGGAACTGGAAGAGGACGCCAAGCAATGGAGGCGGCAGGTGCCCCCTGGGCGCTGGGTCAGCGCTCCCCTGGAACACGAAGGCAACGCCACACAGGACTGGATGAGGACCACAGGCAACAAGTCACGTCCATGCACAGACAGCCGATCAGGAAGGAAAAAGAGCAGAAGCTGCCTGAGGACGTGAAAATGAATTAGCAGAAAATCCAAGCCCTGGAGAAAAAGTTAAAAAAAAAAAAAAACCCACAAAATACAAGAAAGATACTATAAAATTTACAGTTGTACTTTAAATAGGAAAGCCATGAACTCTCACTCATGTACAGGATGTTAGAAGAGCTCTTGCCCCCTCCCCCGGGGGTACGTGCCAATTTGAGATTGGTTTTAGGACAAGCACACATAGAAAGAGAGAGAGCTTCAATAGCGTGTCCTTTCAAAACAGCTCCAAGAAGCAAGCAGCCACCAGAAACTTCCAGGAGAGCGCCCTTGGCGATCAGAGGGCTCCTCTGGCTCGGCCACCAACACAGGTGGGATCCGGCTCCCGGCACCAATAATAAGCCCACCCACGGGGCCTTTCTCTTCTTGCCAAAGGAGCACGTCCAGTCTGGCCTGCAAGTCCCAACACCAATTCCTAGCGGTCCTCTGAGGCCTCAAGTGCCTGGCATGCCTCCCAGTGGGTCCAGCTAGGGTCCCAGATGCAAGAACTCCTTCTCTCCTGAAAAGTTAGATGTCCTTTCCAGAATTTTCCTGATTTCTAAGAGGAAGGTGCCCAGCCCCCTGGGGAGATCACCGCCTCACCCAGGACTTCCTGTCCTTCCACCCATGGTTGGTTCTCCTTAGACCTACCGAGAAAACACAATCTCTACCTTCCCCAAATAAGAACTTCCCTTTGCCCAAGACGGTACATGCAGACAACAATCTGAGGTTTGGGGGATTTAAAAGAAACTGTCTAACCACTATTATAAAGTGGTCAAACTGTTTGTTTTGCTCAAACTGTTTCTTCTCAGCATCAACAAGCCCAACTACAAGATCCTCATCATTCACTGGAGGAGCTTAGCCTCCACTAGGGTCCATGTCTGCTGAAGAAGCCGCCACACCTTGTCCCAGGCTTGTCTGAGGTCTCAGCTCCTGATCTCGTTCGTATCTATGCTCTGCTGAAACCCCTCACTTCTGCAGGTTAAGGGCAGGAGAACCACTGTGTCACAGTATCAAAGGGGACCTCACGCGGTGCCCACAAAGATGGCCAATCCAGGGCCAACCCAGTCACCACCACCACCACAATCCTCCCTGGCTCTTCTAAATGAGACTGATGAGATTGCAGGGCCCACCAGTGGAGCCTGGACACACTCTAGCATCAGCTCACCGTCTACATAGCAAATGAGAGGATTCCGTGCTGTTAGGGCAATTTGTACCACTACCCCTGATGCAGTCTGCCTCACTTGAAGAGACTTGCCCATTTCCAAGGAACTGCAAACCTGATACCCCGCCCCATGGCTGCCATGCCCATCTGGGAAACAGAACCTCCAATGGCACAAGTCTATGATAACTTGCAACATCAACTTGGTCCATACGGTACAGCATCTGAGAGTGTTCTTGAAAAACCCAGGGATAATAACCACACTCCCCCTGCAGAGAGCTGGCTCAGTGCCTTTAAAGCAGCCAGCATCATTGCTGGGGTGCACACACCTTACTCAACCCTAGATGTCTTGGTGTGGGTCACATCTGTCATAGCACAGCCGTCGTGTCACAAGAAGCTCGTTGGAATCCTTATCATCGTGTCCACAGGACAAGCTGTGCAGACGACAGTCCAGGTCAACGAATACAAAGGGACTCAAAAGATCACACTAAATGCTTCCGACACACACCTCCAAGCACTGGACACCACATTGATTCTTATACCTGGAGCTACTGACAAGACCCCCAGATCCCACCAGGCGGAGGTGAAGCTCCAGGCAAACCCCAGCCCCCTGGTTTAAAGGCAATCCATCACCCAGGGGTGCTTGTTGCTGCACCCACAGCATTTCCAAAGCTTGCTTCTGCTGCCTGCCATTAGACATCACAGTCCCAAAGATGGGGGAGCCAAAATGTTGGCAAACCCACAACGGAAGGACTGCCCAAAAGCAAGCTCCATGAGCATGCAGAGAAAAATCTTCCAAAGTCTGGAGGAACATTCTTCACTCCTGGGCAGTGACACAGGAATTCCTGGGGACATGTTTGAGCAGATATACAAGGAGTCAAGCCAGAGGAGAGCAGAATGTTATACATCTATGGAGGAGGATTAATCATTTAAAAGGCAGGAGTCAAAGACCCTCATCATATCCAGGACGCCCCAGCACAAGGGCACCCAGTGTCGGGTCCTCTTAGACCACTTCCTAAATAGTGGGGACTTCAAATGCTTCAGATTCTTCTTCCACACTGGGTCCTTCTCCTTAAAACCCTTCTCTGGCTTTTCCCCTGAATGAGGAACTACCAACTTGCGGTCTGTGGTTTAAAAACAAACGAACAAACAAACAAACAAAATGTATTTACCACAAAAGATTACTTCAAGATCTTGTTCTCCACAGAATTAACTATTTAATTTTAATTGTAGCTCAGGTCTTACTAGTAAAGGACTGAGTGATTAAGTTGCATTTACTGCTCTAAAATCCCTGTAGGTCTGAGTGAAAAAAAGAAATACAATAAAAACCAAGTTTCAATTGATCCAGCTGCCCAGCCAGGTTAAGGAACCAGTCGTTTATATCAAACGGGGCTGGGGTTCGGAAAGACTGTGGCCCGTCAACTTTGAAAAATCCTTTGCCAGGATTTCACTGGACCCTCCGACTGTGCACAGAAGTTGGCAGACACGCCGAGGCTCAGAAAATTAACTTTTGCTATAAATTTCAGTACAGCGCATAATGGCCACTCGCGGAGGGCTCGCTGCATAGAGAACTGTACAAAGCAGGAGCTCTCTGCCAGAGGCAATCTGTCCCCCCTCCCTGAGGACATTTAGCAACACTTGGAGACATTTTTGATTATCATAACTAGCATCTCATGGGCAAGAGCTACAGATGCTAATCATCCTACAATGCACAGGACAACCCCAAGACAAAGAGTTATCCGGCCCCAAATGTCAATAGTGCCGAAGCTGGGAAATGGTAGTCTGGAATAAAGACACTTGAATCCCCCAAGATATCCAATCTGGAGTCCGGACCCCCACCACCACCCTGCAACCCCCCCCCCCCCATCTTAGACGTAAACTCTGTGCTTGGGGAGAAAAGTGACTTATGCACAAAGACACAGACACAAGGCTCTGCGGTCTTGGAGGGGGTAGTTCACCAGTCCCTGATGCCAGTCAAGCCCTGACACCCTCCCCTGCAATATCAAGCACCCAAAGATACTGAGGTCAAGAACTCTTCCATTTTTTTTCCATCCTTCTAAGTAAAAGAGAGAAAGCCTGATCAAAAGAACCTGTGGCCCATATTACCCCATTGAGACCTCATAGGCCTGTAATCAGGTCAGGACTGTTGCAATCACCAGGTGACAGAGAAAGATACTGGGGGACAGAGAAGGTTAGATAACTTTTCCAAGGTGACACAGCCAGCAAGTGACAGAGCCGCAGGCATGGCCAGAGCGCTCCACGTTCAGGATCCTGGCAAGGCAGGGCACTCCGACTCCAGTCTGGCTTCCCCTGGGGTTTGCGCTCCTGGGCCGCTTTCAGCTCGCCTGGAGACAAGTCATCAAAGACACCTGGCCAACCCTGCCACACCACCCTCGGCAGGGCCAGCGGCGCCCGAGGCTCTGGCGTAGACGCGGACCACTGGAGTAGAGCGGAGGCCGCGCCCTCCTGGGGCCACCACGCTTGCAGGGAGAGGGACCCTGCAACGCCTCTCCCGCCTCTCCTGAGCTGCGGGACCGGGCAGGTGGCGCGCTGGCACCGGGCAGGCCAGGAGGCCGCGGTCTGGGTCAGCTCCTTCCCATCTCCCACCGCGCTCACCTGTGAACGCGACCCACTGCCCAGGGCAGCCGATTCACGAAGCTGGCAAGTCAGCTCCAAGGCACATCCCCCCTGCATCTGCGGTCACCCAAGCTGCCCGCCCAGATCCTGCCAGGCCCCTCTCTGTGCTCCCCAGAGGCCTGCAGCCAGCATCTGGAAAATAATCAGTACTGGCGAATCCCTGAGGAGTCCTCAGTCTTCCTCCAGGAAACCTCTCCTTGGTTCCCCAAGTCTCTTTGCTTTTGTTCCATAGCAAGAGGTGGCTCTGGGCGCTGGCGGGCTGCGGTGCAGGGACCGGGCTGACTCCTCCTCCAGCTCAGACCGATGCCCAGGTCAGACATCTGTGCCCCAGGGCTCATCCTCTGTCCTCTTTTCCTGCCATTGACTCTTCAGTCTCACCACCGGCTTCCTGTTGAAAGCCACCCAGCATGGCCCCTGTGACAAGCAGGAGATTGCATTGGAGCAAACGGTCTTCACAGGCACATTTTTCTTACAGTTTGCAAATATGTGTATTCAAATAGAAAATGTTTTGTTTCAGAAAACAATAGCCAACCCAGTTTGGCAGGCGTTACCCATTTGCCATATGTGCAGTACTGCCCCATCTGGACCCGACTGGAGCTCCTTTTTTTTTCTTTTTTAAAGATTTTAAATATTTATTCATGAGAGACAAAGAGAGAAGCAGAGACAGGCAGAGGGAGAAGCAGGCTCCCTGTGGGAAGCCCAATGTGGGACTCAATCCTAGGACCTCGGGATCATGACCTGAGCCAAAGGCAGGCGCTAAACCGTTTAGCCACCCAGGTGCCCTTGGAGCTCCTCTTTTAAGGGGCCTCTACTCTATTCCTTAACTGGCCTCTCTCTTCCTCCTAATTGTGCCTGGGTGCCTTTGGGGAGGATTGGGGGTGGGGGAGTGTGGAATGCCAAGTGTAGGCCCAGTCCCCACAGCAGGAGGAGGTGAAATGTTCTGGACTCTGATTCCCTCAGGGCAATGTTTGAGGCCACAAAGCATGATGGTCCACACAGCAGCACCACAGCTCAGGATGATTTGGGGGGGTGCTCTGCATTCTAGAACAGGCTGGAGAGTATGAACTCTGCCATTTGATGGAGAACAAAGAAGCCCATAAGGGAAGTGAATGTGTCAAGATCACGGTGTCAGGGTAGGGACTAGAGCTGCAAGGGCTCCAGGCTTTAGAGTATTTGTGAGCTGGTGGCATCATCAGAACCCTCTTTTCATCCCAGAGAATAGGCTGTGAAGACCAGGGTCTCCTCTCCCTGACTCGGCCCTGAGAAGAGGAGCCAGCCAACTGCCCTAGGTTCAGAGCTGCTGCAATTTCACTTGTGGGCATCCTGCCCCTGAGGTCAGCATTTCTGGTCAAGAGGGAGAGGACCACGGCACCAGAGGTAGGGATCCAGGTGGGGCCAGAGCACCTCTTGCTGTCTAACTGCTAAGCAACCCAAACTTCAGGTCTGCCTCTCAGATTTCTTGGAGTCCCTGCCTGAGAAAGCTGAAGGTAGGGTTCAGGGCATACCCCTCCTGGAGAGTTCCTCCTTTCGCTCTAGACAATCCTACGGGAATACTGCTGGGATCCCTGTTAATGGGAAACTCATGCCACCATCATTTCCTTTCTCTCCCTTGCTGCACCACATAGTGTGGTGTTTTTTCTACAGCCCAGCCAATCAGGTCTGGTACTTTAAGGATCAGACATGATGAGCCCCGGTTCCAGTCCTTGTGGAGTTTCTTAAGTGAGGCAGATAACCAAAGAAACAGTGAAGCAAAGATTTGATGGGTTGAGTGCAGTGGAATAGGGGACCAAGTACCCAGAGGGACTCTAGTGGCAAGACATCTAGAGCTCTGAAGAGGAAAGAAAGGTAGACAGAACATGGAAAGGCCATTTCTGGAGGCAGGAACAGACACAGCCAATGCCCCTTCTCACTTGTCCCTTGTCCCAACTGCTTCCTCTTCCTCCTTCCTGCCCTCCCTCCTAATTCACCATGGATCACAGTGGTTGTCACCTCAAGAATCTACCCACCTCTCCTGACTGGCCTGTCTAGATAGGTCCATGTCTCGGGGGATCCCTGTGACTCTCCCAGCCCTCTTACCTCAGCCCTGCAGATGAACACTTGGTTTCCTGAATCCTGTACAAGCCTGTCCACAATCTGGACACTTGAGAATTCATTACGTGAGAGATATTTCTTACACAGGGGATTCAGCAAAGTCTAAACCATCCTTTGCCTTTAAGAAAGAGAAATCATCCCAGGGAAGCAAGAAACGTATAAAAGAGTCATGCTGAGGGAAGAAGTTTCTCTGCAAGTTCAGAGGAAGGATCAAGCTCACTCTGGGCCATTTTAAGGCAAGAGGAAGTGGGGAGGAAGAGATATGATCCCTATGGGTAATGGTGGTGGTAGTGGTGGGATTTGCATGTGGAGAGGCAATGGAGTTAGGAGCAATGACTTGGAGCAGGAAGCCTCAGGATGAATCGCCTGGACGACCACAGGGAATATTTCCCAGGAGGCAACTGGAAGCAAGAAAGAAACATAATAAAAAGTGTGCTTATAGAGATTCCCAAGACAAAGGGTGGCCAGTCTCTCTGCAGAGGCTACGATCAACCTGCACTGCAGCCCAGGAGGGTGGGAACAGCTTAAGGTCACCTGCATTTAGCAGAGCCTTGGCCCTTGAAGGCATCCTGCAAATGACCATCTCCATGGGAGGCCTGCCTTTAACCCAAGGGCCATTTAATACTCAAGGTCCAGATCAGAAGAAGTTATACTCTTGTACCTTAAGCTTGTTTCAGCATAAAGTGGGGATGATAATAAAAAAAATAAATAAAAACCGGGATCCCTGGGTGGCGCAGCGGTTTGGCGCCTGCCTTTGGCCCAGGGCGCGGTCCTGGAGACCTGGGATCGAGTCCCACGTCGGGCTCCTGGTGCATGGAGCCTGCTTCTCCCTCTGCCTGTGTCTCTGCCTCTCTCTCTCTGTGCAACTATCATTAAAATAAATAAATAAATAAATAAATAAATAAATAAATAAATAAATACCTCCAAAGGCGACATTAAGGACACTTCCATATTCCATACCTGGCGTCCAGTGACCACTTGCTATCATGAGACTGTTCTATTTCTTAAAAGCCGCTCTCCCCCGGGCTTCATGGCTTTGCACCAGCCCCTGGTCTTGCTCCCTCAATCTCTTCTTGCCCTCTAATAGTGGCATTCCTGAGTACTGCACATATCTGAAAGCTCTTTACATACGCGGGTCATTTAATCCCACCACGGTGCTTTGAAGATACTGTTCCTTCCCAATTTAAAGGCAAGAAAACTTAAGGACAGAGCTCCCACGTGCACAGTAGGGGACTGAACGGGATTACTGGATCAGACACCCCGCTCCTAATCACGCGTGCCCACGGCCCCATCCAGGACCCTCGAGCCACACCTTCTCCCTCCATAACCTCTCCCTGGCAGCTGTGGGGGCCAATCTCACTTCGTTTTGAGCCTCCCATCTTTTCCTTTGATCAACGGACCCACATTTCCAAAGGCCAGTGGAATATACGCACATGGAGGTCTGTCTTCCCCTGAAACCTGACCAGCTCCAGCACCCCGACCCTTTCGTCCAGCCTCAGCCTCAGGGCTCCTCCACCAGGGCACAGGGTCCATTCTACCCCGAAGTCTCGTTCAGCGTGACCAGGCTCATCTTCCTGCCTCTGAAGTGGGGGCCTGGAGGGCAGCAACCTGTCCTCAAGGGGCAGGCCGGCTCACAGACCCACGCACAGTAAATGCAGGACCTACATCAAACCGGTGACCCTCCCGGCTCCCCTACTCTGGTTCACAGCAACCACCTTTCATCTGTCCTCCGAGACTGGAAGCTGTCCCCTCGACCCATCCCTCTCTAGCAGCCTTCCCGTTCCTCCAACTGTCCTCTCTGCTTGGAACCACCTGCCCCTCAACTGCTTCTCGGATTGTTCCCTTTCCCCACATTCTAACTGACCAACGGTACACCACAGGCCCCAGAAGGTTCACTCAGGTCAAATCCAAGCCCCCTTGAGTCTTGACCACACCCTGGCCCCTGTTAGCATGAACTTCCAGCGTCCATCTCACCCAGTGAACCAGAAACTCCTTGGGGACAAGGAACTGGCTTTTCTTCCATTTTTCATCCCTATAAGACTGATCAGCCTGGCACACAAAACCTTTAATGTATTTTTGAGTAAGTGAATTTGGGTATTTAGTTAAAGCAGAAAGTGTCTCATTCATAAGGGAGCATTTTATTTAATTAACATTTAAAAAATATCATATGTATTTCCTGACAGAGAAATTGCCCACACCCACAGCCCAGGTCTACGCTCCTCATCACGCAGCCATCACACCTGCCACGTTTTATTGATCCATTTGTTTATTCTGTTTGAGTGTTGATGAGTCCTTCAACATTTCAAGGACAAAGTTCACCTGATCCAGGGGAATTTGCACCTCAATACCAGAAACACCCAGGGAGTGTGTTAATACAATCTGAGCCCCATTTCTAAGATTCGCTGAAGCAGAACCTCGTTTTTAATGTTCAAAACTTTCCAAGTAATCATTAAAGCTCCCACAGACCCTCCACCCAGCTTCTCCAGATGTTAACACTTACGTAACAGTTAACACAAGGATCAAAACCAGGAAATGAACATGGAGATGTTAACTCAGCCACAGACTGCACCCAGGTTTTACCAGTTGCTCATTAATGTCCCTTACATGTTGTAGGAGCCAATCCAGGGTACCATCCGGCACTCAGCTGTTTGAGTTTCCATATCCCCATGTGATGAGTGTGCCTGAACACATTTCCATGTTTGAGGACCATCGTCATTGGGTCACTGGGTGTGTGTGCAAATTGTCTGCTTACATCTTTTCTCATTTTTCTTTTGGAGATTTTATCCTCTGTCCCTCAATTCTCAAGAGTGCTCTATGTGTCAGGATTTTAAGCATTCCATCTTTGTAGCAAAGCCCAAGTACTGGGGGCTGCGAATATTTTCTCTCAATTTTTTAGTTATTTTGACTTTATGGTGTTTTTTGCCATGTCCAGCTTACCAATGATTCCTTCACTCGCCTCTGGATTCAGAGTCAGTTTGAAATCCGTTCCTTACACTGAGCTCAAGGGGAACTTACCCATGCTTCTTTTCCCCCCACTAGTACTTACAGGGTTTCATTTTTTACATGTAAATTCATGATCTGTTTGAGTATATTCTTCTATATGTGAGCTACGAATTTAAGTTTATCTTTTGAAATGACTGCCCAGCTTCCCAGCATCATTTATTAAGAAGTCTATCACTGCTCTGAGATTCAAGATGCCATCTTTATCATACACTAACTTTCCATCTGTATTTAGGTTCATTTCTGCACTTTCTATCCCACTGGTCTGTCTATTCATGTGCCACGGCCACACTGTTGTAATTACAGAGACTTTATGGTTTGTTTTAATGTCTGGTGAACAAACACTAAAAGACCTTCCCCCCTTTTCAATGTTTCCCTAGATACACTGCCAGGCTTACTTTTCATATGAACCTTTCTATCAATAAACCACGTCCCTCTCTCTAAACAACTCCAAGAAGTAAGAAGTCACCAGAAACTTCCTAAAAGACACCTTCAATGCCCAGAGAGTTCCTCTGGCCCAACTATCAACACAGGCAAAATCTGGCTCCCAGCACCAATAATAAGCTAATAATAATAAGACCCTGTGGGGTCTTACTCTTCCTGCTGAAGATGTTTCATTTGGACTGGAAGCCCAAAAACCAGTTCCTAGGAGTCATCTGGGGTCTCAAGTGCATGGTATGCCTCCTAGCGGGCCCAGCTGGGGGTCCCATCCACAGATAAAGAAATCCTTTTCCTCTAAAGAACTGGATGTCACAGACCACCTGTCATCTCTCTGATGTCCATGGTCACACCAAAACAAAGATGCCGGCTCCATCAGGACGCTCCACCACAGCCTCACCCAGGAGCACCTCCCGTGCTACCCCACACCCCAGCCCATGATTCCACATCCAGTTCCCTGAGACCTACTGTGAAGACACCATCTGTGCTTTCCCCAACTTCCTTTTGCCCAAGAGGGTGCATGCAGACAACAATCTGAGGTTTGGGGTTTTCTTTTCTTTTTTTTTTTTTTTTAAGATTTATTTCTTCATGAGAGACGGGGGGGGGGGGGGGGGCACAGAGACACAGGCAGAGGGAGAAGCAGGCTCCACACAGGGAGCCTGATGTGGGACTTGATCCCGGGTCTCCAGGATCACGCCCTGGGCTGAAAGCAGGCGCCAAACCGCTAAGCCACCCAGGCTGCCCAGGTTTGGGGTTTTCAAACACTGTCTGACTGCTACAAAGACCACTGCCTTCTATAGAATGATCTTAGTTCAGCTCCTACCAGCTCTATAAGTAACTCAGAAATATATGATGAATTTAACGCTGTAAATCAGTACTTTTTTTGTGGGTGAAGAGCAACCATTCCCCAGTTACTTTGATGTGTAGTCGGTTTGGAAGCCAAGGAAATGTAACTGACCGGGCTGGGCTGCGGCAGCTCTGGGGGCTGCTCCTACTCCCTACGGGGTGCCCTTGAGAACAGCTGGACTCTCCATACCAGGTAGTGAGTAGGGGAGCTCAGCAAAGCCAGAGAAGGCTCTCCAGCTCACACGGCTTCAAAGGATCAGTGACAAGCAACAGTCACCGCAGCTGCCTCTCCATGCTAGGCGAATGCTGCACACTCTAGAATAGTATCTCCCTTCAATCTTCAGCAGCCCAGGGAGGCAGATTCAGGTATGATCGCCATTTTATGAGAATAGAGGGGTTAAAACAACCAACCACGGCAGACCCGGAGATGAAGAGGCACCTCACTCCAGCAGCCGCACACAGTTGTCTCCAAAACCTGGTCTTCTAAGGGCATTATGAGAAGTGCAAGGCAGAGGACTCGTCCCCAGGCCCCTAGGTTGCATGGCCACAGCCCAGGGAACTTATGGGACGCTGGTATCCTAAAATAAGCTGCAAGGGATTCACCTAGTTGCTTCACAGAGGAGAAACAAACCCAGAAAGTGAAGAGACTTTCTTCAGATCACAAAGCCAGTCAAAGTCCAAGCAAAGACCAGAGTCCAGGTCTCAAAGGCAAGGCTCCTGACATCCCCGCAAAGCATGTAGGTGTTAGAGGTGATGCAAGGCTGCCCCCTGAAGGAAGGGTAGCAAAACTGCAGGCATTCCTTCTGAGACCCTGGGCAGCTTCACTTTGCTTGCTGGTGGACTTCATGACCTTGGCCCTCCCTGGGGGCCAGGCGGGGGTAGTTCTCCTTTCTCTACTGGTGCCCCCCTGTGGAATCCTCAGGACCCCCTATCTGGGGCCCAATACACACAAAGCAGTTTTCCCACTCACTGCGTCCCTGAAATCAGGGCCCCAAGGAACACCTAGAGAGAATGGCTCTTCATTTCTCTAAGAGGCACTGGGATGGGTGCAGAATCTGAGACAGTAAACCTGTCCGTCTCCCCAAAGGTGATAACTTGCTGGGTGTCTCAAATACAATCTCCGGTGACCCGAGGGCTGGAATGGAAACAGAGGGGAGGACTAAAGAATCAAGGGAGGGGCTCGTGGCAGGCATTGTAGCTGAGCTAAGTGTGAGGAGGAGCTGATTTCAGAAATGAAGAAGCCGGTAAGAAAGTCCCAGGGAAACAGAGAAGACAGGGCCACCCCCCCACCCCCACCCCCCGGCTCACATCCCCTGGTGCCTGCATTTCCCCTCAGTTCCCTGCCCACCCAAGTTTTGGGGCGGGAGGGATCTCCAACATTGACTCCTTACAATAAGCCCGTACCCTCTGCTGCACCTGCCTCTCCTCTCAGACCCTCCACTCTCAGTAAGCTAAAACTAGTTCTTCTGTGCCTGTGGCAGAGGGCCCAGAAAAATCCAAAGGGCCCAGAAAAATCCAAACCAACCTCTGCCCCAGAGAAAGAGAAGTCATCTCAGGGGAAGAGCAAAGCTTTCGAAGAAGTGACCAAGAGCAAGAAATATCTCTGCTTGGGAAGCTTGGCTGGCTCAGCGAGTGAGCATCTGCCTTCGGCTCCGGGCGTGATCCCATGGTCCCGGGATCGAGTCCCACATCAGGCTCCCTGCATGGGGCCTGCTTCTTCCTCTGCCTGTGTCTCTGCCTCTGTCTCTCTCTCTCTGTCTCTCATGAATACATAAATAAAATCTTTTAAAAAAGAAAGAAAGAAAGAAATATCTCTGCTAGCTCCAGGCTGCTGTGCAAGAGGAGCCCAGGAAACAGATTAGGATGAGTGGGCAGCGGGCGGGGAGAAAGGCAGGAAGGCCCTGCAGACTCACGGTGGGAGAGGTGGAGGGAGCTCTGGCTTCACAGCTCTAGGGGTGCCTGGGAACCCCTCCTGCTGTTGGTTTCCACCTCCTATTCTGGGAGCAGAACTTGTGCCACCCCTGGATGAAAGGGAGAAGCCACAAAGGCAAGGTCGGGTAGCAGCTGAGAGAAAAACAAACCCAAGCCCCTGACTCCCGTGCAGGGCTGTTGGCTCAGTGCAGCCTCTCCCACCAGCTGCCAGCTGCGGGTCTGGGCAGGAGGTGGTAGCCGAGGGTGGCTTGGGGTGGAGCCCAGAGCCCCCGCCACCCACCACTGAATGTGGTGTTCTTAGGGGTGCCTCAGATCCCGTCCGTGGATCACAGATCATCCAGTCAATAGAAGAGGCAACTGAGAGCAATCTGGAAGCACAGGATACCCTACCGGCACTTACTGCTCTGAGAAATCAGGAAAGGAAGAGGGAATCCGTGTGAACTGTGGTACAAGAGATCGCCTGAAACCTGTTTCCAACGGAGCACCAAACCCCTTGAAGGCGCAAGCACCCGGGAGCCGCGAGTCCTACCAGATACAAAAACATATGGTTACTCTGCCCAAAGCAAGAATTCCCCGAGGGCTGGGGCGCGAACACGCTGACAAGGCCGCACAGTCCTCTTACCCCATAACAATGGGGCAGGAGGGGGACAGGCGGCGATTCCCTGGGAGCCGCCCCGCTGGGCATCCGCAGCAGAAGCTTCCCCGCAGGACTGGGGGGAGGGGGGGGGAGGCGTCCTGGGGACGGTTGTGCTCGGGCCCACCCAGCCCTCTGCCCGCCCGCTCGGGAATGGCGTCGCTCGTCTGCCCTTCAAGACGAGATGCCCCCGCATGTAATAAGGGAGCAGACCTCGGAGAAGAGAATCCAAAACTACAGAGTCTAGTAAACTGGCAAGACCGAGGTAACCAGACTCTTCCGTTTTCCTACTGAACCCACACCCCAAGAGCCTTCTGGAGTCCTCTCTCCCGCTCCCCGTCCAGCACCAGGGCTTGGAGGCCCCCGCCCCGCCCCCGCCCCCGCCCCGCGGGTGAGCTCCGCCAGCCTGAGGTGCCCCCGCGGCCAGCAGCCGCCCTCAGGCCCACACCCCCGCCCCCTCGGAGCCGCCCCCCGCCCCCCGCCCCCGGGGTTGCCGCGAGAAGCCGACGCGCGGGGGCGGCTCGGGCGGCGGACGGGGCCGCCGGCGCTTCCCTTCGCCGGGAAAGGGGCCCTCCGGCGCAGCGGCCCTCTTGGCGCAGTGGGCAGCGCGTCAGTCTCATAATCTGAAGGTCCTGAGTTCGAGCCTCAGAGAGGGCACGGCGTTTTGCTGTGCCGCGGCGCGAGGCTGCTGGAAGCCCCGGGGAGCAGGACGCCGCCCGGCCGAGGAGCGGGGACGCAGCGCAGGCGGGAGGAAGGAAGGACGGGCCGCCCGCGCCCGCAGGCCAGAGCCGTAAGTGAGGCGGCGCGGGGAGGCGGACGGAGCGTGGCCGCGGCGCGGCTGCTTTTGCGGCATCCGAGGAAGTGCCCTGCGGACCGCGTCCCGTCGCCCCGCGTCCCGTCGCCCCGCCTTGTCTGCTGCCCGGAGTCCGCGTCCCCCGCGCCGTCCCGGCTTCTCCCGAGGCTGCACCGTCGCTCCGCCGCAGACCCGCCTGGCGGGGGCCGGGGGGGGGGGCACCTGGGCAGCCGGCCCCGTCCCCGGGTCCCAGGACGGCCAGGTGGGGCGCCCGCAGGTGACCCAGGCCGCGCCCCGGTGCCCCGGCGGAGCCCCGCGGGCCTCGGGATTCGTCCACCGGGGCCTCGACTGGGGTTTCGTCCCCGTTCATGCTTTACGAGTATATTTCTTCTTCTTTTCCGAGATAGAGAAATTTCTAGTTTTCTTGATTTCCTACTTTTCTTTTCTTGATTCACTTCTGTCTTAAAGGGTCGCGTGGTGGTCACAGGGATATGGTTTGAGGCGGGGCTCCCGAGCCAGCGGTTAAGAATTGTTGAGGGGTTTTTGGTGCAAAAGGGTGGTTTTATTATAGGGCCTGGGCGGGGCCCGTGGGCGGAACGAGCTGCACTGGGATTTTTGAGAAGCATTCCTTACATACTTTGCAGTCGGGGGAGGGAAAGATGAGGGAGTTTCCAAAAGTATTTTCATATGTTAAAGAAGATTTACGGGATCCTGGAGACCTGGTTGTGGTCCAGCCGAGGGTGTTTTTCCCTCTAGCAAAGCATTCGCTGTAAGACACCTGGGAGTTCGCACGAATGTCCTACTCCGCCCGCCTCAAGTGCTTCACTGGGCTGCAAGTTGTAAGGAAATCTAATTTTATCTACATTTCTTTTGCCTTTGTTCTTCACAGCAACAAAATATTTTTAGTATATTTTAAATTTTTTATGTTATATATTTTATATTTTTATATCTTTTAAAATTATTTTTATTTTATATTATTTTTATTCTTTTTTTATTCTTTTTTTTTTTTTTTAATTTTTATTCTTAAGTAAGCCCCACAACCCCCAGAGGGGCTTAAACTCACTGCCCTGAGGTTGAGTCACGTGCTCGACCAGCTGAGCCAGCCAGGTTCCCTGGTCATAGAATATATTCTGTAAGAATTAAATCCTCTGAAATTGATAGCTCAGTGTTTGGTTGCATTTTGTAAATGCTTTTTTTCTGAATGTGGGAAAAAATATGTATTCTGTACTGGTTGTATGCATTGTACTCACGTTTACTCATGTTTCCTACTCACGTTAATCTTCTATATTCTCTTTTAAAATCTGTAGGTTGTTTTTTTTTTTTTAAGATTTTATTTATTTATTCATGATAGACATAGAGAGAGAGAGAGAGAGGCAGAGACACAGGCAGAGGGAGGAGCAGGCTCCATGCCCGGAGCCCGACGCGGGTCTCTAAGCCCAGGACTCCAGGATTACACCCTGGACCAAAGGCAGGTGCCAAACCGCTGAGCCACCAGGGATCCCCACCTTCTGTTATTTTTAAGACTTCTGTTTGAACTATTGGTTATTGATAGATTTTTTCTATTTTGTCAATTTGTATATATTTTTTATGATTACATATTTTATATGTATGTAAAATTTAATATATATTTATGCATTAATAAGTGCATAAAGCATAGAATTCTTGTATCTCTGTTGTGAATTGAACCTGAACACTTATAAAATGTTCACCTTTGCTGCAAATATTGCTCTTTTTTTTTTTTAGATTTTATTTACTCATGAGAGACACAGAGGGAGAGAAAAGCAGGCTCCATGCAGGGTGCCTGACCTGGGACTCGATCCTGGGTCTCCAGGATCACACCCTGGGCTGAAGGCAGTCCTAAGCCACTGAGCCACCTGGGCTGCCCTGCTTTTTATTTTAAACTACATGTGGTGGGCAGCCCCGGTGACGCAGCGGTTTGGCGCCACCTGCAGCCCAGGGCGTGATCCTGGAGACCCCGGATCCGTCGGGCTCCCTGCATGGAGCCTGCTTCTCCCTCTGCCTGTGTCTCCGCCTCTCTCTCTCTGTGTCTATGAATAAATAAATAAAATCTTAAAAAAAAAAAAAAAAACTACATGTGGTCTAATAGTAATATATCAGTTTACTTTTATTTAGTGTGTACAAGAAAGCATCTTTTTCCATGAGTTTCATACTTTCGGTCGGTATCCTTGTTTTAATGTCTCCTTTAAACACATACACTGGAGCAGCTACCTTTGGCTCAGGTCGTGATCCTGGGGTCTGGGATTGAGTCCTGCATCCCCTGTAGGGACCTTGCTTCGCCCCTGCCTGTCTCTGCCTCTCTCTCATGAATAAATAAATAAAATCTTAAAAAAAGAATAATAAAAAATAAACACCTACATTTGTTGTATTTTTAATCCAGTCTAATAACCCCTACAGGTTAATAGGAATATATACTCTATTCAAATTTAACATAATTACTGACATGTTTGAACTCAAATCTACCATTTTAATAAGGTTTCCCTTTTTGTTCTGCCTGTTGTCTGTTGCTCTTTTATTTTTGTTTCAAGTTTTTATTTAAATTCTAATTAGTTGAGACGTCTGGGTGGCTCAGCGGTTGAGCATCTGCCTTCAGCTCAAGGCATGATCCCTGGGGTCCCGGGATAAAGTCCCGGATCCAGGGATGGAGTCCCAGATTCAGCTCCTTGCAAGCCTGCTTCTCCCTCTGCCTGTGTCTCTGCCTCTCTCTGTGTGTGTCTCATGAATAAATAAAAAATCTTTTAAAAAAATTCTAATTAGTTAACATGTATCTTTTCTTTTGGATTGCTTTATTCTTATATTAATAGTAGATTAATATCAAATTAATGGGTTAATAGATTATATTGATTATAAATATAAATACTAATATTAATGTTATACTTGTTTATGCCAGCATTTTCCCTCTTTTTTTGAAAACTATACCCTTGTTTAATATTCTTTTAGTAATTAACCTAGAAATTTCAATGCTACTACTTGACTTATGGAAACTACTGCTAACAGGGGTTTTTACCTTTTTTTTAAGTTATCTCTGTGCCCAACGTGGGGCTCAAACTCACAACCCTGAGAGATCAAGAGTCGCATGCTCTATGGACTGAGCCGGCAAGCACCCCAGGACTTATACCTTCCAGAAAAAATTTTATAATTCTTTTACTTTATCACTCCAGTTATTACTCTCCCAAGTTACATGCTTTTTTCTTGTTTCAGTTCTCTTGGACACATGCTTAAGAGTGGGGTTGCTGGGTCACATGGTGATGCTATGTTTAGCATTTTGAGCTACCAATTATTGTTCAAAGCAGCTGCACTATTTGGGATTCCAGTTTCTCCACATCCTTACCAACACTTGCTGTTGTTGGTTTTATTCTAGCCCTCCTAGCAGATGTGAAGTGGTATTTCCTTGTGGATTTGATTTGTATTTTCCTAATTATGGTGAGCATCCTTTCCCCTCCTTGCTGGTCAGCCATCAGTATACCTTCTTTGGAGAAATGTCTATTCAAATCCTTTTGCCCTTTTAAAAATTGGTTTCCTTGTCTTCTTATTTTTGAGTTCTAAGAATTCTTTATATGTTTTGGATAGAAGCTCCTTACCAGAAGCAGGATTTGCAAATGTCCTTTCCCCTTCTGTGGGTTGTCTGCCTCTGTTCTTGATGGTCTCCCCTAGGTGCTCATTTTTTATTCTGATGAACTTTATTTTTGAAGAAATAAACATTGCAATTGGAGTTAAAGCTCCTTTTTTGTCACTTAATGACACAATTTCTCTCCCTACCTCCCCAGAGATTACTTCTATTCTAGATTTGATCTCTAATTTCCTAGTTGTTTTTTTAATCCTGTAAAATACACATAACAGAACTTATACCATCTTAACCATCTTGAGGTATACAGGTCAGTGGCATCGAGCACATCCACATGGCTGTGCCACCATCACCACCATCCATCCCCAGAGTCCCTCTCATCTTGCAACACTGAAACTCTGTCCCTGTCAAACACCAAGCTCCCATTTCTTGCTCTCTCTCAGGCCCTTGTAACCACATTCTGCGCTCTGGCTCTAGGAATCATCTAAGTACCTCATAGGACTAGAATCACAGTATATGTCCTTTTGGGATTGGCTTAGTTCGCTTCCCACGCAATCTTCAAGGTTCATCACATTATAGCGGGTGTCAGAATTTCCTTCCTTTTAAAAGGCTGAATGATAACATTTCCTTGTGTGTCTGCATATTACATACACATCACATTTTGTTTGTCAATTCATCTTTCAGTGGACACTTGTTATAAATTTGTGTCTAGCCCAGTGGGCTAGATCTACTGTTGACCTCTACCCTCTGTATCATATTTTTTAGTGGATTTTAATTACTCCTATTATTTAGAGACACACTAGCTATAGCAGGGGTCGGCAAACCTCATCCAGCAGACCAAATATGGCCCACTGCCTGTTTTTATAAATAAAATTCTGCGGAACACAGCCACGTGCATTTGTACATTAATTGTCTATGGCTGCTTGCATGCTACAACAGCAGATTCTCACCAACAGCAGAGTTGGGTGACTGGGGCAAAAACCATAGGGCAGAGCCTAAACTATTTATACTTTAACCCTTTAAGTAAAAGTTTGTGGTTTCCAGGGCAATAGTAACAAATAGATTCCAAAATGTGTAACAGCTCAAACACCAGTTTACTTTTACCATACCCCAAAGCAGGCAGTTTTCTCCATGTTCGATTTGTGGACAAGGGATGCTTCCATCCCGCAGCTCTGCAATCCACAGGGGCCTCCACATCATTGCCTTGAGCTTGTAGAGGCTACTACTCCTTTAGCCTCTGGTCCAGGAACAAGCCTCCTTCCTCACTTATGATCCATCGGCAAGAACGAGGTACCTGACAGTATCCCGGTGCAAAGAGTGGCACACTCGGTCACCTCCTCCCAGTGGCAACCCTAAGCTACCAACTGTAGCTGTCTCAGCCTCGCCAATACCAACAAGCAAGGCAGAGTGGTCAAGGATAGGACAGCAGGCCTCTACGGCTTGGTGTCAGGAACTGGGCTTTTTATGCCTGCAAAGGGCCAGACAAAATACTACAGAATGCCAGAATGAAAATCAGGCCTTCGAAAGACTCAGGCAAAGCCAGGTGAGCTACAAGGAGAGAGCACCCTTCCTCGGGATATGGTTAAACCAGCTCGTGGAGTCGTAACCTGGGTCAAGAATGGAGTGTTGTTGGTCTGCTGACTCCCTGATACAGCCTGAAAGTTTGTACAGGTACGTACCTTTCTTCTTGAGCTTTCTGAAGGTTCCAAGAATTCTGACCACCGAAAAAAAGTTACAAACAAAACTAACTCTAGTCTAATATTCCTTTCCCACCCTGGAAGTTGCTGAGGGGGTTGTATGCAATCCATCCAGTGAGTTTGTTATTTGAAAAAACTGACCACGTATCAGGCCATTTTGGTTTTTGCTTTTCTATTTTGTTAATTATAAAGGCAAGTTTCCCCCACTGAAATGCAGAAATCAGTGGTAGAATAATAACAAAGAAAAACTCCTAAGCCATATCATAAAAACCTGAGAGCACAGACTAGGTGTGTACTGGGAGGAGGGAATGGCCAGATGACCGGCCATCGAGGGTAAGGTGGAGGTATCAGGGCATGAAGATGGTCATCCCCTCAGCCTGCCGGCCTCCTCTGGGTCTTCACCATCAGGAGCACAACATGCAAACTTCAGTACAAGAGCTGGTAAACCGTGGCACTATTCTTGGAGCCCGTGACCAGATACTGGTTGTCTGAAGACACATCACAACACAGAATATCCGTAGGCTCCTCTGCCTATAGGGAAAGAGAGGCCAAAAGTATGACCACAGGCAGCGGCCAGGCATGGGCTAGAGATGAAGGCCTCACACGGGGCTGTTTTAAGGCAAAGGTTGGACCTGAGGTTCAGTCTGGAGAGCATGGGGCAGCTCTCAGGGCTCAAGGTGGAGCCTGTGAGGTCACAGAACCTTGAGTCCTCATTCCCCTTCCTCTATTAAATGGCCCCAGATGCCAGCCCAGAGGTACTTTCTGGGACTGTCCTTGGGACCTGACCCACTAGGATCTAGGTCTACTAGTTCTGCTTGCCTGGGTTTGCGCATCCCTCCTCCCAATACCTGAAACAACCTTTGTAGAGAAGGTGCAGCTATGCAGTGGATCGACTCGTCCAGTGTGGTCACAAAATAGCTCCCTGGTGAAGGAAAGGCAGGTGGAGAGGCCAGAGACCAAGCTTGCATTCCAGTCCCAGCTCCATCCCCAAGATGACTAGGGAAAGGGCCGCTCTTTCTCTGGCTCAGTGTGCGGGTCTATAAAAATCAGACCCAAGAGCCAAACCATTCCCTCATCTGGCCCTCCTGCCACATATGGGATCGTAGTCAGTATCACTGAGCAAAGAACAATCAGATGGGGCGTCTTCTGCCCGCCTGAGTCTCTGGGCTGCTGTTCAGTGTATGAAGGCACTCAGAAAGCCAGAAAGGAGAGGGACAGGGACAGGAGACAGGTAGGGCACCAGGCCACAGAAGGAGAGGCAGCGGTGGGGAAGGGAGACGTGGATGCGGAAGTAAGAGCGGTAGGGAAACGGACACCTGGGACTCCACTTGGCCAGGGCCTGAGGCTGGAGAGGGAGGAACAGAGCCTGAAACCAGGCTGGGCCCAGACTCTGTAGATGAGCAGACATCTTGTGATACGATGGGACCCCTAGAGGAGGTCGTCTGGCTTCTACTCACCACAGGAGGCAAACTTGAGGTTGTGGTGGTTGACGTATTTATGAAGGACTGCCTTGAACTTCTCTCTCCGATGTGTGTGGAGGATTATGATATCACTTGTTCTCAAGCCTACCAGCACCCATTCCTCACTGGGGTCATGGGTAATGCTGAGGATCTGTGTGGAAGAAGGATGGAGTCACCACTCTGAACTGCCCACACCCCCATCATCCGTGCCCTCTCTTGAAACTCTGTCCCCACCCCTGCGAGCGCCCCCGGCTCCCAGCCACAGGGACTGCCCTCAGCCCGGTGGTGGCTGCCCAGATGCCCAGACACCTCATGCTGCAAATCGTGCTGCTGTAACCTCTGGTAGCTCCTCAGGTCCCAGGAATATAGTCTGGTGTCTTCACCTCCCGTCCAGAACTTATTGCCCACGATGTCCACACATCGGGACCCATATTCTGGGACTTCATGCTTCCTGATGGGAAAACAGTTCAGAGGTGCATGCACTGGCTAAATACCCGGAAGTCGTGGGCCCAGGAAGCCGCCAGCAGCACCCTGCATATATTCTCCACACACACTCACCTAGTCCTCCTGCACAGAGGGGGGAGGGAGGCCCAGAAAGGGATACCAGCTTTCCCAAAGACCTTACCATCAAGCCCTCCCCTAGATCGTACCTGATCAAGATCTGGTTCCGCAAATCCCAAATCTCGACAAATCCTTTGAAACAAGCCAAGCAGATCTGGGCATTGGAGGAGAGTGCCAGGGAATAGCACATGGGGCCCGTGGAGGCCAGCTGTGCCCTGATGCGGGGTGTGGGTGCCAGGTCCCAGAGAGTCAGGCTCCGGGACAGACCCCCAGTGATGAGGCTCCGCTCATCAGGGAAGAGCTTGCAGGTGAGGACACAGTTCTGGCGGTCCTGTAGGAATAGTTCCCACCTTCACATCACCTCCTGGAGGTGTGACCTCTGAGTCTCACGACAGAGGTCACATCTGGGTTGCCACGGCCCGTCCTGAACACCACTCACCTGCAGGTCCAGCTGGGCCTGCGGGGGCATGTTGTAGCTGTACAGAGCGCTCTTGTCCCACACCTTAATGTAGCCGTGGCCACACGTGTATACATGGTGAGTTGAGCTAATGGCAACGGCATAGACTTTCTTTCCATGGCGGAGCCTGCCAACCTTCCAGGACCTCCGTGGGACCCTCTGCCTGACGACCACTTCATCTGGAATGGGTGGCTGAGGAGAGGAGAAAGTGGGTGGCCAGCAAAGGGCACAGTCCTGGCCTCCTGTCATCCATGCGCGACAGCCTGCCCCATCTGACTGTTCACCTGACAGCTCTTCCTGACCCAGAGCGAAAAAATGTCCTCATCTGGGAACCCAACCATCAACAACCTTTTGCACTAGCAGCATGGTGCCAGGCTTCCCTCCTGGATACTCAGGCCATGTTCTGAGACAATTCTGTGTGCCAGCAGTAAGAGCAGGACCGGTTAGGAACCCCCTCCCCCCCACCCCACTGCCCCTCAGACACAGCTCTAGAAGAGGTGACACTATGAGCCAAAGGCTCTAAACACTGGTGGTGAGAGCTGGGCAGCCTAGTTCAAAAGAAGCAGGGATGGGATGTCTGGTGGCTTAGTGGTGGTTGAGCAGCTGCCTTTGGCTCAGGTCCTGATCCTGGGGTCAGGGATCAAGTCCCACATCAGGCTCCCTATAGGGAGCCTGCTTCTCCCTCTGCCTGTGTCTCTGCCTCTCTCTCTCTCTCTCTCTCTCTCTCTCATGAATAAACAAATAAAATCTTTAAAAAAAGAAAAAAGGCAGAGAGCTACAGGAAACCCACCACCTATGGGAAAGAGAACGAGGACACATTGCATGTCCTCACCTTCTCTTACTAGCTTCTTGTTTTGGGAGGTAGTAGGGAAGGCAAAGATCCCAAGTTTAGAAAAATAATACACTTACAATTGCCCTGAGGAATGACCAGACTTCTTCACTGGGCGGAGGCGAAGGGCAAGCCTGGCCTGCAGGGAAAAACCAACACCCACCTGCTCACAGAGAGGGCGGCGAACAGCAACAGAACCGCAGATTCAAGGGGAAGGTTGCTTTCCTGACACCAGGCCTCGTGCCTTGCCCCCCTCCCCCATCTGAGGCCCAGCCTTGCCACCTTCCCTGCCCAGGTGACCCAGCTGAGACTTACCAAATTCGGGTCCTGGCGGGAAGCTATGACACATGGAGAGGAGGGGGGACACAGTGTGATCGGGAGAGCTCTGTGCTAGGATCCCCCCTCCCACCACCAGTTGGGTTCAAGCAAGACCCACCTGGGGTTCAGCTCTGCTGCTGCTTCTGGCTCCGTCTCAGAGAGCCAACTGGCCTGGAGCTCAGATCTGTCTGGAGTCTGGAGGACCCACTGCTGCTGATAAACTGGGTCATGCTGCATCGGGGACCCAAGAGGCTGCTGGGGTGTCCCATACACCCCCTCAGGTTGGGTCTGTGCTTGGTCTTCATCCTGGGAAATGCCAGAACTTTCCGGCATGTTGCTCCCCTCCTCTGGCTCATCATATATACTAAGTATACTAAATAATGCCTCTTCCTTCTCTCTACTCATGTTCTCAGATCGGTGAAGTGTCTGAGCCACCGGGTTCTAGGGCTTGAGAAAGGAGCCCATCAAACAGCACCTGGGTGACCAATTTGTCCTGAGCCCCTGTAGCAAGAGAGAACAGATACAGTATACATGCACACTGTTTAGGATCTATTTACAAGGGTCTGAGAACACTCTCAGGTCAAGAACAGTTCTCAGATCAAGAGTGATGAGAGCATTCAAAAGGTTGACTGCTGAATCATGTTTTATCCTAAATGCTGGCAGTGATGGTGTTAAAGGTGAAAGTTTCACGCACCCGTTTTGAGATGTTAGCAGCAGGTGTTATGTTTTTCCTTCTAGACACACAGATGGTGTTTCCAGTCCTACAAAATCAAAGTCACCCTTTCATCTGGCAATATACCTCTCAAATGAGGACTCCTCCCCAGTGTGAACATGGGGCAACAGGAAACTCTACTCAGGTCATAGGCTCTTTTTTCTGCCTTGAGACAACAACAGTGGAAGCACCCCAAGGTGTCATGCAAATGTGACATTCCATTTGGAGGGGCAAGGTCGCACAATGACAGAGAAGTTGGCTGGTGGGGATATTCTTCTCTCCTACTCTATGGGATATCCTGAGAACTGAATGGAATTATGTGTGTAGGATACTCAGAATTACATAAGGCTAGGGACAGACCCTCACCAAATGGCTGCAAGGGCAGTTATCTGTGGGCTGCACTGGGGACCAGAGCTTTGAGGATTTAAGGCTGTCCTCCAGGCTGCCTGACAGGTAGCTCGAGCAGGCCTGGGGAACTGTTGTATGGCCAGACTCTGCTACTCTGGACACTCAGGTCTCACTCTGCATATGGCCGAGAACCAAACACTTTATACGTAGTTGATCCCATTTCACCCGGATTACTGCGTGAGCTGCATTTTACAGATTTTAAAAACTGAAGCTCAGGAGAACAGATAACTAAAAAACACAGGAGAAAGGTTCAAATCCCTGTTATTCCCCCACCCCCTAACCCGAGTCTGGCTCTGAACAGTCACCTTCCCTACCTCCCTGTGAGAAGAGGGAAGACACACTCACTGTAGGCACAGATGCAGTTGCCCTCTGACTTAACACTTAAATATAGGCAAAATGATGTCCCAGCTGAAGTGCTGTGACAGCAGATAATATAGACAAGTCCCATAGCCACAGGAAGGGACTAGTGACATGTTACAGTACAGTACGTGCATAATGTGGAATACTACACAACTGTTAACGATAATAAGGACACATCTGCAAGGACCAGGAAATTTTCTAGGTGTGTTAATGAGGGGAGTGGTGGATCCAAGGTTCAGACAAAGTGCATAATATGCAGCTTCGGTGTAAAAGAAGGATGGCAATCTGAACCTATCTTTGCATAAATTTGTATGCACATAAGAAATTAGGAAGAGTAGTGGCCTTTGGGAGTGCAAATTGACATAGCGACAAGAACTAGAGGAAGATTTGCCTCTGCCCAACTCAGGAGAATTTTTGTACCTGTGTAGCTCTTTGAACCTAAATTTAAAGTTGTCAGACCTTGAATGTTTTTCTCCACCAAATCCACTTTCTTATCTTCCGCCAAATGATAATTTGGGGTCCTTGTGATGCTTAGTTACTTGTTTAAATAATTTAACAAATTCACCCTGACTTGCATCAGGTTCCTTTAAGTGGGTGGAAGCTCACAGCACACACCCACCAGTGTGACAAGGATGGGCAGGGAGGGACCAGCAAGCTGCCCTTGGGTAAAGCTTAAAGGCAGTGAGGCCATTTAGTCAGAATTTCACAGATGAAGAGGATTTCACCCTAAGAGTAAGACAAGACTTTCTAGAAAGAGCAGAAGGAAGGGTCCATATGACTGAATCCCACTCTGGTCTATCCCCAGAGCTGGGAATGCAGAGACCACTCCCCTCCCCTCCCAGGGAATTCTATGCAAGTTTCAATACAAAATGCTAGTGCTGGGCGTCCATCCGGTCACCGATCCCCCCCACCCCCCCGCCCACAGCAGGAAACTCACCCTGAAGGCAGAAGGTCAAACCCCCAGAGAAGGGGAAGCAGAACTGAGACCTAATCGGTGCCGGTGCCGGTGCCGGTGCCGGTGCCGGGACCCTCCCTCCCACACCCAGCGCCCAGGCACTGCCCCACTCCCCTGCAGGTCTGCTATTTTTAAACCTTAGCCTAATTGATAATCAAGCTCTGGGTCAGAACCTGCATTAAGTATCTTCCCAGGCATGGCCTCAACCTGCCATTTCCAATTAGCCCCCCAATCCTTGGAAGAGGGATGGGACAGGGGTCTGCCGAGGGAAGTCCTGGCAGGAGGCTAGATGGAGCAACAAAGTTTTAGGGGGTAAGTCTCTGGATCGGGTTCAGGCCGCCCGCAAGAGCCAGTGTTGGCGCAGAGACGGAGAGCTGGTTAGGCTGTCCCCAAGAGCCCGTGCGGGTGCTTATCTCCAGGTGCATCCCCTTAGGGTTATGACGGGAGGTGGGGCACTAGTCCTCCTCTGGGGCCCCGACTGAGCCTGGCTCTGTGATCGTTCATCTTTCATCAGAGTCTCTGAAACGGATCGCCACGGAGGCCTGTCTCATCTGGCAGCTCTTAAATTTGAGTATTCATCAGAATCTGGAGAGCAAGGCCCACCCCAGAGACTGAATCTGTAGGAATGGGGTGGGGACCCAGATGGTATTTCTAACAACTTCCAGGGTGCCACATTTGAGAACCACTGCGAACCCCTGTGTCTGGTGGTCCTTCTGCAGGAGTGAAGGGGCAGTGAACCGCATCCCCTTTTGCTCTTCCCCTCCACGCACCCCGGGCCTCTGGCCCACCCGTCCCACTGAACACACTCTCACTTCTACTCTGGTTCCTTGCTCCCTTCTTTGGAAGCATCAGTCCTCAAATGGCCACTGCATCCAGAGAAATCTTTTACTATCTCTGACCTCTAATCTCCAAAGCTCTCTGTCTCTCCCTTTCTCTCTTTTCCCATCATTTATGCACCCCTCATCCGTAAAACTTTTATGGTTGCCTGTGGCCTTCCAGATAATGTCTGGTATTATCTTTGGCTCGGTATTTAAGATCCATCATCCCCTTCTGGGCCCAGCCTGGTCTCACTTTTCCCCTGATAATACCTTAACCTGACCCCCCAAAGAGCTTGACTGCACCTTTCCACCCTCGCTCCCCTCATGCTGTTCCCTCATCCAGGAATGCTGTTCCTCGTCCACCCATGTATCACATTTATACTCCCATGTACTCCGGGCACATTGCTAGCCATCAGGTTAAGACCTGGCCCAAGTCCTTGGGGAGCTCCAACCTGAGAGGGAGGGACAGAGGAGTATTGATAGAATTCCCCAGCTGACCCATGATCCATTTTTGGTGAATTATCCCTTTTCTGATTCTCACAGGAAACACAACAGTGAAACATGGATTTTATCCCCACTTTGGAAATACAAGAATTAATTTAGGGAGTCAGAACTTCATGGAGATCTCACTGAACAGGTGGAAGAGCTGGGTCCAAAGCTAGGCCTACATAATTTTTTAAAATATGTTTGTGAGGGAGCTGTAGTGAATAATAGGGGTTCTTTCTGTATTCTGCCTATGAATCCTTTGGCAGAACGTGTGCACTGCCAGTTTGTGGCTGGCCTTTTAGCTCTCTTAATGGTGTCTAGATGAAAAGAAGTTCTTAATTTTTTTTTAAGATTTTTTTATTTATTCATGAAAGACACACAGAGAGAGAGGCAGAGACATAGGCAGAGGGAGAAGTAGGCTCCATGCAGGAGCCCAATGTGGGACTTGATGCTGGAACTCCAGGATCACCCCCTGAGCCAAAGGCAGATGCTCAACTACTGAGCCACCCAAGCGTCCCATAGTTCTTAATTTTAATTCAGTACAGCTTATCTAACCTTCTAAGGTTAACTTTTTTTTTTTTTGGAGTCATATTTAGGAAATATTTGCTGCCCTCAGTATCATGATGATATGCCCCTTTGTTTTATTCTAGAAGGTTCTCTATTTTACCTTCCACATCTAAATGTATAAAGTTTAGGAGTTTGGCAATATCTAGAAAGAGTTGCAGGGAACACAGAGGATCCAGGCCACAAGCCTAGGTTTCTCAATGGGAGGCCACCAGCCCTGCAGTGAGGAGCCCAACCCTTCTGTCAAACTGTCCTGATTTGAAGCCCAGGCCTGCCACTTCCAGGCACCATGAGCTCTCACAAGTTGCCAGCCGGTGCCTCAGTTTTCTCTGCCTGTGGCCTTCCAGATAATGTCTGGTATTATGTCTGGTAAAATGTCTGGTAAAATGGAGAGGGCAAGATAAATTCCTTTTTTTTTTTAAATTTTTTTATTTTTTATGAATTCCTTCCTAAAGCTGAAGTCAGACCCAAAGGTTAATAGGGCTTTGACAAGACCAGGTTTCAAGTAAATGCTTTCAAGTAAGGGTGAGCAACTCTAAGGGGTCTGAGGAAAAGGAAAGAAAAAGAGGTGAGAGAGGCCAATGGGAAGACCCTTGTGCAGGGAGGCAGCCCATGGAGAAGAGATTTGCCGGAAGGCGCATAGGGTCTGGATCACAATCAGCTACATTCATTGCAGGGCATTCACTAGATGTGCATTTCTGGGTTATCGGTGTCCATTTTCAGCTGCTCCAGCAGGTAAGTTACGTTTACAGAAAATGAGATTCAGAGAGCTTAAGTAACTTGCTCAAGTAACCTCATACAGCAACAAAGGGCTGGAGTTAGGATTTGACGCCAGGTCCACACAATCCCACATGGCCCTCTTCCAGGCTGCAGAGAGATGGAGGATGCCAGGAACAGGTGGCCATTTGGCTTCAACAGCCTGGAGAGGATGCTTCCTGCGCATTCTTTGGCCAGACACTGGAAATGCTAAGATTTGAGTTGTCAGACACTGGGAAGAACATAAGTGGGGGTTATGTGGGGGGTTATAACAGGGTACTCAACTGAGACATGAACAAAAGAAGAAACGGGGCAGCTCTGAGGGGTGCAGTGTCAAGAACAGTGGTTCTCAAACTTAGAGGCAAGTTAAAGTAACCTGGGTGTTTATCGGTGCTCAAGGACCTGTGCCCTCTCCATTACTATCAGTAGGACTGTGGCCTGGGTGTCAGGATTTTTCAGAGTTCCCACTGTGGTTCCAGTGTGAGCTAAGGTTGGAAACCACTCAAGTAGAGGGTTCTGCAGAGAGGGAAACAGGACCATTGTGTTTGTGAGAGGGTAGAGGGAAGCAGGTGGGAACATTCAAGAGGCTGAGGATGGAGGGACCAGAGTGACAAAGGAAGGTCAAGGGCACAGAAGGAATTTATTTTATTTTATTTTTTTTAATTAATTAATTTATTTATGATAGTCACACACACACACACACACAGAGAGAGAGAGAGAGAGAGAGAGAGAGGCAGAGACATAGGCAGAGGGAGAAGCAGGCTCCATGCACCAGGAGCCCGACGTGGGATTCGATCCCGGGTCTCCAGGATCGCACCCTGGGCCAAAGGCAGGCGCTAAACCACTGCGCCACCCAGGGATCCCGGAATTTAGTTTAAGATAGAAAAGGGAAATGACCACAAAAGGAATTTATAACCTAGATGGAGAAAAGACAGTTTCGCTCTATTGTCTCTCAACTGTGCCTGTGGATGGTGGCACCCATCTTGAGCCTAGACTGTACCCGGGCTGGTGGCCATCAGGTAAGACCAAAGATGTGTGAACCAGGGTGTTAGAACTTCCAGGTGGAGTTAGCAGACTGGATCCAGGACCTCAATCAAATACTGTGTACCCACCCACTCACCCATTATCTTTCCCTCCAAGTGGCCAGTGAGCACAGGTTTATTGCACCCCTGCTGCCCTGGGCTCTGAGGACACAGGGCTGAGCCTACAAATCTGGCCTTGACCCTTTTGGATTTCAGTCTTTGGGGTGACACTGATAGTTGAGCTGTGAATTACAAATCAGAATGGAAAGTGACAGGATGGAGTTAGGGAGGGTGTGACAGGGGAGCACAGGGAAGGGGGACACACCAGATGTGAAAGGTCATGAAGGGTCAGTGAGGTCTGCAACATGAAGGATGAAAGGTATTCTGGGGGGAAGTGGGGTGGAGAAGAGCACAGGAGAATGTTCTGGGTAGAGAGAATAGCAGGTACAAAGGTTTGGATTAGTGTATTTTAACAACTGGGAGAAGCTTCTAGGGCCTGGAGCACAGAGAGTGTGTTGTGGGGGCCAGAAAGGTAGGAAGGTGTGTTCTAGTCTAGGGAGAGTAGGTGGGGGAGCCCCCGAGGGGTTCTGAGCTGGGGGAGACAGGATCAGACTTGTGTTTTGAAAGGACTCAGCCTACTCTTGAGTGGATAGATGGGGGCAAGACCGGAGTCTAAAGACCAGTTAAAAGATGCTCAACATCAGTAGTTATCAGGGAAATAGAAGTCAAATCCACAATGATATTCCACTTCACAGGATGGATATAACAACAAAAATTTACAGCAAATAATAAATGTTGGTGAGGATGTGGAGACGCTGGGATGCTTGGGCACTGTTGGTGGGAATGCAAAATAGTGCGGCCCCTGTGGAAAACAGCTTGGCAGTTCCTTCAAAAGTTAAACACAGAATTACCACCTAACCTCGCAATTCCACTCCCAGGTATACACCTGAGAGAACTGAAAAGAGAGCCTCCGACAGATTTTTGCACACCAATGTTCATAGTAAGCATTATTCACAACAGCCAAAAGGTACAAACAACCCAAGCGTCATCAACGGATGGACAAACGAAATGTGGTCTATGCACACCATGACCATTAGTCGCCAATAAAAAGGGATGAAGTACTGATTCATGCAACAACATGGATGAGCCTTGAGAACATTACACTGAGTGAAAGAAGCCAGACGCAAAGTTCCACTTACGGGAAATATCCAGAACCGGCAAAGCCCTAGAGACAGAGAGCAGACTGGTGGTTGCCAGGGGCTGGGGGGGGGGGGGGGAGTGATTCCTTAATGGGGTCTCCTTTTGGAGTGATCTGCAACTAGAGAGTGGTGATGGGCACACAACACTGTGAATGTACTTAATGTAACCGAATCATACACTTTGAAATAGTTAAAGTGGTCAATTTTATGGGTATTTTACCACAATAAAGAAAGAAAAACTGTCATCCTGTCGCGAGTGAGAGGCCTCGCGAGTTCCCACAGCATTTTTCCTTCTTCATCCAGCAAACACCGGGCAGTTTAGCTGGTGGTTTTCGTAACCTTTGCTCCCCAGGAGAAGAGCCCGCCAGCCGCCGGGTGGCCCTACCTGCCCCGGGACACCTTGGCCCCCCCAGTGGCAGCTTGGGGCGGGCAGGAGCGGGCGGACGCAGCGGTACCCGGTGGGCAAACCCCGAGGCCGGAGCCGAACTCTCAGACCTGGACCTCAGTCGTCGGCGTCCAGAGCTTTCTCTGGGGGGCGGAGCGCCCTCCGGTGGGCGCTGGGAGCGCAATCAAGCGCTGAGACGTTTGCGCTCCGAGGCCCGGCGCGGTGCGCGGAGGTTGTGCTCCTCGGTGGCTCCCCGAGCCCGGGAATTCCTGCTCTCTCGGCACTAGGGCCTCCCCGGGAATTCACCTGACGTCCGACGTCGCTGTGAGTGGGTAAGCCGTCTAAGCCGCGGCACCAAACACTTCTTGATTCAGTAACAGGGCCCGCTGGCCTGGAGCTAGGGAGCCAGGGCCGCCTCGCCCAGGGAGCCCCCGCCCCCGACGCTGTGGGAAAACAACCCGCGGGGAGCGCTGGCAGCTGGTGGAGGTCGCGGCCGGGGCCTGGGGCTGAGGCGACCGCGGGGCGGCGAGGGGGCTGGGCGGAGGCGGGAGAGCCGGCGGGGGGCGGGGGCGGGGGCAGGGGCAGGGGCACGGCCCGGGCTAGGCCCCCGCCCCGCCCACCTGGTGCCCACCTGGTGCCCGCGCCGCTGCTCGCCGCCCGCTGCCCGCGGGGCTGACCGGCCGCTCCTGCGAGCCCCTCCCGGGCGAGCGCGGCTGCGGAGGCGGCTCCCTCCCCGGGGTGCCTCCCCTCAGCCACCTCAGCCGCGGCCCCGCTGCAGAACGCTCCGGTTCTCTGGAACGCGGTCCCGCTTCCGCCCTCGACGCCCCTTACCTGCCGAGGCATCTTTGGGCCACACCCCGCCCTCCGGCCCCGGGCCCGCGGGCAACCGGCCCCTCCTCGCGGGCTTCACCGGGCGCCCCCTCGGGCTTCCAGGCGGCGCCTCAGACTTGCGGGGGCGGGGGGACGTCGGCCGAGGGCCACCTGGAAGGTCTGCAGGGCGCTGGCGCAGCGTTCTAGGGGTCCCCGGCCCGCGTGCACCCCACCCCCACCGCGGCTGCCGTGTGCTCAAGGGGCAGCCCGGGCTCAAGGCCGGGGGGGGGGAGCCCCCCGCGGCGGCCCCCACGGCGGCGGGCCTGGGCTTCCCGCGCCCTGCAGGGAGGGACGCGGCCGCCGGGGGCAGCAGGGCGCCGAGGCGGGCGGCCGGCGGCTGCTAATGGCTTCTCGCGCCCAGGAGCAGGTCGCGGCCCCGGCGCGCACAGGCCCGACGCCCCTGCCCTCCTCGCACCGAGGCTGACGGGGCGCGGGGGCGGGAGCGCGCGCCCAGCCGCCGGGACTGAGGCGGCCGCAGACGGCTGCCAGCTGCCCCCCACGCGGCGCCGCGGCCCGGGCGCCCGGGATCCGGAGCCTCGGGTCCCCACCCCGGGAGCATGCGGGCCAAGGGCGGGTGGCCCAACTGCCCCTTACCGTGGCGGGCTGCAGGAAACGGGCCGGGCAGCGCGGGGGTTCCGGGAGCCGGCGCGGCTGATCACCGGAGCCACCGGGCCCGCGCCGCAAGGAGCAGGCAGCGCTGGAGCAGCAGGGAGGCTCGGGTCACCGGCAGCCCGAGGCCCGGCGCAGGAGCCCGGGCCCAGCAGAGCGGGCTCGGCCCCAGGGCTGGAGCCCCGGGAGCCCTGGGACGTGCTGGATTTGCTGGGGACCACGTGGTCTGTGCGGCGTCCCCGCCTGAGCTGGGGGAAGGGACTGTAGGGAGCTCTCAGCCCGAGGACTAGGGACGCGGGGAGGCCACGGTTCGCCTCATCTCGGCTTCCCCAGCACGGTCGACCTGGGCCTGTGGGAGGGGGTGTCCTCAGGTCCCTATGAAGAGACAGGGTAGCACACAGTGGGGCTGTGGTCTGCCGACTCTGGGGTCCGCAGAGGCAGACTGGGTCCAGAGGCCTCTTCTCACAACCCCTAGCCCTAGTGTCAGGAGGAGGGGGATGCCAGCCCAGGGGTAGCTGTGCTGGGCCTCTTGGCCCCCCAGATGACACTGGAGCCTCGTCCTGCTTCGGCCTTTCTCCCCAGGCTGTCCCCTGACCTGCTGGGTGCCTGTGGGCAGCCACATTTACCGCTGACCTGGACAGGCCAATTGCCTCCTTACCTGGATGGGACAGGACCAGATGTTCTCTGAGGGCCCTTCCAGTGTGACAGGCTGGGCCGGAAGGGTGTGCTAACTGGGCTAAGGGAGAAAGACTATTTAATCCTGGCCCTTCCAGACCCACAGCTCCAGTTCAGAAAAATAGAAGAGCTTTTGTGAGGGAACAGAAGTCTCTGGTGCCGTGGCTCCTTTGTTCCTGGTAAGGCTTCCACTGGACCCAAGCAGCTCTGCGCTGGAGTAATGAGCACTGAGGATACAAGATGGTAGGACTACTGGGATGATGGAGCCATGTGACTTCATGAGGCTCTGCAGGTATCTTTCTTCTTCCTCTTGTCCTCGGGATCCGAACAGAGGACCTGTCCTGGACAGTAATAAACCTAGAGAGAGAAAATCCTCAGGAACCATCTGGTGGGAAGGGCCTGGAGTTCCGGGACCAGCCCCCACCCTGCACTGACAAGAGCCTGAGACCCAGAGAGATTGTGGTCACACAGGACACCGGTAGCAGATCCCAGACAGTAGGTGGCTCTTGACCCTCCTAGAATCCCTGCCTTGGTCTTGCCATGGCACAGAAACTGCCAGACCCTGCCAGGAGCCAGGACTGTGGAGACCCAGCTAGTGGCTGCTCATGAACCAGGATGACTTGGGGAGTGCTGTACCCTTCCCACCTGGGTAAAAGATCACATTAGCACTGATTTGCTGTGGGACCAGAGGTAGTGCCATCCCTCTTTGGGCCTGTTTCTTAAGTAAATTAAGGACTTGGACACCATGACCTGGGGCACTTTGGTCTTAGGGTATCCTCTGGAACTGCCCAGAGGAGTAGGGTCAGATAGGGGGAAGAAAGCCCGTGCTCCTTCCTGTGTTCTGGGAGCTCCAGGGTCTGGACTCTACTCATGCTCAGCTCCCAGAAGCCTGGGGGCAGAGAGCAGTGGGACTTCCACACAGTGGCATCCCCAGGATGACGCTCTGCTGAGGTCCTACAGCACATCATTGGCTTTCTAACAGGAATGGTTCTTTTGAAATACACAAGACAGCATCCTTAGCCAACAATGTCTGCTCAAGCTACAGAACATGCAGAACCAAGTGTCAGTGGCCTATGGGGGTGGGGCGTACAGCCTCTGTGTACATAGGGTACATTGTATGTGTCTGTGTATGATTATGGGTGTGTTTATGGGATGGTCTGTGGAAGAGAGGTCTGAAGGCTCCCTGTGTATGACTGTGTGCAGGTTTCCTTTTCACTCCTTAGAGGACTGAGACTGAACATCTCTTACTTTATTAGTCATCTTGATATTTTTTTAAAAACTGCCTGTTAATGTCATTTGGGGAGGGGTCTATTAGATTACATATCTTTCTCTTGATTGTAAGACCTATCTTTACATGTTAAATATCTATATCATAAATCTTACAAAGGTATTTCCACTTTTTGTGTCCCAAACTTCATTTGGGATTGTTAAGAACATAAATATGTAATTTTGAAAAGTCACTGTATTGGTATTTTCCCTTATGGTTGGTTTCTAGCTTTCATATGATGCTTAAGAAAGGTTATCTCCCTTCCATGAAAATAAAAAGTTTACTCATCTTTTCTTTCTAAGGAAATCTTTATTATTTATCCTCTTTACAAAAGTGATGCATGCTTGGCGTCAAAAGTGAAAGGGAAGTAAATTTAGGTAAATTGACTATCTTCATGAATTATCCTATCCAAGAACAAGGTTTCTTTCTTTTCCCCATATACTTTTCCTTTAGTGGCTCCCAGTGTGGAGGTTTCTTTCTCCGTATAGATCCTGTGTAAAAATTAAGTTTATACCTAGGAGATCCATTTTTTCTTGATGCTATTGGGAATGGGATCTTTCATCATATTTTCTAACTTGTTGTTGGTATAAGACAAGCTATTTATTTTTAGATGTTACTTTTTAACCAGTCATCATTCTTGATTCTTAAAGATGGAAAATGCCATATTCATTTCCCTCAGAGTTTCCCAGCAGGGTGAATCTGATGAAACTTGATCCATTTCATTAACCTTGAGAGTTTTCTAAGAAATATCCTTCTCATTAGGATTTGCCTTCACTATGGACACTCTGATGCTGACTAAGTTGGAAGGTAAACCTGAAGGCTTTCCCACACACATTACACAAGTAGGGTTTCTTCCAAGTATGGACAGTCTGATGTATAATGCAGTCAGAACTATAGCTAAACCCTTTGCCACACTCCACACATCTAAAGGGTTTCTCCCCAGTGTGGCTTCTCTGATGCCGAATTAAATGGGCATTAACATGGAAGGCTTTTCCACACTCCTTACATTGAAAGGGTTTCTCTCCAGTATGGATCCTCTGATGTACAATGTAGTCAGAACTACAGCTAAATGCTTTTTCACATTCCATACATTTGAAAGGTTTCTCCCCAGTATGTATTCTCTGATGCCTAGTTAGTTTGGCATTGATACTGAAGGCTTTCCCACATTCCTTACATTGATAAGGCTTTTCTCCAGTATGGATTCGGTGATGATCAAGTAGGTTTCTTTTAGAAGTAAAGCATTTCCCACACTCCTTACATTCAAAAGGTTTCTCCCCAGTGTGAATCCTCTGATGCTGCATTAATTTTGCATTAACATTGAAGGCCTTTCCACACTCATTACACTCATAGGGCTTCTCCCCAGTGTGGATTCTCAGATGCTGCCGTAGCTGGGAATTACACCTGAAAGCTTTCCCACATTCGTTACATTCATAAGGTTTCTCACCCGTGTGGATTCTCTGGTGCTGGATTAACTTCCCTTTGACACTAAAGGCTTTCCCACATTCGGTACACTCATAGGGTTTCTCACCTGTGTGGATTCTTTGATGCTGAATGAGTTTTGCATTATTACTAAAGGCTTTCCCGCACTCTTTACACTGATAGGGCTTCTCCCCGGTGTGGATGCTCTGATGCTGCCGCAGCTGGGAGCTGCACCTGAAGCCTTTCCCACATTCATTACACTCATAAGGTTTCTCTCCAGTGTGGATTCTTTGATGTTGAATTAATTTTGCATTAACATTGAAAGCTTTCCCACAGTCATTGCATTCATAAGGCTTCTCTCCAGTGTGGACTCTCTGATGTGTGATGTATGCAGAACTGCAGCTGAAGCCGTTTCCACATTCCTTGCACTGATAGGGCTTCTCTCCTGTATGGATTCTCTGATGCCGACTTAGACTCCCGTTAACACTGAAAGCTTTCCCACACACCTTACACTGATAGGGCTTCTCCCCACTGTGGATTGTCTGATGTGTGATATAATGGGAACTGTAACTGAAGCTTTTCCCACATTCCACACATTTGAAAGGTTTCTCCCCACTATGAAGTCTTTGATGCCAAATTAATTTTGCGTTAATGCTAAAGACTTTGCCACACTCCTTACACTGATAGGACTTCTCCCCAGTGTAGCCATCTTGATGCTGAGAGTTACACCTGAAGGTTTCCACTAATTCTTCACATTTAAAAGGTCTTTCCCCAGAATTAATTATTTCATGCTGAAGAAGTTTTGTGTCAAAGCTGAAGGCTCTCTCCAGTGCTATATGTTCAGGGGGCTGTTCTTTAGGGGTGACGGTGTGACATTGATCCAACTTTGAACTCTGACTAAAGAAACACTCCTCTATGGAGCTGGTGTCATCTTTCACTGTTCCGTCAATGACACTGCTGTTTTCTTTCTTCATGCTTCCAACTAAATGGACTTCCTGCTGTTTCTCTAGAATACAAGGTTCTGAAAAGTCTGTTTCCTGGGAAAAGTCCCTCTGAAGTTCAAATGATGTACTATGTTTTTCTTCATACATTTCCTTTGTCAAATTATTGTCAGTCTGGATATCAATATCTACTATAAAAAAAAAAGAAAACAGAAAAAGGTCATGTAAGAACCATGTTAGAAAAAAGAAAAGAACTGTGGTCAAAAGAATAAAGAATCGTATTTAACCAAAGGTCTCTTGAAAATTGCCAAACTCGGCCAAAGAATCTAAGGTTCATCCATAAGGTGGAATAATATGTAGCTGGTAAAAAAAAAAAAAAAAAAAAAAAAAAAAAAAAAAAAGAGAGAGAGAGAGAGAAAAGAAAGAAAAGAAAAGAAATCCATATATGCTGACACGAAAAGATGTCCATGATACACTGTTAAATGGAAAAGCAAGCAGAGAAATGGATGTAAGGTAGATTCAGCTGTATAAAGGAAAAATAAAATAGGCCATTATATACTTATATATTTGTATGTGTATGGCTAGAAAACTGGAAGAATACACAAGAAACTGAGCAAATTGGTACAGGAAATTTGGGAGACTTTTTTCTACAATATGCTTTATACACTTTCTGTATAGTTCTGAGCATGAATGATTTATAAAGGTTACCAACCTCTATGCAAATAACCAAAACAAAATGGTTAAATGTGACAGCAATGGAAGAAAATCCTAGGTTTTATCCACCAGATGAGCATTCTTCCTATCACACCACACCTTAATATACTCAGCAGTTTCGTCTCAGCTATCCTTGTGTCCCTAAGTCCCTTGTTGATATAAATGGAAACTGCTCAAGAAGGAAAAAGTACAGGATCCAACAATATGTAGCAACACTGAAGATGGCAAGAGTTTGCAGCACCAGGAGGTGAAAGGGAGAGACCTTGCTTTTCTTGGAACTTAAACTCTTGGCTTTCCAAAATTTCTCCTTCACCTTCTTTTTTCTCTGCTTAGAGAAGGAGACTTTAGGCTCTCTTGATCTCTTCAATCCATCTCTTCCCAACCCTCCAGAACACTGCTGCATTCTCCTTGCCTTTCCTTCTTCCTCTTCCCTCAATCCTGAAAGTCATCAGTCCCTAATGTTTTGTTGTTGTTGTTGTTGTTGTTGTTGTTTTTAAGATTTAATCAATTCATTTGACAGAGAGAGAAAGCACACAAGCAGGGGGAGAGGCAGAGGGAGAGGCAGAAGGAGGCTTCCCACTGAGCAGGGAGCCCAATCCCAGGATCCTGAGATCATGACCTGAGCCAAAGAAGACACTTAACCAACTGAGCCACCCAGGTGCCCCATCTCTAACATTCTTTCTGGAATCCTTATAGTCCCAGTAGGGAGTTAGGTATCTGGTCCCAAATTTCTCAAAATTGCCCTCAAAATGCTGCCTCTATTTTTCTTCTCCCATCTCTCCTCAACCACATGTAGTAAATCGCCTGAAGAGACCCAAATGACCTGAATTTCCCTAGCAAGCATTTTCAAAACACTGGTTGGTCTTTACCCAATATCAGAAACGTGCAAAGAAAATTCAAGTTACGTGAAATACAACCATCTAACAACCACATCTAATCTTCTGATGTATCTCCTCCCCCAATCATTTTCCTCCCAGTTTTCTAAAAAAATTTTGAAAGATTTTACTTATTTATCTGAGAGAGAGAGAGAGGGAGAAGCAGGCTCCCCAAGGAACAGGGAACCCAATGTGGGACTTGGCCCCAGGACCCTTGGGATCATGACTGGAGCCGAAGGCAGACACTTAACTGACTGATCCACCCAGGTGCCCCTAAAAATGTTTTCAAAATTGAAAATATTTTTCTTTCTTAACATTAATAATGACAATTTTCCAGTATCTTTAGATATTCTGTAAAAATATTTTGTAAATTGCTAAATAGCACTCCATCCTGCAGAGGTATTTTATTTTAACCAATTCTCTGTATACTGAATTCCCACATTTTATTATATAAAATTATGATCAACTCTTGTGCATGTACATCTTTGTCTGTATCTGATTACTTTATTAGGATACTCTAAGAAGGAATATCCAGACTATCAAGGACAAACTTTTAAAAGGCCCTTGAGAAGTATTTTCTAGAAAGACTACTGATCCACATTCATCTCCAAAAGTCTATTCCAGTTTGATTTATTGTTCTAGTATGAACTAGGGAAACTGAAGGAACTCCATGAAAAACTGCTTTTTGCTTATTTTCCTGCTTCTGTTCTTGCTAGGACCTGTACTGCTGCCTTGTGTATGTCTTATAGTATAAATGATATCTGTTTTTCTTATAAGGGTCAAGAGGTTAAGGAGTTTTCGGCGTCTTCCAGCACAGGTGATAACATCTAAGGAATGACCAAGCAAGGCCGTCATATACATTTTCTAGACCATTGACTCTAGACATCTTAATATCCAAACCTCCTGACTCCAGGGAATAAATGCTTTATGGAGGACACCTGAACACTTGTCTTTATTCTGACCAGTTCCTGGGTGCCTGAAGAGGACATGTACACCGGACTCTAATCCTCAATAAAAACCGAAGACCCCGAACAAATGAGATATTCACTTTCTTTTCCTTTCTGAGGCTCCCAGACACTCCACCTGCTATACTCTATCATTTATGCTATTCAATAAACTCCTCTCTCACTTCCTCCTGGCTCATATTTGATTTCTATCCTGTTCAAAGCCAAGGACCCTCATGGTGGGTCCTGCAGGACCCCCCTTGGGTCCTTGGACCCAGCCTATGTCAATATGTTAGGTGAAACATCTCTGTTTTAATTTATATTTCATTGGTTTTACTGAGGGTGAAGATTTTTCATATTGATTAAAATATGTACTTCTGGGGATCCCTCGATGGCTCGGCGGTTTGGTGCCTGCCTTTGGCCCAGGGCATAGTCCTGGGGGCCCGGGATCAGGTCCCATATTGGGCTCCCTGCATGGAGCCTGCTTCTCTCTCTGCCTGTGTCTCTGCCTCTGTGTGTGTGTGTGTCTCTCATGAATAAATGGATAAAATCTTTAAAATAAAATAAAATAAAATATGTACTTCTTATGTGGGTCACTTAAAATATGCTTTGACAATTTTTCTGTACTAGTGACCTTCAATTTACCAAATCCTACAATGTGGCAGATGCTACCAGTTACTTAACCAATATCCAATCTCCCTTTCATCCTTACTAGTATATCCTCCAATTTTTTTGAGGTAGCAATAAAAACTACAGATAAAAACTATATTTTTCCACCCTCTCTTGCAGTGGTGGGGGGGCATAAGACAGTTTCAGCAAATGAGATTTAAATAGAAGTCACTGTGTGGGCCTTCTAAAAGTTTTTTTTTTTTTTTTTTTAAGATTTTATTTACTTATTCATGAGAGACAGAGAGAGAGAATGGCAGAGATACAGGCAGAGGGAGAAGCAGGCAGCAGGCTCCATGCAGGGAGCCCGATGTGGGACTTGATCCCAGGACTCTAGGATCACGCCCCGAGCCAGAAGACAGATGCTTAACTGCTGAGCCACCCAAGCGTCCCAGTTTTTTAAGAGAGTCAACTCTGCTGATGTGGGCCTTGTGCCCTTTACCTACTTTCCCCTTCTGTCTGCCTAAAAGCCATTTGATTCCTCACTTCAGTTAACCTACAAACACCAATTAATGTTTTCATTCTTAGCTAAGATCATGATGGGTTATTTGAAAACTTTAAAGACTTCAGGATTATCTGCTGCTTATGGAATAAAATCCAGACTCCTTTTTTTTTTTTTAAAGATTTTATTTATTTATTTATTCGAGAGAGAGAGAGAGAGAGAGAGAAGCAGAGACACAGGCAGAGGAAGAAGCAGGCTCCATGCAGGGGGCCTAATGTGGGACTCAATCCTGGGACTCCAGGCTCATGCCCTGGGCCAAAGGCAGGCACTAAACCGCTGAGCCACCCAGGGATCCCTTAAATCCAGACTCCTTTGAGGTCCACAACATCATCTCTTTTCCCTTAAACTTTTCAATTTGCAAACATGTCCTCCTTAGTCAGGGATCATCTGGTTGAATGACCACAAGGAACAAAAATCCACTGAAACTATCTTTTTAAGAAGGAGGATTCACTGAAAGGATACACGACAATCTATGGACCACAAATGCAGGAAGTAAATGGAAAATCATCTGGCAACTACTCTGCTTAAGCCAACAAGAAGCTTGCTACTTCAAGTATGGTCTGGGAACCAGAAACATTGGCAGAACCTGAGAATTAATAGAATTGCAGAATCTTGGCTCTATGCCAGACTTACTAAATGACAATATATATATCTGCATGACACCCCAGTGATTCATTTGCACATCATTTGAGAAGCACTGAATTGAGAGCACTTTCTCCTTTCTGCCTTATTTCCTACATCTTACTATATACAGTTGTCTCCTCAAAAAAAATAAAAAATAAATAAAAATAAAAACTAATACTTCACTGAGCATACACAGTAAGTTAGACATTTAATATGTATTATCTCATATAATCCTCAACCCACAAGACCAGCACTATTCTATCACTTTATTATTCCATTTTCAGAGATAAAAACACTGAACCTTGGAGAACTCAAATAACTGACCTGCTCAAAGTCACAACTAGGAAGTCATATAATTAGGAATAGTAGTTGGGACTGGAGCTCAGGGAAGTCTACTCCAAAGACTATACTTTTAACTGCCAGGCTATTCTCCCTTTCTGTATAAAAAAACCTGTTAATTCTCCATCTATTACATTAACTATACAATGCTTAGGAAGTAGCAAGGACCCCAAAACACCACATTCATTCATTTCATCTGAAAAAGGTAGAATCCCAAAATTAGGACTGGGATGAATTAGAATGAAGCATTTGAAAAAAGATCTGTTCTTAGAATTAGAAACAGCAAACTACAAAAATAGTCAAATCTCAACTATACCTATCTCTATAAATCATCATTTATTTAAATTTTACTGTGTACAGCTGGCTCATAAATACGGCATGCTTATATGCTAAAGTTGACTTCTTAAAGAGTTAAACTCTCCCCTGTAAAAAACAGCCTGTGTGTCCCTTACCAGTCCAGAGGCCCTGGGGGCCTATTTCTGTTCCAGCTGCCAGCGGAGATGGGCCTTCCAGCTCACCTGCTCCCTCCAGTTGTGAGATCACAGCAGGTTTGAGAAGCGAAAATCCTGTTAAGGGGAAAAGAAATAGGAGAGACAGGTGAATAATCTCCCACAGAGGAGTTTTAAGCATCTCCTCAGGCTGTCCTTGGCAACGGGAAGGCAAAATAAGAGCACTAGGGGATCCCATGCCTAAAGACTATGGGAAACTGAGGGGGTGGGGGGTTAAGTGGAAAGACGGGGGTTTGGAAGGTATATGTGTTTGGAAGGTGCCTGAAGTGTGAGAGTTGGGAATGGCCCAGACTTGGGCCCAGAAGACCTCAAGATATGCAGGTTGGGTAAAGGTGAACCTGAAGATAATACTGTGTGTGCAGCAGTAAGTTTCTTTTTTCCTCGGTGTCCAAACCACAACTTCTAGAGGATGGATAAAGAGTGCATACCAGTCCCCAGCAAAGTCCTATACTGGCCCCAAAAGGTCTTGAAGTTCACCCTTCCCAGCAACCCTTGACACAAGGGGTATTAGGAATCTCAGCCTCTGGGGTTCCCACTCAGTAAAGGATTACCAGAGACCCTACCTCCAACCTGTTAGGGGGCTATAAGCCAGGAAACCCCAACTGGCAGAGTCCGGGTCCCAGGGGGAGAGAGGCCTTACCCAAGGAGGCCACATTCCCATAATTCTCCAGCATCACGTCCCTGTACAGGGCCCTCTGTGCAGGGGACAGGCCATCCCATTCCGTCTGGGTGAAGTACACAGCCACGTCCTCGAAGGTCACCGACTTCTGAAACAACAGGTTCCTGCTGCCCTAGGGCCAATTCCATGGCTCAGGCCCTAAGTGAGGGGCAGAGGGTAGTATAAGGGCTTGGGGAGGGAGCTCGCCAATAGTACAAAATTAATAACAAGGGGAAAGGTTAGAGAAATAGCACCTGGAAAGTAAACAATGGAGAGTATCTGACTTCTCTCACGGCAGGGAAACCTCATGCCGTATTTTACATTTATAAAAGACATCCTAAAAAAACAATTCCCATAATCAAGTTCCCCCAAAGTAACTCCATTCTTTCAGTAAAACCACATCCTCAGTGGCAGATGCAGCTCAGGACCAAGCCACCAGCATTCCCCCTTGAGACGGCTCCTCCATCCTGCCCCCTCACCTATAAACCTCTAGCCACCCCAGAGAACAGCTATGGCCTCCATCTTGTCCAGCCCCCATCTGTCACCTGACTCCTGTCACTGCCCCTGCTTCAAAGGGCTGTGTGGTTACTTTAGCACCTCCAGCAGCTCAGCACTGCCCAGACTGGCTGGGGCAGAGGGCAGCAGCCCATTCTGCTTCCAGATGCATCTCACTGAAAATCCAACATTTTCTGTCATCCTCTCCCATTTATGTCTCTCATCCTTTCCAACTTTACCCAAGAACTCACTGTTTCTCCAAGAAGGTTTGGGAAAGAGGGCAGATTAGCCTTCCCATTGGCCAGCTACTCGGCCACCCTTCCAGCTGTTCCTCTTTGCATCACAACACCATGTGCTCAACACAGGCTCTGCATCAGGATTGATGCCTCCCTTTTGGGCGGCTGCAGCCTCTGGTCACTCTCTCTGCCCACCTCAGTCTTCTGTAACAACCTTAGGGACCCACTGGCAGGGATATGCTCTCATTCCTCTCTGCCAGGTTCTGTCTTGCTTCCTTCTCCTGACCTCCACCCATCAACAATTCCAGTCCAACCTCTGGATGAGTCTGCAAGTCACCCAACTGTGACCAAGGAACTTCTCTGAACAATATTAAATGCCTTCACTGCTACTGCCACTACCATTACCCTGGTAAGCTGGTGCCTCCTCCTGAATTCAAACACCCCCCTACCATCTGTGCAGGAAACCTCAGCCAGAACCCTAAGGATTGTTCCTGATCCCTCCTTTTCCCATACGCTAACCCCCAATCCTTTGACTCTACATCCTAAAGATTTTTATGTTAAGCATTAGTTGAATTGGATTCTTTTTTTTTTTTAACAACTACTTTCCTTGATGAAGCCCACATCACTTGGACCAATGGAATTCTTTCTGGAGTGGTCATCTTCCTTTAGAATCATCTCTAAAAATTATTCCCTACAAAGCCATCGCAATTCTGACCACATTAACGTCACTGGTTGCACACATCACAGGGATGAGCAATTAAGAATGAAACACTGGTTGTGTGACCTTGGGCAAGGCACTCTACTCCCCTATACCTTCGCGTCTTTTGTGGCAGAATGGGCACAACACAGCACCTATTTCAGAGGCCAGGTGTCTGGACTGAACAATCCATGCAAGTGCTTTGTATGGTGCCTGCAGCACAGCAAGCCTCAAACGATGCTACTGGGACTGATTATTCCCAACCTGTAATCCATGGAGGTCCATGGATGTGCTTCAGGGTGTCCATGAAGTCCCTGAAATTGTATGGAAAATTTGGTTTGCATGTTTATTTTTCTTGGGGTGGGGAGAGGGTCCAGATCTCTTATGAGAGATCTAAAATTTGAGCCCCGATCCCAAGCCCTGAAAGCCTCTCCAGGACAAAATGAGACATCCTGTTCCATTGGACTTCCTGTCTTTTTCCCTCTCCAGATCCTACTCTCAATTCCCCAACCCCCACCAAATTAGAGGCACAGCCACCCTTTGTGATGAGCTAGTCCTACTACTACTCCTCTTCACCTACACCCCGGTCCCTGAGCACCCTAATCTTCTGCTGTCCTCCATGTGAATGGAGATTCACATCCATGCATGGAGTATCCTCCATGGGCAGCTTTAATGTTCCCTGTTCACCAGAGAAGCAAAGAACCTTGTTGTACAGAACATTTCACTCCTGCCTTCAGGGATGCTCTCCTGCTGCTTCCATCCCTTCACTTCACTGCTCTTCCCACAAGTTCCAGGCGGAAGTGAGGAGGGCCCCTCCAGCTTCCACCACGAAGCTCACCAGCTTCCCTTCCCAATTTTCTTCAATTTGAAACTGTTCAGAGGAAGAGCTGAAGGACCCACAGCTCACCTGGGGCCAGACTGTCAGAAGCATGGCTGCTATCACCTGCTCTCCCTCTCAGAGAAGGGCTGGAGCTGAGGAAAAAGAGAGAGGCAAGTGTGAGGCAAGCCCCATCCCAGGAGGAACAACACACTCCCTCACAGAAGATTTGAGACACAGGCAGCCAGTGTCCAGATAGGAGTCCAGTGGGAGCTGCCACAGGAAGAAGGGGGTGATCTGTTCACTGGCTTGGTGCCCAGGACCCCTCCCAGCCATGACAGTGATGCTCACTGCCCGGAACCCTAGGATTTCACAATTCTGACACACATAAAATGTTTCCAGAGCCTAAAGCATAATAAACCAAAGACCTACATAGCAACAATTCAGCTCAAGAAATAGATCATTACCAAGATCTTGGACTTACTTGTTTTTCTCTAAACAAGTATCATCCTTAATTACTCTGCAAGAGAAGCCAGGCTGGCAGAAGCCAGGCCAGGACAGAGGCCCGAGTCAGGCCCCATGGAGCTGGAGGAGCCGTTCCCCTACCTCCTGCCTGCTCCCTCACACAGCAGAGTGTCCTCTACTGCCCTGTCTGTAGAGACCTTGGGAAGCCAGCCTCCCACACAGCCCAGGCTTACCTTTGAGGTCCCAGGCTGTCTCCTCATGTTCTCCAGCCTTCTGATAGTGCAGAAGCCAGGGCCTCAGCTCCCTGAGAGAAGGGATCACTAGATCATCTAGGGTCCCATGACCCAGCACCCCGTGTTCGCTGTATTCAAAACACATGGACTTGTTATTTTTGGGTTTATACTGCTCCCAAAGTTAGTCTTGAAAACATGTGTTTTTCTGGGATGCCTGGGAGGCAAAGCAGTTGAGTGTCTGCCTTCAGCTCAGGTGGTGACCCCGGAGTCCCGGGATCAAGTCTCACATCAGGCTCCTCGCAGGGAGCCTGCATCTTCCTCTGCCTATGTCTCTGCCTCTCTCTGTGTGTCTCTCATGAATAAATAAAATCTTAAAAAAAAAAAAAAAGAAAATGTTTTCCTAAAATATCTATGTCTTCTAGGATTTCAACTTGAGTGCAGAGTTGTGAAAAACACTGGTTCATGATTCTTTCCAATTCCTCTGAATCTGGAGCTACTTTGCTTTTCCCACTTCTTTTGAATATATGTGTTTTCTAGACTCTTTCCCCTTTGTTAATATTATGGATGGAATGCACCCCCCATCCCCCCCAATTCATATGTTGAAATCCTATCCTCCAATATGACTACGTTTGGGATCTAGGACCTGTGAGGAGGTAATGAGGTAAACAAAGCCATAAGGGTGGGGCCCTACTCTGATAAGGCTGGTGCCCCCTTATAAAAGAGAGGAAGAGACACTAGAGTTCTTTTTTACCACATGAAGACAAAGTGAAAAGGCAGTCATCTGCAACCCAGGGAACCAAGAACCAAATTGACTGGCACCTTTAAACTTGGGCTCCTCCAGAACTGTGAGAAATAAATTTTGTTGGTTGAGGCATGCAGTCTATGGTATTCTGATCTGGTGGTCTGAGCAGACTCAAAGTTAAGTTGAACGATGGTTTGTCTATTTGAATGTTGTTTTCTTTTATTTTTAAAGTGCAAATTTTTCTATTTATTTACAACACTACTCTTTTCTATTTCCTTGTGGTTCATTAAGTTCTGCTTTGTTTCTTTAGCTCTGTGAGAGCTATACCTCTGTGAGAAGTACACCTTCTGTTCCGCTCCAAATCCTCTGGTCTTAGTCCAGTGCCAGAGGCTTTGACCAGCTTTGCACCGGTACAATCTACCAAAGTGTCCTCAAGGATCTACCACATGGGGCTGGCTCCTCCCCTGGGGCTTCTCTGGTGTCCTGTGTGGGACACCTGCTAGGTCTAAAAAGCAGAGAAGAGTTAATGTCTGTGAGGCCACCTATGACCAACAGGAGACAGAGGTCAAGGGATAAAAATTTTCCCCTTCAGTCTCCTACATGAAATTCCAAGGCTCCTCAAAGATCCTACAAGACTGAGCACTAGTCTTGCCTGTAGACAGGCCAGCCTGACAGTACAACCTCGTATTGGCTCTCCCTCCTGTTTCACTCTCCTTGTCTTTCACTCTGCCCTTGGAATACATTCCCAAGTGCACCGCCAGCACATAAACCTCTGTCCTATGTTCTGCTTTTGGAGGAAGCTAGACTATGCAAAAGGCTTTTTTCTACCTTCATGAGGTTGCATGATTTATTCATTTATTTTCATTCTTTCCTACCTAGCAATTAAAATTTATAAGGCCGGGATCCCTGGGTGACTCAGCGGTTTAGCGCCTGCCTTTGGCCCGGGGCGTGTTCCTGGAGTCCTGGGATCGAGTCCTGCGTCAGGCTCCCTGCATGGAGCCTGCTTCTCCCTCCTCCTGTGTCTCTGCACCTCTCTCTCTCTCTCTCTCATAAATAACTAAATAAATAACTAAATCTTAAAAAAAATTTATAAGGCCATAAATTTTCCCTCTGAATACACTATTAGCCACATGCCAGAGTTTTTAAAAAATATTTCATGTTTTAATGATATTAATTACATTTTGTAGACTATCAGCACCTGTGTTTTATCTCTGATCACAGAATTGTTTAGGATAGTTTGTTGCTAATTTCTTCCCTGCTCATAATTTCTGGCTTTATTGCATGTGTTTAAATAGCCTGATCTATTTACCTCTGCTTTACGGATTTTTGAGGGCTTTTTTTTGTTTTAGCTAAAGTGTGAATGCTTACAAAAAAAACTTACTCTATAATAGAAGAACATATAATTCTATTTGAATCTAATAAATCAACTCTACTAATTTTATTACATAGATATTTCTCTGTAATCCATGACTACTTTTACCTAATTAAACTGAGCCAGCAAAGAGCAGACTCACACAAAACGGTGAGCCCACAGGTTATCATGGACAAATCTTTTCGAGTGTTTAAGACATGAGTAATTCTAACACTACTGAAACCGTAGGAGAAAACAGCAAAATAAGTTTCCCGGTCCTTTTCATGATGCCAGCACAACACTGATACAAAAACCACAGACCAGTCTCATTTATTAATACTGACAGAAAAATTACTAATATAAAGGAATAGACCCCAGTAGTTCATTAAAGTGACATACCATGACTAAAAAGGATCATCCTGTGAATGCAAGAAAGCTTCATATTAGGATACAGGTTAGTATAATTTTCCACATGAATAAATCAAAGAAAGATAAACACACTCTCCATCCCAACAGATGCCAAAGGCAGTTGATAAAATTCAATATTCATGCTTACATTTGAAAATTTATGCTCTAGAGAAACCCTCATATGTAGAAAATATGTACAAAATTATTAACAGTCTCTGAAGAGCAAAAAACTAGAAACAACCTACAAATACATTGAAAATACATAAATAAATAAATAGGCCTATCATTTTTTAAAAGATTATTTATTCATGAGAGACACAGAGAGAGGCAAATATAAATATGAATGTTTAATAAATAATATATTCATATATATTTCATGTTTTCATTACTATTTTATGATTTTAGTGTAGTATAATTTTCGTGATGGTATTGAACGAGCGATTCCGGAACTATTTTACGTGTATTCCAGGATCGAGCAAACCACCGATTACAATGTTGAAATCATCCCCGGGTCATCGTCACCCCACCGGCCCGAGCCTAGGGCCAAGTTACCTTTGAACTGCCCGCTCCAGACACAGTGCCCTCCAGAAGCCGGGCCGCTTCTGCTCCGGGGTGACTGGGCTGGGCTCTGCTTGTTCTGTGCTCCCACTGAGCCTGTCAGGAGTCGGAAACACACAGTCCGGACGAGAAATGCCTGTAGTGGGAGCCCCGCACGACGTCGACACGTCAAACGCCTCAGGGCGCCACAATGCGCTTCACCCCTGATGTTCCACCCCTGGCTGCTCCGCACATCCCCGAACAGACGCGGCGCGGGGCTCGGCGGCTGGGACAGCAATCCACGCCTCGCCTCCCACGCGAGGGAACGTATTCGGTCATCAAGCCCGAGGCGGGCACACGGGACAGACACGGACCCCCGCCCTCCCCGGCCCCCGAAGCCCGAGCGGCAGCCACCGCCGCAGCCACGGCAGCCACCGCCGCCCGCCAGGGCACCGCCCCCGCCTCGGGCAGCCCCGCACTCACCCCCGCCGCCCGCCGCCCGCCGCGCCGCGGCGCAGCCGGAAGTGCGTCACCGGCCCGGGCGGAGCCTCTCTAGCAGCCGCGGTGCTCCTGCTCGGTGGTGCTCTGGCTGCGCCCCTGAGGCCCAGTATCCGGACCGCACCCCAGTGCCCCGCGGCCCTCTCCTGGGGGTCACGGCTGCAGGCCCGTTGTTCCTGGAGGTGGGCTGGGGAAGCGTCAGGCGGGAGCGCTGGATTCACCCCCGCGGGTGGATCGGGGAGTCCGTACTTCAGGAATTAGAGTTTCAGGCCTGGGCTTGTGGATCTCAGACCTAAGGCAGCCTTTTGTGACAAGTTAATTCCCCAGTGAACGCTTTACTCTCTTGCCATGAAACTCATAGATACGGACTTAGAAGATGATAGGTAATATAAACAACCCACACTTTAAAAACTGATGAATGGGTAAAGAAGTTGTGAGACAGGTAGATGTATGAATGGAGTATTACTCAGCCATCAAAAAGAATGAAGTCCCATCAAAAAGAATGAAATCTTACCATTTGCCATGACCTGGATGGTACTAGAGGGTATTATGCTAAATGAAATAAATCAGAGAAAGACAACCATGTGATCTCACATGTGGAATTTAAGAAACAAAACGGATGAACATTGGGGATAAAAAGGGGGAGAGGCAAACCATAAAACAAACTTTTTTTAAAAAAAGATTTTATTTATTCATGAGAGACACTGAGAGAGGGAGAGACACAGGCAGAGGGAGAAGCAGGCTCCCTGTGAGGAGCCTGATGTGGCACCGGATCCTGGGACCCCAAGATCACGCCCTGAGCCAAAGGCAGACGCTCAACCGCTGAGCCACCGAGGCCTTCCCATAAAACAAACTCTTAAGGGTAGAGAACAAACAGGGTTGATGGAGGGAAGTGGGGGGATGGGCTAGATGGGGGATGGGCATTAAGGAGGGCACTTGCTGTGATGAGCACTGGGTGTTGTATGTAAGTGATGAATTGCTAAATTCTACTCCTGAAACTAATGTTACACTGTATGTTAACTAGAATTTAAATAAAAACTTGAAAGTTAAAAAAAAAAACACCTTAACAGTCTGCTTTAATAGAGGAGATATCAAAGGAAAATAATTTGCAAAAATACACATTTCAGCATGTATACGTCCGGTCATGACTGCTATGGACCTAATGAAGTCGTCAGATATTTGCCTTCTCACATGGAATGTGCCTGAATGCCACAGCCACAATGCTGTCTTTTATTGATGTTTCAAAAATCACAAACTGTAATCAAAATGGTGAACGCTTCTTGATAAAGTAAAAGTGAAACAGTAAAACCTTCTTTTGGTTTTACAGTAGTTACATTCCTGAAGAATCAGCTATGTTAAAACTGTAAAAATTCATTTAGCTGAAAGACAGGTTCTAGATTCAGGTCATTTAGAAAGTTTTTACGGGGATCCCTGGGTGGCTCTGCGGTTTAGCACCTGCCTTTGGCCCAGGGCGCAACCCTGGAGTCTGGGGATCGAGTACCACGTCAGGCTCCCTGCATGGAGCCTGCTTCTCCCTCTGCCTGTGTCTCTGCCTCTATGTCTATGAATAAATAAAAAAGAAAGAAAGTTTTTACCTACATGAATGTCCAGAAAGACCTGAAAGTCTGTTTCCAAATAGGCAGAACCCTTCAATGCCTTTTAGGATTTGTGGCACTCCTGGCTCCCATCTACCACCACCAAACACTAACAAAAACACTCCAATAAAATTTCAAATTGAGCCAAGGCAGAAGGGAAACACCACTAGAAGCCCCTGGATTAGATTATCCTTGTTCCCGCCCAAGATAGTGCCTATCTTCTAGCTACGATGCCTCCAAAGCTACAGCACTGGAAAGTGGTTGGTGGGCCGCCTTACCTGGCTCTCCAGCCTCGGACCACCCTCATTCCTCCTCCTCTCTCAACTTCAGCCCGCTTGCTGAACATACTGTTCTCTAAACCTAGGATGCCTTTCCCTTCCCATCCCCACCCTCCATCTTGACTATTTCTTGAAGTCTAGGCTCAAATCCCATTTTCCTTGGAAAACAAGCTTTTTCTGACCACCTAGAATAAGGCAGGCCCCCCAGGTACATACCATCACAGCACTCTATTTCTCAGTACTTGGCACATCTGTGCTTATTTAATGATGACAGTTTAAGTGTCTGTCTTCTCTGCTCCCTCTAGGAAGCAAGGACTGTATCTATCTTGTTCAACACCATCATCCTCAGCTAAAGCACAAGGCCCAGCACAAAGGAGGCATGCAACAAATATCTCGTGTTGACATGATCCTAAGACTCCAATCCCAACTCGAGAGTAGAACCCTTCTTTATGTCTGTGCCACTGGAAATAGGATATATCTTCTGCCTGGAATCACAACACTGACCACTGTCAGGAGCACTTCTCTGTTTTGCCTTGACCCTGATCATCACTATTTCCTAAATTGACCACTTTACACAGCTTCTCTTGTTCAGATAGGAAACTAGTCCCAGGATTTGGCAGTGATAGCTAGGGATAATGTTGCACTTGGCAAGGTTTTTTTTTTTTTTTTTTCCTTTAGTAGAACTTTAGATAGGGCTGAGGGCTTGTCTAAAGAAATAGGAAGGAATTAGGAGACCAGAGTGTCACAGAAATGCTGGACCCAAATGTTGGATCATAAACCAGTCACTAATTTTACAGGTAAGAAAATAAGGCCTCCTAAATAACATGAAACTCTTAGGACACGCACAGGCCAAGTTACAAAAGGCCTGCAGAAGCCGAGACCATCTCTGTTCTTCCCTTATATATTAACAGAATCTCTAGCAAGCCAAAGACAGTCCAGAAAAAATAACACATTTCCTGCTCCTCTTTAAATTTTTTTTTTTATTTTATTCATGATAGACAGACAGAGAGAGAGAGAGAGAGGCAGAGACACAGGCAGAGGGAGAAGCAGGCTCCATGCACCGGGAGCCTGACGTGGGATTCGATCCCGGGACTCCAGGATCGCACCCTGGGCCAAAGGCAGGCGCTAAACCGCTGAGCCACCCAGGGATCCCAAATTTTTTAAAAAAGATTTGAGAGAGTGAGCAGCAGGGGAGAAGCAGACTCCCCACTGAGCAGGGAGCCCAACACAGGGCTCCAACCCAGGACTCCGGGATCATGACCTGAGCCAAAGGCAGCTGCTTAACCAACTGAGCCACCCAGGCAGCCCTAGTATGGTTTTCATGTCTAATACATCTGGCCCTCTTTACAGCAAAGTGTGATTACGTGACCAGCTTCTGGCAAACAGGCTGTAAGAAAAAGTGATGCCATACCTTTACGAGAAGGAACATGCCCTTCCAGGCCCAGTATCCCCATCAGCTAGGTGGAGTGCTGACAAGGGGGTGAGTATCTTAAACCATGTCAATGAGGATGTGGTCCCTGGGGAATGACAGAGCGGCTAGGAGATACCATAGAGCTGCTGTACCAGCCCTGGACTGCTACCTTCAGATGATATACAAATAAGAAATATGCATTAATCACTTTTAACCACACTGTTGTGGGTTCTTCAAACCCATACCCAAGATCATAGCCTTATGGAATACTTCTAGGAATGAGGGACGATGGAAAAATCACATGCACATACTTAAAAATTTAGGATGGTTCTCATATTTCACTGCTCTGGAAGTTCATCTCTATGCTGGGCCTGCAGCCAAGTGTCCTGCTCAGCTCTAAGTGCCCTCTGGCCCTGCAGTCCCAGAGCCTCCCTAAAACCCTTTCTCCCTGCCCACCAGGAGAAAATGACAAATCTTCTCATATTAAATAATATGTTTTTGGTGTTTCCAGTTTTAAGATGACATAGTTAAGGTCGTTCTGCCTGCTTCTCCTCTTGAAAATTATGAGAAAACAACAAAAGTCTGTTTGGGGTTCATTCCAAGAATTCAAATAGGTTTCAATATTATAAAAGTTTCCTTTACTTATGGACATTATGAATGGAATTACTATATCACTCTATTATGTGTAGAAATAGGGCAGGGAGAGGTCTTACAAAAACAACAAAGCAACCAAAAAAGTTAATACATTTATTAATAAATGTATAAGACATATATGAAGAAAAACTTAAATACTCGGAGACTACACCATCACCTTTGCCACCATCAGTAAGAAGTTGTATATAGAAAGGCACAGGTAATTTTTCAAAGAAAGGACATTCATCTTGATTTAATCTTTAAGTCCAATTTCAAACAATTTTGGGGGAAAAAAAGAATAAAGTGGGAGGAACTGCCATACCCAAATAAAACCACAACAGATTTGTTTTGTTTTAAAGATTTTATTTATTCATGAGAGGCAGAGAGAGAGGCAGAGATAGAAGCAGGCTCCATGCAAGGAGCCCGATACGGAACTCGATCCCAGGACCCCCGGGGGATCATGCCCTGAGCTGAAGGCAGACACTCAACCACTGAGCCACCCAGGCATCCCAATAACAGGATTTGTTTTGGAACTCGTGAAATGATCCTAACGTTCATCTAGGGAAAAAATATTATATATTTATTAGGTACTACCAAAACATAAAAATGCAAAAGGACTGAAAGTTAAAGAATGGATATACCAGACAAGTGTTAAAGGAATAATAGCATTAACTATATTACTATAGCAATGATTTTGAGACCAAAAATATCTCTAGGCAGTGTTTCATTTAAGGCAATATAGTGAATGATATAAACTAGTTATCTAGAAATTTAGGATAAGATATAATTTAAAACATCATTTTAGCTCACAGGAAAATATACCCAGGTACCAAAACTGAACAAGAAACTAAAACCAGAGTTTAGCTGCCCTCACTGCTTTGGCCAACACGACCAGAAATAGTAGAAATTTGAAGATCTTGATATCTGCAGAGGTTGAATTATAATATTCAGGAAGCCACATGACGCAAGGAGGAACTGGGGCTACACACACACACACACACACACACACACACACACACACACCCCACAACCAACCAAATGCCTGGACTCATGAAAGTAAAAATTAGAAAAAAAAAAAATCTTCCCACTAGCAAAGAGAGATAACAAAGGTCATAGTCCTTGCCTAGGTTTTGGAGTGATAGTGGGGATGTCCCCTAAGAATTTATAATCATAAAAAGAATTTATAATCATAGTCTGTATTACTGAGCACAGTTTATTTTTAAATTATTTATATATATTTTTTTAGATTTCATTTATTTATTCATGAGAGACACAGAGAAAGAGGCAGAGACACAAGCAGAGGGAGAAGCAGGCTCCATGCAGGGAAGCTGATGCGGAACTCGATCCCGGGACTCTAGGATAACGCCCTGGGCCAAAGGCACGCACTAAACCGCTGAGCCATCCAGGAATCCCTTATTTTTTTATTGTTTTTTAAAAAAATATTTTTTAAATTTATTTATTCATGAGAGACACAGAGAGAGAGAGGCAGAGACATAGGCAGAGAGAGAAGCAGGCTCCCCAAAGGGAGCATGATGTGGGACTCGATCCTAGGATCCCAGGATCATGACCTGAGCCAAAGGCAGGCACTCAACACTGAGCCACCCAGATGCCCCTGAGCAGAGTTTAAAATTAATACTACCTACTGGACTAGTAACTCATAATCTAAGAAATTAAAAATGAATCCTAGCAAACTGCTGAAATTGTCCCTACAGAATTTGGAGACAATGGCATTTAAGTTATTATAACAAAAATAAATAAAAAATAAATAAAATAAAAAAATAAAAAAAAATAAAAGTTATTATAACCACATCACAGATTATAAAATTAAGTAGAGACATGGAAAATATAGAAATGATCTAAATCATTAAACTTCCAGAGATGAGAACTGTAATGTACAATAAAAAGTCATTGGACAGAATTAGGAGTAGATATTTTTTAAAAATACCTTTTTTAAAAATGTAGTGAACTTGAAGTCATAGCAGTAAAAACTATCCAGAAAGAAACACATAGAGAAAATTAAAAATAAATAAGCATTAATAAAACATGCATAGGACTTCCATGTTGAAACCCACAAAATGCTGATGAAAGAAATCAAAGCGGATCTAAACAAATGAGGACAAATACCAAGTTCACGGATTAGAAGATTCAGCAGAGGAAAGAGGTCAGCTCTCCCCAAGTTGATATACAGGTTTAAAGCAGTTCATACTCAAGTTCCAGCAGATTTTTTTAAGATATAGACAAAATTATTTAAAAATTTATATGAAAAGGTAAAGGATCTATAATAAGAAAACCAGTTTGTAAAAGGAGAATAGCATGGAAGGACTAGGTCTACCCAATTTCATGTCTTATTACATAGTTACAACAATCAAGACCGTGTGTTATTGGAAGAGGAATATACACATAGATCAATGAAACAGAATGAAGAACCCAGAAATAGACCTATACGAATATGTTCAACTTATTTCTTTTAAAAAAGTACACAAGCAATTCAATAGAGGAAAGATGGCTTTTTCAAGAAACAGTGGTAGAGCAACTGGACATCCATAAGGGAAAAATGAAATTCAACCTAGGTATCACAATTTATAAACCCAAAATTGATCACAGACATAAAAGTGAAATTATGTAAAAATGTCAAAATGTAAGCATACAATAAAGTTTAGAAACAAGTGAGAGAGAAAATTTTTAGGACTTAGGGTTAGGCCAAGAGTTCTTAGACCTAACATAAAATGCATTAGTCATTAAGAGAAAAAATGGATACATTAGATTTCATCAAATTTCAAAAAAATCTCTACAAAAGATCCTATTAAAAGGATGAAAAGACCAGCTATAGAGTAGGATAAAATATGTGCAAACCACATATCCAACAAGTACTAGCACATACTTCTTGCTTTATTTCTGGAATATATAAAGAACTCTCAAAACTCAACAGTAAAAAAACAAGCAATCCAAGTGAAAAAACACTTCACTGAAGAAGATACACAAATGACCAAAAAAAAAAAAAAAAAAGTTCAATATTACTAGCCATTAGGGAAATAAAATTAAACCACAAAATCATTAACATAATTATCAGAATGACTGAAACAAAACAATAGTGACAACATCAACTGCTGGCAAGGATGCAGAGCACCTGCATCATTCACGTTACTGGTGGAAATGTAAAATAAAATGGTGCAGTCACACTGGAAAAAGGTCTGTCAGTTTCTTAGGAAACCAAACATGCAATTATCACATGACCCAGCACTTCTGGGCATTTAATTAAGGACAAACGAAAACTTACTTTCACACAACAACCTATATACAAATGTCTATAGCAGCTCCATTCACAATAGCCAAAAACTAGAAATGACTAAGATGTCCTTCAACAGGTGAGTGGGTAAACAAACTGTGGGATATCTACACTAGGGAATACAATCAGATTTAAAAAGAATAGATTATTTATACAATCTCAATCTCCAGAGAATTACACTGAGTGAAAAGGCCCATCCCAAAATGTTGTACACTGTCTGGTACCATTCATATAACAGTCTTAAAATGACTTTTAAAAAGGAAATAGAGAATAGGTTAGTGGCTTCCAGGAGTGAAGGAGAGGGTTATGGGTGGCTAGAGAAGGGTAACACAAGCGATCCCTGTGAATAGGGAAGTACGCAGTATGTTGACTGTATCCCTGTCAGTATCCTGACTGTTGTCTTGTATTTTAGTTTTGCAAGATGTTACCTTTGGAGAAAACTGGGTAAAAAATACATGGAAACTCTCCATATTATTTCTTATAACTGCATGTCGATCTATGGTCATCTCAAAATTAGAAGTCTAACTAAATAATAAATGAGATCATAAATGGTGGGACAACTTCAAGCAGACTTAAAAGGTCAGGAGAAGAGAAATGCAACTACATTTTTATATGTATTTAGCATAAAAACTTGTATGTATATGTATACAGGTTTTTATGTATTATATATGTATATATATAAAAACCTATATACACAGGTTTTTATGCTATACGTGAAGTGGTATAATATTACTTAAAGGTAAAGTATGCTAAGTTTAAGAAATATAGTCTAAATCCTACAGAAACCCTAAAACAAAAACTGTTATAGCTAAACAGCCAGAAAAGGAGATAAAATGAAATCACAAAAAATTAACTGATCCAAAAAAAAGGGCAGGAAATGGGGTAGTAGGGAGAACTATGGGGCAAACAGAAAACAAATAACAAGATGACAGACTTAAACCTAAGAAGTATATCAAATACAAATGGTTAAATATTCCAATTAAAAAACAAGAGATCACATTGATGATAATGGTAAAAAAGCAGAAACTACATCAACAGCCAAACCAAGTACTTCTGGTTCCTGGAGGTAGTATTCCCTGAATGACCTCATTTGGCCACTTTACAAACCACATTAAATCAGCAAGCTGCTAATAGCACAACGTGTTTTGTATCTTCAGGTCATGTAAAAATGCAATATAGATGGTGGGCAGGAAATGAAAAAGAAACAAACAGGTAAGTTCATTTCGTGTTACCAAGTGCACTAACTTAACACGTGGTAAGTGTAAAACACTTAGCAGCCAGCTTTCAACTCAGTGTGACCTAGTAGGAAGCCTACTGAGGAGTCCTGGCTCCTTCAAGGACTAGCTAGGAGACACTGGGCAATCACTGCATTTTCCTGAAACTCCATTCATTGATCTGAAAAATGGAGTAAAAGCACATAGTTATTGTAAATACTATATGTTGTTTCACTTAAAGTGCATACAGTATGGCCTGGGATTCAGGCATTGCTCAATGTTAATTTCTTTCCTCTTCTATCTCATTTGTGTATCTGAATAACAGCCAACCAAAGACACCAGGTCCTGATTTCTGGAACCTGGTAAATGTGACTTTAAATGGCAGGTTTTGCTGGTGTATTGTGGATCATCTGGGTGAGTCCTAAATGCCACAAGTGTCTTATGAGAGAAGCAAATGGAGATTAGATACAGTGAGGGTGTGATGTGAAAACAAAAGCAGAGATTGAGGAGTGATGTGGCTACAAGCTAAGGAATGTTGGCCCCCACTAGAAGCTAGAAGAGACAAGGCAGAGATTCTGCCCTAGAGCCACCTCAGGGAGCGAAACTCTCCCAACACCATGATTACAGCCCAACAAAATAGTTTCAGACTTCTGGCCTCCAGAACTGAGAATAAACTTCTTTTGTTTTCTGCCACTACATTTGTGGTGATTTGTCACAGAGCCACAGGAAACTAATACACTAACCACAGACTAAATCAAAGATGGCTACTCAGTTGGAGGGGGGCTTCCTGACAGTGGCAATGGGGGTCAGGGACCATGGATGCTGATTACTCAATAAAGAAGTCCACTGGGACGCCTGGGTGGCTCAGTGGTTAAGCATCTATCTTTGGCTCAGGGCGTGATCCTGGAGTCCCAGGAGTCTGGAATGCTGCAGGCTAATTGCTACAATGGTTGAAGCAAAACAACACAGGAAGCAGATTACAATAATCATCTAAGGAAAAGGGCCAGCCAGCTCTTTGGTTTCCTACTGAGATCCCTCAGCACTCTCTCTTATGAGAGACCGAAAGGGTTTCCTTGGCCCACTAACAAATCATAGGGCAAGGTGGGCATGCTATTTTAGAGAAACTGGTCAATGGCATGCTGTAAATGCCAAAATAGCCTGGCATTTACTAGTGTAATCCCTAGAATAGCATCCATCCCAAATAAAAAGGAGTAAAAAGAATGAAAGCTTTATGAGCAGTAGCTTTTGGTTTCATAGTTAAGACTTACCTTGAGAATGGACTCATTGATGCAGACATAGTTTTGCAGTAACAATGAAACTTCCATCGCAGAGCTTAAGTAGCTAGAACTTCTATATACTGGTACCCTGATGCAGCCCAGGCTCTTGCATTACAAGGGGTTTTCCATTCTTGTTACAATCACGAGGACTGCTGGAACTATAGCTAACGGCTTTCCCACACATCATATACATAAAACATTTCTCCATCAGGTTTGTTATCCCTGAAGATTTTTGTTACACCGATAAAGCTCTCCTGCAAGGGAAGAAAACCTATCCTAAGCTTGAGTGAACAAAAAGACAACAAAAACAAAGTTAAATGTGTTGGTTACTGGAACTCAAAAACCCAGATGTATTTCTGGCTTCAGATATGGTTTAAAGTAGTTGTTCAAACAGAAACTTTGAGGGTGATTACTCCTCAACTCTGATTTGTCTTTTGTTGTGCTGACTTCCTCCTCAGCCTCCACAAGAATCTAAGAGTTCCTCTCAGCTTTAAGACTAAGGGAAAAAGAGAAGAGTATTTCTTCCTATTAACTCTTGCCAAGTCCTAGAGCTATAACTGGATCATCTTAGGTAAACTACTGACATTTGAACCTATAGCTATGGCTTAGGGAAAAAAATGTGCAGCTGACCCGGGCCTGTGTCACACATCCTGCTCCTGAGTGGAAGATGAAATCCGAAAGGAAATTTAGTGTATTATTACCAGTAAAAGGGGGTGAAAAATTCTGGGAGGCCAAAATGACAAATGTCCAGGACAGGTTTCTCTCCAGGGCAGACATGCTCATGATGACCTAGCTTGGAAGTCCTAAAGGTTTTTTCATACTTGACACACTCATAGGGTTTCTCTGTAGTATGGCTTCTTTGATGATAAAGAAGATTTCTTCTGCTAGTGAAGACTTTTCCACACTCATCACATAAATATGAAGATTCCTGAATATGGATCCTTAGATGCCTTTTTAATTGTTCCTGAGCACTAAAGGCTTTTCCACAATCTATACAGTCAAAGGGTTTCTCTTCACTGTGGACTCTCTGGTGCCGAGTTAGTTTTGTATGAAAATTAAAGGCCTGCCCACATATTTTACAAGAATAAGGCTTTTCCCCTGTGTGAATACGTAGATGTTGGCTTAGATGAGAAGTCCTTCCAAAGCTTTTGCCACACTCATTACACTCATAGGGTTTCTCTCCAGTATGAATTTTCTGATGTCGAAGTAGTGGTGAATTACCAACAAAAGCTTTTCCACACTTATTACACTCATAAGGTTTCTCCCCAGTGTGGATTCTCTGATGTATAACAAACTCAGAACTACTGGTAAAACTGTTTCCACACTCTCCACAGAGATAGGGCCTGTCCCCACTGTGGATTCTCTGATGCCTGATCAGATTTGCATTATCATTAAAGGCTCTCCCACACTCTTCACATTGATAGGGTTTCTCTCCAGTGTGGATTCTCTGGTGCCGAATTAATGAAGAATTGCCATTAAAGGCTTTTCCACACTCATTACACTCAAAGGGTTTCTCCCCAGTATGGATTCTCTGGTGTCTAACATAGTAAGAAAAATAACTGAAGCATTTCCCACACTCCTCACATCTGAACGTTTTCCTTGCACAGTGGATTCTTGGAACCTTTTCTTTAATATTTTTCACTGTGGGAATTTCCTGGTGCTTTTGTAGTTCACAGGTTTCTAGAAAGTTGGTTCCCTGAACAACATTCTTCTGCAAACCATGTGACAACATCACATCTCTTTCTTCAGAAATTCCCTGTGTTGATGTGGGTTCATTGTCAATGTTGGTCTCAGTACCTAATACAACAGAAAACACAAATGCCACCTGAGAATTATGCTACAAACAAAAGAGCATAAAAAATGAGAGGGCCTTTAGAGATTACTATTACAACCTCCACATCAGACTGCTAGCAACACCAGGATACTAAAATGAAAGTGCCAAATATCACACAGAATAGTCAAGGAGAAACAGGGTATCGATATACACAGCACATAATCAGATTGCTTCCTAAGCTTTTCCAGACTCCATACTTTTTGAATGACTTCTCTCTGGTACATTCTAGTACCTTTTGACCTTAATATATTCATAGGCCAACAAAACACCAAAGGCACAGGCCCTAAGATCAAGTGGTGACACTGGGCTGGCAAGACTCAGAGTCAGAAAGTACAATAGAACAGAGTCAGAATACAAAGATGGTTCTTTAAAAAAATTCATACCCTGCAAATGGCCCAAAAGCCTGGAAACACTGAGCATTACAGGCACTAGGCTGTGACAAGACACAGAGAGAAGATTACACTCAGAGGTTCCTAACTGTAGGACATCCCCCAGAGGTTGTTAACTTTAGGTCCACAGAAGACAATGAACTCGCTAAAACTGCTGGCAATTCCTGTCTTGTTATCAGACTCTCAGAAAAGTCTGAATCTCAAACATGCACAGACTTTATTTGGAAAGGGAAGAACAGAGTTTACTTAGATACACCAAAACTGTAGAGTAGTTCTTCTCATTTTAGCAAAAAGAAAACAAACCACCATAAAATGGCATTTGTGTTCCAAGACTGGATGCCCTTTTGCTTCACTTAAAGTCAATCTATTTTATATAAAATGTTGGGCTAATTTTGTTTTAACATTAATCTGGGTTATCTGGGTTAATTGGCTCATTAATCAAGTTCATCCTTCAAGTGTGAGTCAAGGGAATAAGAGCCCTTGGAGAAAGGCAATGGGAGAAGAGACATTGGAGACTTAAGTCAACAGGGTAAGGTCTAGTCTGGAAGACAGTGATCGAGACAACTGACAACTGGACCCAGTGATGGGCTCTCACACCACCTTCTTGCTACTAGGGTGCTCAGTTATAAAACCAGGACTGAACAATCGATGACTTCTTTATTTTCCTGCTGCCCCTACTCTACCATCATCTAGATCAGGATCCTCACAGCAAGTCTTCCAAGCAATCACCTTCCTAGGTCTCTAGCCATTACCCCCACCTTCCTGCTGAAAGAAAAAAGCTGCCCAGATGCAGTGCCCTCAACGTCACACCCACTCATCTCAAGCCATCCACTACCCTCTCAAGTCTCACGTTTCTCAATCATCCCTGATGCCATCTCCTCCCTTCCCCTGCTACACTGCTCCCTACCAGATGTATCATCCCTCCTCTTCATCACCAACCTCTTTCTGCAGATCCTCAAATCTTGGGCTTAACAGTCATCCCTTCACATCCAACTTTTTTTATAGTAGTGTCTTTCAAACTGCCTACCCATTAGTTGTGAAAGTGACACAGTATTAACTATCAAACACTTTTTCAAATGAAATACACTAGCCTAACCTAGAACAGAATTCACATACATTGCAATGCCAAGGTAAGTTTTATCTCTTGATAATCAAGTCTCAAAGTACATAATGAGTAGTATACAGGGTTGTGATACAAAATCTAAAACCTGCTGAAGCTCATAATAAAAAAAGAGTTGGTACACTTATATTTCATTTCATAATAAAAAAAGAATTGGTACACTTATATTTAATTTTTTAAGATGTTATTTATTTATTCATGAGAGACAGAGAGAGAGAGGCAAAGACATAGGCAGAGGGAGAAGCAGGCTACGGAGAGCCTGATGCGGGACTCAAATCCTGATCCCAGGATCACATCCCACGCCAAAGGCAGACACTCAACCACTGAGCCACCCAGGCGTCCCTTATATTTCATTTCTAAACTTACCAAAATAAACTTATCTAAAATGCTGCCTCAATTTCATCATCTCATTTACTCCTTCTCTATGAAGTATCCACCCTGAAACTCCTACCCTTGCCTTTAGTTCCTTGTTCCCTCTTGGGAACCCTCCTCTGCCTATATTCACTTCCCTCTTAGAATTAAATATCCCTTAATATTCTTAATATTTAAGATTCAGCCCCTTTTTCTCTCTAGGTGTCTTTTTTTTTCTTTTTTTTAAGATTTTATTTATTTAATCATGAGAGACATAGAGACAGGCAGAGACATAGGCAAAGGGAGAAGCAGGCTCCATGCAGGGAGCCCAAGCAGGACTGGATCCCAGGACCCCAGGATCACTGCCTGAGCCAAAGGCAGATGCTCAACCACTGAGCCACCCAGGTGCCCCTCTGGGTGTCATTTCAATTAAAACTCTGGTAGAGTACACTCGCATCTACCCCTGTAGATCTGACATTAATCTCAGACTCTACACCTGTTTTCTCATGGCTTGTTCTGGCCATCCATTTATACATATTCTAAACGAACCTCAGATTCTGTGCTCAGATCTGAATTCACATGTATTTAAATAGCTTCTTTTATGTCATGACTTCCCAGTATTATCTGATTCAACTCTCCTCTTTGATGGATAAGTTTTGGTAAGATCGGGTCTTTCCTCTTCCATTTTTGCACTGTCACTGTCCCCTATCCAATTCCCTCACTCAAAAGTTAACACCTGACATATAGTAATGGTTTAACGAGATTCTATGCTTTCAATTTCCTTCAGCTCAATCCAAAGCACACACCATGATAATATTTTGCAAATACAATTAAATACGGGCCTATGTCACTAGAGGCAAGGTCACTGTGGCAGGGGTCACTGTTCCTGCTCCTTGTTTGCTTTTACCAGCTCTATCATTTCCTGTTTCCACGCCCTAAGTTCTTTAGGATAGAGCCTTCAGGTCCACCACAAACTCTGCATTCTAGACTTTCCACACAAGGCTGGGTGGGTAAGATACACCAACTATATTCTTCTAAACCACCTGAGTAAATGGGGTCAGGGTGTATTATAGACTCTGCCAGCCCCAGATTCCAGGAAGTCTTACTTGGGCTTTGAGTCCTAAGCTTCATGCTCTTCAACTGCTTACTAGAAAAGACAAATACTTGTAGGTGCTCCAGAAATATCCATTTTAAAAAATGCTCCCCAGGCAACTATCCCTGAACATTAAACTGTTAACATTCTTCCCAACAATTTATTGGATCCTCTACTCCTTTTCTTAGGCCAGATATCTACCTTCTTTTTTTCCACATGGGATCCATTGTCATAAGTCAAATTTGGAACAAATAGCCTGCCATTGAAGGAGCTTACTTAAGCTTCTAAATGAGAATTTCTCCTCCTGCTGTGCTCCCACAGCCCACTACCTATATATCAACAACAGCACCTAACACACTCTTTTTTTTTTTTTTTTAAAGCTCTTTACATCTGTCTCCATAGCATGTATCCTCCAGAGCTTCTTAAATAAAGCTTGGCATGTGTCAAGTGCTGAAAACCGCTTTTGAACAAATCCATCCTGTCCAAAGAACAAGAACCACTGAGATAGGAAATGCTGAAACTCAGGAAGGAGTAATGGATTAAAAAAATCACATGAAACTTACTAAAGGGAACTTGTTATCATGGTGACAGTTAAAATTAATGGGAAAGGTTTCATATTTTACTTGTTAAGAGAAATCATCCATTTTATTTAAATCCTTCCCAGCATGGTTCATTTTAAAACATACTGCTCTATACAGCTCCATAGTTGCCAGTTCTAAAGCTTCCTTGCTTACCTTTACAGATGCCTTTGGACCTCTCTGCAGATGGGTTATTCTGTGCCTCCAAGCCCCAAGGCAAATTCCCTCCCTCCAGAAGGGAGACCAGAGCAGGTCTGGGAACTGGGTATCCTGAAAAGGAGAGAAAATGGCACCTTTCAGCTGTGTGTCTGCTGTATCAAAAGAAGGAAAACCCCAAGAGCCTCCCTAAGAGTAAGATCCACAGAAGGCAGCTCAGGATTGGGAAAAGCCAAGATCTGATCAAGAAGGAATCGAGCATTTGCGATCCCTTTCTACTTTAGAGTAATGTAAGTTAGTGAGATCCTATAAGACAAATGCAAACACAGAGAAGGGGTCACACCCTTCCCTACACAAGCTAAGATCTTAGCTCTGGTAACACAAACTATGTATTCCTTACTTGGCAGAGCCCCCTGGAGGATGGGACATACTCTTACCAGGGGATAGCAATTCCATACATGGTGACCAAACTGACCCAAGATCTCTTCATACCCAGCAATCTTCGAAGTGGGTCATTTGGTCTCAGCCTTGGAGCCAGAGTGGAGGATACCAGAGACAACCATTCCCTCCCATACTGCACAGTCTATTAGAAGAGAACAAGGAAGGAAACAGCAGAGAACAGAGCTGAGTTCCAGCAACCTTACCCAGGGATGTCAAGTTCCCATAATTCTCCAGCATCACACTTCTGTACAGGGCCTTCTGTGCAGGAGAAAGTCCAGCCCATTCTGTCTGGGTGAAGTAGACAGCCACGTCCTTAAAGGTCACCAACTCCTAAAACAAGAGGTTCCTGCTGTCCCAGAGCCAATTCTCTGACTCAGGGACAGAGTGCAGAGCACAGGGGACAGTATGAGGGAGAGGTCCTTTTAGGGATGGCTAATGAGAAAAAATGAAGGAAATGGATGTTAGACCATTAAATGACTTTTTACAGCCAAAAGTCTGACACTTCTCTGATGGAAGAGCTTCCATTAGGACACGAAATGTACTAATATAAAACATGGTAGCATTTCAAAAACCCTGGAAAATCTTGCATTAGTTAAACTTCCTAAAGAAAATTCTTTGGTTTTATAAATACTTTTATTTATTATTTTTTTTAATTTTTATTTTTTTTAATTTATTTATGATAGGCACACAGTGAGAGAGACAGGCAGAGACACAGGCAGAGGAAGAAGCAGGCTCCATGCACCGGGAGCCTGACGTGGGATTCGATCCCGGGTCTCCAGGATCGCGCCCTGGGCCAAAGGCAGGCGCTAAACCGCTGCGCCACCCAGGGATCCCTATAAATACTTTTAATCTTTCATTGTTACACCTACAAATGGACATGAGCTTCAATAAGTTTAGACACCCACTCACAGGTGGCATGTCAGGACCCACCCATTCCCCCTTCACTGCCTCAGCACCCAGGTAATCCATCTGTATCCACACATGCTCATTCTGCCCCAAACCTCAAGCCCACTTAACAAGAACAGCATCGTGGTCTGGAGTGATGAGCCAGTCTCATCCAACCCCCACCTCTGCTTGTTCTCAAGAATGATCAGCAGAGAGCTTAGTGCCGCCCAGAGCAGTCATTTCTGAGAGACTTCCTGATGGGTCTTCCTAGGAGAATTTGCTCTTGGAATCAAATTGCTACTGGGCAGCTCTTTTAGCTGCTCTTCTGTATATCTCCAAGACAATCTATAATAGTTCCTATCAACCAAATTTCAAGATTTTTCACCAGCCCCTCCTTTCTCTTCTCTGACAGTTCCAGCTCTACCTTCCTAGAAAGCACCAGCATCTTGTTTAGATCCTCTATCTACTCTTCAGACTTTGGTATCAAACTGGTTACCTGAACATGCAATGAATATCCTCCTACCTTCTAACACCTCCATTGATGCTGCAGATCCCCATCTTCCACTAGTTCCAGCACTGCCTCAGACTGCCTGGTGACCTAACATGGCTGACCCACCAACTACACCAAACTTATCTTCCAACCAAAACTAACTTTTCTAAATCATATAAACTCATTGGCACTGACAATTTTGTTTCCCTATCTCAATTAACAGTACCAATTTCAGCCCAGACTCCTACACTAGAACTTGAGATTCACCTAGACTAACTCACCCCAGGCCCTGGTCATTTCTCATATGCAGTTGGTAATCAGATCCTGCCAGTTTCATTGCCTAAATATTTCTGGCATCTGACTCTTCTTCACCCTCATACAATCAGTACACTAGCTCAACAGCTGGGAACACTTAAACAGCTCCAATTCCAGGCTGTCTTGCACTGAATCTATCCTCTGCCAACACATACAATGATCTATTTAAAATGACAACATAACCCAATAAACTCAATGACTTAATGAGTCAGCACTAACTACAATAGTGGTTATCAAAGTGTATCCCCCTCCCAGCAGAAGCAGGAGGAGGAGAAGGAGCAGCAACAGCAACACCTGAGAACTTTTTGGAAAGCAAACTGGTAGGCCCCACCTGAGAGCAATTTCTGCCTTAATGAGCCCTCCAGGTGATCCTGGACACACTAAAGTTTGAAAAGCCTGGACTACAGGATAAAATCAAAGCTCAGGAAACTGAGCTGCATCAGGTGATAAGTAGTGAGAGGGGGAGGCATGAGAGTATACATAAACTAGCTGGAATACTCTGCTAACAAAATCCCAGGGAAAAAATGACGAAACCTGAATGATGACAACATATATGGGACAAGCGGAAGAGACAGCAAGCAGAAGTTGGACTTGGTGCCTCTCTAGAAGTGGTATCAAGGGAGATTGAGTCAACAACTCACCCGTACTTATAGAAGATCAGAAGAGGGTGGAAGCTACAGGGAAGATACTGCATCAATTAAATTCAGGGAGAAGGACCTACCAAATGTCAGAAATCCAAGATTGGGAACTTGGGATATGGTTCATGGGTGCTAAGTTACTGGATAAATAAGTCCCAGCACGAGGAAATGGTAATCAGCACCTAGAAACTCCCTAGTCAAAAAGTGAACTACAACCCAAGAAAGGAATTGGCCAGTCCCACAAATGCAAAGTACTTAACGTTCACTTTACAGATGAAGTCCATCAAAATACAGAGTTCAAGTGATTGGCTCAAGACCACAGAGGCCTAATGGGATCCCTAAATTCAGATGTCCTGTCATAGAGCATATTTGTCCTGGTGCAGATTATCCTCAACATAGCCTACTGGTGCCTCACCTTAGCCAGCAGCACTGACCTCAAGGGTGATACATCTGTCCTGATCATGAAGCCTAAATTTCTTTCTTTAGGAGGACAAAGGCTAGACGCCCCCTTTTCTTGTCTTTCTCCTGTTAGCTCCCTGCTCCCACCTCCCAAGAACCTTGCAACCTCAGTGATCTCAATCACTCCCATTGAACACTGGATACTTCTACCACCAGCCTGAGTCCCTCATTCTCACAGATCCCTTCATGAGAGTCCCTCCTGAACCTGGGAGCTCTCCAGTTCAGCAGAGATCCATGGAGAACAGGAGGCTGTACTTCTGATTTCTCGGACACTCTCTCCAGCCAATGTTTTCAGGGCTTCTAGCTGCTCAGCTCCTCACCATCAGCTTTCTCCCCAACATCTAGTCATACTGGAGACAATCAAGAGGTGCCTTCCTGCTGCTTTAGTTCTAAGAGCCTTGCCAGAATTATCCCTCTCGTGCCCCATTTCCTTCAAATAAGATCTCTGAAGGCTAACCTGAGTCACAGCTCACCTGGTGCCAGGCGTTCAGGGGCATGGCTGACATCACCTGGTCTCCCTCTCAGTGAAGGGCAGGGGCTGAGGGAAGAAGCAAAGAGAACCATGAGTGAGCCTGGCCCAGCCAAAGGCTCTCCTTTAAACCCAGAAACCTGTGGCAATAACAATAGCAGCCATCATTTACTCAATGCCCACTGGATAAGTGGCATGTGTTTCTTCTTTCAACCCACACCATACAAGTTTGAATTTGGAAGAAACAGATTTTCAAAGGGTAAGTAACTTGCCCTCGGGCACCAGAGCCTACCACCATCAAGCAACGCTGCCTGTCCTGGGTAAGACGTAAGAACAGGGGGAATGGAAGTACACAAAGAGTAAAACAATACTAAAACCAAAACTAAACAAAACTAAAGCAAAACCTAACAAGAGGATATCTAGATCTTTTTTCTTAAAAATAAACGTTTGGAACACCTGGGGGGCTCAGCCGGCTAAGCATCTGACTCTTGATTTCAGCTCAGGTCATGATCTAGGTGTCGTGGTATCCAGTTTCACATTGGGTTCCCTGCTTGGTGGAGTCCACTTGTCCCTTTCCCCCTGCTCCTCCCCCTGCTCGTACTCTTGTGCTCTGTCAAATAAACAAGTGAAATTAAACAAAACTTTTACTGAGAAACATAAAAAGTAAAAAAAAATACATAAATATATATAGAGATATAGGTTATTGGATGTAAAATACATATCCCTTCATTCAGTGTCCACTTTCATCCTCTGAATTTTCTTTCTCCCAAATGAGAAAACAAGGCTATGAGAATAATTTTCTTCAAGGTCATAAGGTGGTGGATGAACCTAGATTCCAACCAGATGTGCCAGATTCCAAAGGCCACGTTTTTAGTTAACTACACTAGATCACTTCCAATCATAATCCCAAAAGGATCTCTTAGAACCTGATAAAGTAATTCTGAGGTTCACATGGGGAGAGCTGTCACCAAGAAAGTTCAGATAAAGAATCACAGAGTAAGTCTTCCTTTTCTTGGATCTCAAGGCAGGCATCTTGTTCACCACTCTGTTCTAGGACCCAGCGATGACCGAAACTGATTAGCAAAGGGCCCGGAAAGGCCACCTCAGCACGCCCAAACGCTGGGTTGTTACTTTAATTACATCGTCCCCTACGACACTCTGTTTTCTTGCTCAACAGTCACACTCTGCCCCAAGGCCAGCATCTTCCCTAACCTCACTGCACTCTGTAACCTCCTGCTAGCCTCATCTGCCACCCTCCTGTTTAGCCACTCTGGCCTCCCTTCAGTTCCCTGTACTACGAAACTCAGGGCCTTTGTGCTTGCTGTTGCCTCTGTACGAACTACTCTTCTCCAACCTCAGGACCTCTGTAACTGATACGGTCTGCCTACAACACTCTCCCGCAGCCTGCCCCTTCCTCCCCTCGGTGATGCTAGATCATCCTTCAGATCATCCTCTACAAACCAGGTAGAGGTTTCCCGTTAAACCCTCCACTCACACGGTGTTCGCTGTCCTGTAGACCACGTCTCCAAGTTTGAGAGGATGTATTTGCATTAGTCTGTGCTTTCTTCACCCAACAAACATTTATCAGATACTTCATTCATTCCAGGCCAAGCGTGAGATACGGTGGAGAGAGGAAACACGGGTGTGACCTTCTGGCCTGGAGCTTTGTCTAGACTAAAGGAAAGGCGCACATTAATCGGAGATTCTCGTAAGTAACTTCAAGATCACAACTGTGATTATCGTAGACCGGACGACTTAGGGGTAGGAACTGACTAGGTTAACCACGCATGCCGTGGAGGTGAAAAGCCAAGGCTGCAGCACAGCCGAGACCGCGTGCCGCCAAGCCACGGCGGGGTCGCCGCAGAGGATGAAGCCATGCGGGGATCTGCGCGCACGTACAGGTTGGTCTCCCGCCGAAAAACCACAGCCGCAGCTACCGGGTTACAAACAGGTGGAGTGAAGCGATCAGATTTGATTACGAGGTGACGTTCCCGTTGGACTGAAAGCCCCCCGAGGGGGGCCGACGCTCGTCTCCTTTAGGGCCGCATCCGGGGGCCCAGGGCAGCGGCCGCCCCTCAGCTGTTGGCTAAGCAGCGACCGGCAGGGCCCGGGCCCGCGGCGCCATCTCCTTTCCATCCGCAGCCTCCCTGCCCCAAAGCGGCCTCCCCCCACCGCTGCTTCAGGGACGCGGGGCAGCTCCTGGAAGGGCGCAGCGCGCGCCCCCCGCACACAACACCCGCCGCCGGAGCCCCCGGCTCACCTCAGGAAAGGCGCCGCGCGCGGCGGGACCGGAAGTGCGTCACCGCGCGGGAGCGCCGCCCGAGCCTCACGTACGTCCTCTCTAGGACGCCGAGCGCGCCTCGGTGCTCTCCTGGCTGCGCGCCCCGGGGAGGCCGGCGGGGCTCCTGCACCCCCGCCCGGGAGACCTGCAACGGCGGGGAAGTTGGCGGGGGTTGTCGCTGCTCTCTAACCGGTAGCCTTCTCTTCAACTGAGTGTTGGCAACAAGCCACGGTACTATCAGGAGCACCTGTGGATTGTCCCCAGTGGAAAGCACAGATATTTTCTTTTTTTTTTTTTTATCATTATTTTAAAAGATTGATGGATTGATTGATGATAGACACAGAGAGAGAGCGAGAGAGAGGCAGAGACACAGGCAGAGGGAGGAGCAGGCTCCATGCAGGGAGCCCGACGCGGGACTCGATCCCGGATCCCGGGATCACACCCTGGGCCGAAGGTGGTGCTAAACCGCTGCGCCACCCGGGTGTCCCCAGATATTTTCATTTATCGCTCCACAGATGACGCAGGTTTCTCAAAATACACGCTATTCACATCCCTCATTTGAAAGTATTATCATCGTTGTTATTAGGGCTCACCTTTGGATCTTGTCATTTCATTTCACCAAAGTGGCAAAAACACACGTATATTAACATATCACAGTTTTTTAATTGTTTTTTAAGGTTTTATTTATTCATGAGAGACACAGGGAGAGAGGCAGAGACATAGGCAGAGGGAGGAGCAGGCTCCCTGTGGGGAGCTCTATCCCAGGACCCCGGGATCACGGCCTGAGCCAAAGGCTGACCCTCAACCACGGAGCCACCCACGTGCCACTCACAATTTTATTTTTTAAACCCCTTAATTGTTTTTTAATAGAATTAGTTTCAGAATGGTCCACAGATGTCCTCACAATGCCAAAGAGGCAGTCAGGCAAAAAACAAAAAACCCTGTCTCTTTATAAATGAATGAATGAATGAATGAATGAATGAGTTAAAAAAAAAGAAAAAAACCTGTTTTCCTGAGGGATAAAGATCCAATCACATTAAGAAAGACCAGGACTGTGAAGGGATACTATTCCAGAACTATTTAGGAAATGAAAACAGCGGAGATTTTTTTAAAAGACTGAATAACAGATATGAGAGACAGGGAGCAATCTACTATAGCCATGAAGTTTGAGTGACCTGATAGATGAAGGTGTCACTAACGGAGATTCAGTTAATTCAGGAATTTAGGAAAAGTCGCTGGTTTCAGGCAGGAAGATCACAGAATTTGGTTTTAGAAATTACACACACACACACACACACACACACACACACACACACTAGCTTTATTAAAATGTAATTCACATCCCATACGATTCATCCATTTAAAGTAAACAACTTAGTTTAGTTTTTGGTATATTCACAGAATCGCACAACCATCACCACAGTCAATTTAGAATATTTTCATCATTCCCAAAAAGAAACCCTGTAACTATCAGCACCAGCGCTCACTTTCCATCTTCCCAGTGATAGGCTAGATACTGTTCCCCTCAAAGATGTCTGGAATTCATATGTTGGATTTCATGACAAAGGAACATGAAGGTTGCAGACGGAATTAAGTTGCTTATCAGCTGATTTGAAAATAAGATTATCCTGGATTATCTAGATGGGCCCAATGTAATCATAAGAGTCCTTATAAGTAATGGAGGTCATGAGAAGAGCCACAGAGGTGACAAATTGAGAGAAACTTGTCCCATCATTGCTGGCTTTGAAGGTGGAGGAAAAGCTCCACAAATCACAAGTGGCTTCTAGAAACTGGAAAAGGCAAGAAAATAAAGTCTCTCCTTAGCCAACACTTTGAATTTAGCCTGGTGAAACCCATTTTGGACTTCTGACTTCTAGAACTATAACATAAATTAATAAGTAAATTGAATAAATGTGTGTTGTCTTGTAAGTCACTGTTCGTGGTAATTTGTTACAGCAGCAACAGAAAATTAATACAATCCCTGTGTGAGGGATTAATACAATCCCTTCCTCCATTCCTAGACAACTACTGATCTACTTTCTGACTCTACAGACTTGCATATTCTGGGCACTTACATCATATAATATCCATTAAATCTGGACATAAAACAAAGATCTTTATTGTTGGCCATTTTATTAGTCTTTGGAATAATGGAAACCTATGTGATCCCTGGCAAGACTTGGGAAGAGCTTGATTTTTTTTGCTTGGGAGGGGTTGCTATACTTTTAATATGCACAAACCCTCAACAACAACAACAACAACAACAAAAGACTATCCCAGTGAGGAGAAATGTCTCAGTTATCTCCGGTAAGTGATCACTCCGAGCAGAGAAGCAGTGAAATTTGAGATGTGGTGTTCTTTTTTGTTTGTATATATATAAACATTTGGAATTTTATTTAAACAAAAATCACAACCATGAACATTGTTACAGTTAGAGGCCCTCTTGGTTCTCCACAATGATACTGAGCACGCTCACACGGAGTTCCCATTGTTTAGTCTTTAAACAACCATCTTTAAAAGAAGGAAAAGAAACTCAGCACACTACCATTTAACTTGTTTTAATGTGTCTTCACAAATGGTGAAAAATACTAAAGTACAGACAAGGAATAATCATAATGTTGTGGCCAACATTATAAATATGGAATTATAAATTTAAAACATTTTCTGGTTTAAAAAATAAATCTGGTAGTCAAGGCAGCTCTGTGGGGTCTCCGCATCTAGTAGGGCCGGTCTCTGCGCTCCTGACGGTGCTCACCTTTATCCATTTTCCAGGTCCTCCATGCCTGCCTCTTCCTCCTCCCATCTGTTCCATCTCAGGTCCAGGGAGCCCACCAGGACCACCTTGTCTTCCTCCGCCACAGCCACCTGGGTCCATGCCCCGGCCACCACGGAAGCCTCCTATGTCTCAGGTCACCTCTGAAACCCCCACCCGGACCCCTTCGGTCCATGAGGCCACCTCTTCCTCCCCGCATGCCACCACGGCCGCCTCTGTCCTGGTCACCACCCAGGGGCGGGAAGGGTGGTGGAAGGAAGCCTTCAGGCTTCAGAGCCTTACACTGGTTGCATTCTGTTCTCCAGGCAAAGTTCTGGTTTCCACACCCCGGATTGGGGCACTGCCAGTCCTTAGCTTGGTGCTGGACGTTTTCTCCTCCGGATGGGTTCCCTTGGGAACCCTAGGGTCCTCCTAGGGGAGAGCCACCTCTGTCTCCTCCATGGCCTCCCATGTGACCCATGGGGCCCCCAGGACCTCCTGGGCCCCCTGGACCTCCATGGAGTGGCGGTGGCATCCCTCTGCCCTCACGGGAAGGCATACCACCCTGCATGCTGTTCGTTGGAGACCTCTTCCGAGCAAGAGAAACCTTAAGTTTGCTTCCTTGAAAATCTTTCCCATCAAACAACTCCACAGCAGCCTTGGCAGTTGGTGGATCTTCATAGGACACTGTAGCACCACTTTTGGGTTTTCCTGTTTCCTTGTCCAAGTAGATATGGATCATGGGTTGTCCGGTTCTCTTGCTCATCTTAACAACTCCACACTGCTTAAAGAAGACTGCCGGATTGTCTAGAGTCACAGTGTCATTTAAGCCTTGCACATAAATTGCACTGTTGTCAGAATCTTCATCTGGATCTACAGGTGGGCCTAGATCAAGATCTGGTCCTTCATCCATGGGTCCACCAGGCTTATTGAAGCCACCTCACTCTCCAGCGCCCATTCCACTGAGTCCTCCTCCCCTCCCACCTCTGCTCATGCCTCCCCGATCAAATCCCCCTCTTCCCCTGCCCCGGTTATCAGGGCCACTTATGCTCTGGTTCTCTTCTGGTCCAGAAAATCCTCCAGACTGCCACCCATAAACACCCATGCTACTGGGGTGGTCCTGTTGGAATGAACTCTACTGCCCGTAGCTGCTGCTCTGTTGACTATATTGACTTGGAGCGTAGCTATAGGATCCAGTTTGGAGGGGACAACTAGTGGGCGGCTGCTGCCCATAGCTGCTTTGTTGACCATAGCTACTCTGCTGTCCATAGCTGCCCGGCTGCCCATAGGTAGCCGAGAGTAACTGCTGAGAGTAACTGCTCTGATCATAACTAGTCGGCTGTGTAGAGGAGTAGCTGGTAGGAGGATAAGATGGTGGTGCTGTGACTGGCTGCATGGGGTAGCTCCCAGGTACCCGGGGATAACTGGATAACTGTAGTTACTCTGTCCATATCCTAGGCTGGGCTGGTTGTAACCCCCTGTTCTAGATTGAAGTTGACTAGTCTCAGCGGGTTTGTTACCGCTGTGGTCTTGCAGGTGTGGTGGCTGCTGGCTGCTGCCCAAAGGCTGGGTAAGCAGGCTGAGTGCCATATGCAGACTGAGTGGCATAGGAGGCCTGAATATTAATGAGCGTCGCAGTGATGGTATCATAAGAACCAGTGCCGTACCCCTGGACAGGCTGACTGTATGCTTGGGGGGCAATTGGAGTCGTATAACCAGCAGGAGGCTGTCCATAAGAAGTTGCCTAGGTGGTCTGCCCATAGGTCACAGTGGTCTGAGCCTGGGTATAGCTGATATCAGTGGGCTGTCTACAGGTTCCATAACTTTGCTGCCCATATGCCTGGGTGGCCTGTGCATATCCTTGAGTTGGTTGGGCAGTGTATGCACTATAGCCCTGGTAGGCTGCAGCTTGGCTGTAGGTACTATACTCTGTGGATGCCATCTTCTCTCCTTCCTTCTCGTTCTCTCACCATCTGTCTCCCTCTCGCCTTCCCTCTAGGCACCCTTGAGATGTGTTTTGAAGTCCTTTGGACAAACTACATACTGCGGCACCTTTCAGCCCTGGCCATAATGAGCATTAGCAGATGCCTCCTAGCAAGGCTTGAACTTAAGTGCCCTGTTTCTCCATGATATTTTATTTATTTTTATGTAAGGGTTTTTTTTTTCCTTCAAATCATTTAGTAAATAGAGCAAGATTATTGTTGCAGGTGAATGGCAGGTCAACAATACTGTCACAAGCGACTCATGGGGAAGGGTTAGAAGTTAAACAGTGTTGCTTATTTCTTGCATAGTCATATTTTATGAATCAGAGTGTATACTATTCTTGATATTTAGAGAGAAATTCAGTAGGATTTTGCAATTTGGGTTTCCCTGACCAAGACTCTAATCCAATGTTCTTTGGACCTTTAGAATGGGGAAATGCTAGCCCATCTGAAATCCTTTTTGCTTAAATGGTGAGTAACTTCCACTCCCAATTATCTACATGGTATCCCAGTGCATCTTTAGAATTAATAAACAGCTAATTGGTGCTGTCCTACTGGACCACCTACAAGAAAATGTACACTCATATCCAGATCTATTGTGGTATCTACCATCAAACATAATTATCTTAACGCCTCAGCCGCTCCTCAGATTCCACTGGGAGCCACCTTCTCCTGTGGTCACCTTATGGCCTGAATACCTGGCTCTCTCTCTAACTCCTATGTTATCTTTTTTTTTTTTTTTTTTTTTTTAAGATCTTATTTATTTACTCATGAGAGATACGGAGAGAGGCAGAGACAGGCAGAGGGAAAAGCAGGTTCCATGCAGGGAGCCTGATGTGGGACTCCATTCCAGAACTCCAGGATCACACCCCGAGCCAAAGGCAGACGCTTAACCACTGAGCCACCCAGGCGTCCCCTATGTTATCTATCTTTAATTTAGACTAAGAGCACTGTAAGTCAGGAAAGCCAGAATATAGCGTATGATCATGGCACATTTGCTGTTTGTTATTCTTGACTTTAAAGTGGTGGGGAAAATATCAATTTCTCTCCCAGCTCTCTGAAAACCATAGCCACAAAATAGACTGAAGTTATAGTGGAACTTAAATTTCATGCACAAAACTTGACTGTCCAAAAATGTACAAACTCAATGTTTTGTTGCAGTGGCTACAATGACATAGGATTTTATGTGAATTATTTCCTTGCAGCTGAAAATATACTGAATGGTGACAGAGAGCCTTCCATCCAAGATTGGGCACAAGACAGGTATGTCTGCTCTTGCCACTACTATTCAACACTGTCCTGGGAGTCCTAACAAGTGCAAGAAAGCCAGAAAAAGAAATCAAGGGCATACATACTGGAAAGGAAGACATAAAACTGCTACTATTTGCAAGAGGACATAACTGTCTACATAGAAAATCCCAAGGAGTCTATAAAATCTCCTAGAATTAACAAGTGAATTTCACAAGGTCACAGAATTAGTGGTTACAAAAAAGAAAAAAATCAATTGTTAGAAACTGAAATTTCTGATAATAAAATTTCCTGTGAGACAATACAATTTTTAAAAAAAGATTTTATTTACTTATACATGAGAGACAGAGAGAGAAAGAGAAAGAGAGAGGCAGTAGCAGAGGCAGAGGGAGAAGCAGGCTCGATCCCAAGACTCTGGGGTTATGACCTGAGCCGAAGGCAGATGCTTAGCTGCTTAGCCATCCAGGCGCCCCAATACAATACAATTTTAATAAAATTTCAAAAATAGTACCATTTACAATAGAACAAAAAAATCACAAAATATTTAGGTATAAATCTAAGAAAATTTGTCCAATATATGCATGCTGAAAATTACAAAATAATGAAAAATGAAAGAATACCTAATAAACAGAGAAATATGGTGTTCATTGGCTGAAAAACAATATTAAGATGTCAATTATCCCCAATTGATCTATATATTCAAATTAATCCAGTCTAAATCTCAGCAAGACCCTTTGTAAAAATCAAGCAAATGACTCAATTGTATGTCAATCATACGATAAAGCTAAAAAAAAAAAAAAAAAGCAGTGGAGACAGGAGGGCAATGCTGTGTAATGGTTAGCACATGGGCTCTGAAGTCAGATTGCCCAGGTTTGAGTCTCTGCCCTTCCACTTATTAGCTGTATCTTTGGGCAACCTGCTTAATCTCTCTGTTCTTCAATATCCTAACTGAAACAAGATAACGGTATCTACTTCAAAGGCTGCTATGAAGATCCAGTTAATGGGGATTACCTAGCATAGGAAAGCACACACAATGTTACTGGTTATTAGTGTTTATTAAAGAACAGCTATAACAAATAAAAGGGAGGCAACAACTGGAATAAACAAACCTTGACTTAGGTGATTTCTATCATTTCTTTGCCTGAATCACTTTTGGTGTGTCTGCACAATTTTAAGTCCATTACTAAGAGATGACCTCCCAGTGTCTTCTCCTATTTGAACAAATAAGAAGATGGTAAAGCTGTCTCTCAGGGCAATATTTCAAACATCAGGTTAAGTCTGGGATTGAGAACTGTCATGAAGTAGATGATAGTACAAGGAGGCATACGACATAACAAGGCACAGACTGACAAGCCTGCAAAGAAGAGAATCTCTATATTCTCTAGATCAGTGGAGACAATTTTGATTTTCATGAGTGGGGTCAGGCAGAGTGTTACAAAGAGTATCTAGTGGGTAAAAGTCAGTGGGTAAGCTAAACACCCTACAGGACAGCACCAACAAACAATTATCAGGTCCCAAATGTTAGCAGCGTCAGGTTTGAGAAACTCTGCTTTAGATTTAGGCCAAGGAAATGGCCTTGGTTATCATATCCCCTTACCAAATCTAAGGTCATGGCAGCCATGCTATTCTAGGCATTATAAGGACGAATGTCAAATTTTGCATGCAAATATCTGAGTAATAAAAACTCTTCATACAGATTTTGTCAACCAAAAAATTTAGGAATGCCAAGGAGCATATATCAAAAAAAAATTTTTTTTAAATACAATACATAAGGGCACCTGGGTGGCTTGGCGGTTGAGCTTCTGCCTTTGGCTCAGGTCATGATCCCAGGGTCCTAGGATAGAGTCCAAAATCAGACCCCCTACAGGGAACCTGCTTCTCCTACTGCCTGAGTCTCTTATGAATAAATAAATAAAATATTTTTTAAAGGGTACACAATCTGCGTAAAAGGCAGGGCTAATGATTTATAAACGTCAGTAAGAAATTATAAATTACCAACATTGGTTCAAGAAGTAGACAGTGTCATTGGATCAATGCCAGAGAAGGGAACTGAAAAAGTAATCAAAGACCTCTTCTCCTCTATACTGTCCCCAACAAAAGTAACTGGCCCAATCAGCTTTATTAGATGGACTTTTTTTTTCAAATTTCCAAGGAACAGATAACTGCTAGGCTTTTGAAACTGTTCCAAAGTACAGGAAAAGAACAGCCTCCTAATTATTTCTAGCAATCTCATATAATTCAGCTCCCAAATCCCAACAAAGATGGAAAAAAATTATAGGACAATCACACATATGAATATAGATGACAATATCCTAAATATTAACAAATACTACCCAGCAAGATATAAAGAAATGTGTACTAGTGTATCCAACTACTATTATAAGAGCATAAATATTACTAAGTAATAGGAAAACATTAATATAATTAACTATAGGTGGGTCAAAAAAGAAACATCCAGTAAGATCTAAAATAAGATTGAAAATTCAGCATCTACTTCTGTCAGAAACCGAGTAGGAAATAAACAAGGCTTTCCATTTAATACATGCATCTTCCTTACAGAATATTCATTGACAGAGATTTAGTTTTATAGTAACTTGAAGGGATGCCTCGCTGGCTCAGTCAGTAGCACATGTGACTCCTGATCTCGAGTCATGAGTTTGAGCCCTACGATGGGCACAGAGCCTAATTAAAAACAAAACAAAACAAGAAAAGCACCTATACAAACTTGAAATTTTCATTATAGTGCTTAAATTGCTAGAACTTCCTTCCAAATGGGATCCCTGAATGTTAACCTGGCTTAAGTGAGGGTTAATGGCCTTCCCACATTCATATTGAATGTTTACCTCTGTGCAAACCACCAGAATCAAAGCTACTGTGTTTCTAAAACATCACAAATATGAAAGGTTTCCTCATACTATGGACTCAGTGATGCCAAATCAAGTTTATATTATCTGAAGGTCTTTGAAACATAGGAGACATTGAAATGGCTTAGTATCAACAAGGAAAGAAAACTCAACTCAAAACAATTTAAGCAAAAAACTGAAGTTTATTTTTTATTTTTATTTTTTTTATAGATTTTTTTTAAATTTTTATTTATTTATGATAGTCACACAGAGAGAGAGAGAGAGGCAGAGACACAGGCAGAGGGAGAAGCAGGCTCCATGCACCAGGAGCCCGATGTGGGATTCGATCCCGGGTCTCCAGGATCGCGCCCTGGGCCAAAGGCAGGCGCTAAACCGCAGCGCCACCCAGGGATCCCAAAACTGAAGTTTATTGATTTATGTCACTGAAAAACCCAGAGATAGATTTGGTTCTCTCCATTTCTCTCTTATCTGCAGGGCTGGCCTTCTTTTCATCCTTCATGATGGATCAAGGCTAACATCTGAGTCCAGCAGAATAAAATGTTGCTTCTAGGCAGGTTTTGCACCTGATTGGATGAACCTGGTCACTTGAATCCATCGTTGTGGCAGGGGGAAGGAACAGTATAGATGGGCTAGACTAGGCCACAAGTTCCACCCCTGCTGTGGGGAAGAGAGCCCCACCTATATACCACAACAATTGTTGAGTGAGGGCAGGGTGGCTTTCCAAAAAAAGCAAGGCAGTAATTACCATGAAAAGGGGGTAAAAAATGCTGGGAGGCCAAAGGAACCAAGGTCCAGGACAGGCCTCTCTCCAGGGTGAGCATATGCATGATGATGTGGCTGGAGGAAGTCATATGGTTTCATATGGTTTCTCTCCACTGTGTATTCTCTGATGCTGACTTAAAGTTGATTGACAGCAAAAACTTTTCCACGCTCATTACACTCAAGGTTTTTCCCCAGTGTGGATTTTCTGGTATCTAACAAAGCTGAAGCATCTCCCACACTCCTCACATCTGAAGGGTTTCCTTGCACAGAGGATTCTCTCATCCTTTCTTTTAGTATTTTTCACTGTGGGGATTTCCTGGTATTTCTCCAGTTCACATGTTTCTGGAAAGTCACTTTCCTGAGAGACACTCTGCAGCAGCCCATATGATAGCATCATATCCCTTTCTTCAGAAATTCCTTGAGTAGATGTGGACTCACTGTCAATGTTGGTCTCAGCATCTGACATGAGAAATGGAAGACACATGACACCTGAGACTTATACTGGAAAGAATAGAGCATTGAAATTATAGGGCCTCTGGAGATTACTATGGCAACCCCCATGTAGCCTACCAGAAATATAAACCTATTAAACTGGAAGAGCCAAATATGAAAGAGGCAGAAAGTAGTAGCTGGGGAATAGGAAATGAGATTGTGAACCCAGTTCACTGCACTTTCCAACACAGAAGGCTGCTTATTAAGCTTCTCCAGACCTGTATGTCCCCAGTAACTTGTGTTTTCGTAGTACTTAAATGCTTGAAAATGCTCATGGAGGAAGAAGCATTGAATCTAAGAGCAAGAGGCAACACCTGATGGGCTACAAGTTTGTGCCTATGCTATCAAACTATTAGAAATGGCTGAGTCAGCTGTTGTGGACTCAAAACAGGTCTGCTCAACTGCTTAGAAAGGAGAGAGCAGTTAGCTGTGAGGCCCAGGCTCCATTTGCATACTAAAGAACAGGAAAGCCGTAGATGAGAAACACAACAGGAACAGGCTCTCTAGTGGCATTTGTATTTCCAAAGATTGAAGGACATTTTCATTAAGTTTGTTGAAATCCAACCCATTTTTTTTTTAAAATATGGAACGCTTCATGAATTTGTGTGTCATCCTTGCGCAGGGGCCATGCTAATCTTCTCTGTATCCTTCCAATTCTAGTATATGTGCTGCCGAAGCGAGCACCCATTTTTTCTAAAATTTTGAGTTAAATTTCATATTCAAGTGTTGATCTTTATGAATTTGTACACTTGTTAAACATTTGTAACTAAAAGTGGATAACAGTATTTTTATGCCTTTTGCAAATAAAATGATGTGCAGAATGTGTTTATCTTTCCTTTTTTCCTTTTTTTTTTTTTTTTTTACAAACTAGCTGCCCTATGCCCTTAAACCACTAGAACATAAGCTCCATAAGAGCAAGGGCTTTGTTTTCCTTCCTGCTGTATCCTAGGTGTCTTGAGCAATTCTTGGTACACAGATACTAATAAATGTGATAAAATGATTGAATAATTATTTGTTATCTATGAATAGGCATAGAGACACACCGGGGTGGCTCAGTCAATTAAGCGTCCAATTTATCATTCTGGCTCAGGTCATGATTTCAGGGTCAGACTGCACACTGGGCATGGAGCCTGCTTAAGATTCTCTCTCTCCCTCTCTCCCTGCGCCTCTCTCTACACCACAACCCCAACTTGGCTCGCCCTCTCTCAACAACAACAACAAAAATATAGGCATACAATTTATGTACTATAATATAAAACTATTATGGCTCAAAAATCACTGGATCCATATTATAACATAAGTTTTATGTTGGGTAGATAACTGGGGGTTATCTACCCAGTTCTCTGCACACACCTACATGTGTGTGAATTTGGAGAGGGGGCTTCTTCCAAAGGGAAGTGCTGGGAAACAGGAGCAAGGAGACAGCCGAAACTGTGAACACACAGGGAAATAACAATCTGAAATACAGTGACCAGAATAATGTGGACCCTGGAGGTCAATTCTTATATATCTTTTCCCTCACTGTTTGGCAGAAAGGTGTGTTGTGTCACACGATCCAAATTAGAGTAATAGATGACATGGAAATCCCCTCTTTCCCTGACACCCTAGAACCCTGTCATTTGGACTGATCAGTTTCCCCACAGCGGTCCTTCCAAGCAATCACCACTTTCCCTGGACCTCCAACTGCCCTCTCACTCAACTCTCCCAACAGTATCATCTCTTCCTCGCTTGGAAAACCAAGACGGCCTCAAAGGTGCACCTCAAGCTCCACACTGTCCACCCCCACAGGGTGGCGCCCATCTCCCATCTTCCCTTTAGGGCTGGCTGTCTCCTCACCATGATGCCAACTCTGTCCACTCCTCTAACGAAGCTCATTGGATACATCCTCTCCCTTCTCCCCTTTCACCTTTTCTGACTTTTATTATTTTTTAAAGATTTTATTTATTTATTCATGAGAGACACAGACATAGGCAGAAGGAGAAGCAGGCTCCATGCAGGGAGCCCGATGCAGGATCACACCCTGGGCTGAAGACGTACTAACCTGCTGAGCCACCCAGGCTGAGCACCTTTTCTGACTTCAGCTATTCAGGTCCACTTGAGGGTAATTACCTTTCCTAGACTAGTTTTTGTTTTTTTCCTTTTTAACTGTTTGATGACCCACCAGTGGGTCATGAAATAAATGTAGCAGATTGTAAACAGAAAATTTTAAAAGTGAAAGACATCAGACTAGATTTGAATAGACAATAGAGAATACCAGGCATCAGAGCAAACAGAAAGGTAAGCTCTGAATCTGAAACTTTGGTTTCAGTTACTTATAGAAGCATTTATATACTGGGTTATGACTTAAGTTGTATTTCTTACTGTAGGTGACAGTAAAAAATGTTTGCAAAACATTGCCTTAAAGCCACTATTTACAGTCTTTCTTTCATTCCTAAACCACACAAAAAGTGTTTCCTCAACATGTTCACATCCCAGTTACTTCTCCATGGGCTTCTGCTCCATTGCCCACCATCTTCCTTGGAAATCTTCCCTCCTTTAGTTTCAATCTCACCCTTCTCTCTTTGTGATGTTTCTAGTCTTTATCTCTACTTCCTCCTCCCTCTCTCTTCAACCCTAGAAAATCTTTAAGATTCTCCTCCCCACCCCCTTCTCTATTGAGGGGACATTTCAGCTACATGGAGTCCTTTATACAGAACAAGGTGTCTCAATCTCAGCACTACTGACATTTGCAGCCAGATAATTCTGTTGTGTGGGGTTGTCCTGTGCAGTGGAGGATGTTTAGCACCCTTCCTGATAAAGTAGCACCCCCTTCCCCAGTCTGAACAAACAAAACTGTCTCCAGACATTGCCAAATGTCCCCTAGGGGACAAAGTGACTGGTTCCTAGTGAGAACCATTGATCTGGAGGATTCCCAAAACAGGATGATCATAAAGTCTGGAAGCAGATGTATTTTTTAATAGATTGAAGATGTCTTTCACATCATCATTGTGTATGTCTTCCTAGGTTTCTAGACTTTGACACCCTGTGTAATTCAGCCTTGACCTTGTCCCAACATGACAGAGTTGCATTCTCAAGAGTTTGCTATATCCAGAGAACTGTGTGTTGCAGAGAAACTCAAACTTCATGAGATAAATACACTGTCATCATCACCATAAAAGCTATTATTATATCATGACTTATTTATGTTTACTGCTAATTTTTATCAGTGCTACCCTGACACCTCTACAGTCCTTTCTATCCCTGCATCACCCTGTCCCTACCCTTGCAGGTCTCCAAAGTTATTAACTGCAATATAATAACAATGTAACAAGGTTTTATGCCTTAATTTCCCCCACAGTCCAAATTACATACTACATTAAGTTAATATTTTTATTTATTTTTATTTTTTTGAAGATTTTATTTATTTGAGAGAGAGAGAACATGAGCGAGGTGAGGGGCAGAGGGAGAAGCAGACTCTCTGCTGAGTCTGCTGGGCCCCACCAATATGGGGCTCGTTCCCAGGATCCTGAGATCATAACTCGAGCTGAAGCCAGACGACCAACTAACTGAGCCACCCAGGCGCCTCCAATTAATATTTTTAAAACATAGCAATCATGAACTTATGTCATATGCCACTAGTGGCAAGGTCACTGTGGCAGGAGTCACCTCTCCTGCTCCACATTGTTTTGCCAGCTCTCTCATTTCCTATTCCTATGCAGTTATGTTCCTTAGGACATAGGGGACAAGTCTTCTGGTCTGACATAACCTCTGTGCTCTAGGTTTTCTGTACACACCAATGATGTTTATGCATGGTTGGCTAAGTAAAAGGGCTCAAGGGCATGCTCTGTAGTAAAGCAGGGCTGTTCAAAAGAAATATAATGTGAGTCATAAATACAATCTATATATTTAATTTTGTTTTCCTGGGAGCTACATTAAAAAAGTAAAAAGAAAATGGTAAAATTAATTTTTAAAAAATTTTATTTATTTATTCATGAGAGACACAGGGAGAGAGAGAGGCAGAGACATAGGAAAACAGAGAAGCAGGCTCCATGCAGGGAGTGGGTCTCGTTCCTGGGTCTCCAGGATCATGCCCTGGGCCAAAGGCAGGCACTGAGCCGCTGAGCCACTCAAGGATCCCCACTACTTTGTTTTAAAATTTGTTTTTCACTTTAGTGGTCCTTTTGCTTATTTCATTCTGATCTTTGTTTTCAATTTCTGGTCTCTGACCTTAGCAGAATCATCTAGGGTGAAATTTACTTAGGTCGTGGTTGATATTCTTGACTCAGCCCACTCATACAGCCACTCTGCACTGAGCAAAATGACTAGAAAGAAGAACTCGCCACAAAAGAAAGAATCAGAAACAGTACTCTCTGCCACAGAGTTACAGAATTAGATTACAATTCGATGTCAGAAAGCCAATTCAGAAGCACAATTATAAACCTACTGGTGGCTCTGGAAAAAAGCATAAAGGAATCAAGAGACTTCATGACTGCAGAATTTACATCTAATCAAGCCAAAATTCAAAATTAATTAAATGAGATGCAATCTAAACTGGAGGTCCTAACGATGAGGGTTAATGAGGTAGAAGAAAGAGTGAGTGACAGAAGACAAGTTGATGGTAAGGAAGGAAGCTGAGGAAAAAAGAGAAGAACAAAAGACCATGAGGAAAGGTTAAGGGAAATAAATGATAGCCTCAGAAGGAAAAATCTACGTATAATTGGGGTTCCAGAGAGCGCCAAGAGGGACAGAGGGCCGGAAAGCATATTTGAACAAATCATAGCTGAGAACTTCCCTAACTTGGAGAGGGAAACAGGTATTCAGATCCAGGAGATAGAGAGGTCCCCCCCCCCGCAAAAAAAAATCAATAAAAACTGTTCAACAGTTTGACATTTAATAGTGAAACTTGCAAATTCCAAAGATAAAGAGAAAATCCTTAAAGCAGCAAGAAACAAGAAATCCCTAATTTATATGGGGAGAAATATTAGATTAACAGCAGATTAACAGCAGACCTCTCCAAAGACCTGGCAGGCCAGAAAGGACTGGCAGGATATATTCAGGGTCCTAAATGAGAAGAACATCCAGCCAAAAATACCATATCCGGCAAGGCTCTCATTCAGAATAGAAGGAGAGATAAAGAGCTTCCAAGATAGGCAGACACTATATACAATGGAATATCACTCAGCCATTAGAAATGATGAATACTCACCCTTTGCTTCAACATGGATAGAACTGAAGGGTATTATGCTCAGTGAAGTAAGTCAATTGGAGAAGGACAAACATTATATGGTTTCAATCATTTCAGAATATAAAAATGGTGAAAGGGATTAAAGGGGAAAGGAGAGAAAATGAGTGGGAAATATGAGAGAGGGTGACAGAGCGTGAGAGACTCCTAACTCTGGGAAACGAACAAGGGGTAGTGGAAGGGGAGGTGGGCGGGGGGATGGGGTGACTGGGTGACGGGGACTGAGGGGGACACTTGATGGGATGAGCACTAGGTGTTATACTATATGTTGGCAAATCGAACTCCAATAAAAAATATACAAAAAAAGAAGAAACCTTGAAAGTGATAATATTCTTCTACATGCTTTTGAAAAATCAATGCCTATGTTTCTCTAAAGAAGTATTTTGAAATACATACCAGTTGCCTAAATTCATTAAAAAGAGCATAAGCCAGATGGGACACCAGTGTAGTTTGAGTCCAACCAATGCATACTTTATGTGGTAGATGCTGTGGAGTGGTTCACTCAACATGTTTTCCAGCCTTCTTCTGGTGTACCTTTTTTTTTTTTTTTTAAGATTTTGTTTATTCATGAGAGACACAGAGAGAGAGACAGAGACATAGGCAGAGGGAGAAACAGGCTCACTGAGGGGAGCCGGATGGAGGACTCGATCCAGGACCCCAGGATCACACCCTGAGCTGAAGTCAGACATTCAACCACCGAGCCATCCAGGAGCCTCTGGTGCGCCTTTCTGTACACAAGATGGAAAGCTAAACACCAAATGTCCCATATTCCCTGCGAGTGGGCTTCTGAGTAGGCTCCACTGATGTATCCATGCAGGGCTAACTTGTGTGATTCACCACAGAGGCAGCATTGTTCAGAAGCCACCAACTGTAATATAGAAGAAAGTTTCAAATCTATTGCAGGAATTAGAGTCCCTTTGATTGTACAGTCATGTAGTGTTGCTGTGGGAGTCATTCCCAGAGATTTAGCCAGAATCTATTTCTTCAAACTTCCCAGTGATTTTATAAGTTTCTAAAATCTTGTAATACGGACACTTGGGTGGCTCAGCAGTTGAGCATCTGTCTTTGGCTCAGGGCGTGATCCCAGGGTTCTGGGATCAAGTCCCCCATTGGGCTCCCTGTAGGGAGCCTGCTTCTCCTTCTGCCTATGTCTCTGCCTTTCTGTCTCTCATAAATAAATTTTTTAAAAATCTTTTTTAAAAATCTTGTAATAAATCCGGTTTACTTAAACTAAACTCTGACAAATACATACTGTGTCTTATTATAATGAATTTGAATTTCTGTTTAATTGCATCCATTAACAAAGACACTTGCTAAGTGTATGCTTGTTGTAGGAAATTGAGTTTATTCACTTAATGTGTAATAAGCATATTACCTCTACTGTGATTCATTACCTTCATTCTATAACTCCCCTATTATATAAGTAGCATGAACTTAACAGCTATTAAATATGGAGACCTCTTTGCTTTGGCTTTCTCCCTACAGACCTCTTTGAGTTTGTGTCTTTACAAGGATATTCACTATGGCACTCCATGAAATAGTGCGAGTAGATAAGCAGGCTGTAGAGAATCCTATTCATTAGTTAAAATGAACTGGAGCTACAAGCTTCAAAATAAAATCTCATAAAAATCATGCTGAGTTTAAATCATGTGACAAAAGGACACAGTGCAAAATGTTTTTACATTTAAAAAATACTTAAATTATAAATATATATAATATTTATGGATAATTTTTAGAACTTACATATATAGTAAAAGCTCAAAAGAAAAACATGCATAGTTCATGATACACAATAACCCCAGAATAGGTGCTTACACTAAGAGAAGGCAGAAGGGAAGGAGAAAGAAGGAGGAGACACAGGGGAAGCGGGGCTTTAGCTATGAAAATATTTTTGAAATGTTGGAAAAAAATCCCAGTATTTGCTTAACCTGGGTGGGGGGGGCGGTGCAAGAGAATTGATTACTTTTACTACTTTTCTATGTCAGTTATTTCACGTGAAAAACAAAGATTTAAAAGTAGAAATAATGCTTTTATCACATTCGTTATTATTAGACTTTTACCTTGGAATGGACTGTCAGGTGATATATTAGTTCTGTTTTAACACTGAAGCCTTCCAGATGTATTATTAGAACTTGTTTCCACAGGGTAAATCCTAGGCTGTCTAAATTCAGAGTAACTCTTTTTTTTTTTTTTTTTTTTTAAGATTTCATTGATTTCTTCATAAGAGACACAGAGAGAGGCAGAGACACAGGCAGAGGAAGAAGTAGGCTACTTGAGGGGAGCCCGATGTGGGACTCAATCCCCAGACTCCGGGATCATGACCTGAGGATCATGACCTGAGCTGAAGGCAGATGCTCAAACACCAAGCCACCCAGGGGCCTCTAAATTGGGAATAACTCTTCCTGTACAGTCACTGAATTTCTCACCTCTAATGCATAGTATCAATAGAACCATAGCTGAAACCTCTCTCACACTTTATACATACAGAGTTTCTTCCTATCATGATGCCCATTTAATTTTGCTTTAACAATATCGAAGACTTTCCCGTAGCACTCACACTGGTAGAGTTTTTCTCCAGATACTCTGATGCTTATCAAATTGGGAGGTACTTTCAGAACTACAATTAAATCCCCTCTCACATAACATGCATTTGTTGTTTATTCCCATGGCAAACCTGAATCCCTGATTAATTTTGCATTAACAATGTGGGGGGAATCTCTTCTCTAATGTAGGTACTCTCCTATTAACTCACTTGGGAGGCATACCTAAAGGCTTTCTTGCAATCACTTCACTCATAAGATGTCTCCCCAGTGTGGATTTTCTGATGCCAACAAAGTCTGAAGTTACAGGTTTAAGAGCTTTCTCAGACCTAATAAAGTCATGGCTTCTCTTGGCTGTAGATTTTTTTTTAAGATTTTATTTATTTATTTATTAATGAGAGAGAGAGAGAGAGAGAGAGAGAGAGGCAGAGACACAGGCAGAGGGAGAAGCAGGCTCCATGCAGGGAGCCCGACGCGAGACTCGATCCCGGGTCTCCAGGATCACGCCCTGGGCGGAAGGCGGAGCTAAACCGCTAAGCCACTCGGGCTGCCCTCGGCTATAGATTTTTTGATGCCGAATTAGTTTTCCACTGATGCTGAAGCCTTCTCCACACACCTTACCTTGAAAGGGCTTCTCTCAGTATAAATAAGCTGATGCTTTCCACACTGGGAGCCACATCCGAAGGCTCTCCCACCCTCATTATATTCATAGACTCTTCCCAGTGTGGATTCTATTGATGTTGAAGATAGAATTACAGCTGAGACCATCCCAATATTCCATATACAAATAAGGTTTATCATTATTATGGTTTCTTTGATTGGATTTGCATTGACATTGAAAGCTTTCTCCACATTCATTACATGCATAAGGCTTCTCTCCAGTTCGATTCTTTGATGTCTAATATAGAAAGAACTATACTTGAAATCTTTTCCACATGCTATATATTTGAAGGGTTTCTCCACGGTGTGGCTTAATGCCAATTTAGTTTTGCCCTCATATTTAATGTTCTCCCACATTCCTTACATTGATATAGATTCAATTCAAAACTCTTCTGTGGACTTTTCTGGTGCTAAGTTGGGAGTTAAATCCAAAGATTTTTGCACACTTTCTCTATATATTTTTTAAGATTTTATTTATTTATGAGAGACAGAGAGAGAGAGAGAGGCAGAGACACAGGCAGAGGGAGAAGCAGGCTCCATGCAGGAAGCCCAACACGGGACTCGATCCTGGGACTCCAGGATCACACCCTGGGCCAAAGGCGGCACTAAACCACTGAGTCACCCAGGCTGCCCAAATCTTGTGTTTCTAATTGGAGAACCTTTGTTTTTTTCACTCAGGACAAGACCCCATGTACACATGAAGTATACTCTCTTAAACAGAAATTCCTAAATTCCTAATTCCTAATGCAACAAATTAAATATAAGTGAGCTCTCTTCTTACTAGTTATCCTGTTATAGTTCACATACAATACATTCTTTCTTGACATTTCTTGCCAAAGTCCAAGAATCATTAAGACTGGGAACAATAACTTCTGTGTGTTACATGTAATTTTTGTACCAAATTGGTAGATTTGGATGCTACAAAATAACTGGACACTACAACAGCCTTGGTTAAAGCTTCAGCCTTTGGTTGATAGAACCCAGAAGGCTGTTGAGTTTCCCAGGGCCAGAAAGTCTCCTCAGTTAACATGTGCATCTAGCTCTTTAGGACATGGTCTCCTGTCTCACCCTTTCTCATGCCTGAGCAGTGCCACCTGCACACACTTCCTTTGTGCTCCTGAACCCGGGGTTGCTCTCTTTCCAACTCCAGTAATGGGGCTTGCACTTGTGAGGCCTCAGGGAGCAGCCAGCCTGGGTCCAAGGCAGAGACACACAGGAACCCTGCACATGGCCACCCTTCACAGAAAGCACTGAGGCAGGTACCCTCCTTTGGTGTTCCTTAGAGCTTGGCCCCAAGAAGTACCAAGTATAAGACATGTAGAATGAATCATAAATAAACAAGAGAAAATCAAGGTTCGAGGAGTTTTGGTAAAGCCATAGCAATCATATTCTGGCATCAAATGGGAGTCAAAAAAATGAACAATCAAAAAAAAAAAAATGAACAATCTTCAAACACTTGAAAAGCCTCACCCTGTCCTAAATATTAAATAGCACTCCTGAGTCTCAGCTACATGTCACAGCACGATGGTGACATCTAGTGTTGGTTGGAACACTAGCTAGCTCTGCAATTTACTTAAAATTTAAAGAAACAGATTTCTTGGTGCTTCCCTTTCTCTTAGGTTTCCTACAGGGACAAGAAATTTGTTTTTGTTGTTGTTTTTTTTCTAGTTTGTAACTTGCCTTTTAATTTTCTTAATAATTGCTCTTGGGGGGATCCCTGGGTGGCTCAGTGGTTTAGCGTCTGCCTTTGGCGCAGGGCATGATCCTGGAGTCCCAGGATCCAGTCCCACGTCGGGCTCCCTGCGTGGAGCCTGCTTCTCCCTCTGCCTATGTCTCTGCCTCTCTCTCTCTCTGTGTGTCTCTCATGAATAAATAAATAAAATCTTAAAAGAAATCGCTGTTGGGGAGGAGGAGGCAAGATGGCAGAAGAGTAGAGGTCCTCATTTCATCTGGTCCCCCAAATTTAGCTAGATAACTTTCAAACGTCCTGAATACCTATGAATTCAACCTGAGATGTAAAGAAAGAACAGCTGGAACACAACAGAGAGAAAAGTGATCACTTCTTACAAGGGAGGAGTGTGGAGAAGAGAAATGGAAGGGATAAATGGGAAGATAAACTCAAACCCAGCGAGCCTTTGTAAACTGGCTGCAGGATAGCAACTCAGCTCATAATAGAGACCTTTAGAAATTTGCTCCTGAGAGAGTCTTCCCTGACTGAAAAGTGCTTATTGGGGAAGAATTAGAGGAGCGGCAGTGAAGTCTCAATATTTCCGGAGACACAGAAAGAACAGAGGTACCTGGGAGAAAGTTCAACTTGTGCCATAAACTGCAAACCGAGGTTAGGTCGGGGGACCAATGCCATCCTAGGTCCTGGCAAAGGACTAGAATGCAGCAACCCTCTGCAGGCATCTGGGAGAGGTGGAACAGGTGCACACTGGAGCGGGTGAATGCTCTGTACCTCAGGGCCAGGCAGCGGACAGAGGCAGGCTATCCTCCATTCTCTCTGGGAGAGGTGGAGCCAGTGAGCCACAAGAGGGTGAAAGCTCTCCCACTGCCAAGCACCTTTCAAACTGTACCAGTCAGTGCCCCCCGCACCTGCCCCAGGAGGATGTGAGCCAGTGTGCACTGAGAGACTGTAGTTTGGTACATGCTGGGAGCTCCTGGCTCCAAAGCTGGAGATCTGGCCACTACCATTTTTTTTTTCTCCTTTCACCTGGGAGAGGTGTTGCCTCCAGGGAACAAAGGCCTCACAGGGCAAACAGCTTCCATGGAGCCCAGCCACCTGGCAAGGGGTGGAACATCCTCACCCAGGCACAGACACCTGAGAATCATCACAGCAGGCCCCTCCCCCAGAAGAACAGCTGGAAGAACAAGGGAACAGCAAGTTTACTGAACAAGCAGCAATGGAAAACTCCAGGACTAAGGGGAAACAATATATAGAACTTGAGGGTTTTTTCCTTATGAGTCATTTATCTTTCAGGTTAAAAATTTCCAATATTCTTTCTCTTTTCTTATCTTAACTACCATATTTTATCAACTCTTCATTTTTAAGTTTTTTCCTTTTTGACTTTCATATTTTTACGATTACATGTCATAGATATATTTTTCATTTTTGGCTTCCTTTCACCATATTCAACTTAATTTTTGTAGATATGTAAGTTTTGTTTTGCTTTATAATTTTGGAATTTAGTACCTTCTAACATAAAGACTAAAATACACTCAGAACCAAGTGGAGCACCATGTTGGTCCACATTGAGATTATATTCTCTCTTCTTTCCCATTCTGCACCCCACTTTTGTCGTCTTGTTTTTGTTTTTGTTGTTGCTGTTGTTTCTCCATATAAGTTTTGCTTGTTTATATAAATTTGGAATTTATCACCTTCTAATATACAGGCCAAATATACTCAGAACCAAGAGGATCACCATCTTGTTCTACTCTGTGAGACTATATTCTCTGTCCCTTACCACTTCTTCTCCCCTAACTTTTTAAAATTTTTACTATTTTTTAATTCATTTTTCAGTTCCATGGTCTTTTTTTTCTTTTTCTTTTATTTTCAGGTCCTTGACCTCTTCAGAATTGTCTGGGGTGTATTTTACTTAGGTCGTGGTTGATATTTTTGACTCTGCTCACTCATAGAGCCATTCTGCACTGGACAAAATGACTAGAAGAATTCGCCACAAAAGAAAGAACCAGAAGTAATACTCTCTGCCACAGATCTAATAGATATGGATTTAAGTAAGATGTCAGAGATACAATTCAGGAACAATTATAAAATTACTGGTGGCTCTTAAAAAAAAAGCATAAAATACTTTAGAGATTCTCTTACTGCATAATTGAGATCTAATCAGGCTTAAATTAAAAATACTTTAACTGAGATGAAATCTAAACTGGATCCTCTAACAGCTAGGGTTAATGAGGCAGAAGAGAGAGTGACAAAGAAGACAAGTTGATGGAAAGGAATTACTTGATAGTTTGAGAAAGAATAATATTCATCTTATTGGGATTCCAGAGGGTATGGAGAGAGAGAGAGAGAGGACCAGAAACTATGTTTGAACAAATCACAGCTGAGAACTCCCCTACTCTGGGGAAGGAAACAGGCATTCAGGGACTGTATAGGTAATACTATGACACTAAATTCATATCTTTTAATAGTTACTCTGAACATGAATGGGCTAAATGATGCAGTCAAAAGACACAAGGTAAAAGCAAGACCCATCTATATGCTGTCTACAAGAGACTCATTTTAGACCTAAGGACACCTTCAGACTGAAAATGAGGGAGTGGGGAAGAATTTACCATACAAATGGTCCTCAAAAGAAGGCTGGGGTAGCAATCCTTATATCAGATAAATTAGATTTTAAACCAAAGACTGTAATAAGAGATGAAGAGGGACACTATATCATATTTAAAGGGTCTATCCAACTATAAGACCTAAGAATTATGAATATTTATGCCCCTAATGTGGGAGCAACCAATTATATCAACCAATTAATAACCAAAGTAAAGAGACTCATAGGTAATAATACATTAATAGTAGACTTCAACACAGTGCTCTCAGCAAAGGATAGATATTCTAAGCAGAAGATCATCAAAGAAACAAGGGCTTTGAATGACACACTGGACCAAATGGATTTCACAGATATATACAGAACATTTCATCCTAATGTAACAGAATGCACATTCTTCTCAAACACACATGGAACTTTCTCTAGAATAGACCACATACTGTCACAAATCAGGTCTCAACCAATACCAAAAAATGTGATTATCTCCTGCATATTTTCAGACCACAATGCTTTGAAACTAGAACTCAATCACAAGAAGAAATTTGGAAGGTACTCAAACAATCAGAGGTTAAAGAGCATCCTACTAAAAGATGTCAACCAGGAAATTAGAGAAGAATTCAAAAGATTCATGGAAACTAACAAAAATGAAAGCACAACTGTTCAAAATCTTTACAGCAAAGACAGTCCTAAGAAGGAAATATATCTCAATACAAGACTCCTTCAAAAAATTGGAAAAATCTCAAATATATAAGCTAACCTTATATGTAAGGAACTGGAGAGAGAACAGCAAATAAAGCCTAAACCAAGCAGAAGAAAAGAAATAATAAAGATTAGAGCAGAACTCAGTGAAATAGAGACCAGAAGAACAGATCAACGAAACCAGGAGCTGGTTCTTTGAAAGGATTAATAAGATGGATAAAACCCTAGCCAGACTTATTAAAAAGAAAAGAGAAAATATTCAAATTAATAAAATAATGAATGAAAGAGGAGTGATCACAACCGATACCAAAGAAATACAAACAATTTTTAAAAATGTATTATGAGCAACTATATGCCAACAAATTAGGCAGCCTGGAAGAAATGGATGCATTCCTCAAAACCTACAAATTACCAAAACTGAAACAGGAAGAAATAGAATACCTGAACAGACCCATAACCAGCAAGGAAATTGAAGCAGCAATTAAAAACCTTCCCAGAAATGAAAGTCCAGGAGAATTCTACCAAATATATTTTTAAAAATATTTTATTTATTTATTCATGAGAAACAGAGAGACAGAGAGGTAGAGACACAGGCAGAGGGAGAAGCAGGCTCCATGCAGGGAGCCCAATGTGGGACTTGATCCCGGGTCCCCAGGACCATGCCCTGAGCTGAAGGCAGTGCTAAACCGCTGAGCCACCCAGGCTGCTCTCTACCAAACATTTAAAGAAGAAATTAAATGTTCTACTAAAGGTGTTTCAAAGGATAGAAATGGAAGGAATACTTCCAAACTCATTCTATGAGGCTAGCATTACCTTGATCCCAAAACCAAACAAAGACTTCACCAAAAAGGAGAATTACAGACCAATTACATTCCTGATGAACATGGACACAAAAATTTTCACCAAGATACTAGGCAATAGGATCAAACAGTACATTAAGAGGTTTACTCACCATGGTCAAGTGGGATTTATCCCTGGGAATGCAAGGGTGGTTCAACATTTATAAAACAATCAATGTGATAGATTACATCAAGAAAAGAAAAGACAAGAATCATATGATCCTCTCAATAGATGCAGAGAAATCATTTGACAAAATACAGCATCCATTCCTGATTAGAACTCTTCAAAGTGTAGGGATCGAGGAAACACATCTCAATATCATAAAAGCCATCTATGAAAAGCCCACGGCAAATATCATTCTCAATGGGGAAAAACTGAGAGTTTTCCCCTAAGATCAGGAACACGACAGGGATGCCCACTCTCACTGCTGTTGTTCAGTTTAGTACTAGGAGTTCTAGCCTTAGCAATCAGACAACAAAAAGAAATAAAAGGCATTCAAATTGGCAAAGAAGAAACCAAACTCTCCCTCTTTGCAGATGACGTGATACTGTATATAAAGAAGCCAAAAGACTCCACCCCAAAATCTCTAGAACTCATACAGCAATTCAGCAATGTGGCAGGATACAAAATTAATGCCCAGAAATCAGTGGCATTTCTATACACTAACAGTGAAACTGAGGAAAGAGAAATTAAGGAACCAATCCCATTTATAATTGCACCCAAAAGCATAAGATACCTAGGAATAAACTTAACCAAAGAGGTATATAATAATATGTATATTTATATTACATATTTAATATAAAAAATTTTAATGAAATGAGTTTCATATTCAAAAAATTTGAAAGTCTCTAGAATTTTTCTTTTACCATAGAGGATTGGATGTGATTCCAAGGTCCCAAACATGGCCCCTAGAGCATGCCTAAGGGTACCTTGAATATAATTGAAATATAAAGGAAGTGGAGGGAATCCTTTAGAAATAATGTTCGAGGATATGGGGGATTTTTTATGTTACAACTGGGAATCCTAGAACACAGTGTTGGGGGTAACGGGGAGCTGTTGGAGGATGTCAGTCTGAGATGGACCAGAATGAGTGAGAATCAGGAGCAGCAACCAGGATGTCTTCTTTCTAATTCCCATCGAGGAGGCAAGAGGGCTCCATAGTTATCAGGGGACAGAGTACCACCAATGTAGCATCCAATCCAGGAAACATCCTGAGTACCTACTATACTCCAGGTTCTGGGTTAGGGAACATAGATGGATACAGGACTAAGATGCTGTTCTTGTCTTCAATGAACTAGCAACCTATCCAGGGGAGACTGCCAGTCTTCAAGTTCCCTCCCATCCTGAGGGAGGTCCCTGCTGTCCTGGGGCAGACATGTGGGTCCCAAGAATCTTCTGTTACTTTCATAGGCCCCTGCCTAAGCACAACTTTGTGCAGACATGCCCTCACTTCCTCACTCTCCTCCAGCCTGACACAGAAATGTCTTCCCCAGAGCACTCCTTCTCAGTTTGCACAGCCAAAGGTCCCTTCTGACTTCATGTCAAATCAACAAATAAGGATGTAAAAAGCTCATTACGTGCAAGGGGCTAGCTAACCTTGGCATTCAAAGTTAAAGTCTTCAAAACACAGGAGAAAAACACACACACACACACAAAAACAAAAACAAAAACAAAAACAAAAACAAAAAACAAAACAAAACAAAACACAGGAGAGCTAATTTAGCAGGTAGCAGAGAAAGAAAATTTGGTACTATAAATTGTAGTTTCAATCTACACAGACCTTCAAGCCACCCCACTGAGAAGGGATTTTTTTTTTTATTTTTAGTACTACACCTCTAGATGGGAGAAGGGTCACTCAGACAAATTGTCAGAAAGCTTTGAGGCAATAGCATGATGCTGCTGAAGAACAGAAGGGTACTAGACAAGATCTACAGAAACACAGTGGCTTACATCTACAGGTGTAGACCATAACATTTTTGCTTGCACACGTTCTAAAATAATTTTGCAAAAGTGAGATAGTCATGGCCAACAAGCACATGAATAGAGAGATGTTCACATCATTAAGGAAATGCAAATTAAAACCACAGTGAGAGGTGCCTGAGTGGCTCAGTCGGTTAAGCATCTGCCTTTGGCTCAGGTCATGATCCCAGGGTCCTGGGACTGAGTCCTGCTTCAGGTTCCCTGCTCAGTGCAGGGACTGCTTCTCTCTCTACTCCCTCCCCCTGCTCATGATATCTTTCTTTCTCCTACTCTTTCTTAAATAAATAAATAAATAAATAAATAAATAAATAAATAAATAAATCTTGTAAAAAAAAAAAGGAGATACCACTCTATACCTACTAGGTTAATTATCTTTTTAATGGAATAACAAGAGTTATCAAAGAAGCAGAGAAATTGGAACCCATGGTAGCTGCAAATGTACAATGGTACAGTGGCTGTGGAAAAGTTTGGCAGTTCCTCAAAAAGTTAAACAGAATTATCAGCAATTTTGCTCCTAGGTAGAGAATTGGAAAGAATTCCAAAAGAATTGGAAAGGAGTATTCAAACAAATACTTGTACACTCATCCTCACAGCAACACTATGCATAATAGCCAAAAGGTAGAAACAAGACAAATGTCCATTAGCTGATGAACAATTAAGTACAATGTGGTATACACAGATGATGGAATGCTTTTCAACCATAAAAGGGAATGAAGTACTGGTACACACTACCACTTGAATACACCTCAAAAACAGCATGCTAAATAAAAGAAATCAGACACAAAAGGTCAAATATTGCATGATTTCATTTATAGGAAACATCCAGAATAGGTAAATCCGTAGAGACAGAAAACAGATTAGTGGGTGCCAGGAAACAGGCAGGGCGTGATGGCAGTTATTGTTTAATGAGTACAGGGTTTCCTTTTGAGATGATGCATATGTCTTGAAATAGAGGAAGTGTTTGCACAATATTGTAAACATACTAAATGCCACCGAATTGTATGCTTCAATGTGGTTAATGGTTAATTTTATGTTATGTGAATTTTACTCAAAAAAATCCATAAAAGAAAAAAACCTAAGTAGTCTCCCTAAACGTTTTCAGTTAATATTTAACTTTTTTAAAAAAGATTTTATTTATTTATCTGAAAGAGAGACAGAGATAGTGAGAGCACGAGTGGGGAGGAGAGGAAGAAGCAGGCTCTCCACTGAGCAGGGAGCCCAAAGTGGGGCTCAATACCAGGACCCCGGGGTCACACCCTGACCTGGAAGGCTCAACCACTGAGCCACCCAGGCATCCCTCAAAATAAAACTGTTACATTGTTCTTTTAAATATATCCATCTAAATGCTCTAATTTGATACCCCGTTGCCTTTTTTTTTTTTTTTTTTTAAGTAACCTCTACCACCTGCATGGGCCTTGAATTAATGACCCAAGATCAAGGGTCTCCTGACTGAGCCAGCCAGGCTCCCCAACCCCATCACCTATTTTTAAAAGTACATGAACAACATCTTCTATAATTATCAGTTATCTTATTCCTTTTTCTCCTTGAAATTATATTTCCATTACATTTCCTCTCAGATTTTTATCTTTGTGTAATTTTTATTTTTTTAAGATTTATTTATTTATTTTGTAGGGGAGGGACAGAGGGAGAAAGAGGGAATCCCAAGCAGGCTCCCAACTGAGTGTGGATTCCAACATGTGGCTCAATCTCACAACCCTGAGGTCATGACCCAAACTGAGACCAAGAGTTGGTGCTTAACCAACTGAGCCACGCAGGCACGCCTCTTTGTGTAATTTTTAAAGTTTTTATTTCCCTGATTCCAAAGTCTCCAAATATTAAAAATTTATTCTGGATTGAGTTGTTATAGTTGGTATTAATATACAATTGATCAAAACAACATAAATATAACAAACTTTGATGAACAATTGGCACACCTGGGTGGCTCAGTTGGTTAAGCATTCAACTCCTGATTTTGGCTCAGTTTGTGATCTCTGGGTTGTGAGATTGAGCCCCAGGTCAGGTTCTGCATTGAGCATGAAGCCTGCTTGAGGTTCTGTCTCTCCCTCTCCCTCTCCTCTCTCTAAAAAGAAATAATAATATGGGACACCTGGTGGCTCAGCAGTTGAGTGTCTGCCTTTGGCTCAGGGTGTGATCCCGGCCAGAGTTCCAGGATGGAGTCCCATATCAGGCTCCCTCCATGGAGCCTGCTTCTCCCTCTGCCTCCTGTGTCTCTGCCTTTCTCTCTCTCTTTCTCCGTCTCTCATGAATGAATAAATAAAATCTTAAAAAAAAAAAGTCAGATATTTAGCTGACTGAACCACCCAGGCATTCTTCTTAAGTCTTTTATTGTAAATTTTTAAAAAGATTGTATTTATTTATTTGAGAGAGACAGAGAGAGCATGAGCGGGGGGAAAGGCAGAGGGAGAAGGGGAGGGAGAAGCAGACTCTGCCAAGCAGGGAGCCCAACACAGGCTTGATCCCAGGATCCCAAGATCAGGACCCTAGCTGAAGGCAGACACTTAACTGATTGAGCTATAGAGGCACCTCTTAAATCTTTTTTTAAAATCAAGAGATTTTTTTCCTTGTTTTTCTTTCCTCTTACAACTGATTTATTGAAAAACTGGGTCATTTGTCCTGTAGATATATTTTCCATGTTCTGGATTTTGCTGATTATATCTCCTTGACCTCTGTATTTCCTGAAAATTGATATTTAGATCTTGAGTCTTGAATAGATTCAGATATGATTCTTTAGCAAGACTCCTTTATAGCTGGTGTGTATGTAGTCTTTATTTCATTGGAGGTACCTGAAGTCTAGGTGTCTTTTTTTTTTGTGATAGACTGTATCAGTGGGTTCAGTGTTATAGGCTGTATCCACTCATTACCAGGGTCCCCATCAGCTTTTCATCTGATAGTTTAGCAGCCATTAATGATCACTACTTAGATCCATCATTTCATTACATATTTTTCCTTCAATTCAATGAAAATAAATAATTGAGACCCCAGACAATAATCTGTTCCCTAATCATTAGTCATTCACTTTATTAATTTATTTTTTTAAAGATTTTATTTATTTATTCATGAGAGACACAGAGAGGCAGAGATACAGACAGAGGGGGAAGCAGGCTCCCCATGGGGAGTCTGATGTGGGACTCAATCCGAGGACCCCAGAATCATGCCCTGAGCCAAAAGCAGATAGATGCTTAACCACTGAGCCACCCAGGCGTCCCACACTTTCTTAATTTTTGAAAAGTAGTATACTCAAATAACTTCAAGAATTATTAATTATCAGATTATACGCTTATTAATATTGAGAATTATATAACTATAGTTATGCCTGTTACCTCTTTTTTTAAAGATTTATTTATTTATCAGAGAGAGAGGGTACTCATGTGGGTTGGGGGAGGGGTAGAGGGAGAGAATCTTCAAGCCGACTCCTCGCTGAGTGTGGAGCCTGAGGTGGGCTTGACCCCATAACCCATGAGATCACGACTTGAGCCAAAAACAAGAGTGAGATGCTCAATCACTAAGCCAAACAGGCACCCCTGCCTATTACTCTTTCCTGTAAGAGACATCTTGTTTAATATGATATACTCAGAAATATTGGAAAAACCAAATATTAATTCTAATGCATCATAGCTAATTCAATATTTTTCAATAAAATTAATTTTCTCATCCCACATTTTAAATATACTTTTGTTGGGCACCTGGGTGGCTCAGTGGTTGAGCATCTGCCTTTGGCTCTGGGCATGATCCTGGAGTACTTGGATCAAGCCCTACATCAGGTTCCCTTCAAGGAGCCCACTTTTCCCTCTGTTTATGTCTCTGCCTCTCTTTCTGTGTCGCCCATGAATAAATAAATAAAAAAAATAAACAAATATACTTTTGTTAAAAGTCTTGGAAGTATGTCTCATTTCACTTATGAAAAACACTCACCATGTTACCCAATTGTCAACTCTGATCCTCATTTTCAAACCAATAAACTAAATCAGCATTAATTTCTGCCTGAATTTAAAAATTCAGGTAAATATGTTAATAGACATTCTTAAGGAATATTATAACAATTACTGAGAAATAAGTTATGGAACACATCAGTAAGATACATTAGTAAAAGCAGGTAAGATTCAAATAATGGGGCAGCCCCAGTGGCTCAGCGGTTTAGTGCTGCCTTCAGTCCAGGGCGTGATCCTGGAAACCCAGGATCGAGTCCCACATCGGGCTCCCTGCATGGAGCCTGCTTCTCCCTCTGCCTGTGTCTCTGCCTCTGTCTCTCTCTCTCTCTCTCTGTCTCATGAATAAATAAATAAAATCTTTAAAAAAAAATAATGCAGCTCACATAATTAATTTATTCACATTTAGAATAATTTATAAAAACAAGATATTTATGCTATTTGCCATCACTTAGTTATAGTCTTTCAATGTTCAACTAACATTGTAAATTATTTACAAAGCAAGAAATATGAAGAAGATATGTTATTTCTTTGATGTGTACATATGCATATATAAATATCAGGTGTTCAACTTTTGAAAATAAAATTATGTATAAAAATCAGAATTAACTTTACTACTTTAGTTTGATATCCAGATTGAACTTTTCAAAGAAAGAGAAAGGCCTATTAAATTAATTAGCCCAGCACTTGATTCATTAAACATTTTAGAAGAGAAATAAGATGAGAATTAACTGCTATTGTAATAAATATTTCATGATATGTTTTGATAAACTACCACATTGATTAATGCACACAAAATCTGAAAGAAATCACATGGGATTTTGTTGGCAAATTTATCCAGTATATCTTGAATAATTTGATAGTCCCAGGTGAAGTTTCCTTAAAGGAATCAGCACTATTAACTTGTACCCCAAGGGGCACCCGGGTGACTCACTGCCTTTGGCTTTGGGGTGTGATCCCGGGGATCCGAGATCGAGATGAGTCCCACATCAGCTCCCACTGGGAAGCCTGCTTCTCCCTCTGCCAGTGTCTCTGTCTTTCTCTCTCTGTATCTCTCATGAATAAATAAATAAAATCTTAAAAAAAAAAAAAAAAAAAGCTTTAACTTGAACCCCTTTAGAGGTACCTTTTCTTTCCACAAAAGATGTCCTGTGGTGAGTACTGAATGAAATGTACTGAATGGACTGGTTTATCTTAAATATGAGGTGGGGGAAGTCATTTTGGGGATTTGATATTTGCTTTGATTTCACGGGGTTGTTGCTAGGAGCAAAGGTTTTTTCAACAATAAACTAGAGATGGAAGAGGTGAAATGATTTCCACCCCCATGCCCATGCCACTACACAATATCTGCATTCAGACTGTCAAAATGCAGGCCAATTCTTCCTAATAAAAAATGTATAAGACAATGGAAGACAAAAAGTAGGTGGGGTTTGTTTTTCCCTTCAATTAATTATTTAGGGAGTCTTTTCAGAAATCTATATTTTAACCTATCTCTTCGGTGCCCCAGAGGTTTTGACTCTGTAGGGCAGGTCAGGGCAGCTTAAGAGTATGTGTTCTTTTTATAAAGCAGAAGGGCAGATTATGAAAGCGGCTTTGGAAGGAGAACCTGCAAGGGCAAGCAGCCCTGCTTCCACACGAAACTGAGGATCTGGATATAGATGCTGCTAGTCTCAATTTGAAGACCACACTGACCACTGACCTCCAGCTTTGAGGGTATTTCCTTGGACTGGGAAAAGGTAGATAATAACAGGCTCCCCCCACTGACTTGCTTTGGAATTCAGGGAACGTTCTTCAGCTTTCTTGTTTCAATCTCGCAAGTGGAACCAATGTCTAGTTTCTGGTTTCCTTCCACAGTATTTTTTTAAATCTTTTTTTTTAATGTTTATTTATTTATGATAGTCACAGAGAGAGAGAGAGAGAGAGAGAGAGAGGCAGAGACACAGGCAGAGGGAGAAGCAGGCTCCATGCACCAGGAGCCCGATGTGGGATTCGATCCCGAGTCTCCAGGATCGCGCCCTGGGCCAAAGGCAGGCGCTAAACCACTGCGCCACCCAGGGATCCCCTTCCACAGTATTTTGAGAATTAAGCATGAGAAAGAGTTACCAGGACTACTTAGGTTTCAAACAGTACTTTTAAATTTCCAAGACTTTGTTGTCTGGATCTTGTGTTTTCCTCCCAACTGTCCTTCAAAGGCAAGTCTTCCTCTTGTGTGATAGATGTGAGTTATGGAGATCCAGGCAAAACTTGCCAAAGATCTCACAGAAAATAAGTGACCTGGTTGGGAACAGCACCTTCTTTCTCCAACAGCAGAGAATGAAGAAATCACCAATTACATCAAATACCAGCAGATTAACATAAAGCATGAAGCATATCCAGTATGTATGCTACATACAATATATAGCATATCTAAGTTTATGGTCCATCTGGATTTTTTTAAAATATCATTTTCATGATCTAACAGAGGTCAATGAATATTTTTTTTTTTAAGATTTTATCTATTTATTCATGAGAGACACACACACAGAGAGAGGCAGAGACACAGGCAGAGGGAGAAGCAGGCTCGATCCTGGGTCTCCAGGATCACGCCCTGGGCTGAATGCAGGTGCTAAACCGCTGAGCCAACCAGGGATCCCAAGTCAATGAGTATTCTTAGTTTGCTCCCTCACACTGTGACTCAGTTAACTGAAGAGCAGAAAAAGCAAAAAACATAAAGCTCCCCAAATGCACATTCGTTCTTCACTGTCCAGTATCTGTGATGTACTTTGTACTTCTTCTTTTTTAATAAAGATCTTATTTATTTATTTATTTATTTATTCATGAGAGACACAGAAAGAGGCAGAGGGAGAAGCAGACTCCATGCAGGGAGTGGGCTGCATGGAGTCCATGTGGGACTTGATCCCAGGACTCCAGGATCATGCCCTGGGCCAAAGGCAGACACTCAACCACTGAGCCACCCAGGTGTCCCTACTTTGAACTTCTGTAACCACCCTGCAAGATGATCCTTCCTGGGGGGGAATGATGTCAGCCAAACAAGGAAGTTATTTCAGGCTAGACTTTTTTTTTTTTTTTTTGGCTTCATTTGAAACAATATGTTTCTTTATTTTTGACTAGTAATTCAAAAGATTTTACAAAAGAGTAGGTTTCCCTTCCAACTCCTCCTGCCACCTTCTTCCTTTCCTCAGAGGTAATCAATGAGAAAGAATTTAAATCATGAAATCTGTTATAACCCTGTACATGCCAAGGCAACATGAAATAAGACATTTGGAGCTAATCTGTAGTTTGGGAAGTGTTGGGATATTATAAGATCTTCATTTATGGAAGACTAAATATAGAAAGTTGGTGGCAGGGCCGGGGCTGGGTGGACCATAGGCGGGAAGGAGATGACCTTTGAGCAGCACTTGGAAGACATAATAAAGAATCCATCCATTGTTGGGAGTCCTCTGCGCAGATTCACAAGGACTTAATCTGGGCTGCTGTGGGAGGCTGTCAGATGAGCATCCTGGGGCGATGTGTATTCTAGCCCAGCAAGTAGCTAAGCTAACCTCAGACCTCACTGATATTCCTGTGGAGTGTCTCGAATCAGATAATGGGAACATGATGATCCAGAAACATGACAGCATCACAGGGGCAGTGCACAAAATGGCCTCTTGACATCTCATATCAGTTCTCCAGCAGCCTGTCATAGGGACTCAGTGTTAATTATCTTGTAGAACTATTAATATTCTGGTAGGCCATTTATTTAGTGAGCATTAGGCACTTTTCCATTAATTTTAGAGTAAGCTGCTTTTTGACACTCATAGACTGTCTTATCAAAATATTAGGAAGAAAGGATCATGTTTTGAAGGAACAGGTCCAGGGTATTTTGTACACAGAATTTTGGCATATTCAATAAATCTTGTTAGAGGATTAAAAAAAGAAAGTTGGAAACAGGGTCTAGTTAAGGGTCAAGGTAAAAGTTGACACACATCATATAAGCATAAGGATGATGAGGGATAAAGAGTGAACTACTGAGTTCAGGAGAAATGAATTGCAACTGGGAGTTATGGGTGAGTCCAAGGGAACATGGGTTTCCAGAAGTCCATAGAGCAGTTAAGAGCAGAATAAATCCAGGTGTCCAAGACAAGTCAAAGTGAAACCTAGGCACAGAATCCAGTCCAAAGATGGCCCCTCTTCTCTGAGCTGTCCCAGAGACTGCCTCATGATCTGAAACCCTTGCCTCTGACTTCCAAAACTTACGTATACCTAAACTGCTTCACAAGCAGAGATCCTTTACATTTCAGAGCAGAGAAGAAAAATATTACCTAATACATCTAATTCTCAAGCAATTTGATCCCTGGGCCCCATAATACTCTTAAAGACATTAAGGACCCCAAGGAGTTTTTGTTTATGTGTGGGCTATAGCTATTGATATTTACTATATTAGAAACTGACAATGATAAAAATGTTCAAGTGTTTATTCATTTTATTTTTTTTATTCATTTTAATATAATAACAATAAACATATGTTAACAAATAACATGTATTATGAAAAACAACTGTATTACAAAACGTAAAAAAAACGAAGTAAAAAAATTGGCATTCTTTTACATTTCTGAAAATCTCTTTAGTGTCTGGCTCAACAGACAACAGCAGAGTTCTTATCCCTACCTCTGCATTTAGGGTGTTTGATAGCACATGGCGTGTAGCTTTGAGAAAATCACTGTAGGCACACAAGAGTGGTTTTCAGAATACAGACCCCTTGAAGGCTTCCGGATTACCCTTTGAGAACTACTGATCTGGTGTAATTTGGGAATGCACTCTCTTGTCATGTCACTTATTAGCACTTTGGCATGTGACTTAACCTCTCTACTCCTTACCTTCCTTAGCTGTAAAGTGAAACTAAAAACAAGTCTTTTTTTTCCAGGATTTTATTCATTTATTCATGAGAGACACAGAGAGAGAGAGGCAGAAACATAGGCAGAGGGACAACCAGGCTATTGTGGGGAGCCTGATGCAGGACTTGATCCCAAGACCCTGGGATCACAACCTGAGCCAAAGGCAGAGGCTCAACCACTGAGCCACCCAGGTGCCCCCAGAAGGTCCCTATTATGACCATGTACATTTTTATGGATGTTGTAACCTCACAGGCATTTAGATACATAAGTGAGATGATGGATACCTGTAAATGTTTAATACAGGGCTTAACTCATAGTATTTATTCAAAAACTGGCTTTTCCTACTATTGTTGTTAGTAAGTTGTTATTAACTACATTCCAAGCAATATGCCAGGCACCAAGGGTCACATCAAAATGAGTAGGATGATGACCTGAGTTGCTTAAGAGTACGGGAAGTAAGAAAAATACACACCTATAGAGAACAAAACATATTATGTCAAGAATGATACAAAAAAGGGAGAGGCAATTCATTCATTCATTCAACAAATATTGGGGAGCAATAGCCAGGAAGGGGCCAATGTAGTGGAGCCAAGCAAGGAACAGGAGAGTGGCAGGAGGTAAGGGAGGGCCACAAAGAGATAGGGGTGGCCCATGCACGCGTTGTATAGGCCTTTGTAGGCCAGTGTGATTGGGGATATAAGGAAATGTTTCATGTGAAAGTGGCATTTGAGTTAGAACTTGAAAAGAGGTAAGATTTGGAAATAGAGTTGACATACACATGCTTTAGATCACTCATTCAACAAACATTTGATTTTCTTGCTGAGTCTGCTCCATGTTGCATGAACAAAAGATTCCTACTTTTTTAAAAAAATTTTTTTCTTTTTTAAGATTTTATTTATTTGAAAGAGAGAGAGAGAGAGTGTGTGTGTGTGTGTGTGTGTGTGTGCGCGCGCGCACAAGTGGGGGTGGGCAGAGGAAGAGGCTCAATTCCAGGACCCTGGGATCATGACCTGGGCTGAAGGCAGATGCTTAACCAACTGAGCCACCCAGGTGCCCCAGGGTTCCTACTTTCAAAAAAGTAAATTTTGTATTTGTTTTTATTATATAAGGAATACCTACCTGGTCACTTGAAAAATTAGAACATACAGATGAGCAAAAATGAGAAAATAAAAACCACCCACAAATCCCCCAATCCAGAGAGAATCCCTGTAGGGCCAGGATTAGAGGGAGGTGAGTAATACAACATTTAAGGGAGTGGGGCAGAGCCAATGCTAAAAAAATTCAGTAATCAAGATAAATAATATTTTAATGTAATAGTTTTTAAGAAGCAAAATTATTGCAAAAAATCCAGGATGACACAATACCTAAATTTTAATAAAGGCAGGATCCCACCCTGCACTTGCCTTGCTCAGCCTCCCTCTCCTTCCCCTCATCCTGGTGCTGCTGTCCCTGCCTGTCCCTTCCGCCCCAGTTGTGTTCAGCCAATGGGAAGCACCTGTAGGAAACCAGAAGCTAGGTGTTTCTTCCCCACTCCCTCCCTTCCCATCACCAAAGTTCAGGCAGTGGCTGCTTCTTCCACAGAAACAGCTCCTGTCCAGAAGCCCCTCTCCTACACTTTCAGCTTTTGCAGAGCTCCCTCCCCTTCTTCAGGCCTATGGGTGCTTTCTGCTTTTGCCAGATTTTGGGTACTTCATGTTCTTTTGTTGATTCCTTTATTTTTTTTAATTTTTAAATTTACTTATGATAGTCACACACAGAGAGAGAGAGAGAGAGAGAGAGGCGCAGAGACATAGGCAGAGGGAGAAGCAGGCTCCATGCACCGGGAGCCCGACGTGGGATTCGATCCCAGGTCTCCAGGATCGCGCCCTGGGCCAAAGGCAGGCCCTAAACCGCTGCGCCACCCAGGGATCCCTGTTGATTCCTTTAATGCTGCTTACATTTCTGTAAGTTGACCCTTTAGAAGAAATTCCCTACTAAATTGCAATTTAGGGTGCCTTCTGCTTCTTATGGGAACCTTGCTTGTTACAACTACTGTCAACATTTCAGGTCAACAATTAAGGTATTTGCATTTTTAAAAGAAAGAAAAGTTTGTTAATTTCAAGACTCCAAAACGATGATATTATAATTGCTTTATGTGGTTATATTATGTGTTAAGGAAAACTGTCACCATGCTGGCTTATAATATCCTACTTGTGGAGATTTGCTACAGAAAAATACAAGCAAAAATCCACCATTCGTGCTACCTTTTCCCCACAGGGGACTGACTGGTCAACTCTGCTTCATTCTCTTCTCCTAGGCCAAACTATTTCCAACAATTTCTAGCCTGGGGCCTGGAGACTCTACCTTGAATTGTTCCCTTAATGAAATGCAGGGTGGGGGGAATGGCTGAACAACCATCTGACTGTATCACCAGGGAAAGTACTTGGGAAAAGAGCCTAAAGCTAAGAGCACTGGAGTCATTGGGGCTGTGCTTTGTTACACATTTAAGGAGCTCAAGGGGGTTAACAGCATGCCTTTGCCGCAAGTCCATTCTCCACCTTTCCTAACTGGTGCTCCACTCAGCCCTTGAAACTTGCCCGCTCCTTCCCTGTTTCTTTTGGCACCCTGAGAACTGGGCTGTGTGTGAAGCTTCGTGACTTGGCTTCCCAAGAACCATGTACCAGATTCAACCCTAAGCCGGGGTGGTACCAGTGGTTATAACCATAGGAAGTTAGAAGAAGCCGGAAGAGCCCGTCTGCCAGTGTAGACTTATTTCTCTCCTCTTAAATAAATCCTGCTCATGTTCATTTAGCCCTAATTACCTACTGATTAAATCTCATGCCTATCTGATTACAGATTTGAAAAACTGGAAAGAATGTACATTAAGGAAAATATACCAGAGGGCCCAGGCGATGACTCTTCCTCTGCCTGCTCTCCTACGAGTCATTGGGTGGAGAAGGATGTGGTGGGGAAGACAGATCTCCTCAAGAGGAAGTTCCTGGATGGAGGAAATGTGAGAAAACCAGGGCAAAGTGAGTAGAGTAAGCATCCACGTGGAAGACTCATTGAGGCAGAAAAAGTAGCCACACCTGGTGGGGCCCCTGGGAGGGGTCAAGGTAATAGGGAAGAGCTCAGCACACAAGTGCCGGAGTCCACAGGTGGAACCCCGGAAGTGAACAGTGTCAGGTTTGATCCGGTTGGTAGTGAAATGAAATAGGCCAGGCAGAGGTCAGTGGAGACAAGCTTTGAACGGACGCGCTCTCAGGCGAGGTTCCGTGGCCCGCAAGGGAGTGAGATGGGAAGGCGCGGGCCGGGGAAGAGCGCCCAAAGGGAGTACACGCCAGCTTAAGGGGAGGGTAAGGGGTTGTGTCTGTATGGGGTCATAGGTTTTAGGGCATATTACTGGTGGAATCGGTATGAGTGATGACTGCTTATGCCCTTTTATGGGGGTCCAGGTAAGGAGCGGTTCCTGTTTCCTGCATAGGCCCTGTTTTTCCCATGATGACGTCTGCTAGTGGGAAAGTCCCGAGGGGAGAGTAACAAGATGGAGGGTCGGCCGCCATTTTGTTGGCGCCTGCGGATCCCCCTTGATCCCGCCAACCCCACACACACCACAAAGGAGCAGCGCTTTCATTTCCTCCATGGCTGCAGGAAGCCTGGGAAATCTCCATTCCCAAACATTTTAAAGAAGAAAAACATAAGAAGAAAGAAGAAGAAGGAAGAAGAAGAAGAAGAAGGAAGAAGAACAAGAAGAACAAGAAGAACAAGAACAAGAAGAACAAGAACAAGAAGAACAACAAGAAGAAGAAAAACATGATTTTTTGGTATTTTTTTATTGGAGTTCAATTTGCCAACATATAGTATGACACCCAGTGCTCATCCCGTCAAGTGCCCCCCTCAGTGCCCATCACCCAGTCACCCCATCCCCCCGCCCACCTCCCCTTCCACTACCCCTTGTTCGTTTCCCAGAGTTGGGAGTCTCTCATGTTGGGTCACCCTCTCTGATATTTCTCACTCATTTTCTCTCCTTTCCCCTATAATCTCTTTCACTATTTTTTATATTCCCCGTATGAGTGAAACCATATAATGAAAAACATGAATCTAAGTGGAGATGGTTTGGGGCGTTGTCCCTTAATTCTCTGCTTAGATTGTTAGAAGAGTTTAGAATTTTCCTTTTCACTTTTCTGTTTTCTCCCTTTGGATTTGCAACATTAACGGAGCTCCTACTGTGTACCCCAGCCTGTGCAACCTTTCCTCCAAAGGGAGGAACAACCAAGGATCCTGGGCTCCTTGTGTGACTGGCATAAACCTGGATAAAGGGAATCGTGATAACAGATAATGATGCTCTCAAGGAGGACCGTCATTGGTCTATTGACTTGGCCTATGCCTTAAAGTAGCCAAAGTGAATACTGTTGGGTGTCCAAGGTGCACTTGTTCATGCTTGACAGTGATGATGTGGAGCCAGGGCAGGGGCATTGTCTTATCCAGAGCACCTGAAACTCCAGAAATTTAGAAACTTCATCCTGGAGAGAATTAGTGTCACCTCTTCTGCAAATGATGCCCAGCATCTGGAGTTAGCTCAACTGGAAGAACTGGAGTTCCATTTGAAGGAAGAAAGGAAGGTAATGGTTGTGCTTGCAGCACTGACTGGCACAGCAGTTCCTGGGTGCTGAGCCATAGGACAAGGCCATTGCTGTGGCTCAGTGGTGCAGTTAGGTGCTATCTTTATGTAGACCTTCAATCTGATGATTATTGTGTCATGGTCATAAGTAGGCCACTGCATATCTAGGACTCACATCTGAATTCCAGACCAAAAATGGGGAAAAGAGGTAAAGGGTACATACATTCATCCTCTAAATGTACTTTTCTAAGTGCCTTTTCCAAGGACACATCTCACCTGAGTTTTGGTAAATACTACTGGGTGTGAAGGTGTCACTATGTTCTTGGGAAAGGTTTCATAATTCACTAATTGTATTTGCTACATGAGTGTCACTATTTCTTTTTATTCAAGTAGAACTTAGAGTCAGGAAGGTAAATATCTAACCCCAAATCTTGTCATGTTAGTGATAGAAGCATGTCTTTTTATACTCCATTCCTTTATGCCTTAAAAAAAAAAAAAAAAACGAATGCTCTCCTCTCTACCTTACTCCTAATTTCACTTTACAAACTCCCATTCAGCTTTCTTTCTTTCTTTTTTTTTTTTTTTTAAAGATTTTATTTATTTGTTTGACAGAGAGAGAGCACACAAGCAGGGTGAGCTGCAGGCAGAGGGAGAGGGAGAAGCAGGCTTCCTGTGGAGCAGGGAGCCCCATGTGGGACTCAATCCAAGGATCCTGGGATCATGATCTGAGCCAAAGGTAAATGCCCAGCCAACTGAGCCACCCAGGCGCCCCCATTCAGCTTTCTTTTTAAAAATATTTATTTATTATTTTTTAAAGATTTTATTTATTTATTTATGAGAGACACAGAGAAAGAGAGAGGCAGAGACACAGGCAGAGGGAGAAGCAAGCTCCTCACAGGAAGCCCAATGTGGGACTCAATCCCAGATCCCAGGATCACAGCCTGAGTCGAAGGCAGATGCTCAACCGCTGAGCCACCCAGCTGTCCCACCATTCAGCTTTCTAAACCCTGTTCAGAAATGCCTTGTCTGTGCAACCTTTCCTAATCATGATTCCCTTTATCCAGGTTTATGTCAGTCACACAAGGAGCCCAGGATCCTTGGTTGTTCCTCATCCCTTGGATTTCATCCCAAATGGCTCTGTACATGCTGTTCTCTAACCCCATTTCCCAGCTCCCCCACCTCCTGAAATCCTTAGCAGTTAATCATCAGAATTGACAAAATCCCTCTTTTTTCGAAGTTTCTGAATTTTTTTTTCACGTTTTTGCTCTAAGGAGACTGGGGTTTCTTTTGGGGACACTGCTTCCTCTGTAGCCCTCTCAAGTTGTGGCTCTTTTTCTCCCACATCCCACAGTGGAATCATCATTGTCCTCTGTTATTCTCTAACGTTCCCCATTGCTGCTTCCAGACCATTCTACTTCCCTCCTTCTTAACATAGCTCAGCTTTGATTCTGATGATAACCAGACTATGCTACCCTCCTTGCAGCCTTATGGCCATACGCCCTTTGTAACCCAGCTCCTACACAATCTCAACATCCTTAGGAATGATCCTTCCAAAAGGCTTATTTCTAAAATCCTTGACCTCCTTCCCTCAAAAAGCCTGTCTTCCTCCTTAGCTCAGTTATTCCTCTCATGTCCTTGTTTCATCTCTTATGCTCTTAGATTCTGTGGCTCTTTATTATCACTCTTTTGAATACACCATTGGTTTCCTTTCTCCTCTGTCATTTCATTAGACTCTTGGACAGAACACCTTAATTAACAGCCTTAATTAAATCTAACTCTCCACCTGTCTACACAATTGCAACAGCTAAACATGGCTGGAAAATTCACACACTTATGCCAACTGTTCTCACTTTAAGTTTATGACCACATACTTTGCAAAGGCCTTCAATGTCACTCATCAATACTACTACTTACATTACCCTAGCATAGTTACTAACCCATCCTCATTAATGGCTATTCCATCCTTTCTCCTCTATCTTCAAACTTTCCACAACTTCTTTCCTATCCTCAGACTCAGCTAAAAACCCTGTCAACTAGTTCACTGAGAAAATAAAAAACAGTAAGAAGATAATGTTCACAAACTCTCAGAACATCATCCCCCCACCTACCTGCAGCTGGGTTACATAGTCCACCTTCCCTTCTATTAATAAGGACAAACTATATGTGTTCCTAACTTAGGCCAACTCTCCATTTGTGTACACTTTATTCCATCACTCTAACCATTCTTCTCTCTGTCCTGTACCATTTCCACCAATAAATAAACAAGTTGTTATTTCTCCCATCTTAAAACAAAACAAATAAACAAAAAAACCTGTCTCTTGACCTTACTTCCAACTACTTACTGTCCCATTTCTCATCCTATTTAGACGTTGACAGTTGGCTATCTTCCCTACTTCCAATTCCTTTCCTCCCAACAGATTTTCATGCTTATAACTCTATAGAATGCCCTCCTGTCAAGGTCATTAATAACATCTATCTTTCTGTATCCAATCAATATCCAGTCTCTATCTTTCTTAATCTTTCTGAAGCTTTTAACACAACTAATTACTCCTTTCTCTTTTTTTCTTTTTAATTTTTATTTACTTATGATAGTCACAGAGAGAGAGAGAGAGGCAGAGACACAGGCAGAGGGAGAAGCAGGCTCCATGCACCAGGAACCCGACGTGGGATTCGATCCCGACTCCAGGATCGCGCCCTGGGCCAAAGGCAGGTGCCAAACCACTGCGCCACTCAGGGATCCCTCCTTTCTCTTGATATACTTTTTTCTCTTGGCTTTCAGGACACCACAACCCCTTGTTTTCCTCCTAACTTGCTAGTGACTCCTTCTACTGGTTTCCTTTGTCATCTTCTCTATCTTCTCACTCTTCCAGAATGTTCTCATCCAGCCTCATGGCTCAATATACTATCTCCATCTTAATGGTTCTCAAAAGTGTGTCTCCTTTGATCTCCAGACTATTTACCTGACTACTCCAACATTCCCACTTGTATATCCATAGGCATTTTGAAATTAACACAGCTCAAATCAAACTCCTGATGTCCACCCCAATCATAATTCTTCTTCTGTTCCTTCTTCTTTCCTTATTTTTCTTTACAGCACTTAACCACAATCTGATATTTATCACACATTTGATGTATATGTTTGTCCTTTATTCAGTAGAATGCAAGTTCCACAAAGGCAGTGAATTTTGTCTTTTGTCCAATGTGGTTTTCAGGGCCTTGAGCAAAGCCTGGTATGTAATAGGCAACCAACAAATATTTTTGGAATTTATTGCATGAAGAAGATTATAACAGAGGGTAGAGAAACACCTGCTCTTAAAAGGTGCTTAATAGCAGGCCAAAAAATCTTTCACCTTGTCTATAATGAGCTCCATCACAGCATTTTATCGGAGAAGTGATTGGGACTGGATCTATACAATGAAAGATCACTCTAACTGCGGAGTGAAGCAAAGACTGGAGGGGGTAGGATTGGAGGTTGAGAGAAGAGTTGAGGGGTTTTTGGCAGAAACTCAGACAGGAAAAATTGAGAGCCTGAGCAAAGACAGCGTCTGTGAACAAAAAGAAAAAGGTAGCAAATTTGAGTTATATAGAGGTGACCAATGTGATACATGGGGTTAGAGCCCAGCAGAAGACACCTCTTTACGCTCCCCAGATTTCATCCCCAGAAACTCCTTGACTAAACCATCATGGATCGCCTATATCAATCTCTGGAGATCTTCTAAAAGCCTGGAGGTAGAATTCTCATCTCAGATAATACCCTGGCCCAATTCCAGATAAGGCACTCATTGTCCAATAATGTCAAGCTCCTGAACCACCAACAACATACAAGACTTAGCTTTAGGAGGAACTCCTGACTCTATTCCCCATTTTCTCACCCCCTCTGTCCTATTCAGGAACCTCAAGAAAGTAAGAACCAACAAGAAACATAATACCATGTTTACCTTTTCCTTCATCCTAACCTACTCTAATCCAACCTGTTCTCCCACTATTGAAACAAATACTTTTAACACAGAGATAAGGGCCAAGGGATTCCCAACCAGGTGTCTACCCCCAGGGCCCAGCTCAGGAAAGAAGGTTCTACTCAAGGCAATTGTCCATTTGATAATAGGATTTATAGCAATGAAAATTCCCCTTCTGGCACACTTCTTCAGAAGGTGCTGGCTCTCTAGGATGCTGAGGTCCAATCTCTGCAGCCTGCAGATGCCTAACCAAAGTAAAAAGCTCTAGTCCTCCTAACCAAAGTAGAAAGCTCTAGTCCTCCAGAATCCATTCTTTAAACCCAGCCTGTACCCTCATCAGGCCTGGCACCAGGCTTTGGTAAGTAACATAGGGCTGGTGATCGATATAGGGAGTACAATGTCACTCAGGTTTCAGGTATTGACATTCATGCTGCAGGCTGATCCATATTGAGTAATGTATAGAATTCTGGAGCCCCCATGGGAAAAGGAACTTAAGGAAAGCCTAACTGTTTTAAGAGGCAGGGAGGGGCAGAGGGAAAGGGATAAAGAGAATCTTAACCAGACTATGCTACCCTCATTGCAGCCTGAGATCATGACCTGAGCTGAAATCAAGAGTGGGGTGCTTAACTGACTGAGCCACCCAGGCACTCCTGTTTGTTTGTTTGTTTGTTTTTAAAGATTTTTTATTTATACATGAGAGACAGAGAGAGAGAAGCAGACAGGGAGGGAGAGAAGCAGGCTCCATGCAGGGAGCCCAATGTGGGACTCGATCCCAGGTCTCCAGGATCACACCCTGGGCTGAAGGCAGGCACTAAACCACTAAGCCATCCAGGGATCCCCTTATCTGTTCTTTTAAGGTCAGTGAATAGGAAAGACATGTAGCAAGTATAGCATTCAAGAAACTCCAATCCTAGTACATAGGGAGCAATGGTCTGGGTAAAGGTAGGAGTATAACTAATAGAAAGATTCTTCTTGACCCCTAAGAAAATCAGACTCTGGATCAGTGGCTGACTCTTTACCATGTGAGGGGGTCCCCAGACTATAAAGATGGTAAAAGTCCAAGAGGGAGAGTTGGGGCACATAACTGATGAACAGTGGTCCCTGGAAGATAACTCTTGAAATCATGCTTTGAGAAGCACCTAAGGTACATACAGTCTTTTGTCAGGATTCTTAAGTAGGGACTCTTTGCAATTGGATATGATATTGTGTTTGTATAATGATCAAATGTACATTTTTCTAGAGAGACAGTCTTTATTTTTCATAAGATTTTCTGAGACCTGGTACATTAGCCACATTTCAACTGTCCAGTGGCCTCACATAGTAGTGGCTGCTGTATTAGGCAATGCAGATACATAACATTTCGCCATCACAGAAAAGTTCTATGGATGGTGCTGACTTAAAGAAATGGTTTTCCCTGTGAATGTTCTACTCAAGGCTTAAATGTTCTACAAGAAGGCTTGGATATCAAACACTGGCATTCAAATTTCTTCCTGGTGCTGTGGAATACTGTAGACTCTTTTTTTTTTTTATTAAAGATTTTATTCATTTATTCATGACAGACATAGAGAGAGAGGCAGAGACACAGGCAGAGGGAGAAGCAGGCTCCATGCAGGGAGCCTGACGTGGGACTTGATCCTGAGTCTCCAGGATCACACCCCAGGCTGAAGGCGGTAGTAAACCACTGGGCCACCAGGGCTGCCCAATACTATAGACTCGTAAAAGCCACATATCTGAACATGCTGACTACTACCAGAGACTAATGATCAAAGGAGGCTTTTCTTTAGCTGCCTGGCATTCTATCAGCACAAATTCCTATCAAGAAAAAGATGGTAAGTGATATGAATTATTTAGGGTTTTGGTGTATATGAGTGACCTCGTTATATTTGGGAAAGCTTCAGAAAAGCATAAAAAAATAGTAGAAAGGGCTGGATTAAAATTATCGGTATTAAAAATTAATAAATAAAATTATCGGTATTCATCAATGACTGACAAAGACCTAATTTCTCTCTTCTTTTTACATAAGGCTAGTAGAATCCCCCAAAAAGACCAGGGATTACAGGTGATGCAGGGAACTGGAACAACTCCTTCCTCTTTATGAATGTTAAATTTCTATTCCTACAACTGTAGAAAGAGTTCTGCCCTGAATGAACTATCAACTACTCTTAGGAGGACAGTAAAAGGTAATAGACTTAATAGTCCTATCCATGATGAGACAGAGGTAGCAATGTCGATGAGTAAGACTGGACTTTGATCTCAGATGGAAGATTGGGTCCATATTTTCCCACTATGAGTTATGTAACTGTGGAAATATTGTTTAACTTCTCCAAGCCTCTATTCTATCATCTGGAAAATATGGAATTTACTTCATCAGGCAACGGCAAAGGCAACAATGCAATGACCCAAATAAGCATGCAGTGCAGTGCTTGGCTTGTAGCCAGCTCCGAACAAGCAGGAGCTATCATATCACTCTCTTCTTTCACAGTCTTCATGCCTCCTAATTCCTTCCTGGGAATGCCCTCTGTTTGGGATACCCTGGGTTTCTGATTACTGTGAATACCTATTTTAAATGGCTGTTTCCAGCCTAACCTTTCCGAAAATTCTTCCTAACTGATGTAGAGTCACAAACTAAAGAGGCTAAGATCTGTGGTATTACATGTAAGAAAAGGGGTGGGGCAGCTACTCACACTGAGAATTATGCTAGGTGTTTCATTAATCATTAAGATCACCATATTTATCACAGTGTTATATGTAACAGGGAAACTGGGAACAATCTAAATATCTGACAATAGAGCACTGGAATGTTGGCATGTGACAAATCCTTTTGAAGTGATGTCTTCCATAAATACTTGTTTACATGGATAAATGCTAAGTATATGGTATGAGGTGAAAAAATCAGAGCCAAACACACCACATGTCCTAGCATCCCCTAGAGACACTTGGGTAAATGTGTGCCTGGAGACATGTCAAGAATATTTAAGTCATTACTCCAAACTACAAACACTTCAGATGTTGATTAACAAGATCATGGACAAATTGTGGTATATTCACACATGGAATGTTAAAAGGATAACCAAAAACAAATTTTAAAACCCCTATAATTATATGCAACAATATGATGAATTTTACAAGGATAATATGAAAGGAAAAAAGCAAAGCTCAAAAGAATACATGTGGTATGATTCTATTTACAGAAAGATCAAATTGGGGAAAATTTAATTGTCTTAAGATAATAAACTGTAGGGGCCACCTGGCTGGCTCAGTTGGTGGAGTGTGCAACTCTTGATCTCAGGGTTGTGAGTTTGAGCTCCACGGTGGGTGTACAGATTACTTAAAAATCAAATCTTAAAAAAAAAAAAAGACAAAGTGTAAGGAAAAGCAAGGAACCTCACATCATGATAGTGATCACCTCTGCATAACAATGGCAGGAGGAGGTTGTGGGAGGGAAGGGATGCTGAAACAATCTTGATAGTGTCCTGGTTTCTTTTTTAAGTGGTAGCTCCTTCATATTACTTGTTAAATTGTACCTACATGCCCTTATTCTACTTTTGTAATTTAAAATATTTTAAAATAAAGACAAGGGGAAAACAAGTAGAAATGTGTATTTTCCAGTGTGATCTCAATTATACAGAGTTCTGCAAGCATGGGAAAAAAGCAGTTCCCTCTGCATGGCAAATGTAAAGGGATTTATAGTATATTGTCTTTCTTATACATTTTGTAATTTTCACATTTTTTATAATGAACAGGTACTAACTTTTATAATAAGAATAAAAACAGAACTACCAGCTGCTCAGTTCTGGCCCTTCAATTTATACCCTGGCATGGAATGACTTTGAGGAAGAGAAATTTTTCTTCTCCCTGCCAGGGAGAAATTGGGAGAGAGGGAGGGCCACACAATTGAAATCCCATTACCATAGGTCTGGTCATTCGAGCCAATGATAAGACCTTAGGAGGCTCAGCTGAGAAACCAGCAAAGACACTTCCTAGATTAGCTTAGAACTCCTACATAACTCTCCAGCCACTGAGCAAGGAGGTATTATGACTATCACTTAAATTTTTTGTTTTTACTCTTTTATTTCAGTGGGAGAGAGAGAGTGCAGGGGGAGGGGCAGAGGGAAAGGGGGATAAAAACTCAGGCAGACTCCCTGCTGAGCAGGGAGCAGGACAAGGGACTTGATCTCAGTACCCTGAGATCAGACCTGAACCAAAACCAAGAATGAGATGTCTAACCGACTGCACCAACCAGGCGCCCCTTAACTACCACTTTTTAACTCATTATTGTCATAATGTTGTATTAAGGGTGCTATATGCATTAATCTTGCTCTAACATTCACAAGAATTCTATAAAGTAGATATATATTTTACACTAATATTCTGGGGCTCAGAGAAGTGGAAAAGGACTTACTGAGATGTCTGACTGCAAAGTCAGTGACTTCTATACTTGGCCACAATTTATGTTTACTTGAGTTTTCTCATCTACAGTTTATATTCACAAAAATCATGTAAAGTGGCCCAGAGTAGTTGTGTGATTTGCCCAAAGACACACAGCTAGTAAGAAGCTAATTTTTTAATAACTTGTTTCTTTTTTTCTTGAGGAGGTAATATTTTTCCTGTACTCCAACCAAATGCCAATACATCCACGTCCTCCCATACATTTAGTTATTGCATGTAGGTAATTATCTAGTTATAATCTCCTGTAAGAAAGGTTGAAGATGTTGAACATGACACAGAGGCCAGAAAAATGTTATCTCCCTAAATCCAGTGGAGTAAGCGGGCAGGTACATTCCAGAAACAGCATGCAGTTTTTCTCTTCTTTTTGGCATCAGAGATAAGATTAAGGGCAAGGCTTAAAATCTTGTGAGTATTTGGTTGTAATTGTCACTGATTTCCTTATCGACCTCATCTCCCAGGTCTTCTTTTTCTTTTTCTACTCTGTCCTAAGGGATTTAACCTTTTCAGCTGCGTTCAAGAAGCCTACTTTCCAGCACCAGCTTCCAGCTGTGGGATACAGAACTTCCTCCTTTGCGTCTACTGCGAGCAGCCTCTCCCAGTGCTTGAGTGTCTCAGTGTTAAAGCTGCTAATATCAAGGCTACTCGGGAGTGAGCGCTTTCTCAACACTGTTCTGGAAGGTGGGTCACTATTCCGGCAGAAGGGAGAGGTCAGTGGAATTATTTCTGAGCACAGTTTATTATGCAGAATGTAAGGAGGAAGTGGAAGCCGATAGGGGAGTTGGTGGGTGAGTCAGAGGAGAAAAGCACAACTTGGCTTGCAGTGAGCCTTTCTAAAGCAGTGGAGAAGCCTAAGTTATTATCAAGGTAAGAGGAGAATTTTCTCTGTATACGCCTCCATAGCAGGGCCACTGATCCAAGGCTCCTGGAGTGGAGTATCAGAAAGTTACCCGAAGCTAAGCTAAGGATTTTAACTGTGGTGTCAGAGGGAGGGGTTGTGGAGGGCGGCTAAATCAGAATCACCTGGAGAATCTCCCTGAAAAAGCGCAAGCTGCCTACCAGCAGCTCCCTCATCCCCACTGGCTCCATCTCTGAAAGGATCCGAAAAAGCCTAGAATGCCAGTAGGGCTGTCTTGATAGATATTTTGTAGATGGTCCCCTGATGCATCTAACTTGCTCAGATCCTGGCTTCTGAGTGCAAGTTTCTATACTTCGTGTAGCTTTTCTGCTCAGGTGCTGGAGGTGGCAGGTGGGAGGTGGAGGTAGCTGTAGGTTTGGGATGTGATAATTGAATGCTCTCAGCCCTGAGACTCAACAGACCTGGGGTCTGATTAAGGTGGGCTATTTCCGCCATTGGATCAATCAGTTAAAATTCAATTTACTTATCCTGAAAAACGGGTGTGTGAATTATCACTGTCCTGTATATCTAACCGGATAGCTGTCATGATTGTGACTAAATGGGGTTTCAAAGTTGTGGAGTGCTATTCAGATGTAAAAGAAGATTAAGTTATGAGGCCAGCGCATCAACCAAAGTAGAAGAGACTTCTGTCTTGTATGGCCTCAGATAAATCTAGAACTTCTAGTTGGAATTGAAATAACTTTATACACGCAAAATAAGAATATCTTGTCCTACCTTCCTTATCCACATCAATGAGGGCACCTCAAACAATAAAAACTGCCTTACAAATGACGTCATTCAGTCATCATTCAGTAACTTTCTCGAGCACCTACTATGTGCCAGGCACTGTTGTTGACACACCAGAGACACAGCAGTGATGAGGACCCAGGTCCAACCCTAACTTTCAGTCTAGTTACTGTTTGTTGCCTTTGCCTGGGTCCTTATCCCCATGGTTTTCCGGGCTCTATAGGTATATGTGTAGATATCGGCTTCCCCAACCCAGCTCTGATCTCTTGGTTTGTGAAAATATCTCCTACAATCTCTGATTTCGGGTTATGGGAGCATAATCTTCCTGAGGAATCCAAGTTAGGAATGTGCCAGTGGCTGGAATCCAGGGCTCTTAAATTGCTGTCTGTTATTTTTTCCCTCAGAAGTCTTCATTTTGTTTCTAAAAGGCTACACAGCATCCATTTGGGAGTCATCCATAATTCAGCCCTCTGTCATCAGGTAAGGTCATGTTTATGATGGTGATTTTTTTTAAGAACAATACCACTCATCCCTCCTTGATGCAATATGTTTTTTAATTATTGGGGGGTGGTGGTGACAGATGTGCTGAGGGTTTTCTCTGTTTTTTCTTTTTCTAACTGAACTAGTTAGACAAGAGAAGCAGTCTGAGTGGTCTTGTGTCCTGCAATACAGTTTTTATTTTATTTTATTTTTTAAGATTTAGTAATTTTTTAAAGATTTATTTATTTAGGGAGAGGGAGAGAAGCAGACTCTTTGCTGAGTGGGGCTCCATCTCAACCCTGAGATCACAACCTGAGCCAAAATTCAAGAGTCAGATGCTCAACTGACTGAGCCACTCAGATGCCCTGCTTTTATTTCTTATTAATTAAAAAAAAAATAATAATGTTCATGGCTTTTTTTCCCCTAGTTTTCATGAATATATATTCAGTGTAGAAACTTTTTTTTGGAGTAAGGTTGATTGTGCCATGCCATCAAACCTATGCGTCTGACTTTATTAATATTTTGCTCCATGCAATTGAGATAGTTTTGGTTCTGTGCTCAATGCTCAACGGAATCACCTAAATTTTAGTAATTGATACTAAAGAGACACCCATGTGCATTTAGGAAAGGCCAAGTTTTCATTTCTTGACAGGTCTCATTCAGTTGTCTGCTTTCCAGCATGATTATTTCTTTTCCCATATTCAATTATTAATTTATTCAACCAGTGTTTAAAGAGCCTTAATCACTTATAAGTTTCATGTGCCTGTAAATAAGATAAGACAGCACTTTATCCACTTACCCTTAAGTTATAGCAGCCCTGTCGCAGAAACATTCTTCTACAGCTATTTACAATAGAGGGGAGAGATGGATGCTAACTGAAAGTTCAAAGAACAATTAAATCTCAGGAGGAATGACTTCTAAGTAACAGGAAAGAACCAAAAATCTGGAGCCTACGATGCTGAAAAGCAAGGGACTGGCAGGGTATCAAGATCAAACCTGAAGGTCCTTGGCTACAAGATTTGGGGATTTTGATTTAATCCTGTATGTGTTGGAAAGTTACTGAAGGATTTCAAGGAGGGAACTGATAGACTTGTACTTTAGAAAAGACAGTTTTTGGCAGCAGTGGATGATGAGACAGAAGAGAGAGGCTACTTATTATCAAATGCCAGGCTAGAGACAGCAGACAACAGACCAGAGATTCTGACAACAGGGAGGCAGGATTCAAGCTTGCCAATGAGCAGCCAGGAAAGTACACTTGGCAAGGTGGACCACGGACTCTGAAATGGAGTCATGTCACATACTTCTCACAAATGCTGACCAAATCCAAAGACTACAGAGGATGTTAGTGGGAGAGAGGTGGGAGACAGGAGAGGATTGAGGAAATAGCTGTAAAAAAACCCGACTTGCCCATTCTTCATGGAGCCACACCTGCTCACTTCTCCCAGGCCTTCAAGAGTATCCATCTCTATCACTGATTACAATCTCTGCAGAAATGAACTTTATCTATAGTCTTCCCTGGCTGTTCTGGCTCACCCCATCATGGTACTTCCAGGAAGTACCTAGAGCCCAGTGACAAGAGATGGGACTCACTTTACAAAAGCACACTTTCTTTCTGGCCAGGGTGAGTGCTCATGGTAAGAAAAAGCAAAGGAAGGAATCGAAGGATTTCCATGGGAATTCCTGAAACCACGGACAACTAAAGCCTGAGGACAACTGGGGATGGAGTTCGAAGGCCTGGCTCCAGCTCTGAGAATGGGCATGAGGCCAGGAGCTATACTGGTAGGCAAGGAGGACTTAAAGCCATTGATCCTGCTGAGGACACTGAAATGGCCCAAAGCCGTGTTGGGAAGAAAGGGTGTAACTTTGAAAGGTCTATATTCCTAATCCTTAAGAAATGTTAGCTTCTTTTTGAGCTGATTACAGTCCCTGCATAAAGTTCTATCATGGTTTCCTTATAATTAATTGTATACAGGTCAAGTTTTTCTCTTCTTTACTTTTCTCTCTTTTGCTCTATTGTTTCCTATCTTTGTTCCAAATTTTTCTTCATACTTACATTACCTTTGGGAGAGGATCTCTTGCTAAAGTCATTTCCTCAGTCTTTGGGAGGTGGAGGTAGAGGAGGACAATCTTTGGCTATTATTAATAATGGCCTAGTTTCTTTTTTTTTTTTAATTTTTATTTATTTATGATAGTCACAGAGAGAGAGAGAGGCAGAGACACAGGCAGAGGGAGAAGCAGGCTCCATGCACCAGGAGCCCAACGTGGGATTCGATCCCAGGTCTCCAGGATCGCGCTCTGGGCCAAAGGCAGGTGCTAAACCGCTGCGCCACCCAGGGATCCCATGGCCTAGTTTCTAATAATTTCCTCTTAGGCTTGCGTTTGAAAGACCTAAGAGCATATCTTAGCTGGTCTTATTCTAAACTTCAGGGCCAAGAAAAGAATTACCACTCATTGGCATTTCCCTGGCTATAGCAAAATAACCTTGGCAGTGAAAGAGAGATGATCCTCATTGGATCCATTTGACACAGAAGGAGGAAATGCATTGTTGTAATGAATGGAAGTGAGGAGTTTCTGTGCCACTGCCACATAAGGTCTGGCTTGGGTCGGTACACAGTTCCCAGAAGGTTCAGGGGACTTCCAAGGGAAGCCCATGAGCTGGCAAAGCATGCTGTACCTCTTCAGGAAGCACGCTATAAAATCCAAGAGTCACATCTATGGCTGCCCAATTCCTCCTCAAAAACCTACTCCCTGGTGGCCCCGGTGGCTCAGCGGTTTAGCGCCGCCCACAGCCCGGGGTGTGATCCTGGAGACCCGGGATCCAGTCCCACGTCAGGCTCCCTGCATGGAGCCTGCTTCTCCCTCTGCCTGTGTCTCTGCCTCTCTCTCTCTCTCTCTCTCTCTCTCTCTCTCTCTCCTCTCTGTGTATTCTCATGAATAAATAAATAAAATCTTAAAAAAAAAAACCTACTCCCTAGAATCTCTGCAGCTCTTGATATAGTGAACGGTTCATGACCAGTATGAATGCTATCTGAGTGATAAATAGCAAAGTTACTCACATGTGTATTTTTGGACTTTATGCTTTCACTTCTGGGGATTTAGCTTACATGCATATGTAATGATCATGGTCAGTGCTGAAGTTTGTGAAATGGCAAAAGAGCTGGAAATAAGTCAAAAGCCCATCAATGAAGAAACTATTTAAATAAATTGTGGTACATCCATATAATAAACTCTATGTAGTGGTAAAATGGAATGAGGAAATGCTTTATGTGCTACCATGGAAAGCTCACCAAGACATACAGTAAAGTTAAAAAAGTATGGTGCGAATAACTTGCTACTTCTGTTATAAAGAGGGGGAAAATTAAGACTACATGTACATTTGAATGTTCTTGGGTATGCAAAAAGCAACTGAAAAGACACATGAAAAATGAACCCAGTTGCTACCTGGGAGCAAGGTGGGAATGGGCAGATAAGGGACACATACTGGAAATAGACTTTTGCTGTACAGTAATGACAAAACACTAGCTAGTAGATTAATCCTAGCTGTGAGTAGAGATGAGGTTACTGAGTCAGCTGCCGGTAAAATTCTTGGGTGTTCTTTCCCTCAGGAAAATACTGTGACCCATCATTAAGGTAAATCATTACCCCTGTTTACAAAGAGCTCTAGAAGTTTTCTGGTTTATGAGTAGAGGCTTTACCCACAGACATAACTGCTTGTCATAGTATTTCCCCCATCTATTAAAGATTTGCAGTGTGACACACTAGGCTCTGGCTGGTAAGCAAGCACTCCCGTAATGCTCTTCCTGCATGCAGAATTACAGGAAGCCTTCTTTTAAATTCTAAATCTGGATTCAATGTTTATGATAATGATACTTTTTAAAACAATTTGAGCTGTGTAACTATTACTCATTAAAAACTTTTTAAAAATTACTGATAAGATCTGTCACCAGGAAAATAACCCTAAATCCAGCTCCAATTACTTTCTAGAAATGTATTCTTTGTCAAAGCTGGAAAGAAGAATATTACTAGTATATAGTGATGTGCAAATTAGCACATTGTGGGTGCCTGGCTGGCTCAGCCAGTGATGTATACGATTCTTAATCTCAGGATTGTGAGTTTATACCCCACATTGCATGTACAGATTACTTAAAAATAAAATATTTGAAAAAAAAATTAGCACGTTGCTTCTATTAATATTTTACACTGTGAAATAGCTTTCTCTCAATAGTTGTTTATGCTAGGAAGTCACCCAAAACAATCCAGAATTATCTTAACCCTTAAAGAACCCTTAACCTTAAACTTTAAAAACAAAAAACAAAAAACTCCTCAGAATAATATTCTAGCATGGCACCAGGAACCATGGTCTTTTCATACCAAGTAAGCCTTGATTACTAAGGGAGTAAATTGAGGGTTGCCATCAGGCTGTATGAGCCTTCGTGTGAATTACTAGGAAGAATTCATTTCTCTAAATATATTTTTAAAGATTTTATTTATTTATTTTAGAGAACACATGCACATGTACACACACAAGTGAGGTAGGGGCAGAGAGAGAGAAACCCAAGCAGCCTCCCCACTGAGCATGAAGCCCAACCCAAGGCTCAATCTCAGAACCCTGAGATAACCTGAGCCAAAATCAAGAATCATCTGCTTAGCCAATTGAGCCACCCAGGCACCCCTCTCTAGGTATTTAACATCTAAAAATTGGAAAATCATTTTAATGTTATTATTCTCTTGGACTAAAATACTTTACTGTCACCTGTGAGAACATTTTTTAATAATAAATATCTTAAAGTTTTCATGAGATGGCATTCCCTAGGATTATAGTATACAGCCTGGCCATCTGTATTGAGCAGCCCTGATTGGGTTGTGTCAAGCAGTTAACAGGCCATAAGTAGCACTATTGCAGCTCTTAGGTTGGCTTGCCACACTTCCATAGCGTCAGCTGTTAAGGAGACAACAATTCAAGTCAAATAGATAGTTTCTTAGCTACACTGATGTAAGGTCAGCATTGGGTCAGTTCCTCATGTCCCTAGTCCCACAGGATGAGACCCGATCAGAGGAGACTAACTGACAAATGCCATGGGCACTTGGCTCTGTCACTGAGGAGACAACCCCAAACTCAAGCCAAACAATTTTATAGCCTGTGACCATATCCTTCAGGAGATTGAAAGGCTTGTGCTTGCTCAAGATGAAGGAAGGTAATGAGAAATGATCTATGGCAATCTTCCTCAAGATAGGGGAGGTGGGTGAGCAATGGCCTTGAGGTAGTTCCTCCCAAGTCAGCTAATCTCTCTTAGTTTCAGAAGGAATCACAGAGCAGTCAACCAAAACTTGTGTCAGACTATGGTTAATCTTTGCCTAAGTGGCCTGTGTGGAGACATGCATGTCACCAAGGCAGAGCTATTCTTCTATGTCAATGAAATATGGCTGGGTTCAGGGATTTTTGGTAGTTTACTGGACAAGAAAGACCACAAGGGAGGAAGTAAGGAGCCTAAAATAAACAGAACTTATTGACACACTAACTGCAAGGGACAGGAATTGATTCAGAGAAGGATTTGTATAGCTGGTTGCCAGAAGTTTCCAGCACTCTATGTTGCTCTTCACTGGGGGTCAGAGGAAAAAAATGGCATTGGCAGGAAAGGGGATGGAAGGCAGACACCAAAATAGAAACATAACACAGCCCTTCTGCTTGTTCCTTAAGGATCTTCCACTTCAGCGTGATGATACTGCCAAAAAAGATGAAGCCACCGCTGTTTCTGATTTCCCAGATGGCCATCTTTGCTCTATTCCTCCACCTGTATGGCCACAACTCCAACTCCCCATCCACCACAGAGGAGCCCAAGCCCATGCATGTGCTGGTCCTGTCTTCCTGGCGCTCTGGCTCTTCTTTTGTGGGACAGCTTTTTGGGCAGCATCCAGATGTCTTCTACCTGATGGAGCCTGCCTGGCACATCTGGATGACCTTCACACACAGCACTGCCTGGAGGCTGCAGATGGCAGTGAGGGATCTGATACGTGCCATTTTCCTGTGTGACATGAGTGTCTTTGACGCCTACATGAAACCTGGTCCTCGAAGACAGTCCAGCCTCTTCCAGTGGGAGAACAGCCGGGCCCTGTGTTCCCCACCTGCCTGCAACATCTTCTCCCGGGATATGATCATACCCCGGGCTCACTGTAAGCTTCTGTGCAGTCAACAGCCCTTTGAGGTGGTAGAGAAGGCCTGTCGTTCCTACAGCCATGTGGTGCTCAAGGAGGTACGCTTTTTCAACCTGCAGATGCTCTACCCGCTGCTGAGAGACCCTTCCCTCAATCTGCGTATCGTGCACTTGGTACGTGACCCTCGGGCAGTGTTCCGTTCTCGAGAACACACCACAGAGGAACTCATGATCGACAGCCGCATTGTGTTGGGGCAGCATTGGGAGAAACTCAAGAAGGAGGATCAGCCCTACTATATGATGCAGGTCATCTGCCAAAGCCAGCTGGAGATCTATAAGGCTGTGCAGTCCTTGCCCAAAGCGCTGAGGGAACGCTACATGCTCATACGCTATGAGGACCTGGTCCGGAACCCCATTGCCCGGACTGCACAAATATATGAATATGTGAGATTGAAATTCTTGCCTCATCTCCAGACCTGGGTGTACAACATCACTCGAGGTGAGGGCATGGGTAATCATGCCTTCCACACTAATGCCAGGAATGCTCTCAACGTCTCCCAGGCCTGGCGCTGGACTTTGCCTTACGAAAAGGTTTCTCGACTTCAGAAAGTCTGCAGTGATACCATGACTTTGCTGGGCTACCAGCTTGTTAGATCAGAGCAAGAGCAGAGAAACCTGTCACTGGATCTTCTGTCTACATAGACTACCTCCAAGTAAGTCTACCAAGAGGGTTGAAGAGGCTGTGTGTCCCCACTTGGCACCAGCCTTGGCCACATTAACAAAGGCTTCTTAGTCTTAATTACATCTCTTTTGGTGTACATGTGAGCATGAGTTGTGCCTATACGTGCTCAAGCTGAGAAATCTTCATGTCTCCACTCAGGCCTAGAAGAGATTCAGAAACGTATACGAGCAGCATGTTCCACCACCTAAAAAGGAGTATTGCCTTTCTTCTCTTCTTGGTCTTCCCATCTGCATGTACCTCAAAGACTTTGTGGCCTGGGGTCCTAATTGGCACCACACAGTATCAGTGGGATAAATCCATAAACTTCTCTATCCACATCTTGCCCAGTAGGAAAGGAGAGAGACAGGAAATGGGTCTTCTGCCAAAGAGCCCACCAGCACATTCCACAGGGATATGAACTTTGAGCCCATGGAGCTCCTGGTGGATTCACAAAGGGAACAGAGAAAAGAGTTGGATGCTTATGGTGGGCTTGGCCATTACAGTTATCAGTTATCACAAATACAAAATGAGATCTCCGCATAATAGAGCAAGCTCTTAAATTCATGGAGTGGCTAGGCCTGATATGGACATTGTTTCCCCTCAGTGTTTTCCTATCGCATAGAAGATTTTGATTTGTGAAGCTGCTATCCATTAACACTAAAATTCCAAATAGGATTCTGTTTGGAGTTTTCCCTTTTATGCTTTCTAATTACTTAGTAGTAAATGCTAATTCTTATGGGATCCTAACCTGATAACATAAGCATCTTTAGAGACTTTTTTTTTTTGTGTACTTTTACTATTATCTATTACCCACACACAAAAATTTCTAAGACAATATTTGGTGTCAGATGATGAGCTGAGTCTAAACTGATCAATACTGACCACATTGTGCTCTTAAGAATCTGTAGAAAGTAGGCAACTAGCAACAAGCCCTTTCTTTCTTGTGTGAGGTGTGAGTTGCAGTAACACTCTAGGGTCTGGGCAAAGGGTTCTTCTAATGTGATCCTCAGCCAGAGGACCTCAGGGTTAGTATGGCTAGTGATGTTCAGCTCTTCCTGGGTCACCTCTCCACCTGATAGACGCTGTTTCTCCCAGTCTTTGCAGTACTCCCCAGGTCTACTTATACATCAGAATCCACTGTCAGAAATTCATTTTGCCATGCCCAACCTCAGATCTACTGGAATTGGAATCCACCAGGGTAGGGGCTGGGATTCTATACGTTGATCAAGCAACCCTGGTAATTCTTTCAAGACCAGCCTAATAACGCCACACCCTCCATTGGGCAGCAGCACTGTGTGCCTTCCCACTCCAGAACAGATGCCTTTTCAGCACATGCCAAGTATCCATGCTGCTTGCTCCTGACATTGGTCCTGTCCTCAGGTTAGAAGGAATAGGAAGAAGGGTGGCTCAGCAGTTTGGCGCCTGCCTTTGGTCCAGGGCACGATCCTGGAGTCCTGGGATCGAGCCCCACATCAGGCTCCCGGCATGGAGCCTGCTTCTCTCTCTGCCCCCCCCCCCCTCTCTATCATGAATAAATAAATAAAATCTTTGGTAAAAAAAAAAACAAAAACAAGGAATAGGAAGAGGGTCTCTATCGGTCTGGAACTCCAGGGACCTCTGAGTCCCGACTTGCTTAATATTTCCTGTCCAAATCTAAAAGATACCATCATTTCATCTTTCCTTTTGTTCCCACTCTGGACATGGTCCTTACCTCATAAAGTGCTCTCAGTGTCAGATGGGAATTCTCATACTTGATTCTGCCAAGGAGCTCTTGGGCTGTGGCATCACTTAAGATATGTGAGCAGCTACCTTTCCCAGCTGGGTCTAGCAAAGTTAATTTATATGTGAATCTAAAGGAGTGGATTTATTCTAACACATAAACCTAAGCCACTCTAGACACACCTCAAGAACCTAGCCAGGATCTCCCAAGCAAATGTTTCTTGCTTCTACAAACCTTCCAAAACTGTGAAAAGTTTCCCCAACACTGAAAATAAGGCCAGGGCAGCAGGTATGGTGCAAACAGTGAAGAAGGCAAGTGAGGGGGGAAAGACAGTGAGAGACTCAACCACCTCTGATTTCCCCTCTGAAATTCCAGCCTCCACCTGAATTGTCTTAATGCTAGCAACTTCCTTAGGAACCATTTCTATGAGATGCTGGAGTACAAAGCTGTTTGCTTTTCATTCTCCAAAGGAATCGTTATGTGCTCATGAGCACATGGGCTCTGGAATCCTGCTGCCTGGGTGACTCTACTATTACCAGCTGGGCAATCTCCAGCAAGTCCCTAAACATCTCCATGTCTCTGTTCCCTCATCTGTAGGGTCGGTTGAATAATGGTGGCACTGACCTCTTGGAGTTGCTGGGAGAGCTGATGAATTAATAAATGGAACATGCTTAGCAAGCATCTGGCTCATAAGCAAGCACTCACTAAGTGGTAGCAGTGAATATATTGGTAACAACACTAGTTTTAGCTCTCTCAAGGACCATCTTCTATCATTCTGGTAATATCCTCATTAAGGTGATACTCAACAGCAGATTACAAGCCGTTTGTGGCATGTCTGATCATACTGAAACAATTAGATTTACAGCTGTCTAATATTCCAGTTTATCCACATCCGTTGTTCTCCACCCAAGGTGATTTTGTTTCCTAGGGAACATTGGGCAATGTCTAGAGACATTTTGGTTATTACAACCAGTAGAGTGTTAAACCTCCTATAGTGTACAGGAAAACCCCTATCCCCAACAAAAATTCTCTGATCCAGTATGTCAACAGCACATCTGTTAAGAAGACCTACTCTAGGGACGCCTGGATGGCTCAGCAGTTGAGGGTCTGCCTTTGGCTCAAGGTGTAATTCCAGGGTTCAGGATTGAGTTCTACATCAGGCTCTTTACAGGGAGCCTGCTTCTCCCTCTGCCTGTATCTCTGCCTCTCCCTATGTCTCTCATGAGTAAATAAACAAAATCTTAAAAAACAAAAACAAAACCCTATTCTAGGGGTGCCTGGGTGGCTCAGTCGGTTAAGCATCTATCTGCCTTTGGCTCATTTCATGATCTCAGGGTCCTGGGATCAAGCCTCACACTGGGTTCCCTGCTCCGCAGGGAGTCTGCTTCTCTTTCTGCTGCTCCCCTTGCTTGTGCTCTTTCTCTTTGTCAAATAAAATCTTAAAAAGAAAGAAAGAGGAAGAAAGAATCCTACTCTACATTCATCAGATGATGCATATATGCAAGATGAAGAGTCAATGATTAAAACAAATTTCTCTTCTCCTTTTTTATTTCTCTTCTCCTTTTTCTCAGTCTTATGCAGTCTTACTCAGACAGTATACCCCCAGGCCAAGCGTCCTGATGGGGGAGATGTTGCAACCAACCAGTGATCTGGCACCCACTCAAGTCCTGTCAAAGGGAGTAAGTAGTGAAGCAGGCATTATCAAAATTCAGAGCAGAGGAAGCAAGCAAAGCCAGGCTTCCTGGGACCAGTCATGCACTGGCCAATCTGTGCCTTAACTGGTCTCGGCTTATGTCCACCCTAATTCAGTCCACTGTGGCCAGAAGAGGAGTTTAAAGTGGGCAAAACATGGGATCCCTGGGTGGCTCAGTGGTTTGGCGCCTGCCTTTGGTCCAGGGCGTGATCCTGGAGTCCTGGGATCGAGTCCCACGTCGGGCTCCCAGCATAGAGCCTGCTTCTCCCTCCTCTGTGTCTCTGCCTCCCTCTCCCCCGCTCCTCTGTCTATCATAAATAAATAAATAAATCTTTAAAAAAAACAAATAATGTGGGCAAAACATAGTCATTGAGGGTCTTGGGGAAGATGGACAGGACAAATGAAGCCAGAAGCAGACACTACACTAGACAAATGAGCTAACATTTCTGGAAACGAAAGAATCACTCATGAATGTCAAAATATTCCACAGACACTACAAGATTTAAACCATGACTCCCCAATATTTTTTTCCTGTTATCACCTCCTTCCCTTAGCAAGCCTATGGTAGACATTTTTGTTCTAATCGTCCTCTATCATGAAATGTTAATACCACAATAAAAACTGCATAAAAATATATGTAGCTCCCCCAAAAGCTACAAATCACAGTAATGCTTTCATTCCCCGCCCCCCGCCCCAACAAACCACTTTTTACTGTCGGTGGTAACAGCAGCTCCACTGAGAATGTATGATCTTAGCTCCCTTCCTGCTCCTATTTTCCTCATCATGCCTTTTGTCATGCCCCCAAACTATGTTCCTTGCTCTCACCAATAAGACTTGTACCTTGCTCAACTGTAATTAAATGTGATCATGCAAAATAACACATATGAGAGCAACTTGTAAATTATAAAGACCTATGAAAATGTTGCTTATTATTATTAGAATAATAATAATAATACAAGTAACTCTCATTGCCACCCTCTTAGCCCCCACTCCCACTAGCACTAATCTTAACTATTTGGGATGGCCACTGGCCTTGTTTGCCTTGCCATGTTTTGAGATGACTTCTTATGATCCTGGAAGAACATTTTGTTTGTGTCTTAAGTGTATGATAAGAAGTGAACAAGTAGAACAGGCACATAGGGCTACTGTCCATAAAGAATGAGGTGTGTTTCAGGAAAAGTAACCTATTGTTCCACCCTAAATCAATATGGATTTAAATGGCTAACGACAGATAATGTAAACATGTTGGATGAAAGGGATAAAGACTCCTGTCCTTTTAGGTAGGGGTGAGGTAAAAGCCTGATTACCTGATCAAACAATGAATAAACTAAACGATGAGACTTTAATAGATGTAGTACACACATACATGCACGTACACACACAGCATTCTGGAAACAAATAAGCTTGAAAAAGTTGACAATACTAAATTTAACCAGGTTTTTATTTTTTTATTTTTTATTTTTTTATTTTTAAATATTTTTTATTTATTTATGATAGTCACACAGAGAGAGAGAGAGAGAAGCAGAGACATAGGCAGAGGGAGAAGCAGGCTCCATGCACCGGGAGCCCGACGTGGGATTCGATCCCGGGTCTCCAGGATCACGCCCCAGGCCAAAGGCAGGCGCCAAACCGCTGCGCCCCCCAGGGATCCCTAACCAGGTTTTTAAATGCAAGACCCTCAGAACTTTCAAATATGTTTGTGCATATTAAGAATGGGAAAGAGCAAAAAGTGATTCTCCCATATTTCTTTGACCAAGAGGTTTTTTTTCTTCAATATACCTATTAACATCTGTCAGGATAATATTTGGAGAAAGGCCAATCTGGGAAATGCGGAGTTGTCTTCAGCAATCCTAACTCTGGATGACCCCAACACTTTGGTTTCTTTTTGCCTCCTCCTGAGCACAGGCAGGTGAATGCTGAATTGAGGGCATTGCAGGCAGGCATGTAATTCACAGGGGCTTTATGATAGTCCATATCAATTTATGATCACTTCAACACTCACAACTCTTTCCCTCTTAGCATAAGAACTTTCCCTACTCATCTTCTGGCTGCATACTTTCCCAAAGAAAAGAAAAGTCATCTAATATTAGACTTCTCTACTCCTCAATGCAAACATCTGAACCACTCCATGCCAGTATCCATTCTTCCTCCTTATACTGTAGTACAAGATAGAGATTGTTCTGTCTTCTATTGAAGGCTAGCCTCCCCTCTATTGGAGCTTTGGATTCTATCCACTCACCTTTTCAAGAATTGTATATTTTTAGTATTCATTCTCTTTCAACTCAACTTCTCTTTAACTGAATCCTTCTCTTTGGCCTTTTAACTTAGTATACTCCCATTTTGAAAAAACTCTTCCTCTCCAACTACAGATCTTCTTCCACTTATGATGGAGTTAAACCCATCCTAGGTCAAAAGTATCATAAGCCAAAAATGAATTTAATACCCTTAACTAAATGAACATCATAACTTAGCCTGGCCTACGTTAAACATTCTCAGAACACTTACATTAGCCTACCATTGAATAAAATCATCTCCCACAAAATCTATTTTATAATAAAGTGTTAAATATCTCCTGAAATTCACTGAATACTGTATTGAGAGTGAAAAATAGAATGGTTGTATGGATACAGAATGGTTGTCAGTATATCAGCTCTTTACCCTTGTGATGGTGTGACTGATTGGGAGCTGTGGCTTGTTGCCCTGTCCAAGCTCACAACAGAACTGAAGCACATATCCCTAGCCTGGGAAAAGATAAAAATTCAAAATTTCATGTATGGTTTCTACTGAATGTATGTTGTTTTCACACATTATAAAGTCAAAAGATAATTAGGTTGAGCCATTGGAAGCTGGAGACAATCTGTACTAGCTTCTCCTCATCTCACAGCCAAATTGCTCTTACGAGATGTCTATAGTCATTGGCTTTTTATTTTTTCACCTTCTACTTCATATACTTCAATCTGGATTTTGTCCCCTTTTCTAACTGTTCTAGCTGGTAACAAAATTCCAAGTTATTCATTCACTCAATGGACATTTTCCAATTCTCATTTCACCTGACTCAGCAATAAACTTGAGAATTTCTCCCTTCTTGAGACACTGTATCCTAGTTTTCCTCCTATTCTCTTCTTTCTAGCTATTAAATGTTGGAGTTACTTAAAACACAACATAGATCCTCTTCTTTTCCCACTTTATACTTTCTCTCTAGACTATCTCATTCATACCCATGTAGTTTTAAAAAAACACCCACATGTAGATGATCCACAATTTTATATCTTTGATGTTTATCTTCTCTGATCTCCAGATCTGTAAATCCAATCACCAACTGACATCCCTAGAACATCTCAAAAGATGTTTTAGACTCGGTATGTCCAAATATCACATTCACAATTTTCCCCTCCTCCACCCTAGACCATGCCAAACATCTTCATCCCTTCTGGGTCTCTTCCCACCTTTTCAACCTGTTGCCAAATCAAAAAACTGGACTTTGCCCTTGACTTCTTCCACTAATCAATCAACAACTGTTGATCTATCCCATCGACATTTTTTTTAAGTTCATTTACTTCTCTTTTCCTGGTCCCTCCAAATCCTCACCCCTGTTTTATTCATGCCATCACCATCTCTTTCCTGAAGCACTAACTGGTCTTCCTGCCTCCAAGCTTCCCACTTCAGTACAATCTACACTGTATTGAAAATTCAGAAAGTTCAAATTTCTTATTATAGTTGAGATAGCCTTTCATGATCTGGCTCTTGCATCTTTCTCTTGTCACTCCCTCTTAGACTGTACTTTCCTAACACCTCAAATTTGTAGTTTTACCAATGTGCCACATATATGTCTAGATCCTAGATCATGCTATTTCTCCCACCTAGAATATGCTATTCTGCCCCATCCCCAACTTCTCTGACTCATTTTTTAAATTCCTTCTCAACTAAAATATCTCCTCTGGGAGTTTTTCCCAGCTTAACCTTCAGTGCCACTTGTACAGGCTTTCCTATCATCACAGCACATATTGCAATATAATAAAACCACCCAATGTATGTGTCTTTGAGCTCTTTGAAGGCAGAAACTATCTTTTTCACTTATTATAACTGATGCCTAGCACAGTCCCTGGTACAGTCTCTGGCATTCATTAAATGTTTAATAAATGAAATGTTAATCTTATCTGCATTATATGTAAAGAGCTCATTCTTTATGTAAGACTTAGGAAAAAAAGGCTAATCACAGAACCTTCTATTCTGAGAAACAGAGTTATATGTTTAAAGATTCAGATAAGAAAGAACCAACATTTAAAAGTTTCCTGTTTAAGAAAAATAAAGGAAGTTGAATCTCAAAGCCAACAGCTCAGAAGTGCTGGGTCAAGTGGGGTGGCAGATGGGAGGTAGAGGATAAAGCAGAGATTCAGAAATTAAGCTGACATGTATTTCTAATAGTGCTATTACTATGGCAAGAAGAGCTGCAAATTATGCTGGTTTCTAAAGAGTTGCATGTGTTCACAGGGTGTAGTATATGAACGAATCAAGTGCCACCTGGAAGCATTTGGCAAATACTTGCTTAGTGGTTGCCTTCTGACTGATTTTTAGCCAAATCTCCAAGCAGAAAAAGTTACCAATCTTAAGCCAGATGGAAAAATAAAAAAAGACTATAATTACTAAAATTGAGAATGAAAGTGGGGATATTACTACTGACTTTATAAAAATAAAAAAGATGATACGGGAATGCTATCAACAACCATATGCCAACAAATTAGATAACAGACAAAATGAACAAAGTCCTAGAAAGACACAAATTGTCAAAAATAACTCAAAAAGAAATAGAAAGTCTGGAAAGACTGATAAGTAAAGAGACTGAATTGGTGATTTACAACTTCCCACAAAGAAAATCCCAAGCCCACGTGGCTTTACTGATAGATTCCACCAAACATTTAAAGAATTAATATAAATTCTCTTGAACTCTTCCAAAGTAAAGAAGAAGAGGGAATACCTCCCAACTTGTTGTATAAGGCCAGTGTTACTCTGAGACAAAAACCAGAAAAACTTGTTACAAAAACCCCTACTTACCAATATCTCTTATAAATATAGATGCAAAAGCTTCAACAAATAATAGTCAGGCAGCCCGGGTGGCTCAGCGGTTTAGCGCCGCCTTCAGCCCAGGGCTTGATCCTGGAGACCTGGGATCGAGTCCCACATGGGACTCCAATCCATCCAATATGGATGGCTCAGCCAGTAGAGTATGTGACTCTTGATCTCAGGTTTGTCACTTTGAGCCCCATGTTGGGTGTAGAGATTACTTAAAAATAAAATCTTAGGGGTGCATGGGTGGCACAGTCAGCTAAGCATCCAACTCTCAATTTCGGCTCAGGTCATGATTTCAGGGTCATGAGATCGAAAAAAAAGTATTCTAAAATTGATAGTGGTAACAGTTACACAATCCTGTGAATATACTAAAAGCCACAGAATTGTATAATTCATCAGTTTTTTAAAATATTCATTCATTCATTCAATATTTGACCGAGAGAGTGTGTGAGCACAAGCAGGCAGAGTGGCAGGCAGAGGGAGAAGGAGAAGCAGATTCCTGGCTGAGCAGGGAGCCCCAAGTGCCAATCGCAGGACTTTTAAATCATAACCTTAGCCTAAGTCAGACACTTAACCGACTGAGTCACCCAAGTACGCCTACACTATTCTGTTTTAAGATTTTATTTATTGGAACACCTAGGTGGCTCACAGGTTAAATGTTCACCTTCAACCCAGGGCGTGATCCTGGAGTCCTGGGATCGAGTCCCACATTGGGCTCCCTGCATGGAGCCTGCTTCTCTCTCTGCCTGTGTCTCTGCCTCTCTCTGTGTCTCTCATGAATAAATAAATAAAAGCTTTTAAAAAAAATTTTTGAGAAAGAGAATGTGCTCAAGTTGTGGGGGAGGTGAGGGTGGACAGGCAGAGGGGGAGGGAGAAACAGACTCTCTGCTCAGCAGGATCCTGAGATCATGACCTGAGCCAAGGCAGAGGATTAACCGATTAACAAACTGAGCCACCTTGGCGCCCCCAAACTGTAGACTTTAAATGGATGCATTGTATAGGAATTATATCTCAAGAAAGCCATTAGAACAAACAGAAGAGAAACCTCCAGGGGTTTCCCAGTCCACACAGTACTTCTCCCTTCATTCATTCACTTCTATCCATGCTCTCTTCTTTGTACCAATTTTCCAACCTTTGCACCTGTGGTTTCTACTTAGAACATTCTACCCCAAATTATCACAAACTGATCTCTTTCTCATTTAGCTTCAATTCAAATGAATCCTCCTCAGAGACATTTTCCCACAAGTCTCTCTCTCTTCAAACGATGTCTTCTATATTCTGTCAAGGAACAAAAATTAGTTGAAGTGACTCAGGTTAAAGTGACTCAGGTATTTAGCTGATTGTATCAGGCAGTCCCTCAGGATGACAAAACTCCCTGAGCTGAAGCAGGATTGGAGTTTTTACATAGAGGGCACAGAGAGAGGGGCCTATGGTTAGGATATTGTCCCAGTTGCAATTTTCTTTATCTGTAACTGCTGCAAAGCTTTGCAGCTGGAATGATGGGTTATGTTGGGGTTTTTCATGATTGTTGTTGCAATCTTACTTTGGTAGCTGTTGAAACAGTTCTTTTGAGAGCTATCTTTGTAAGTCCTTTGAGTCATCTAATGCTAGTTAAGGTTCAAGGGAAGGGGAGGTAGAAAGGGGGAAACAGAGGGAAGGAGAAGAGAGAGAAAAAGAAAGAAAAAGGAAAGGAGATGAAGATTAAAACAAGGAAAACCAGGGTCTGTTTTAATTCTTTCATAATTCTTTAAAATGCTTCTCAGTACATAAAAGTTGTCTTAGTTATTTGCATGTTTATCTTCCATCTTTCATCCTCTGACAGGATGTTTCCACCTTGTTTGTCCACATAGCAGGTGCTTATTAAATATTTGATGGTTGAAGGGACAAATTCCACATCGACATGATAAATCCAGGATGAAACATAAGCAAACTATTTGACTTTTTCTAACCACACCTCTCATTTCTCCTGAATATAACTAACTTCTAAGGAAGCTATGGGCTGAGTCTCTATCATCTGGGTGCTTGTTAAAGCTATAAATTCTTGGGCTGCACCTCCACAAATAGGTTCATCTGTGCTTTTATTTTTTTTTTATTATTTTTTTTAAATTTTATTTATTTATGATAGTCACATAGAGAGAGAGAGAGAGGCAGAGACATAGGCAGAGGGAGAAGCAGGCTCCATGCACCGGGAGCCTGACGTGGGATTCGATCCGGGGTCTCCAGGATCGCGCCCTGGGCCAAAGGCAGGCGCCAAACCGCTGCGCCACCCAGGGATCCCTCATCTGTGCTTTTAACTACACTTCTGCCTTGCCCGGAAAAACAAATATATATTAAAAAGTTAAGATCAAAGTCTGTGTAATAGTCTGTGCAGTGCTTCCACTTGGGGACCTGTGTGTTAAGAAAAACAAGGAAGACTCAAAAAATAAAACTCAAAAGTAATTCCAAAGCTTTGAGTATGGTTTTACTTTCAGATAATATGAAGAGATCGTATTTATTTTTTTAAAGATTTATTTGTTTGTTTGTTTGTTTATTTATTTATTTATTTATTTATTTATTTATTTATTTATTTATTTATTTATTTATGATAGACTGAGAGAGAGAGAGAGGCAGAGACACAGGAGGAGGGAGAAGCAGGCTCCACGCCGGGAGCCCGACGCAGGACTCGATCCCGGGACCCCAGGATCGCACCCTGGGCCAAAGGCAGGCGCCATACCGCTGAGCCACCCAGGGATCCCCAAAGAGATTGTATTTAATTTTGTTAGACATTATGACATCATGGTTGTGTTGTATGTATATATACATTTATACATATATATATTTTTACATATATACATAGTCTTTGTTATTGATGTACCACACTGAAGTACTTATGGATGAGTTTATATATTTTGGATTTGCTTTAAAATGCACCAGAAAAAAAAGGGGGGAGGGGACAAACTGACAAAATGGTGATCATTTGATGATGTATACACTGAGATTCATTATACTACCCTCTCTACTTTTCTGTATGTGTGAAATTTTTATAATAAAATATTCTTTTAAAAATAGTCTCAAGTCCGTGATAACTACCAGTCCCCCCCCCCCCCCCCCCCCCCCCCCCCCCCCCGCCAAAAGGCACTTGGCACTTATGGTGGGAAAGTATAGTTAGAAATGTTGTGTATTTGTCCCAAAGTGAAAGATGAAGGGGAAGGAACAAGAAGTAAGGTTTATGGGCCAGACCCTTTGGGTACATTCCTCCATTGAATCCCCCCCAACACAACTCTGTTACAGTTAACACCCCCTTAACTGTGTGATGGAATTTAGCTTGGCTCATCCTGTGACAAACTGGTATTACATGCCTCCTGGTGGAGTATATGGGGAAGTACAAATCATCATTGAAGTGGTCCTCTTGCCAAAAAATGTTTAACTTCAATCTAATCATGAGGCAGCAGTCAAGTGCTAAACATGGATATTCAACCAGACAATAGGCCTGGACTCTTCAAAACTGTCAATATCACCAAATACAAACATTTCTTAAAGACAAGTATATTGCTTAAAGAAGACTAAAGACATAGGACATCAAAATGCAATGGGTGAACTTCAATTGGATCCTAGATACAAAAAGGCAGAAAAAAGACACTTATGGGGACAATCAGAAATTTTAAAAATGGACAATATATAATATTTTTGAAAAATATTAAATGTAGTGACTGTGATGAAAAAAAAAATAACCTTATGAAGTAAGTGGTAACCCTCTTTTCCAGACTAAGGTTCAGAGAAACCTTGCCCAAGAATCCAGAGCTGGCAAATGTCAGCACCCAAACAAACCAGATATCCCTGCCTCCAAACCATAAGCTCTTGGCTAGTGGATGCTTCTTCCTCTGAAGCATCCCCAGTAAGTAAGAGATAAGACTGTGACCTACATTATCTCCCAGGGTATGGTAGTAGCGAAAGGTGGTAAAGAGGCACCCCTCACTCTTGTCACCAGCAGTAATTAATTTATTCAGAATTTAATTGGTGTGTGACAATGATAAGAAAAAACACAAGCCAGTCCCTACACTCAAGATACTTCCAGCCTAACGAAGGAGACAAATGTTAATCAAATATTGGAACCACCCAAAGGAATATATAATAACAAAAGGTAAAAACAATGAAGAAAAGAAAGCTGATCAAAGCTGGGGGTCTATGGAAGACTTCTATGAGTTGTACTTTGAAAAATGAATAGAAATTAATGATACAGACAGAGGGAAGAGTATGAGTAAAAGGCCGATGGCAAGAGGGAACGGGACTTTACAGTAGGAAAGCCCCAAAAGCTTGCCTGGTGCAAGGTGAAAATGGAGGAAAGCAGACAGAACAGACAACATAGGACCCCAAAAGCCATGCCAGGTATTCTTTTTTTTTTAATTTTTATTTATTTATTTATTTATTATAGTCACAAAGTGAGAGAGAGAGAGGCAGAGACATAGGCAGAGGGAGAAGCAGGCTCCATGCACTGGGAGCCCGACGTGGGATTCGATCCTGGGTCTCCAGGATCGCGCCCTCTGCCAAAGGCAGGCGCTAAACCGCTGCGCAACCCAGGCATCCCTCTTTTTTTTTTTTTTTTAAGATTTTTTGTATTTATTTATTCATGATAGATACAGATAGAGGCAGAGACATAGACAGAGACAGAAGCAGGCTCCTCACAGGGAGCCTGATGTGGAACTCAATCCCTGGACCCAGGAACATGCTCTGAGCCAAAGGCAGAGGCTCAACCACTGAGCCACCCAGGCATCCCCTTGCCAGGGATTCTGTTTGATTTTTAAAGCAATGGAAATTGATAAAACCAAAAGACAACCAACAGAATGGAAGATGTGTGCAAATGACATATCAGCTAAAGGACTACTATCCAAAATCTATAAAGAACTATCAAACTCAACACCCAAAGAAAAAATAATCCAATCAAGAAATGGGCAGAAGACATGACAGACACTTCTCCAAAGAAGACATACAAAAGGCCAACAGAGGAGATCCCTGGGTGGCTCAGCGGTTTAGTGCCTGCCTTCGGCCCAGGGCATGATCCTGGAGTCCCCGGAGCAAGTCCCGCATCAGGATCCCTGCATGGAACCTGCTTCTCCCTCTGCCTGTGTCTCTGCCTCTTTCTCTGTGTCTCTCATGAATAAATAAATAAAATCTTTTTAAAAATGGCCAACAGACACATGAAATAAATGCTCAATATCACTCAGCATCAGGGAAATACAAATCAAAACCACAATGAGATCCCATCTCACACCAGTCAGAATGGAGAAAATGAACAAATCAGGAAATGACAGATGTTGGTGAGGATGTGGAGAAAGCAGAACCCTCATACACTGTTGGAGGGAATGCAAATTGGTGCAGCCACTCTGGAAAACAGTATGTAGTTCTTCAAAAAAGTTGAAAATAGAGCTACCTGGGCAGCCCCAGTGGCTCAGCGGTTTAGCACCACCTTCAGCCCAGGGCCTGATCCTGGAGACCTGGGATGGAGTCACACGTCAGGCTCCCTGCATGGAGCCTGCTTCTCCCTCTGCCTGTGTCTCTGCCTCTCTCTCTCTCTCTCTCTGTGTCTCTCATGAATAAATAAATAAATAATCTTAAAAAGAAAAAAAGAAAATAGAGCTACCCTACCACCCAGCAATTACACTAATGGGTATTTACCCCAAAGATACAAATGTAGTGATCCAAAGGGGCATCCACACCCCAATGTTTATAGCAGCAATGTCCACAATAGCCAAACTATGGAGAGAGCCCAGATGTCTATTGACAGATGAATGGATAAAGAAGATGTGGTATATATATATATTATATAACACACACACACACAATGGACTACTACACAACCATCAAAAAAAATGAAATCTTGCCCTTAGCAACAACAGGGATGGAACTAGAGGATATTATGCTTAGTGAAATAAGTCAGTCAAAGAAGGACAATTACCATATGATCTCACTCATATGTGAAACTTAAGAAACAAAACAGAGGATCATTGGGGAAAAGAGGAAAAAATAAAGATGAAATCAGAGAAGGAGACAAACTATAAGAGATTCATAATTAAAGGAAACAAACTGAGGGTCACTGCAAGGGAGAGGGGTGGGGAGATGCAGCAATTGGGTGATGGACATTAAGGAGGGCACGTGATGTAATGAGAACTAGGTGTTATATAAGACTGATGAATCACTGATCTCTACCTCTGAAACCAATAATACATTATATGTGAATTAATTGAATTTAAATTTTTAAAAAGACAACAAAATCAAAAGTAATAAAAGCGATGGAAAGTTATTATTTAAGCAGATGACAAAATCAGATTTCAGGTTAAAAGACAACAACAACAGACTTCAGCTGCAATGTTGAGAGGATAGTGGAGCAAAATAGATGTTGTTAGACCAGTTAAGAGATTATAGTAGCCAGTGGTAATTTGGATTAGAGTGAGCAGTCTACAAAGATGGAAGTGGCCAGCCAGATCTAAGGGATAATTGGAAGTATATAGGAAAATGCAAGTGAAGGAGGTGTTGAAGAGATTCTTAGGTTTCTAGATTGTGCAGTTGGATGGAGATGCCATTTTCTGAAAGAGGGAACAGTGGAAGAAGGCCAGATTTGGGAAGATACGAGTGGAATTGAGGAATTGATGTATTTCTTAGGTCTCCAAGTGGATGGGAAGAGGAAGTTGGATGTGCAAGTCTGAAGTTCAGAAGTCTAGACTGACATGTTCATTTGGGAGTCATCAACTTATAGTTACTGAAATAAGGGTAAGATGGCCTCAGAAAGGGAGGAGTTAGGAGTTAATTCCAATTCCCTGGAATTGGATGGTTCTTAAAGAGAAGGCAACTGAGACAGAAATACTGGAAGGGAGCTGTGGAAGGGAGAAGGTTGAGTGAGGAGCCTGAGGGAGAAGTGGTGGGCTGGAGAAAAGCTTTAGTGTCATTCTCACTACTTCTAGAAGTGCTGCCTTCTGCCACCAATGGCATGTTTTTCACTAGTGTTGGAGGATGGTTGATGTTCTTCTCCACCTGGTGGGCTCTACCATTCACCCTCCAGGTAAACCTCTGGTAGCCTCCACATCTGCTGCCATTGCTTCATGGGGAAAGTCGCTCTATCGCTGGGCTTCTCTCCTGGTATCCTCCAAATAAGCAATTAACTTATTTATTAGCTAATCCCTTAGTGATGTGCAAAATTTATGGGCAATAATTATGGTATAATCATACTATGGAATACTATGTAGCAGAAGAGAGAGAGAAATTTCTCTGTGCACATATATGGAGAGCTCCCCAATTCATATAATATATATTTTATATATTGTACATTACATTATACATTATATACTTATACACAAATATGTATTTTTAAAAATTTTTTAGAAGATTTTATTTATTTGTTCATGAGAGGCACAGAGATAGAGGAAGAGATATAGGCAGGGGGAGAAGCAGGCTCCCTGCAGAGAACCCGATGTGGGACTCATCCAAGGACTCTGGGATCATGCCCTGAGCTGAAGGCAGATGCTTAACTGCTGAGTCACCCAGGTGTCCCACATATATGTATATTTAAAGAAAAAAATCAAAGCACAAGATCCTGACTCATGCTTTTATATTTTTTTCATGCTATCTTTTATATTAAGGGGAGAATATATAAATCTATATTCGAATGTGTTTGTATACGCCTATACACCATGGAGAATACATGAGACACTAAAAGCAGTGACCCCATAAGGAATAAAGCAGGTTGGATTGGAGATGAGGAATAAGGATGAAAGGACAACTTTTACTGTATGACTCTTTATCCTTGAAATTTTCTGACCTTTATGACTATACCACCTATTCAAAAAATTTAATCAAAAAGCCTGGAAAAATGTCATTTCCAATTTTCATGAGTTCATGTTCTATATTTTCTAATGAAACTGATTTTGGCTGGTATGATATTTTTGTAATTAATTTTTAAAGATAATTAGATTGTAGATTCACAAACAGTTAAGAGAAGTAACACAGAAGGATCCAATATACTTTTCATGCATCTTCAATATTTTTTAAATGGCACATAGTAGTGATGAAATGTGATGAAAATTGCCTGTATTTTGACTGTATTAATGTTAATATCCTGTTTGTGATGTTGTATTGCAGCTTTGCACGATGTTTTTATTGTAGGGGAAAATTAGGTGAAAAGTATATTGGATCCTTCTGTATGATTATGGATATATATAAACCTGCAAGTAGAACTGCTATAGTTGTATGTTTATCTTTCCAAGAATCAATAGATTGTTTTCCATAGCAACTATACCATTTTGGGGACTCGCCGCCTCTGTTCCCGAGTGGCCGCTGATGGCGGCGGAGGCGCGGAGCAGGAGCAGGAGCCGGAGTCGGATCCGCCCGCCCCGCCGCGCCCCGCCGCGCCCCCCGCGCCCCCCGCGCCCCGCCGGCCCCTCGACCGCGAGCAGGGCTGCGGGCCGCCTGCTGGCCCTGGCGCTGGCGCTGGCGCTCGTGCAGGCGGCGCTGGTCCGGCCCGCCGCCGCGGAGCCCTTCCCTTCTGCCGTCACTATCAAGTCATGGGTGGATAAGATGCAAGAAGATCTTGTCACACTGGCAAAGACAGCAAGTGGAGTCAATCAGCTTGTTGATATTTATGAAAAGTATCAAGATTTGTATACTGTGGAACCAAATAATGCACGGCAGCTGGTGGAAATTGCAGCCAGGGATATCGAGAAACTTCTAAGCAACAGATCTAAAGCTCTGGTGGTTCACTTTCCTTGATCGCATGGGATAATCTTGTCTCTTCAGTGAAGAAATGGAAGAGCTAGCAGAAATGAAATACTTCAGTAAAGGTCACAACAAATTTATCACAGCTTTGCTAGATTAAAAAACATCTGTGAAGGCAAAACTCATCTCTGGTGTTAGAGCACAAGGGATGTTAGTGGATGCTAGTAATTTCTGTTTTTTCGATTTATATGCATCATATGAAAACTTCTACCTTGTTAGAATCATGATTCATACACTTTTTGTATGTATGCTATTATCAACAGTAGGTTAAACTAGGAAAAAAGTTGCAAACACCTGTATAAAATTATAGAATTGGTCATATTATGAAAATATTGATATGTTGAGGTTAAAATGTTCTTTGAAACATAGTTCTATATAGTATTCACTCTAAGAGGCTTTAGGATTATTTCACCTAAAATAAATTTTTTACAAAGTGTGTTTTTCCCCTATAATTAGCTAAAAGCCAGGAAAGAAAACGATGTCTTCATATGATCACTTAAATGCCTCTATGTCATAAGAAATTAGCTAACTGGTTTTACATGTTTCAACACTTCTGCTTGAAAGCGGTCCTGAAGCATCTTTGTAATTAGTTTATTAATTTTTTTCTTGCTTATTTAGGCTGTTATACTAGAAACATGAGCTATTCTTTACCCCGAATTTTGTAAAAATAGAAGCAGTTACTATATAATTGTCAGCCTTAAATTAGATGACATATGAGAAAAGTCTGTAGCGTAAGGTGTGGCACGTGATGTATTTTCAGTAACAGTCAGGTTTTTTTGTTTTTTTGTGTGTGTTTTGTTTTTTCTTTTTCCTCTGTGGAGATCTTATTTCAGTCTGCTGTTGGAAATGGGTGGATTTTCTGGCTTGTTGGCAATACAAAGAAATGAACATTTGTTGCTTTGAAATATGCATCATTTTATGAGAGCATTAGCCAGATGAAAAATCTGTGTTGTAGATGGCGTTTCTCAATGTGCTGAGTATGGGCTAAATGGACATGGTATCTTAATTTCATCTGCTACTTGGTTTTACATTCTAATACTGTGACTATGTAATATGTAAAACTGGCAAAATTATTTTAGGAACAATAAATACGTTCATTCTCTTTGAAAAAAAAAAAAAACTATACCATTTTGCTTTCCCACCACCCACAAACAAGAGTTCCTATTTCTCCATGGCCTTGCCAACACTTGTTACTTTATTGTTTGTTTTTGTTACAAGTCATCTCAGTGGATGAGAAGTGATATTATACTGTGTTTTGACTTGCATTTCCTTAATGACCAATGATGATGTCAGTCATCTTTTTATAAAATTGTTGGGCACTGCATATTTTTTTCGAGAAATGTCTATTCAAGGGTATATGGTTTTTTTTTTTTAAAGATTTATTTATTCATGAGAGACACTGAGAGAGAGAGAGGCAGAGACACCAGCAAAGGGAGAAGCAGGCTCCATACAGGGGGCCCGATGTGGGACTCCATCCTGGGACTCCAGGATCATGCCCTGAGCCCAAAGGCAGACACTCAACCACTGAGCCACCCAGGTGTCCTGATGATTTTTTCTTTAAGATTTTATTTGCAGGGATCCCTGGGTGGCGCAGCGGTTTAGCGCCTGCCTTTGGCCCAGGGCGTGATCCTGGAGACCCGGGATCGAATCCCACATCGGGCTCCCGCTGCATGGAGCCTGCTTCTCCCTCTGCCTATGTCTCTGCCTCTCTCTGTGTGTGTGTGTGTGTGTGTGTGACTATCATAAATAAATAAATAAAAAAAATTAAAAAAAAAAAAGATTTTATTTGCAAGTAGTCTCTGCACCCAATGTGAGGTTCAAACTCACAACCCTGAGATCAAGAGTCACAGGCTCTACTGACTGAGCCAGCCAGGTGCCCCCAGGGGTGTATGATTTTTAATTGTATCATTAATGATATATTTTAAAACAAAGGGATTTTTAAAAGATTATATTTGTTTATTCATGATAGACACAGAAAAAGAGGCAGAGACATAGGCAGAAGGAGAAGCAGGCTCTCTGTAGGGATCCTAATGCGGGACCCAATCCCAGGACCCCAGGATCACTACCTGAGCCAAAGGCAGATGCTCAACCACTGAGCCACCCAGGCATCCCTGGGGTAGGATTTATAGCTTCTCCAGTTTAAGACCAGCAGGAGGCCTGGAAGTTAGGGTATTAGTCACAGGAATGTTGAAATGTCCCACGTCTCAAGGTCCTAAGTAAACAAAGGAAAGTGCACAGAAAGGGTATAAAATAATATAGCCTATATTTTAAAGAAGGATGGTTATCACAGGACTCCCTCAGAGAGATAGTTTGAACTGGCTCTAGGCATGGCAGTGTCTCTGGGGGAACAGCCAAGTTGCAGTTAAGGCAAAGAGGTAAAGGAACATTCTAAAGAATCTGGGAATGACGGGGAATTTTATCTGCATTGGAATAAGGATTCCAGGGGGAAAGAATGGAAGGAGGAAGCATCAGATTAGAGGGAGCTACAAGTATGGCAGTTTCTAGAGCCATATCAGAAACTAGATAACATATGAAAATGTTTTGCCTTCAAAACACCTAGATATGCTGGATCAACTCTAACAAATATTTTCAGATTAGAGCTAAACTTGCAAGACAATAAGGTAATCTCCCAAGGCACAAAGGTAAAGAGGAACTGAAAAGCAGAACAATAAGAGTACACTTACGCTGGTACTAGCTCAGCAACCCAAGGGTTTGGATTTTAATACTAGGAGGGGAGACCTTAGGCCCATGTAAGGCAGGGAGTTAAAATTTAGACTCTGCACAAAGTCAGGACCCTCCAAATACTAAACATGAATGAAAAGATGGATTCAAAAGAAATTTCCTTTTTCTGGGAAGGAAAAAAAAAAAAACCTCTCCCCCTAAGAATCTAATCATGAGTGTTCCTTCACATGGGCTTGATGTTCAAATTATCTGAATAGTCTGGGACCCCAAGTTGAGAAATTCACATGAAACGGGTTTCCTGTCCAGGTATTTTACTACCGAAAAAGAGGAGAAATGGGTGTTAGGATACCTAGCAGTCTGCCATTTCAGTCTATATTTTTGTTGAAGAGAAATATGATCAATACAACACTTTCGGCGATAATAAAGGACTACATTAACACAAAATTGGGGGCAAACATGGACTCGAAATACAAGATCAAGAGAGAAAAGGAATGATGTAAATTTTCTAATATCATTCCTTTTGAAAATGCATGTTCTAGAGTTAAAATTCCATTTAATGGACATCTGGGGTTTAGAAGAATGAGTTAAATGACAGCAGCAGGAAGCAAACAAACACACTTAAAATGAGTGTAGGACATTCATTCCACAGGACAACGATTTCTGCAACAAGTCAATGGCATGAAAAGATTAAAAGAGATTTAAGAGAACTAAAAGTAAGTTTGAACCTTGTTTGGATCCTAATTTTAATTAACCAACTATAAAAGACATTTTGAAGACAACTGAAGAGATCTAATTATTGGTGTAATGCGTCACTGTGACTAAGCAATTACAGTTTTGGAGATGCATACCAGGAGTTTGAGGGAAAACAACACATGCCCAGGATTTACTTTATAATCCTTCAACAAAGGCAGCAAGCAGGAAAGAAGAAATACGGCAGTCTTGATAATGGATGACGAGTATATGGGTGTTAATTGTACTTTATATGTGTTTAAAAATTTCAAAGTCAGAACTCAAAATTATTTAGAGAACACATGAACCAAAATTCTTATTTTTTTTTTTACAGGTTTTATTTATTCATGAGAGAGGTAGAGATATAGGAAGAGAGAGAAGCAGGCTCCCTATGGGGAGCCTGATGTGGGACTTGATCCCAGGACTCTGGGATCACAACCTGAGCCAAAGGCAGAGACACTCAACCACTGAGCCACCCAGGCATCCCTGAACCAAAGTTCTTAAAGAGGACTAGTGTAGCATATAAATTACACTGGAAATTTCTTATCTTCCACTTGTGGAAGCCAAACTGACAGTCGACTTTTTTTTTTTAAGATTTTATTTATTTATTCATGAAAGACACAGAGGAGAGAGAGGCAGAGACACAGGCAGAGGGAGAAGCAGGCTCCATGCAGGGAGCCCGACGTGGAACTGGATCCCCGGACACCAGGATCATGCCCTGGGCCAAAGGCAGGTGCCAAACTGCTGAGCCACCTAGGGATTCCCACTTTGTCTACTTCTATTATAAAATGTCAGATCAGTGATCACCTGGGTGGCTCAGTGGTTGAACCACTTAACAAGTGGTTGAACCACTTAACAAGTGTTAAGTAACCACTTAACAAGTTTACTTAACAAGAAGATAAAAAGTAATGGCAATATATTAGTCTTTGTATTTTTCATTCATTCATTCATCCAATGTGGTTTGAGTACCTATTATGTGTCAGAGGCTGTTCAGGGCACTGAACATATATAAGAAAATAAAACAGACAAAAAAACTTTACATTTTTGTGGCTTTCAATTTTTATCCCAGTTTAATTGAGATATAATTGACGTATAGCACTATGTAAGTTTAAGGGGTACAGCATAAGATACATATTGTGAAATGATTTCTACAGTAAATTAACATCCATCATCTCATATAGATACAGCAAACAAGAAAAAAAATTGTTTCCTTCCGTGTGATGAGAACTCTTAGGATCTACTTTTTTTTTATTAGATAGAAAAGAAACAGCATAAAATTTACCACCTTAACTAAGCATAAGTGTACAGTTCAGTAATGTTTAGTATATTCACATTGTTGTAAAAGAAATCTCCACAACTTTTTCATCTTGCAAATATGAACTCTATACCTACAAAACAAGATGCCTGGTAATCACCATTTTACTTTGATTCTGTGAAATTGACTACTTTAGATAACCTCGTGGAAGTGGAATCATAAATTCTTTGTCATTTCGTGACTGGCTTATTTCACTTCACATAATATTCTCAAGGTTTATCCATGTTATAGCATTTCCTTCCTTTTTTAAGGCTGGATAGTTTTCTGTTGCATGTATACACCACCTTTTGTTTATTCATTCAATCATCAGTGAACATCTGGATTGCTTCCACCTCTTGACTCTTGTGAATAATGCTGTTATGAACATAGATTTACAAATATCTCTTTGACATCCTGCTTTCAATTTTGGATATATACCCTGAAGTAGTATTGCTGGATCATATGGTAGTTCCATTTCTAATTTTTTGAGAAACTGCCATAATGTTTTCCATGGTGGCTGTACCATTTTACATTCTTACCAACAGTGGACAACGGTTCCAATTTCTTCATATCCTTTCCAGCACTTTTCTTTTCCTTTCTTTCTCTCTTCCTTTCTCCTTCCTCCCTCCCTCCCTCCCTTCCTTTCTTTATAATCATCCTAATGGGCATGGGATGATAGCTCATTGTGGTTTTGTTTTGCATTTCTCTGATGAATAGTAATATTGAGCATCTTTTCACTTTTCATCTTCTTGGTTAGGTTTATTTCCAAGTATTTTATTCTTTTTGATGCTAAATGAGTCTCTTGATGTCCTTTTCAGATTGTTGTTAATATACAGAAACACAACTGATTTGTGTTGATTTTGAATCTTGCAGCTTTGCTGAATTCAATTGTTAGTTGTACTAGGTTGGGTTTTTTTAATGAATTTTGCTTTTAATTTTTATTTTTTTATTGATGTATAGTTGATATGCTCTAGTTTTCTCATGGACTATTTAGGGTTTTCTATCTATAAGATCATGTCATCTAACAATAGAGATAATTTTACTGCTTCTTTTCTAATTTGGATGCCTTTTATTTCTTTTTCTTTCCTATATGCTCTGGCTAGGACTTCCAATATGGTGTTGAATACAACTGTAGAACTGGTGAGAGTGGGCATCCTTGGAAAGGCTTTTAGCCTTTCACTATTATGATGTTAGCAATGGATTTTCATGGATGGCCTATAATATGTTGATGTCATTTTTTTCTATTTCTAGCTTGACTGTTTTTAGCATAATAGAATGTAGAATATTGTCAAATGCTTTGTCTGCATCTATGATGTGTTGTTTTACCCTTCATTTCGTCGTGGTTGTGTATTACGTTGATTGATTTTCTTATGTTGTAAGATTCTTGGATTTCTGGAATTAATCCCATGACCAAATGGTGTATAATCCTTTTATTTATCTATTTTTTAGATTTATTTATTCACGAGACAGAGAGAGGTAGAGACATAGGCAGAGGGAGAAGCAGGCTCCATGAAGGGAGCCGAATGCGGGACTCGATCCCGGGACTCCAGGATCACGCCCTGGGCTGAAGGCAGACACTTAACTGCTGAGCCACCCAGGCGCCCCGGTGTATAATCCTTTTAAGGTGCTGTCGAATTTGCACTGCTAATACCATGCTCATCTCTGTATTGTTTCAATTTTAGTATGTGTGCGGCCAAAGTAAGAACTCCTGTGAATTTATTTTTTAAATAAGGAATAACCTACCTCCCTTGAATTCCAAAAAGTACTTTGCATTTCAGTTACCAAATGAGTAAACGTCTCAAAGAGCAAGAATTCTTTCCCATGCTTGAAACACTGACAAAAATTAAGACATACTTGCTAGTTCATCCCACTGTTTCCTTAGCAGAAATAGCATCATCTCCCACATGATATACTTTTTTTTTTTAATTTATTCATGAGTGACAGAGAGGGAGAGAGGCAGAGACACAGGCAGAGGGAGAAGCAGGCTCCACGCAGGGAGCCCGACGTGGGACTCGATCCCAGGACTCCAGAATCACTCCCTGGGCCAAAGGCCGGCGCTAAACCGCTGAGCCACCCGGGGATCCCATATACCTCAATTCTTCTTTGGAAGGTGCTGTGTAACAATCTGACCCACAGAAATCAGGCAGATTTGTAGGTTCTAGGAAACCCTATGAAACTTGCTTGTAAACATACCCAAATTGTTTAAAATAAATGAGCGTGAATAAGAGGCACCGGGAATTCAGGTCGACCTTTAGGGTACTTAACATACAGCCCCTTCTGGTAGTAATACGGATAGTGTGTGGAGCCTAGCGGTGGATTCATTTTCCTGCCCAAGTAGAGATCCAAACCTACAAGCCAGGTACTCAGGATTATAAAGGACACAATTCTTTGGGGGGAAAAAAGTTCCAGGGACCACACATTTGCTGTCAGCTACTAACAGCTACCGGGAATCCCTGTTTCTGCCTCTCATCGGACTCGCTGGGGCGGCCCAGGGTGAGGAAAAGAAAAACGTACAGTTCACTTATTTAACAGGTGTTTACAATACCTAGGGATGTGTCAGCTTCCGGGAAGCCTCCTGCCACATGTGGCCCAGACAGCGGGCAAACGAGGAAGAGAACTTCTCCACAGGGTGCGGGTCCGAGAATGAAGCTGGAGGAGGCAACCGAAGGGAAACCTCCCCAACCGAGGAAAACCCAGCACCTGCCACCTAGAGCGAGGCTCGGCGGCTGCTCGCGTTCTGCGCCTGCGCCCTGAGCGGCCCTTCGGCGCCCGGGACCGCGCATGCGCCCCGGGCTGCACCGCCGCCCCCCTCCGCCCGCCCGCCCTTGCATTGGCGCCTGCGCAGCCGTAGCTTCTCCTCTCTCTGCTTTGCTCCCGCCCGCTGCCTTGGCGTTGAGGGCTCGTGGGGCTGGGGTGGGAGGCGGGCTGGTACCAGCCGTGGGATACTGGCCAGTTACCCGATGGGCGGTGCTCTGGCTTAGAAAGAAGGGTGATTGCACAGACTTGAACGCATTGCTTTCTCTGGGAAGCTCAGACGCCACCCACCCTCCTGCCGCAGCTGCCCGCGAAGCATCGAGAAGCTCTCTCCGGGGGGGATTTTAATCTTGTTTGCAAGCAGCCCGGCCCTGGGGTTCTTTTTATCTAGAAACACCCAGGTGATGGGCGCCTCAGAAATATCCTTTCTTTGTCTTCCATAGAAAGCTGAATTATAAAGCTGAGTAATAGTTACTTTGAAAAAGGAAAAAGGGAAAACACACACGTTTACAGATGCACAGAAGAATCTCTAAGAAGGGACCAGCAACTGCTAACTGGTCACCTCAGGGGACAAGGGTCTGGGAGGCTGGAGGACAGGCATGAGGAATGTTTCTGGGTTTTGTTCGTTTGCATCTTTTGAAATGTGCTGTGTGCGTGTATTATTATTATTATTATTATTTTTTAATGTTTGAGTATTTCCTTGACTCCTTTATCAAAACATAGACATGAAATTCGGATGTTTAAGAAGTCTGAGTAGAATCCAGTAAAGCTGGATAGAATTATATGTACATGTTAAGATCAAATGTCTTGTGTAAACCACCAAGTGTTCCTGTGGATTTCTGGACGGAGATCTTTCAGGGGTTGGTGCCAAGGAGGTATAGGGGGAAAGGCGCTTTGGGAAAATTCTTGGCATTGATGGCATACAGGAAACAAATCTTTATCATCTCAATTGTTCTATGTTCCCTCTGGATTTGCCAAAGAAAATTAAAACGTAAATTTTAGTGGGAACTCACTCCATGCGGACATTCGATGTTTATTTTTGTAAAGGAAACTAACTGGGTGTGACTGGCAGGGTTGAGACCTGATGTGTCTCTTCTATAGATAAGGAAAATTTCTCTTAGTGACTAATCTCCAGACTGAAGATGGTATGCTCCTCCTCCCAACCTCGCAAGATAACTTGATGCTTTCCTCTAAGGGAAGTTGTGAGGGAAAAACTAGTCAACTGTGCCTAAGAGGATATGCAGGCAAAAGGCCCCTAATGAAAGATATTTAATACCTCTCATTTCCTGGGTCAACTGAACCCATTCAGTTTCATTCACTAATGAGTGGTTAGTGGATCCAGAGCATAGGAATTTGGGACCAGAGATTGGAAATTCCAAAGAGTTGAAAGTGTGAAGTCAAAGGCCAGAGGTTTATAATAATAAACTTCTTAGTTTGCCTTGTTTGTAAAGTAGGAAGCCAGAGTTGAACTCCCAAATAAAATGTTTTAGGCATAGTATTTCTTAAATAGCTCCAAAGGTCAGTACATGGACAAAGAAATAAATAAAGCATCAATCAGACTGAACAATGAACAGCACCTGGAAATATGAATTCCCCACAGAGGAGAAAAACCACACCACAAAAGAGCATACTTAGTAAAATTTATTTTTTTTAAAAAAAGAAGAAAAACAATAATTTATGCCCTTGGCAAAATAAAGGATCTTGTCAATATAAATGTTTCTTAGAAAACATATGAAAAGATAATATAATATATATATCAATAAATCAATATCAACATTACAGCAAAAGCAATGATTCCATAAAAATGATAGGATATTTCTGGACCTAATACCACAGTATTTCTGGAAGGTCCTATGATTCCTCCTTTTTTTTTTTAAGTATAGATGTGCCCTCATTTTAAGTAATCCTGATGTACACATATCTAAATTTAGAAAGTCCATTGATTACCTTTACAATCAATAATTCTATTTATGTATGTATGTGTGTATGTAATCTCTGCACCCAAAGGGGTCAAACTCATGACCCCAAGATCACGAGTCACATGTATGGACTGAGCCAGCCAGGTGCCCCATGTAATCAATCATTCTTCAAAAAAAATCAATGAGAAGGTTTCTGTAAGGGATCCGTCAAATCAGGAAATTTTGCTAATGTGTTTAAAATCCAATTAACCAAATATATGTGTTCCCAACGTCTTTCGTTATAGTTCTATTGCATAAAGCGAGGTATATACCTGAAGTGAAGCAGTAACAGAATTGGGCCTTAGACCTGACTGGAGAGTGTGTTCTTACTGATATAATATGAGGAAATGTTTGGGGACACAAATTTTCTCAATCTCTTTTTTTCTCTCATCATGAGCTTTAACTTTTCTTGTCTCTTCCACTTTCTAGTAAATTTTGCTCACCTCGTACTCTCAGGAGAAAAGGAGGAAGTCATATAGGAGGGGACATATTCAGGAATGAGTGAGTCACTCCAGAGCAGAGTGAGAGGAGAATCTGGGATTCAGAGTGTGTATGTGGACATAGCTAGGGGAAAGCACGAGCCATTCTGAACCCCTGATGTGCTTTCGAGGCCCCTCTCCCAGTAGGGGTGCCTGATTCCTCTTAAGGAACAAGAGCAAGGCCTAGTCCAGCCCTCCCCAGATGGGGCACCTACTCAAGAGAATGGACTTGGGCCTATTTGTCACACTCCTCCTGGCTCCCTTCAGCACAATGGTAGTGCAGCTCGCAGAACTCCTGGATCCGGCTACAGGCCTCCAGCATCATCACTTTGGGGACTGTGATTACCACTCGGAAGAAATTCGGGTACTCGAAGCACTGCAAAAATAAGAGCCCATTATTCTCATAGCAATTGAATCTGGTACTAAACTCCCCTAAAATGACCAGGGTCCTAATCAGCAAGAAGCAGCGATGTCATTTATTCAGAGCTATCAGTTTACTCAGTTACACTGTGGAAGGTGAAATGAAATGGTGTCACTTTTGTCACAAGGTTTTTTTGTTTTTGTTTTTTGTTTTTTGTTGTTTTTTTTTTTTTTTTCAATTTATTTATGATAGGCACACAGTGAGAGAGAGAGAGGCAGAGACACAGGCAGAGGGAGAAGCAGGCTCTATGCACCAGGAGCCTGACGTGGGACTAGATCCCAGGTCTCCAGGATCGCGCCCTGGGCCAAAGGCAGGCGCTTTTGGGATCCCCTTTTGTTTGTCTTTTAATGTTACAAGGTTTTAAAATGGAGCCAGGAGGTCATTGAGGAGATGGACTGTATGCACCTCTTCACCAGTGAAACTATGAACTTTTGAACTAGGCCAAACCACAAATCTTACAAGGACTCCTTAGTTACTTTTTTTTTTTTTTTATAATTATTTTTTTTATTTATGATAGTCACACAGAGAGAGAGGCAGAGACACAGGCAGAGGGAGAAGCAGGCCCCATGCACCGGGAGCCCGACGTGGGATTCAATCCCGGGTCTCCAGGATCGCGCCCTGGGCCAAAGGCAGGCGCCAAACCACTGCGCCACCCAGGGATCCCTCCTTAGTTACTTTTTACTGCAACTTGCTATAGTAAGAGACTGCTCAGTGATAGTCTTAATAACCAATCATATTTAGCCAAGATTAGTTTCCTGTCACCAAACAATCAAAATTCTTTATAAACAATATATACAAGCATTCCCTTTTGTCTTTAAAAACCCTTGACTTTGGGCATCTAGGTGGCCCAGTCCATTAAGCATGTGCCTTCACCTCAGGTCATGATCTCAGAGTCCTGGGATTGAGCCCCACATCGGGCTGTCAACTCAGTAGGGAGTTTGCTTCTCCCTCTCCCTGTGGGCTTACTCTCGCTCTCTCTCTCAAATTAAAAAAAAATTTTTTTTCTAGAGAGAAAGGCAGAGACACAGGCAAAGGGAGAAGCAGACTCCCTACTGATGTGGGACTCAATCCCAGGACTACAGGATCACACCCTGAGCCAAAGGCAGTTGCTCAACTGCTGAGCCACCCAGGCATCACAAATAAAATCTTAAAAAAAAAAACAACAACCTTTCATTCCAGGGGGGTTTGGGGGCTGGAGGGTGGGAAAACTTGTGGGACAAGCTTGTTTCCCTTCACCTACAATGTATGGCCACAACTTTTCTTCCCAGTACAGATGAGATAATGATGGAGGAGAAACAAATTTTAAATAGAGGCCACAAGACACATCAGTTTAAATCTTATCAAATAAGAATACATTTTCTTGGCAGATGAGAAAAATCAGGTTAAAGACCAGCTCAGGGAGAGCTCCTGAGGCTCTAGAAACGGTTGAGAATGTCCTGAGAGAGACAGAAGCACTCACCGTGGCTGGGAGGCAGTGGACTGATTGTTCAGCAACTAACCGCTCTGTGAACTCCACATCATTCTCAAATTCTGGGAAATGTTCCATCTCAATTCCAACCTATACCAATAACGGAGAGAGGCAAACTTATCAGAAGGAGGGAAAAAACAGGCCAACTCCCTAAGCTATAAATTAAGGTAGGGACTGCTCTAAAAAAATATCTTGGAACTCTACTACTAGTAGCTAAGAGTTCTAACACTTAGGAGCTCAATGAATTTTTCATAGGGAAGAGAGGATATATTTATATTAATATTTTAGTTTTTTGAAGCATTCCTTTCTGGACCATGATAAATGAGAGCTACAAACAGAATGCCAGTGTTTCTCTTAAAAAGGCAATATAAGCATTATGGGCCAGGCAATTCTTGACTGCATGGAACAATCCCACCCATTGGAAAATATTTAGTATCCCCAGTGCACAAAATGCCAATAGCATCCCCTCACACACTCGCCCCAAGTCATTCTGCAAACAAAATTCCCAAATATTCTCAAACACCTCTAGGGAACCAGTATCATTCCTAGTTGAGAAGTACAATCATGTGGAAAACCTCTTATTTGTGTCTTATATCTTCTCTGTATCTACACATAAAATGATTTTCTGAATTGAGGCATTAAGTCATTTTAAGAGGGTTCCTTTTTTTTTTTTTAACACTGAGGTTAAATCATGTTAGTGGGACAATTCAGAACAAGGTGATTCCTAAACTAACTGGCCCAGAAACTTAGCTGGTTGTCTCTGTGAGTGCTGCAGACTGGATTCTGCTTGCCCCACAGCAAATGCTTGCCACCCACATACTTACCATGAGGTACATGGCCCCGGAAGGGCGGACTGGCCGGAGTCCAGGAATGGCAGCCAAAGCTCCATAGCAAAGATCAGCATTGGACTACAAGAGGAGGCAGAAAGAGGTCAAGGATCCAGATTTAAGTAAAAGAAAACCAAAAATAGAGCCAACACTGAAGGCAGGTAATTTAAGCCTGCTCTGCTGGCATAAGGAGTCAACGAGAAAGTCCTATCACCTGAAGCCTTTGGCCAGGAGCAGAGTGAATTGCCAATGAGAGAAATGTAAGGGTAGATGGTTGCACTGATGCCACATAATGGAACCGGAAGCCCCATAGTGGAATATTGCTGCAGAAATGAGGACCCATTATTCCTAATTCCACTGGTGGCTTTCCCTGAGACTTCCAAAGTGGAAGGCCACAGGCTGCCCTTACCTTCAGGAAGCTCAGAGTATTTTGGTAGAACTCCTGAGGGGTGCGACGCAGGATGCTTTTCAGAGCTCCCTGGACGATGGTGCAGGGCCCCAGGATCCTCTGACTCAGCTTCACCAGCCCATCTCGGATCTAAAGTGCCCCAGCAAATGTATTAATTATTTAGCCTTCCTTAAGCATTCCAGCTTTGGGGACTTTTGTTCTGACCTTTTTTTTTTTCCCATTGGGTTTTTAATCTCTGGGGAAATGATGGTCCTAGTGGATCAGACCACCTGGGTTTTTGCCCAGCTCTGTCACACACCTCCTGTGTGACTCCGGGCAAATTAGACAGCATCTTAGTGCCTCATTTTTCTCAACCATAAAATGTAGATAATACTAATCCTGGCCTTGTGGGGTTGTTATGAGGATTAAATTAAAAAGTATATTTTGAAGCACTGGCACACTGTAAGCCTGCAAACAATACCTGGTATGATTAGAGCTACAGTTTCCTTTTTTTGTGATCCTAAAATTAGAAGCAGATGGAGGGATCTCTGGGTGGCACAGCGGTTTAGCGCCTGCCTTTGGCCCGGGGCACGATCCTGGAGATCCAGGATCGAATCCCACGGCGGGCTCCCGGTGCATGGAGCCTGCTTCTCCCTCTGCCTGTGTCTCTGCCTCTTTCTCTCTCTGTGTGTGACTATTATAAATAAATAAAAATAATTAAAAAAAAAAAAAGAAGCAGATGGAACTTCTTCACAGAACCAGGTATAAGAAAACTGAGTTCTGGAGAGGAATAACTAGTACCATCTTAAGGGCATCTTTCCAGGCACTCAGAACAATAGGGCCAAAAACAAAGAGGGAAAAAACAACTCTACAACAACAAAATCACCTCCTAACCACTGTGCATACAAAGTATAATACACACACACACACACACACACACACACACACACACACACAACTAGACATACCATTTCACCACATTGCTCTTACCTCATTGCCAAAAATGTCTCTTCGGTCATGGATGAGGATCCAGCCCAACCTCCAGCCAGGAACCAACCAGCGCTTGGCCAGCCCTCCACAGGACAGGATGGGGACGTTGCTGCTCAGGGTAGCCAGAGGCTCAAATTTGGAATCCGAAAACACCTGAGGAGAGGAGATGCTTGTTAGAGTTGTCTTCTGGCTTACTTTCCTCCAAACCCCATGCCTCCCACTCTTTAAATTGTATAACTAGGGAGAGGGCCTTTCTCATTTCTGGGCTCATTTCTACCCTGAAGCATGACTAGGAGCCCAACAGACTTTAAAGGAGACTATCCTAAGACATTTAACCTGGTGTTTGGTCTGGATTAAAGGAAGCCTACAATGAGGACATTGACCCTAGCCTGGGAATATGTACAACTCAGTGAAGCTTGCTCTAAGGAATGAATGCCTGTTGGAATTAGAGATCTAAAAATAAAATAGAGGCCCACAACGTGTTGTCTGAAATTCCTGGGCTCATATTTATTGCAGAATGCAAAACTGTTTGGATTTTGGATAAGTTATGTAGCACATGTATCAAATATTATGTAACACCCCCAAGGGCAGTGTGGGACAGCACTTTTAATCAAGCATATTAACGTTTTTCTCTCCCTTTCCCTACATTTTTGACAAATATATGGATCTGTGAGATACATAAAATATCTACAAATATCTTTATATCAGGTTAAATCAGGTTTTTCTACCAAATGAATTTCAAAAATAATCAGATTTTCATAGCTTTTTGGACTTCAAAAAACTGGCGAAGGGGTCGCAGATCTATATGTACTTTTTTAAGGGGAGAAAGAGGAGCAGAGGGAGAGAGAGAGAGAATCTTAACCAGGCTCCATGACCAACACAGAGCCCAACACAGGGACTAGATCTCACAACCCTAAGATCACGACCCGAGCTGAAATCAAGAGTCAGATGCTTAACCAACTGAGCCACCCAGGCGCCCTAATCTATTTATACTTTTAAGAGTGGAGGGATACTGGGACTCCTGTGTGGCTCAGTGGTTGGGTGTCTGCTTTCTGCTCGGGGAGTGATCTCAGGATCCAGGATTGAGTCCCACATTGGGCTCCCGATGGGGATACTACTTCTCCCTCTGCCTATGTCTCTGCCTCTTTCTCTTGGTGTCTCTCATGAATAAATAAATAAATCTTAAAAAAAAAAAAAAAAGACTGGAGGGATACTGATTTGCTGCACTGAAATGATTAAGAATTACTTCTGGTTATTCTAGATGCCACCTCTAAAGGCCCTGTGAAATAATTTGGAATTGAGATTATTGTATTGATATACCCTGCCCAAGACTTACCATGTCTCCATAGATCTCATCAGCTAAGATGGGGACGCACTGCCTTGCAGCCACTGAAAATAAGAGAAACAATCATTTTTAAGGTGAATTGCCTTAGCAATTAATATTTACCAGGACTTATTTTACTTTGCATTTCATGTTTGTGTGTGTGTGTGTCTGTGTGTGTGTTTTAAAGATTTTATTTATTTATTCATGAGAGACACACAGAGATTGAGAGAGAGAGAGAGAGAGAGAGAGGCAGAGACATAGGCAGAGGTGAACCAGGCTCCATGCAGGGAGCCCGATATGGGACTCGATCCCAGGACTTCAGGACCATGCCCTGGGCCAAAGGCAGGCGCTAAACTGCTGAGCCACCCAGGGACGCCCTGTTTTCCTCTTTAAGAACTATAAATTCTTCTTATACTCTTCCAGGGTACAGAGCCTAAATCTGCCATTTAGTCAATGGATATTTCAAACCTTCACTTCCACATATGGGGATGAGGCAAATGTTTCCTTTTCTCCTTGTAGACAACTTCTACCATTCCAGTGGCACACTATTTACTGGAGACCCCAGTGGAGCTCCTGCATTTCCATCCTCAGCTAGGAACTGACTCTTTTCTCATTCCAGGAAACAGATAAAGGATTCCATCCCCATATCTACTCCTATCAAATGAGGACTGATGCACTTACCAGCCAGAATTTTCTGGAGATGACTTTTACTGAACACTGACCCACAGGGGTTTGATGGATTATTAACAATGAGACAAGCTGTCTTTTCATCAATCAGAGATTCCAGTTGTTTCAAGTCAATTTCCCAAGACTTCTCTGGCTGGGGAGGGAGAAAGGGTGAGATTAAGATGATTCTGAAAAGTTTAAGGGGAATACTCACCTAACAGTGTCTTCTAAATAATAAAATGTGTTTCTGATCCCACCACCCACTTCCAGATCTTTCTGTGCTAAGATAATGGTCATATATTTTTATGACGTAGTAATTGAGCACTTGAGTCTAAAATTAAAAAGTTGGGCAGCCCTGGTGGCGCAGCGGTTTAGCGCCGCCTGCAGCCCGGGGTGTGAGACCCGGGATCGAGTCCCCGCGTCGGGCGTCCTGTGTGGAGCCTGCTTCTCCCTCTGCCTGTGTCTCTGCCTCTCTCTCGCTCTCTCTGAATGAATAAATAAATAAATCTTTTAAAAAAACTAAATTAAATTAAATTAAAAAGCTGTTTACCAATAAATTGTAGAGTTTGACCTCAATTCCCATCGATTCAGCCAAAGTCCTGTAGAGAGAGAAACCAGGTCTCGGAACTAGGATGTTTTGTCCTGGATTAGCCAATACAGCTAAACAAAGTTCAATAGCCTGACTGCAGCCACTGGTCAGAATGACATCCTGTGAAGAAATAAAAGGTTTAGTTTGTTAGGGGTTCCAACAGCAACAGGGGAAAAGAGATTGTCAGGTGAGTGGGAAGCAATAATAAACTTACTTTCCAAGTTCTCAGTAAGGTGGTAAGGACTGTACTAAGCCAAAATTGAAAGAAATTAATATATTTATGTATGTCCATTTCTAAATTTTGAAAATGTTGACCACTTAAAAGACAAAAATTACTTGGGGCACCTCATTCAGTTAAGCAGCTGGCTCTTTTTTTTTTAATTTTTTAAATTTATTTATGATAGTCACACAGAGAGAGAGAGAGAGAGGCAGAGACATAGATGGAGGGAGAAGCAGGCTCCATGCAGGGAGCCCGACGTAGGATTCCATCCCGGGTCTCCAGGATCGCGCCCTGGGCCAAAGGTAGGCACCAAACCGCTGCGCCACCCAGGGATCCCCAGGCAGCTGGCTCTTAATTTCGGCTTGTGCTATGATCTCAGGGTCATGGGATTGAGCCCCGAGTCAGGCTCCACATTCAGAAGGGAGTCTGCTTGAGATTCTTTCTCTCCCTCTTCCTCTGTCCCTCCCTGCTCGCTCTCTCTCTCTCTCTCTCTCTCTCAGATAAATAAATAAATAAATCTTTATTTTTTTAAAAAAAGAAGTAAATCACTTTGAAAAAGACATGCCATTTGTGACTCATAGGCTTCCATGAGAGATCATTATGACCTTGGACTTTTTCACTTGGTTATTTATTTATTTTTGACCAGAAATTTGAAGCCTGACTCTTCTCTGAAATGCAGTCTGAGGGCACTTCTGTCAAAAAATATCAAACGCACACAGTAGACAACAGAGGGATAGTGGCATTTAAACTTGGCACCACCATCATTTCAATATGCCATAGCATCTCGATCTTCCCAACTGAGTGAACCTCAGGAGAATGAGGGAAGCTACAAATTTAAGAAAGATTCTATTGGTAAAATCTTTAAAATGTTTATGTGGTGTTTATAAATTACATTTTTTTAATGATCTTTTGCAAAGAATCAAATATAGGGGAGCCTCTGAGTTCTTTGTGTCTCCTTAAGACAGGACACCACATAAGTTGTATGCAACATTATTATCATACTATAATATTAAATATAATCATGGATTAGTGGCCTCACTATATGAGAAGTCCTCAAATTGCTACAGGGAAATTCTCCACACCTTTTGTTACTACCCCTGCGACCATTTATTCCTTGTGAAATAGAAATGAGGAAAAAGGTACAGTTTGCCCAATACTGTTTCAGAGCTGATACACTGTCTAAGGCATACCTTAGCTTCCAGGGGTGCCTCAGGCCGGTGGTAATACGAAGCAATCTCCTCCCGACTGGATAAGTAGCCTGAAAGAGTGGAAGGAAGAAGCCGGAAGTTTGCATCTGGCAACTGACCACTATGCCCTAGAGTCCAGAGGGCTTCCAGCTACCTTCTGCCCCTGCTTAGAGCACAGTTCTATTCAGGTTAGTTCTCACCCACAATGGAAAAGAGAGACTGACTTTATGTTTTACATTTTTATAATAAGTTCAAATGTATGTATGAAAAGTATGTAAAGTTCAAATGTATAATAATAAGGAGAACTTTCCAAACTATGAAATACTCTGCACCATCTTGGTTACTGTGATTGTTTTATTTTTCATAAAAACAGAAAGATTTAGATTATTCCTAATCCCTTCCAGGGACTATGTTTTTGAGAAGTTATAATCAGGATGCCTGGGTGGCTCAGTGGTTGAGCATCTACCTTCGGCCCAGGTCATGATCTTGTGGTCCCAGGATTGAGTCCTTCACGGGCTCCCTGCATGGAGCCTGCTTTTCCCTCTGCCTCCGTCTCTGTGCCTCTGTGTGTGTGTGTGTGTCTCTCTCATAAATAATATAAATAAAATGTTTTTAAAAAAATTTATAAGCAATGCATTCAATACATTGGGTCCCTTTTAAGTTTTTTAGATCATATAAGATACCGATTAGGGATTTTGTACAATTTTTTCTTTCAAATTCTATTCTTGGACAACATTTCCAAATGTTGGCTTATGACCTTGAAGTAGAGTCAGCATCACACAAATTATGTTTTGCAAAATTTCTTTCCAAAAAGATTCCATTCAATCATAAAGTCCAGATGCAATATTTCACAATATTCCACATGGTAGTTAAAGATAAATGTCTTTTTTTTTTAAGATAAATGTCTTGAAGTTATATAAATCAGCACTTCCTTAATTATTAATAAGGAAGAACATTTTCCTAGATATATATTATGATCTATATTTCCATTAGCATGAAATGTTCATATTCTTGAATATTTGTCAATTGGAGAATTGGTTCTGGTTTTTCAGGTTGAATCAGTTCCCTAATACTTTGGGGATAAAAGTTATAAGCTTGTTTTATTTTTGGTCTTATTTTGTTTTTATTTTTGTTTTATGAAACTGTATATATAATCAACCTAAAAATTATGTCCCTCAGACCTCTTTGAAGTGTTTTTGAAATTCTATTTTAGCATAAAACTGGATTTGTATTCTATGTTAGAAATATGTACTTAGGGGACACCTGGGTGGCTCAGCGGTTGAGTGTCTACCTTCAGCTCAGGTCGTGATCCTGGGATGCCAGGATCGAGTTCTGCATCGGGCTCCCTGCACAGAACTTGCTTCTCCCTCTTCCTGTGTCTCTGCCTCTCTCTCTCTGTGTCTCTCATGAACAAATAAATAAAATCTTTTAAAAAAGAAAAAAGAAATATGTACTTAGGTTTTGCATTTGCAACAACATGGATGGACCTATTGGGTATCATGTTAAGTGAAATAAGTCAGAGTGAGAGAGATAAATTCCATGATTTCACTTATAAGTGGAATTTAAAAAACAAATGAATGAACAAACAAAAAAAGCAAAATTAGACCCATAGAGAACAAACTGATGTTTGTCAAAGGGAGATGGGTAGGAGGATGGACAAAATGGTAGGAGGATGGACAGGACAGGAAGATACAGCTTCCAGTTATAGAATGAGTAAGTCATGAGAATAAAAGGCACGGCGAAGGGAATATAGTCAATGATATTGTCATAGCGTCGTATGGTGACAGATGGTAGCTACATTCTCAGTGAGCACAGCATAACATATAGAGATTTTGAATCACTATGTTGAACACCTGAAACTAAAGTAATATTGTGTGTCAATTATATTCAAATAAAAAAATAAAAATAATTTTTATTTTTTTAAAATAATTTTTAAAAAAGAAAACATGTTGCTAGGTGTACAGTATAGACAGTGTGGAACACTGAAATAAAGTCAAAGGATCATGTATTTTATTAAAATGTCTAATGTGGAAATATTTAATAGATGGAGACAGTTACACCTAAGTAAGAATAGGATATGAAAAAAAAAAAAAAAGAATAGGATATGGGCAAAATGGGTGAAGGGGTCAACTGTGTGGTGATGGATGGTAACCAGGCCTTTGGTGGTGATCACTTTGTAGTATGTACAGTTGTCATATTATAAAGCTATACATCTGAAACATATATTTTAAAAACACCTAAATAAGAATACTTTCTTTCTGTCAGAAACCACTTTCTAACCTTCAAGAGGACAGCCTATTCTTTATATTCTAGTTTATTTTTATCTCTTTAATCTGAGACAGTTACGACTGCATTTGAATGTGATTAGAACCATAGTTAACTGTCGAATGTATAAAGAAGGAGATATAAAGCCAAGAAGCTATTAACATAGTGCAATAAGTAAATTAATTTAGGACCTAGAGGACTCAGTAGACAAGCAGCTGCAACTAACCTCAAGGCCTTCATATGAGAATTAGCAATGATAGGATAGGAGTGCTATGTGAGAAATAAGTATGTGAAGGGAGCCGAGAGAGGAGGGGCTGGTGCGCCAAAAAGACCAGGAAAAAAGCTGGACTTTGCTGGCTGTGTTTGAGCATTCTAAGACCTCCCCAAATCCAAATGACCATTTTACTTTAGCCTCTCTTTAGGAACCATGCATCAAGGAAGCAAGGGAGAACTGCTAGAAATTTATTCCTAATAGAAGAACACTAAAGATTTGGAAGCCACCAGAGGGAGTCTCAGGAGAAGCTTACCAATGGAGGGGGCATAGCCGTTATACTTCCCCGAGTCCAGGGCATCTTTCATTGCCTGTGTAACTTCAGGGTCTGTAGGCAGGTTTCCGAACACAGTAGGGTCGCCTTTTCGTGGGAGAGAAAAAAAAAAAAGCCACCAAGATGTTACTCTTCTAGGCCCAGTGCTCAGACATCCCTTCTACTCCTATCTTCTCCAAACAGTTGTGAGACACAAGGATCGCCCCTCCCCAGAGTGTCCCCAACTCACCAATAGACAGAGCAATTGTGGCTTTATTTGGATTTGGCTTCACCTTCGAGCTGTCCACGATGGCCCGGATGGGGTTGAAAGTTTTGTTAGACATGTCTGAAGGCCTCACAGACCATCTGGCCTTCCTGCCTTTCATTTTTCCTGGCAAGGAGCTTCTCCCACCAATATTGACATGCACATCCAGGACTGAGGGGAGGTTGCTGTTGCTGTTCATCTCAATCACATATGGGTCCATCACGAGCGAAGCCTATGGGGAAAAGGATGTCCCTGAGACACCAAGAACAGAGCACCATCCTGGGAGGCTATGTTTGGACCTAAACATCAGGGTGATTTCACTAGACATCTTTTTCCAAACTGCACTGTTTTGCTACATTTCTCATGCTTTCTTGTGAATGAGGGGAGTTTTAAGACTTTGTCCTGAGACAGAAAATAAAGTAAGAACCCACTGTATAATGTTAGCAAAGACCATCCCATTGCATTCTTATCTACTGTGAGATTTGCTGTGTACAACCCTAATGCCCATAAAAGTGCTCTGAGTGAAACCGAGGGGAGATGACATGAAAATCGTGAAATCATCAAAGACTATGTGTTGCCTCCTTTCAATGCGAAGGCTACCCAAGAGTCTCCTAATGCTTCAACAGACTGTGTCTTGCCCTCTGCAAAACCATTCTATCTGCAAAACCATTCCACATTGTTAGAAATTTAGTGTTAATCTTGTCATGAGTAAAAATAAAGCCCTATTCCATAAGTATCTTACTGCTCTGTGGAAAAAGAAGTTAATACACCATAAAGAAAAAAGCATACATCCCAATCACCACCACCAGATTAGCTGAGGCTTGAGATTTTACCTTCTAACTGAAGGACAAACAGCCTCCAAGTAGACAAACCTGGAAGCTCTCTTGATTCTTCTCTACCAGGTCACAGCGACAATGGCCTCAGATGCAATTCTTGACTCCTGAAATAGTCTGCACAAATGGGCGTTGGGCCTGGAACTTTTGTGCTATTGGTTAGGGTGAGAACTGGGTGGCCAGCCCTCCCTTCCCTCCCCTCTTCACTTTCTGCTACTTCTCACCTCTAACCCTTCCCCCACCCCCACCACCAGATCAGGAGTTTGTCCTCACTTCAAATATCTGGAATTCTCGGTGTTAACTCTTTCTGAGCACTTTGTGAGACATTTGAGAGGACTGTCAGAGGTATAGTTATGATTACAATTGGCAATTTTTATTAAATCTCTTTTGGTACAAAACAACATATTAAAAAATGTTTACAGTACAAAAATGTGTAAAATAGAAAGTGAGAGTCCTTCCTTGTACCTCTATATGCCCTATTCTCACTGCCGGGGATAGGCAGTGGTAATGATTTGGCCATTTCTATCCATTCACCAAGATGGAGTAGGAGGTGGGTAGGTAGATATATGATAAATACATAGATACAAGATAGATACACAGACATAAATCATAGATTTTCAAAACACCGAAGGGATCAGGTTCTACAATTTGTTCCGCAACCTCTATATTTACTTCCTATATCTTGCACTCCTTTCCCTGTCCACGAGATTCTACGCCAGTCACAACAAAGTGGGCGGTTGAAACAAATTAAATCCTACTCAACAAATACCTAGAAGACAGTGTGGTCTTCGAGGCAACTAAAATCTGTGCAATATTATCTTGTCCTGTGAATTCTCCTTCATTTACCTGTATGGAGTTATTGGGAGAATAAGATGTCAGGTGAGATCTAAACAAAACAACTTCGCTAAGCACACACAGCAGAATTCTCAGCATTCTAGTGAGCCTATGACTAATACCGTCCATTCAAGGGTTAAAAGAAGCCTCAGGAACTCCATGGCTCAAATCCTATCTGTTTATTTATTGGAAGACAAAGGGTTGTTACATAAGTTCTTTCTTCTCCATTTACTTTTGGGTGATTCGAGTCTCCAGTGGGGTTGAATAACCTTTTATTTTTCTGGACCTTTCATCTCTTAGTACTTTGAAGAACTTATCTAACACATTGCCTTCCCCACTCCAATGAAGCAAGCGTTTGCCACTTTGTCTTACCAGTGGAGCAGCAGAAGCACAAGGCAAGAACAGGAAGCCAGTCAGGTCAAAGAGAATTTAAGTTCTAAAGCTGGAAGCCAGATACCCTGAGCTAGAGACCTAGGGCTGTTCTGTTTCAAAATGCAAGTACACAGCCCTGTTTGTACAACATCCAAAGACACGGAGAAGGAAAGGGTTGTCAGTTCTGCTATTTGGCACCCTACAGCAAAAGGCAAATGGCTTCTTTGTTTTACTAAACAGCAGGTAAACATTGTACAGATAGGTGTATACTTCACAGGCTGGACAAGGCCTAGCCTTTGTGTAGCTGCCAGCATAATGAGAACGTGGTATTGTTTCCAAAGTCCACAGATTTTTGTCAAGAGAGAAGACTTTTCTCTCCCAACTGCTTTTATTCCACCACCACCTCCATTTGAAATATAATACATACGTACCGGAGAATAGTAGAAAAAAATTAAAAGCATTTATAATCCCATCACCATTGTTAACACATTAGTCTTATTCTTCCCCTACAAAGTTGATATCTTCTTCTAAATCCATATTTTTGAAAGTGAGATAAAATTCATGTAACAAAATATTCAGTTTTCTTCATTTCAGAATATAAGATTCAATGACTTTTAGTACACTCGCAGCGTTGTACAACCATCACCACCATCAAATTCCAAAATATTTTCTTTTACTCTTAATTTTTAGTAATTAAAATCCTCATATAATAAATTCAAATAGGGATGTTTATAGACAAAGCCCTGAACACCTTTCCCCACAACCCCACTCCATAGAGATGGCCGTGTTAGTCATTCCTTGTATCTCATTAGTGTTTTCTGTTTCTATGCAATACTTATATATAGCTGGTTTTAAAGCTGCTTGAAAATTTGGGAAAAAAAATTGGATACTATACATCTGTCCTATAGCTGCACTGTCCCTTATGGTAGCCACTAGTCAAACGCAGCTACTGAAAAAAAAAAAAAAAAAAAAAGGCAGCTACTGAGTACTTAAAATGTGGTTTGTTTAAATTGAGACATGGTGGAGGGAGGGGGGGAAATAAACTGAGACATGGTGTTGGTGTAAAACACACACCAGGTTTTGAAGACTTATATAAAAAGAATATAAAATATCTCATCAATAATTTTATATTGACTACATACTTAAATATTTTGGATATATTGGGTCAAGTAAAGTATACTATTAAAATCAATTTCACCTACTCCTTTTTACATTTTAAAATACTTCTGCTAGAAAATTTGAAATTAAATTATTATGCGGTTTCCATTCTGTTTCTATTGAATAATGCCTATAAGCTTGCCTTTTAAAAAATCTTAACATGTTGTCTTGACATCCTTTCCATTTTCATACTGGAGATCAATTCCATTCCTTTCAATGGCTAAATAGTATCATTTAACCATTCTACTCTTGTTGGACATGGGGCAGCTTCTAAATTTTTTTTCTCTTACAAATAAAGCATATTAAACACACTCATTATTAATGACTGAGAATTTTTATAGGTATCCTATTCCTTATGGGATAGTTTCCTAGAGGTAGAATCACATTTCACATACTGAGACACCTACCAAATTGATCAATTGATGTACTATAGAAAGAAGAGACAATACAGATATGTCTTATTTTGACAACCTACCACTCGAAATTTAGACTTTCAAGGATCCCAGCCCCATCCACATGAGACTCAGGTTCAACTCTCCCTCCCACACACTCACATAGTCTATGGGCTTTGTATCCTGTCCTCGCCTGGAAGTTAACACAGAAGGCTTAGGCTATTGAGATAATCCACTCTGGGTAGCAGCAATGTCAACCCACTTTTGTCTCTGGTTCTCAGTTCTTTTTCATTGTTTGGTCCCTGGTGTATTCCCTTTTGTATTTTTGGAGCTCTGTCAGGGGTTTTGTTATATTTTATCCGACATTTCCAGATATATATTTTTAAGTTGAACTGTAGTTGACACATATTGTTACTTTAGTTTCAGGTATAAAACAGTGATTGGACAACTACATGTTATGCTATGTTCACTACAAGTGTAGCTTGTCATTACAAGATTATTACAATATCATTGATGGTATGTGTCCTATTCTGTGTGATCTATTCATTCCATAACTGGGAGTCTATACCTCCTACTCCTCTTCACTCATTTTGCCCATCTTCCCATTCCCCTCTCCTCTGGCAACCATCAGTTTGTTCTCTGTATTTATAGCTCTGATTCTGCTTTTTGTTTGTTCTTTTTAGATTCCACATGTAAGTGAAATCATGGTATTTTTCTTTCTCAGTGTAACTTATTTCACTAACACGATACCCTCTAGGTCTACTCATGTTGTCCCAAATGGCAAGATCTCATTTTTTATGGCTAATATTCCATTGTGTATGTGTGTTGTGCATGTGTATCAAGCTTTCTTTATCCATTCATCTATCAATGGACATGGGTGGCTTCCACACCCTGGCTACTGTAAATAATGATGTAATAAATGTAGGGGGGTATATATCTTTTTGAATTAATGTTTTCATTTTCTTTGGGTAAATACACAGTAGTGGAATTACTGGATTGCATTTCTATTTTTAATTTTTTTTAGAAGACTCCATACTGTTTTCCACAAAATTTTTTTTGAGAAGACTCCATACTGTTTTCCATTGACTGCACCAATTTACATTCCCACCAACAGTGCATGAGGGTTCCTTTTTTTTTTTTTTTTTTTGAGGGTTCCTTTTTCTCCACATCCTCACCAATGTTTGTCATTTCTTGCTTTTTTGTTTTTATATATTTTAGCAATTCTGACAAGTGTAAGGTAGTATCTCATTGTAGTTCTTTGGTTTGCATTTCCCTGATTAATGATGTTGAGCATCTTTTTATGCATCTGTTGGCCACCTGCATGTCTCTTTGGAAGAATATCTATTCTGGTCATCTGCCCATTTTTTAATCAGATGATTTGGGAGTTTTTTGGTATTGAGTTGTGTAAGTTCCTTGTATGTTGTATATCAATCCCTTATAAGATATATCATCTGCAAATATCTTCTGCCATTTAGTAGATTGCCTTTTCATTTTGTTGATGATTTCCTTCACTGTGCAAAGGCTTTTTATTTCAGTATAGCCCCAATAGTTTATTTTTGCTTTTGTTTCCCTTGCCTGAGGAGACATATCTAGAAAAATGTTTCAATGGCTGATGTCATAGAAACTGCTGCCTATGTTTTCTTCCAAGAGTTTTATGGCTCCAGGTCTCACATTTAGGTCTTTAATCCGTTTTTAGTTTATTTTTATGTATGATGTAAGAAGATGGTCCAGTTTCATTCTTTTATGTGTAGCTGTCCAGTTTTCCCAGCACCATTTATTAAGGAGGCTATCTTACTCCCATTGTATATTCTTGCCTCCTCTGTCATAGATTAACCATGTAAGTGTGGGCTTATTTCTGGCTTCTCTACTCTGTTCTATTGATATATGTGTCTATTTCTGTGCCAGTACCATACTGTTTTGATTATTATAGCTTTGTAGTATTTCTTGAAATCCAAGATTGTGATACCTCCAGTTCTGTTCTTCCTTCTCAAGATTGCTTTGGCTATTCAGGGTCGTCTGTGGTTTCATGCAAGTTTTAGAATTATTTCTTCTAGTTCTGTGGAAAATACTATTGATATTTTGATAGGGACTGTAATGAATCTGTAAATTGATTTGGGTAGCATGAACATTTCACAATATGACTTATTCTTATCCATAAGCATGGTATGTCTTTCTATTTGTTTGTATCATTTCAGTTTTTTTCATCGATGTTTTATGGTTTCCAGAGTACAGGTCTATCATGTCCTTGGTTAAGTTCACCCTAAGTTTTTTTTTTTTTTTTCTTTTGGTGCAATTGTGGTTTTTTTTTTTTTTTTTAAGATTTTATTTATTTATTTATTTATTTATTTATTTATTTATTTATTCATGAGAGACACAAAGAGAGAGAGAGAGAGAGAGAGAGAGGCAGAGACACAGGCAGAGATTGAAGCAGGCTCCATGCAGGGAGCCCCACGGGGGACTTGATCTCAGGTCTCCAGGATCACGCCCTGGTGGGAAGGTGGCACTAAACCGCTGAGCCACCCGGGCTGCCCCCTTTTGGTGCAATTGTAAATAGAATTATTTTCTTAATTTCTCTTTCTGCTATTTCATTATTAGTGTATATAAATGCAAAAGATTCCAGAATATTTTGTATCTTGCAACTTTATTGAATTTATTACTTCTAATAGCTTTGTGTGTGTGTGTGCGTGCGTGTGTGTGTGTGTAATCTTAAGAGTTTTCTATGAATAGTATCATGTTATTTGAAAATAGTGATGGTTTAACTTCTTCCTTACCCATTTGGGTGCCTTTTATTTTTCTTCTCTGATTGCTGTGGCTAGGACTTCCAGTACTAAGTTGAATAAAAGTAGTGAGAGTGCACATTCTTGTCTTGTTTCTGAGCTTAGAGAAAAAGCTGTTTTTTCACCATTTTGAGTATGATGTTGCTGTGGATTTTCATATATTGCCTTTATTATGTTGGGGTATGTTCCCTCTACACCCACTTTGTTGAAAGTTTTTTATCATGAATCAATGAATGTTGAAATTTGTCAAATGTTTTTTTTGCATCTTATTGAGATGATCATATGATTTTTATCCCTCATTTTGTTAATGTGGTATATCACATTGATTTGTGGATATTGAGCCATCCTTTCATCTCCAGAAAAAATCCCACTTGATCATGTTGAATGATCCTTGATATTGTTGAACGAATTACTACTATTTTCTTGAGGATTTTTGCATCTATGTTCATCAGGGATATTGACCTATTGCTTTTTTGGTTTGGGTTTTTGTTATTTTCCCTTTCAGTGTCTTTGTCTAGTTTTGGTATCAAGGTAATGCTGGCTTCATAGTATGTATTTGGAAGCTTTCTTCCTCTCATATTTTTTTGGAATAGTTTGAATGTTTGTTACAATTCAACTGTGAATCCATCTGGTCCTGGACTTTTGTTTGTTGGGAGTTTTTTGATCACCAGTTCAATTTCATTACTAGCAATTGGTCTGTTCAAATATTCTTTCTTTGTGATTCAGTTTTGGAAAATTGTCTATTTCTAGGTATTTATTCATTTCTTCTAGATAATCTATAATCCAGTTTGTTGGCATGTAGTTTTCCATAGTAGTCTCTCATAACCCTTTGCATTTCTGTGGTGTCAACTGTTCTCCTCTTTCATTTCTGATTTTATTTGAGTCTTCTCTTTTTTTTCTTTGATGAGTCTGGCTAAAGGTTTATCAGTTTTGTTTATATTTTCAAAGAACAAGCTCTTAGTTTCATTGATCTTTTCTACTGTCTTTTAATCTCTCATTTGTTTTTACTTTGATTTTTATTACTTCCTTCTACTAACTTTTTTCTTCTTTTTCTAGTTTCTTTAGGTATAAGGTTAGACTTTTATTTGAATTTTTTCTTGATTCTTGAGGTAGGCCTGTATCACTATAAACTTCTTTCTTAGAACTGCTTTTACTACATTCCAAAGATTTGAAACCATAGCAAGCATCTATCATGTATGATACTAGAGATCAATTACAAGAATAAAACTGGGAAGAACATAAATATCTGGAAGATAAATGACATACTCCTGAACAACTAATGAGTCAATAAAGAAAAAATACATGGAGACAAATGAAAATGAAAACACAGTATTTGATTTTTTTTTCAAGATTTATTTTTTTTAATATTTTTTTTATTTATTTATTCATGAGAGACACACAGAGAGAGGCAGAGACATAGGAAGAGGGAGGAGAAGCAGGCACCATGCAAGGAGCCTGATGTGGGACTCAATCCCGGGACCTTGGGATCACACTCTGAGCCAAAGGCAGATGCTCAACCACTGAGCCACTCAGGGGTCCCTATTTATTTATTTTAAAGAGCAGAGGAGAGGGGCAGAAAGAGAATGAAAGAAATCTAGGCAGACTCTGCGCTCAGGATGGAACCTGACACAGGGCTCAATCCCACCACCCCTAGATCAGACCTGAGCCAAAACCAAGAGTCGACTGTGCAACCCAGGTACCCCTAGATTTGTTTTTAAATTGAAGTACAGTTGGCACACAATGTTACGTTAATTCCAGGTGTACAACATAGTGATTCCATAAGTCCTAGAAATTTCGGTAACTGAAGATTCTCTAGGTCATTCTGACTTCAATATTGCCAGAAATGGAAGTCTCTCTCCTTGTTAACTTGAAATGGCACTTTCATCTTGTTCTAAATTCCTCTTTCTGAAACTTTTATGGAATATTCTATTCTAGAACAAACGTTTTTACAGTTCCTGATGTGATCCACCAGCTTGCTTTCAGAAGGGCCAATTAACTTTCTATCAGCAATTGTTTGCAAACCCTGGAAATGGTTTTCTAAAGAAATCTTTGCCAAATTGATTGCCAGGTGAAAAAAAAAAATGGTATTAAGGTATTGCTATTATTTCTGTCCCTTTTTACTTTGATGAGAGTGGTCACTTTTCATATGTTTTTTAGTTCTTGGTATTTTGTGAGTTACCTGCTCATGCCCATCACCTGTCTTAGAGGGAGAACTCATTTTTTTCTTAGGTGAGGTGTGGACCTAGGAAGTGACTGCAGGGCAACAGAACAGCTGCTCTGAGATCATCTGGCCAGCCTCCTCTGTCTCAACCCAGCTGGCTCAGACTCAGGTTTACAGATCAAAGAACAGCCAGCAGCACAGGATTTTGGTGGGTGGTCCTGCAAATAATACAGCTGACGCAGAATTTGCAGGGTTAAGGGGGTGTGAAGGGGGCAGGGGCTGCTGTATCAGGTCATCCGCATGGACACGCCTTCAGATTCAGTAGCTAACAACTGAACCTAGATCAGAAAGAAAAACAGCCAAAGCAAACAAGTTTTGGTAATACCCCTCTTCTGTAGCTCATGTTTTTTCTCAATAGAAATCTGAGGGGGAAAACAAATCAGAGGACTCACGTCTACTTAGGAAGCCTTACTGTTCCTGGGCAGTCAGGGTGCAATAAAGTGTAGAAATACCCACAGAAAGCTACACCAGTCAACCATTGTTATGACCTTCACTTAAAACTCAAACAACTTTTACTCATTTTTTCCCCTTAAGTAAGTTTGCCATAGAAAAGTTTTTTTTTAATTGTGATAAAAAAACATAACATTAAATTTACCATCTTAATCATTTCAAGGGTACAGCTTAGTAGTATTAACTACATTCACACTGCTGTACGACAGATGTCTAGAACCTTTTCATCTTACAAAACTGAAACTCTGCAACTATTAAACACTAATCCTCCCACACCCTCTCCTCAGCCCTTGGCAACCACCTTTCTAATTTCAACCTTTCCACTTTCTGATAGAAGAGTATTTTTTAAATAGTTCCACCACCCAGAGATAACTGTTAGCCATTTTACCCACATCTAACATTTTGAAATATTCATATATTTTTCTAGGTACACATCCAATAGGTCTTATGTAAGAGTTTTGCATTCTGTGAGCCTCATTTTACATAATATCATGAACATTTTCCTAAGACTATAAAAAGTGTTATAAACTTGGCTTTACAATGATTGCCTAAAATCCCAGTTCTTTCATTTTTATACACCTTTTTCCCACAGCCTTCCTTTCTCTACCCATGCAGAAAGGCATAACAGCTTGCACTTACTGGGCACCTAACCCATACCAAGCATGGCTTGACACACTCTACCTCAATCAACTCATCATTCTCCCATCAATCCTAGGAGTAGGGCCTATTTCATTTCTACTTTGGAGATAAAAAAGAAGTCACACAGTAGCAAGTGGTGATTTGGAGTTCCAGTATCATCATGTGGCTCTACATTTGACGACGCAAGTCTGCCTCTCCCTAAGGACAAGGTGAGTTGAGAACTATATAGTCTTTTCTTCCCAAAATAGGGGGAAAAAATAGAAAATGAAGAGATGCTCAGGTGGAAACAATTTTAAGAAAATAATTAACTATGTGGATTAAGCATTGACTAATTTGCCTGCCTTTGATTGCTTATTGCCTTATTAGTTACTTTGTATCTTTCTATCCTGAACCATTATCAATGATCACTCATCTACTGGGTACAGAAGAAGGCACATGTTTTAATTCCCCTGGAGTCCTGGAAGCTCCCGGAAGAAGTACAAGATGGGGAGCATTCCTTCTGCTTTTCCACATCCTCCTTCAAGTCTGGCATGGCACTTTATATGAGCCGTGCTCAATCCTTGCTAGCCAGTTGGCAATAAATAGTACATAAACTAGAGTACATGGCAAAAGGTGTAATAAATGAGGAGATACCAGTCTTTGTATAGTTATGGAAGGTGGGGTGGGGAATTTAGGAGTGATGAGGTAGTTATGTTGGACTTTGATCATTTATAATGGCACCTTACGTTTACAGAGAGAGCTTTGGGGTTCGTTCCCACATTTATTATCTCATGCAGTATTTATTAAACCTCCCCTCTCCCCAAATCTGTAAGCTAGACAGAAAGAAGCCTGTCAGAAAAGAGGTGAACCTGGAGGAGCTTTTAAAATTCTAATTAACTTTTTATTTTAGAACAGTTTTAGAGGCATAGAAAAGTTGTGAAGATAGTACAGAGGGTTCCCCATACCCTTCACCCATTTTCACCTGTTTTTTTTTAAGATTTTATTTATTTATTCATGAGAGACACACACACACAGAGAGAATGAGAGAGAGAGAGAGAGAGAGACAGGCAGAGGGAGAAGCAGGCTCCATGCAGGGAGCCTGATGTGGGACTTGATCCTAGGACTCCAGGATCACGTCCTGGGCCAAAGGCAGGCACTAAATCACTGAGCCACCCAGGTGTCCCTTCATCTGTTTTTAACATCCTATGTTACCATGATACATCTGTAGTCACAAATAAGAAATAAACATTGGTCCATTAACATTAACTAAACTCCGTATTTCATTTGGACTTCACAAGTTTTCCCACTAATATTCTTTTTCTGTTCCAGGATCCCATCTAGGATACCAAATTACACTTTGTCATGTCTCCAGAATTGAATCTAATCTGTAACAGTTTCTCAGACTTTCCTGATTTTTCATGACCTTGACATACAGAACATTCCTCATTTTGGCTCTGTCTGTTGTTTTTCTTATGGTTAGAAGGGAAGACCAGTTGAACTATTAATGTTAAGGACTCTAAAGGCCAAAATGAAATTATTATTATTATTTTAAAGATTTTGTATATTTATTCATGAGAAACACAGAGAGAGAGGCGGAGATATAGGCAGGGGAAGAACCAGGATCCCTGTGGAGAGCCTGATGAGGGACTCAATCCCAGGACCTGGGATCATAACCTGAGTTGAAGGCAGACCCTTTAAAAAACATATTTTAAAAAATTGCACATGCACGTACCATACAATCCTAAGAAAAGATATCCCATGCTTAGGAAAAGAAATAAAAACTTAAGTTGACACAAAACCTGTATGTCACTTTTTATAGTGGCTTTATTCATAATTGTCAAAAAATGGAAACAGCCTAAATGTCCTTCAGTTCATGAATGAACAAGCAAATTGTGGCACATTCACATAAAGGAAAGCTACTCAGCCAAATAATAATAATAATAATAATAATAATAATAATAATAATAAATCTCAAATGCATTAGGCTAAGTGAAGGAAGTCTGATTCAAAAGGCTATATACAGTATGATTTCATTTACAGAATAATTGGAAAAGGTAGAGTTATAGGGATAGAAAAACAGATCAGTGGTTTCCCAGAGGCTGGGAATGAGGGACAGACAGCTGTGCATGGAAATGTGGGAGGATGAAGGAACAGTTCTACACCTTGACTGTGGTGCTGGCTATGTGACTGTATGCATTTGACAAACACAGTAGGACTCTACACCAAATAGAGTGAAATTTACTGTTTATAAATTGTACCTCAATTTTTTTTAAGATTTTATTTATTTATTCATGAGAGACACACAGAGAGAGAGGCAGAGACACAGGCAGAGGGAGAAGCAGGCTGCCTCTGGGGAGCCTGATGTGGGACTCGATCCCGGGACTCCAGAATCACGCCCTGAGCCAAGGGTGGACGCTCAACCGCTGAGCCACCCAGGCATCCCTGGTACCTCAACTTTTTAAGAAGCATGAATAGGTTACCTCCAAACAAACAAACCAAACCAAAATTACCCGTGCTGAGAAAGGTGCCACTGAAACTTGGTCTCGTAGCTCATCCTTTAAAGTAACTTCGCAGAAACAGATAATCACCTAAACAATGGTTTGTTGCTTCTTTAGAAAGTAGAAGTGTCTTTATTGAACAAAACATATTTTTTGCACATTTTGGCTGCAGTATTGGTGCTAGAATATACTATTTTATGGGCCATCTCAATTTCTATTTCATATTTATTTATCGTTAGACCTCGACCACATTCTTATTTTTCTCCTTCCACTTCTTTGCCTGTAGGATGTACTGTACATACTCATGCCCTTTGTATTAATATATTAGAAATCTACAAGGGCGCTTGAGTGGCTCAGTGGTTGAGCGTCTGCCTCTGGCTCAGGGTGTGATCCCAGGATCCTAGGATCCAGTCCTGCATTGGGCTCCCCAGAGGGAGCCTGCTTCTCCCTCTGCCTGTGTCTCTGCCTCTCTATGTCTCTCACAAATAAGTACATAAAATTAAAAAAAAAAAAGAAATCTACAAATCTGTTGTATACTTTTTATATGGTTGGATACTTATAATCAAAACCTTTACTAGGGGGATCCCTGGGTGGCGCAGCGGTTTGGTGCCTGCCTTTGGCCCGGGGCGCGATCCTGGAGACCCGGGATCGAATCCCATGTCGGGCTCCCGGTGCATGGAGCCTGCTTCTCCCTCTGCCTGTGTCTCTGCCTCTCTGTGTGTGTGTGTGTGACTATCATAAATAAATGAAAAATAAAAAATAAAAAAAAACCTTTACTAGGGTATCAAATAAATTTAGTCTTACTAGAAAATAAGCAAATCCATATCCAAACCTCCTCCTCCAAACTTTTGGATGGCTTCTCGTTGTACTTGGAAGAAAATCCAAACTTTTCCTAAGTCCCCACATGACCTGGCCCCTACCAACAGCCTGGACATCACATTCCTACTGCATACCCCTCATACTTCACATTTGACCACATTGGACTTTGGGTCCTTAAATGAGCCAAACTTATCTCCACTTAAAGACCACTGACCCAGACAGATGTGGATCACAGTTCCACGCCTTCTCAACTACATAAATTGGCAAATTACTTAGTCTTGTGCCTCAGTTTCCTCTTTGGTAAATATGAGAATAATGATAATACCAATGTCATAGGGTTGTGGTGGTATCTGGGAAATTAACATACATAAATCACTTTAAACAAAGCTGAACATGTTGCAAATGTTCAATAAATATTAGCTATTTTTATTTCTGGTTCTGGAAGCCCTTGCCTTTTGTATCCTTTGTTCTTATGATCCAGAACTGTTTGTGTGCATGAGCATGGCTACTGGGCAAAATATCTTACAGAGGGGCTGTGGTTTCAAGTACACTAATAACAATGTTCTGGTTAAACTTTTTCCTTGGGGATAATATTAGATATACAGAAACATTGTAAAGATAGTACAGAGATTTTTTTTTTTTTAAGATTTTATTTATTGGGACACCTGGGTGGCTCAGCGGTTGAGCGTCTGCCTTCAGCTCAGGGCATGATCCTGGAGTCCCGGGATCGAGTCCCACATCAGGCTCTCTGCATGGAGCCTGCTTCTCCCTCTGCCTAAGTCTCTGCTTCTCTCTGTGTGTGTCTCTCATGAATAAATTTTTTTAAAAAAGATTTTATTTATTTATTCATGAGAGACACAGAGAAGAGGCAGAGACACAGGCAGAGGGAAAACAGGCTCCCTGCAGGGAGCCCGATGTGGGACTCCATCCCAGGATCTCAAGATCACAACCCAAGCCAAAGGCAGATGCTCAATCACTGAGCCAACCAAGCGCCCCTATGAGAAAGGGGAATTTATCATAAATAATCAATAACCCGGACAGTAATAGTTTTCAATACCTCGGCTAACCAGGACATAAAATTAAGCAACTGGAACGAAAAAAGGAGATTATCAAAATATTTCTTTAACAATGAACTGAAAATTAAAATACAAAAATTTTATTTATTAATAAATTTTGATCAAGCACCTCTCTATTCTTGGCACTTTTGCAAGTTCTAAATACTTTACAGATGTCAACTCCTCTGATTCTCACAATAGCAGGAAACAGGTACTAACACAAGGCACAGAACCCAGACACAGAAAGGTTAAGGAACTCGCCAAAGGTCACACAGCGACTAAATGGCTGAGTCAAAACTTAGTCCAAAGCAGCCTACTCTAGGTCAGCATTCTTACCCACCAGGCTATACTACCTCATAGCCACTAAAACATCCTATGCTGTATTGATGGTACTTAAGTGACAGTTAAAAAATCAATAAAGCAATAAAAATCATTAACTTTTGTTACTAAAGTGACACCCCCCTCCCCCCCACCAGCCCCTGGTTAATTAGGCCATTCAGTTTGCTGGCCAATTATCAAATGACGAAAGGAAGGCAGAGCCAAACTGCTCTGGTTGGCTTTTGTTCTATTGACATTTGTTGAGTGCCCTTGATGTGACAAGCACTGTGATAGGCACTGGGGACAGATAAATAAAGGGGCTCAGAGACAGATAATCGCCACATGGAAGCCTGTAGAAGGTTCAAGATGCGTCCAGGGGGACAGAGAAGACTTTACTGATACTCGTGTTGAATCTTGAAGGAGGAGTCAGGAGCAAAGAAAGGCTGGACTCATTGCCCTGCCCTTCAGACATGAGGCCTGCCCTCCAGACATGAGGCCAGGTATATTCCTTCCCCTCTTTACAAAACAATTTTTGGTTCCCTAGAACATGAGAACAGCTCTAGTTCCCTATCTCTGCCAGAGCAAATATTGAGAAATGTCTGGCTCAATGACTTCAGTGTTGCACCTTATTGCGTGTGCCACAGAATGGATCTATTCCTCCCCTCCCCCCCACACCACCCAGATGGGAATCATGTGGCTGTGGCAGAGAGATGTCCCAGTAAATCAGAGTGGGGAACAACCAGGGACTGCCAAAGAATGCAGATAGTGAGAAAAGAACAGAAAGAGAGTGACCAGAGACTGATCCTGCAAAGTTTCCTGCATACCAGGGCACAGGGAATGCACAGATGGTGATGGACTATTGCCTGACATCAGATCAATAATCCATATGTACAAGGCATGTGAATGCCAGCTGTTCTGGGGTCTCCCAGGAACTCCTGTCTCCTTTCTTAAAAAATAAGTAATGGTTACAAGTACACACATGAACATACATCAGTGTTTTCTTAAGAGATTTTATATATGACCAATCTTTCAAAGCAACCAATAAATTTGCCTACAAAAGTTACTGATTTTTACTGCTCTATTGATTTTTTTTAACTACCATTAAGTTAAAAAAAAAAAACAACTACCTCTAAGTTCCCACTCAGACGTCAGTGAGCCATAACATGAAAATTAACTGCAATGCTTATGTGTCTTGTGAGTATTTGATCAATGTGTTCTTGGCTTGTGCCTGTGCCAAAGCGTGGACTCTGGGAAAGTGTATATATTTCTAGATCTTTTCATGTTTGTGCATTTCTGAGGGCAGGGGCTATACTTGTTTAACTCGTTTTATACAGTGCTAGTTCCATGACAAGGGAATACTTAATTCAATTTAATCAAGAGGTGGATGCTTATTTCCAAAAAGGGGTTAACATACAAGCATCACACATCTCAATGTACACATTCACACATCTCAATTTTTAAAAACTCATAAAACAAATATAATTTACAAGTGCCAAATAAATCAGACCAAAATATGTATCCTAACTAATAAAAATGACAATCTGGGCAAACTCATATATTTTGGCTTGTTAACATTGAGTGACCATTCTCACCTGGGGACAATGACTTGGGTCTGAGGTAGGGAGGGTCAGAAGAAAATTGCAGCATAGCAGTAAAGCTTCAACTTCCAAAATGCTCCATGCATCTTCAAGTCATGTCTATCAATGATTTTTCCCTCTTAAAAAAAAAAAAGGTATTTTTCATGGTTATGCTTTCTGTCTCATGTGAAATATGGGAAGGTTCAGGTGTAAAGGTATACAAGAGAAAGTAAAAATGGTAGCTAACACTGACATAGAACTTATTTATTTATTTGTTTATTTATTCATGAGAGACACACACAGAGAGAGAGAGAGAGAGGCAGAGACACAGGCAGAGGGAGAAGAGAAGGAGGCTCCATGCAGGGAGCCCAATTGGGTCTCGATCCTGGGGCTCAGGGATCACCCTGAGCCAAAGGCAGACGCTCAACCACTGAGCCACCCAGACATCCCTAGACCTTATTTTTTTTAAGATGTATTTATTTATTTTAGAGAGAGAGAAAGAGAGCAGGGGGAGGGGCAGAGGGAGAGAGAATCCCAAGCAGACTGCCCTGACGTGGATCTCCATCTCACAACCCTGAGATCAGACCCTGAGCTGAAATCAAGAATCCAATGTTCAACCAAATGAGCCACCCAGACGTCCTTATGTAAAACTTACTATATGTCAGTCTGGATTCTAGGTGTTGTATATATATTAACTCATTTAATTCTCACAACTACCCTATGAGTTCAGTTTTATGCTCACTTACAATGGAGAAAAACTTTTCATTTCATTAAAGGAAACTTAGGTCCAGAAAAATTAAATATCTTGCTCAAGTTTACAAATCTATCAGGTGGGATCTGGGATTCAAACCCAGGTAGGCTGGCTTCTAGATTTATCACAACCACTAATCAACGACCAAAAAGAACTCCTTCAAGAACATTCCAGTCATTTTAATCATGAGTGGCCGTGGACTGGATGCTTAGTAGCTGGAACAATTAACCTCAAAACTTCTTAAAAACCACAATAAAGGGGCACTGGGTCAGTCAGTGGAGCTTGCAACTCTTGATCTGAGTTGTGAGTTCAAGCCCCACGTTGGGTGTAGACATTATTTTAAAATAAAAATCTTTAAAAAAAACTTTATCAAATATGTTAGTATATATGTCATGTGCATTTTTATAACTTGATAGTTAACAGAGACTCCTGAAAGTCTCTGTTACCTCTGATGATATTCAATCTATTTTTCCAACTTTACCCAAGCATCTGGTACCTGCAACTGCTTCCTCCATATCTGCTATCCCAGAGGTAACTTAAACTTAAGATGTCCCTATTACCCATGGATGCCTGGGTGGCTCAGCAGTTGAGTCTCTGTCTTTGGCCCAGGGCGTGATCCTGGAGACCCGGGATCAAATCCTGCATCGGGCTCTCTGCATGGAGCCTGCTTCTCCTTCTGCCTGTGTCTCTGCCTCTCTCTCTCTGCGTGTCTCTCATGAATAAATAAATGAAATCTTAAAAAAAAAAAAAAGCCCCCCCCCAAAAAAAATGGCCCTATTACCCAGACCGATCAGCACTAACTGTTCTAAACAATCTCCAGTCTCAGTGGCTTACTGAAATTAATGTTTATTTATCAATCACCTAAACTTCAAAGCAGGCATTCAAGGTTGTGATTTCTCATAAGAAGCTTTCTTGCAGCAGTGATTCAGGGATCCAGACTCCTTCCATCCTGTGGTTCTGATATTTTCACCACAAACCCTCAATGACATCCTGGTTTGGCGGAAATGGAGGTAGGGAAGACAGGGAGTGAATGTAAAAAAGGCAGAACCATTCTTAATGGTTTCAAACTGGAAGTGGCACATATCATTTCTCTTTAAATTCTATTGGCAAGGGCAGCCCTGGTGGCACAGTGGTTTAGCGCTGCCTGCAGCCCAGGGCGTGATCCTGGAGACCCGGGATCAAGTCCCACATCGGGCTCCCTGCATGGTGCCTGCTTCTCCCTCTGCCTGTGTCTCTGCCTCTCTCTCTAGCTGTGTCTCTATGAATAAATAAATAAATAAAAGCTTTAAAAAAAATAAATTCTATTGGCAAGAACTAGTTGGATGGCCCCATATATATTATATTCTCCCCTGAAACCTAGTTCTGCTTCAGGATTCACTTACTCAATGGATAAATATCTCCATTCGGGTTAGTTATCTATTAATGCAAAACATAGTGCCTCAAAACTTAGAAGCTTAAAACAACAATAAAATTTATCATCTCTCACAGTTTCTGTGGATCAGGAATTCAGGAGCTTAGTAGAGAGAGCATGCCTCAGAGTCTCTCCCAAAGATGCTGTCAAGATATATCTTGGGACTGGGGCACCTGGGTGACTCGGTTGGTTTAGCATCTGACTCGATTTCAGCTGAAGTCGTGATCTCAAGGTCATAGACATAAGCCCTGCACTAGGCTCTGTGCTCAGCAGGGAGTCTGCTTAAGGATTCTTTCTCTTCCTCTCCCTCTGCCCCTTGCCTCTCTGTAAAAGAAGAGAAAAGAAAAGAAAAGATAGATGTATCTGGGACCACAGTCATTCACCTCCAAGATGGTTCACTTGCATGGCTATTGTCAGAAAGCTTCAATATTTTGGGTGCTGGCTGAAGACCTAAGTCCTTTTCCAAGTAGACCTCTCCAGAGGGATGCTTGAGTATCTTGACAACAAGGCAACTGGATTCTCTCAGAGCGAGTGATTCAAGAGAAAGAGGAAGGCAGAAGCCCAGTGTCTTTTTTGATCTAGCCTCAGAAGCCACCCTCTGTCATTCCTATGGTATCTTACTGGCTCCATAGATCAGCCCTATTCAATAAAGAAGGGCACTGATGTCAGGAGGCAGGAGTCATTGTGGGCCATCTTGGATTATGGCTACTCTCCATTCAAGTTATACAAACTAGATACCTAAGCTCATCACTGACTCCTGTCTCTCCCCCACCCTTATATCCATTATTGGTATCTCTTTCTTCTTTTAATTCTGTCAGTTTTGCTTCTCATATTTCAGGGTTATATTTAGTAAGTATGTGTTTACAAGTGTTATAGATCCTTTAACCTTTTAGGATTGAGATGCCCCTCTTTACTAATACTTTTGTCTTAAAATTTATTTTGTCTGATATTAGTATAGCCACTTCAGTTCATCTATGGTTACTCTTTGCATGTATATTTTTCTCCCATCCTTTTACTTTCAACTCATCTGTGTCTTTGAATCTGAAGTATGGTCTCTTGTAGTTGGCATACAATTAAATATTTTTTTAAAGATTTATTTTATTTATTTGAAAGAGAGAGAGAGCACAGGGGGAGAAGAGGGAGAAGGAGAGAATCTCTAGGAGACCTTGTGCTGAGCACAGAGTGCAACACAGGACTCGAGCTTGAGATCATGACTGAGCCAAAACCAAGAGTCAGATGCTCAACTGACTGCACTACCCAGTTGCACCAAATTGAATCTTTAAAAAAAATCAGTCTGACAATCTCTGCCTTGAAGTTGGGTAGTGTCATTCCTCCAAATCTGATTCTCTTTCAACATTGTGTTGGCTCTTCTTGGTCTTTTATTTTCCAAATAAAAGAAACCAGCCTTGCATACCTGAAATAAATCCCATTCGGCCATGGTATATAATTCTTTTTATATATTGTTGGATTCAATTTGCTAATATTTTGTTGCTAATTTTTACATCTGGGTTTATGAGAATTTGTCAATATTCACAAAATAATTTACTGGGATTTTGTTTGGGGTCCTATTGAATCTACAGATCAACTTGGGAAGAAATGACAGTTTGACACTATTGACTCTTTCTATCCATGGACATGAAATATCTCTCTACTTATTTAGTTCTTTGACATTTTTCATCTGAGTTTTGTAGTTTCCCTTATATATATTTTGTACCTATTTTTTTTAAAGATTTATTTATTTATTTATTCAGAGAGAGCGAAAGAGAGGCAGAGACACAGGCAGAGAGAGAAGCAGGCTCCATGCAGGGAGCCCGACACAGGACTCGATCCTGAGTCTCCAGGATCACACCCCGGACTGCAGGCGGCGCTAAACCACTGCGCCACTGGGGCTGCCCCTATTTTGTACCTATTTTGTTATATTTGTGCCTATTTCACATTTGTAGTACTAATGTAAATGGCATTGTTTTTTAATTTCAAATTTCACTTCTTCATGGCTTTATATACAGGAAAGTGGTTAACCTTGTATCCTGAAACCTTGCCATAATTGCTTATTTGTTTTGTTTTGTTTTTTTGGATATTTTTCATAAATGATCATGTCATCTGTTAACAAAGATGGTTTTCTTTCTTCGTTCCTAATCTGTATGCCTTTTATTTCCTTTCCTTGTCTTAATGCATTAGCTAGAATTCCAACTATGATGTTGAAAAGCAGTGATGAAAGAAGGAATATCCTTGCCATGTTCCCACTCTTGTGGGAAAGCTTTGAGTTTCTCATCATGAAGTATGATATGAGCTGTACATTCTTTTATAGGTATTCTTCATCAAGTTGAAAAAGCTCCCCTCTATTCCAGGTTTACTGAGAGTTTTTATCATGAATGGGTGTCTAGAGTTTATAAAAGGTTTTTCTGCATCTATGGATATGATCATGTGACTTTTCTTCATTAGTATGCTGATGTGATAGATGACATTAATTAATTTTCAAATGTTGAACCAGCCTTGCATACCTGAAATAAATCCCATTCGGCCATGGTATATAATTCTTTTTATATATTGTTGGATTCAATTTGCTAATATTTTGTTGCTAATTTTTACATCTGGGTTTATGAGAAATATTGGTCTGTAGTTTGTCAGGTTTTGGCATCAAGGTAATGCTGGACTCATGGAATGGGTTAAGAAGTATACCCTCTGGTTCTATCTTCTGAAAGAGAGAACTGATATACATTTCTTCCTTAAATATTCAGCAGAAATCACCAAGGAACCCACCTAGGCTTGGTACTTTCTGTTTTGGAAGGTTATAGATTATTGAGTCAACTTCCTTAGTAGATATAGGCCCATTCAGATCATGTATCTCTTGCTGTGTGAATCTTGGCAGATGTGTCTTTCAAGGAAATGGTCCATTTCACCTAAGTTATCAAATTTGTGAAGAGTTGCTCATAATATTCCTTTATTATCTTTTAAATCCTTGGAATCTCCAGTGATATCACTCCTTAACATCCAGTGATATCTCCTCTTTAATTCCTGATATTAGTAGTTTGTGTCATCTTTCTTTTTTCTTAATTAGCCTGGCTAGAGTGAGAGCAATCTTTTCAAAGAATTGGCTTTCAGTTTATTGATTTTCTCTACTGATTTCCTGTTTTATATTTCATTGATTTCTCCTCTAATTTTCAATATCTCTTTTTCTTCTGCTTACTCTATTTATTTGTTTGTTTGTTTGTTTGTTTATTTGACAGAGAGAGCAAGCACAAGCAGGTGTAGCAGTAGAGGCAGAGGGAGAAACAGGCCCCCTGCTCCCTGGACCCTGGGATCATGACTGAGCTGAAGGAAGACACTTAACTAACTAAGCCACCCAGGCACCTCACCTTCTGCTTGCTTTAGATTTGCTCTTCCATTTCTAGTTTTCTACAGTGGAAGCTTAGATCGTTGATTTTATATCAATCTCTTTTGGTAAATGTTCCATGTGAGCATGAGAGGAATATGCATTACGTACATTGGTTGGATAAAGCAGTTTATGGATGTCTATTATATTCCTAATCTTTTTCTTTGTACATAAGCATAAATGCAACCTTTATGTGTATATATACATACAACATACACATACAAACAATAGATACAATTTGTGTAAGGTTCCTTGAATAATAGATCTAATTTGCATAGGTATAATCTGATGGTATACTCTATGCATCAAGCTTTTTATCACACATTTTCATATTTTACCTTAACCTGCATATTCGTGACTTTAATAACCCCAACTGTTGACATTTGCTTGGAAAACTTTACTTGTGCCTGAGTACTACTAAAATCTTTTAAAAAACAAAACAGAAAATCATCAAAAAGATTCTAAGTCCTATGGTGAGTACTGATTTCCCAAGATTCTATGACTTGTCAAGGTCATACTGGGGTGATACTAGTTTACTAGGGCTGTGACACAAAGGACCACAAACCGGGTTGCTTAAACAACAGAAATTTATTGTCTCAGAGTTCCAGAGGCCAGAAGTCCGAGATCATGGTGTCCACAGTGTTGGTTCCTTCTGAGGGCTGGGAGGGATAATCTGTTTCATGCCTCTCTCCAGCTTATTGTGGTTTACTGGCAATCTGTGACTTAAAAGTGCATCCTCTTGCTCTCTGCCTTCACCTTAATATGTCACACTCCTTGTGCACCTGTGTCCAAAATTCCCCTTTTATTTTTTTAAAAAGATCTTATTTACTTATTCATGAGACACAGAGAGAGAGAGAGAGAGAGAGAGAGAGGCAAAGACATAGGTAGAGGGAGAAACAGGTTCCCTGAGGGGGACTCGATCTCAGGACCCTAAGATCACGACCTGAGCCAAAGGCAGATGTGTAACCATTGAGCCACCAGGCATCTCAAAATTCCCCTTTTAATAAGAACATAAGTCATATTGAATTAGAGGCCCACTCTCCTTCAAAAACTAGTTACATCTGCAATGACTCTATTTGCAAATGAAGTCACATTCTCTGATACTGGGGAGTTAGGACTTCAACATATGAACTTTGAGGGAACAGAATTCAACCCAGAACAAGGAGCAAATAGGAGTATTGGTATGACAAACTGGAAAGACAACAGAATTTGGGTTCCAGTCTTAGTCTGTTATCAATCTGTTGCTGACCTTGAGCAAATTGGCCAAAGAGGGGAGATCCTATAGATGATACCAAGGCCTCTCTTCTGGTCCTGTTGTTCTTGAAATAGCACTTCTGGGGGCAGCCCCGGTGGTGCAGTGGTTTAGCGCCTGCCTTCAGCCCAGGATGTAATCCTGGAGCCCCAGGATCGAGTCCCACATCGGGCTCCCTGCATGGAGCCTGCTTCTCCCTCTGCCTCTGTCTCTGCCTGTCTCTCTCTCTCTCTCTGTGTGTGTGTCTATCATGAATAAATACATAAAATCTTAAAAAAAAAAAAAGAAATAGCATTTCTGTGGGAAGACTTAAAACATAAAGTTCTAAATTAGATGTTGGATTTGAAACAAGTCATCAATTCAAAAGAGAGACCTTTTGAGAGGACTGTAGTATGAAGAGTCCCAGCAACACAAGGGGCAGGATCCCTGGGATTGATTTGCTAGAGTTGCCTTCATATACATGGTGTCATAGGACCATTGCCTTCAGGCCGTGATAATTTCCAGCCTTTTAGGAGTTGCAACACCCAACATGTTACGGTTGTTTATTTGATTTTGTGACACTGCCCATTATTCTCCACCTCCCTGAAGCCTCTCTCCCCTCCAGCTCCAGCCCAAAGGAATGGCCAAACATGAACTTACCTTTAAAAATTAATTAGGTCTTCTAAATTCTATCATACCATAAGATAATCCTATCCCCTTTGTCAAAGATATAAACAAAAGAAATGGCCACTGGGCACATAAATGGATGTTGGAGAGAATACTTAGGACCACCCAAAAGACCATTTGCAGGAAATTATGAATTATTTTTTAATACCACCTTACACTATTTTAAAGCGCTTTCACAATAGCAAGTATGTAAATTTGGATGTCAAAGTTACTGGAAAAAATATAAATCACTAATGTTAGTTGGAATAGGGAGTTATAGATTTATGGGTGATTTTTCTATGGGTGATTTTAATTGCTTCTCTACGTTTTTCTCCATTTTAAAATATTTCTACTACAGTAAGTGCTGCTGCTAATTATCCAAAATAATATTTACTTTATTTATTTTAAAATATTTTATTTATTTATTTGACACAGAGAGAGAGAGAGAGCACAAGCAGGGGGAACGGCAGAGGGAGAAGCAGGCTCCCCACTGAGCAAGGGGCCCAACTCTGGGGCTGGATTCCAGGATCCCAGGGTCATGACCTGAGCCGAAGGCATATGCTTAAGCACTGAGCCACCCAGGTGCTCCAGTAATATGAACTTTAAAAGATGAAGTTTATTCCTCTAGTCAACAAATGTTTATTGTGCACCTACTGCATGCCAGGCACTGTCACAGCAGTAAAAAAACAGCTCCTGTGGGGCTTCCATTTTTGGAGTGGGAGGGGGACGGTGAGTGATTTTATTAGGCACAGATCACTTGTTCTTCTGTGTAAATGTTTACTCTGAGCAGATTTTTTGGGGGTAGGTGATATAAGTGGGGGGATAACATGTGCCCCCAAAGAAGGAAATGCTGCTGAATGGAGAAGTCTGAAGGTGGTGAGCAACACCTTTCATCTGTATCCAGATTTTTTTTTAAAGATTTTATTTATTTATTCATGAGAGACAGAGAGAGAAGGAGAGACATAGGCAGAGGGAGAAGCAAGCTCCCTGTGGGGAGCCCAAGGTGGGACTTGATCCCAGGACCCTGGGATCACACACTGAGCCAAAGGCAGACGCTCAACCACTGAGCCACCCAAGAATCCCAGTATCCAGATTTTACTGGAAACTGGCTCTTGAAGTCAGAGCTCCATCCTTCCTGGTCCCAGGCTGCCTCTTGTACTCAACTGCCCTCCCAGGGACATTGTGAAACTGAGTTGGGAATCACTCACAGCTGGGTGGTACTGGTCAAGGTGGCGCTAAGAACAGGACAGGGCATTCTGCTGACGTCACTGTGCAGAAAGCTAACAGGGCCCATACTGCGGTCCCTTGGCAGGTCAACAGGTTCTAAGCCACCTCTGAAGGCAACACACTGGATATGTAGTGAGACGAAAAGATTGAAGGAACTGTTTTGGTTAGTGCACATATGCTGTTCCTGATGTCCTAAGATTTAGGCAACTGCTAGTTTTGCCAGCACCTCACCGACTTTTTCACTGAGCACTATAATTGAAACTACAATGCTCAGAGGGCAGAGGCACTACCAAGGGCACAAAGCTCTAGAGAGGTCCAGGACAGAGACGGATCATTACACAGAGCTTTGATTTGCCATGGCCAGGTTTCTGACACGGCCCACCAGAGTGGCCCTTCGGGAAAACAACGTGGTAAGACACATCCAGACACAAAAATATACATATTCCCTGACCCCAGAAATTCCACTCCTGACAATTTATCCTACAAAGAAAATTATCTCTGCATTAGCTGTAATATTGTAGCATTGAAAACATCCAAAGTGCCACAATTTCATAACAGCTAAATAAACTGATAATATCATTCATTTAACGAATCCACATTATAATAATGAGTATAAACACAGTTGCAAAGGTATATATCCCATCCTAGAAAAGTGTTTGTACTACTCTGCTAGTGCTGCTGTAACAAAGTGATCCAAACTGGGTGATTTAAACACCAGAAATTTATTGTCTCACAATTTGGGAAGCTAGAAGTCCAAGATCAAGGTGTTAGTAGGAAAGGCACCTCGGGGGATCCCTGGGTGGCGCAGCGGTTTGGCGCCTGCCTTTGGCCCAGGGCGCGACCCTGGAGACCCGGGATCAAATCTCACGTCGGGCTCCCGGTGCATGGAGCCTGCTTCTCCCTCTGCCTGTGTCTCTGCCTCTCTCTCTCTCTCTCTCTGTGTGACTATCATAAATAAATAAAAATTAAAAAAAAAAAAGAAAGGCACCTCGGTGGCTCAGTGGTTGAGCATCTGCCTTCAGCTCAAGTAATATCCTGGGGTCCCGGGATTGAGTCCCACATCAGGCTCCCTGCAGGGAGCCTGCTTCTCTTTCTGCCTATAGCTCCCCCTGCTTGTTCTCTCTCTCTCTCTCTTTCCCTGTGTCAAATAAGTAAGTAAAATCTTAAAAAAACAACAACAACAACAAACTAGTGATAATAACCATCGGGGATAGCCTCCACAGTGATCCTTGCCTTCTGGTGGTCATGCCCTCGCATGGTTCTTCCACATGCAATAAGGGCTGACCTGTGTGACCAGTGATTCCACTGAGGAGGTGATAGCATGTGACTGCCAAGGCAAAGGTCAAAAAAAGCATTGCAGCTTCCACTTTTATTTATTTATTCATGAAAGACATACAGAGAGAGAGAAGCAGAGACATAGCAGGGAGAGAAGCAGGCTCTCTGCAGGGAGCCTGATGCGGGACTCGATCCCGGGACCCCAGGATCTCGACTTGAGCTGAAGGTAGATGCTCAACTACTGAGCCACCCAGGAGTCCCAATAAATAAAATCTTAAAAAAAAAAAAAAAAAAAAGGTGTTAGTAGGATTTGGTTTCTTCTAAGGGCTGTGAAGGAAAAAGAGTCTGCTCCAGGCTTGTCTGCTACGCTTGCCAATGGCCATCCTTTCCCTGTCTCTTCACACGGTCTTCCCTCTATGCATGTCCATCTCTGTCTTCAAATGTCCCCCCCCTTTTTTTATAAGGACACCAATCATATCGGATTAGAGGCCCACTCTAACAGCATCATTTAACTTGACTATGTCTGTGAAGACTCTATCTCCAAATAAGGTCATAGTCTGAAGTACCAGAGGTTAGCAGTTCCATATATTTCCCCTCCCCTTCCTCCAACAGGAAGACGTAACAGTCTTTTACAATGACAGTGTTTTATGACATAATGCTAAGAGAAATGGTAACAACAGCAAACTCTCACTTGGCATTTTCTATATCCCAGGTAATGTTATAAACGCTTTAAATATGTTAAACTCATTCAATCCTCACAGCACTCCTATGAAGTATCAGGATCCTCATGCAGCCAATAAGGAAACTGAGGCAAAGCAGAGCAGAGGTAAGTTATTTTTCAAGGTCACATAGCTAGCAAGTGGTGGAATCAGGCTTTGAACCCAGGCAATTTGGCTCCACAGACCACTTAACCTCCTCCTCATACTGCAAAATGGTATATATTATATTTACAACAGTATTAAAATATGTAAAAAAACATATTTTTACAGAAAAAGTCTTAATAGAATATGCAAAAATTAAAGTAGTTTCTAATTATGAGGAGTTATTTGTTATGTTACATTACTTTTACAATTAATACATAACATGCATTTATAGACTTCCTAAAAACAAAGAATGCTTTGAAAATGCTTCCGCAACCTAAGAAATTTCTTAAGAATACCATAAATCAAAAGATCAGTGATAGGCAGCTGGGTAGCTCTGTTAGTTAAGTGTCTGCCTTCGGCTCAGGTCACGATCCCAGGGTTCTGCGTTGGGTTCCCTGCTCAGCAAGGAGCCTGCTTCTCCATCTCTTTCTGCCTATAGCTCCCCCTGCTTGTTCTCTCTCTCTCTCTCTCTCTCTCTCTCCCTGTGTCAAATAAATAAATAAAATCTTAAAAAAAAAAAAAAAGACTAGTGATAATAACCATCGGGGATAGCCTCCACAGTGATCCTTGCCTTCTGGTGGTCATACCCTCGCATGGTTCTTCCACATGCAATAAGGGCTGACCTGTGTGACCAGTGATTCCACTGAGGAGGTGATAGCATGTGACTGCCAAGGCAAAGATCAAAAAAAGCACTGCAGCTTCCACTTTGGTCTCTTGGATCTCTTGCTCTGGGAAAAGCCAGCTGCCATGTGTGGATACCCAAGCAGTCCTATGGACAGCCCCACTGAAGAGGAACGAAGGCCCCCCAATCACAGCAGCATTAACTTGTCCACCATGCGAGTGGATGACCTTTGGAGCAGATCCTCTGGCCCCGATAAAGCCTAGATGACTGCAGCCGTAACCAAACTCTTGGCTGCAGCCTCATGGGATTCTCATGAACCACCCAGGCAAAGCACTCCTAAATCTCTGACCCACAGTGCCCCCTGCAAGATGTCCACAGCCTACTCCCTGGAAACTGAAAATGTCACCTCACATAGCAAAAGCAACTTTGCAGATATGATGAAGTATCTTAAAATAGGGAAATTATATCCTGGATTATCTGGGTGGGCCTAGTCCCTGGAGCCTGAACTCTAACATGCCTGGACTCTAAATCTTTTAGGGGAGGGGTTGGGCAAAAGAGGGCTCTAAACTTTTTGCAACCTTTTGAAATGGTAGAAACTGTAGGAAGGGTGATTCTTTTTTCTTTTTTTTTATTCATGATAGTCACATAGAGAGAGAGGCAGAGACATAGGCAGAGGAAGAAGCAGGCTCCATACAGGGAGCCCAATGTGGGATTCGATCCCGGGTCTCCAGGATCGTGCCCTGGGCCAAAGGCAGGCGCCAAACCGCTGCGCCACCCAGGGATCCCGGAAGGGTGATTCTTAATTATGTACGTGGACAGCTTACACTGAGAGGAGTCCCCCAGGCTCTGAGGGCTGAGCCTGCCCTCGATAATTTTTCTTCCTCTAGAGAAATGGGTGCTTGTGCATGAGGTATAGAAACTATTTTTTGTTTTATTTTGTATCAGAAAAAAAAATTTTAAGATTTTATTTATTCATGAGAGAGAGAGGCAGAGACACAGGCAGAGGGAGAAGCAGGCTGCCAGTAGGGAGCCTGATGGGGGACTCGATCCCAGGACCCCAAGATCACACCCTGAGCCAAAGGTAGATGCTCAACCACTGAGCCACCCAGGTGCCCTGGGCTGTGAGCTTTAAAAGATAGTCTTGGGGCCTGGGTGACTCAGTTGGTTAAGGGACTGACTCGATTTCAGCTCAGGTCATGATCTTAGGGTCATGAGAGCAAGCCGTGCGGAGGTCGGTGCTCACTAGGGGGTCTGCTTGAGATTCTTTCCCTGGGCCCCTCCCCCTGCTCACAGGCATGCACGCACACAGTGTTGCTGGCTCTCGCTCTCTCTCTCTCAACTAAATAAATAAATCTTAAAAAAGAAAAAGTCTCATTCACTTAGGAGTCCACACAGTTCCTGATAAATAATAACAGGGACAGTAGGACAGTAGTAACAGCTAATACTTTTATAGTACTAATATATCCAACCACTGCTTCAAGTGTTTTACACATATTTACACATATTCATCTGATTTAATTCTAGGAGATGGATACAATTACCCCTATTCTGCAAACAAGGACACTTGGACACAGAGAAGTTGAGAAACTTCCAGGTCACTTATTATTCAGGGAATACTGAACTAAACTGAACTGTGTGCTTTCTGTATCACACCTGAGATGAGAGAAATAGAGTTACCTAGGCCCAGGTGGGCAGGGAAAGGCTCAGGCTGAGGGACAGGGACATGCTGGGGAGGCCCCAACCTGAGCCTGTGCTGCCGCCTGCTGGCCAGCTCTGCCCTCGCTGCAGGCTTAACCAGGTCACAAGTCCCTCCGCCACCTGAGCTGGAGTCTGGAGTCTGGTGACCAGCATAGGATGTTCTAAGAGGGAGAGGGAGCCAGGGGATCATGCAGGGACTATGCAAGGATTGCCTCTGGATCCACTCACCTGAAGGACTTCCTCCTGTTAGGGATGGCTGAATGAAACCACTCAGAGTTAAGAACAAAATTGGGAAAGTAAACCCTCTGCCCCAAATTGCCTTAAAAGGTACCCCAAACCAACAGAGATGTTTATTTTTATTTACTTATTTTTAAAGATCGTATTTATTCATTCATGAGAGATACAGAGACAGAGGCAGAGACACAGGCAGAGGGAGAAGCAGGCTCCTCACAGGGAACATGATGCGGGACTCGATCCCAGGACCCTGGGATCACGACCTGAGCCAAAGGTAGATGCTCAACCACTGAGCCACCCAGGTGTCCTGAAATGTTTATTTTTAGGAAAAAATTTAGGTGAGAATTTGGATTAGTTTCACATTAGGTTAGGCTCTCCTTTAGGATGGAAAATTGAATGCTAATTTATATTAATAAATTAGTTCTCAAACGGGATGCTTCATGGAACTATTAAAAAATGCAGATGCACAAAAAAAATGCAGATGCACAGGCTTTTGTGAGCCTGCTAAGTCAGAAGAGGCCGGGTATACTATTTCTCCTCAGGGCTAGCCTCTCAGCTACATTTTCCCAAACCCACAAAGCATCCCACTTTCCCAGTTTAAGTGAAGGCAATGCCCTTGCCTTTGTGCTTCAGCAGAAAACTGTTATTTTACAACTCTGCATTGTAGATAATCGATAGCAATGCAAAAGAAAAAAAGTTTTGCCTATAGAGATGCAAATTCTATTTTGTCTGGTAAAGATTCAACTGATTTTCCCTTTCCTCCTTGCAAGCAATCAGTTTTGCCTCCTTCGTACGCTCATTTATCATTCCTGATCTACACTGGGTATGTTCTTCAGATTTTCTTTTGAATCTGTTGTAACACCTGCCTGATTCCTTCAGTGATGACTGAGTTACATAAAATGTTTAGCATGTGTCCATTTTATATCTGAATGAGAACTGTGATCTTACCTTTTTAGGACATTTCTTGTTAACACACCAATGGCGAGTACTTTCTTTTTCTGCTCTTTGGCCGTCTGCTCATGGTGCTCTTTGCTTTGGTTGAACAATCAAGAAGTTTCCTCAGAAAAGAGCTCCCATCCTTGTTACCTTCCACCATGTGCATAATGTCAAGGGTTCTGGGAACAAGGTAGATAACCCAAAGGTTTTACACTTCTAACTAAGGCAAAAGAGATGTCAGAGTATTGGTTCCTAATCTCTCTACAAAAACAAGAACATACACTAAACTAAAATTAAATAAACTCATCAGATTTTCATTGGGCTCTCATTCAGTCACCTTACTTACTCTTTTCCTCACTATCAAATGATTAGTTATTGAGCAATGCAAATTCTCTGTGCAATGAAAATGGCAAAAACATGGGCAGCCCCGGTGGCTCAGTGGTTTAGCGCCTGCCTTTGGACCGGGGTGAGATCCTGGAGACCCGGGATCAAGTCCCACATCGGGTTCCCTGCATGGAGCCTACTTCTCCCTCTGCCTGTGTCTCTGCCTCTCTCTCTCATGAATAAATAAATAAAATTAAAAAAACATATCATTCCAGGGAGTTGACTGGCTAGAGAGACAGACTATACAAATAAATGTAAGTTTTCAAATAAAATGCATGTATTGAACCAAAACTGCAACAAATTTTTCAATTCAAAAAACTTCCCTACTCAGAAAAGGGAGAGGCCAAGATGAGCTGGAGTCAAGGAATGGACACTGGTTATCCTCTGCTAAGTAACAAATCCAATTTCTCCCCCTTCCCAACTTTGAAGCATAAGACAACCATGTTCATGGATCCCGTGGGTCAGGAATTTAGAAACAACCAGTGAAGATGGCTTGTCTCTCCTTCACAACGGAGCAGGAACTGAGCAGGAAAATTCAAAGGCTGGAGGTGATTCAAAGACTAGGAAGGGAATCATTGAGCCTTCATTCAGCAACCCCTGGCAGGTGACATGGGCGATCAGCTGGGACCACAGCTGGGGCTAACAGCCACAACACCCACACATAGCTTTTTCATGTAGCCTAGGATTCCTCACATTATTGTGACTGGGGTCCAAGAGGCAGGATTCTCAGAGAACCAGGAGGAAGCTCCATGGCCTTTTATGACAGGCCCTAGAACCCATGTTGTCTCTTTTGACACATTCTATTCAGGGCCAGCTTCACAGGATGTGACCCACTCAGTCACCCAGGACCCCATGCTTAGAACAGCCCCATCCCTGGTTTAATACTCTGCCTTTACCATCTTGAAATTCCTAATATTATTTGCACAAAGGGCTCCCCATTTTTATTTTGCACTGGGCCCCACAAATTACATAGCCAGCCCTGAATCTCTTCATCCAGGTAATCACAAAGGCCTGTCCAGGCTTGGGGGGCGGGGGGGGGGGGGCGTCATTAGATAGAGACTTTCTTCTTTTTTTTTTTTTTTTAAATATTTCATTTATTTATTCATGAGAGACACACACACAGAGAGGCAGAGACACAGGCAGAGGGAGAAGCAGGCTCCATGCAGGGAGCCTGACGTGGGACCTGATCTGGGGACTCCAGAATCACACCCTGGGCCGAAGGCAGGCGCCAAACCGCTGAGCCACCCAGGGATCCCCTAGATAGAGAATTTCTGTCTTGATGGAGCAGTGGCAAGGTTCTGGAAGAGTATGTGGGACTCGAGTTGTGACCTTTTTTAGAAACGGTAAATTTGCCATAAAAGTTTTGTGGAGAAGTTAAGGCACTATGTGGACTTTGGAAAGACTTTGCTCCACAGCCTCCCACAAAGATATATCCAGGTCCTCCTCGTTCCACAAAGCATCCAAGGAGAGTAAAAAAGGAATACTTGTCTGTCCATCCTTCCACTCAGCAAACCCTTACTGAGCACATAAGGGGGAACATTTACAGGTGACTCTTAGAGACCTCAGTAGGTCTCTAAGAGTGTTCAGAATGACAGGGTCTGTGAAGGCAGAAGAAAAAGCAAAGGGTGAATAACTGTTAAAAAGAGAGAGAGAGAGAGAGAGAGAGAGTGAGAGAGAACTAGGGGCCCCCGGGTGGCTCAGCGGTTGAGAGTCTGCCTTTGGCTCAGGTGGTGGTCCCAGGGCCCTGGGATCAAGTCCCGCATCAGGATCCCCACAGGGAGCCTGCTTCTCCCTCTGCCTGTGTCTCTGCCCTTCTCTGTGTCTCTCACGAATAAATAAATAAAATCTTTAAAAAGAGAGAGAGAGAGAGGGAGGGAGAGAGAGAGAAAACCCAAATTGGAGTCATCTGCCCCCCTCCCTGGCCTCCAGTAACAGACCAATAAGAAGTGGATCAAGGTAAAGATACAAAACAAAACAAAACCAAGGGAAAGAAAAAGGTAAGGTGGTAAAGGCATTGGTTTATTTGAAAAGAGGGTTCCAGGGCCCCAGCACTTTGCCACCTCACTAACCATTCCGCGTCTGCTTGTTCGCCAGGTCTCCTACACAGTCACACCTGTCCCAGGCTCAGAACAGGATGCTGCTGGAATAAACACTGGTGGGAGGCCCTAGGATTTGGCCCACAGTGCTTCTCTAAGATAATGTCGGGCAGGTAGGCCTGGACCACCCCCTCCTGGGGTTCCTCCTACCTCACTCAGCACTTCTTAATCCTTTTCCAGTTTAGCTCTAAGGGCTCCATTTCCCTGGGGCTCTGCCCGAGGCCTTCCTAGGCATTCTAGTTCCTCCCTCAAAAGGCCAGCACCTTTACAAGGGCAGAGTACCTCGCCCCACCCGGACCTGCTCCAGACTCCTTCATCCATCCCTTTGCCACCGGACGTCTACACCGGCATGAATCCTAGCCACATCGAATTTAGCGCGTCCAAAATGAAACTCCCCACTTTCCCCCCTACCTTCTTCCCTCAGGCTTCCCATTTTGGTAAGCAGTTGCTGCCACCGCTCTCACTCCTCCACATACTTAAGTTCTTCCTCCAAACCACAACTGGGATCCACTCACTTCTCACCAGCAACTGAGTCACTATCTCCCCTCACTCAGTTGCTCTGGTAACTTCTTAATTTTATCTCTTGCTTCTAAGCTTGGCTCCTTATCATTCAGCCTCTACACAAAAGCCAGACTGGTCTTTTAAAACCGTAAATCAGGGACGCCTGGGTGGCTCAGTGGTTGTGTCTGCCTTTGGCACAGGTCTTCATCCTGGGGTCCTGGGATTGAGTCCTGCATGGGGCTGCCCCTGGGGAGCCTGCTTCTCCCTCTGCCTGTGTCTCTGTGTGTCTCACGAGTAAATAAAATCTTTAAAAAAATAAAAATACAGAAATAAAACCATAAATCAGGGGTACCTGTGTGGCTCAGTGCATTAAGTGTCTGACTCTTGATTTCTGCTTAGGTCACGATCTCGTGGTCATGAGATCGAGCAGCTTCGAGCTCCATGCTGGGTGCGAAGCCTGCTTAAGATTGTCACTCTCGGGCAGCCCCGGTGGCTCCGCGGTTTGGCGCCGCCTTCAGCCCAGGGTGTGATCCTGGAGACCCTGGATCGAGTCCTGCGTCAGGCTCCCTGCATGGACCTGCTTCTGCCTCTCTCTCTCTCTCTCTCTCTCTCTCTGTGTCTCTTGTGAATAAATAAATAAAATCTTAAAGAAAAAAAAAAAAGATAGTCTCTCTCCCTCTCCTCTTCTCTAAAAAAAAAAAATAATAATTTTTTAAAAAGTGACTCAGAGCAAGTCACTCTCTTGCTCGAAATCCTTCAGTGTTTTCCCCTTACTTACTGAATGAGAATGTGGCCTCTTCACCGTGGAGACCCTATACTACCTGCCTGCTCTCACCTCTCAGCCTCATCCTATTCCCCACTCGCTCCCCTGGAACCGGTTTCAGCTTCTCTTTCTAGAACATTCTCTCAGCCATCCCCACGGCTGCCTTCCGGGACTCACTCAACTCAAAGATCCCTTCTCAGATCTGCAGAAAGAAACCTGCCTTCCTCGTTAACTTCTAGACAGTCTCTGCCCTCAGTGCCCTCTCTTTTCCCGCACATGCTAAGAGGGAAGCTCCTTGCAGCCGCTAGAGGCCGCCACTGTGTCCCCAGGGCCTGCTGGGTGGGCGCTCGCGTATCCTGGTCTAAAGGATTAATTAACAGGCGGAGGTTCCGTACGCTTTCAAATATCCTTACTTGGCAAAAAAGGAAAAGCCGCGTGTGCTGCGTAGTCGTTTTGAAAGTCTGACACTGTTGTAGTAGATGAACTGGCCTCAAGGCCCCTGGACGACACAGTTAGAAGGACGGCGGGGCGGAGAGCGAGCTAGAGGAAGGAAGAGACGGCTGGGAGGCCGGGGGCAGAGGACCGAGCGACGGGGTGCACGGGCACGCTCCGGGGATGCCACCCACCTTTCGGGGTCACCGAGAGGATGCGCCAGGGAAGGTGTCGGCGCCCCTCGGCGCGGAGAAGCGAACCGGGCCCCCGCGCGCCCCCTGCCGGCCCGCACGCCCAGGTGAGCGCCTCCGAGCCCGCCGCGCCGCTGCACGCGCACGCCCAGGTGAGCGCCCCGGCCCGCCCCGCCCGCCCCGCCCGCCCCGCTCGGGCCCGCCCCGCCCCGGCCCGCCCCGGCCCTGGCCACCTGCCCGGGAAACTTGCGGTGGGTTGTTGCCCTCGGGTCGCTCCGGGGCGCGGACGCGGGAGCGCGCCATGGGAGATACGCCGGGGGCTCGCGAGCCCCGGGCCCGGCCGAAAGAGCGGGACCCGGAGCGGCAGCCCCGCCCGGACCGAGACCGTCACCCCGAGCGCCAGCGGGACAGACCCGGGGACCGGCGCCGGGAGAGGATCGGGGCCGAGCGCGGGGACGGGCACCGCCGCAGGGGGAGGGACCGGGACGCTCGCCAGGACGGCGACGGCGACCGCGGAGCTGGGGAGAAGGCCCGCCGCGGCCGGGCGCGGGAAGCCCCCCGGAGGCCCGCCGGCGCCGCAGCCCCGCCCCCCTGGCCCGCGCCCCGGGAGACCCCGGAGCCGCCGCCCCAGAGGAGGGAGCGCTTGGGGCCCCGCGGCCCGGCAAGGTGAGGTGGGTGAGGGGCGCCCCGCGGCCTGGGCTGAGGCCCCCTGCGCTGCCCCGGCGCCCCCGGCCCGCGGCCTAGCGAGTCAGCGCCGCCCCTCCTTTTTGCACTTAGAGGTGGCCTGGAGGGAGGGAAGGCCTTTCGATGCCCCCGCTTCTCGATCCGAGCCCGGTTGACAAAGTAGAAACCACGGCTTTTAGCAGTGGCCGTGCGGGGCACCTGGTAAGGAGGAAGAGAACCTCAGGACGGGAAAGGGAGGGGTGGAAGGAGGTTAGGTAGGTGGGGTTAACCTGAGGCTCCTCCCTGACCTCCCCACACCCCACCCCCCACCCCGACGTGCCCTAGCACTGCCCGGGGGCTTCAGACCCTTGCCCTGTGCTCCAAAACCAGCCTCCCAAAGTCCTGCCAGAGCCTGATAAAGTCAACCCAATGAGGGGTTAATAATAACCAGGTGTACCCTCTTCTAGGGGGAGCTGGGAGAAACGACCTTAACCAAAGAACTAAATCTCCCTAAAACTCTCCACTGAAGGACAGAGATTCCCCAGCTTTGTCGGAGAAGTCTCTCTGGGCAGCCTCATTCAAACCCCAAGACTGTTTCAGATCCCACTCCTCTGAATGAACAAACCGCCATCTCTATCTTGTAGAGCACAGAACTCCCTTAGGGCCTTGCGAGGTGAATGCATCCGCTGTTCTGGAAGACTCGGTGAGCGGGTGAGCGTAGGGATGGAAGGGAAGAGAGGAGGCAGTCCTCGACTCCACACTCCCTTGGAAAGTCGGTCTTTTTTCCATCAAGCATTGCATCCAACTCCGCAGGTGTTACTGAATGCCCAGGTTATGTGCCAGGCCAGTAAGGAGACAGGTACTGGAGTGATGACTGCCTTCTGGCTTTTGACATCTGCCCTCTTCTTTAAGGAAGAGTCAGGCTCCTATCTGCTGTAGGGATTTGGAGGCTTAAGCTCAGTCTCTTTCCATGTTGTGTCCACACAGCGGGAAAGCTGTTATCCTGAGTTTATGTTACATTATCTAAAACCAACTAGCCAGACTTTGACAAAGGTTGTGCCCAGATACAGTCACAGGAACTACCTGTTGTTCATCCCTCACCGAAGCCACATTGCATTAGTAGCTCCAGAGCTACCTTTTGAATTTCCTTATAAACCAGGGTCCTAATCCCCCCAGCCCCAAGGTGAGTGAAGGGAATGCTTTTGCTTTTTTGGCTCATAGCCAGTTCAAACCAGTTGCTGGTTTGAAACCAAAGGACAATTTATCTCCACCTTTCTTCTACACAATAAGCTTTTATTTAATGAGCAGGATGAAGGGGCTAGGGCTCCATTACTTAATGGGTGAGATCTACTGACAGGGTCCACACTCTGGTAGGAGGCTGACAGGTAAACGTGCCACTGCAGGGGAAACAGATTTGGAGAGAACAGATCCCCTGCCTGAGATCTGGAAGATTTACTGGAGGATATTGACTTCAAAGCTGAGCTCTGGAAAAGGAGAGGAAATGAAAGGAGTTCCAAGCAGAGAAAGAGCTTCAGTGACCTAGAGCATGGGAGTGTAGGTCATCTTTTTTGGGGGGGGGGGTAGCAGTTCTCTATGACTGGATCTGTGAATGTCAAGTTGTGAGTGAAGAGAGATGAGCCAGGGTCTCCTGTGCTGTGCTAAAAGTTTGGACTTTATCCAAGGCTACGAGAGTTTAAGGATTTCAAATCCAAGAGATCCGTAATGAGAATACTGGAAGGATCCTTGGAGCCCAGCAGATAGAATGCAGCCCCCACCACTGCATCCCAGACAAAGCTCAGGGTCTGCTCAGGGTATGCTGGACAAAGAGGGGGAAGGAAGGAAAGTGCCAGCTCCAGCAGAGGAAGAGGGAGAGAGGGGAAGACATCCAAAGGTGTCTGTGTTGCCCATATGCCTGGAGAGTTATTGTGGATTCAGACCTTTCCAAAGTAACAAGAGAAGGAAGAGAATGTCAGCCTGGGCATCAGAGCCTTGTGAACATAAACTAGCTTTATTTTATTTATTTATTTATTTATTTATTTATTTATTTATCTATTTATTTATTTATTTTCATAAACTAGCTTTAAAGAAGGCCTGGTCCATGCCGAACCGAAAAGTTAGGCTCACAAAGGTGGGTCCCTGGTTACCTGGTTAGATAGCTCCTGCAGGCGGACAACCCAGCATCCAATCAGTGCTCAGAATTATAAGCACAGTAGCTTAGCAGTGTTGGGCCCCGTGTTTAGATGCCCTCTGGGGCCACTAAACCAGAGAATTCTCTGGAATACGAAATGCTGCGGCAAATTTTGTTTCTGTTCTGCACATTTCTTTATTTTTTTAAAAGATTTTATTTATTTATTCATGATAGAGAGAGAGAGAGAGAGAGAGAGAGAGGCAGAAACACAGGCAGAGGGAGAAGCAGGCTCCATGCCGGGAGCCCGGCGCGGACCTGGATCCAGGGACCCCAGGATCGTGCCCTGGGCCCAAGGCAGGCGCCAAACCACTGAGCCACCCAGGGATCCCTGCACGTTTCTTTAATGTCTGGGCGCAGCATGAAATGTTCAGTGTTCCAATACTGAACAAGCTATTGAATTTGCAACCCGTAATGGCTGTGTGTGTTTTTGGTTATAGTGAACCCACTTCAGGGAGATACCTGCCCTCGAACCCCAGGTCTGGACTAGAGGAAGTGGAATATTACCAGTCAGAGGCTGAAGGACTCCTGGAATGCCATAAATGCAGATACCTGTGTACTGGGAGAGGTGAGCCATTTGGGAGGCATTTTGACGTTTTACTGTTTGCTGATGGTTCTGGAAAGAGTCTGAGCTGGTGAAACAAAAATTCAAGCAGACTTCACTTTTGGGTTCTAACATTTTTAAGATTTTTTTTTTTTTTTTAAATTCATGAGAGACACAGAGAGAGAGAGAGAGAGAGAGGCAGAGACACAGGCAGAGGGAGAAGCAGGCTCCATTCAGAGAGCCCGATGCAGGACTCGATCCCGGGACCCCAGGATCATGCCCCGAGCCGAAGGCAGGCACTAAACTGTTCAGCCACCCAGGGATCCCCCTCATTTTTATTTCTAAAACAACAGGAGGTTCTCATTAAAAAAAAAAAAAAAAGATAGAAATATCTGAAAGGTACAGCTAGATTTCCAGTGCTTCTTTTCAAATGTGCCCTGGGGGCTGAGGGCTCAGGGTCTGGTGAGGCAAGGAGCCATGCGAAGGCTTTAGATTCAGGTGGAACTGCAGGTAGAACCAGCTTTGAGCTGCCAGCTGTGGGAGGGCTGAGTTAGAGCCCTCTAACCTGGAGGGGCAGCCTGGTAGCAGTTCATGCCACAGATGTCTTAAAATTTGTTGCCTGAGACCCATAGTAAGAAATATATTTTACGTTAAGACCAAGTTCATACACATACGCACGTAAAATGGTACTTTAACATTATTATATGCCAAGTATATGGGTAATTTCTACCCTGTTTCATTGAGAACAAACAAAAACAAAAAACCAGTTATTAGAATGTGCACAGTTTGCAAAAACACATACATAATATCATGTGTTAATTCCAAACATGGTACCCTGAGTTCCCATCCAAGCACAAGTCCTGGCCTTGCCAGCAAAGAAGAAAATCTGGTTTGCCAGGGTGAGCCCTTGTGGCTCACATGACTTGGTGAGAAATTTTTCTAGGCTGCATATGACTAAGGGGGAAAACCTCTCAGCCTAAGGGAGAGAAATCAAGGAACTTGTACCTGTAAATCTATTGTAGGATGATTCCAATGATGCACATAATTATGGGATTTTGTGGACCTTCCGTTAAAGAGCTCTAGGCAATCCAGATACCAGAATCTGCACTCTAATTTATACTTATTGGTACAACTTAATTGCTTCTAATTTGCTCAATAATTCCTGAAGCTCAGAGAGGTATAGTAAGATAACCAAAGCCACACAGCTATTTAGAACAGCTGGAATTGAAACTTAGAGCCTAATTCTAAAGCCTGAAACAGTTTACTTGCTTGACCTTTTTTTTTTCTTGATGATAAAAATAATAGGAATAAGCCAGAGGCCGGTTAACAGATTTCTCAGTAGAAATATGTTTTCCTCTGTGTTTATTTTACCAAGAAGCGAGGGAGGCACTTGAGACTCCTGACTAAAACACACTTTGATTTAGCTTTGACTGCTTCTGGCTATTTGGCTTTGGGCCTACAGGTTGTTTCTGAGTCAAGATCGTGAAAGGCTGGTTTAGCAATCAGAAGCTAACCATTGAAGGCTTACAGAGGACTCTGGATGTTCAGAGACCCACATCAGGACACAATACTTGGTGTTGTGTTGAGAGAAACAGTCACTGAACACCAGGAAATGCATGCCTGGGTAAAGGTCACCCAAAGATTTTCAGCCCTCTTAGAGCAGATCTTTTGTGACTCTTTTTTCCTTATCGGTGAAATCATGTCCTCTTCCAACAAACTGGTGGAAGCAGGAGGCAGCCTATGGCCCTCCCTGACTTCCTAGGGAGACCCTGAAGTTTGGGCAGTGAGCCATACTTTTGGAAGTTCAGTGTAATAGGACACTGGTACTTATGAGCAAGTCTCCTCAGATACTAAAATCTTTAGGGGTTGAGGCTAATGATCAGATTAAAAGTATGTACAAAAAAAAAAAAAAGTATGTACAACTGTCCGTGTGTGCATATCAGATCCGCAAGGGATCCTGTGCGTGTACAAGTTGTGCTCATTTATTATTTGGAGGGATGGGTGAGGAGTTGCAGGTTCCTTGGGAAGAAGGTGCATTTCCTGCTCCCCTCCTTGGCTCCCTGATTTGGTTGGAACAGTTTCTTTTTCACCTTTGTTCTTTCCTTTTCCCTTTCGACTGGTAGTGTTCAAACCATGATGTTTGCGTTCAGATTGTGGCCTGAATTGCACATCTCCCCCAGCCCTGCTTATTCTTTCCTAGTTTTATTAAAGTTAAAACAGGAACAAGGGGTTGTAGCAGCTCTGCCTTCGTCACACTGTATTAAAAAATATATATATTTGTCCCCATACAACAAGACGTTGGGAAAACTCTAAGTATCCTTTATCTTGGAATTATTCAAATTCATTGTGGTGTTACTATACTTCCTTTAAAGATATGAAGTATATTTATATTTGCTGAGATAGAAATGTTCATACTATATTCTTTTTTTAATCACTTAGTTTTTTTTTTTTTTTAAGATTTTATTAATTTATTTGACAGAGAGCACAAGCAGCGGGAGCAGCAGGCCAAGGAAGAAAGAAAAGTAGGCTCCCCCGCTGAGCAGGGAACCCAACGCGGCCCACGTCCCCGCTCTGTACTTCTACTTCCAGCGCCTCTCAGGATCATAACCTGAGCCAAAGGCACGTCACTTAACTGACTGAGCCACCTAGGTGCCCCCATACTATATTCCTTAGTGAAAAAATAGATTATATAATAGTAGATAGGGTAGGACCATATTCTTCACCTACAAGCAAATAACAGCAAAAATTATGCATATATGACAGAAGTCCAGAAGAAAAAATAAAGGTCACAGCAGTTATATTTTTAATTGGTTGGATTTTAGGTAATTATTACATTATATACTTTTGTCTGTATTTTTTTTTACAATCAGTATATATATCACTTTTATAATTACAGAAAACAATAATGCTCTCTGCATTTTGGGGAAAAATCGAAGAGTTTATAGACAATACTTGAGAGCATATCATTCCGATTGGAGAATGTGTAGATGTAGCACAGCTTCATATGTAGACCAACTGGACAGAGGCACAAAATCTGGTTTTCTAAACATCAGGAAGCTGCTAACAGTCTACTCCAAGTCAGCTGACCTCCTAGAACTGTTCGGAGCATATACAATTTCCAGCTCAGAAGCACCCAGCTTTATAGAGTCCTGAGAAAAGCCACACACACAAGAGTATGTAACTGTATGATTCCATTTACATGAAATTCTAGAAAGGCTAACCTAATTCCTAATGGCAGAAAGCAGATCAGTGATTGTCTGAGCAGGAGGGTAAGGGACTGACCACAAAAAGTCTCTTGGGAACTTTCTGGACAGAAGAGCATGTTCTGTATCTTGACTCATTGTGTGGCTGGTATATTTGTCAAAACTCAAGCTGCACACGTAATGGTTCTTTTGTTCCATAGCAGTTATATCTCGAAGTTGCTTTTAAGGAAAGCAGCCAGCTTTGGTGCAAAAGCTGCAGCACTGTCCTCATCCAAGACAAAGAAGCCGAGGGTCCCCAAGAGAATCTAGCCCTGTGAAAGCATCACAGCCCAGATTTGCTCTTTGGGGAAACTAAAAGAAAACAAGTTAAATTTTAAGCAGACCTACTTAGTTGAAATCTAAGAACAATGAAACCAATTCCATTTAATTCAGGAAGCCCTGTGTGTTTAATTAACTTAATCTTTCCTGTTTCTGATGTATGTCAACCATGGTTAACAATTTGTTGTCCCTTCCATGCTTTTTTCCAACTTCACTGTATACTTTAAGCTCTGTGTCATTTCCTTCAAACTTGGAGAAGTTTCCTCTTTCAAACCGAAGAAAGCCACAAAAGAGGAGGTCACCCTTTCTTAAGTCTTTTTGGCAGGGAAGGCCTGGGGTGAGGATGCGCCTGCCTTCCATGTAGGGTGCCTTTCTTTCTGGGTGGTAACTGGCCGATCCCTCCCACCGCCTCCCTGGCCCGCAGCAGGGCAGGCGCTCTTTTGAGGGTCACTCTTCTTAGCCCAGAGTCCCCGCGACATCCTTTCCAGAGCCTTCGGGGAGGGTTCCCCGCTGCATCTCAGGCCTCCCGGGGCGGAATAGAGGGCCTGCGAGCTCCCGCGGGGAAGCTGAGCAACCCGGCCGCGTCTCCGGGGACCCAGGGGACCCCTGAAAGTGGTAACGCGCCCTTCTTTTGCAGCCTGCTGCCAGATGCTGGAGGCGCTCCTGAACTTGTTGGTCCTGGCCTGCAGCTCTGTGTCTTACGGCTCCACAGGGGGCTACACGGGCCTCCCCAGCCTGGGGGGCATTTACTACTACCAGTTCGGAGGGGCTTACAGTGGCTTCGACGGCGCGGCCGGGGAGAGAGCGCAGCAGCTGGACGTCCAGTTCTACCAGCTGAAGCTGCCCACCGTCACCACGGCCATGGCCTGCGGCGGGGCCCTCATGGCCTTCTGCTGCCTCCTCGTGCTCCTGGGCGTGCTGCGGGTGCCGTGGCACTGCCCCCCGTGGCTGGTGGCCGAAGGCCTGCTGGACGTGCTCATTGCCGCGGCCCACGTCCCCGCTCTGTACTTCTACTTCCAGCGCCTCTCGGCCGCCTACGCCTCCCCCGTGTGTAAAGAGAGGGAGGCTCTGTACCAAAGCAAAGGCTACAGCGGCTTCAGCTGCAGTCTCCACGGCGGGGACATAGGGGCTGGAATCTTTGCTGCCCTGAGCGCTGGGGTCTTTGCCGTGGGGGCCGTGCTGGCCATCAGGGGTTACCGAAAAGTCAGGAAGCTGAAGGAGAAGCCTGCAGAGATGTTGGAGTTTTAGGCTTTTTAGACTGTCCTGCCCCGTGGGAGTGGTGGAAGTTACTCTCAGGGAGTGCTTTGTGGCGGGACTTGCCAACACGTGCAGTGACGGGCCAATCTGGCATCCTGGGTGAAGCTCTGGGTTACACGGGGCAGGATTCTCTGATGGAGCAGGCCCTGGTTCTAGAGCCCTCTGTTGGTGAGCGATGAAGCAAAATGATTGAAACAAAGCAAAACCAGAGGTCAAGGCCCACAAGGAAAAGGCGTGGGCTGCAGCAAAAGGCCCCTGTGATGAACTCGAGGGAGAGAACCAAGTGGATCTGAAGAACTTTATCTTCAAAGTCCATGAAAAGCCATATACCCAGGAGACAACATTCCAACTTGAACTTTTCTAAACACAGCTGTGTGAAGCAGGTGAGCTCCAGAGTTTTTCCACACTGAGGCCTCCGATTCTTCACCTCCTTACTGCTCTGGATGCAGGGTGTAGGGAGGCTGGGAGACTCTGCCTGTAAGTTGGAGGTAGGCGTGGGCCAAGCAAAGAGGAATCAGATTAATTCACTGGGTTGCAAAAAGCTATGCTAACAAGCCCCTCACAGTGGCTTTGAAAACTCAGTGTTTTGTACCTCTTGTAAATGTACCGTTGTATGAAGAATTAAACCCGACATCTGGAATTCAGGATCCATCCATTATAAAAGAATGAAAAATCTGTTCCAACAGAAGAATGCTACTTTTGGCCAGACAACTTCACGGGTCCTTATTGCATGTTAAATTATGACTTCTGGAACATTACAATATATTCTTGGTACAAGTGAATATGTTCTTTGCTTTACATGAATCTTCTCTTTACTTCTCTTTACTAACACTCTACGCTTAAATACAGGCAACTTGTCACATTTAAAACGTGAATTCCATTTCGGTCTAGAGAATGAAATAAATGCTTGTATATGATTAGGCAATTTTTTAAAGAATCCTTAAGAAAGTGTGAAGAGTATTTGTTTCCAAAGAGAAGGAGATTTTATTTTTCATTTTAGCATAGCTTGACTGCATGTTTGTTTTATTTTATTTTTTATTTTTTTATTTTTTTAAATATTTTATTTATTTATTCATGAGAGACACACAGAGAGAGGCAGAGACATAGGCAGAGAGAGAAGCAGGCTCCCTGTGGGGATCCTGACATGGGACTCGATCCCGGGATTCCAGGATTATGCCCTGGGCTAAAGGCAGGTGCTCAACTGCTGAGCCACCCTGGCATCCCTATTTATCTATTTATTTTAATATTTTATTTCTTTATTCATGAGAGACACAGAGAGAGAGGCAGAGACATAGCCAGAGAGAGAAGCAGGCTCCCTCTGGGGAGCCCAGGTTGTGGGACTCCATCCCAGGACCCCCTGATCACGTCCTGAGCCAAAGGCAGATGCTCAACCACTGAGCCACCCGGGTGCACCTCAGTGTTATTTTAGATAAATAAGAATATTGATTTATTCCCCTCTTTTTTCTTTTCTTTTTTTTTTTTTTAAAGATTCTTTTTTATTCATTTATGATAGTCACAGAGAGAGAGAGAGAGGCAGAGACACAGGCAGAGGGCGAAGCAGGCCCAATGCACCGGGAGCCCGACGCGGGACCCGATCCCGGGTCTCCAGGATCGCGCCCTGGGCCAAAGGCAGGCGCCAAACCGCTGCGCCACCCAGGGATCCCTCCCCTCTTTTTTCATATTTACAAAGGCAGAAGTACATGTATAAGCAGAGTATTACATGATCAGCCACAGAACCAGCCTCACCCAGAAAGATCCCATTTATAACAAAAATCTCATGTCTGCTCATATCTGTTCTGGCCTCCACTTCCCTCTATAGAGCCCTCTGCTCCCTTTCTGGACACTTGTCCCATCCCACCATCGAGGTAAACTGCCAGCGCTAGCAGTCACCCTTGTTCTCTTCTGAGAGCTGTGAATCTTTCCGCATTAACAGCAAGGGCGGAAATACGTGAGCCTGTTTGAGGTTAGTCGCAAAGCCAGGTACTGTGCTGATCTTTAGTGGCCGTATTCCTTCCGCAGACCCAAGAGCACTGGACCCGGCGACAGACCATTAATCCTCTCAACTGTTGTAGCTAGTGGGGTAGTTGACAACATCTAGGTTTATTTCATTTCAGCCTAGTGGATACATGCATGGATCATGACTCTACTGTTTTGGCAAAATCTGTCCCAGAAGGAAGACCAACGTTCAGCTTTTCCCATCTTGTAGTAGGACAGTATTCCCATCTCCCTTTGAGGGTGAGACGTTAACATGTTTGCAGAAGGAAAACCTAGGCAGGGACGCCTGGGGTGGCTCAGGGGTTGAGCGTCTGCTTTTGGCTCAGGTGGTGATCCCAGGGTCCTGGGATCAAGTCCCACATCAGGCTCCATGCAGGATCCATCAGGCTCCATCTCCCTCTGCCTGTGTCTCTGCCTCGCTCTCCGTGTCTCATGAATAAATAAATAAAATCTTAAAAAACAAAAAACAAACAACAAAAAAAAAACACAACCAAACCAAAAAACCCAAAGTAGAGAAAGATATTGGATGTAGGGGTTAACTACTCCCCCTGAATTTGAGTGATGTTTGGGCCAAGTCGTTGGCTCTGCTATGGGGAACAAGTGGCCTGTCACACTGCCTGGGTAGAGAGTGGGCACTTCTGATGTTATTTTCTGATTTAGCTTAGAGGAATGTAGCTCCTCAACTGTCAGGGCCTTTGGCTGCTGTGTCCCGTGGACCTCCTAGGAATTTGTGTGGGCCCAGCAGGAGTTAGAATCAGCAACCCCAGGAGCTGGTGCCCCTAAGTACGTTAGAGAGCTGGATTTAGCTGCCCAGTTTTTAAATGTTGAGGTACTCCCTAGGGTATTAGGCTTCCTGATTTCTGGGAAACCACACTCCTCATTTGTCCCATTTCTTAAATCTCCCCCTAAGCCCCTTCCATTGTACAAAGGTTACAGAGTAGCATCACCATCCACTTGCATTAATGTTTTATGATTTTCCAAGTATTTGCATGTACTTGCTTTCATTGGGGCCGCACCCCAGCCCCTCGGGATAAGACAGGCAGCCACTACCTTCATTCGCCAGGTGAAGTGTGTAGACCCCTCGAGTCCGTGACGGAGGCAAGATCACAGGCAGTGAACTGTTGGGGACGTGAACCTGGTGTTCCCCCTCTAGGGTCATATGCTTTTCTTTTCTCATCTCTGAATCCTGGAGAATGACAGGAGACAGGAGACATTCTAACAGAAGTATACCTAAGCCAAGGCCAGGGCCTCTGTCAGTGATGAATGAAAGCTGACCTTGGACAAGAAGATATTCAATCTCCATTCACCTGTTGGTTCCTTAAACTCATCAGAAACCCCCAAGTGAACAGCCCCCATGCCCATCAGTTGCATAGACTGGTCCATCCACATAGTGGCATTAGAGCCCACGTAACGAAGTCTGTGGTCACTGTAGGAGCTGATCTGAAAACATCTCCAGGAACAGTAAATGAACAAGACTCGGAGCAGTGCCTGTGGTATGCCTCCTGGTGAAAAACGCAGGGAAGGGGAGATGAAATGCAGATTTGAGTGTGCTTTTATTTGCATAAAGGAACACTGGAAAGTTACTTTAGGAAGTAATGAAAGCAGGTGGGGGCAGAGAACAGGATGGACAGGGACAGGAATGATTTTTCTCAGTTCATTCCTTTTTTATGTCATTTTTTTTAGTTTTTAAAAACTTGAAAATTTGAAATAATTTTAGATTCACAAAATGTTACAAAACTAGCACAGAAATCTTGAGTATCCTCCACCCAGTTTTTCCACAGAGCTCACAGCTTGCATAACTATGGTGCGATACCACCAGCAGGGCATTGACCATCCATAGAGCTTTAGGTTTCACCAGTTTTACATGCATTCATGTCATCACCATGATCAGCTGTCCCATCGTCAGGCATGGCTAGGGCTCCCCCCTTATAGTCACCTGCAACCCCTCCCCGCTTAGCCCCATTCACCGACAACCATGGATCTGTGCTCTATCTCCATAATTTTGTCATTTTGAGACTGTTACATAAATGGAATCATACAGCATATAACCTTTGAGACCGGCTTTTTTTCTGCTCATGACAATTCCCTTGAGATCCTTCCCTTTTACTGCAGAGTAGAGTTTTCCATGGTACGACTATACCTGTTTAACCACTCGCCTACTGAAGGACATGTGGGTTTCTGATTACTAGGCTATTACAAATAAAGCCACTGTGGGCTTTCATGTACATAGTTTTGTGTAGACTTTTTTTTGTTTGTTTCTTTAGGATAAATACCCCAGGAGTCCAGTTGCAGGGTCACAGGGTAAGCTTATGTTCAGTTTTTGAAGAAACTGACAAAGTTTTTTTCACAGTGTCATTTTGTTTTTCAAACATGAATATTAAAAATAAAAAACTGGGGTTCCTGGGGCACCTGGATGGCAGTGGTTGAGCATCTGCCTTTGGCTCAGGTTGTGATCCCGGGTCCTAGGATCGAGTCCCATATCGGCCTCCCCTGGGGAGCCTGTTTCTCCCTTTGCCTACATTTCTGCCTCTCTCCCTGTACCTCTCATGAATAAATAAAATCTTAAAAAAAAAAACCCACAAACAAACAAAAAACCCTGGAGTGCCTGGCTGGCTTGGTTGGAAGGGTATACAACTCTTGATTTCAGGGTTGTGAGTTCAAGCCCTACACTGGGCATGGAGCCTACTTGATGTCAGTGTTAAATCCCGCATCTCTCTCCTCCTAGGTGTGGTACAGATAGTGGAGGTGATACTGAATGGGATGGTTCTCATGTGTGTCGTGGCCTCCTACTTTGTCCTTGCTGGATTCAGCGCCAGCTTCACCAGTGGTGGCGGCTTTGGAAACAACTACTACTCCCCATTTGAGGGCACGGAGCTGGAGCAGGTTCGGCAGCTGGACCAGCAGTATACGGTCCTCCGGGCACCTCTGATTTATGGTGGTGTGGCTGTGTCTCTGGGGCTGGGTGTCCTCACTATGGGTGTTTTACTCCAAGGAGCCAAAAGCCTAACCAAACTGTGGGGGAAGTGGCTCCTCCTGGAGGCCGCCTTCAGCCTCCTGGCGGCTCTGAGCTACGGCGCAGGCATTGGCATTTACCTCCACGTAGCCTTGCAGATCAATTCCACCGACACTTGCAGAGCACGAGCGAGGCTCTATGCCCGCAAGGGTCTCACCTGGATGAACTGCGAGCTGGCAGGCACGGACGGAGCAGCAGCCACCTTTGCCTGTCTCCTGGTGATCATGTATGGGGCCAGCGTGGTGCTGGCGCTGCGGAGCCACCGGGAGCAGCAGCGCCGCAAGGAGGGCCAGGCGCAGCCCCGAGAGTACCATGACGGCCTGGAGTACCTGTGGTCAGGAACACTCTGAGACCTTCTGGAGCCCAACTGGCAACCCATCTCCCTTGTTTCTCTCCAAAAGATGTGACCCTTACAATGACACATTAGACAACCGTGGCTTCCGCATCCTTGAGTTTCCGTACGTTCCCTTCGGTCCCAGCACGAAGCTAGATGATCACGGCAGTCTTCTATCAAAAAGTCTTTGTTGGCTGAGACCTTGGAAAAAATACGTCCACCTCTGCAGCAAAGAGCAACATCAGAAGCCTGGGGCCGCCCCGTGGTGTGGCTCCCCTATGGGATGGTAAGATGATAATGACACAGAACTAAGGAGTCGGGCGTTCGGAAAGGGAGGCTGCACGTCAGGGGTAGGCAGGCCCCACTGCAGAAATAGCGGGCCTGTCCTAACTACTCAGAGTCACCCAAAGAAACATGCCATTGCTCCCTGGTGTTTGGTCCCAGGGGAATGATTTTAAATCGGTTGTATGACTGACTTCTGAGTAATTACATTCTGACACTCCTAGAAGGAAACTGGCCTGACTGCCTGGCTGCCAGGGAGCCTTCCTCCCTTAGAGACGGGGGCGATGCTTGGAGGCGATGCTTGTCCCATGCATGTTCTCCCTCCCGGGCTCCTGCATCAGGGCAGAGAGAAAATGCGGTTTTGCCAGCATTCCAGGTTCCTTTTTTGTTGCAAGTCATTCATTTGGATTTCACACTCCAAAAATATGTTTTAATGTCCTTAAACGAGGCTTTCAGAGAGTGAGAAAATTCATGAACTTCTTAAATGCATTAGTTCAGTTGATTTCAAAATAAGAACAGTTAATTTTACTAGACTAGAAGGACGTATCGGAGGCTTCCTCATTTTTGCCTGCCCTCTAGAGTAGGCAGGGTGTGATCTCTCATGACCCTGGATTGTTTTTGTAATATAACAGATCATTAATGCTGAATAATAAAGTTCTTTCAATGATTTTAATCTCAAGTTTTATAGCTGTTCGTAGACTTTTACAACTGGTCTCAGATCTTCAGTTCACGTCTGACGCACCTCAAAATTCAGATTATCATAAAGTTTTCCCTTAATTGCCCTCTTGCTTTTCGATACCTCATCCTTTTTTATTAAAACAGTAATATCACTGTTTTACTTTCATATTGTAAATGAGGTTAAACTATTAATAAACTCAAATATTTAGTACATCTCCAAAAACAGTATTTCCACAATGCAATTTTGACAATTTCAGATTTTCTAAATATAGTAAGAAACTAGCAAACATAAGCTCTTTCAACATATACCAAAATGGCTGCTAAAAGAAAATTAAGTCATTGTCATCCCCTACCCCCTAACTGCTCTCCCCTCTGGAACATATTACCTCTCCTCACCTCTCACATCCTTTCAAAAGCTATTGCTTAGAGAACATATCCAAGCCGAAAGATCAAAGCTAAACGTCATGCAGAAATGGGAAAATATCTAATTCTACTTCTATAAAAAGTAAAGCTTGGAGGAAAATAATCAACTGAAAATCTACATTATTAGGTTAACATACAAATGTGCCACAGAAAGTTGCTTCTGCTGTCACCCTCAACCTTGAGGCAGTGGCCAGCGTCCCAGTTTTTACCGAGTGGTAGACAAGGAAGTTTAACAGCAGCAAAACCCAAACAACCCATTCCTCACACACCCCCAGAACAGAGTATCTTCCTCTCCACCCTCCCAACTATTTTCCATCTGGCATTATTCCCTGAGACATGTCCCTGAGAGCTTTACCTACGTCTGGGTCTTCAGCTTGATAAAATGTGGACTCTGGCCTATCCAAACCCCAAGACTACGCCCAGAGCAGCTATGCTACTGCTCCAGAGAGTCTCCTCCTGAGGGATCAGAGTCCACCCGTCACCATAATCATAACCTTCCACCTGTGGAGTTTCAAGTCCAAGGCTTAAGCAAACTTCATCTTATTTACTATCACTTGTCTGATACACAAGTCAGGATTTATTGTTCACTTGTTACACATGAGGAGATGAAGGTTCGAGAAGGTTAAGCGGCTTACCTAATAGCTGGCATTTTATTGGCTGCTCACTGTATGCCAGGCCCAGTACTGGGCTGAGGCAGCATTTGCACCATCTCATTCATACTCACAACTGATGGGAGAGATGGTATTATATCCATTTAGCAGTTGAGGAAAACTGAGTCTTAGGCTATTTAAGTTCCCAGAAGTCAATAAAGTCAAATCTTTTCTTTTTTTTAAGGGAGGGAGGGTAGGGCAGAGGGAGGAGGAGAGAATCTGAAGCAGGTTATATGCCTAGCTTGGAGCCTGATGCAGGGCTTGATCTCAGGACCCTGAGATCATGACCTGAACTGAAATCAAGAGTTGGGACGCTTAACTGACTGAGCCACCCTGGGGCTCTAGTCAATCTCTTAGGCAGTAGAAACAAAACTTATCCATAATATTCAGAACATGTTCTGAGACTTATGTACTCTAAGTGGTTTTTGGTGAACCAGGGAGTATCACGTGAGGTAGAGAACACACTCAGAGGATCTGACCGCCATCCTGGTGTAGAGGGGAGTCTCAAAGTCCTGAGGCACCAAAGCATATAGATGGTGACTCTGAGCCCAGCACATTTAAGGTGCTCACAAACAGCTAATGTACCAAGGTTTTAATATGTTCGTTCTGCTAGATAAGGGAGAAGCCTAACCTTATCTTGCTTGGAAACCCAGAGATTATAGGAGACAACCTGCAGGGAAGGGAGGGAGTGGGAGATAATTTAGAGGCTTAGCTGGATTTTAAGTATTTTGTGAGTCAAAATGCATCCCAACATCTGAAGTTCTGACACCAAACCTTTACATTAGGACAAACACGACGGGTAGATTATCCAACTGGCTCCTCTGTGTCATCATCTGCTCTAATTTAGGAGCTGTAAATTACTTACGATAGAATTTCCTTTAGTCAGCTAACAATCTGCGTGCAAATAAGGGCCGTTTCCTGTCTTTGAGATTTCTTTAAACATATAAGTCAAGTCAAAATGTTTCTTAACATGAAAAAATCTTTATTGCTATTTCAGCTTAAGAGGTGATCAAAAATATTTATTCTTGCTGTAACTCATAGCTTCATAGAGTGTCATGGAATGTGGTTTCATTTATTATCTTCCTCTAAAGCAAGAAGAAAAAGGGCAAAAAAAAAAAAAATAAATCCTAAAGGTGCTTTTGGTTAAGAAACTAATTCTGTATACAAGGTTAGAGAAAATTACAGTTTCATGCCAAAATAAAGTATTTATAAAATAACAGGTATTCCATTTTAAAACAAAGCCATGAAAAAGATATTCCATTTTATTTAATTTATTATTATTGTTATTTTTTACAAACAATAGATTTGCTGCAACATGCTCTGGCTCATATTATTGAATTAAAAAATTTAACACATTTCAAAAATATCAAAAATACACTATAATGAGTCTTAGGACTACAATACAACAATGATTGCACAAAACCGTAAGATATGGACTCACTGTCTGGATGATATCCACTGGCAACAGTGAGAAAAACTCTATAGCATCTGGGAGAATTGCGTGAAATTGAGAATACAAGGAGCTTATGTGTGATTGAATGGTCACGAAATGAAAGGAACAGCGGGGTTTACTGTAGCTGCTTTTCTCAATCTAGGAAGTGCTTACCCGACTAGGGGGCAAAAGTCACTAACTGGAGAGAAAGATGAGCTTGCCTCCAGGACTGGGGGAGTCTGAAAAGGCCCCGCCCAGAGGGAAGTAAAAAGTGACGCGACACAATTCTCTAGTGATGCTGCAGGCATCACCGAATGGCTTGGAGACTAATTATTTAATAATTGGTACATTTATCGATAACAGCCAAATGCTCCCTTATGGAGGTCTCTTTGTTAGTAATTATTGAGTAGATAGAGAAGGTGAGCCTGTGGCTTCCAAGTACCTGCTTTTGCTGAAGGTCTACAAGGGAAGAGCAACGTTTGATAGTCAGTAGATAAACCAAACCTAACTGGCTCCATCTCCTGGAAAATAGCACTCACGACAAACAACTATAATAGCACCCAATGATTACCAAGCTGCTTGTGTTGGCTCTTCCATATGCCAAGAAAATGAATTCACCAACTTATTGCACACATACACTCTACAGTAGTAGTACAAACACTCTCGTTTGTAGTAGGAGCGCCAATTCAATAACTCTACGGTAGACTCCTAATGACATAGTGGCACTCAAGTTTTCAAACATACTTCCAATCCATTTGGATAAAAATAAGAATACCATGGCTGCCAAGACTCATGTATTTTTCTTTCTTCCATGGGACTCCCAAACTGCTCCCAGAAGGAGCCTCTTTCACAAATTCTCTTAAAAGTTCTCTACGAAACGGGAGGTACTCACAGAGACCTGAGAATCCTGCAGAGGCCAGACTCTCTGGGCCAGAGATCAATGGAACTCTGCCCACCTGGGGAACACAGCCTCTGGGTAAAGTCCTGGGAAGCAGATTACATTCACCTGGAGACAGATTCCTGGATTTCACCACCTGACAACCTAATCAGACCACACAACTGTAAATGACCTTATAGGTCAAGAGTTCTGTATGATATTTTTGGTAACGGACTATGGCCTTTTTACCCTGTATCTTAATACAGAGTAATTATAGAGGGAAATGAATGAAAGGAAGTTAGAGAACAGAGTGGTTAGTTTGGTACAGCTTCTATGAAAGGTTTTCAATGCAACCTAGTGTTTCTTGAAAATAAATCTACCACGTAAAAGAACATATGGAATTTTAGAGTTCTTCTGATGAAAGGTAAATACATTTACTTTTGGTAAAGTCATTTCAGAACTGGGTTTCATGTCCAATAAGTAGGGTGGGAAACAAAGACAAGAAAAGTGTTCACAGAGAGAAAGGACGATTTTAAAGAAACTATACTATGAAAGCGGTACATTCCCAAAGTAACTTCTGCAGACAGCACCAGTGTTCGGTAACTCAGAGATTCTGCTGTCTGGGTAGCAAGACGTTTCACATCACCCGTCACTATTAATTATCTTGGGCTTTTTATTCATTTTCATTTCTCTTTCATTTTTTCCTCCCATTTCCCCATATAAAAATAGGGCAGCAACACACGATTTGTTCCCCTTTTTCTAACGGCACCTAAACCTTGTATGAACCATTATATCCCCCACTTCAAATCAAGACCAGAGTTCTAAAACTTTTTAGTAGTTGACCAGTAGTTTGACATAGGGAAGTCAAGAATTTTCCTGACAATATAGGACTCAAAGTCAGACAGCTGCTGGAGTGGTATGGAACCCCCCAAGAGTGTGCCACACATGCCATGCGTGCATGTGTGCGAGCATGGAGCCTCTGAAATGAGGATACATAATCATTTGTGGACAGGTCATCTGGTTTCCTATTGCTTTAACAAAAACTTCAAAAACCCCCTCAAAGATATAAATAGATGGACAGATCTATATATATCTCAACCCTATCTTTAACATTTTGTTTCTCAGAAAGCAAATTAATGGTTCCACACTAATTTTCTTTTTAATTGTGAAAGTATTCTAAAAATTCAAAGCACATTCCCCACTGGGTAAAATCAAGCAATGTCAAAATTTTATAGGAATAAGTAGGATTCGTTTCCTCAGTAAATCTTCTAAATGGAAAAGGCAACAGAACAGAAATAAGGAAGGAACTGCATTTTGCTAGGGTCATGTGGAATGTGCAAACAATACAGTAAACCAGGTTTTCTGTAAGCTTAGGATTTTCTCAATTAAGTCTTTCTTCTATTAGTAATTGAGCCCAGTACTCTGAAACCATGTGATGTGGATAAGCAGTTTCCAGAAGAGTACCCTGGTTCAGCGTTAAAGACAAACTCAACTCCTCTCTGACACTTTAGAAAACCATCCCTCTGCTCTGGACTAAGAGAAGGGACGTGTCTAACCCACAAGCTCTGTCCATCCATCTGCTCTCATTCACCTGAGTCTGTGCAGAATCCCCTGCTACGCTCAAGGCTGCTTGGATGCAAGTAGCATCCGCCATGGTCCTACACCTGAGGAGGATGGCTGCCAACCCCATCACCCGTCATGGGAAGAGGCCAGTCCCCAAATACTTCTCTGGTGATCTGCTGGGCAATTCCTCGCAATTGTCACATTTGCCAAGGAGTTAATTCTCTTTTTCTGATGGGGGTTGGGGGAAGCAGTCTTAGTCTTCTCTCCTTCCCCATCTTCATCCTCAAAGATCCCACCCCTTCAAGATTCTCAGGAGCTTTCCCAGTCTGACCTCCAACAGTTCAAAGATTTCCCAGGGCCCTTCCTAGTACCCTCACAGAATGCTCCAACACCTGATGATCATTCTGTCTACAAAGGTGCCGGGCTGCCTTTAAGAAGATTGGCTCGAGTGCAGATTCAAAAATAAAAAGTTCACAGTCAATGAAAAGTGCTCTCATTACATTACATACATAAATTATCTGTTTGATTGGTTCTACATTTCCAATAAACATCATTTCGAAAGGCTGTATTCTCGTAGAGAAGAATGAAAAGCCATGTGACTAGTCACATCACATCCCATCAGTTAGGTTGAGATATAAGGTGATTTCTCTGTCACAGAGATCCATCAGCAGCAATTAGTAAAGAGAATCAGTCTTCAGTTATTTCCTCCACAGAAAGAGTCCCTTTCCTGCCCAGGCAGGCAAATTCTCAAATTATCCTAGGAGAGAAAGGGTTAATGGCAGGTGGTAGGACTGATACAGAACATCTGCTTTCTTCCCAGTAACTCTGGGAATTCCAACGCAGGTTACACATGAAACTTAACACTGATGGTGTTTACTAGCTTATCCGGAGCAAGACCTTGACAGCTCTCACCATGTTGGCTCCAAGTTCTACACCCCCCTCCCCCCCCCCAGCTATGGTTTAGAAATGCAGAGGCAAAGTGCCTCTGGAAGGATCCCTACCCCAACACTACACAGCCTTCCCTAATGCTACAGCTCCTAGGGGAGGATTACAGTGCTGTGTCAAACTCCTCCGGGAGCTCGGTCCGATCTTCTTCGTTGGGCTCAGGCTCAGGCCTGCTTTCCTGGTGTTGTTTCATTTGCTCTTTCACTTCCTCTTCCAGGTCACGAGGTACGACAAACTGATCCTCTGGCTCCAGCTGAGTTGGGGCAGCGAAGTAGCCAGTTTTCTTCTTGGGTGCTTCTGTGGCCACTTCAATGAGGTTCAGGCTATCTTCTAGGGGCACAATAGAGCCATTTGAGAGTTTCTTTCCATAGAGACAGGAAGTGGAGGGGGACTTCTGCAACTCCATCCTGTCCTTGCTCACTGGCAGAAGTATGCCACTATTCACACTGTTCTGTCTTCGGATCCCAAAAAATGATCCTCTAGCATGTTCCTCAGGACATGGGGTTGGAGAATTCTCTGTAAGAGTGGGGGAGTTCTCGAGATCCCTGCCCCTACAGCAGTGGATATCTACTTCTACTTCTACTTTGCTGCCATTTGTTATGACACCTTCAACAGGCTGGTCGTCATCACTGTCCAGGCCATTGTCAGACTGGTTACTTGAGAAAGTTGCACAAGAAGGCTGGCGCTGAAAAACCCCCGAGGTGGGTGTTGGATGGAGGCTGCAGCGCCTCTCTGGCCTTGGAAGCAAGCCAGCATCCAGCCCGACAGTGTTGTGTTCATCAGAAGCCGTGGACCCCACCTCGCTGCTCACCTCTGAAGTGGACATCTCGCTGCCGAACTCAGAGGCAATGCCACTACTAGAGGAAGGAGTGGTTGGCTTCGGTGGGTCCTTGATGATGGTGGTGGAAGCAAAGCCCACAGGACCTGGGAGGGTGAGCCCATTCATTTCACACGTGCACCCTTCCTCACCAATGTTCAAATAAACCACCATCGCCCCCACATTGTCCTGACAACCATAGCTCTGGGCTAATGTGCACAGCTTCTTGGCAGCAGCTAAGGGGTCTTGCACATGGCGTACTGCGTTGACAGCTTCTGTATATGACAAGTGTTCCCACAATGCTTTGTTTCCCAGAATCAGCAATTCATCTTGAATGGTAAGTGGAGTGGCACATATGTGAGGTTTAGGGAGGATCCAAGGGTAGAGGTATGTACAGCCCAGCATCCGGGTACAGCAGGTTACCCCATTCACTTTGTTGTCCTAGAGACAAGCAGAATACAAATTCTGAGACACAAGCAACAATGTCATTTTTTTTTTTTTAATCTTTCTAGATGACAGTGCCTAGGGCTCTACAGTAAAAGAAAACAGACTTGTTATATGGTTTCCCCTCAGTTCTCTGTAATTTAAGTGGACTTACAAAAATGAATGTACAGAATTCTTAAAGGACAAGATATCATGTGGTTAGTAAACCAAAGAGTTCACAGGACCTAAGTTAAAAAAATTACGTGGCTAAAAGTTTAGCACCTCCATCTCACATGAAGTACAGGCCTCAGCATGTCCTTAAATATAGAAACATTTGTTAGAAAAACAATAAGCGGAACTATCATTAATTCTCCATCACCAGTATTCTCACAGAGGCCAAAACTCAGGTGGGTCACCAAAAATCATCTCTCATTGGGGCACTCTGGTGGCTCAGTTCATTAAGCAGTTGCTCAGGTCATGATCCCAGGGTCCTGGGATTGAGCCCCACGTAGGGCTCCCTGCTCAGCAGGGGTTTGCTTCTCCCTCTGATCCTCACCCCTGCTTGTGTGGGTCTATCTCTCTCTTTCTCGTTCTCTCAAAAATAAATAAAATCTTAAATTATTTCTCATTAAAGGCACAGTTGGGACAGAAAATAGCTAAGAGAATCTTCACTTTTTTAAAAGATTTTATTTATTCATGAGAGACACAGAGAGAGAGAGGCAGAGACACAGGCAGAAGGAGAAGCAGGCTCCATGCAGGGAGCCCGACGTGATACTCTATCCCGAGTCTCCAGGATCATGCCCAGGGCCAAAGGCGGCGCTAAACCACTGAGCCACCCAGGCTGCCCTAAGAGAATCTTCATAACTTTAGCATAACTAAAACATCTCCAAAGCTGTTTAGCCTAGAAAAGTAAAGTCTGAAATCCATAGCATAATATAGCTAATCTGTAAGGATTGTCCCAGGAATGAATAGCAGATCAAGTCACAACGGATATAATTCTAAACTTAGAGGAAAAGGAGTAATACTGGTCACAGGTTGGGAATGGTCATCTGCCAAATACTTTGTACTGATTTCTTTTCAAGATAAAATCATACAAAACCTCTAAAGCCATCAATATTTGTTTCAGAGTTGTGGTCATTCTCTGGGTGAAAATCTTAGCTCTCTCATTTACCAGAATTTGTCACAAACTCTAAATTCTATTTTCCTCATCTGTAAAATGGAAATAAAAGGACTTCCTTCATGGGGATTATTGTGAAAAATAGATAAAATAATAGGAGTCAAGTGCTTAGCAAACAATAAATGCCTGTGGTTAAACTGATATTTATAAAAATAAATCCTGCTTGCCTACGACACCCCAAGAAAAACTAAAACATTATCTAAATTCTGGAAAAACAAATTAATCAAACAAAAACTTATCTTTTATCTTGCATTTGTTTTGACTGAAAGACTTTCCTGAGACTACTGCCCCAGCATTCCAGAATCTTCTTTGTATCAACCCACATTGTAACGGTACTTTTTTTTGGTTTTGTTTTCTTTGGGTGGAATCTATTCTGGGTATCCTTACACAGGATTCTGAAAGAACAGACAGCCCAAATATGGACCCACACAAATATGGTCCACTGACCTTTGCCAAAGGAGCAAAGGCAGCTCAATGGAGAAAGGGCTGTCTGGTTAATGAATGCTGCTGGAACAGCTGAATAGCCACACGCAAAAAGGGAAAAGGAATCTAGACACTGAGCTTACATCTTTCACAGAAATTAATTAAAAATAGACCACAGACCTAAATTAAAACATGAAACTTCTAGAGGATAACACAGAAGAAAATCTAGGTGACCTTGGGTTTGGCAATGAGTATGTAAACACCAAAAGCATGAACCCGTGAAAGAAAAAAAAATTTGGTAAATGGGACTTCGTTCAAAGTACAAACTTCTGGGGATCCCTGGGTGGTTCAGCGGTTTAGTGCCTACCTTTGGCCCAGGGCATGATCTGGAGTCCTGGGATTGAGTCCCGGGATCAAGTCCTACATCGGGCTCCCCACACAGAGCCTGCTTCTCCCTCTCTGCCTTTGTCTCTGCCTCTCTCTGTCTCGTGAATAAATAAATCTTTAAAAAATAAAAATAAAAACTTCTTGGGGTACCTGCGTGGCTCAGTCAATAGAGCATCTGACTCTTGATCTCAGGGTCATGACTTCAAGCTCCACATTGGGCATGGAGCCTACTAAAATAAAATTTTTTTAATTAAAAAAAAAATTCATACTAAGAACTTCTGCTTTGCAGACAACACTGTTAAAAGGGTGAAAAGACAGACACAGAGTGGCAGAATGTGTGTACAAAACACTTATCTGATAAGGACTTGTATCCAAAATACACAAAGAACTCTTAAAACTCAACAAAGAAACAATTAAAAATGGGCAAAGTATCTGAGCAGAATTCTGCTTTGCAGTAAACAATGTTTTTTGATTTTTTTTTGTTTTTTTAAAATTTTATTTATTTATTCATGAGAGACACAGAGAAAGACATAGGCAGAGGGAGAAGCAGGCTCCATGCAGGGAACCCGATGCGGGACTTGATCCCGGGACTCCAGGATCACGCCCTGGGCCAAAGGCAGGCGCCAAAACCACTGAGCCATCCAGGGATCCCCTGCAGTAAACAATGTTAAATGCAATTGTTTAAAGTCTCTTTGAAAGCAAAAATGTAGTGCTAATTTTACTAAAAAGGAGACAAGCTATAAATTACTAGAGATACTGATGCTTCATTATTAAAAAAACAAAAAAAACCCTAAAAGCCACCAAAGCATACTAAGCCATACATAATATAAACGGTTAAAATATTTAAAAACTTTTCATTTCAGAACAGGATGTCAAATTGTAGAATTTTTTCTTTTTCTGGTTAGAATAACAAAACAGAGGAGTTGGAAATTAACCAAGGGAGACATTTACATTCATTTTACATGCCAGCTATACATCTGAAGGGTCCTAAATTAGGATTTTTAGTTTCTAACTTGCCTTTTCTTTTTGTTAGTCATTACCTATTTGTTAGATTTTCTTCTAGTACTATTATCTGGATTGGATACAATTTACAAGGCTTGATAGGAAGAAAATGAACCTTCACTGCCTGTACACAGAACAGCATTCACTAGATTTGGGAAGCAGAAGTAACTAGTGGGAGCAAGATTCACCTCTGTTATGATGGCTTTCTGGTCCTTCACCCTTTGAGCCTCCTCCAGGTCCTGTTCTAGGCTGAAGACTTTTGAGAGTGGCACTGGTTTCCCACTGCGGCACAGGACTGCCTGGCATGTGCCAACGTTGGCTACAGTCAAGCTAAAACTACTCGCTGGGTCGGCAGTGTCAGGGCGGATATAACAAAGGAGAGCAGAGGAGCCCAGCTTCTGGCCAGCCATTCCCAATTTCCTGTTTAGAAAAAAAAAGAAAACAAAGACATGGTAGCCAGAGTTTTAGAAGTAGCAGTCCTTCATGCCCATGATTTCCTTGTTTCTCTGCCACAGGACTATGAGCCAGGCTCACCCATATTCACCTGAAGGCTGCCTCTTACTACAGGAGATGATGGTGAAGAGTTTTGCCTTCCACACTTAGCTGACCGAGAAAAGACATTTTACAAAAAGATTGAGGGTAGGGGAGACAGTGAAGACACATCTTTCTCTACCTCTCCTGGGTGTGTCTGCTCATGGACTGCAGTGACCTCATTCAGTCATTTTTCAGCTTCAGCACATCAGAGTCACCTGGAGGGCTCATTCAGAGTTTTTGACTCAGGGGTAAGGGGCTAGTCCAGTAATCTGCACTTCTAACAAGTCCCTATTGATGCTGAGGATGCTGCTCCTAGAATAACACTTAGAGAACCACTCACTTAGGCTGTAATTTTCTCAAAAGAGGGACCACACTCTTCCCTATCTATCTCCATACACATGGCATCCATCCCCTAGCACACAGCATACAATGCTAAGCACAGAGCACATACTATGAGTAAGAGCTGGTTGCAAATTCCAGCTCTCCCATTTGCTCACTGCAGATCCACAGTGAGATATTTCTCTGAGAAACTTTTCTAATAAAATACCCACTTCTTTGGCTTGTTTGGAAAATTAAAGATATGGTATGAGAAAGACAGATTCACTTTTGCCCAGCTCTTGGGGGTGCTTCATAAACTGAGTTTTCTTTCCCAAACTCTTTATTTTGCCAAGCTCCTAGCTCAATTCTATTACTGAAAAATAGCATCCTTTCCCCACATCTTCACTTTGTTGTTATAATGAGAGATAAGACCAGCTTGGGCTCCAGGCTATTCCATCCCGACCTGGACCTCTCATTTGCACGTGTCCTTCATGCAGCCCACCTGATGTACATGACGCTCCATTAGCTACTAAGAGGTTTTCAATAGTTTGGTTATATATAGTTTTTGCCCTTGAGTGGTTGAGAAGATTAATTGGTAAATCCCCAATACTATGTATTCTATAAATTTTTTTTTTAATTTTTTATTTATTTATGATAGGCACACAGTGAGAGAGAGAGAGAGAGGCAGAGACACAGGCAGAGGGAGAAGCAGGCTCCATGCACCGGAAGCCCGACGTGGGATTCGATCCCGGGTCTCCAGGATCGCGCCCTGGGCCAAAGGCAGGCGCCAAACCGCTGCGCCACCCAGGGATCCCCAATACTATGTATTCTAAACACATGAATCTGATCAGTGCTTAACCTTTTGAAGGTCACTGCTTTTTGTGACGAATCTTACAAATGTGTATACCATCTTCCTTCCCCTAAATGTAAAAATGCACTTATACATACACAACCTTCTACACATGATTTCTGGGTTCTCCAGATCCTCAGCAGCCTCTGGGTTCAACAGGGAAAAGAGATGGCTTCATAGGCTCTCTAAAGGACCAAAGTCCCCAGGTGCTTCGGTGGCTCAGTTGGTAAAGTATCTGCCTTCAGCTCAGACTGTGAGCTTAGGGTCCTGGTATGGAGGCCCAAGTTTTTGGGCTCCCTGCTCAGTGCGGGGGTTGTTTCTCCCTCAGCCTCTGTACCTCCTCCCGCTCATGCACGCGAGCTCTCTCTCAAATAAATAAAAATCTTAAAGGACCAAAGTCCCCACATTCCTCCATGCTGATATAGAGACCAGTCATAGCAGAAGGAGCAAGATCTCACCTTGATCCTGTACCTATAAATTTATACCCCGACCTTCTGACTTAGCAAGATTTATTTTCCGAAAGTAGAACTGAGTTAGGGATTATTCAACCCACCTGCTTACCTGTGAGATACCAAGAAGGTGTTAGCCATGAAAACTGTGTCATTTGTTGACTGCTGGACTTCTTCCAAAAGCACGTCTGCCATGGTACACTGGAGGAGGCGAGGGAGCTCCTCGTTTCGGTCCCCATCAAACATGCCATATACAGCTCCTACCCCCTCTGCACAGTTATCCACGGCTAGGGCAGATACACATAGCCTAGAACACAAATATGAGAGAAACAAACATCAAAGAAAGTTATGGTAAAAGGATTATTCTCCAGGGAGTCTTCTTTGAAAAGTATTAATCGAGGGTGGAAAGAACAGTAGTAAATTCTAATCTACACATGAAAAAAGTATTAGGGGGGGATCCCTGCGTGGCGCAGCGGTTTGGCGCCTGCCTTTGGCCCGGGGCGCGATCCTGGAGACCCGGGATCAAATCCCACATCGGGCTCCCTGTGCATGGAGCCTGCTTCTCCCTCTGCCTCTGCCTCTGCCTCTGTCTCTGCCTCTCTCTCTCTCTCTCTCTCTCTCTCTCTGTATGACTATTATAAATAAATAAAGAAAGAAAGAAAGAAAGAAAGAAAGAAAGAAAGAAAGAAAGAAAGAAAGAAAGAAAGAAAAAAGTATTAGGTAATTAAGTAGCACATGAGAGAGCTGATGTCATAAGACCTGGGGGATTTCAGCCAAGAACAGTAGGTAGGAGCTGTGCAATGCTGCCAAAGGCTGGAAAGATTCAATGCTTTCCCTTAGTGACTAAGGACTAGTACAGTCAACGCACTTCAGCCAAAGAGCCCCAGGGGCACAACTACGGTGTGCCCACAACTACGGTGGAACAAGCTGGGTTTATTATGCCTTGCAGTAAGAGAGAATGCATACCATGGGATTCTGAGGTGAACAGGTAAGAGTGTGGAAAGGATCCGCATTACAGGATTTGGGTTTTGGCTAGGTCATTTTGGGGAAAGTCTACTGAAGTGCACCAAGATTAGATGCTGTCAGAAAGTGGAGCCATTCTATGGTTGGGTATCTCAGTAAATCTTATCTACAGGGAAAGAAGATTAGCCTGTGGATAAAGCTGTAACTGGTCAAGAATGTAGCAGTCACCATTTTAGCCATGAGAGGCAGTGTTTGGTATTCTGTGGTCTGTGCATTCCCATCTTGTTTTTGACTCACTCCATCATGGTCTGAGGGATTTTCTCCGATGCTGGCATTCAATGATGTGTTTATGTCCCACAGAACATGATGGCCTAGCTTGTAGCATCAGATCAGATGTTAGGTGCTGCCTTGTAAATTTCTCTCCATGGCCAAGATACTCACTTATTTCTCTGCCCTGCCATCTCAGCCAGTCCATGGCTCCAGAAGGTTGATGTAACAGTAGAATCAGTGGTTGGTAGAGGTTTCTGATCAATTTTCAAGGTTGTGATATGGCTGTGAGAAGTGCAGAAAGGGAAGATTAGACCGCATATGCTTCTGTGTTTCACAAAAACTATCCCAACAGGAACATGCGTTTATATAAAATCACCTGTTGACAGACCAAGGTTCATTTCCAGAGAGACTAAAGGAAAGTAGTGTGTTGATCCACCAGCCAAGGAGGAGGAGAAAGAAAAGGGGTAGGAGGAAGAAATAGGGCCAAATATTTTGACAACTGATACTATTAATCTCAATGTAAAACCAAGCACATCCAAAGATTTCAAAGTCTTAATCAATTGTCTACTTAAATATTCTGATACAATGAAGGCTTGGTACAATGAGTGAACCTGCATCATCTCTGAGATGATGTAATGTAATGTGATCTATGACACCTAAAATGTCTATGTAAAAATATTCAGTGTGTGGCTGAGCAGTACCCATGATGCGGAGTTCTGATATAAATGGACTATCTACTAGATAGAATATCTATCCAGAACTGAATTAAATAAAAGAACTGAGGGGCTCTATGGCCTAATTCATTCTATTCCTTAAACAGACTTTTACAAGATCCATACATGGCAGGTGGAACTAACAGCACATATAGACTCAATTTCAAAATTTTTCCTACCTAAATGTGTCCAATGTCTTGTGTTCCAAAACCAGATTTGTATTTCCAGTCAGGTCAAGGTCTTGTAAAGTGGCAGGCAGTGCCTCCGGAATCAGGATTTCTGTCAAGTCATTGCAACTTAGGTCTACAAACTGGGAGGAAAATGGGGAAATCAAAAGTAAATACATCACAACGACTGAATTCTTAACTCCCTAATAGTCCCCTACAATATCCTCAAAGAAAAGAGTATCTTCCCAGGAATCAATTAAATCTGTTGTGATCCCAAACTGCCACCTTATTTTTTTCTGTGAGAAGAGAAATACTTGTCATTTCCCCAGGAGGACCCCATTCCATCACACAGAAGTACCTGGATCTGGGGCAACTGCAGTATTTCTGGGAAGATGCTGATGTTGTTGGAGTGTGCCACAAGGGTATGAAGCCTTTTGCAGTTGGCTATGGTCGTGGGAATGGTTTTAAGCTTGTTGCCACTTAGGTTCAGTTCCTCCAATTGCTCCAATTTATTTAGTTTGCTGAAAAAAAAAAAACAACACAGAGCATACCACACTCAAGATGAGCAGCTGCCAAGCCAATTTTACAGCAGCCACAAACAGAGTACAGTGGTGAGCTGGTCCACTGCCAGAGGGCTGGTCAAAATGAAACAGCCAGACACTGGCAGGGGGAATGGCTCCCCAAAGGGAATGCTCTCCTTGGGTCTCAGTCTAATCTGTCTCTCACTGGGTTTCAAGGACGGAAGCTTCCCTTGCTTCTCTTACAGCTGTTGGATCTTGTGAGTATGAACATCTTCCTGTTATTTGACTTACAAGAAGAGACTAAATCAGTGCTGGCCTATGGTTACATTATTATAGTACTTGCTTGGGCACTAACTGGCTGAAAGATACTGCAGGATTTATTGTCAGTGGGCATCAACCTCCTCAGCTGTAAAATAGACAAAGTGTACTAAATCATCAATAAGATTCCTTTCAGGGATCCCTGGGTGGTGCAGCGGTTTAGCGCCTGCCTTTGGCCCAGGGCGGTATCCTGGAGACCCGGGATCGAATCCCACATCGGGCTCCTGGTGCATGGAGCCTGCTTCTCTCTCTGCCTCTGTCTCTGCCTCTCTCTCTCTCTCTGTGTGCCTATCATAAATAAAAAAAATTAAAAAAAAAAAAAAAGATTCCTTTCAGTGTTAAATTTCTGTAGTTCTCTATTTATAAACATAATTCATCTTAAGTAAATATTTCATGAGTGCTTACTATGCATACAGCGATGTGCAAGTGACTGTGATATAAATGAGTCGCATTGTTCTGTGGGACTAAGCAAAGCTTTCTACACAGAAAGCAAAGTATCTTCAGACAGCCTAACATCTTTATCTATATAATTACAAATTGTTCTGGCTTATTTATAATTTATTAATTAAAAATTATAATAATAATAAACTTCTATAAAATGGAAAGTTTGGAAAATAAAGAAAATAAATAAATCAACAATACCACCAATCTGAAATTACTATTACTTCTTTTGCTAAATAAAATGCATATTCAGAATTTTCATGTCTATGTTTTACATAAAACTTATATCCTGCCCTTTCCATGTATAGTTTCTATTGCTAGAAAATTCATAATTTTTAATTACTAAGTTTAGTCAATTAAAACTGTTTTTTCCTATTACAAAAGTAATGCATATTCATTGAAAAAAACCTGAAAAGTAGAGATGAACAGAAAAAAATCCTTTATTCCTACTACCAGAGATGATCTCTCATAACAGTCTGGGGAAGGTATTCTTGACCTTTTTAATGCAATAAAAAATTATATTTTTCAAATTAAAAAAATGGTATATATGTTGTTTAATAACTTGCCTTAAAAAAAAAAAAAAAAAAACACCTAACAGTACATTTTATAAGTGGTCTCCTGTCCAAATCTCATGCTTTTCTATTATCCTACTCCTTGCTTGGATCTAACCCATAAACAGAAACACAGGATCCCTATCTCAGCCAGCCTCTTACTGAGCACCCAGGACTATACCGGATTCCGAAAGCAGTCCAAAAGAAACAGAAGATTTGGACTGTGCCTGTGTAATTAAACACTGTTCAGGTGATGACTTGACAGTGGGTTTATTATTCACTATAAAACAAGCATTTTCTTTAACATACTGTTGCTAAATTCCATTTAGTTTTATTATCTGTATTCAGAGTACTGTAATTTTGTGTAACCTCCTATTAATTTTTATCTTTACTTCTAACCTATTTTCATAATCTTTGATGTTTTAAAGTTTTGTATCAGTCTGCTTTTAATGCTTCCAGTAAGAATGTCATCAGATTAGGAGGAATTCATCAGCTCCAGGGCATTCCATCTGTGATCTCCCAAAAGCTTCATAAAACCAATGATTTGTCACTGTCTGTTGTTTCCCCTTTACAGGAACATATCTGAGGCCAATGGAATTTATCTGATAGGATTTCAAGAGATCTATCACATGCTGAAATTAAGATTCTGCCTACACATTAAAAGCCACCGTTCAAATTCTTTGAAGGAAGCAATCCAGTTTATCCTGCTTGTTTTCTATATAAGGTCCAAATACCTCATTTCATAAACATTAACAAAATTATCATCTTTATAAATTTTTCTAAGTTTATCACATTTCTAAGAAGATCTGTAAAATAAAATTAGAATCAAAATATAGTTTTGTTTTCAAATTATATCAAACATATAGTTTCAAATTATAGCAATCATAATATAATTTTATATGACATGTATAATTTCATTCAAATTATGTCAAATATCATTTCCCTATAGTCTTCATTTTCTAAAACATCACTTTTAATGACTACTTTCATGGTTTAGATGGATTCTTCTGACATTAAATTTTCCAAAAAAATTTTTTTAATCAAATGTATTTTGGAAGATACTTATTTCTCCACTGACACTGTTTAAAACTTTGACAGTATTAAATTTCTCTCTTATGTTTTCTTATAGGTATAGTGTAACTACTAGTAGTTAACTACTATTCACCTCTTTCTCCAGGAAGGCCAACCCCAGCCCTAGGCCCTGTGCAGTGCAGCTAGCTACCCTTGTATCTTTAACATTCTGCATTTATTACACTGCACTGTAATTGCCTGTGACTTGTCTATTTCCCCAATTTGACTGTACCTTATTTGAGGACAGAGACTGCTAACCTAACCACCACTGTTTTTCCAGTACTTGACATACAGTAGGTGTTCAAAAACATATATATAATGAATAAATTAATGGACTCAACAGTATATCATAAAACAGTGTTGACAAGGGAAAAGAAAAAATTGTTTTCAAAATGCATTTCTTAAGCTTGTAGTTTTCTAGGCTGAAAATTCTCAGACTATTATTAAATCATTGTAACAAAGAATTAAATGCATTTTAGCTACCATTTCTCTGGTTACTGATAATCAACTGGGTATAGATTTTCTTCATTCAACTAGTGGAATCATAGCACCACCAAGCTGCTCAACATAAAGCAAGAGGATCCAGAAAGAGAACTGTAATGGAGACTGGCAAATGCAGATTTCATGCTGTGTATCCGAAATGACCAGTGTCTGCATTTGCTTACCTTGCAGGAAAGGTCTGTAGCTGGTTGTTCGCAAGATGCAAGATTCGCAGGTGCGGGTGCCCCACCAGAACGGGCACACACTGGTCTGTCAGAAGGTTGTTGGTCAGATAGAGCAGCTGCAGAGCACTCAGACTCTCCTCTCCAGCACTAGCAGATGGCAAAGATTCCAGACTGTTTGCAGATGCATTCAAGTATCTGAGACTGACAGAACACATATACAAATCACCATTTCCTTTACGGTTGTTACCATCATACTATCTCAGTACAGGACACTGCCATTTCATACTCCCAAACTTATGACAAGTAATTTCCTCCAGGATTTTTTCTCTAATTGATTCTATCCACCCAACCAAAGTTCCTTTATTCAACTCATGCAATTGAAGCAGAGAGGAAAGAATTCAGGCTTGTTTGTGTTCCCAGGCTTTTGTAGTGGTCTGATTCTAAGCTAGTGTCCTCTTTTACTGTCTACTGTGCACAGAATTGTTGAATGTCATGTTCACTAATATCTCACTTGTGAAGGCACCTTTCAGAAAAGTTTTTGTCTAACTTTAGCAGGATCATATTTATTTAGCCAATCCACTTATAGTCTGCAGACAATAGCATATAGGCTGTTGGCAACTATTTACTATTACAGACATTGTGATGAACAACTTTGTGTCCTTATCTAATTATTCCTTTAGGTTATATTCCCAGATGCAGAATTTGTAGGGTCAAAAGTACATTTATCTTTAAGATTTGTATATATAAATATTATCAAACTGAATCCCAGAAAGGCTATTCCAAGTTATACCTTCCACAAGCATAATATAAGAATGTTTGCTCAATCTTCTGTCAAAGCTAAGTATCATACTTAATACTTCATTTTAATCTCTGCCAATCTAACAGGTAAAATATGGTATGATTTAAAAATTTTGCATAGCATGGTGTTTGGTATACGTGAATATGCTCAATAAAAGATAGCTATTATTATTAACCTTGTGTGCTCTTAAGTCTTCTTAATATTATGTGATTCACATCCCTCATTAGCTTTTTAGCTGTTGAGGGTACTATTTACGTGTGTGTGTGTGCGTGTGTGTGTGTGTGTGTGTGTGTGTGTGTCCCAAAAGTGTTCTGGGCAGTTAGTATTAGATTAGTTTCATTGATAGTTTGCTACAGCTACTAAGTAGCTTCCTTACTAAAAATTATAAGGTTGTAAACTAATTTTATTCAGGCTATCATTAGAAATAAATGCAGTGAAAAATAAAGAACTACACCTGGCTGGTTCAGTCTGTGGTGTGTGTGACTCTTGATTCTGGGGCTGTGGGTTCAAGCCCCATGTTAGGTGTAGAAATTGCTTAAAAATAAAAACTTAAAACACACACACACACACACACAAAAGGACGCCTGGGTGACTCAGTCTTGATATTGGGGTTGTGGGTTCAATCCTCACATTGGGTGTGGAGATTCCTTAAAATAATATGTAAAAAAAAAAAAAAATGAAAGAAAGAAAAGTAAAAAGAGAGTGTCTGGGTGGTTCAGATAATTAAGCATCTAATTCTTCATTTCAGCTCAGGTCAGTATCTCAGGGTTGTGAGATAAAGTCCATGCTGGGCATGGAGCCTGCTTAAGATTCTCTCCCTCTGCCCCTAACCCCCCTCTCAAAATTAAAAAGGGGGGGGGCCTAAAGGCAGTGTTATACATTACTAACAAATACTTGTTAGTTACCAAGTTAAATGTTACTGCATTAAGATCCCGTATAAACTTTCCAAAAAGAAAATTTCCCTCAAATATTTTCTAAAATTTCCAAAGATTCTACTTTTAGGAAAATCCAACCAAGTATATTATACATTAAGAGATACATAAGCTGCCAAAGAACATGCCAGACACCTGTGAGCTACATGCTTTTTGTATATATCCTGTAGTCTTATGTTAAATTACTACTGCTTATCTCTGTTTTCTCCATTTTTAAACTGAAGATAATATTACCTTCTCCCTATTGCAGAAGACTATAATTAAAACTAGTTTTCACTTAATGGTGACATATGCATGAGATAAATCTGGTTATAGGAAGTAATAGGAAGACACACTATCTATTGGTTAATTCACAATGAGAACACAAACACCTTTGGAACAATGTTTCCTTTAAATGCTCAGTTTTCAAACCAGGTAGTAAAAAAACACTGCACATTAAGAATGTAACTTGATGATAGCTTGGTAAACAAAGCAAGAAGCAAAAATAAATTAACTTTAGTGATACGTCTGTCCTCTTTCCCCAAATGCAAAAGCTAAAAATCGCCCAAGAAAGCTTTATCAGAATGCTGTAATTATTTTTTACGAGGCCATGAATGTATTCATTTTTGGAGATGAAAGCCTGTTTGAAATTTCCCAACCTGCTCGAAAACTGTCTATAACATTAAAACTTAAGTATTTGATGGTTATTGCAACTTTTGAGTCAAAGACTATTGCCTCATCCAACAGTGTCATCTTTTATTTCCTATAAATTACTCATATAAGTCAGTCTCCACCCACACACAGTTGGACCAAGAGGCAAACAATGTGAATATAGTTCCAAAGATCACTCCAATGACCAGTCAGTATAGTTGGTTGCACCAATGATTCTCTCCTCTAAATAAACTTGGTGGCACTTACTTTAAGGCCTTGGAGAAGAGAGTATCTGGCAGCCTGGTGAGTAAGTTATGCTGAATATCCAACACTTCCAGAGGGATGTGCTCCACCAGCATGGGCAGGCTCTGCAGCTGGTTGTGTGCCACTGTCAGCTTCCTAAGACTCAAGCTACTAAGGATTCTAAGGGAAACAGTACAAAGAAATAAATGAAAAACTTACTTAAATCATTCTTTCTGAGTCTGTCCTTGGCCACCTCCCTGAAATGAGTAAACTAACAGCAGCATATTCTAGACAGTCTAATCACTGGCAAGCACCTGGGCCAACAGAGCAGCCATGACCATATGCTTATCCACCACCCACCAGGAAGAAGTCATTATAAGGTCATTTTGGGAAAAGGTGACTTTAAAGCAAACAATACAGAAGAGATCTAAACCAAAATGCCATTTCTAGAATAAACTGATTTATATTTTAAGTCTAGACAGTACCACAAATGCAGTGAGTTTATTAATATACAGTTTATCCTTGAACAACCTGGGTGCGAACTGTGTGGATCCACTTACATGTGCATTTTTTTTCTAACTTCAGTATAGTATTGTAAATGTATTTTCTCTTCCTTACAATATTCTTTTTTTTTTTTTTTTTTTTTAAAGATTTTATTTATTTATTCATGATAGTCACAGAGAGAGAGAGAGGCAGAGACACAAGCAGAGGGAGAAGCAGGCTCCATGCACCGGGAGCCCGATGTGGGACTCGATCCCGGGTCTCCAGGATCGCGCCCTGGGCCAAAGGCAGGCGCCAAACCGCTGCGCCACCCAGGGATCCCCCCTTACAATATTCTTAATGAGATTTTCTTTCCTCTAGCTTACTTTAAGAATGGAGTATATAATACATATAACATACAAAATATGACTGTTTATGTCATCAGTAAGGCTTCCAGTCAATAGTAGGCTCTTAGTAGTTAAGTTTTGGATTGAGTCAAAAGTTATATGTGGATTTTTGACTGTGCAGAGGTCAGGACCCATAACCCCCATGTTGTTCAAGGATAACTGTAATTGATGTTAATAAATAACAAAATATAACAAAATATACCACTTATTTAGTGCTTAAAATGTGCTAGGCCAATTTTACTATTAAGTTCAAAAGGGTTAAGGGGCTTTGATTTGCCAACAATCTCACACTGAATGTGAGAAACAGTATGGTCAGGACTTGAACTGAGGTCTGACTCCAAAAGCTGTATTCACACCTTGTACACTGCAAGCCTCTTTTTTTTCTTTTTTTTTAAAGACTCCACTAAGGGACTACACATTTTACATCTCAATGATTTTGAAAATCCCATTCCCTCACCCATAGAACCTTCCTCTCTCCCCCTCACACTCAGAAATCTTACCATCCTATAAAAAGGTCAACTCAAACATGCAAATCTCTCAGAAAGCATTCTATAATTGTTCAAAGTTGGGAACCCTGGGTGGCGCAGCGGTTTAGCGTCTGCCTTTGGCCCAGGGTGCAATCCTGGAGACCCGGGATCGAGTCCCATGTCAGGCTCCCGGTGCATGGAGCCTGCTTCTCCCTCTGCCTATGTCTCTGCCTCTCCCTCTCTCTCTGTGTGACTATCATAAATAAATAAAATAAAAATTAAAAAAAAAAAAGAAATCTGTAATATAATTGTTCAAAGTTGTAAATTTCTACAACATTTGATTCATACAGTGTAATGATGAAAAATGAAGGCTTTGGAGTAAGAATGACTACATTCAAATGTCAGCTCCCAGCATTTCTAGTCAAGTGTGACCTTGGGCATTACCTAACCATGGCAGGCCCTCATTCCCTCATTTGTAAGATGACCATAAGAGGGTCTATCTAATAGATGGTTAAAGGATTAAGATAATAAAAGCAAGGTTCTTAGAATACTACTCAGTTCATAATAACTTATCCAATACAAAATATCTATTATCACAATCAGATCCCTGATCTATGCCAGTAACTCTTGTTATGTTTTATCACAGTTATCTGTGCGCAAGTCATCTCAACTATCCACTTACCAGTTCCATGTAGGCTGAGACTGTGGATTAGCCATTACTGTATTCCTTACGGCACTTAACACTGCCGTGCACTCAGTTAAGTACTCAATATTTAACAAACAAATGAATGAAAGTACCTTTGTAAAGCAACCCAAGGGGTGCCTGTATGGCTCAGTCAGTTAAGTGTGACTGTGGCTCAGGTCTTGATCCCAGGGTCCTAGGATTGAGCCCCATGTCAGGATCTCCGCTGGGTGAGGAGTCTGCTTCTCCCTCTGCCTCTGCCCATCACCCTGCTTGGGCTCCCTCTGTCTCTCAAATTCTCAAATAAACAAAATCTTTTTAAAAAGGGGGGGGGGGGGCGCAACCCAAATCTAGGAAAATAATTGCACACACATACATGCAAATACACGTAAGACTACATACATACGTTAACATACACATACCTCATGGGAACTTCTGTCAGAAGATTATAGCTCACATCTAATACTTCCATCTTCTTTGCTTCACAGGCCCAGTCAGGGACACATTCTAGCAGATTTCTAAGAAAATAATTAAAAGGTATTGCTGAAGATGACAAGTTGAACTCATTTCACTGGTCTGTAATGTATGTTAGCCAGCCCGTGAGCTCCTTGAAGGCAGGAGCACTCTCCCTAAGGCATCCCTAGCATACTACCTAGAATACAGCAAGTGCTCAATGAATGTTGTTGACAGGCAGAGAGAGACAAACATACAAACATGTAATAGTATATTGGATCAATTATGCTACTCACTCAAAGAAGACACAGAGGTGTTACGCAGTAAGGAAAGCATGGAGTAGAGAGATGGCATGAGGAAAGACAATGAAAGCAGGGGCATTTTAAACAAACTTTCAGAGACAAGTAGGATTGGCACAGGTAATGAATGCCTGAAGGAGAAGAGAAGGAAATTGTGGAGAAAATGAACCAAGTGAACACAGGTGAGGAAGCAGAGACAAAAGGTGAGTGGTGGCAGAGTCTACAAGCCATTCATAACGTGAGCCCAGCCATTTAGTAGGGCACCAATCGGGCAGATACTTAGCAAAAGCAATTCTACATTCAGATGCTACTTAGCTTTGCTAAGGCTCAAGGTGTCTACTGATCAACAGATTACACAAGGCAGGAAAAAGCAGGCACTGAAGCAGGGGATGCAAAGAGGCTGTTAAGACAGCCTTGTGAAGGGACCACCTTGCCTGACATGGATCAGGGCCAGCTCCCCAAGAAATATGACATCTAGGTTGGAATCTGAAGAATGCTGTCCAATGACCCAAGATGAGGAAGACATACTGAGGAGGAGGTGACAACATGAGCTAGGGTAGAAACAAGAAAAGAAATGGCTTGGTGGGGCAGCCCTGGTGGCGCAGCGGTTTAGTGCTGCCTGCAGCCTGGGGTGTGATCCTGGAGACCTGGGATCGAGTCCCATGTCGGGCTCCCTGCATGGAGCCTGCTTCTCCCTCTGCCTGTGTCTCTGCCTCTCTCTCATTCTGTGTCTCTCATGAATAAATAAATAAAATCTTTAAAAAAAAAAAAAGAAATGGCTTGGTGTATATGAGGAACAATAAACAGTCTGGTGATACCAGAGCAGCACATATGGAGCCAAAGGTAAAAAAACAACCTGGAAAGACCTAAAGACCTAAATCATGTCTATAAGGGTGTGACTGTATCCTGCAGGTATACCGGGATCACCGAAGGAGTTTGTAAGCAGTGGGAAGACTTGGTCAGTTTTGCATTTTCAACAGCTCACTCTGTGGATACCCAGAGGTCTGCCTGAGGTGTTTATATTAGTAAAAGAAAGCTGTTACGGAATTCTAGCCACAAAATGATATGGGCTTCAAAGGGGGGTAATTAATACACATGGAAGGGAGGGGAGGGATTTCAGAAATCCCTAGGAAGCAAATATCAAACAACTTGGAGATGAATCAGATGGGAGTAGAGCAGAGGGAAGAATAAAAATGACATTTAGGCTTCTTGCCTAGACAGCCAGGGAGAAAATCATATCCAGAGAAAGGACTGGTAGGCTCCAAATGAGGTTGAAAATTTGAGTCACGAGTGGTGTCCATCTGATAACGACTATCTTACAATAATGCCCAACGCTGAAACAGACACAAGACATCAAGCAAAGCTAGGGTTGGAGGAGTGGATAAGGAGTTTCATTCTGCACATGTTTGAGGTACTTGGAGACCGGCAGGCCAAAAATGCCTAATGCAAAACTGGACACGTGGGTCTGAGGCTAGAAGAAGAGGTCTGGGCTGGTGACCCAGGTGATGCTGGTGCTGAAGTGTAGCTAAAATCACTGGACCAAATGAGACCGTTGAATGAAATGTAGTAGGCAAGGACAGACCAGAATAAGTGACCTGTAAAAGGCTGGCTGAGGAAGAAGAGTATGCGAGAGACAACAGTGGTAGGAGAAGCAATAAAAAAACAAAAAAAAAAAAAAAAAGGTTGGTATTAGCCAGTTGAGGAAAAAGCATGCTTAAAGAAAAGAGATCAAGATCAACACTATCAATATAGAAAAGTTCCATATGAGAGGGTCAAAAGCAAGCTGTGATGGGATAAACAAATGGGAACAAATGGAAACTGAGCCAACACTGAAAATACTGAGAAACTAGGACAAAAAGGAAATGAGAAGAATGAGGTAGTACCTCAAGGGGCTGCAAAATAAAGCAAACTCTGTCAAGACAGAAGAGGTGTGAGTGTACGTAGACTGAGAAAAAGGAAGACCCTGACCATACAGGAGAGAAAGTGAGAACTCACAGAGCAAGATCTGGAGCAGGGCAGGGGATGCCACCCTGAGCCCAGAGGCAGGATTGGACTTCCCAGAGGAAAGAAGCTGAGAATGGATATGGATCTACATGCAATGTGGTAGGAAGCTGAGCAACGTGGAGCAGATGCTTAATTAAGACACTAGAAGGAGCTGACAAAAGAAAAGACTGATAAGCTCCAGATGAGGATGGAAATTGATTTACAGGGGTGTCCATATGATTATCCTTAGCAAGGATCAAGCCCAGAGGAGAAGATCAATCTTAGTATTGACCCATGCTGGGGTTTTGTGGGGAAGATATGAAAGAAATCTAGAACAGCTTAATAATCATGGTAACAGGGATGCCTGGGTTGAGCGTCTGCCTTTTGGCTCAGGGAGTGATCCTGGGGACCAGAAATCGGGTCCTGCAAAGGGCTCCAGGCGGGGAGCCTGCTTCCCCCTCTGCCTATGTCTCTCATGAATAAATAAAATCTTTTTAAAAAATAATAATCATGCTAACAGAGTAACAACAACAAAAAGAAACCTGGCTACAACAGTTAGTATTTCCTGGAAGACTATTTTATGCCAAACACCATGCTAATACTTTGCATTTATTACCCCATTTAATCTTTATAATAACCCTGACCATATAGGACCCTTTCTCTTTTCTACCTTTCTATAATCACAGCATCTAATAAGCTACCCTGTAACTGCTTATTTGAGTCAAACTCTTCATTAGGCCATAAAACTCAACCACTGAATCCCAAATGTCCAAGAGTATTAAAAAAGGAGGAAAGAAAGCAAACCTCAGTTATCTTTGTCCTGACCACCAAAGGAAGTAATAAAATCCTGAATATAATTAGTATCTCTCCAACCATCAGACCAACACAGGTCATAAGAATACCCCAAAAATTAAGAGAATAAAATTAAAAAAAAAAAAAAAAGAATTATCTGATTTCAGTCAGCAGAAAGGAAATCACTGCCATGAAGGAGATAAAAGGACTTTGTTTGCATCTCATTCTAATTCCCCAGACTTTAAGAATAAGTAATTCACAGGCACCTTTCTGTTTCAAGAAGACCCTTCCTGAAATAGATGGTACAGTATTCTTCTACTCATCCTTTCTCCCTTCTCCAGGCTATCCAAACATTTCAATGTATTTAGATCTCTTCTACCTCAAAATTACCGAAGTATCTATAACCATCTCTTAAATATTAAGAATCAAACAGGCACCATTCTCATGAGACACACTCACCGGGAAAGTTCTAGAGAAGTGAGTTGACTGGGTACTGGATAGACATTCACTGCTGTCAGCCCTAATCAAAAAACAAATAGGTGTTAGTGACACTCTCCAAAGAAGAAAGTAACTGAGAGTAAACAAGGGCAGAGTGGTTCAGTGAGATCACCAGGAGGAACACTGACTGATGTCATCTACTGAGATGAACTGAAGACAAAAACCTGGGTAGCTCAAGATGACTAACTTTACCAGATCCTGATCTGAAAACCAAATAAAACAACTAATTGAAGGATTCTGTGTACTGGTCTAGATTCACCCCAGCTCAAGCAGTTGTTAAATGTTGGCAGCGACTACGAAGCTTTCAAACTTAAAAAAAATAATAAATAAAATAAAATAAATAAAATAAAATAAAATAACAATTGGATTTTTACTGGCAAATCTTACCTTTGAAATAAAGTAAAACATAAATACAGAAAAGTGCAAAAATCTTAAGTGTATAGATGAACAAATTTTTACAAACAGAACACTGTGCAGTTACCAGTACCCAGATGAAGCAACAGAGTGTTACCAGCTGCTCCCGAGTCCCCCCTTACCATCACTTCCTAGCTGGGCAACCCCGCCCTGACTCCCAATACCACAACCACCTTTGCCTCCCTATATAAATACAGTCTGCATACTGTTCTGCCTGGCTTTATTCACTCCACACTGTGATTGTGAGATTTGGTTATAGACTACACATGGCTGTAGTTCATTCATTCTCATGGCGATATCAAATTTTTTATGTAAATATACCACAATTTATTTAACCATTTTAGAGTTGGTGAGCACTCAAGTCTTTTCCAGTTTGGGGTTACTCTGAATACTGACTGCTTCCATGAACGTTTTTTGTCCATGTCTTTTGTGGATTAATATAATCAGCATTTATCTGAAGTATAAACTAGGAGAGAGAGAGTGTGGATAATTCCACGGTTTTCCAAAGCAGTTGTACCGATTTACACTCTCCACAGCAGACAGTGGTGTTGTCAGTCATTTCCATTCTAGTCAGTCTGGTGGGTGTGCAGTGGCGTCACGCTGGGGTTTTAATGTGCATGTCCTTTTCCTACATTAACTGATCACTTGGATAACCTCTTTTGCGAGGCTGTTCTTTACTTCTGAGGCATCAGAGCTGCAAGTGTTGGTGTGAACTCTCCCAGGTTGTAGAACTTACGGATTCTTCCTTCCCATCCACAGTGGCTATCTTCAAACAAGCCCCATTTAGTGCAGTCCTGTGAGGGAATCTCAGCTCCCAAATACAGCGGGTACCAATGAGGCCTTTTCTAACAGGCCACTCATTCAGGTTCTCTAGATACTTTAGAATAGAGAAGGGGCCTGATAACAGATATTTACATGACAAAAGACTGACCACCACCTCACAGTAATACCTATAAACAGCACGCGGTGACCTTCAGCTTTAACACTGTTTTGATCTAAGCAATTATTCTAAGCTACAATTCGAAATTTCTCTAGCATGATAAAAGACAATGAAAAGTTCTTAACTTTTATCCTAATAATATATTTTAGAGATATTGAAGAGAATAAAAAAATGAACATTCTTTCAACTCATCACCCAGCTTTTAACAAATCTTCACGTTCTGCCTTATATGCTTCAGAATTTTTTAATTAAAATATTGCACATACCAAGAGGTAAACATCATCCTGAATATGATTTTCATCCTTCCCATGGGTTCTCTTAAACTGTTATGGCATACATATAGCTAAGGAAATAACATTTCTGTGTGTTGGAATATTTGATACAACTATCTTGGTGTACATAAAATTATGCTTTTTTCCCCCTCACAAAATGTTTCTAAGATTTATCCATATTAATACACAAAGCTTGGATCCCTGGGTGGCGCAGCGGTTTGGCGCCTGCCTTTGGCCCAGGGCATGATCCTGGAGACCCGGGATCGAATCCCACATCAGGCTCCCAGTGCATGGAGCCTGCTTCTCCCTCTGCCTATGTCTCTGCCTCTCTCTCTCTCTCTCTCTCTCTCTGTGACTATCATAAATAAATAAAAAAATTTAAAAAATTAAAAAAAAATACACAAAGCTTTAGGGCATTCATTTCCATTGCTGTGCAATATTCTATTGTATAAATATGTCACTGTTTAGTTTACAAATCTTCCTATCAATAGTCGTATTTTTTCTTATTTTTTTTTTTTAGCACAAGTAACAACACTGCGATAAACATTCCTCTACACATCACTTTATGCACATGCGAGCGTGCCCGGGAGACATCCCAAATGGAGGAACTGGTAGAACATGAGCTCCATCCATCTTTGACTTTTCCTAACACTAATTGCTCTCCAAAATGAGTTGACCTACTGACCCTCTCTCATTGACAATGTAGGAGAGCTGCTTTTCCACATCTTCAGTAGCACTCAGCATTATTTTTTTAAAAATTGATGAGTATACAGTGGCATTATCAAAATTTGCATTTCTCTGACACTTAATGATATCAAACATCTTTCCCCATCCCTTCCTTAAACAGAGAAAAAGTAATCACAATTTCCTTGGTAAGTATGCTCCATAAAAAGAATGGCCCCAACAGATATGGGGACTTTTATACTGAGAAATACTTCTGGAGCAAATCACTACTGAAATAAGGGGCTTCTCTTAGAACTGAGGCTGCACAATATTTTTGTCTAGAGATGAGCAAAGGTTTTCTGTAAAGGTATAAACATATAGTAAATATTTTAGGCTTTGCAGGCCCTCCGATCTCTCTTACAGCTACTCCATTCTGCCATGGTCTCGTGAGATCAGTAATATATAAAGAAATGACTGTGGGTTTTATTTCAATCAAATTTTATTCACTGGTATTTGAATTTCACAGAACTTTTCCAAGACCAAATCATTCTTTTGATTTTTGTTAACCCTACCCTAAAAAAAAAATGTAAAAACCCATTCCTCAAGGGCCAGGTGGAAGGCCAGATCTAGCCCCTGGGCTGTTGTTTGTCAACCCTTGTTTTAGACTATTATTGATACTCTATTTTGAACATGCTTGCCCTCCCTCCTACCCCTTGTTATTTTGCAAAATGCTTCTTATCATGCTCACTTGGCGAATCTGGAGATGTCTTTTTATGCATGTCTCAACCATTTGAATGCTGACAGCAAGCTTAAAAGACAAAGCTGATCTCAATGAGCCTCAAATCACACTTTGCAGAGTGGCTGAGCAAAACCACAGATGCCACTGTTCTTAGAAAGCTCTGGCGAGAGCTACAAAAGAAAAAACAGGAGGCTGGAAGGAGAACTCACTGTTGGAACTGGCGTAGAGAGTCCGAAGGGAGAAGCCACTGAGTGTCAGCTCTCTCAGCTGGTTCCGCTCACAGTGCAGCTGCTCCAAGCTACACAAGGAGCTAAGATCTAAGTCAGCTAGTTGATTGTCCCGCAAATCCATGTGGGTGATGTACTTATTTCCCTCCAGATTTTCAGTAACCACAGTTTTCAAAAGGTTCATCCTTAAATATTCAGAAATAAAGAGATCATAAGAAATAAATTCTACTAAATACACTTACCAAAAGAAAAATAGGAATGATTCCCTTCTTTCCTAAACAACTCGAAAAGTTCACTATTAGCTTCACTTTGCAAGGTATTACATAATCACAGCCAACTCTACCTTGAGTTCTTTGTTTATAAACTTAGACAATCCAGACTTGCAAATACAAATACAAATTAAATAAAGAGAAAGGGAAAAGGGACCATGCTTACAAGTTGTTGGTTAAAAACTTAAATCCAAATACTTAAGTTAGGCAGGGGCGAAGAAGCAGGCCAAAGGAACAAGAAGATGAACATAAGCTTTTAGGTTAGGGAGTAGCAAAGCAGTCATGGTGTATCATGTGGAGAACAGGAGGAAGCAGCCATATTTTCTCCCGTTGCTCAGCCTACTCTTTCTTGTGCTAAGATTTACTTTACGCTTATTAATGGAAGGGAAAATAATCTGTATCTATATGGAAATGTTCAAGGGCAAATTACAGAGTATGGCTTCTTGGTTCTCTACTTTACTTATAGAGAACAGGCATGTTCTCATTCCCCTGTATTTCAGTACATTTTTCTGTGACTGTTTCTTTACAAGGAATGTCAATGGCTTAGTGTAAATGATAGAACACTATGCATATGTGTCTTTTACCAGCTTTCTTTAGGAAAACATTATAACTAGAAAATAAAAACTATAAAAAATTCATAGCAAAACCTTTAACATTCTAATTGCAATACAACAGATATCAAGAAGAAACCCAAAGATTCAATAGAAAAATGGTCAGGTTTAAGGAAAAATACAAACTACCAATGAGCATATTAAAAAGATGCTCAACCTCACTCATAAATAAATGCTGATTAAAATAAAACACTGTTTTCTCCTAGGACACTGACACAACAAGGAAAAATACTGCTAAAATCCAACATTGGCAAGGACGAGAAGAAATGGGAATTCTATAAAATGTTACTGGGAGGGTAAGTCAGAACAACCTACGTCAAAGGTAATGTGAAAGTCTCTATCATGTGGTACACCTACCTTACTCATAGTGTCTCTGCTACTGAGTAAAAAATGAAGCTTTACTACAGTCTGGAAAACATACACTGTTCTAAAATCCATATGTTTTAGAGGAGTCTTAGTAAAGAGAAAACATAAAAGACCATCAGAGGTCGATTTAAAGGAAGACATGGTGGAGAATGGCCTCACCTTAAATCCACATGTCTGATATGGCTCATCCTGTTCAGCACCCCAAGGTTTAGGACTTTCAGGCAATTTCCTGCCATAACCACTTTATCTAACATAGTGAGCTTCCCATAAACTTCAGGTATTTGACTAAAGTTGTTGAAGGAAATTCCCAGGGAAGAAAGCTGTTGCAGATTTCCCAATTCTTCAGGTAAAGTTGTCAGAAAGTTGCCATCAAGACAGAGGGTTTGAAGACTGTGGAAGAAAACAGAACCACACTTTGTGAAAGCTTTTAATCGGAATGGACAGAACTAGAGGGATGGACTCTGATTTATGTCACTAATTCATTAATGAATGAATCCAATAATGATAAAATACCCTATCTACAGAGACTCAACGACACACATCACTGATATGGATGGTCCCTCCAACATCAAAAATTGTCAAAGCTTCTACTGTTGAAACTGAGGAACTAACTGGTCACTCGTGCAAGCAAGTAACAACTGCTGACTAGAATCCTCATAATTACATGATTTATTTCACTGCAAGAGCTCATGCAACTACATGCATTCCAAATCCCAGACAAGCTCCTTACTCTGCAAGTAAAACACCAGCCCAACAGAAGTCAGACACTTACTTTAGCAGACTGCCAATCTGACTCGGCAGGTCGTGAAATCCATTACAGGAGAGGTTGAGCTCAGTCAGGGTAGAAATCTCACATAACAATACAGGAAACAACCCAAGTTTGTTGTGGGACAAATTCAGCCCCTTCAGCTGAGAAAATCTAAAAAGCAAACACACAAATTCTAGTACTAAATGAAAATGCCATCTGTTTTAAACGTCCACTGTAGAATTTGTTTTACAAATATCTATTGAGCACTCACTACACGCCAAACATTGTGCACAGCACAGAATGTGGAGATGCCTAACAGAGAGGCTCCATACCAACAAGGAAATCGGGTCTAGGGCAGTGGAGTTCTTCTCTCCTCTCTTTAAAAAGGCACAAAATCTTAAAGAAAATTCATGCTGGTATAATTATATCAAGTCATATCATCTTTGAAATCGCTTCACCAAATTTCTACATATAAAATAAAAGACCTTAGAACTTACAAATACATGAAATGGAGTTTTACTGTAATATGATCTCATAGAGAACATGAAATAGTAACTTTTAGTGCTTCTGCTTCATTCCTGAAGGAAAAGTATACTGTCTTACTCAGAGACAGTATCATCATACACTGGATCCACAGGAATCACTCCGGGAATTTTACTTAGGAGTATTACACTAATGATTAAACTAGTGCAAGAGGGTAAGGCTGAAGTGGTGTTCTCCACGATGATGATATGTACCACCTGCTTCTAGAATGGAGTCATTGGTACCTCATTCTAATGCTCCTTTTTCAAATTTACAAATTTTGATTTCCAATTTTCCTGACCTTGAGTACTGATTGTTCCTTTGGCTTGGTGCCTTGACTTCGGAATTCCTAATCCAACCCTCAAATTAGATTAACCCCATTTCCATAGTCACTCAGAAGAAAATGCTAGAAACCCACTTCTTTAAAATTATAGCTTGTGTTGTTTTTATATACCAATAATTATTCTAGAAATATCGGTTATTAAGTAAAATATGTAACTTTAATGTGTATTAACCTTTTTTTTAAAAAAAGATTTTGTTTATTCATGAGAGACACACAGAGAGGGGGAGAGAGAGAGATTGAGAGAGAGAGAAAGAGAGAGGCAGAGACACAAGCAGAGGGAGAAGCAGGTTCTACGCAGGGAGTCTGATGTGGGATTTAATCCTGGGACTCCAGGATCATGCCCTGGGCCAAAGGCAGGTGTTAAACCGCTGAACCACCCAGGGATCCCTGTATTAACCTTCTTAAAAAGATCTTATTTATTTATTTCAGAGAGTGAGCAAGCAAGAGCAAGCACGAGTGGGAAAGGGGCAGAGGGAGAGGTACAGGAACAAGCAGGCTCCCCACTGACTGCAGAGCCTGACACAGGGCTGGCTCCCAGGACACAGAGATCATGACCTGAGCTGGCCAGAACCTTAATCGACTGGGTCATCCAGGCACCCCATGATGTGTATTATCTTTTTAATCACCATTTAATTTGAATGCTTTAATTTCCAACTTCTCTTCCGCTCACAGGAAGCCCACACAATTACTTCAAATATTAATTCACTTCCATCTACTTTTAAAGGAGGGGGGGAGGTAAGGTGGTTGGAAGGTAGGAAGGGGGAATATATTCTAACAAAGAAATTGGAAAATAGGGATGCCCGGGTGGTTCAGCGGTTTGGCACCTGCCTTCAGCCCAGGGCATGATCCTGGGAACCCAAGATCGAGTCCCACATGGAGCTCCCTGCATGGAGCCTGCTTCTCTCTCTGCCTATGTCTGCCTCTTTCTGTGTCTCTCATGAATAAATAAATAAAATCTTAAAAAAAAAAAGGAAAATATATGGGCCATAGTCCCTTAGGAGTGAAAGGATTCTTTTATCATAAAAGAAAGGTTTCCTAGCTGTCAAAAGGCTTAGAAATTAGCATTAGCAGGTACACAGGAAAGATAAAAGCTCTGAACTGGGAGTGGAATTCTTAAAATTAGGCCTATTTTCTTTAAGTTATTTAAATTTGACACTTATGATTCAAAAACTTGCCATATACTCAATCTCTCAATTTACCCTGGCTTCAGATCATGCATCAACTGCCAGTGATTTATGTAACAAGAGTAGCCAGATCAATGGCAACTCAACTTTGCCTCTATAACAGAACATTTGCATCTATCTTCTGTTTCATGGAGGGGAAAGGGAATACTAAATAAAAACTGTATGAATAAAAAAATTTACTTCCTCTTCAAAATGGAGAGGAAATTTTCAAATATATATGATGGTAAACATGCTCACTTCCAGGTACACATGACTAAGACAATGATCACAACTTGGTTTGAGTAAGTTAGTCTGGAAACCCATTCTCCTCATACCTGTACAGAGTGTCAAGGCCCCCTGGTCTTTCCAACTGCATGAAGTTGTGTCGCAAATTGAGGTAGGTGATATCTTGACTGTAGAAGAGATGCTCAGGAACCTCCTCAAGGCTGTAACATGAGAGGTCAACAGTGCTGATTCGCTGGGACACCACCTGAATACAGTCAAAGACAAGAGCCATCTGAGCTAGCACCAAATGTCTCTCATCCAGCACAGGAACAAATAACATTTACACAAAAAGGTGGTAATTTTAAAAATGGGAAAGAGAAATAGGTAATGACATCTAATTATTCATTTATAAAAATCCGTTTCTGTTTTTCCTAAAACCATAACCTGCATGAAACACACAATGGTGTAAGTTACAGTGCCTATAAGTAAAAACTCAAAAAATACAAATCATAAAAATGGAAAGTTAACATTTCACCCAAGAAGTTGACAGCATTCAAAATAACTACACAAAACTTTGGGAGGCAGTGTCATTTTGAAAGCCATGGCCTTCTGTATCCACACGACTCTGCTACTTACTAGTGCAGTTTCTGCATCTGGTGTGAGGATAAAATTAAATAATCCAGCATACAGTACATTGCTCAGTATGCAAAAGATGCTCAAAAAATATTAACTTCTCTTTGTAAGGTCAACAGAATGGAATGGCTACTTAAAATTGAGACTAGTTTTATTTTGAAGAGATTTTATTACCACTACAATATATGTACAGAAAATTCAATAAAACCAAAACAAGTTTTTATTTCTATAACGGCATGCTTATAAAAGATGGGTTGTGAAAATTGGTCTAAAAATCAAACAAAATAACACTGGAAAAGTCATTCATGTTTTATGGCATCTCATTACACAAAATGATCCTTTATGTAACTATTTAGCTCCAAAAGGAAAAATGTGCTAAAATTCTGCAAAGATAGCTAGGATAACAAGAGAATTTGAAAGTGCAACATAATTTTAGAGCACTTCATCTTTAAAGATTAAAAAAGCAGAAATGATGTTGAAAAGCTAATCATCCTCAGCATACAGAACAATGCTTTGTGACAGGAGCACAGGTCACATCCCATGATAAGTCCAAATTTAAAGGGGTTCGTCACAGCTATGCTAAATAAATACAGGCTGAGAAGCACGAGGCTAGGAATGATGAAATGGCTCTATCACTGACCACAGTGGTTCAGGCAGTCAATTCATTCAAGACCCCATATTCTTATCACAGAGATGGAGGAAAGGTAAATGTACCTGGAAACACTTTTAAAAGCTTTTTGTACTACGCAAATATAAATAATTAGGACCTGTGGATTTCCATTATTTCAGCCATTACATACTTACAGGGACCTAAAGTAAGATATATAAAAATTATATTTCACACTCTTGGGAGTGAGTTCTGTTTCAAAATACATTTCTACTGGACTTTCACATTCTCCCCACAACAAGATGTCTGACAGCTTATCACCTTGGATGCCTGTCGCTGCCATCTCTGGCACTCAGCCAGAGTCTCAAAGCTGACATGATAGGTCTGAGCTTGGGCTCCAGCTGAGCTGAATGCGAGGGAATGCTGCCGCCGCTTCACTTCTTCTACCTGAAGAGGAGGAGGGAAGAAAACCAGAACCAAGAAAAAAAATCCTAGTTAGAGAGCAAAGGACAAGACAATTTTTTAAAATAGGCAAAAGATGTTAATAGACATTTCTCCAAAGAAGATTGAGAAATGGCCAGTAATGACAAGAAATGATGTTCAACATCACTACTTATTAGATAAATGCCAATCAAAACTGAAAGATACCACATCACATTTGCTAGGATAGACAGAATTTAAAATAGTAAACAACAAAAGTTAGATGACAAGTATTAGCAAGTTATGTGGAGAAACGGGATCCTCCATACACAGCAGTGGGAATGTAAAACGGTGCAGCTACTTTGGAAAACAGTCTGGTAATTCCCCAAAGGGTTAAACATAGAGTTACCATGTGACCTAGAATTCCACTCCTAGATATATACTCAAGAGAACTGAAAACATACACCCACACAAAAACTTGTACACAAATTAGAGCAGCAATTTCCTAATAGCCCAAAGGTGGAAACAAACCAATGTCCATCCATCAACAGGTAAATATACATACAAAATGTGGTATATTCAAACAATGGAATATTACTTAGCCATCAACAGAAGATACTGATGCACACTATTATATTAACACATGTGAACTTGAAAAGATTATGTGAAATGAAAGTCACAAAGAACAGTATACTGTGATTTCATTTATATGACATATCCAGAGTCAGCAAATCTGTGTAGACAGGAAGTAGATGGATGACCAGGTGCCTCAGGGCTGGGGAAAAAATGGGGGAGATGATGGCTAAGGAGAGCAGGCTTTCTCTTCAGGATCATGAAAGTATTCTAAAATTGATTGTGGTGATGGTCACAAAGCTCTATGAATAGACTAAAAGCCACTGAATTGTACCCTTTAAAAAAGCAAATTATACGGTATATAAATTACGTCTCAATAAAGCTGTTTAGAAAAAGCAAAGGCATACTTAGCAAGTATGTCAAAGCAACAGAACTCGGGGCATACTCATAAATGTAAATGTATTTATTAATTCTTCTGTAAGTCACAACATAATCTCAATTTGATAATTAAATATTTGTTGTGTGGATACATTCTACTGTTCTGTGTGCTGGAAACAGGCAGGGGAAAAACAACACCCCTGCCCTTGGTGGAGTTTGTATTTGAGAATAAACAAACACTCTAACACCAAAACAGTGACATAATGTAGCATAACATATGAGTAATCTCAAGAAAAAGAAAACAGGGGAAAGGCTTGGAGAATAGGGCAGTCATGGAAGGACTCACTGAGATAACACGTGAACAAAGATGCTAAGGGGGTCGGGGTGGAAAGCTCCTGGGCAAGGAACATTCCATGCACAGCAGCAGCAAGCATAAGTCCCTGTGATGCAAGGCCTCATGCCACATTTCAGAACACAAGAGTCTCTAGACCCACGTGGCAAGAGCCAAAGTCTCCACTGCAAAAGGAAGACAGTTCCAACCCTCTCCACCCATACTGCAGTGCCATGGAGGTAGCTGCCTACCTGCAGAGTGCCCTGGTCTGCTCTTTGCACTCCTTTCCTCTCTTACTTAGCGCTGGGCTAGATGTCATTTTTTACTTCCTCCAGGGCTGAAGTAGAAGGGGAGGAATGACAGGAAAGATAAAAGCTCTGCTTGTCTTGTTCTTACTAGACAAGCAGAGTCATAACCTGACTTCACAGATCTGGCCCTAGCAGATTTTAAATGGAGGCTTTTCCTCAATAGGTCTTTTTAAGGGTTCTTTTGGTCACCCCCACCCTAATCCAAACAACAATGGCTTCTCACTTACAGATCCCTTGACCTGGCTAATGCATGCTATTCCAGCAGTTGACTACTCCCTCCTCAGACATGAAGGAATCCTGTAGTCCACTGACAGCCTGTCCTCAAGGGAAGTCTATTTCCCCTTCAAGATGGACCTACTAGACAAGTTCTAAGAGAATCCACCCACTGGCCTTTTTTCTCTCAACCCATCTGGGTCACATACTAACAAACCCAAGGAGCACACAATGATCCCAATGGTGAGCTAGGCTCTTAGGCTACCTGGCTGTTCTGGTGACAGACTCATGTCTTGGCCTCAAGACTTCTTGGTCAGAGGGCAGGATACCAATCCACTATGGTCCCCTTACTTCAGGGTACCCATATTTAGCTCTCATGAGTTCTGCTGAAACCTCTTTCACTAGACTGAAGAAAAAGGCAGAAACCTCCTCCATTTCCCATTGAGGTGGCTATAGGGATTCATAGCACAATAGTTGTTCTCTTCAAAGCATTTCTCCCCCCAAATCCAACAACCCAATTCACATAGCTTTGATGAAGATGAAGTCTTTATAGTTATGGAACCACTTACATCTTTGTCTGACATCTCACTTTGATATGTCCTAACTATTGAATCTTGGTGAGTCAGCTGCAAACTTCCAAATTATACTCATAAATCATTAGGTTTCTGGTGCCAAGTAAAGACTGAATCAAATAGCAGAAACAAAACAATTTAAGCAGAAAAGATCCCAATAAGACGACCTGGGTGGCTCTGTCAGTGAAGCATCTGACTTTGGGGATCCCTGGGTGGCTCGGTGGTTTAGTGCCTGCCTTTGGCCCAGGGCATGATCCTGGGGTCCCGGGATCAAATCCTGTATCAGGCTCCCTTCATGGAGCCTGCTTCTCCCTCTGCCTGTGTCTCTGCCTGTGTCTCTGCCTCTCTCCTCTCCCTCTCTCTCATAAATAAATAAATAAAATCTTAAAAAAAGAAAAAAAAATATCTGAATTTGGCTCAGGTCATGATATCACCAGGGTCCTGAGATGGAGCCCTACTTTGGACTTCGTGTTCAGCAAGGAGTCTGCTTGTCCCTCTCCCTCTGTCTCTCCCCACCACTCTTGCATGCTCATGCTTTTTCTCCAATAAATAAAATCTTAAAAAAAAGAAAAGATCCCAATAAAATTAAATAATATTCATAACATTCAATTGCAATGCTCACAATAGGAATATTTTGTATTAGTAATAAATCATGCAAATCAGTGTCAAAATAAAGGATCTTATTGAAATGAAGAACAGATACTAATGACTGTTTTAGAACAATCTTTTAAATATTTTACTATGGGATATTTGACACAGAAAAATATACTCATAAAATCAAATACTGAGAAAGGTTTGTAAATCTGAGATTCTCTTTCTGCCTTTCCCTCTGCTTCCCCCCACTCCCGCCCTTGCACTCACACTCTCTACCTTTCTTTTTCCCTCTTTTGCACACACGTGCTCTAAACTAAATAAATAAATCTTTAAAAAAAAATGCTTTTGAGATTCATCCTTATTTTGATGTATATCAGCAGTTTATTCCTTTTTATTGCTCAGTAATATTCCATTGTGTGGAATGTGCCACATTTGTTTATCATTTTCACCAGTAGTCAATGAACATATGGTTTTTGACAACTGTGAATAAAGCTGCTATGAACATTCACTTAAAGTCTTTGTAAAGACAGATGTTCATTTCCCAATACCTATGAGAAATGCTGGGCCATCTGATATGCATATGTTTAAGTTTATAAGAAATGAAAAACTGTTTTCCAAAGTGACTGTACTCCCATCAATGATGTAGGAGCATTCCAGTTGCTCCTCATCTTTGCTAAATTTGGTACTTATCAGTCTTTTGATTTTAGTTATCCTAGCAGTATAGTAGAATCTCTCTGTGATATTGACTTGCATTTCCCTAATGACTCATAATGGTGAGAATCTTCCTATGTACTTACTTGCCATCTGAAGATCTTCACTGGTAAAGGATCTGCTCAACTCTTCTGCCTTTTTACTAGGTTATCTGACTTTGTCTCACTGTGGTATAAAAGTTCTTTATGTATTCTGGAGACAGTCCTTTGTTGCAGATAAACTCTCATTAAAATGTTTTGTATGGAGACATCTGGATGGCTCAGTTAAGTGTCCGCTGTCTGCCTTCCACTCAAGTCATGATCTTGGGGTCCTAAGATCAAGCCCTATGTAGGGCTCCCTGCTCAGCAGGGTGTCTGCTTCTCCTTCTCCCTCTGCCCCTCCCCTGGCCCATGCTCTCTCTCCCCCAAATAAATAAACAAACATCTTTTTTAAAAAATGTTTTGTATGATGTTAATATAACCAATTTTCTTTTGGTTGCTATTTGATTAGCACAATTTTCCCACCATTTCACATTCAATCTTCTAAGTGTTGGGAAGATCTCTTATAACAAGTACTGGGATTTTAAATGACAACTTGACAATCACAATTAGTATCATTACGGATATATTTCGATATGTTCCTGTCACTATAATTTATGATAATTCATCACCTAATCATTTTGTTCCTTTCTCTCCATTCTTTTCCTGCCTTCTTTTAGCATTATAAATTTTTGATATTTTCTTTTCCCATTCTACTTTTAGTGGCTATCCTATAAATTTTTACATTCATACTTAAGGTTTTTTCCTAATAAAGTTAAAAGTTACTTGGTGTTTCTATTCTCTTATTCCAAGACTGTATCACATGTTACTCATTGAACATACCACTACATCTTAAATATCATTCAGGGTAGTTTGAGCATTAGTAGCTTAAATTATATTTAAAATACAAAAGAGCTCTTGGGTGGCTCAGTGATTGAGCATCTCCTTTTGGCTCAGGTCGTGGTCCTGGGGTCCTGGGATCAAGTACCACATCGGGCTCCTCACAAGCCTATGTCTCTGCCTCTCTCTGTGTCCCTCATGAATAAATAAAATCATTTAAAATATATAAAAATGATAAAATACAAAAATTTAAACTTTTTACAATCAGTATTAACTTTACCACTATATTTTATCAATATCTGCACTCATCACTGTTTCTTATTTTTTGTACCTTCTCTTTGAATTTCCTTTCCTTTGTTGTATTCTTTTCTTTTTGGGGGGCAGGGGGATATCTTTTTTTTTTAACCTATTTTTTTCATTCTATCTTTTAGCCTCCAAGACTGAACCAGGTTCCTGCCCCTGGTTGATACTGGAGTGTGCACATTCATTCAGTGGGGGCTTGTTCACTTCCTGGTCACAAATCTGGTCACAGATCACATAACTGAGTCCTTCCACCTCTCTAGAACCACAGCTAGAACAAGACTTGGTTCCAGTAAGTTTGTTAACAGCAGTTTTGGGGCTGGTTATTCTTTTATTTTTGTTATCTCCAGCATTCCTTTGGGAGCAGAGAATCTACCATTCATCTCCTGTTCAAGGAATAAGCCTAGTCCAGGTTCCTCTCATCAACAGAGGACTTTTAAACCCAAAAACTTATATAAGACTGGCACAACCTTTCAGGCCCAGAACCCAGGAGGCCCTCAGATTCAGACCCACTCACCATGTACATTTCTATTTTATATTCTATAACCTAGCTATGTCTTTTTATATATTTACATTTTGAATATATTTTATCTATATTGCTGTGCATCTGGACCATTTTGGACATCTCAAAGCATAAATTCACTAGGTCACTTTGTCTGGAAGTTTTCTAAAATTCAGACTGTTTTGTGATATTCAACATGGAAAATAAACAAAATGATGTATAGCTTCATATAAATATTAACATATCTGTTTCCAGTCATCTTTCAGCTTGACAGACTTGCAAGTGAACTCTCTGCCTAGGATGGGGAATTCTCTAGCACAGTCCAGAAATAGACTAGAGAGGTCTAGAGAGGTGCTAGAGAGGTGCTTGTGACCACTCCTGACTTTCAATTTTATTCTAATGAGGAAAAAGGAGAAGCTGGAAAGAATCTATTTTGGGGATGGATGTGGCAGGAGGCTACAAGTGGCAGCACTCTATCTGGGTGTAATCAGTGCCTACCTAGCAGTAGAGGCAGAGGTATCAACAAATGGGTTCCACAGCAGAATTTGGGGTATGGACAGACTTTGGACCTCCCAGAAAATCTATGATATAAATAAACTTGTTTTATGTTTAAATTAGCCTGAGTGGGTGGCATGCCTGGGTGGCTCCATCGGTTAATCATCTGACTTGGTTTCAGCTCAGGTCATGATCTCATGGGTCTTGAGGTTGTGAGATCATGAGATTGTGAGATTGAACCCAGCATTGGTTCTGCACTCAGCAGGGAGTCTGCTTCTCTTCTCCCTCTCCCTTTGCCCTCTCCTTGCTTGCACACTCTCTCTAAAATAAATAAATAAATCTTTTAAGTTTTTCTAAAGATTTTATTTATTTATTCATGAGAGACACAGGGAGAGAGAGGCAGAGACATAGGCAGAGGGAGAAGCAGGCTCCCCGATGTGGGACTTGATCTCTGCACCCCAGGATTACGCCCTGAGCTGAAGACAGACACCCAACCACTGAGCTACCCAGGTGTCCCAATAAATGAATCTAAAAAAAAAAAATTTAGGGGCAGCCCGGTGGCTCAGTGGTTTGGCACCACTTTCAGCCAAGGGCGTGATCCTGGACACCTGGGATCGAGTCCCATGTCGGGCTCCCTGTGTGGAGCCTGCTTCTCCCTCTGCCTGTGTCTCTGGTTCTCTCTCTCTCTCTCTGTCTCTCATGAGGAAATAAATAAAACCTTAAAAAAAAAAAATTTAGCCTGAGTAGGTTTCTTCTGGTTAAACCTAAGAACTCTAAAAAACAAACTTTATAATGCAATCTTAAATAATATTAATCCTGGCTTCTTTAAAAAGATGTGGGTAAAGTGCTGAAAAGCAAATGTGATTTAAATTAAGAAGATCAAACAAATGAAGAATAATTCATTTTTTATGAGTCTTACCTTTCCCCCAACCAGAGGCAAAATGTGCATCTTTCCAGTCTGACAATCCTTCACTGAGGAAACGATGAGGCAGGTGCCACAGAGAACAACTAGGCGTTCAGCCCACTTATGCAGCTGGGTCTTTCCCTTGCGTACGTTATAGATGCCAGACAGAAGGATTCGATCCAGATGATCCATCTGGCATGGTTTTTCTACAAGAAAAAAGAACTTCAGAAATCACCATTCAAGTAATAGACTCTTGTAAGGAAAAAGAAAGTATTGTGTGTCAACATTCAGCAACCTTGTTTACAGATTTAAGTTATCAAAGCAATATAAATATTACAAAATAAGATCTCAGTCCTAAAATGTTATCCATCACTGAAGTTATACAATGGAAGTACTGTGGATTTAGTGCTAGGGACCAAGATTTTATTTTGGATGCTACTGTTAATTCTTCTTCCAACACAGTCCCACGTACAGAGAAAGGCATAGACTTGGGGGCCAGATATGCAAACCTGAGTTTGAATTCTGGTTCTGACACTTAACTTTGTTTCTCTGAACTACTTAACATAATCACTGAGGTTGACTTTCTTCACTTACAGTTTGGATCATAATACTACTTTAGGGTTTTCTTATTTTAAAAAATTAGGATAATTAATGTAAAGTACCGAGCATAGTTCTAGGTAACAAAAGTCACTGAAAGGGACACCTGGCTGGCTCAGCAATTGAGCGCCTGCCTTCGGCCCAGGGCATGATCCTGGAGTCCCAGGATCGAATCCCACATCAGGCTTCCTGTATGGAGCCTGCTTCTCCCTCTGCCTGTGTCTCTGCCTGCCTGCTCCTCTCTCTCTCTCTCATGAACTAATAACATCTTTTTTTTTTTTTAAGTACTGAATAAATGACCGTCACTATTGTGATTAGTCTATTCTAGAAGGAAGAAATTAATAAATATGGGAGCTTTCTGGTTCTGTACACATTACTCCATTTTCCTGTTCCTTGTGAGGAAAAGCTTATGGCTGATATTTCAATCCACTATCCCAGTCATGGTGGCAGAGGCTCATATGTGCATTCAAGAGCTGTTTTCTTTTTGTATTTCTTAAAAATCTTTGTAAGGCTGAGATAAAGTGAACAAAACAGCACATGATGACAGAAGACAGGTTCTTGATTAAAGCCCAGCTAAAACCAAACTAACTCTACACAGAAATGAATACGAGCAGCACATTAGTATGAGGTAGTATAAACAGCAATAAACTGGGAAGGGAGAAAATCACATTGTACTTGATATTATTAGAGAATTGATTACAGAGCCTGGGCATCACGTTGCCCTTTTAGGTATGTTTTCCCATATATGATCTGAGGAAATGGGTTAGATGGCTTTCAGAGCTTTCAAACTTTGTACGCGATCACTAGCCCTAGGAGAAAACCAAGTCTCCTTGTATTTAAGGCCAATCCTTTCATCTATATTCCAAACACCACCTTTCTCAGGGAGTTTGGTTCTTCTCTCTTCTCACTCTTCAACTCCACCCTCTTCATTGTTCCTGCCAAAGCTACAAAAACATTTGTGTTTTTTCCCATGCTCTCTCAGGCTCAACTGTGGAATTCCTTTAGTCAGTGACTCCAATTTCTGTGTGCCTAAGACTTACTATGTGAGAACAGTTTAAAATGTGAGACACGGGCAGCCTGGGTGGCCTAGCAGTTTAGTACCGCTTTCAGCCCAGGGCGTGATCCTGAAGACCCGGGATCGAGTCCCACGTCAGGCTCCCTGCATGGAGCCTGCTTCTCCCTCTGCCTGTGTCTCTGCCTCTCTCTCTCTCTCTCTCTCTCTCTCTCTGTGTCTCTCATGAATAAATAAAATCTTTTAAAAAATTAATAAATAAAATAAAATAAAATAAAATAAAATAAAATATAAAATAATAAAATAAAATAAAATAAAATAAAATAATAAAATAAAATAAAATAAAATAAAATAATAAAATAAAATAAAATAAAATAAAATAAAATAAAATAAAATAAAGGACGCTGACATCCACCCACAGACAGTCTAATCCACAGGGCCTGGGATGGAACACAGGAAAATATATTTTTAACAACTATTCCAAGTAGTTTAAATGCAGGTGGTCCACAAACCATATTTTGAAAAACTATAAGCTTACTTTTTTGAGGCTCTTTTCTTCTCATTTGTCCCTCGATAGTAGCTAGCTATCTCTGTTATCTCACCTCCAATTTACTCAATTTTCTTCAATCTGGCTTCCAGCCTCCAGACTGCCCTATCCGAAAGATGATAATGGCCCTCAGATTTCTATCTCCTGCCTCAGTCTTCCCTTGGTTCCAATCTCATATATCTAATTCTTTCCTGGACATGTCCAACAGACGTCCTCATTCACCTCAAATTTCCAGCATCAGACTGGAAAGGAACAAAACTATCTTTATTTGCAAACGAAAGGATCTTGTATGTAGAAAATCCTAAGTGAGCCACAAAAAACACAATTATAACCAACAAATGAGTTCAGCCAACTTGCAGGATACAAAAAATTTTTTGCTGTATTTTTTTTAAGATTTATTTTTATTTGAGAGACAAAGGGTGAGAGAGAGAGAGAGAGAAAAAACACCTGAGTGGGGGGAGGGGTAAAGGGAGATAAATCCTCAAGCAGACTCCCTGCTGAGTACTGAGAGCTGGATGCATGGCTCAATCCCAGGACCCTGAGACCTGAGCAGAAATCAAGAGTTGGAAGCTTAACCAACTAAGCCACCCAGGCGCCCCAGATAACATTTTTAAAAAATCAATTGTATATCTAAGCACAAGGAATAAACAATTCAAAAGTAAAATTAAGAAACTAACTGTATCTAAGATAGCATTAAAAACAATAAAACAAAAATAGTATAGTAAAAACTACGAAACATAGTTGAAGGAAATTATAGACCTAATTTCAAAACTTAACTATAAAGTATGGAGCAAGCACACAAAGTACAGTACTTAGGGCACCTGATTTTTGACCTTGGGGTCATGAGTTCAAGCTCCACATTGGGTGTAGAGATTACTTAAAAAAAAAAAAAAAAAAAGGTACAGTACTGACATAAGGATAGACATAGAGCAATGGATTAGAATTCACAAATAATATCCCTACACTTATGGACAACTGATTTTTGAGCAGGGTGCCAAGATAACTCAATGGGGGAAATAAAAGTCTTGGTAAATGGTGAACTGGAACACCAAAGGGAAAAGAAAAAAGTCAGATCCCTAACCTCACACTATATACAAAAATTAATCCAAAATGTAAGAACTAAAACTATAAACTCTTAGAAGAAAACATTGGAATAAATCTTACATCTTAAAAGTCAGTAAAAGGTTTCTTAGGTATCAACACAAAAAGTTAAAGTGACATGGGGTGCCTGCATGGCTCAGTCGGTTAAGCATCTGCGTTTGACTCAGGTCATGATCCCAGCCTGGGATTGAACCCTGCTTCAGGTTCCCTGTTCAGTAGGGAGTCTACTTCTCCCTTTGCCCAAACCCCACCCCCTGCTTGTGCTGGCTCTCTCTCTCACTCTCACTCTTTCAAATAAAGAAATAAAATCCTTTTATTTTTTTATTTTTTAAATATTTTATTTATTTATTCATGAGACACACAGAGAGAGAGAGGCAGAGACACAGGCAGAGGGAGAAGCAGGCTCCATGCAGGGAGCCTGACGTGGGACTCGATCCTGGGTCTCCAGGATCACACCCTGGGCTGAAGGCAGGTGCTAAACCGCTGAGTCACCCGGGCTGCCCAAGAAATAAAATCCTTTTAAAAAATAAATAAAATTGACAAAAAAGAAAATACAGAAAAATGTACTTCATCAAAAATAAACTCATGTGCTTCAATAAACACCATCAGAAAGTAAAACAATGACTCACAAAGTAAGAGAGAATATTTGCAAATCATATACATAATAAGAGACTTGTATCCAGAATTAAGAACTGTTACAATTCAGCAATAAAGACAAAGAACACAATTAAAAAATGGGCAAAGAATTTGAATAGATATTACTTCAGAGAAGGTATATAAAAGGCCAACAAGCACATAAAAAGATGCTCAATTTCATTATTCACCTGATAGATAAATATCAAAACCACAATAATAGTTCACAAGCAATAGGATGACTATAATTGAAAAAGACAAACACTAAGAAGTGTTGGCGATGATGTAAACAAACACTGCTGTTGTGAAAATAAAATGGTGCAGCCACTTTGGAAAACAGTCTGGTAATTCCTCAAAAGTTTTAACATAGATCCACCATATGATCCAGCAATTCCACTCCTACACCTATATCCAAAAGAACTGAAAACACATGTCCACACAAAAACTTGTACACAGGTGCTTGTTCATAGTAGCATTATTCATAATAGTCAAAAAGTAGAAATAGCCAAAATGTCCATCAACTGATGAATGCATAAACAAAATGTGGCATTATCTACACAATGGAATACTGTTTGGCCATAAAAAGAAATGAAGAACTGATAATATACTACGACATGGATGAGCCTTGAAAACATTAAGTAAAAGAAGCTAAAGCCAGGGCAGCCCCGGTGGCGCAGCGGTTTGGCGCCGCCTACAGCCCAGGGTGTGATCCTGGAGACCTGGGATCGAGTCCCACATAGGGCTTCCTGCATGGAGCCTGCTTCTCCCTCTGCCTGTGTCTCTGCCTCTCTCTCGCTCTCTCTGAATGAATAAATAAATAAATCTTAAAAAAAAAAAAAAAAAAGGCTAAAGCCAAATATATATGATTCCACTTAAACGACTTGTTCAGAAAAGGCAAATCCATAAAGGCAGGAGGTTCATCACCATTAAACAAGATGTGGGGTCTCATTTTATGGTGATGAAAGCAGACTAAAATCAGACTATGGTGATGGCTGCATAAATCTCCAAATATACCAAAAAGCACTGAATTGTACATTTTTAAAAGGGTGTTATAGGCTATGAATTATATCTCAATAAAACTGCTTTTAAAAAATCTCATTATTCCCCCCAAACATGCCAATGGCTTTTATATTCCCCATCCTGGTTAATAGTATCACCTAACACAAAGTTGGCTAAATTATGTAAAAAAAGAAAAATGGGACTTCATATGGTTTACCATGCTTTCAAATTGCCTAACAGTCTTTTTAAAAGTTTACATGAAACATGTAACAAAGATGTTCTATCTTATAGTGGATATATAATTCTCTGAGTCTCTTCTTTCTTGGCCTTATTTCTAAAGAAATTTATTTTATTACAGAAAAACTCCTAAATCAATCCATCACCACTCTCAGAAGGGAACATTCAACTGTGTTCTGGATAATTTATTTGTATATGAAATAACATGCTGTTTGTTAATTTTAGAGTTTGCTAGACATTCAGAGGGCCTCCAGTCTCTGATCTTCTGAAAGTGATTTAAAAAAATAAATAAAAATGAAAAAACAAAAACAAAAACAAAAACCAGAATGAGGGGCACCTGGGTGGCTAAGTTGGTTGAGTGTCCGACTCTTGATCTCAGGGTCGTGAGTTCAAGCCCCACACTGGGCTCCAAGCTGGGCATGGAGACTACTTAAAAAACAAAAAACAACAAAACGAGAATGAGAAAGTTCTAATATTCAGAACGTGTAACAGTTCTAATTAAAAAATAGTTTCAAAAGCCAAGGTTCTAAGTGGAAAATTAAGGGTAATTTTAATTTCCTTATATATTTATATGTCCAAATGTTCTATAAAGAAAATGGAATGTTTCTGTAATTTTAAAAGTTGCTAAAGAAACAATCAAGGGCAACCCTGTAGCAATGAGTTCCTTTACTGCCCAGAGTACAATCTCTAAACATCATTTTTCATTAAAATGAATCAGGAGTCCTTAGAAAAAGAGTTTATTTCTGGTCTGAGCCAGACAATGAAAAGATGAGCTTAGGACATCTTGTTGTGCCAGAACTTAATGGAAAATCCAGAATGCTTTCAAAAAATCCTGGAATCATGCTGGAAGGACAGTAGCCAATGTAAAGAGCTCCCACTAGCTGAGATGGGACAAACTGAGCAACAAAAGAATACTGGCTGTAATGAGTCAAAACAAACAGATACAAGTCCATGAGCTCACAATGATAGACAAAAAAAAATTTTTTTTTTTTGACAAAAAAATTTTTAAAAAGAAATCATACAGACTGTAATGGAGCAGCTATACAAGGAGCCCAAAAAGTAAACAGCTGCAGGCAGATTAAAGAAGAACACCACAATTCAAAATACCACCTAAGCAGTGGCAAGCTTCCCACTGTTTCCTCCTCTGACCTCCCCCAGCCCAGTAGAGGCAGGTGCTGGTGTGGACAGAGAGCTCTAGAGGAAGCCCTCAGGTTGTGTCTTGAGGAATAGAAAAGGGGTCTCCTAACACTCAGAGAGAGTGGAAGAAATTCCTCATTTTTGCTTTCCCTCCCCTTTTCTTCATTTTCTTATGTCCCAGACCCCAGGAGTGGGGACATAGGCACCTAAAACTCTGAGGGGTGTGAACCTCCCTCTCTTATTAGAAGACCTGCAGTCCCAGTCCTATGAGAGTAGAGTGAAAATCTGTTAATTTCTGGTTTCCTCCTCCCATTGGCAGCCCTGCAATGTGGATGCCCTTGAGGGAAAAGCCCAACAGGGCAGGCTTTCTAAAGCCCCAGGAAATCGAAAAGAGGAAGGAGCTCTGGAAAATGACCCCCGTCAAGCTGTCTAGGAATTCCTATGCTCATGCTTGAGGTATACAAATGTGGCTGGGACCCCAAGCAGCATGCCAAAAACGCTGAAAACTGAACTAATAGGTTCTCCAAAGGGAGAGAAGAAATGCTGAAAAATTATTTGAAGAAATAGAGGAAAACTCCTCAACTGAAAGATATAAACTTATGGATTCAAGAAGTTCAGTGAACTCCAAACAGGATAAAACCAGAGAAATTCTAGCCTAGAGACTATATAATCAAAGTACCGAAAATTAAAGACAAAGTCTTGAGAGAAGCCACAGAAAATGGAAGCACTACTTCTACCAGAACAATTCAAATGACTGCATGAAGGACCTGCAGGAGCTCTCTCTACTAATCTCCCAACTGCTCTGAAGATCTAACGTTAGTTCCAAATAAAAAGTTAAACCAATAAATATTGGCTGATACATTACGAGATAAAAATGAAGTATCTATTTACATTTAAAGAACAAAACAGGAAATTTCACAATAAATTTCAAACTTTTAACAGGCTCTCATACAAAAAAACAAAACAAAACAAAACAAAAAAAACTTCTATTTGAAGTATTTCACTAGAACACCTGGCAAATCAGTGGTGGCTAAAGTAATTCTATCATCCAGTTTCATGAATCGAAACAAATCCTTAAGTCTTCCGGTTTTAGTTTCCTGAGTTTAAGACCAAGGAGTTGGATTGGATGATCCCCAGCCATTCTCAGTTCTCATTTTATGGATTCTTCATCCTCCTCGACACTCTCTCTCCAACAACTAAAAGGCGGTGTGTCTTAGATGTTAAAAGGATAAGATTTAGAAGCAGACAGGTGTATCTGTTTCCTGGTTCTGTTATTTGACTGGGACATAGCATAGCCTCTCAGGAATAATAACATTCATCTAGAGGGTTGTAAATATCACCCAAGACAAGGTATACAGAGTGCTCAGCACGTGAGAAAGTGCTCAGCATACAGTAAGGGTATAAAACAAATGCCAATTATTATAATGAAAACTGCTCTAAGCCTCCTTTTCCTACATATAAGAATTTCTTTCAAAGATATCATAACAACTCTTACAGCTTTAACATCCCCGTTTACCCTACTCCCATTATCTGTATGTCCTGAGCTCTAGTTCCCCATTTCCAATGACCTGCCAGACATCTCCAACAGGATACTCACCAGCACTTAAATCAAATATTCCCAAAACCAAGTCAGCACCATCCCCACGAACCAGGTCCATCTCACAATTCAAGTCCTGACATTCTCCTGATGTAATCCTGGCTCCTAAGTTCAGGGTCAGTGTCAACTCTTAGGTTTTCTTCCTCAACTCCCCTTTTCATTTATATGAAAGATCTTTATTTTCTTTTGAACAGTATTAAAACAAATAAATTATTGTGAAGTTCAGTAACACAATGGGCACATGTCAGAGTGAACCTCGTTAAAGTCATTTCCGGTACAGTTACAATAAAGCAATAGATAATTTGATAGTTATTTATCTTACCACCTTATAAAATTGCCTGCTCATTTCACATTGTTCTTTTAATGTTCTTCAGTGAATTGTTGCATTTAAAAAAAAAAAGTCAAAGTTCCATCATGAAATGTACTTCTGTTGATTGACGTATCACCAGTGAATCACATTTTTTTAATTTAAATTCAATTCACCAATGTATAGTATAACACCCAGTGTTCATCACACCATGTGCCCTCCTTAATGCCCATCACCCAGTTACCGCCCCCCCCCCACCTCCCTTTCTGCAACTCTTTGTTTCCCAGAGTTAGGAATCTCTCGTGGTTTGTCTCCCTCTTTATTTTCCCCACCCAGTTTCCCCTCCTCTCCTTATGGTCCCTTTCACTATTTCTTATGTTCCACATATGAGTGAAACCATACGATAATTATCTTTCTCTGACTTCTTTCACTCAGCATAATACCCTCCAGTTCCAACCATGTCAAAGTAAACGGTAGGTATTCATCCTTTCTGATGGCTCAATAATATTCCATTGTATATATAATACCACATCTTTATCCATTCATCTGTCAAAGGACACTGTGGCTCCTTCCACAGTTTGGCTACTGTGGACACTGCTGCTGTGAACATTGGGGTGCAGGTGTCTTGTCATTTCACTTCATCTGCACCTTTGGGGTAAATACCCAGTAGCACAATTGCTGGGTTGTAGGACAGTTCTATTTTTAACTTCTTGAGAAACCTCCATACTGTTTTCCAGAGTGGCTGTACCAGCTTGCATTCCCACCAACAGTGTAAGAGGGTTCCCCTTTCTCCACATCCTTACCAACATTTGTTGTTTCCGGTCTTGTTAATTTTAGCCATTCTCACCAGTGTAAAGTGGTATCACATTAAGGTTTTGTAGTTCCCTGATGGCAAGTGATGTGGAGCATTTTTTCAAGTGCTTGTTGGCCTTGTGTAGGTCGTCTTTGGAGAAATATCTGTTCATGTCCTCTACCCATTTCTTTTTTTTCCTTCAATAATTTTATTTATTCATGAGAGACACAGAAAGAAAAGCAGAGGGAGAAGCAGGCTCCTGGAGGGAAGCCTGATGCAGAACTCAATCCCAGAACCCCAGGATCACAACCTGAGCCAAAGCCAGATGCTCAACCACTGAGCCACCAAGTATCCCTCTTCTGCCCATTTCTTGACTGGATTGTTTTTGGGGTGTTAAGTATGAAGTTCTTCCTACTTTGAAGAAAGATTAGTTGACTATAGAGTTGAGGATCCATTTCTAGGTTTTCTATTCTGTTCCACTGATCTATGTGTCTGTTTTTGTGATGGTAGCATGTTGTCTTAATGATCAGGGCACTATAACACAGCCTGAAGTCAGGCATTGTGGTGCCCTCAGCTTTGGTTTTCTTTTTCAACATTCCTCTAGCTATTCAGGGCCTTTTCTGGTTCCATACAAATCTTAGGATTATTTGTTCCAATTCTGTGAAGAAAGTCCATGGTATTTTGATAGGGATTTCATTAAATGTAAAAATTGCTCTGTGTACCATAGACATTTTCACAATATTTATTCTTCTACTCCATGAGCATGGAATGTTTCCCATCTCTTTGTGTCTTCCTCAACTTCTTTCCTAAGTGTTCTGTAGTTTTTAAGAGTACAGATCCTTTACCTCTTTGGTTAGCTTTATTCCTAGGTATCTTATGGTTTTTGTTGCAATCATAAATGGGATCAATTCCTTAACTTTTCTTTCTTCAGTCTCATTGCTAGTGTATAGAATATCTGATATCTGTATCCTGGCACACTGCTGAACTGCTGTCTGAGTTCTAGCAATTTTGGAGTGGAGTCTTTTGAGTTCTCCATATACAGTATCAAGTCATCTGTGAAGAGTCTGACTTCTTCTTAGCCAATTTGAATGCCTTTTATTTTTTTGTTGTCTGATTGCTGAGGCTACGACTTCTAGTACAATGTTGAACAACAGTGGTGAGAGTGGGCATCCCTGCTGTGCTCCTGACTTTAGGAAAAAAGCACTGTTTTTCCCCATTGAGAATGACATTTGCTGTGGGCTTTTCATAGGTGGCTTTTATGATATTGAGGTATGTTCCCTCCACCCTTAAACTCTGAAGAGTTTTAAGTAAGAAAGGATGCTATATTTTGTAAAATGCTTTTTCTGCATCAATTGAGAGGATCATAATGGTTCTTTTCTTTTATTGATGTGATCTATCATGTTGACTGATTTACTCATTCAACTCTCCTTTTCAATCAGCCATCAACTCATACAGATCATTCCTTCAAAAAGTCTGTCATATGAATAATTCCTTCCCACTCCTCACTTCAGACCCCTATCAATTTACATCCATATTATTATCCACACTGGTGCCAGATTCACCTTCTCTGGCTCACTTGGAACCTGTCACTTCCTGCTGTCATCTACCAAATGAAGACTAAACTCCTGATATTGCACTCAACGCCCAGAACAATCTGGACTCAAATTATCTGTGATTCACAGGACATACGTTGAAATGTCTAATCTCCCATCCCATGTCCTCCTTTTCCTTTCTGCTAAATGAAATCCTGTCAATTTTTTAAAAAACAACTTGGGGGATCCCTGGGTGGCGCAGCGGTTTGGCGCCTGCCTTTGGCCCAGGGCGCGATCCTGGAGACCCGGGATCGAATCCCACATCGGGCTCCCGGTGCATGGAGCCTGCTTCTCTCTCTGCCCCTCTCTCTCTCTCTCTCTCTCTGTGACTATCATAAATAAATAAAAATTAAAAATATATTTAAAAAAAATAAAAAAAAAATAAAAAAATAAAAAAAATAAAAAACAACTTGGGATCCCTGGGTGGCGCAGCGGTTTAGCGCCTGCCTTTTGCCCAGGGCGCGATCCTGGAGACCCGGGATCGAATTCCACGTTGGGCTCCTGGTGCATGGAGCCTGCTTCTCCCTCTGCCTATGTCTCCGCCTCTCTCTGTGTGTGTGTGACTATCATAAATAAATAAAAATTAAAAAAAATAAATAAATAAAATAAAAATAAAAATAAAAAACCAACTCAAATACTACTTCTTCACAAAGACTTCTCTGATTCTAGAGATCTCCCTGATTTTTCAGAGAACAGTGATAAGGTACTTCCTTACCAGCTATCAAAATATATCATATAGGCATATTAACTAAAATAATTTTGGTATTAGCACAAATTGGCCAATGTAACAGGATAGAATCTAAAAATAGACCACTGCCTGTGTAAGAACTTAAAAATAATAAAGATATTTCAGATCGTAGGAAAAGGATAAGCTATTCCATAAATGTTGTTGGGACAAATGGCTGTCTACCTACAGAGAAAAAGTAAAGTTAGATCCCGATCTTATGCATATTTTAAGAATATCAAAGTATTGGGAAGCCCCGGTGGCGCAGTGGTTTAGCGCCGCCTGCAACCCGGGGTGTGATCCTGGAGACCCGGGATCGAGTCCCACATTGGGCTTCCTGCATGGAGTCTGCTTCTCCCTCTGCCTGTGTCTCTGCCTCTCTCTTTGCTCTCTATGAATGAATGAATAAATAAATCTTAAAAAAAAAAAAAAGAATATCAAAGTATTGAAAATACGGAATATATTTATGACCTAGGAAAAGGAAGGAATATAAATGCATTAAAAGAAAAGACTCATCAAATCTAAACAGGACTTCTACACAATAAAAAACAATAAATTTAAGGATAAGTTATAGGCTGAAAAAAATTTTTGTCACAAATATAGTAGGCAAAGGATGTGTACTAAGAATAAATACAGAAGTCCTTTAGATCAATATGAAGGGACACCTGGATGGCTCAATGGTTGAGCATCTGCCTTTGGCTAGGGCGTCCAATGTCTCTGCTTCTCTGTATCTCTCATTGAATGAATAAATAAAATCTTAAAAAAAAAAAAAAAAGGAATATGGTATAGAAAGAAATGCTCAGGCTGGGACTTATTCTGAGACACAGAGCCCTAGAACTACAACTTCCCTAGTAAATCACGCTTTCTGGACTCCTTTTTTTCATACACAAATCAAGAGTTCACTGATGTGCTCTCTTAATCTCTGATTGATCATGCTACCTACTCATCTTTAGTCAATTATGTTATTTCCACAGCTTTTACCATGAATTTCCACTGAGCAGTCATTCCATTAACTTCACTTTTCCCCAGAACTCCCTTTCCAGAAAGACTGATAATGAACATTTGCATAAGAGCTGCTCAGCATACTGGGTACCTTTTAGATCCAGCAAGCACAGCAACATTAACTGGTTTGAACTTAGGCCCTAATGACTCTGGCCTCATTAACACTATATTCTAGCTAACTTACCAGACTCTATACATAAAATATTTAAAGCTGACTACTAAGCTGTTTGCTGCTAAGAGAATATTTCACAGATATTTTTCCTTCTGTTAACAGTGGTAAAAAAAAAAAAAAAAACAGTGGTTATCTCTGGATTTGGGAACTGAGGGGTGGGAGGATCAGGTGAGAGGGAAGCATTCTTTTTGTGACGGTTTTAAGATATGTCCACAAATTCTTTGATAGTGCTCTCTCCAGAAGGTAGGGGCAAGTTAATTTCCCTCTCTATTGGGTGGGCTGTAAATGGTGGCTTACTTCTACTAAACAGAAGGTGGTAAAAATGCCAATGACTTATGAGGCTAGGTCATGAAAAACACTGAGGCCTTGTGTGTGTGTGTGTTTGCATGGCCATCTGTCTGTCTCTTACCGACAGAAGCTAGTTGTCATGTTATAAAGACACTCAGGCAGTCTTAAAAAAGAGGTCCACAAAATGAAGAACTGAGATCTCTGGCCAAAAGCTGGTAAGCCATTCAAGTGAGCCATGTTAGAAATGATTCTTCCAGCCATCAAGCTTTTGGATGGCTATACCTTCAACCAACAGAGTGAATATAATCTCATTCAACCCAAACTAGAACCATCCAACTAAATTACTCCTAGATTTCTGACCCACAAAAACTATATGTGATAATAAATATTTATTATCATTTTAAGTCACAAAGTACTTTTTTTTTTTAGGATTTTATTTATTCATTCATGAGAGACACACAGAGAGGCAGAGACAGAGGGAGAAGCAGGCTCCTTGCAGGGAGCCTGATACAGGACTTGATCCCAGCACCAGGGATCACACCCCGAGCCAAAGGCAGATGCTCAACCACTGAGCCACCCAGGTGTCCCCACAAAGTACTTCTTTAAAGTTTATTTATTTATCTATTTAGTAATCTCTATGTCCGACATGAGCTGCATGTTCTACCAACTGAGCCAGCCAGGTGCCCCGTAAGTTACTTAGTCTTTTTTTTTAAGATTTTATTTATTTGAGACAGAAAGAGAGAGAGGGAGGGGGGGAGGGAGGGAGGGAGCGCATATGCACACAAGCAGGGGAAGGGGCAGAGGGAGAGAGAGAGAATCATAAGACTCCATAGTGAGCACAGAGCCTGATGCAGGGCTTATTCTCAACCTTGAGAACATGACCTGAGCTGAAACCAAGAATCAGATGTTTAACCAACTGAGCCACCCAGGCACTCCCATAAGTTTTGAGGTAATTCATTACATAGGTAAGAGATAATTAATTAACTTATTGATATATGTTTTTTTATTTTTGTTTTTGGTGCCATAAATACATACTGTCCAGTTTCAAAAATAATTAGCTTTAAAACCTCTTTCTTAAAACATAATTTTTTCAAATTATACTAAGCTTCTCTAAATTAATAGAGCCCACTTTTGGAAATGTTCTTTTAAAGACCCTCTTCCTCCCAAAATATAGTGTGTACTACAAACTGGTACTCTTTTATACTCTACTAGAAATATCTTAAGGGTATATGAAGACCCTGGGCATACAATTTAACGAGTGGTGGCAGAAAATTAATGTATCAGTGCCAACAGTTGTACAATATACAACTGAGTGCAAATGTGTCTCAATGGTTCAAAAGGAGTTCACTGGCACTTTAAGGCTCATCTTTCACCACAGAATAAAACATACAATGAAGAACTCACTTTCAACTACAATCACAAAAGGAGCATGTTACTGCTTCAAGTTGTTCTTTTTTTTTAAACCAAGTTTTATAGGCTTAAACAAGCTGTGCTCCTCAAATTAATCTTAAAGGATTCTCCTATTTAATTTTTTTTTTTTTTTTTTTTTTAAGAGGGGCTGAGCAGGGCAGCCTGGGTGGCTCAGTGGTTTAGTGTTGCCTTCAGCCCAGGGCCTGATCCTGGAGACCCGGGATCGAGTCCCACATTGGGCTCCCTGTATGGAGCCTGCTTCTCCTTCTGCTTGTGTCTTTGCCTCTCTCTCTGTGTCTCTCATGAGTAAATAAATAAAATCTTAAAAAAAAAAAAAAAAAAGTGGGAGCTGAGCAGAGGGAGAGAGAGAATCCTAAGTAGGCTCCATGCTTACCATAGGGCCCAATATGGGGCACAATCTCACAACCCTGAGATCATGGCCTGAGCTAAAATCTAAAGTCAGGTGCTTAACTGACTGAGCCACCCAGGCACCCCATGGATTTTCCTATTTAATTTCAATCTAGCAACTATTTCTCTTCCATGAACTAGCAATGAAGAAAAATTAATGGAAATAAATGAAAATCAACTTTTAAGGAACAACATGTCACAAAATAGTGTTATGATGAAAAATTAAACATAAAATCTTCTGTGAGGTACATTAAATAAAGCCAGCTTGTGATATTATGTCACAAAAGTTGTATCAAGAAGTATACAAAGAGGCCTCTGGGGGCTCAGTCAGTAGAATGTGCTACTTTAGATCTCAGGGTCATGAGTTCAGGCCCCACACTGGGTACAGAGATTACTTAGAAATAAACAACAACCAAAAAAAAAAACCCCCACAACAACAAAAGAAGTACACAGAAATTTAATCAATTTGGGAAATGAGAGCAGGGAATTTTAGTAAATGATTTTGCCTACATACACTAATCATTTAGTTATTAGTTTAATTGTTTGATAAATGAGTCATATTAATTCAAAATTGTTAAGTGTTAAAGGGCTTTGTCATTTACTAGCTGTATGACTTTTAACAAATTGCTTAAGTTCTCCGTTTCCTCATCTGTTAAATGAGGTAATAGTTCCTACAGCATAAGGTGGTTGTAATAAACTGGGTAATTCACAAGTATAAAAGCACACAGTAAACAATCAGTGGTACTCAATAGTAGTAGTATTAGTAGACTATGTATATTTGGAAAGCAATATTCAGAAAGTATTTAGCTTAAATAAGTCTAACTACATTATTGAAGTGTCCAGTGAAAAACAGTGGATGGGGGGGGAAATGCACCAAGAGGAAACAAAATTTAAAAATTCTAGATTTAGCTGAGTGAAGTAAGTCAGTCGGAGAAGGACAAACATTATATGTTCTCATTCATTTGGGGAATATAAATAATAGTGAAAGGGAATATAAGGGAAGGGAGAAGAAATGTGTGGGAAATATCAGAAAGGGAGACAGAACGTAAAGACTGCTAACTCTGGGAAACGAACTAGGGGTGGTAGAAGGGGAGGAGGGCGGGGGGTGGGAGTGAATGGGTGACGGGCACTGGGGGTTATTCCGTATGTTAGTAAATTGAACACCAATAAAAAAAATAAATTAAAAAAATTAAAAAATTAAAAAATTAAAAAAAATAAAAAAAATTCTAGATTTAACATATTTAGATTTGACAAATGTATTCATCAAATGTCAAGTCATATGATGACAACCACCTAGCTCTCAACATTCTTGAGCTATCCAGAAGTTCATGGTTCTTACAAGGAGCTTGAAAAGAAACTGATACTGAAAAGCATAATTTGATCAAGATTCTGACAAAGGGATATAATGATTCTAGTAAATCAGCAAAAACACTACAACCAAAAGAGCAAAAATATAAAGGGGAAGGTATTTTAGCTAATACTTCTAAGTCTTCCCTGAACCACACCCCACCTTCTTGTTTCTGTTGGGTTTTTTCAACCACATTAGTTAACTGGCTTAAAAATACCTTTTGCTAAAATACTTTTTAAAAGCTGAAGACAGAGAGAGGCACAAATGATCAACTTAAAAGCAGTTAAACATATTCACAAAGCCACTGATAAATTCTTACCACCATAAAATCGAAGCATACAGCCGAGGTCAGGATCTGTTGCCTCCTCCTGTATACGCACAGGGTCATCAAATCCCAGCCTGGACAAGTAATCATAAACGATCTGAAGAGGTCGTTCTGTAGGTTCTAGTCTCCTGCTTACACAATTAAAAGAAAAGTATTTAGTAAAAATAAAAATGTTTCATTTTTAAAATCTTTTAATATGTTCTAGATTATTACTTCTGTATCGAGATTTTCTTTAATATCGTATGATACAACTAATATAAACAAGAGGACCCCCAAAGAGCTTTTGTTTACATGGGGGAATATCTGCTGATATTTACTGAATAAGAACAACAAATTAATAATTTCCAAATGGTGGGGCACCTGGGTGGCTCAGTCAGTAAAGTGTCTGTCTTTGGCTTAGGTTGGGATCCAGCCCCACATCAAGCTCTCTGCTCAGAGAGGAGTCTGCTTCTCCCTCTCCCTCTGCCCCTTCCCCTGCTCATGCTCAAAACACACTCTATCTTATAAATAAATAAAATCTTAAAAAAAAAAAAAAAAGCCTCAAGGAGCATTAGCCTTTAGGTCTTAAAAGGATTGTTTAGAAAACTTGAGGAGTGCCTGGCTGGCTCAGTCAGTAGAGAGAGCAACTCTTGATCTAAGGGTCATGAGTTCGAGTCTCATGTTTGGTACAGAGATTACTTAAAACTTAAGAATTGTATTAATTAGAAGAAACATGGTACACCTCTCATCAGTGTAAAAAATATGAAGGCCATCTGTATTTCATGGTGAAAAGAGAAGAAAATACAGCTGGCAATAAAATTTAAGTAAAAATAACATGAAATAGTAATATTCCAAAGCTGAAGATAAACAGCTCCAAAATTGTAGAGGCTGTCTTTAGGCAATAGCCCTGAGCAATGGAAACCTGAGCAAGGTAAAAGGGCCCACAGCAACCAAGCTGACACTAACAGACTCATTAAGCCACAGGCCCTCAGCAACCAGCCAGCCAATGGGTCACTTACAGCCAGGCGCAGTTTTTTTTTTTCCTTTTTGATTTAATTTATTTATTTATAAGAGAGACAGAGAGACAGAGGGAGAAGCAGGCTCCCAGAGGAGAGCTTGATGTGGGACTCCATCCCAGGACCCCGGGATCATGTCCTGAGCCAAAGGCAGATGCTCAGGTGCCCCAGCCAGGCATAGTTCTTAAGATTACAAAAAAAAGGTAAGTTCCTTGAGTCCCATGTTCCCTCATTCCAACCTATAACTATAACCCCGCACCACCACCTTGTGGTAGAGTCTCTCCTTTGCTCTCCTGCCCACTACTCCCTTGCAGTGTATTCAGTAAACTCTACCTTTTTTGCTCTGCCTTGGGTGAATTCTTTCACGGGCCCACCCCCAGCCCCCATCAAATCAGAACGCTCCACAAAAAAATGATAATTTAGGAATGTATATCATAGTGATGAGAAAATACAAAAATAAAACAACCACTTGGCCCCTCCTGACTGCTCAGTGCAGACTTTTATCCATAAACTCAGAATTGCTACATGAAGAATGACCAAAGAACTAAAACCCTAAAAAGACAAATAAATACGGAATTTAACAGAAACAGAATATAAACTTTATGAAATAATTACAACTAATCTCTAGGCAAATAAAATAAAAATTCACAAAGGGCTACAGCAGTATTAGACATTTTCCCAGTACACCAGTAGAATTCTTCTAAGGAGAATATATTTTAAGAGACTTCTAATAACCTGTATTCTAGATGGGTCAATTAGCCATGTAACCTAAACACTGAAGGATTAACTAGATGACAAGGGCATAAGGAGCTATCTCGTCTTCCAGTGTCAAGAAGGATTAGACTTACTCTGGATCACTCTAAAGAACAGGACTAGGAACAATGAAAAGTTGCACAGGTAAACCTGGATCAAAAATGAGGAAGAGAGAAAAAAAAAATGAGGAAGAGGGATGCCTGTGTGGCTCAGTGGTTGAGCGTCTGCCTTTGGCTCAGGGCAGGATTCTAGGGTCCAGGATTGAGGCCCACGTCAGGCTCCTTGTGAGGAGCCTGCTTCTCCCTCTGCCTGTATCTCTGCCTCTGTCTCTACCTCTCTATGTGTGTCTCTCATGAATAAATAAATAAAAATCTTTTTTTAAAAAATGAGGAAGAACTTTAATAATTAGAGATGCCCAATAATGAAACAGACTGCCTCTCAAAATAGCTCATGGAAAGCTAGAGAGCCATCTGTCACACGCATTTAATTTAAATAAAGAGTCTCCTAAAAAAAATCAGGCTGAGATGTGTTTGGGTGGCTCAGTCAGTTACATCTGACTCTTGACCTCAGCTTGAGTCTTGATCTCAGGGTTGTGAGTTCAGGCTCCACACTGGGCTCCATGCTATGTGTGGAGCCTAGTTTAAAAAAACAAAAGAAAAGAAAAGAAAAATAGAAGAATCAGGTTGGACAGATGATGTTTAGGGTCTTTTTAGAACTCAAGGGTCAATGAGATATCCAAGATACCTTCCAAATGCAATACAAATTCTGTCTGAATCCTGCTATTATTTTTAGATACAGAGTTCAATGTACTTAAATATCATAATTCCACATAATGATCACATAGCCAAGACCAAAGAAATAAAACTTTCAGGATAACTCTCACTAGTTCAATTTTTCAATTTCTGTCTAGAAAACCAAAAGAAATGGAAACATCCTAATTCTGACACATTTTACCTGATCAACTTTCCTTCCTAAAGAGGCTCTGTAGATTCTGAAACCCTCTTTATACATTTCCACCTAATGAAAATATTTTTCCTGGTAGGACAGAAAAAAAAATCAGGAGAATCTCAACATCTGCTCTTATTACTTTAGCATAAATGAGTAAACAAGAACTATTTCAAGAACTGCAAAAACAAGTAAAATGAGGGACTAATTCTATTTACTCATTAAACTCACCTGCTTAAGAGAGTAGAGAGTATGGGGGGGGGTGGTATTATCTGCTTATAGATCAATTTTATGTTTCAAAGTTCCCAAACTTTAACAAGCTGGTACTTAGCTATTTGTTAAATCTCTCACAAATCAAAGGAAAATTATATACTGCTAAAAGAGGTGTAGGAGAAATATTGTCAATGTTCTATTCAGCATTTGAAATACTTCTGCTACTGCTTTAAGGAAAGACAAAAGATGGTTATAGTTTTAGTTTGCTTCTAAGGCTTCTAGGAGCTACTAGGGTCCCTGTAAATCTGAATATATACAGTTATTTCTCTCCAAACCAACCAACCAATACCTTAATGCTATCAACAGCCATTTAGAGCTTTTAGCCAGGAATAGCAGTCAATAGTTATTCTAAATGATGCCCACAGGTAAAACACAGATAAGAGAAAACTACATTTCATTCCATGTATCTTTTCACAAGAATTCTAGTTAACAGGGGGAGGCAAAAGTACACATTATTAAAATATAATATGGGTAATAGTACAATGTATCAAACCCTAACAAAGCACAGCAGCATTCTCTACATTCAGATTAAAACTTAATCTCTGGCCACCTAGAAAGGTAAAATCTACAGATGTTAAGATCAACAATACAGATAATACAAACATCAATAATGAGGATACTTCAATAAATATCTATTTCATGCCTGACACTATGCTGAAAAGTGCTCAACATTTTATAAAGCTTTGCCTGTTTTGCAAATAAGGAAAATGAGATCCAGTCATACCATTAGTACATTGTGGCATCAAGGTTTGTTGGTTTCATTACAAAGCCTAGTTTCTTTTAGGTAAACTGCATTATTTTATATAGTTAAAATAATTTATGCAGAAGAGAGCTCAAAACACTTTATATTTTAACTTTGCATGGAAGAACCTAAAAAGTAATGTTTTTAAATTACTGTATTCCAGTTTATTACACCATCATTTGAAAGATACATTATTTTGTGCCTATCATTGTTGTATAATACAGAATCTTACACTAGTCTTCGTTCCTGATTCCTGGGGGGGAATTTTAAAGCCTTGGAATTTCCTGAATATTAGGAGTGTCTTAGTCATTCATGAGCCCCTGGCATCACCCCTACCAGATGAGATGACTCAAGATAGGGGCTGGTAACCATAAAGATCAACCAAGTGAAGAGAAGGTTGGGGTTTGGAGCCAGCCTGAATACATAGGGAAGGAAGAGAGAGTTGGAGATCAAAGGCCAAGCATGTGGTCGTTGAATCAATCAAGCCTACTCAATGAAATGCTACTAAAAACTGTATTGAAGGGGTGCCTGGATGGCTCAGTGATTGAGCATCTGCCTTCGGCTCAGATCATGATCTCAGGGTACTGGACGGAGTCTCGCATTAATCTCCCCACAGGGAGCCTATTTCTCTCTCTGCCTATGTCTCTGCCTCCCACGAATAAACTAATAAAATCTTTAAAAAAAAAAAAAACACTGTACTGAAGTTCCATGGAACTCTGTGGTCAGTGAACAAGGGGAGATGTGCTGGGAAGATGACAAGGGAGAGGGCATGGAAGTTCTATGTTTATCACCCTCCCAGACCTTGCCCTATGTGTGCCCTGCTCATTAAGCACATATATTCCAATAACACGAATGAGGCATTGCTCATCATTCAACCTCCCCTCAATAACCATTTATACCGCTTCCTATTTAATTTCTCCAATTTTTGTTAAAAATTTGTACATGTTTGTCATGGAACTTTGATGAGACACATAAGTACAGCAAGAGGAGAGTAATCTCATCCTTCCTGGCACCTGAGCTCAGGGACTTCGCACGCAGATTTGTAACCACGTGGCCAATTTGATGGATAAGCCTTTTTTTTTTTTTTACATCGTCATGATCATTTCTAATGTAACAGTATCGGCAGGGTCCTTTCTAACCAGGCTTATTATTTTTTTTAATACTTGTTATTTCTCGTGGTAGTGGGTTTGGCTAGTTCTGATTTGTACTTTTTTTTTAAAGATTATATTTATTTATTCATAAGAGAGAGAGAGACGAAGAGACACAGGCAGAGGGAGAAGCAGGCTCCATGCAGGGAGCCAGACGTGGGACTCAATCCCGGGTCCCCAGGACCACGCCCTGGGCTGAAGGCAGGCTCTAAACTGCTAAGCCACCCAGGGATCCCTGATTTGTATTCTTTATTATCCTTTACTAAAACTGTAATCATAATTACAACACTTTTTTGAGTCTGAATCATTCTAGTAAATTATTAAACCTAAAAGGGTCATGGGTACCCCCATGACCAACCTCCAGTTGGTCAGAAGTGTGGCTATAATCTGAAGGGCAATCTTGTTGGGGACCATGCCCTTTAACTTGTGAAGTCTGTGAAAAGTTTGGGTGGTTAGTATCAGAACTATACTGTAGTAAACCAAATGGTATTGCAATAACCATTAAGAAAAAAACACTGCCAATTAAACTATGACCCATCAACAACTATAAAATACAAGCTGATTTCATTAGTATTAAAATGTAAAAACGGGCAGCCCAGGTGGCTCAGCGGTTTAGCACTGTCTTCAGCCCAGGGCGTGATCCTGGGGACCCAGAATCGAGTCCCACGTCTGGCTCCATGCATGGAGCCTGCTTCTCCCTCTGCCTGTGTCTCTGACTCTCTCCCTGTGTCCCTCATGAATAAATAAAATCTTTTAAAAAATAAAATAAAATGTAAAAAAAATTAACAAAAATTAATGTATAACAGATTTTTAAGTTTTAAAATATCAGAAATATGAAGCAAAACAAACAAACAAACAAACAAAAACCTCCTTTCCTTCCTCAGTAGCAATCAAGGTCAGTACATATCCTGAAACAGTATCATTCACTCCACTTTTACAATGTCAAAATATGGTAAACAGGATTTTAGTAACCTGCACAAGGTCACTCCGTCGGGTCAAGGACAGAAAAGTAATTAGAATGCAGGATCCCAAACCCCAAGGGTATTTTCTGTTATAAAAATCTTACTGTCTCCTAGCTTATCTTAAAAGATAATCAAACACAGAAATCTTACTCAGTTTGAGGACTAAGAATAAAAGTAAATATATGACCATGAGCCAAGGGACACTCCACTTTTGTCATATATGATCTAGTTACAACTTTTCAGGTAGAAGGCAATGATTATACTAAACTTCACTAGTGAGTCAGTTATCACTCAAACAGTTCAATAAAAAAACAAACCAAATATTATCATCTAAGAGTAATGGACTAGGACAGCAGCAGACTAGGCAGCGGGAGGAACATTCTATCCCCCCGCCCTCTCCAGGTCTGTTTCACATTTATGAAACAAAGGGAAATGGTCTGTTATTCCCACTGGGAAGTTACTGGCCTTCTGGGCAAGACAATTCCTGGTTGTACAAGTCTATCCCACATATTGAAGACATTAAGCCTTTGTGGCCCGTGCCCCGCTAAATGCTGGCAACTCTCCCTCGTAGTTGGGACAATCAGCAAACCCTGCCCCAGACATATTTCCAAATGGTAAGGGCAGGGGGTGAGGGGTGAGGGGTCATGAAGTTGAGTAGACTAGACTTTGTCTAATAGAGGACCTCTTCAGGTTGCTTCAAGTGCTACAATTCTATAAATTAGCAATCCTTCAGTTTTACTGAAGTGACAAGTCCATGACTGAAAAACAGTACGGAAATAAGGGAAATAAGGAAGTCATGGGTGATTTAGAAAAAAAAAAAAAAAAACATGCGGTAAATTTCATCCCAGTAATCCCATTTCTAGCACGGAGCCCAGGGAGATCAACAATATAAAGATTCATGAACTAAGGTTTAGTCATCACAACACCACTTCTAAGATTTGAATGATTTGAAACAATCTAAAGAGGTAACACGCACTGAGCACTTACTGGGTGTCAGACATGATAGTCAGCACTTTACTTCCTTGCCACCCAAAGTGAAGCACATCACTTAGAAGCTTAAAACAGAATCTCAGGCCCCACCCAGGCCTTCTCAGTCGGACTCTGTATCTTAACAAGCTCACCAGGTGAGCATTATAGAGTTTAAGAAGCACTATTTTACAAGTATTAATTCATTTGATCTTCACAAGGTGTAATTAATTTCCATCATGATAGCTCTATAATGTAAATACAATTATCCTCCATTCTACACATTAGTAAACTAAAGCATAGAGCATCATGTAACTTGCAGAGTGACTGCCAGGGCCAGGATATGAACCCACACATGCTTGTTCCAGAATCCAAGCTCTAAATCATCACTGCCTATTATTTCTCAATTTTTAAACAAGTTACAGTATTTCTGTAAAATGGAATACCCTGTAGCAAATAAAACTGATGTCTAAAGAATTTTTCATGACACAGGAAATTAACTGAAGTATGCAGTAAATAAAATTGAATATATGGTATGGGCCCCAAAATGTAATTTTTAAAAATTACATACACATTCACTTTGAAAAAGATCGGAGTGGCGGGGGTGGGGGGGAGTAAGTATGGGGAGTCAATATAGGAGATCTGGTGTCAGAACACAAGAGTTCAAATTCCAGCTCCACCGCTCATGAGCTCAGTGAGGTAGAGGCAGCTTTGAGGTAACAAGCTCAAGCAGTGGAAGCTGAGTAAGGAGGAAGGGCCCATAGGGACCACGGGGCTGAACACAAACAGGCGATGCAAACAGGCTCAGAAGTGACCCCCCTGAAATAACCATAGGCCCTAAATGACCAATTACAGCCAGGCACCCTTCCTAGATCACCAAGAAAGGGAAAATTCTATATGCTCTCGTCCTCCCTCACTCTGCCCTGCAGCTGTGGGCCTTCACCACTGCCTTGGGGCAATCTCTCTGCTTTCACTGCTTCCTTGCAGTGTTGTTTTTTTTTTTTTTTTAATTTTTATTTATTTACGATAGTCACACAGAGAGAGAGAGAGAGAGAGAGGCAGAGACACAGGCAGAGGGAGAAGCAGGCTCCATGCACTGGAAGCCTGACGTGGGATTCGATCCCAGATCTCCAGGATTGCGCCCTGGGCCAAAGGCAGGCGCTAAACCGCTGTGCCACCCAGGGATCCCCCTTGCAGTGTTTTTAACCAACTTTTCTCTCCTGTTCTGCCTTGAGTGAATTCTTTCACAGCCTGCGCTGTAGATCGGAGCACCCCACATCTGGTGGCTCCCCCATCTGACTGCCACAAGCGATCTTGGGTGAGAGGGTTTAACCTTAAAAAGTTTCTTCACCTATGAAAAGAAAATTTTCTTCATCTATGAAATGAAAATAGTATCTACCTCACAAGATCGTTGTGAGGATTAAGTGAGGTAATCTACAAAAAGCACAAACACTGAAGATTATTATTTCTCTTTATACTTTCTCATTTGGCAAAATTTCTACAATGACTATACTTCAGTAAGTAGCAAAAAAAAAAAAAGTGCCTTATATTGTCAACTATCTCACAGGCTATTATGAAGAAAGTATCTATTCTTCTGATTAGATAACACAAGACTGAACTCAAGCAATAACAGTTGAGTAAGAGATCTAAAAATAGATCTTTAAATCATAAGTTTAAGGAGTGAAACTGAGTAAAGGACACAGTACTAGTTCCTCTCCTGGAGGGCCTTTCCTCGAACAAAGTTCACCACCTCCTTAGTCCAACTCCCTGGCAGTACCTGCTTGACCTTGAACAGGTTGTAGGACCTCTTGCAAAGCCTCGCTTTTCCTCTGAAAGAAAGGATGCAACTGCTCTTGGAATTAATTACTGTGAGGATTTAATGAGATTACGTACGTAAATAACTAAGCACACTGGACCTAGCAAAACGAAGCCCTCGATGTTAGCTCAAATCTATCCTCATCACCAGCGTCATCTTTCTTTGGCTGAGTGACGACACCTCTTGAGCTTCTCCTCCAGCAATGAGAACATACTCATTCTTTTCAAAGAGCAATTCAATAGTGTTCTCATTATTTTCTTTTTTTTGTTTTGTTTTCATTATTTTCTAATCAATTAGATCTATGAAGAGCCATTTCATTACAAAATTATCAAGGCCACAGGGCTAAAAAGAAACAAACTCTCAAAAGAAAAAAAAAAAGAAAGAAACAAACTCTCGGGACACCTGGGTGGCTGTCTGCCTTCGGCTGAGGGCCTGATCCTTGGGTTCCATGATTGAGTTCTGTATCGGGCTCCCTGCGTGGAGCCTGCTTCTCTCCGTGCCTATGTCTCTGTGTCTCTTATGGATAAATAAATAAAAATCTTTAAAACAAACTCTCCATTTTAAGTAACTTAGATTCACAAAAATATATAATTTCACATTTGGATTAACTACACAATTAGTAGCAGCAAGCAAATTCAGATAGGAGTTTCGTTATAGTATCTCTGTATCAAATACATTAGTATACAAATGAGTAAGCCTTAGGTTTAAATACATGAACTCCATCAGTCACTACCAGCTCTAATGTAGGTCAAGGCTTTCCACCTGATAAAATTAGATCGGAATCAGTGTTAAGATTTAGAAAAGCCTAAGGATCACCTAGTCTGATCCTTTCGTCTTGCAAATGGATTTAGGAAATGTAGTTAACTGGTGAACAAAGAAAACATTCAAATGCTAATCTACTTTTTCAGGAATTAGTCCAAATCCTAAAAGGAACACATAGTAAATAAAACTCAGTTTAGACTTTTAAAATTACATCAATTTTTAGCTCAGCTAAAGGTGTTACTATTATTACCACATTTTGAGATAAAAGTGGGAGCTTCCTTTCTCACTTTCAAGAGTACTGAATCTACAGCTTTGAATTCTGTTTCGGGACATTTATTACAGGGAAGAGTGAGGAGAGAAAGTCAATGGTCAGTTGCATTAGCTCTTATTCTATGTCTAATTCAAAAAATAGTTGTTTTTTTTAACATTGAAGCAAAGAGTTCATAAGCACAGTAAAAGATACTATGAGAACATTCTCCTTCACAGTCATATAAAAATTTTTAAAGGAACACAAATGGCATTTGAACCTATGAAAATATGCTCTACTGGGCACCCGGATGGCTTAGTGGGTTAAATGTCTTTGGCTCAGGTCATGATTCCAGGGTCCTGGGATCAGCCCTGCAGCAGGGTCCCTGCTCAGCAGGGAGTCTGCTTCTCCCATTCTCTGCTCCTCCCCCCACTTGTCCTCTCTGTCAAATGAATAAATAAAAATCCTTAAAAAAAAGATTTGAAAATATGCTCTACTAAGATAAATGTAAATTAAGATGACAAAAATAAAATTCCTATCAGATTTGCAAGAATCTAAGTCATTAGGCTAGAAAAAAGATTTGTCCTTGGAATGCTGACTTTATAATTCTCTAATTTAAAAACCACTAACAATCATTTCTACCCACAAGCAAGTATCATGCCTGAGTATGTATCTATATTTATATATAAAATTTAATGCTAACATGTTCTGGAGAAAGGGGAAAACAGTCATACTTTTATATTATTTGCTGAAGTTTAACTTCTACAAAAAGAAATGTTGACAATATGTATCAAAATTATAAATGCATATATCCTTTGACCCAATAATTCCACTTCCAGAAGTTTTATTTTACAAGATTACTTCCACAGAGGTGAATTATCATAGGTAAAAGAATATTCACTGCAGCACTGCTTGTAGAAGTAAAAAACTGGTAACAACCTGAATGTCCATTAATAGGAGATCCACTAAAATGATGTAGCCTCATAAAATGGAATATTATACAGCCATTAAATAAATGAAAATTAGATGGAAAGATCTCTAAGAGATTTCAAGTCAACAATGTGCTGCATATAGCACCATTGATTTTTTTCTTTTTTTTTTTAATTCATGAGAGACACAAAGAAAGAGGCAGAGACACAGGAAGAGGCAGAGACACAGGAAGACACAGGAAGAGACACAGGGAAGAGGCTCCCTGCAAGGAGCCTGATGTGGGACTCGATCCCGGACCCCAGGATCACACCCTAAGCTGAAGGCAGGCACTCAACTGCTGAGCCACCCAGGTGTCCCTAGCACCATTAATTTTAAATTTATATACAGACACATACTTATTTATGCACGAACCTCTATACTTATTCTATTTCTTTCCATACATTTCAATTTCATTCAAATTACACATATTATTTTTTTAAATAACTCTTTTAAACAGGTTCCATTCTCAGGTGTTGGGGCTTAAACACATGACCCTGAGATCAAGACCTGAGCTTAAAATCAAGAGTCAGACACTTAACCAACTGAGCCACCCAGGCACCCCTATTTCTTTAAATAACCTTAAAATATTTATTTTAAATTTAGATATTTGACCCGTGTGTAACCCAAATGAAGTAACTATCAAATTTTGCTTCACTGATAGCTTTTAAATTCAAAACCATAATTTCAGCATGCCAAGGACAAGTCTTTATTTCAAGTCTAGTGACCCATAATCAATTATCAGTTCTAAGCACAATTAAAATCCTAAAGCCCACTTCCAAGCAGAAATGGAGATTACTTACACTGCGACAGAGTTAGAGGGGTAAAACTGAGACCTTACCTGACTAGGTCTCCATGAAGCTGTAAATAAAGACTTTCCCTTCCCTCACCAGCACAGATTTCTGATGCTGGTGTCTCCACGGTGCACAGGACAAGATGTAAGTCAGAGGAGGCGGAGGCAGAGGTGGTTGTGGCGGCAGTGGTCGTGTCTGCTCCATAAAGGTAAACACAACCTCTGCTGACATCTTCTCTCAGCCAGTCTCTTTCTCGAGAACCAAACCTACTTCGCCTAGTCAAACAATTCCTGCTCCCATTGCGTTTCATATTTCTCTAAAAAAACATCAAGAGAAAGAAATCATTAGCTACAATGTCTGGCTGAGTTAGACATGTTTAGTCCCCAACCCACCTTTCCACTCTCTATCCACTACCACCTCCTGTCATGAGGCCTTCCACACCTGCCATGCCCATTCCTAAGCTTGAAAACAGTTTTCTCCCCTGCCAGCTGCTTATGGCTTTGTCCAACACTTTGTCTAACCCTTTCTTGTTCTTATATTTTCAGAAAAATGTAAGAATAATAAAACATCTGTTTACCTACGACCTAACTTTCACAAATTTTGTCATATTTATTTCCTTATTTATTTATTTATTTATTTATTTATTTATATTTATTTTTTATTTATGATAGTCACAGAGAGAGAGAGAGGCAGAGACACAGGCAGAGGGAGAAGCAGGCTCCATGCACCGGGAGCCTGACGTGGGATTCGATCCTGGGTCTCCAGGATCGCGCCCTGGGCCAAAGGCAGGCACTAAACCGCTGCGCCACCCAGGGATCCCCTATTTCCATATTTAGATCCTTATTCTAAAGAACATACACACAATATATTCCTACACATTTAGCTCAAGTCACCTAATACCCCACCTAAGTCCCATTTCCTTCCCTCTCTCCCCAGAAACACTCTACTGTATTTGTTTTCACCATTCCATGAATTTTTATATGTTCGCTATATAGGTACATATCTATAAACTAAACACAATTATTTTCCATGATTTAGAACTTTAAATCCTACCATACTTATGTTTCACCCTGCCATTTTTTAGATTTGGTTCAACACTGGTCATGCTAATACACCCAGCTCACTCATTTGAATAATATCCCATTATATGAATACACTGCAATTTATTCATTCTCCTGTTGATGGCATTTAGTTTGTTTCTAATTTTTCACTGTTGGAAACTATGCTGCATTAAACATTTTTGTACATGTCTCTACAATGCAAATTGCAAGTTTCTCTAGGGTCCTGACCCTCTGCCTCAGATTCCAAATAAGTACAGAATACTGCACAAATATTCTTTCCATTCTCATCATTTCCAAACAAATTAGTGTTGCATCTGATAATCTAGGTATGTGAAATTCACACACACTGTGGTTATCTCAAAGTAAAAACAATTGCTACAGCAATATGACAAGTCTCTAAAGATCAGTATTGACCTGCTCTATTTTTATGATGGGCTATTTCTGTTCCCTTTTCTTTTTCAAGATTTTATTTATTTGAGACAGAGAGTGAGCAAGAGAGGAGGGAGGGATGGAGAAGGACAAGCAGACTCCCCGCTGAACACGGAGCCCTGCACCTGCTTACAACTGAGATGATGACCTGAGCTGAAACCAGGAATCCCATGCTTAACTGACTGAGCCACCCAGGCGCCCCTGTTCCCTTTAATATAAAGACATTTCCTCTAATACACTGCTGTACTTCTCTATGTCATTCTCCATACCTATCACTGCTTCAGTCATATCCCGCTTTTAACCCTCCCAATATACCACGATTCCACAATTCTGTGACTTGTCTGAAATGTCCTTCTCCATCTTGTCCACCTGACTAGATAGCCTTCAAAACTCTACTCACGTGTCACTCTTCCCTGTGGGGCCTTCCATGTCTCCCATCCCCATTTTCTCTGCATACCTAGAATTAGTGACTTTCTTTACTCTCTCCACAGCAGAACCTCTTCACCTTGAACCCCCATGTTTACTACTACAGGGATCACAATGTGTTTTAACCATGCATTTGATGTTTCCTCCTCTCTTCTACACTGAGAATCTATTACAGTCCTGCCTTAATACTTGAGTGGCACACTGATGCACACAGAACTCACAGAAATCACATCACATCACATCACATCACATCACATCACATCACATCACATCACATCACAGAATGTATTCCCAGTCTGTACTTTAGCCCAATTTGCTCTGGCAAGAAGCTGAACAAACTTGAGGGGAAAGTCTCCTTTTTATACAGAGAACCCTAAAATCCTTTTTACCAACCACAAAGTAAAAAAAAAATTTTTGCTACTATTCCTTATTGGAAGTCAGAAATGCCTATAAATAAAGCAAATATAATTTTTGTAATTACTGAGATTAAGTACTTGAGGGTAAATATGGCATCTTAAATTCAATTTCTAAGATGATAAAGAAATGCGAAGGAAAAGTGAGAAGGTATTTCCATGTGGGAATAAAGAAAAATATGAGTGAGAATGGCTTCGTTGTTTAAATTAAGGATAACAGGCAAATCCACTGTTTTACAGATATTAAGGATTTGAATATAGCTATTCAAAACCATGAGGATTATTACTGATTCTAACTTTAGATAAGTAGGATAAACCCCTGCTACAGGTAGGAACTAGGTCTCTCTTCTCCACAAAAGCATTTTCTCAAAGCTGAACATCTCAGAATTAACAAAGGGATTTCAAGTACTTATTTTATAAAGACAAAGGCCATCATATTTATATCAAGTAATTTTAGCCACTGAATAATTTATCACTGATTTTAAATATTCCTTCTTTTTTAGTCTTTGGGAAAGATCAACTGGCCCATCTAAAACAGTATTCACGGTACAGTAATATTTATACAAAGAAGCTCTCCATTCTTCACTGAGCAGAGAGAAATTTTGCTCACTATTACTGAGAACAAGTAGATAACTATTCCACAGAACCACCAAAAAGTTTCTTTTAAAAAACTTTTTAAGGTCAAATAATGGCCCAATGATCTTCTCAATCTTAGAAAAGTCAAGAAAAAAATCCCAGGAAGTTATTATATTAGTTCACCCATGATTTTTCTTCTGTGAGGATCTTTAAAGTCATTTTTAGGGGCACCTCGGTGGCTCAGTTAGTTAAGCATCTGCCTTTGGCTCAGGTCATGATCCCAGAGTCCTGGGATGGAGCCTGCATGGGACTCCCTGCTCAGTAAGGAGGGAGTCTGCTTCTCCTTTTCCCCCTGCCATTTCCCCTGCTTGTGCTTGTTCTCTCTCTCAAATAATAAAATCTTTGAAAAAAGAATTTTTTTAAGTCATTTTTAAATGTGTTTATAGGGGTGCCTAGGCGGCTCCATTGGTTAAGCAGCAGACTTTGGCTTGGCTCATGGTCTTGAGGTCCTGGGATCCAGCCCCATGTCAAGGCTCCCTGATCAGCAGGGAATCTGACTGTTCCTCTCCCTCTGCCCCTCCCTTGCTTGTGCTCTCTCTCTCTCTCTCAAATAAATAAAATCTTTAAAATGTGTTTATCCATTTTCCTTAAGACCATAAATCCCTTAAAAAAAAAAAAAAAAAGGCAGCAATAAATCCCTGGCAGCTCTTTCTGCCCATGGGTTCTGTCCCTGTGCTTTAATAAAAACGCTTTTTGCACCAGAAAAAAAATAAATAAATAAAAAGACTATAAATTCCTTAAGAACTTTACTGAAACACATGTGTTGTTGGTCGAAGAATGTATCTCCTATTTATATGATATATTCCATCCTTTAAAGATAAACTGCTGAGTTAGACCTTTAGTGGGTATCATTCTCTTAAACCTGCTCAATGGGCATTTTTAAAAGGCCTAGATACCAAGCAAGCATAGCCTTCTGGCAAAGATCTAGATGAACTGTTCAGCTATTACTAGCTATTGCTGAATTACCTAATGCTTCCTTCTCCACTGTGTAAAGCATCAGATAACTGCTGGAAAGGCCAGTACTGTCCTGATGCTTTCAGCTTTTAGAATCACTTTTCCACTGAAATTGTTAAGATTTTAAGAAGATTCTCTTGCTTCCCTTACTCTTACATAAAAACTGTTGACAAACTTTTCTAAAAGGAACAGGTCTATAATCACCTCTCACATCAAACAAGTGTAAAAGCACATTTAAGATTTAAAATAGGGGCATCTGGGTGGCTTAGTCGGTTAAGCACGTCTGACTTGATTTCAGCTCAGGTCCTGATCTCAGGATGGTGAGAGGGCTTGAGATTCTCTCTCTCCGTCTGCCCCTCCCCCACCCTCTCCCTTAAAAAAAAAGATTGAAATATAGTTCTAAAAACTGCAAGTCTTTAGAAGCCATGAATAAAGTACCCACTTCAGTTTTAAGCTTTTAACTCTCTAAAAATGAAAATAACATGAGGGCTGTGATCAGTTCAAAGGTGATAAACTATTAAACACCCACATACAATTAACTCTAAGATATGTATGGGAAAAAGTCTGCTCAAGTAACTCTCCCTACTGAGTTCTATTAGAATGTGAAATACCGTAAGGTAGGAGATATGCTCCTGCATTCAAAACTTTAAAACAATATGGGCTCATCTCTAGGAATATACATGTTAAGCAATATTTTGGAAAGAGTGGGATCCGGTAAGGAGAAGAAGAATATTTCAGTTTATTAAAAATCTTGGTATTGATTTTTAAAAACCATAAACGCACATTATTTGGGTACAAACTTGAAACCAGTACTGACAAAAATGGATTTCATGGCACTTGCAGTCCAGTTTATGATCTATCTTCTATAGTCTAAGTAAAAATATAATCCCAAACTTGTAGCAACCATCTGGAATATTATTCTTCAAAGTTACTCCCAATAATCTTAAGAATATTACAAATACTACACCTATATTCCAACAACAACAGTAAAGGAGTACACTCTAATTAGTAATTCACTAAATACATCTGGAATTAGATTTTGAGGCTAACTTTCGAATACCCCATATGATGGACCTAGATCTAATCTGGCTAAATTATACTGGCTTAGTTATAGTAGCCTTTTTATGAAGATCTATATTACTTGACAATAATGCTCCTGACTTCGCAGTTAGTATAAAAGCATTACAAAAAAGAACGATAAGCCTTGTCCAAAGGGTCTTCAAAGAACAGGTAGGAAATTATGACTTCTATCCATATATTCTTTTCCAGCTTCATCTGGCACAAAATTCAACCACTCAGCTACTTAAGGAAACTTTTGTATGTCGAACACGCAGCACCTATTCTCCATAGCCAATCCCATTTATTTGCAAGGATTATTTAAAGCATTGACCATATGCAATAAAGCAAGAGATGCAAGAGCATTTAGACACTGTCAACCTCCCATAACACCAACTCAGTACTATAATCAAGATCAATTTCTGGAATCTTTCTAATGGTTCCCACATTGGAACCCAGGGAAACCAGTGGTAAATCTGACCACTTCCTGAAAGTCTAGGAAGGCAGGACCCTTGAATCAAGAGCCTCCTTTCTCAGTTCCTTCCATCTCTCATCAATTCATTCCCTCCCCCACAAAAAGTTGTCATAAAAAAAGCCAAGGTTGTTTATCTTCTAGGCCAGAGGCCATTACCTATCTCTCAGACCTGCCATATCCTGATAAGCCACAGCAGAACTTTTTTTTTAAAGTTCATTGACAATTTACATTTGATGACCTTACAGTTTTAAATAAGTATCTAAAAGCCTTAAAGTCATTATATTTTAAACTTATGGTTAAATAAGTTAAAATAAACATGTACAAGGTTTAGGCAGAAGTAAAGAATAAACTATGAAAAGTTACTGCTTTAAGTCTGCATTAAGACTGGGAGATGATAGCAAAAAAAAAAAAAAAGTCTTATATTTTACAGAGCTCTATTTTTGTTTCATGGATGGGTTCACCAGATGCTTCACATCCTTTTTTTTTTTTTTCCAGTGTTCCCATGTTGTAGTAGTGTCCTACGAATAATCTCAATCAATGTACAGGGCTCATCCTTAATTCCAACTGCCAACTATTACTTAATAGATTTTTTTTAACAACGTGTATTTTCACTGTTTTTGCAAAGTATTTCTGAAAGACATCAAAACCTCTAAATGTTCTTTTCTCTCTTACATCTCAGTGGCCAAGTTTTAAATCCTGCTGATTTCCTCTTCTAGAACTCTATTATCATCGGGACATCTTGTTTACACACTTGACCTACAGAAAAATTCCTCTCCAACTATTTCAGAGGCCAGCAGAAAACTCTATCCAGTTGGTCTCCCTACAACTCCTTTAAACCATCTTTACCGTCGCCCTCCCGACCCTACATTTCCTGTGCATCGAAACTTCTTGTCATCCCCTCCAAGGCTCCACCACTCGCGCCCCGCCAACATCTGCTTTCATTTTCCTCCTACTCCCCCCCGGGCCTGCCCCCGAGCCCCGCGGGCTGCCTGTTGCATAACCGCTCCCCACTGCCGCCTCGCCCGGCTCCCGCACGCAGGAATGCCCTTCCTGCCGAACCCCTCCTCTCTGCAGCAACGCGCCCAGAGCCTCCCCGAGCTCCGGCTGCCGCGGGGATCCTCTCCGCAGACGGGCAGGTGGAGCCTCAGAGCGGGCAGCCGGGTCCCAGCTCGGGCGGCGGGCCCCGCGGCAGAGCCGGCCCGCTCCGCCCGGCGCAGCCCCGAGCACACGGCGGCGCCCGGCCAATCACCGCCGCCGTCCTCCCGCTCGGGTGATGTCTTCAGGTGTCCGGGGAGAAAGCCCTGCGTACTCCCCGCGCGCTCTCCGCCCCGAACGAGGCCGAGGGCGGCCGAGGCGGGCCCCCGGGTCCCGCGGCAGCCGGGTGGGCGGCGGCGGCCGGGCGGGCGGCGGCCCGAAGGCGTGGGCCTGCGAGGCGGGTGGCGCGCGGCCAGGGATGGGCAGCCGAGGGGGCCGGAGGCGGCTGCGGCCTCGGCGGGGGCGGGCGCGGGCGCGGGCGCGGGCGCGGAGGCCTGGGCCGGGGCCGCGGCGCCCCCCGCCGGACTGCGGGGCCGCGGGCGGCGAAGCGGACAGACTGACGCGGCGCGGGGGTCGCCGGCCGCCCTGCCACCGCGCGGGCCGGGGGCGGCCTCTCTCCGCCCCGGGGTCCTCCCCCGCCCGCCTCACCTTCAGGACCCGAATCCCGCCCGGCCGGCGGCTCGCGGGCGCTTCGGGCGGCTCCGGGGGCTCGAGCGGGCCCGCGGGCCCCGGCTCCACCTCCCCCATCGGCGGCGGAGGCTGCACTGGGACGCCGGGCCGGCGCGACGGCGCGCGGAACCTCGGCGGCGCGCGCGAGCAGCCCGCGGCCCCGCCCCGCCCCCCGGGCCCCGCCCCGCCCCCCGGGCCCCGCCCCGCCCCCCGGGCCCCGCCCCGCCCCCGGGCCCCGCCCCGCCCCCCCGGGCCCCGCCCCGCCCCCCGGGCCCCGCCCCGCCCGCAGCCCACCGGGACCAGCGTAGCTGCGGGCCCCGCGCAGCCCCGGCTCAGCTCGGCGAGCCGCAGCCCGACTGGGCGGCGGCGCAACCCCGGCGGCCGGAGCCGGGCGCCTCCACAGGCTGGGCCTGCGCCCCCAGCCGCCCTCCAAGCCGAGGCGGCTGGGAGGGTTATTTGCTGCTACCACCGCCCCCGAAGTACCGGCTGGACGGACTAGGGGCAGGGGAGTCTGCGCCCGTTAGTGGTGACAGGACGCTGCCTGGCGCTCGGGGTGGCTCTTGTAACTTACCTCTCCCTGATGTTTCCTCTTTCTGCTTCGAAACTGGCCTGTCACCCTCACATGCAAAGCCACTGAATGGATTGTTGAGAATATCCCTTAGCAGGGCCTTTTCTCTTCCGTATTACAGATGCTCACGATGTTCTTTAGCAAATTCGACCCAACCTCGTGTACAAGATGTCAACTCACCGCCCAGCCACATTTTAATTCACTTTTCTCCTCCTTTCGGTAAAAGTACCAGAATTCCTTACTCTGCCTCAAGCCATAATATGGTCCAAGACCATTTTATTATTTGCAAGGCTAATTCAGAAAATCCTTAAAAGCTAATTATTTTAATTCCTGCAGTGATGGTACTTTTGTGACTAGCCAGACTGCCAAATTTGGAGTCAGACAGCCTGATTCCAGATCTGAGCTCTACCTCTTATTACACCTATACTCTTGTGCAATTTACTTGATTTGAGCCTTTGTTTCTTAGCTGTGAAATAGAAATGAGTATCTAGCAGTTACTATCAAGATTTTGTGAATGTACACAAAATGCTTAGTAGGGGGGATCCCTGGGTGGCGCAGCGGTTTAGCGCCTGCCTTTGGCCCAGGGCGCGATCCTGGAGACCCGGGATCGAATCCCACGTCGGGCTCCAGGTGCATGGAGCCTGCTTCTCCCTCTGCCTGTGTCTCTGCCTCTCTCTCTCTCTGTGTGACTATCATTAAAAAAAAAAAAAAAAAAAAAAAAAAAAGCTTAGTAGGGATTCATAGGAGCCATTCTAATTATGATCTTCCAAATTCAAGATTTACTCAGTTTCTCAGGTGGAGGAACTCTTCTACTCTTAATTCTACTCTAAATTTTCCTAGGAAACCTTTTAGACTTCTGGATTTTAGGGCTTTCCCTCTTACACAGGTGTTAATAAATCTTCAAGCAACATGTAAGAAATTAAGCACCAAAAAATCAGTAATTCCCTGATCTTTGAACAATTGGTAAAAATGGTTATCACCTATCCACTGCTCCAGCTTGCCTAGTCCATACCAACTGTATGTTTAAAATATTTTAATTATAGGCTTAGTACAAGAGAATTTGAGATCTAACAGTCAGTCTGTGTCCCCTCTCTACTATACGATATGTATCCATTTGGAGATTTTTAAATCCCAAGACAAAATTTGACTCCTGTAGATTCTGATTCGATACAAGTTTGGTCACTACTTTCTCCCTTCATATGAGCTACTTTGCCTATACCAAAATCCCGATCTCCAGTAGTTTTCGTTAGTCTCATTTTAAAATTAAAAATGACTTCTGTGAGTCTGATATAAAGTGAAAAAAGCTCTTAGGTTGACTACCTCCTGGGTCTTCCTTCTACCTTGAAACTACTTTTAAGAAAGCTACTTAAAGGAATTGATTTCTGGGCAGCCCTGGTGGCCCAGTGGTTTAGCGCCACCTTCAGCCTGGGGCGTTATCCTGGAGGCCCCGGGATTGAGTCCCACATGGGGTCCCTGCATGGAGCCTGCTTCTCCCTCTGCCTGTGTCTCTGCCTCTCTCTCTCTCTCTCTCTCTCTCTCTCATGAATAAATGGGTAAAATCTTAAAAAAAAAAAAATTAAAAAAAAAAGTTGATTCCCATTTCAATGATTCCTGGGTAACTTCTTCCAGCAAGAACACTGGTATACAAGCTATAGGTACCCATATGGGAAGAGAAGTGGACTTTGACCAAGGGCAGAGCGGAAAGACCAAAATATGGTCCAGAATTAGTGTTTCTGAAAGCCTGTTTCTTGAGGTTTTATACATTACACATTCCTGATCTTATAAGAAGCTTTTTATTGATTGATCACCTGCACGAAAAGGATTTTATCCCAGGACCAGCATTTTGAGTTCGTGCTGGGGAACAGTGGTGGTAGATTGGTTTTCTCCATTAATGTAATAAAGGCTAATGCATCAATTCAGAATACAAGCATATGCTGAAAGTTATGTATTCACTACTTCTTCTTTCATCAACAACAGTAGTACCTCTTTCAAAAGGAAAACAAAAACAAAAAAACTACCAGCCCAGATGCTGCGGGAAATCATATGATGTAGCTCTTTAAAGGTCTCCATGTTTTAAGATCCAATTCAGGAATCAACCAATTGATTCTTTTTTTCAAGTCATGTACTGCCATTAACATTTTATACTGTTTCAAAGGTCACATATTCATGTTCTTCCCCAGTTCAAGGCAATGTGCATTATGTATGCCAAGGGTTATGTAACTACAATTTCTGGAAATGGTAAACAGCTGAGACTAACCCTAAAAATAAATTCCTCTGGGAATTTCTGTGCAAAAATCCATCTGCCCTCACTGCAGGTTCATCGTTACAAAAATTACTGTTTAGATCAAGCCAAGAGACAGAGAAGTCATTACTGCCTCCTCTTCTGTATCGTTTCTGTAAGCAGCTGCACATACCTCTCCCTCCACGGAGAGGAAAGGACATACATACGTTTTATCACAGGAGCTTTTCCTAACCCTCACTATAAAATCAAAAGAAAGTCTGGAGAAGAAAAGTTCATCTGTCAAAATGTGGTAGAAGAGCCATAAGGTTTTACCACATTCACTTATTTATAGCTAGTTCCCACTCCTTTAATGATCACAAAGTCATCTTTAAGCCTAAATCTCTTATTTCTACCACAGATTAAACAGATTTAGATATGTTTTATTTTAGTTCCAAAGAAACAGTATTTACCTGGCCTCAGGGTTTTAAGGAATATATTTTCAAAATATGGGGACAATTGAACTAGGAGAGGAAATAGCATGGAAAACCCTGAAAAGTGATAAAATTAATTCAGTCCTTCTGGACTAAAGTTCAAATCTGAACACTATTCTCTGTATTTGCTGAGTAAATGACTGAAGTCTATTACTGGTCGAACTTTTCTATTGTAGTTTTTATATTTCCTGCTACATGAAATTATATGCAGATAAACATGTTAACTAAATTTAATATTAGAAACAAAGATGAATTTTAACTAAGCCACATACAAGGAAAGATTACAGAAATGTCAGTTATCAAACAGTGCCAAAGGGCACTCCTGCATAAACTAAATAAATAACAAGGCTTCTCTTTTTCTCCTCACTTAGGGGGCTTTCACACGCTCTCCCCCTTCACAATCAAGGGAAATAGGGATCACCCCTGATGGATAGAAAACCTACATCCAACCATTTTTACTTCTATGGAAGAATTCATATAAAATAGATCATGAAATAGAATTCATTTTGGCTGGTCAAACCTTCTTCCCAGTCACAGATATACTTAAACATAATTTACAAATAGAAACTTGTAACTAAAAACCATGGTCACCCCTAAATACACATTTCACCTTGATACAATTCCTTTGCCTTGTTTGAAAATTTACCCATGTGGAGAAGTAAGCATTATTTAAAATTCCCAATTGCACTTTTGACTGTCTGTAAACTGCAAGTATTTTTTAGGTTGCTCAAATTTCTCTAGGTGAGATTTGTGTAAAAAACGTTAACAGGTAAGTTTAGGTCAAAGCTCTGGAATAAGAATTCATTCAAGGCTTCTCTAATGCACTTGTAAGAAGCAAGGAAGCAAATTTTAAATCATTGAGTATTGACTTTTTATTATTAGTCACTGTTCATAATTTGTTTCAACCAAAAGACAATACACACAGCAGAATTCTAATGCATCCCAATGTAAATGTTTACATCCATTTTATTCCTCACTCACCTCTAAGACTTATCATTTAATTTTAAATTTTTTTTACATCTCAAAAATATGTCTGCAATAATTAGAATTAGCCGTCCCACTTAGAAACAGCCTTTTAATATTTTTACAGTAAAGAAGATGTGATGGGGCTTAATGAAAATGTAACTTACAACAATTATGAAAGAAAAGGGACTTTACAGGGACACAATGGGAGTTCACAAAGGAAAGAGTTCAGAAACTCTTTCCCATGCGCCCTGCCCCCCCAAAATTGAAAACAAAAACAAAACACACAAAGCGCAACAGCAGGTTCCAAAAACAAAAACAAAAAAAACTCCAATGCTCCATCCTGAGGCCAGAATCAGCCTCAAGGAAGTTCATGAAGCAACTGTGCAAGCTGCTTCAGCACGTTCTTCTGTTTAGGTGTCCTGGGTCCTAGAACCCTGCAGATGGAGCCCACTCACTACTATTGCTTGAAAAAGAGTGATTGACTTCCACTTCTACAAGCAGCCCCACCCTCCTGAGCCAAAGCTGGTCAAAGTGTTTTCAACTTCAGGACTTTCCTTCTTCAAGTGACCCTCCCCACCCCCAAACGCTTGAGTATACAGTCCTGTACCACCTCTCTACCAACCACAAATTCGTGACTATCCATTTTTTGCTCTAATTCTCACTCGGTGTAGGACAATGTAGATAAAATACATTCACTAGGAAAAAATATTCACAAACTCTTTCTTCCCCCTAGCTCTCATGGCCCAAGTATTTTCCAATGCAGAAAGTAATAAAGTTGAACCTCAAAAACAGTATCCCTTAACTTCCAACCTCTTCTAAGAGAACTGAAAATGAAAAGCATGTTATACAGTAGATGGAAATACTCAAACCGTTAATCCTGAACAGTTTAAAGGTCTACTCTCTTTTATATGAATGGGACAAATAAAGGGCATGTACCACATCTTTAACCAGTAAGAGGAAAGAATTCCCTCCCAAAAGTTACACTGAGGAATGTTTCTTTAAATGAGAAAGACCTTAAAAAATGAACAGATGACCACTACACACAGCATAAAACATTCCATGACTGTCCAAATCACCTCAAGGTAACAGCACCAGAGCACTGTGGGAGAAGCTTCTCAGGTAGAGCACACTTCCTACAGTTTTTTTTATATTACTTAGATGAATTCTCCCTTAGGATTACTTGGGTGGAAGGGTTGGGAGTGATAGGATACACTACTCTGAAAGAAGGGGGGTAAAATGAGGTAAAAGTGCATGTGTAATTGTCCAAGTATGTGGAGGCTCACTGCTTATCACCCTAGGGTTATTAAAACAGCCATAGAAATCACTCTTTCCTTACAATGGCTCTGATGCTGTAAATCTATCCAAATTTGCTCCCCCTTGCATGGTCATACCAGGGAAAGAAATTACTGAAATGTGTTAAGTATTCATAGAAATTAAGAGATTTCTCCTTTAGCAGCAAGGCCAAGCACAAGGAGAACTAATTCTGATCCTAGAAACTAAGGCACGCTGAAGCCTTCAAAGATCCGATCATTTGCAAAAGTCTTCACAACTGTCAGGATCCTAGGCAGCTTTCTGGCTGCTAGTTCTTCAGTGTGGTGCTCAGCTTCACTCTCCAAAATCACTTCAAATATTCTATGCAGCACCCTTTGCGTTAAGGCCATGATTTGTATTCTGTCTAGACAAAGCCATGGATAATCATAGAACTCCACCTCAAAAAAAGTATAATCACCCACGGAGATGCTTTGTTACTAGAATAGACCCTTTCTAGCTCCGCTAGCTAGCACTGTCTGATAGCATGCATGGTCTTCGGCAGATTTCTGATATTCAATTCAGTCCAACTAAAGAAACTTGAGCTGGTCAACTATTAACATGAGAGAAAATAAAGCCTCCAACCCAGAGGAATGTTAGATAAATTCTACTCGAGAAATCCACCAATATTATGTTAATCCTATCATGTTTCACAGCATTAAGTATCCATCCAATGAAATCAGTCTGCAAAGAATTCTTTAAAGGCTATTCTTCATTGCACAGGCAGAGCAAGTTGTCTGAAACATACACTAGTCCACACTTGCCTTTACTGAAATCTGTGCACAAGATAATATCCTGTTCTTGACTCAGTCAACCATTTGCCCAGTAGAGTAAGTTTTTGGAAATCTTGCTCTTTTATACACATAAGACCAGAAAGTTTCCCTTTGGAGCCTTTTAGCTCAACCCCAGTTTGTCAAATGTTAGAAATAACCTAGCATCTGATACAGAGCTAGATATGACAAGACACTGATTTTAAGTAAAGGCTTGGTGAAATGGGGGGGGGGGGGGGGGGTATCTGAATCCAAGTTTAAGACGAAAGCCAAAGTAGTCAGCATACTGTACTCAATACAGTAATGACTGCAAACATTTTAAGAGCAAGGTGGACCTGACTTTTCCTTTCCTCTTTAGTACATGAGACATGGTGCCCGTGTACCTGAACATACACAGTACATTCACCATGTGCCACCAGTCACCTTACCTCATTCTAGTAACTCAGTGTTAAAGTTTAATAACACGAGTCCTTTCTAAACAGCACTTGGCACTCTCACTAGTTTAAAAAACTCTAGACCTCAGGTCTTTGATGCAGATATTCATGAAACTAGCCTCTCATGAGACCAACTTCTCAGACTCAGGAAAGGATATGCCTACTGCATGGTGTCTTTTTTTTTTTTTTTTTTTTTTCCGTATGGTGTCCTTAAGGACTTCCTCTCACACTGGGGGCAAGGAAGCTACAAGGCTTCATTCCAACACCATAAAGTACAATATAGGAAAGATTTCTTTAACCGCGTGGTCTTTATTTCAGTGCCAGTGTTACAGATACAACACAAATGTTCCAGTTAGAAGAAGGAATTCAAACGGAATGCCAAGGTCCAAGCCAGGCTCAGGAAATAAAAAGGAAGATTTGGAGTAATGGAGAAGATGACTCCAATATGCTCTAGGGTGAGTCTGATACTCACTCTTCCTATGGGCAAAGGTGCTTTTGTTAAGGAGTCTGGTCTTAAAAAGCAAACTCCTCTTTCCACCCATTTACCACAGTTCAACAGGCAAGTTATGGGCTTGGGAGAAACTTTAAAATCTGTTGTGGGAACAGGGGCATTAATAATTATTAATATACCTTTTAGAAGTTGTCCACTTTGCACTTTCAGGGGAATCAATTTTGAAAATCATGGAGAGTATTCGTGACTACAGCTAAAGTATGGAGAGAAAGGGGAGCTGGAAGAGCCTTGGGAGTTTCTATTACAAATAGAGCACCATATCCTTCATGCCAAATCTCTTTTTAACTCCATCTGTCCAGTGTTTACAAATAACCTCTCCAGGTCTGCCCAGGTCTTGGTAACAAACATACATACATGTGTGTGTCTGTGTGTATACAGCAATGCACAGAAAAGGCTACCAGGAGCCTAATGCCTCTTTCAAACACTGGGGGAACCAGTAGAAAAAGGCAGGGCTCCCTAATGTCCATTGTTAACATTTCCATTCTGAATGCCTGATGTTAAAGCGCCTGAAGATGGTAACCCAGCTAGTGAGGAATGAATACCCCACCTCGCCCAGTCCACAGAACAACACAGTAGAAAGAAGGGATAACTCTTTGCTGCAGAGACAGAGTGAGTGTTTTCTTGCCATGGATTCCAGTCCTCTCCTCCAGACCAGCTGCTTATTTCCTCAGGGGCCCAGGGAATGTTGATTCTGGCTGTAAATGTGGGAGGGGTGGAGAAGTGCGGACAAAGGAGAAGAGGAGGAAGAGTGCAAAGTAGCCTCCAGAAGCAGCCGGCCTCAACAGTGGAGGAGAGGAGATTCGTCTTTGACAATGCTTTAAGGTCAGCAATAACTTCAGGAAAATCCTCAACAGTTCTCTTCAGCTCCTCATGCCCATGGTACAGTTGGGGGGGACTTGCCAGCGATCACAACCTCCTTCCCAGAGTTCCTTTGATTGAGTGGGACAAGAATGAGAATGGTGCCAGCCCTCATTGCCAGGACTGAGGGGGAAAGTTGTTCACCTCTGCTAGATCTTGCATTGCTGAGCCCTTGTGGTTATATGTGAGCTTGATCCGCATTCGCAGCTGTTGCTATAGAAGAACAGAGAATCACAAATTATGCACTGAAAGGAAATCTCTAGAATCTGTGTGGTCCACAAATAGACTTTTAATCTCAGAGAAATTATTTTAGGGCAAAGCTGTCTCTTAAAAATGACACACAGGCAAAAAACCATAACCACCACCACTACTGCCTAGTACTCTGGTCAACTCCATGCAGTCAAGTAAGAACACATTGTCAGTGTCAATCCTAAAACTGCATAACAGGACAGAACCACTCAGGAGCATTTTCAGAGTAATGCTGGCTAAGTGCTTCTCAAAAAGATTCAATGATTGTATCCAAGTTTTCAGAAAAATGAGGTAAACATACTCATCTTATGCTCTACACTCAGAAATACTGTTGCTTTGTCTGTAAAACCAATAGTAAATGTGAACATAAACTTATTTTGTTGCCAATACATAAAAGAGTTAACTTACAGTAACAGAATTTAAGAGAACTAATTATAAATCCTTTTAACTTTATGTGGCAGATTTCAAACATTAATGCACTAAGGAAATTTTTACTCTATGTATCAGGTCATCAAAGGAATCTGCTTGTACTATAGGCAGATACTCAAAATACAGTGACTAGCAGAGGAAAGGCAAAATGTTATAAAAGGAAGAAATCATACTGGGGTTATGAGACACTGCTAGAAATCTTTCAAAGTGAAGAAATTCTCTGAACCATTTTCAAAAACTGAAAACTAGTCGATTGCTATTAAAAGTGGAGTCAATTTACTTCTTTGAGAAGATATAATGAAAATATTGCTTCATCTCAGTTTCTTCCTTTTTTAAAAGATTTTACTACAGAGGAAGAGAGAGTACAAGCACATGCAGAAGGAGAGGGAGAACCAGGCTCCCCACTGAGCAGAGAGCCCAACATGGGGCTCAATCCCATGATCTAGGGATCACAACCTGATCCGAAGACAGACACTTCACTGACTGAGCCACCCAGGCTCCTCTTAATTTGTTTCTAAGCTACTTTTCATTTGGCTAATTCATTTAAAATGCCTCCATTTTTACTGTGCACACATAATAATTATAGTAGTAAGTGTGGATATATGGGGACCTACAGATACTCTTTACCTAGACTGCAACTTGTGTAAAGACTAAAATGTCTAAGGGGCATTTGAGTGGTGTAGTTGGTTAGGTATCTCTTAGTTTCTGGTCAGGTCATGATCTTAGGGTCATGAAATCAAGCCCTGTGTTAAGCTCTGGACTCAGCACAGAGTCTACTTGAGATTCTCTCTCCCTCTTCCCCTCCCCCATGCACACTCTCTCTAAAATAAATTAATAAATCTTTTTTTCTTTTTTCTTTTTTTCTTTTTTTTTTTTTATGATAGTCACATAGAGGAGAGAGAGAGAGGCAGAGACATAGGCAGAGGGAGAAGCAGGCTCCATGCACCGGGAGCCTGACGTGGGATTCGATCCCGGGTCTCCAGGATCGCGCCCTGGGCCAAAGGCAGGCGCCAAACCGCTGCGCCACCCAGGGATCCCTCTTTTTTTCTTTTAAAGATTAAAATATCTAAGCTTTCCCTCTTCTACAAAAAACTAGACCTTTAAGCCTCTACATAGACAATTCCTTAAAGCAGCATTTTAGTGGTGCATGGGTGGCTCAATCACTTGAGTGACAGACTCTTGAGTTCAGGTGAGGTCATGAGATCAAGCCCCACATCGGGCTCTGTGCTGGGTGTGGAGCCTCCTTAAGATTCTCTCTACCCCTCTTGCCCCCTCCCTCTCAAAAATAAAAAGAGCTCCATTTAAAAAAAAAAAAAAAAGAGCTCCATTTTAATGCTACCACTAAAATAATTTCAAGCATCTAGGTTACATTTATTATCTAATCTATAAAAGAATAAAGAAGTTAGACTAGACATTTCCACATATTTCTTCTACAACTATGAGTCAGAAAAAAAACTTAGAGAAACAAAGCAGAATTTTATTTCAGGAAATATGTTTACACCTCACTCAGATACTGTCTTCAAATGTGCTACTCACCTTCTGTGGGTTCAGGACTTTAATGACTTGTGTGATGGTCCCCGTATTAAATGCTGGGACAATGCTGCTGCTAGGAGACAGAAGCTGCAGCTGGAATGTCTGTGGGGAACAAAGGGGATGCTTCAGAAAAAATAATACACTCAACACTATGTCAGAGATGTCAACAAATATAAAAGTCAAGTAACAGATTGACCTACTACTACGTTCTGTTTGTTTTCCAGATATCAACAATTCATAGCATGTGACTATAATCTTCATCTTATTTTAAAAAACCCACTGTTAGAGGAGGCCTTTGATCATGAAAAACTAACAATGAGCCACTCACTGTCTTTCAGGCAAAAGGAACTTTAGCCTACCATTTTTCAAAAGGTGACCAATTCTTGTTCTGGCAACCTCACTTAATAGTAACTGATCAACTATGAAGGTAAAAAAAAAAAAAAAAACGGGTGCATGTGGCTAAAAAAAGCCAGAAAGAAATGAAAAACAGAAAGTGCTTTCTAGAAATAACCAACCAGCATACCAATAACCAACTACAGGCCTTTATGCTTGTATATATCTGGATGGTTGGGATAGGGAGACTTAAATTTTGTTTTCTCATGTCAACATAATCTGGAATGTGTTAATGGCTACATGACAGAGGTAAGGAAAGGCTGCAAAGAGCCAAGCTGTTAATATGTATGTGGAATACATCAAGATCTCTTCATTGGCGTCACAGGTCTTAAGTGAACAATTTCATGCAAAGCTAGGCTATACAGCAAAAAACCTGGAAAAGCCAATTGCCATAATGTGTAGTGTCAGTGGGTTTCATTTGTTTACAAAGAAGAGAAATAAAAGTGCTATCATATCAGCAAGATAGGCAAACCATAACTGTTGGTACAATGTAGTACGTATGTAGCTATTCTACATACTAGGACTTTTTTTTTTTTTTTTAAAGAAGGCTCCATGTCCAGCACGGAGCCCAGTATGGGGCTTGAACTCATGACCTTGAGATTAAGACCTGAGCTGAGATCAAGAGTCAGACACTTAACCAACTGAGACACCCAGGCACCCCCATACTATGATTTTAAAAAATCTCTCCTGAAAGGGTAGTCTTCTAAAATAATTGAGAGTGAGAAAAGAGAGAGGGGAAGAGAAGCAGAAGGAAGAAGAAAGAGTAAAGGAGAAAGGGAGGGAGGGGGGGAAGGGGGAGAGAGACAGAAAGATGGGCGGGGAGCAGGGTTGGTGGAAGACAAGAGGAGGAAAGTCTATCCAGCCTTCTCTTAGGACCAAAATTGTAAGAGTAAAGAGACTTAATATCAACTCACAGACTTATTATGTTGGGTCTTATCATAATTCTATTGTCAAGATATATTATATAAGCTGAAATATTAATATTTACATTTATTTAACCAAATGTACGATGTCATTAGTTGTGTGTTCCCACCATCATTTTATGTACCACTGAGAAAGAAAACAGGCTACCAACTAAACTATGACAAATCATCAATTTTAAAATGCATCTCAATTTCAGAGACAATAAAAAGTAATAGTAGAATCTATGAAATATGATATTTTGAAGTTCAAGATACATGACATGCAAATAAGTATTGTACAGTATAGCACCAAAACTAAGGCCATGCTTTAATGGCAGAGATGCTATGTTGCTAGAGTACAGACTAGAGCAACAAATGTAAAACCCAAAGTTGCAGCAGTTAACATTTGCTGAGCAATGAACATATGAAAAGTGCTTAAAACAGTATACAGTACATAGAATGCATCTATTCTTCAAAGGAACTCTAGGAAGTAGGTATCACAATCACCATCCTCCCTCTGTAAATGAAGAAACTGAGACATAGAGGTTAAGTAACTTGCCTAATGTCATTCAACTAATATTGAAACCACCCCATTCTAGTGATTCTGAAACATCTACATGACTCCTAAAAAATGGCTCCTAAAAAAATGCAAGTAAAGGAGGCTGCAAAGTCAGCAGTAACCACAAATAAAAGGTCTTCAAATCCTGAAAGTGTGTTGTTTGAGTATCATATCTCACATGGTACTGCAAAAATTAGATTAGCTTAGTCTAAACCAAGGGCTGGCAAACTATGGCCCATGGGCCAAGAATGACCCAACATCTGTTTTTATAAATGGTTTTTTGGAACAGAGCCACATTCCTTCATTTACATATTAACTATGGCTTCCCCTCCCCCCCACTATACCAGGAGATATGAGTAGATGTAACAGAAACCATATAACCTAAAATACTTACTATCTTGTCTTTTACAGAAAAACTGCCCACTCTTCATTCTCAGTATTTCTTTATACAAAACTTTTCATTATTCTAAGACAGACCATAAATATTCCTTAAACTAAGGTTTCATATACAAACAAAGCTTCAATTTATAAAAACAAGCAATCGTTATATCAATACTAAACTAGATACTAATGAAGAAGGAATGTTTCTTTCACTTAAATAAATATCAAGAAATAAAAACTTTTAATTCTGATCTAGTGACTAAAGAGAATACCAAATAGATAAAAGTCTTCATCTTAATGACTTTTGATTCCATGTTAGATTTTGTGTTTTTTAGGTTTTTATCACTGTATTACTGAACCCCAACCCATCCTCAATGGCCTGAGCATTAGCAGACCACCTTGCAGAATTCTGCTGTCTCACTATAGCTACTACTAGAATATACTTTCTTTACCCTATAGTGCTAACTAGAAGAATATTTCTGACAAAGTAAAAAGCTTTCATTAAAAATGACATGCTTCAATGAACCATAATAGTTACATTATTGCTAATTTGGGTTAAATATGCAAAATCACTTTAACCTCTAAACATTAAAATGTATCCCTTGCCAAGTGCATGAAAGAAAAAAATCAACCCATCTTTAATCAAAGGAAACAGGCAAAGAAGACACTGTAGTACCTTTGGTACTGCAGCCTGGAAAACAAAGTCTGTCATGTCCAGCTCTGTGCTGTTGGAGGCCTGTATCGTTATCACTGTGACGCTAGGATTGGTATTTGACCGTTCAAAGGTGAATTCTATCTTCAAGCCATTCTTACTGTATGCTGTGATGGAGGGGATGCCTGGAAAGTACAGAAAGATCAGTCTAATTGCAGTCAGCTTAATGCTTACAGAATTACACCTCTCACTGATGGTAATCATACCTGTAGTGATGTCATTGAAGAGAGGCTGTGATGAAAGCCCATCCAACAAGAAGGGGGGCTGGGATATCTGTGGGACTGAGGCAGGGGCAGGAGCAGCAGCTGGAGCACCTAAATGAAACATTCCAATGGTAAATCAAATAGCCAGCATGATATAGCTCACACACACACACACAAAATACAGGAGATAATTATTTCATCTCAGGTTAAGAGAAGGACTCCTTAAACAAGATGCAAAAAGCATAAACCAGAGGCATCTGGGTGGCTCAGCAGGTTAAATGTCCAACTCTTGGTTTCCGCTTAGGTCAAGGTCATGAGACCAACCCCCACATCAGGTTCCATGCTAAGTGCACAGAGCCTGCTTAAGATTCTCCCCCCCCCCAAAAAAAAAGATTCTCTCCCCCTCATGCCCTCTGCCCCTCTTCCTCCTAACGCTCTCTAAATGAATAAATGAATACATAAATAACTACTCCTCTTTTTTAAAAAAGCATAAACCACAAAGGGAAAGAACTAAATATTCAAATACTTTAAAATGAGTAACTTTTATTCATTAAAAATACCATAATAAGATAGACTACAGGCAGGAGAAAATGTTTGCCACAAAATAGCAAACAGATGAGTATCCAGACCTATAAATATTTTCTATAAGTCACTAAGAAAAAAAGATGGTAAGAGAAAAAGATAATAATAAAAGTTGTAAGAGACAGAAACAAGCAATTCACAGAAGAGGGGAACCTGAATGAAAAGAGAATCAGTTATAAGAGATAGTGAATATTACCAACAAGATACTACTTCACATTAGTAGAATGGTTAAAATTTCAATGTCTGAAAATACCAGATACTGTTAAGAATATGGAACAATGGAGACTTCTAATCTCTGCTGTTAGGATACAAAGTAATACAAACCTGGAGAACAATTTGCAATAGGAGAGTTGAACAGGATTATACCTCTAAAGTTCCTCAACCTCAAAACTAATGAAATTTTACGCTAATTATTTGCTGTAGGGGGCTACCCTGTGCTTGTAGGATATTTACCAGCACCCCTGGCTGGTACCCATTAAATGATAGCAGCAATCCTCCCAGTTGTGACAATCAAAAGTATCTCCACATAGTGCCAACTGCCAACCCCTTGTGGGCAAAATAATATTTTAATAATAGTAATAATTTAATAAGATTTCATTTTATAAGCTAAGTAGATCAAAGCATTTAAATTTTATAGATGTTAAATACTGCATACTAAAATTTTAACACACATACACATTTAAATACCCTGGGAGAGGTGGTATGAAGTGGAGGAAAGAAGTCACCAAATTACCATCTTTATTTGATCCCTCCAAATAAGAACAAGTTGAGAATCATTTAAGTGATAGGAAATGATCATGAACTGAGAGAAATCAGGATCCCAAGAAGAGGCATAAGAAAACACAGTAAAATAAAGAGTGCATTTTAGGTTTAAATATATTTCAAACTACTTATAAAATTATCTGGAAAATATACCGGTTTTAAAAGGATTAACAAAGTGAAGTGAAGTAAGGCTAAAATTAAAAAAAAAAAAAAACCCAAGTACACAAGAAAAAAAATGACATACTAAAAATTAGCAAAGAAAGTAAAAATATACATGGCCAAGCAAAACTCAAGAAGCTGAAACAAATGCGAACAACATAACAAGTGTAGTAAAGCAGAATACCAATAAAGGATACAAAAAATATTCATACAGTTCTAAATTTTATAACTCTAATCTAGTAATTTTCCCACAATTTCCATTTCCAGAACAATTTTAGAAATGCATTCCTTTTTTTTTTTATTTTTATTTTTTTTATTTTTATTTATTTATTTTTTTTATGATAGTCATACAGAGAGAGAGAGAGGCAGAGACACAGGCAGAGGGAGAAGCAGGCTCCATGCACCAGGAGCCTGATGTGGGATTCGATCCCGGGTCTCCAGGATCGCGCTCTGGGCCAAAGGCAGGCGCCAAACCGCTGCGCCACCCAGGGATCCCAGAAATGCATTCCTATGGAAAATCAGAGGCTACTCAAAACAAGGTGGCAGCATATGAGTCCTTAAATCCCTCAGATTTTAGCTCTTTTCTCCTGTAAAGGAACAGTAAGTAGTTTTGGGAAATAACAAAAACTCACTGCTCCAGTTCCCCTAAAAGCACACACTAAATTTATTTCCTAATTTCTACTTACTTAAATTACTCTGCATTAGGATATATGACTGTAATGATGGCTTAAAGAATGTAAAACTCAAAAATGTTTAACCTAATAAAGAAAATGTGTTTGTTTTGTTTAAGATTTTATTTACTTATTTGAAAGAGAGATCATGAGCAAAGGGCAGAGGGAGAAGCAGTCTTCTCACTGAGCAGGGAGCCCAATACAGGACTCAATCCCAGGACCCCGGATCATGACCTGAGCCGAAGGTAGATGCTTTAACCGACTGAGCAGCCCAGGTGCGCAGGCAAAGGTGTTTAAAACACACTGTGAATAAGGAAAATCCAGGCTCTTTAACATTTTATTAGTCTTCTTCATATAACACTAGGAAAATAAAGTAAAAACAAAAACAAAACATTAAGACCTCCTGACAGGGCGCCTGAGTGGCTCAGTCAGTTAAGTCTCTGCCTTCTGCTTGGATCATGATCCCAGCGTCCTGGGATGGAGCCCCGCATCACATTGCATTGCATTGGGATCCCTGCTCTGCAAGGAATCTGCTTTTCCCTCTGCCTCTCCCCACTGCTTGTGTACATTCTTGTCTGAAATAAATGAATAAAATCTTTTAAAATTTTTTTAAATTAAAAAATTACAATTGTGAAGATTATGAACTAACATGGAAATGCTAATATATTAATAAGTGTATCATCTATACACTATGTTTTAACCAAGGAGTTGTTTTTGCTTTTCCATGTATCCAGTAGAGCTGTGGCATCTGGGGGATTGAAACTATTTGTGAATGACTCAAAAGTGTATAACAAGTAACATTTTGAATTTTACTAAGACATAAATATAAACCATAAGCTCTGGGAGGAAGCTGTTAGAAAAAAAATCACTTAATCTCTGATAGCCAGGCTAGATATCCTTCCAAAATCCTTATCCTATGGCTATTTTCTATTTGAGGTCATAATACGTAGTAATTCACCATTATACTTTTAAAGAAATCACTTTAGAAATTATGTGCTACAGTGATACACTTGGACTCAGGGGTTCATAATGTCACTGAATACATCAACAATTAACTAATGTCTACTACATATAAACAAACATGAGAAAAAAACATTCCCAAATGTAAAGTTGTATTTGAATATCATCATCAGGGACAATTTTTCCCTTCATTGCTTTATTAAGAGGAAGAGAGGAAAATACCTAAATATCTCTCTTCCCTCCACAAATGGCCTTGGCTCCTGAAACCAAATTATGAAAAAGAAACATAGAAAAACTGATGTTTTAGGACACTAACCAAAAGCAGAAGTGACTTGGGATATATTTCTTTTGTAGCCTGAAAGTCCTTTCTATCCTAAATACTATGAGAGCAATTTATCCTCCCAACATTAAATACTGGACTTTAAAGAATCTCTGTGAATTATCTCTAGAATACTAGCATGACAGTTTACAATCCAGATATTGTGAAGATTCTCTTCCCACTCCTGACTCAGCCTCCCCCCTCTTTAACTGATTCATGTGCCAGGAAGTCTATGTTCACTGTAGTTTTTCCCCAAGGCCTTTATCTCCAGCCAAGCATTAAATAACTCCAGTTTGGTCTCACCTGTAAGGTTGATGTCTCCCAGCAAATCAAGAAGTTCTCCACCAGCAGAAGCTGGTTTGCTTGTAGGTGCAGTTGGAATAACAGGTGTTATGTCATTTCCTCCCAACAAATCCAATAAATCATTGGCCTAAACAAGGAATAATATCTCAATTCATTAGTCATTTATCTAATCTGCATCTAAGGCAAAGCTCTTTCAACACTTAAAAATAAGGAAGAGAATCCTCAATCAATCCAGGAACGTTGAAGGCAATCAGCTGAGATACAGGTTATAAGGAACTGTTATAAGATTCCCAGATAAGCAAGTGAAAAGCTACCTGGCTGGTGGGCTGTGGCCCAGAAGGTGGTGGTTTGGTCTCTAGTGGAGCAGGTTCTGTCTCTCCATTTGTCTGCACAATCTCAGTAGGGCCATTTGTGGTCACTTTTTCCATGACAGGCATTCTCTCAAGCAGGGCAGACCTGGAAGAATCTGAAGTGGTTAAATTCTAGGCAGTTAACCTAGATTCCCTACCCAAGACAATCAGTGTTACTATATTAGAGCCAGACATGGACAGTTATCTCTGCTCCCCACCCTCTAAAACACACACTAGAATAGAAGGTGGATTACAAGAATACATGACCTAAATTCCTGACTGGATTAAGGGCAGGCGAGAAACCCTGAATAGACAAACTGTCCACCTAAATCCCGAGAGATGGGGATTTCTCAGAGGTACAGAAATTGGAATGAAAGAAAGGTAAATAAGTAGGTATTAGCCATTTCCAATCAAGAAGACACTGCATAACAGAAGTGGAAAAAAGACCATGCATCACAAAGTTAAATATTAGGACGAGATTCTCTTGAAAAAACACAACTCCCACTTCTTAACCAAATAACATGGAAAATGAAGCAAATATTTCACACCAAAAGAAAGGGGAAAAGGTGAATGAAAGGACACAGATAATTTACAAGGTAGACAGAAGAGAAGATGGACAAATAAAAGCAGACAAGCAATTAGGATTAAACAGAGTTGTGAAGTCCAGTAATAAAGCATGAGGAAGGAGTCTCCTTTGTGGATTATCAAGACAATCTGTTCACATGCTAACAGCCATATGCATTGATTAGTTTCTTCCACTTACCTCATATGGTCATATTTCTTAAAAAGTGCATTATATTCTACTGCCCTCTGTTGGAGTTCCACATCAATGCTGCTCCCATAGATGGAAACCACTTTCTTAATTCGGCTTTGGGATAAAATGACAAAAAAATTCAAATACCCAAAAGAAAGTTCGTAAACAAGCAGAGAGAACAAACAAACCAGTTTTCTGGTTAAAAATCCGAAATACTCCTCTTTCCTTAATTTACATATCTTTTCAAAGACAAAACACTTTTTTAATGTATATTTTTCTATTGGAGTTCGATTTGCGAACATACAACACTCAGTGCTCATCCCTCAATTGCCCCCCCCCCCCGTCAATTGCCCCCACCCAGTGCGCGTCACCCAGCCACCCCATCCTCCCCCCACCTCCCCTTCCACTACCCCATGTTCATTTCCCAGAGTTAGGAGTCTCTCCTGTTTTGTCTCCCTCTCTGATTTTTCCCACTTATTTTCTCTCCTTTCCCCTATAATCTCTACACTTTTCTTTTATCTTCTTACATCCAACATACACCTGAACACCATCATCTACCACTAGTACTTGTTCTGTTAGATGTCCCATACCTAAAATTTGCTAGAAAAAAGTATCAATTATTAATTTGTTACAAAACAAGTATATTAATGTTCATTCTCTTCTTTAACAACCTTACAATAAGCTTTTATCAACAAAAGGTTATTACCTGACAACAAATTCTTCTAGTTCACCATTTAAAGGGTTAGTTTTCACAGAACTACAGAAAGTCTAAGAGAACTAAGTTTGCTTTAAATATGTCTGGCTGAGAAACTAATCCAATTGACTTTCATTCCAAATAGTGAAGAGCAGAATTTAAACATTTAACGAACCACCCAAACCTTTGTGATTTTCTTCCTCTTCAGATACCTCAAAATATTATAATAAACCAGAACCCTTATAGAGGGAAGTAACTACTCTACTTTAAAAAAGAGAAAAGGCATTAGATATCTGATTTTATTTTTTGTAAGATTTTATTTATTTATTCATGAGAGACACAGAAAGAGAGAGGCAGAGATACAGGCAGAGGGAGAAGCAGGCTCCAGGCAGGCAGCCTGACATGGGACTTGATCCCAGGTCTCCAGGATCACGCCCTGGGCTGAAGGCGGCACTAAACCGCTGAGCCACCCGGGCTGCCCAGATACCTGATTTTAAAAACAAAAACAAAAACAAAAAAAACCATAACTTTTTATCTTTAAAATAATAAATGGTGGGATGTGGGAAACAAGGGAGTAAAGTATAGATAAAATAAGGATGAACCATAAATTAATGATTATTACTGTGGAATAAGAGTTATATATGATTCATTTTACGACCCTATTTTGCCTTTCCTTTAAATTTTCTATAATAAAGAGTTTTAAAAATTACAAAATAACATGTTCATCCTACTTTTTCTCCATACTCACTTTACAGTACAGGTGAATCGGGTAGAAAGCTTCATAATGGCAGTGAGAGCATAACCTCGGGTCACAGAGGTGGACATATTAGAGATTAGAACACTCTCTAAAATATCCAACACTTCATCTTCTGTTACCTGGGGAGAAAAAAAAAAAGTCAATATCTAAATCTGATATCAAGTCACAGGATGCCACCAGAAAGACAACCCTACCATCGTTACTAAAACTCTAACAACTATCTGTGCTTTGCCACAGTAACTGTCCAAGCTGATCCATCAATCAGAAGCAGGTAGGAGATTTAAAAAAAAAAAAAAAAAAAAAAAAGAGTGGAAAATACCCACTGGAGGCTGAGAGCCATATTATATTAATTGCAAGAGGCAGAAGTAAAGAAGAAAATAAAAAGATAAATAGAGTACAAGTGTTGTTGCTACCACATCTCCTAAAACCCAGTCTTTTAATAAGCAAATGCTGATATGGATAGGTCTCATTTCTTATCAAGCCACAGCGTAGGAGAAACAATATAATTCAGTCTCATATCGTAAGGAGTAGGTTCTATCCCGACACAGTAAGGATAGTAAGTTCTATCACAAAAACTGCCAAGTTTCCCAATAGAATTCTGGCATTAACTTCTTTAACAGGTTTCCACGGAATCGACCTCAACTCATAAAACATTATCCTCCTATAACCAAAAACACTAGTTTCTCCCCTCCTGAGAGAGTAGCAAAGGGTACCTGAATAGGTTCTTCCTCTTCACACTGGCCTGATACAAGAAGATCTCCATATTCACCTATACACCATGCAGCCACTTGTACCAAAGGTTGCTGTCAAAACAAAGACACCATTTGTCAAAGGCTTTCAATCCTTGCAAAGATTAATGCAAATCCCAGGTCATCTAATCATAAAGGTCAAAATCAAGGCACATCTAGAGTGTTAGTAACAAGAACACACAGGAATGTAATGGGTAATTTCCCTACCAAAGTAAAAAGTACCTACTTGAGAATAATCACCAAGAATTGCTTTGTACAAGCGCTGGACAGTATAGGCATGCATCTCCACACTATTGGTTATTAACTGGATCAAGTTGGGGACTGCATCATCACGAACGTAGCTTCCTGCCTAAAAAGAAATGCAGTTATCCTTAAAACACACTACAATGATAAGAAATGTTAGCTATTGCTTTTATTCAAAGAAGACTGCTACGAAATATCCTCAAAGATAAAACGGGTTCCGATTCTCAGGTTCATATGCAGCTCAAACTTCAAAGTCTTATTCAGATGACTTCCTTATTTAAATGAGTATTCTAAGTTTTCAAATTTTAAAAAAAGTAAAAAAAAAAATCTCCTTTGTAAAAGTAAAAAAAAAAAAAAACAAAGGATTAAAATTTTAAGAACTTTTCTATTTCAAAATAGATTATTAGGTTTAAGATTTCAAAAATGTAAGAAATGCAGTAACTGGGAACTTAATTACAACAACCTCTCCCATCTCACAACTCTTCAACACAGTTAAAATCATATGGGCTAGCTACAGAAACCAAACTACTCTGGAGGATGGAGAGGAGAGTGTACGTCAACAGTCCAAAAGGACAGCATGTTAAAATAAGAATTAAATAAACTGTAACCTTTTTAAAACTTCAATTTAAAACATCGCACTGTCCTTTAGAACTATAGTTTATAAAAATTACAGAACCATTCATCCCAGAAAGGTCAAAAATATTTTGTATTTAATCATCCACACTTTAAAAACAAAAACAAATCTAGTCTCTTTAATGTCCTCTTTACTAGTAGAATCTAAGATACTATTTGCAACCATGGAACAAAGTAAAGTTATTCAACCTGTGAGGAAACTAAATCTTGGCCTTGTCAGAGCATTATGATAACCAAGTTGTGTAGGACACAAACAGTGGAATCTGTGCCTGATATCAGCCCACCTTGATCAAGCTCCCATTACTGGACAGAGGAACAGGTCTGATTTACAAGAATGAGACCAGGAAAAAGAAAAGGAAAAGGAAAAGGGGAGATGGGGAGAGGGGGGGAACAGAGAAGAAAAAGAAAAAAACCTCAGGTGACTGGGATGCCCACACCTACTAGAAAAACACAAAGAGGAAGAAGTTTGGGAAAATGGTCAAAAAGGAACAGAGAGAAGCTAAAAAGTAATTTGTTTTATATTCTTCCCCAATGGGAAAAAGTAGTGTTTAAATAAGAGAAAGCATCGATATGATCTAAATGACATTTATACACCACTTTATCCAATAGCAGAAAACTCCTTATTCTCAAGCTCCAATGGAACATTCACTAAAGACAGACCACATTCTGGGCCATAAAAAAAAACCATCTCAAATTTATTTAATTAAAGTAGGTTCCAAGTCCAACATGGGGCATGAACTCATGACCCTGAGATCGAGAGAGTCACATGCTCACTGACTAAGCCAGCCAGGGATCCCAGAAACATCTCAAATTTAAAAGAAAAAAGCTGAGGGGCACCTTGATGGGCTTAGTTAGCTAAGTGTCGGCCTTGGGCTGAGGTCATGATCCCGAGGTCGATTAAGCGGCAGATTGGGCTCCCCACTCAGCAGGGAGTCTGCTCCTCCCTCCCCCAGCTTGTATTCTTATTCTCTTCTCCCTCTGCCCCTCCCTCCCCCAGCTTGTATTCTCTTTCTCTCTCAAATAAATAAGTAAAATCTTTTTAAAAATAAATAAAAGAATAAAAGTCATACAGGACTTAATTAGAAATCAAGAACAAAGATAGCTAAGAAACCCCAAAATATTCGGAAATTAAACAACTAAACAACACTTAGGTCAAAGAAAATTATAGACCAGTATCTCTCATGAATACGGATGTAAAAATCCTTAAAAAAATATATCAGCAAATCAAATACAACAATGTATAAAAAGAACTGTACAGCACAACCATGTGGGATTTATTCCAGGTATGGAAGGTTAGTTAGTTCAACATTCAAAAATCAATTAATTTTTGATCCAGCACATCAATAGGTTAAAGAGGAAAAATCACAAGACCATAATAAGATTACCTAAGTCAACTGGAAAAATGAAAAGTAGGAGCATTAAAAAAAGAATGGTTTAAATTTTGACAACACTTTTCTTCAGGAGCTCTAATTGTTCTCTTCTTTTGAGCCTTACAAAAACTAATAAACTGTATCCTGATTCATACCTTTTGTTAAAATATAGTTTTCCCATTAAGTGCATTTATTAACATTTTTACAAAATTAATTCAAATAAACTAGAAAACTAGCATGTCACAGACAGAATTCCACAGCAACAAGCATACATACACACACAATTTTAACGATATCATTCCTTCCTACAGATGTTTTATAACTTGCTTAACCAAGGACCATTTGCAGACTTGTAGTTTTTCCCAGTTTTCTCCCATTAAAAAACAAGATTGGGATGAACATCTTTGTATATACATTTTTGTATACTTGTTGTCCTTGAATTTTTCCAAGATAAATTCCTAAAGAGAATTGATGAGTTAAAAGGTACCAAAAAAAAAAAAAAAAAAGGTACAAACTAGGGGCGCATGGGTGGCTCGGTTAAGTGTCTGACTCTTGATTTTGGCCCACGTACCCGAGTATAATTCTAGAAAGGTGGCAACATTTTATACCCACTATGAAGTGGAGAGTACTGCCTATTTCTTCATTTCCTAATTAACACTAGGAATTAGATTAAAAAGTATGACAAGTAAAAAAGGATACCTCACTTATAATTTTACTATTTCTTTATTAATAAGGGTATTTTTCAAAATTAATTAGCCATTTCTTCTTTTGTGAAATGTCTGTTGAAATGTCAATTTTTCCATTACAATGTTTGATTTTTCCTATTAATTGTAAATTATTTATAGATTAAAGATATTAACATGCTGTCATATGTTACAATATTTTTCTCCTAGTTGCCTTTGCCTTTTAACTCTGTAGGTTTTTTTTCCTTTTGCTATGTGTGTTTCAATTTTTAATGTGATAAATCTGTGAAAGTTTCCCTTTATTGCAGCTATTCCTGGTGGCAACAATTACACATAGCAGTTATGTTTTCTTTAAATGCCACTGTTCGGGATCCCTGGGTGGCGCAGTGGTTTGGCGCCTGCCTTTGGCCCAGGGCGCGATCCTGGAGACCCGGGATCGAATCCCACATCGGGCTCTCGGTGCATGGAGCCTGCTTCTCTCTCTGCCTGTGTCTCTGCCTCTCTCTCTCTCTCTCTCTGTGTGACTATCATAAATAAATAAAAATTAAAAAAAATAATAATAATAAAAATAAAAAATAAAAAAAAAAAATAAATGCCACTGTTCTTTCATTTTGATTAAATCTGTAATGCCTATTAACTGAATGATAAACAGGGAAGCTCTAAAACTCTGGACAACTGCCAAAGAAAGAATATCTTATAAAACCATAATTTTAAATCCAGAATAAATTTATTCATTCAAAACCCTCCAATGGCTTTTTTAAAAAAACAAAAAACAATTTCCAAACTCCTCTGAGGACCTATATAATCTAGTCCCTGCTTCAGTCCTACTGTTCTCTGCCTCTCATGCTACTGGCTTCATTCATTTTCTTAAAGCTCTCCAAGCAGGCCATACTTGTTGCTACTTAAGGGCTTTGTAACACTCGCTGTTCCCCCAAACCTTAGCATGGCTCCTCATTTCACTGAAATCTCTCCTCAAGCGTTTCCTTCTCTGAGCGACATGCCCTGACTTCTCCACCTAAAAAACTTGGCCCAATGCCCCATATTCTTACTCTCCCCGCCATTGCTATAGTCCTTCATGCCGCTTCAGTGTTTCTCACAGTATTTTTTTTCCTGCCTAACAGGATACTACATATTTCCCCATGAATTTCCTACTCCCTCACTAGAAGTAAAATGTGTAAGTTTCATGAGAACAAGGGCTCATTAACCAGTACATCTAGTGCATAGTATATGTGGACTAAAAAAAACACTACTTACCGTTGTCAGAACACGCATAATCGTGTCTATATGCCACCGTTTGGAAGGTGCATACCTGGGAAAATAATTGCACCAGATGAAACAATTAAAATCTGGGAACTAGTCTATGCTCAGTGACTTTCAAAAATCCTGTCCTATATCTTCTTTAGGTTGACTGGTAAAGTGATTATTTTTGGACACATTTTATCTTCAAATCTAGCAGCTACCTCATTTCAAAGGGTAATGAAATGGTACAGAAACTCAGAAGTTTCACATTATAACTGCAAGAGGAGTTACTGAGCTGAGACATGGGACTCCATCTCCACTTTTTCAGAAAACAAATCATAACGATAAAGCAGGAGGGCAGAGAAGAAAGAAGAAAAAGGACTGTCCCCAAACCCAGGCAACACTAGGACTAGAAACTCAGTCCCTTAAATTCATAGGGCAGAAGGGAAAAAGAAATAACCATTCTACTAAAATTGAGGTACTTCTTCCTAAAAGTTTTACAAAAAAAACACAATTTAGGTGCTATGATGGTATAGTTCTTCTATTCTCTACCAAAAAAAACACAAACAAAAACTTTTCTATCCTCTCTTCATAGATGAGAAATTAAAGAATATAAAAGATTTTATAAAAGTAGAGGTTTTTGGTTTTACTTAAAACCAAAGTATACTTAAATACTGACTAGAATGGCCTTCTAATGAAGCAAATTTCTAACTGGGAGCCTGAAATAAACATTACACATTTTAAATAGGTTTACAACATTTTCCCCCATGTTGTAAAGGTGCTTTCCAAAAGTTCCAAGCATCTTTTACCAATAAAAGTAAAAATCTTACTTTTCTGCAGCAAGAAAGATTCCAGATGCACAGTCTGCTTTAAATTCTGGCTCACATGAATCCAGAAAATAAAGTAATTCCTTCATCATGCCTCGTATATTATTCCCATTTACCAGGGCAAAACTCAATTCCATTGCACGCCTTGCAGAGGGAAAAAGTAAAAAATAAAAAGTTATGATATTTATAGTAAGAAAGAAACAAAGACCCAGGTGTGTTATTTCTGAACATCAAGTACTGGCAGATGTATTGGATGTTCTTCCACGATCTTGTGATTCCAATCTCATACACAAGATAACCAAAGTTATCAAAGTTAGTTTTAACATTTTGAATTTTCATTCAACACTTTTCTTCAAAAAGCTCTAAAAGATACCTAACTCATGACCAAAAACATAATTTAGGTTCAACAGTCTATACTATGAAGTGGAAATTCAGAATAGTTAAAAGGCTCAAAAAGAGAAGCAACAAAATTACCCAATGATAATACCTCTTTGCATTATTCCTTAAAAATGTGATAAAGCCACCATATTCTTTTATTACACCCACTTCTGTTTAAAATTATAGTCTACATCAAGATATAGAAAATTGGAATAAAAAGACGCCTTGAGGACATTACGGCAAGCAAAATAAGTCAGAGAAAAACAAATACTGTATGATGTCACTTACAGCTAGAAGCTAAAAAAGCCAAAAGCACAGAAACAGACTAGAATGGTGGCTAATTACCAAAGTCTCAGGGTGAGGAGAAAGAGGAGATGTTAGTCAAAAAGTATAAACTTCAGCTACAAAATGAGTAAGTTCTGGGGATCTAATGTACAGCATGATGGCAAAAATCAATAATAATAATACTAATGTATTATATACTTGAAAGTTGCAAAGAGAGTAGATCTTAAATATTCTCACCACAAAAAAGAAAGAACTATGTGGTATTACACAAGTGTTAACTAATGCTATGGTAGTAACTATTTTACAATATATATCAAATCAATGCAATGTACATCTCAAACACAATGTGTTTTTTTTTTAATTTTTATTTATTTATGATAGTCACACAGAGAGAGAGAGAGAGGCAGAGACACAGGCAGAGGGAGAAGCAGGCTCCATGCACCAGGAGCCCGACGTGGGATTCGATCCTGGGTCTCCAGGATCGCGCCCTGGGCCAAAGGCAGGCGCTAAACCGCTGCGCCACCCAGGGATCCCTCAAACACAATGTTTATGTTAATTTTATCTCAATAAAGCTGTGGGAGTGACAATGAAAGTGAAAATGAGGGCCATGGCAAAGGGAAGAAGGGCATGTGCTATGTGGGCAAATAAGAGTTTCTGTAACTGCCTATCAAACTTGGCTACCAAGGCAAAACAGAAATGTTTAACATATAAAAGAAGATTACAGCATGCATCTTTTTATATTTGGTTAATAATTTCAAACATGGTATATAAACTGACTTTCAAAATACCAATTCAGGGATGCCTGGGTGGCTCAGTGCCTTTGGCTCAGGGCGTAATTCTGGGGTCCTGGGATCAAGTCCCACATCAGGCTCCCTGCATGGAGCCTGCTTCTCCCTCTGCCTACATCTCTGCCTCTCTTTCTCTCATGAATAAATAAATAAAATCTTCAAAAAAAAGGGCGGTGGGGGGGAACACCTGGATGGCTCAGCAGTTGAGCATCTGCCTTTGGCTCAGGGCATGATCCCGCGGTCCTGGGATCAACTCCCACATCAGGCTTCCCGGCATGTAGCCAGCTTCTCCCTCTGCCTACGTCTCTGCCCCCCCCACCTCTGTTTCTCATGAATAAATAAATAAAATCTTTAAAAAATATATACCAATTTAATAAGTAGGAAATACTTTCTAAGCTCATCTATAAATAACATTCAATCTTAACAGGAATATAATAGTAGCTAATTCTCACATAATGAATAAGTACTTTATATATAATAATCTACATAATCCTGCATAACCTTTACAAATGGGTGCTCTTCTATTTGCATTTTACATATGTGAGGCAGAGAAAGGGTAAGCAACCAAACCAAGTTTAATAAGGACAGAGCCTGGGATGCCTGGGTGGCTGAGTGGTTGAGCTTCTGGGTTTGGCTCAGGGCATGATCCTAGTTTGGGGATGGAGTCCCACATCAGGCTCCCTGTGAGGAGACTGCTTCTCCTTCTGCCTATGTCTCTTGCCTCTCTCTGGGTCTCGAATGAATGAATGAATGAATGAATGAATGAATGAATGAATAAATGGTCAGAACCAAGATTTGAAATGAAGCACTTGGGATCCAGAGTCAGAGATCCTTTTTTTTTTTTTTTTTTTTTTTTTAAAGATTTTATTTATTCACTCATGAGAGACACAGAGAGAGAGAGAGAGACAAAGAGAGAGGGTGGGGGCAGGGGTAGAGACACAGGCAGAGGGAGAAGCAGGCTCCATGCAGGGAGCCCGACATGGGACTCAATCCAAGGTCTCCAGGACCACATCCTGGACCGAAGGTGGCGCTAAACCGCCGAGCCACCTGGCTGCCTTTTTCTTTTTCTTTTCTTTTCTTTTTTTTTTTTTTAAGATTTTATTTACAGAGTCAGAGCTCCTTAAATAGACTGTCAAGAAGACACAGGTTTTACTTTTGAAAAGCAAAGCCCCGTCACGAGTAATAGAAAAACAACACAGGAGTCAGAAGGTCTAATTTCTATTCCCAGGTCTGCCCCATACAGGGGGGCAGGTTTAGAGGAATCATTTGATTCCTTTGGGACTGTATTTTAACTAATCTGTTAAGTGGGGGTAGAAGTAATTGTCTGATCCGTCTCATTGGCTTGCTCTGAGAATCAACTGACAGGCTTATAAATCCTGAGCAAAGCACTCCCTAGCCCAAAAAATCCTGGGCACCTGGCTGGCTCAGTTGGTGGAGCATGCAAGACTATAGGGTTGTAGGTTCAAGGCCCACATTGGGTATAGAGATCACTTAAAAATAAAATCTTTAAAAAAAAATTTTTTTTTCAATTAAAATAAATCCTATGCAAAGTACTAGGTGAGTTAATGTTGCTGAGTTTAGGTCTACCTTTTTTTTTTTTTTTTTAGTTTAGGTCTATCTTTAAATTGCTCACACACTTAGCATCTGCTTTCTAAAAATAAAAGGAGGGCAGCCCCGGTGGCTCAGCGGTTTAGCACTGCCTTCAGCCCAGGGCCTGATCCTGGGGACCCAGGATTGAGTCCCACGCCGGGCTCCCTGCATGGAGCCTGCCTCTCCCTCTGTCTGTGGCTCTCTCTCTCTCTCTCTCTCTCTCTGTGTGTGTCTCTCATGAATGAATAAAATCTTTAAAAAAAATAAAAAATAAATAAAAATAAAAGAAAAAATAAAAATAAAAGGAACTCAATATCAATAGATATTTGTTAAATGAATGAGTTCAGAGATCATTCCAAATCTAATTTATTCTGAATTTGAACACAGAACCAAAAGTTCACTGAAGCCAACTCTAACTAGGTTTTACAAACATCTCCAGTTCTTCCAATAGAATCAATAGAGTTAATCCATCCAGGAAAAGAATTTATGCATTTTCAAATTGCCACCTGCTGCCTAACAGTCATTCCTAACACACTGTCCTAAAAAACATGGCTACTTCTAGTATCGTGGGGTGTGAGTACTGTGAGAAAATGTGTGCTGTCAGCAACTGAGTTTCAGCATTGTGATAAAACACTTAGCCGATGGATCACTCCGTATTTTCATCCTCCAGCACACAGAGCACAGCACCTCTGTTAGGCAGACTACTGCCAGCTTATCTGTACCTGTTTATCATAAAGAATCAAGGCGGACTTTAGCGTGCACTTCAGTATCCCTGATCGGCCTCCTTCACTGACCTAACCTCCTCCTTGCCAATCCTTTCTTAAAAAGAATTTACTCAGCAGAGTTCATCTGTGAAAATAATGACTAAATAAACAAATGTCAAAATCTTCATTCTTAAAACTATTATGAAGTTATCAGGTGGGGGGGGGGGGGGAAGAACTATCAATAATCTGTTACCGTTTTATTGAGACATCCAAATCCTTTAAACAGTCCACAATTGTGCTTCTGTGCCTCTGTACTGCATTATGATCTGTCTGCACAGTCTTCAACAAAGATGTCAAAGCTACGTATCTGGATGAAACAAAGTTGCAGAAGACAGAATTAAAATGTAAAATTCAGGATAGTTCTTCTCTACTTAAATAATGACAAAGATGATTTAAATATGTTTTAAGCATTTAAAAGACAAGACAGAATTAGAGAGTATAATGGTAACATCTTAAAGGCATAAAAGACATTATAATATAAAGTAGTGGTAACCAGGAGGATTTAGATTTGCATTCATGGTCAAGTCCATTTAAATTCTAAAAGTACATGATTCCATTCTTTCAAATTCTTCCAAGTAGTACAAGAAAAGCACATAGTATGCCTTTCCACAGCCCCAAAATGCAAGAGGAATTGATTTCAATGTTACCATTTATATTTTCTTTGCTTTTGATACTAGCACCAAACTCCCCCTATTAAATCTGAATTTAAGATTCAAGTATTTAAAAATTCTTTTGGAAGGGGGAGATAATTCAGGGTATCACAATGATTATTTACACATTTTCAAATGCTCAACATGATAAGAAACAACATTTTCTCCTGATTAAAACAGGAAAAAGGGCAAGCAGGGTATACTACACAAAGTAACAAAATAAAATACTGATAAATTCACCTACTTAAAAAAATTAGCTGGAGTTCACAAACACATTCCAAGTCTGTGACACAAAATGTTATATTTTTCTTAATTTGCAAGCCACAGCCTCTACCTACAAGACTCTAGCCCCTCTGCTGTATGGTTCTATAAATGAGTTTTATTGGAACACAGCCATTCATCACTTACATAGTCTATGACTGCTTTCATACCAAGATCCAGAGTTTTGAATAGTTGCCACAGAAACCCTAAGGCCCACAGAGCCTAAAATATTAACCATCTGGTCTTTCACAGAAAGTTTGCTGACTCCAAAATTGACAATGTAAACAAAAGTAAGAGTTAAGTCATAAGGCATATCCTCAAATTCTTTACAAAATAGTAGTTTTAAGACCAAAAATTAAAATCCTGAGTTGAAGTTCTAGATATGTCACTCAATACATGTGCAATCTTGAGCAAAGTCACTCTTGAAAATACCATGTAATACCAAGATACACGATATTTTCCAATTGACTTACCTAATATTCTTGTCGTTGTTCAATAAGAAACGACCCAGGATATTTATGGCTAGGACCTAAAGAGAAATAGCATAGGTTAAAAATCTAAGAAAACTAAACATTTATATTGTTTAAGGATCACACCTCCTGGCCTCTGATCGCGCAAACTATTTAAAAGTGAAATAGATGGTATTTCTATAGATGGCTAGCACAAAACAAAACAAAAAATCCGAAGGCAAACTCTTAAAATCATATTCTATTTCAACAGTAATTGCTGGAAGATTATGTTTTAAATTCTTGTTAGTGGAGGAATAATATTGGCAAAGCCTCACTGGAGAAAAATCTGGCAATAATTATGCATATCTGAGTAACTCCTCTGCTTCAACAATTCCACTTCTAGAAATTATCTGACAAACACACTTGTACATATGCACAAGAATCTACTGCAACATTATCTGTAATCACAAATGATTGGGGACATCTTAAGTGTCCATTTATAGCAAATTTGCTAAGTATACCATGGTACATCCACACAATGGAATATCATGCAGCCATTAGGATTCTGACACATGCTACAACATGGATGAACCTTGAAGACATCATGATTAAGTGAAAAGTCAGCTACAAAAGGACAATACTGTATGATTCCACTTACATGAGGTATCTAGAATAGTCAAATTCACAGAGACAGAAGGTAAAATGATGGTAGACAGGTGTTGAAGGTAGGGAATAATGGAAAGTTATTGTTTAATGGATACATAGTTTCAACTTGGGAAGACAAAGAAGTTGAGAAAATAAACAGTGGTGGTGGTAGTGGTTGCAAAACAATGTGAATATACCTAATGTCTCTGAACTACAGACTTAAAAATGCTAATTTTTATATTATGTATATTCCACCATCATTTTATTTTAATGGGAATGGTCTCTATAACATGAATATGGACTAGCTCCAAGATAATGTTAGGGAAAAGAATAAGGTGCAGGACAATATATATGATACATTATCACTTTGCTTGAAAGGGAAGGAGAGGAAGAAAGCTAACCTAAGTAATTTTGGTTAAGTTATTTGGATACTGGAATGTTAAAGACAAAAAGAACTGTATACAAATAATGGACTGTATTTAGTAAATCTGTTTCTTACAAGGCTATGACTAGCAATTCTTTCTTCCATTAAATGATTAAGTGATTGAAAGAACAAATAAATTCATGAGGGAGAATTCTCCTTACAGAAAAATTCCAATTATTTAATGAGGAATAAATAAGGCGAATAGAAAAGTATCATTGGAACACCACCCTAATAACTACAGCAGACAAGATTCTCTGATGGATACTAAAATTGGTGAGCAAAAAGTCTAAGACCAAGGTATTTGCATAGTCCAAAGTGTCTCCCTCAAAGTATTTTTAACTACAAAGGAGAAAATAATAACTCTACAGTGGAGAGACACAAGAGACACCACCTTAACCAAATGATCAAGGTTAATATCACCAGTAATGAGAAAGATAGATAGCATGTACCTCCTGATATGATACTGAGAAGGGCACATCACTTCTGTGGTGGTCTTGCCAAAAAAAGCATAACCTCAATCTAATTATGAGAAAATCAGAGAGAGCCAAATTGAGGACATTCTACAAAGTAACTGATCAGTACTCTTCAAAAGTGTCAAAGTCATGAAAGGCAAGGAAAGACAGAGGAACTGCTGCATGTTGGAGGATGCTAAGAAGACATGACAATTAAATGCACCGTGGGATCAAGGACTGGCTCCTCAAACAGAAAAAGGGCAGAAGTAGGAAAATTGTTGAAATCTGATTAAATTCTGTAATTTAGTATGGTACCAATATTAACTTCTTAGTTTTTATAATTATCTCTAGTTATGCACAATGTTAACACTCATAAAACTGAGTGAAAGATATATGGGAACTCGGAACTATTTTTGCAACTTTTCTAGAACTCTAAATTACCAAAACAAAGGTTTTTAAAAGTGAGGAAGAGAAGAAATATACATATACAGACACATTTTTAAATTTCTGAAAAAAATACATGAGAAAAGGATAACTGTACTCCCCACTAGAACATGAAAGCAACCAGCAAACATTTCCCTCCCTACATACCTTTGTTACTGTTTAAGTGTTCATTTCTTTAAAAAAAACACAAATACTTATGAAAAACAAATTAGCTCAAATATGATGTCTTGTTTGAAGTGAAGAATATAATTCAAATCATGGCTCTAGTAAAAGCTTCTTTGAAATATTCCCTTCACCCAACAGTTTGTATATATCTAACTATATGTAAGAGCTTCCAAACTTTATTATAATCAGTATTAAAAACCGTCAATGGAAGAAATGTTACTTCAAATACCAAAACACAGCATTATACATTCTGCATCACTTTCTTAAAAGATAATTTCCAAATGCAATTCATTTCTAAAGTACTCATGTCTAAGTTATTTATTTTAACTGAAATGTTTAGGAAAAAAGTTAAAAGACTTACTCGCAGTCCACTCTCTGACTTAATATCCATGATAGTCAAAACCGTTTCATAAAGAATAGCATTTCCTACATTTTTACTAGTCTCCGTATTTGTGGCAACCTGCAAAGTCACAAGAAGGCAGTATATAAGTGATAAAAAAAAAAAAAAAACACTTCTGAAAAATATCCAGAAGTAACAAGAGCCATTTTGTGACTGATTACAGCCACCAATCAAGAAAGACAAGTATTGTTCCATCTAACCACCATCGCTCTACTTCCCGCTCCACTAAAATGAAGATTTAAAATAATGCAGATTGAGGGATGCCTGGGTGGCTCAGCAGTTGAGCATCTGCCTTCAGCTCAGGCCACGATCCTGGGTCTAGGGATTGAGTCCCACGTCAGGCCCCCTGTGAGGAGCCTGCTTCTCCTTCTGTCTATGTCTCTGACTCTCTCTCTGAGTCTCTCATAAATGAATAAATAAAATCTTTAAAAAATAATAATATAATACAGATTGAATCTACTCACCTGTGCTAATATATCATTCATAGCTTCACTTGAGTCATCATCATTTCGTCCTAAAATTCTTAATAACCGCAAAATTCGTACCTAGTATGCAAAATATGATTAGTGTTTACTAATTATGGCTGGCACAAAGGAACTGACTTGGTATGAAACTCAAATAACTTAAATGAAGTCTTAGATCTCACTAGAAATGGTCATAATTCAAACAGAAGAATTTTAAATATTATCTTTAGAGAAATAATATATACTTCTATGTCTGAATGAAGTAATTAGACAACCCATATTTTATCACTCCACAGCTAAAGTATACTACCACCTGTAGACATATCATATTGATAAGTCAAGTCTCTATGGAGTACTTATTACATATTACTTATTTTATTCTATTAATGTAGAACTGTCACTATTTACTATATCAATGTAATTAATCAGTTAACTACCAAATTTCTGACACAAACTTAAGACGAAAGAAACAGTCTATTCCAAAGGTATTACATTCATTTCTCCAAAATTTTCTTTCAACCTCACCTGCAAAAAGGGGTCACTGATACCAGAAACATCATGTTCTGGTGAATATCCCGACATGATGAGGTTCTTTAGAATACGAACTAATTGGGGCACAAGCTGCAGAAAAGAAAGATGCATCAAATAACAGTGAACATCAAAGAATTTCTCATGAATAGGCTTTTAAAAAGGGTCAAGGGTTTGAATCCAAAAAATTCTACTGATGCCATATGCTGGTATACTGCTGATGCTTGATAAATATAACTTAGGAGTATTTAGGCCAAGAACTCAAGAAGGAATATGTATTTTATCTCAAGGAAAAACAAATGACTTTTTTACTCCAGAGTTATATATACAAAGAAACTACAAATAACAGGAGGTCAGAAAGCCTATGGGAACCAAGTCAAACAGATGCCCACAGGGCATACTGCATTTCTACTTCTACAGAATTTGACATACCTAGGTAACACAAACATGTTCAGTTTTTATCCAAACATCTGAATATAAAACATTACCAAAAATACTGATGATCTTATTAAAATTACAGTCTAAAAATAAACTTCTCTTAAGATAGGGCTAGTTATATTCTTTTCCAACAAACAACAGGGAATACAAAAGCCTCCAACACTAACCAAATGGAAAAGACACATGAAACATTCTATTTTTCACCTTAAGAAGATACCAAGGCCATGAATAATTTCCTACTCTTAACACATAAGATACAATTTTTGGTAAAATTTTATTTCAGCACTGAATTATACACACCCTGTTGCCTGCTTTCTTGTCTCATCTTGTTAATGATATACATTCCTTACAGTCAGAATTCCCCTCCTGTCCTTTTACTTTGCCCTTACAATCTTAACACATGGTAGAAGCAATTTTATGGCTACGCTGAATTTTTTTAAATGCTTTAAATATTATCATTCATTTCATTCTGTTAATCAAGTGCTTATTAAACTCTATTCCAAAATGTGCCACAATAGAAATGTACAGGCTCTAACTAAAAACTCAATTGAGCTATGTTTATAAAAACTCTAATCACCTAAAATTAAGAAAATAAGTGTCCAAAGTGAAGAGAATAGCATCTCTTTTGGAGGCAATCAGGACAGCCCCAATCAATTTGTGGTAACTCAGTTCCTTCTTCTGTGTTCTGGCTCTGTTCCTCTTTACTGTCCAACTCTAAAAGGGGATCACAATTGAAACAAAGACCAAGGTATGCACTCACAACATTGAGGCCACTTTTAAACGTAAAAGAACATAACCTGTATGAATTTAAAGAAGTATGTCCATAACATTTCAAAGTAAGTGATCCATAAGCCATCGAAACAAAATTCTAACTTCAGTAGCTCCAAGATTAAAACAAATCTAAGTTACGGTGGTGACCTATAAATTCTAAACAGAATCCCCATGAAATCTGCCAACTGTGGGGAGATTTATATTAGAGGTAAGAATAGTATAAATTTGCAAACTCCTTTACAATGTAATAAAGCCTGGACCACCTAGTTACAAAGCTCTTCACAAATAGTGGCTCACTCTCCATACTTCCCAAAGGTCTACTTTTTTGTATTACACATATCCCTAATTATTTGTTTAATCTGATTTCTTGGAGAAGTCTTTTTTCCTTGGGCTATTAAATTTTGGAAGTTTTTTTATTCACTGACAAAAGACCAGCACACCACATAAAGTTGCCCTGGGACAAAAAGCACAAATGTCTAAATGCTTAGCATACAAATTCTTGGAACCCAGCTTTATTTTTCAGACAAAAATGCAAGTTACTAAAACTGATGACAAGACAAACAAAATAAGAGGACAAAGGGAAAGGCTGCAGCCATGAAAATCAGTTGATGCCCACCCACTCTACCTCAAGATCCTTTTCGTATTTCAAAATTTCCAGGCAGATTAAGTGTAGGTAAGGGGGAAATAAAAGCTCTAAGTCTGAACTGAGGGATCAGAAGTACATACAGAGCTTTTTATAAAGTATGAGGTTACCCACACATGGCTCTAAAATATCTACTTCAAAAAGAAGCAGAGTTTTGTGCCAAGGCTCCAAACTGATCTGGAATTGCCATCACCAAAGACACTGGGAAACTGTTCAAAGTTTCTCAAGTGAAGATGAAGAAAAGGCAGAGAAGGAGGCTTAGAATTCAGGAAAGGCTGCAACTGAAATCCAAGGCTGACTTTGGAGTGAGAAGTGACAAGACAAAAAACTGGACTAGGGAGTTAGCCAAAAATGCTTGAACAAATAACTCATAGTATTAAGCACAGCTTCAGCATTAGTATATTTTTAAAAGCCACATTTGTGGATGGATGCACAAAAGCTACTAAGGACCTAATGCCAGCATGCACCATCTAAAAGAGGGTTAATTCTTACCTTTTCATTCTAACATACAGCAGGATTCCAAACAGACAACAGGAACAAAACATACAAAGCAAGCATTAGGGACAGATACAGGCCTCATACTATTTTACAATAATTTAATAAAGACATGAACATCTAAGGGGGGAAAAAAAGCCAAAAAAGAACTGCTTTTAGAACCTCATTAGATCTCAAATACAAAGTAATCCCCATTTACTGAGTGATCAGCATAAAAGGAATTAAATGCATGTCACTACCCAAAGTACAGTCTTTCCCAGGCCTCCTTACTACTGTCTTCAAAAGCCAGTGAAAAAAACAAAAATTTCCATTTTATAATGCTGTAAAAAAAGGGAAGAGGAAACTTGGAAGAGCCAGACTTCCATCACTAGTCAACAGCCTAAAATGAACAGAGAGTGACCCTGTGTTATATAAAAGTAATGTCAAATTTCACTTTGCACGGGAAGCCTGGGTGGCTCAGCGGTTTAGCGCCGCCTTCAGCCCAGAGCATGATCCTCGAGACCTGGGATCAAGTCCCACATCGGGCTCCCTGCATGGAGCCTGCTTCTCCCTCTGCCTGTGTCTCTGCCTCTCTGTCTCTCTCTGTGTAACTATCATGAATAAATAAATAAAATCTTTAAAAAAAACACAAAAAAACAAAAAAAAAAACCAAAAAAAAAAACACAAAAAAACAAAAAACAAATTTCACTTTGCAGTTTTCACCTTTAAAAAAAAAAAAAAAAAAAAAAAACCTGCCTTTAAACACACACACACACCCACACACACAATTCCTGTTTGTAATTTGACCTCAGGTTACATTTCCTGACTTCAGCGTAAAAACAGCAGATAAAGGACAGGAGAGCTTGGTAGGTCTGCCAACACTGAGAGAAGACTTCTATTATGAAAGGGAAAACAACTGTATTACTGCCAGTTCTTATATGCCTAAACCTGGCTTCCAGCCCTACCACACAGCAGGGCTGGTCAAGTCCTTTATTCAGCTCTGTAACTTCTTTTCAAAAGAAAATTCATAAGTGAGGAAAATCATATACTTTTCAGAAAAATCATTTTTCAATCAAGAAAGGCATACAGAATGATACCTACCTTTCTGAAATGTGCAAGCATGTCTGGGCTTCGTTCACACATTTCTGTGAGGAGGACTACAGATGTGTGAAGGACACCTGAAATAAAAGAGCAAACAAAAACTAAAAATGAGGCTATATATTATTCAACTTCATAGAACAAGGCTTTGAGTTCTGAAGGTCAATTCCAAAAGGATAATTGCTACTTTTTTTAATTCCCAAAGAAGCTAAGCATTGAGGCGAATACAAAGGAAGTATTTAATAGATGCCTGATTTAATACTGGTCAAGTCAATCAAATCAGAATATTTTTAACAATTATGTGAGCATAACTGCTAAAAAATGAAAACCAACACAAGTGTCTCTCCATTAGAGAATATCCATAAAGACATGCTCACAGTCCCTATAAGCTAGGTATCATCTGGCCCACATTTAATAAGCTATTAGCTGAGATCTGATCACTTAAAAAGCAAAAATCTTAATAAGATTTTAAATTTCCAGATAAAATCAATCAAAACTCCAAGGTAATTATGGATTACAAAGTGAATATGCTTGTTCCAGGGTGAGTAAAAAGGATCTCACAATAGTCTCCACTAATAATAAGTACCCTAACCATTTATTTGTTCAACAAGTTTATTCTGAGCCTTCTAGGCACAGGACTGAATTAATCAAATTATATATACCTTACTATTTTTTTCTCTTAGCATTTAGTAGGACACATGCATTTTCTTTTCACTAACTTGTTTCACTAACTTCAAAATAAGAATAAAATGTTTTGAGGGGTGTCGGGTGGCTCAGTCAGTGAAATATCTACCTTTGGCTCAGGACAGGATCTCAGGGTCCTGGGATAGAGCCCCTGTCAGACTCCCTGCTCAGCAAGGAGTATGCTTTTCCCTCTCACTCTGCCCCTCCCCCTGACTCATACTCTCTCTCCTGCTCTCTAATAAATAAAGAAAATCTTTAAAAAATAATAATAATAAAATGTTTGGGAAAGGACAGCCATGTTCCATTTAATTTCTCTCATTTTATATAAATATCTGAGTGCCCATTATCAATTCCTATTACAAGTAACCCAAAGGATTTTCATCAATCTTATACTCCTACAATGCAATTAAAAAATAACGTTTTCTTCTATTATAAAACAGCCAGGAAATCAAAGTGTTTTACATATGGAAATCAAGGCTGGGATCACTTATTAGTTACAATGAATATTAGCAACTTAACACAGTATTTTTAATATAGTAAAAGAGGACCGAAAATGAAAACTGAGTTTACTATGAAGGAATCAATCTCTAATTATAAAAATAGGATATGAGAAAACAAAGATTTGACCCATCAGCCCTTCCTGGAAAAGCCTAAGCACAGTAAAAAGGCAAGTCCACTGCACTGAAATAGAAGGCCAACACTGCCTGAGCCTCTTTTCCCTTAATACTTCACAAGTGCATCCAAATCACATTACCATGGTTCTTTTCATTCAATAAATTTTTTGTTGCTGGTAAAAACATCTCCATAAGTTCAGGAACCTTCCTGATGACATGAACAGCACATAGTGCTGCCTATAAAAAAAATAAAAAGGACAAAAGATTTATTTCAATTAAGTCAGGGCAAGTAATCTTATAAAAAACACCAACAAAAAACCTTATCATCTAGTTCACCTACTAAAAGAATAAAGAAGAATGAAGTTAGACATCAGATTTATTATATATTAACTGGTTAAGGCTTTCCAATTTATACTATTTCATGAATGAGAACTTTTAGCTCACCTGTCCCTTTGCTCATAAATCCACTAAATAAGTGGACAAAAAGTTCCTAGACTAGACTATGGTTAATATGAATTTATCTAACAAATTAAATATAACTTATGTGGAGTTTCGCACAGTAAAAAATAGACTTAATCTGTGATACTCATTCTTCTAAGATGACCAAAAGGTTTCATAAAAACACCATGCAATTGAATGACATATTACTGCTGTTACTTTTAATAATATCTATATCTTCCCCAATTCATTCTTTGCTATCAAGAAAATCATTTGATAATTAGATAGTCTCTACTAAAGAAAAGGATGGTTTTGGTTTGTTCACTGGAAAGAAAGGTACAAAGACGGATTTTGATTATGCCGGCCAAAAATTAGTTTAATTACTATTTGCTGGAGTTATATACCACAAAACTTTAGATATAGTAACAAGAAAATATTTCAGCTAATTCTCCCCTAGTTATATTTGTGGGAAAATTTTTTTTTCCAATCCACAAAAATGTTTTATTTAATGAAATAATGTACTTTCTGAACAAGAGCAGCCCACTGATTCTTTAAGAGAAAGCACTAGCTGTGGTTTACAATCATCATTAACAGTCCATGATCCTGGAAAAAAGCATGGCCCTTGCAACATCTCATCTCACACCATTAATGTGGAGGCACAGTGAGTATCAGCCAGGCAATAGTAAGTGTTCACTTCTTCAGAGTTCTATATTTTACACCTCTTGTTTACAGAGATTACAGGGTTCAAGAACAACTTTCAAAAACAAAAAAATGTTTCTATCGACATATAAAAGCATAAGAGAGCAAGATCATTGTATTCTATTACTATTCCATTTAAATACATCAATTTAGAAAGTGTATTCTAGATCATTCTCTAATAATTATCTAGGTCCCAATGGAACTGCACTTCCAGAGATTCAAAGGCACTAATACAGAGACATAGGCACTAATTAGAAAAAAAGTAAATTCTTAAAATTCTGTTATCACTTTAATACTATTTAGAATCTGATAAATTAGGAAGTAATCAAGTATCTAGGAAATTCAGTAACATTTGCTTGTTTATAAATCATTTCCTTGGAAAAAAAAAAGAGGAATGAAGAGAAGAATTAAAGTGTTCACAATTATCAACTGAAGTTAATCACCAATTAAAAAAACCCACCTCCAAAATTAGTATAAAAATAGATTTTGATTTGTAAACACTTGATTCATATATAATTATTTAGAATATATTTACTGCAGAGAAAGATAGGTTATATCACCAGACCTCTCAAAAATAATTTTGCCTCAAAAAAAAAAAAACAAACAAAGAAAATTTGCCTCATCTCCATATTATTCCCTAATCCAAATGCAGACATTTGGTTTCATTACCTTTTTTCTTAAGTAAGAATTGGAGGTTTTCAGGAGTTTCTCTACCTCTCCTGCAAGATCTCTGCACATCTCTGAAGAGCCCATGCAGCCGAGGGTACAAAGTGCTAACCCCTGTACATATTGCGTGCTATGATTAAGATCACTGCAAAAGAAAGGAAAAAGGTAGAAATGAATATGCTTTGCCTGGTGCTCAGCATAAAGAAGCTTCACAATCTAATGAGGTAGCTCTGAGTGATTCACAATTTTCCCAGTAAAGAAAATAATGAATAGGATTATTTTGCAAAAACATGTTTAACTTAATTACAAATCACCAATACAGTGAACTGACTGGCAGTGCCTCCTACAGGCTTATAACTCCATGTTTCCAAATACCAAAGAGAAATTAAACAGCATGTTATCTGTTGAAAACTAGCTACCAAAAATGAAAGAAAGAAAGAAAGAAAGAAAGAAAGAAAGAAAGAAAGAAAGAAAGAAAGAAAGAAAAGAAAGAAAAGAAAAGAAAAGAAAAGAACGAACTAGCTACCTCCAGAATATTCAGCAAACCACTGAAAGTGAAAATCAACAAAGACAGAAACGCGAAACACAACTGTATATTGTATGTTTAAAAGATCCGTGGGGGTGCCTGGATGGCTCAGTAAGTTAAGCACCTGACTCTTGATTTTGTTTCATGTCATGATCTCAGGGTTGTAATATCAAACCCTGCATCAGACTTCCCTGCATGGAGCCTGCTTCTCCCTCTGCCTATGTCTCTGCCTCACTGTGCCTCTCACAGAAAAAAATAAATAAAATCTTAAAAAAAAAAATAAAAGCTCCACTACTAACTACCAAAAAAACCGACTATATGTATACATGAACCAAATCTTAAAAAAAAAAAAATTCAGAAAACACGGTCCCCACTACTAGGGAGAGCATTTAAGAAGACTTAAATATCATAACAGAAATACTCTGAAACCTCTAACCTTATGGTATAGTATTAACCTTGATGTATTAATTTTTACACTTTTATTTTTTGTAATCAAGAGTAAAATATTATTAACTAGAAAAAAATTGGCTGGGCTGCCCAGGTGGCTCAGCGGTTTAGCGCAGCCTTTGGCCCGGGGTGTGATCCTGGGGACCGGGGATCGAGTCCCACATCAGGCTCCTTGCATGGAGTCTGCTTCTCCCTCTGTCTGTGTCTCTGCCTCTCTCTCTCTCTCTGTGTCTCTCATGAATAATAAAATCTTAAAAAAAAAACAAAAAACTCGCTAATTAAATCATCTTTAACAAACTATGCTAGATATTTAGTGAGGCCCTGTATCTGGTAATACAGATATACAAGGTTCTATTTCTAACAGACATTGATTACTGTATAAAATTATTTAACAAATCAGCCAGGAAATATACCTTCAGAAAAGCTGAAATATTAAAAGCTTGAACTAGTAAATTCATTACATATTATAATCAACTTTTACTATTCAGAGAGTAAATTATTGTATGAGTTATGCTACTTCTATCAGCTTTAAGAGCATTTTAGTATCCTTTAGTTAATGGTCCTTAAGGATTTCAGTGGCTAAGGATCTCTGGAAGCCCTAAGACAGCTTCATGGGGTCCAGGAGAGCCAAACCATTTTCATAATACTAACTCATTATTTGCCAAATGTACTGACAATTGCACTAATGATGCAAAAGCAGTGGTGGGAAAAATTACAAAAAATTACATTACAAACCAGAATAATGGCACTAAACTATACTAGTAGTCATTGTATTCACTACCACACAAGCACAGAGGATGGAAGGAAGAGAAGAAAGGAAAGAAAGGAAGGAGAGAGAGAAAAGAAAAGAGGAAAGGAATGTGTCTATTTGTTTCACTTAAGACTGTCTGTGACAAAGCAGCAAAAAAGATTAGTTTTATTAAATCCTGACTCAAATGTATACTGTTTAATATTATGTGACCAAATAGGAAGCATGCATAAAGAACTTCTGCATCCTCAAGTGATGATCTGAGAGAAAAGTACTTGTGCACTTGCAAACTAAACTATGAACTTTTCAAATGTGTATGCTTTTTAAATGAAAAGTAACTGACAGACAACTATAATTATTAAGATTTGGGTATCTGATAGACATCTTCTGGAAAAAGAGTCAAGTTTAGCCTTCACTTCAAGAGCAAAAACCAACAATATTTGTTGCCAATGATGAAATCCAAGCTTTGAAGTAAGAGAATTTTGGAAAATTTGTATTGCCATAATGAAATTCACAGTCTACCAATACTTTAATTCATGAGCCAATTTTTTCCAAATGACTTAGCCATGGTGTTATAAACCTATACATGAGTAAAAGATCCATTCAAAGTGTGAAACAGAACAATGGGTTTTAATATAACAAAGTACCAAACTTCACTGATACAGTTTGAAATTCTACATTGTAACTAATCCTTAAGAAACTACCACTTATGGAGTTTTGGTATAGTATCAAAGAAGAATATCCAGTTATTTGAAAGGCTATTAAAGTCCACAAGATATTGAAAGCAGAGGCAGGGCAGCCCCAGTGGCTCAGCAGTTTAGCGCCGCCTTTGGCTCAGGGCGTGATCCTAGAGACCCAGGATCGAGTCCCACGTCGGGCTCCCTGCATGGAACCCACTTCTCCCCCTGCCTGTGTCTCTGCCTCTCTCTCTCTTTCTCTCTCTCTCTGTCATGAATAAATAAATAAAATCTTTAAAAAAAAAAAATTAACAGTGACCTTGACTTAAAAAATATAAAGAAAAAGAAAGCAGAGGCAAATATGATATCTAGCTATCTTCCACTAGGCCAGATGTATAAAAGACTTACAAAAATGTGAGATAATACTATTTGTCTCATTTGAATAGTTTTTGTTTTGGAAATTTTTTTTTTTAAGATTTTATTTATTCATGGGAGACACAGAGAAAAAGGCAGAGACATAGGTAGAGGGAGAAGCAGGCTCCCCAAAGGGAACCCAATGCGGGACTAATCCCAGAACTCCAGGACCACAACATGAGCCAAAGGCAGATGCCACTCAGGCATCCCTGGAAAATATTTTTTCATTAAAAAACATTACTGATGTTACCATGTAAGGTGTTTATTACTGATCATTTTATTTTTTTTTAATTTTTATTTATTTATGATAGTCACACAGAGAGAGAGAGAGAGAGAGAGAGACAGGCAGAGACACAGGCAGAGGGAGAAGCAGGCTCCATGCACCGGGAGCCTGACATGGGATTTGATCCCGAGTCTCCAGGATCGCGCCCTGGGCCAAAGGCAGGCACCAAACCGCTGCGCCACCCAGGGATCCCCTGTTACTGATCATTTTAAATGAAATAATAAAGTTTTAATCTTCCCTGAACAAATAAAGGAAAAGAAAGTAAAGCATAAATTAGCCAGGTTTGCTACTTTGTAAGAATTTGAATTTTGAAGGCAAAAATTACTGGTCAGGGGTCCCTGGGTGACTCAGTCAGTTAAGTGTCCAACTCTTAATTTTGACTCAGGTCATGAATCTCAGGCTCATGAGATCAAGCTCCAAGTCAGTTCCGAGCCTGGCATGGAGCCTGCTTAAGATTCTTACTCCCTCTCCCTCTACCCCTCTGCACCCTATCCCGACCCCTACTTGCTCTTTCTTTCTCTCAAAAAAAAAAAAAAAAAAAAAAAAGTTTTCTTCTGGTAAAAATGTTTAAGTCTTAACTATGACTTTATCATTTTAGGCTCCCAGTTACCAAGATATTTAGCTGACTCTTTTTTTTTTTTTCTAAGATTTTATTTGTTTATTCATGACACACAGAAAGAGGCAGAGACATAGACAGAGGAAGAGGCAGGCTCCTTGCAGAGAGCCCAGTGTGGGACTCGATCCCAGGACTGGGACCACACCCTGAGCCAAAGGCAGATAGATGCTCAACCTCCGAGCCACCACGTGTGCCTTAGAGCTGACTTTTCATTCATTTTTTTTTTAATTTTTATTTATTTATGATAGTCACAGAGAGAGAGAGAGAGAGAGAGAGAGAGAGGCAGAGACACAGGCAGAGGGAGAAGCAGGCTCCATGCACCGAGCCCGACGTGGGATTCGATCCCGGGCCTCCAGGATCGCGCCCTGGGCCAAAGGCCGGCGCCAAACCGCTGCGCCACCCAGGGATCCCATCATTCATTCTTTTCAATGATTATGAATGTTTGGGCAGCCCGGGTGGCTCAGTGGTTTGGCACCGCCTTCAGCCCAGGGCATGGTCCTGGAGACCCAGGATCGAGTCCAACATTGGGCTCCCTGCATGGAGCCTGCTTCTCCCTCTGCCTGTGTCTCTGCCTCTCTCTCTCTCTAAAAAAAAAAAAAAAAAAAAAAAAGTTTGCATTAATACAGGTTCTTAAAATATCGTATCCAATTTTTAAAGATTCCAAGATCTTTAATCACTTGGAGCTTTTCTAGGCCAATGAACAATGAGGGAAACGTTCATTAACATAAAAACTGCTGGTATACTATGATGCCTTATAATACAAACAAAAAGCAAACACACACACACAAACAAAAACAAAAAACACTGAACAAAAAACCCTTACAAAACAAAGAAACCCATTTGTTAACAAATTTTTTTTAAGGGACACCTGGGAGGCTCAGCAGTTAAATGTCTGCCTTCAGCTCGGGGCATGATCCTGGAATTCCCGGGATCGAGTCCCATCTTAGGCTCCCTGCATGGAGCCTGCTTCTCTCTGCCTGTGTCTCTGCCTCTCTGTGTGTCCCTCATGAATAAATAAATAAAATGTTTAAAAATACATAATTTTTAAAAACAAAACTAAAAAACAAAAACAAAAAACAAAACTAAATGATTAACTGGAGCTTGGACTAAAGTGCAGATCATTTCCCAACTATTAGTTCTCTCTCAAAAAGTTCATTTGGGGTCTGGCTAGGTCTCATTAAAATTCAAAACAAAGGGGTGCCTGGGTGGCTCAGTCAGTTAGGTGTCTTCCCTTGGATCATGTCATGATACCAACTGGGGTCAAACGTTGAGTCGGGCTCCCTGCTCAACCAGTAGTCTGCTTGTCCCTTTCCTTCCCTCTGCCTTCTCGTGCTCTCTAATAAATAAAATCTTTTTTAAAAATTCCAAACAAAGATTTCTTCTTTGCCTGTGTACCTCATTCTTCAATTTTTATCAAGCTACAAACCTATACTTGAGTTTGGTATTAACTCTTTAATATGAACCTGCTGTAAGGCAGAACTGCCAAATCATCAGCATGTGATTGAAGGCTGAAGTAATGAGGGCAACAGAGCATGCAAGAAAAAAATTAAAATAACTCTCAAAGGCCTAGCCAGAGTAAATGTATAAAAGAGTCATGCTGAACATGTAAAATGTAACCTCTACGATACCAAGGATCTCTGCCCATTTTTTTTTCATTCTCCCTCCTTAGAGCTTCTAACAGCTCCTGGCTGTTAGAAGGAATACAATAATAATAGGTATACAATAATATTTATTGAATAAGCAAATCAACTTAGTATTTTCATTAGTATTTATATCAAAGCCATAAAATAAAATTTTCCCAAAATTAAGTTTATAGATTCAATGTATTTACATGACACACACTACATTTACAACCAAATCGTAATTCTCATTTTGGAATTTTCCATTATCCATTGGAAAATTTTTAAAGTAGAACATTATTGACCACAGAAAAGTGTAAGACTTCAATAACTACAAATGTGATCACCTATATTCCCTGCTTCTACTTTGTCAAACAAATAAATAGTGCAAACGAAAAAGAAATCTACAAAGGAGAGGAAATCAACAGACACACCAAAATCATAAAACCATAAAGTACTTTTAACCAGTAAGGCCATCAGAACTTCCATAACTTTCTAATAGACATTTGCTGGAAGAAGGATGCTAGAACTAATTCCCTGTTTGGCTACTCCTCCATACAGCAAGCATTCCTCAATTTGTAAGTTCAACAAACATGACTGGACTAGTAAAGTACCCATGAGAGGAAAAAAGACACAAAAATTCACAGGGCTAGGTATAATTTCGTGCAACTGAAATCTTGAATTGGACCACTGACAGGCAAGACCTCTCCTTCTACCTTTCAATGGTATTTTTTTTTTTCTTAAGATTTTATTCATCCATTCATGAAACATACAGAGAGAGAGACAGAGACACAGGCAGAGGGAGAAGCAGGCTCCATTCCATGCAGGGAGCCCGACGTGGGACTTGATCCTAGGTCTCCAGAATCATGCTCCGGGTGGAAGACAGGTGCTAAACTCCTAAGTTGGATGCTTAGCTGACTGAGCCACCCAGGCTGCCCCCTTTCAATGGTATTTACTCAGAACATACACTGGTCATTCTTTAATAAATGTAACATTTTAATAAAATGGTATTAAAGGACCTTATAGTATTCAAGGTCCTGGAAATATAAGAAAGCTCTGATATACCAATGCTTTTTCTATTATTCTATGTTGGCCCAAATTCTTGTTTCATTACTAAACTATGTTCCTATGATTGAAGATGTACAGCAATGCCTTTGTTTAATTAAATTATTCCCTACAGGTGCACCTGGGTGGCTCAGTCAGCTAAGCATCCAACTCTTGATTTTGGCTTTGGTTATGATCTCCAGGTGGTAGGATGGAGCCCTGTGTCAGGATCTGCACTCAGCGCATGAAGTCTACTTGAGATATTATTTCCCTGCCCCCAGCCACCCTGTGCTTGCTCTCTAATAAATAAAATTTTAAAAAATAATAATAAGGGCAGCCTGGGAGGCTCAGCAGTTTAGCGCCGCCTTCAGCACAGGGTGTGATCCTGGAGACCCAGGATCAAGTCCCACGTCAGGCTCCCTGCATGGGGCCTGCTTCTGCCTATGTCTGTGCCTCTGTGTGTGTGTGTGGCTCTCTCATGAATAAATAAATAAAATCTTAAAAATAATAATAATAAATATTCCCCTACAGAAATTTTAATCCTTTGCTTATCCTCTTTACATATAAATAAGAGCAATTCAAATATATTCTAGATAGTAAATAAAATCAATAGAAGCCTTGATGTCATTAGAAAACTTTAAAAGCACAAAGTAGTCATTAAAAGAAGGAAAGGTAAGACTTACTTCTTGATACAGTTGGTCATAAGAAGATGGACATCTTGTCTTTCATCTAACAGCAGCATTGCCCCTAAATAACCAATGCGTTTGTCTGTGAATTTTTGAGAGGCGATAAGCTTGAGGCACTCCAACTGCAAATTAAAAAAAAAAAGAAAAGAAAGAAATTGCTACCACAATCCGGAAAACAGTGTTTTTAACCCAGAGTCAGTGGATGGCTAAAATAAGTAGTTACCAAATTGCCTAAATAAAAGGCAAATAACTAAAATCTTTAGATACCTTAATAATAGATAACCAAGTTCCAGAATTACCATCTCATTAAGGTCCTGTGATATATGCTATCCAAAATAATCTGTGAAATTTACCTTACTTCCACAGATTGAAATAAATATTAACTAGTAAAGTATTATAATCAAATATAACTCAATTCTTAATTTAATCCTCAGGTTGTACTAAATGAACACCTAACTTATGTGTATATTTAAGGTCTGTTTCCTATTTTGAATAAAAAACTCATAATTGGAAATCCTTCAAACTGCCAAACACTATCTTAGACATCAGGAATATACAACTGAAAAGCAGAGACAGACAACAACTAACTTTAATGTGGAAAGTGTTACATTTAGGGCTTGCATCAAATAGTAGGGAAAGTAAGACTTTAGGATATGAGGAATAAAAATACAGAGAAAAAAGCCAAAGGAAATTTCAGGAGTGGAATTAACCTAAAATGTTTTATATGATTTTTTTCTTTACATAATTGATAAAAATCCTCAGACCTCAAGACTCTTTGTAGTTAAACAGTCTCTCTACTTAGCCTTTCCTGATCACAATCATTTTGATATACTTTATCATTCCATCTTGACTAACATGGAAAAGGCCAAATGTCCCCTCAATAGCAATTGTTTTCAAAGGGTGTACATAAGTTAGACTCTCTAAGAGGAATTTTGCAAACTATGCTCCCATTTAGAACCACCCCATCCCAAGGAAAGGAGCTCAAATGCAGACCCGTGTACAATAGCCTAAAATCACGTGAGACTACTCTCCATCTGAATTTGCCTGTAAGTTCATAAATGAAACTGAGGAAAGTAAAAGAATTTACAAATAAAACTTTTCAAGCTATTTAAAAATTGCTCTCTCGATGTATCTCCATTAAAAACACCTAAAGTTAGCAGAATGACTATACTATCATGAAATCAAAGAAGCCTCCAAGAATAACCATATCCAAAAGGGAAACTGAAATGCCTTCTAAAACTGACAGAGATTATATAACAAGCCTTCCCTTCCTTCTATGCATTCAATTTAAATTTTAAAGAACAATTTCTGAAATAGAAGATGAAGAAAGTCATTTTTACAATGTCAGCAGAAAAATCACTGCTGAGGTGAATGAGAAAATCAGGAACTAAAATACCATCAGAAAATCTTACTTTTTTCAACAAAAGGGTTTTTAATCTTCCTATTTAATAATCCTATAAGTGAGAATTTTAGCAGTGAAAAAAAGTTCTAAGAATCAGTTATTACTGAAATTTTTATCATCCTTATAGAATCATGCTTTCAAAAAAAGTAGGCATTACACAAAAAGAGTAACCAAAAATTTGTTATTAAGATACACTAATAAGAAGACAGGCTTTACTCTTAGGCATTAATATTACTTTGTATTTTTTAGAGCCAAGTTTTAAGATAGTCACACTAAAAGTCATTAGTGACTAGTGAGTACAATTTGTTGCTTTTTGTGATACTTGCTTAAAACTTGCCCAAAAGTAAAACAGAAAAAGAAAAACCACAATTTAAAAGGACAAACACTAAATTAATTCAATATTCCCCATTGGTACAGTGACTTTGCTTCAAGAATAAACATTTGCTTTATAAAGGTGGCAAATCTGAGAGGAAATATAAGACTAAAGACTGGAAATACCATTTGAAAACCACCCTCCACTGAAGGATTAACTCTCATCATACTCTACAGGTAGGTGTCGGTAACCAGCAATAGGCTAAGAAAGTACCATGTTTCATCTTTAAGAATATTATCAAAGGGGCAGCCCAGGTGGCTCAGCAGTTTAGCGCCGCCGAAGATCCTGGAGACCCAGGATCAAGTCCCGCATCGGGTTCCCTGCGTGGAACCTGCTTCACCCTTTGCCTGTGTCTGTGCCTCTCTGTCTCTGTCATGAATAAAGAAAATCTTATATTAAAAAAAGATTATTATCAAAGTTTTCAGATGTTAAAAAGGATGAAGGGGTGTTCAATGGGGTTATGAGTAAATACGAGGGGAAGGCATCTATTTTTGAGCATCAATCATTAAAAATACAACTCTGGTGTGAGTTACAGAAGAAAAACAGTACAACTTCAAATCAGTACTATTTCCTTCTCACTTAAAGCTACTTGAAAATCCCACTTGAAACATTGCTAACCCACAAATCTAGCATATGCTTTAAGACCACAGTAAACAGTCTAGCTTTTATATTCACACAACCACAGAGACAAAAAATAACGTATGCTTTTACTCCAAATTCCGTGAACAAAGTCAAAAATGACAAACTTGGAAAAAATATTTGCAACTCATTTCACAGATATAACAGGATTCTACAAATTGTTTTTCAAAGACCAACAACTCAATATAAAAATGGACAAAAAACATGGGGAGTTCAAAGAAAACAAAAATAATCCAAACATATGAAATGGGTTTCAACCTCCTCATAAAACAAATGCAAACCCATCTAGGTAAATTTACTTAAATCACTGAACTGGGGGCACCTGGGTGGCTCAGTGGTTGAGCATCTGCCTTTGGTTCAGGTCATGATCCTGGGATCCCAGGATCGAGTCCCACATCAGGCTCCCCACAGGGAGCCTGCTTCTCCCTCTGCCTGTGTCTCTGCCTCCTTCTCTGTGCGTCTCTCATGAATAAAGAAATAAAATCTTTTAAAAAATTAATCCAGTTGAATAATAACCATTATTTTGCACATGTATTAATACAAAGGTAGTGTAAGTTCCTAAAAGTGGAATTTCTGAGTCAAAGGGTACGTGTATTTATAATTAAGATAGTCCAGATCTTTTCTCACTACAGCTTTTGTCAGTTTACATCCAATCACTAATGTCCTCGCACTGTTATGACTAACTTTGCTAATATAATAGGTTAAAAAGTAGTATCTCAATATGGTTTCCATGTGCATTTCTTATGGATCCTGGGATCATGCCCTGAGCTGAAGGCAGATGATAGAGTCGATTAGTCAATAGAGCATGTGACTCTTGATCTCAGGGTTCTGAGTTCAAGCCTCACAATAGGTATGGAACCTGCTTAAAATTTTAAAAAATAAAATAAAAAATAGATACATAGTAAGATTGGAAAGAAATGTCCATTAACAAGGCATCAGTTTAATAAATTATGATTCCTATCATCATGATTCATAAACATCAAGGAATACTATACATTACCATGAGTATGTCAAAAAGCTGGAAAAAAGAATGAGGGCATGGGCTAATCTTCAAGACAGATTAATAAGTAGACAATGTACACAGTGTGATGCAGTATGTATTTTACAGTGGAGGGGCATTTCCATTGCCTAGAAATGTATAAAATATCTCTGGAAGGATGGACATGGACAAAAAGCAGAGTTTTAATCATACATTCTTTTGTACCTTTCAAATTTTAAATGAGTGAACTGTCATTATTTCTAAGATGAATAATATTGAGCTAGCAGGAAAAAGTTTGAAACTTCAGGATAAAGGGAAGTTACATTTAACTTGTAGTTAGAAAAGTTAATATAATATTAGAATTTAAAAGGGGAAAAAATAAAAATAATAAAAATAAAAGGGGGGTGGGGATCCCTGGGTGGCTCAGTGGTTTAGCGCCTGCCTTTGGCCCAGGGCGCAATCCTGGAGTCCCGGGATCAGGTCCCGTGTCAGGCTCCTGGCATGGAGCCTGCTTCTCTCTCCTCCTGTGTCTCTGCCTCTCTATCATAAATAATAAATAAATATTTTTAAAAAATAAAAAAATAAAAGGCGGGCAATTATTCCCTCCTCAAAATTGAGTAGTATGTAATTTCAAAAATTAACAAAAATGCATGTAAGTCTTAGAATTGTTTTAGGAAAAGATTAAAAATTAAAGACCAAAATCTTATGAAAATACAACTCAGTAAATGAAAACAATCAGTCCTTTTTAAATAACTTAAATTCATAATGAGTGATTATTGTGCTATTCTATTATACCTCTAATGCTATAAGAGCTTAAAAAGTATGTCCATTCTTTTTTTTTTTTTAAAGATTTTATTTATTTATTCATGATAGACACAGAGAGAGAAAGAAGCAGAGACACAGGCAGAGGGAGAAGCAGGCTCCATGCAGGGAGCCTGTTGCAGGATTTGATCCTGGGACTCCAGGATCACGCCCTGGGCCAAAGGCAGGCACTAAACCGCTGGGCCACCCAGGGATCCCCCCAAGTATGTCCATTCTTTACCTCTAATCCCCACAATGGCTATGCTTTCTTCTATTGGCATTTGTATTTTTCACTATCAGTTTCTTCCTTGTCAACAACATTCTTATAATTGGCTTTCTAACAGCAACCTTCTCACTGTCCCTACTATCTTCCATCCCAAAGGTCTGTTTGCAGTAACTCTTAGCTATTCACTGATTTTCTTTGTATTTACTTTCCAATTGTTTTTGAGATGCTGTGGTTTTGCTTTAACTTCATAAACTCCTGCTACGTAAAAACCAATGTGCTAGACATTCTCACTGATACCCAGTTAAAGGGCACACAAAAAGAAACCAACATTTGGATATATATCAGAAGTATGATACATATATATACATCATATATCACATATATATACACACATACTGTAACAACTATGCACAAGCTACTGTGAAAACAAGTCAGGAAGGGCACTCATTCAGGTGAGAAACAGAAAAAATCAGAGAAAGATTCCTATCTTTTACATAACACATAGTGGAATAGAAACGATTTGATTTAGGAGCCCTAATCCCGGTTCTAGCTTAAGAGACCTAAGCAAGGGGCACCGGGGTGGCTCAGTGGTTGAGCATCTGCCTTCAGATCAGGGAGTGATCCTGGGGTCCCGGGATCGAGTCCCACGTCGGGCTCCCTGCATGGAGCCTGCTTCTCCCACTGCCTGTGTCTCTGCCTCTCTGTCTCTCATGAGTAAATAAATAAAATCTTTAAAGAAAATTTTTTAAAAAAGAGACCTAAGCAAGTTACTTCAACAACCTGGGCCTCATTTTCCTCTTCACTGAGATAACTGGGCCACATCATGAAAGACAACCCTAAAGCAGCCCTCCACTCTCTGCTTTCGAGGCAGAAAAGTAGTCACTAATTCTCTACAGCTGACTCTTGAAGTGGCCTAACAATTTTTCTCAGCAGAAACATTCAGGCAGCCATTAGCAACAAGCCTAAGAGAGTGACACTACGGGATCCCTTTGGAATAAATATAATGTCTTAAGGAAGTGGCTTCCAAACCTGACTGATCAAAATCACCTGGGAGAGTTTTGAAGTATGTAGGTCACCCCCAAAATATCCTGATGGAGTAGGTTTCAGGTAAAGCCTGACAATTTGATTTCTATAAACATTTTCTAAATGACTCAATATTCGAATTTTCTCCAAGTTTCAAAGCAATTTTTTTAAAAAAGGATTTTTTGGCCTTGTTACATTTTTCTAAAGTGAGTAAAATATTGCTCTTTATCAACATTTAATCTGGTTGCCCTTGAAAAAAGCTGCACCTATTTTGTTAGCTTTTAGAACAATTTCCCACAAGGTCAAATGCATATATACATTTGTTTTTATACTGAACATTCTGCTTTATGATGTGATCAATTGTCTTGATGAAAAGATACAATTAAACATTAATGGATCTACAGTGATTGGTTAGGTCTTTTAAAAAGTTACCTTTACTTCAATTTAATATTCAGAAATAACTTTCTAGTCTACACACACACACATACACACACACACACACACACACATTTGAAGAATAAGCTTGTAACTTGCTTTACATACTATGTAGTATGGCAACATAAAAATCCATATGAGACCAGTCTGTTTTTTTCATTCTTCTGGCAGAGGGGACAAAAAATAAAACACTTAACATTGCTATTGCATCCCATTTTTCCTCGAGAAAATTATGAAATATTTCACTCAAAAATACACAAAAATCATGTAACACTCATTGAGTCACCAGTCAGCTTTATCAAATCTTAACATTTTGCCCTATTTATTTTTACATTTTTTAATATTACAAATTCAACTGAAGCACTCTGCATACTCTGCCTCAATCCCATTTCCCTTCTCTCCATCCCAGGAATAACCAAAACTCAAAATTGCGGTTTATCATTGCCATATGTCTTTACTACATATGCTGAGGCAATTGTTTTAAGCTTTATATAAGTATCATACCATATTCCTGCTCTTTTCATTCAACGTCTTTCTGTATTGCTCACATTCAGACAAGAAATTCTAATTCAGCTCTATTCACTGCTAACACAGTATTCCACTTTGGTATGTACCACAACTTACCTATTCTTTTTGTGGATAGATTATTCCCAATGTTTTCAGATTAGAAACAATGATGCAATGAACTCTGATAAATGCCCGTTGTTAAATGGACAAGATTGTTGATCAGATTCAGGTTTTTCGGTTTTTATTTTGATTTAGCAAATACACTTCATAGGTGGTGGTATGAACTTTCATCAGGAAGTATATAGTTATTTCTGGTGGTTGTCTCTCTTGTGAATTGATGATGACCATCAGGGATTACAAAATGTATGTAATATTCTAATTCTTTTATTCTTTCTTCATTTATCAGCTGTACTCTTCCTCTAAGGAGCAACTTCTCTGTACATACTGTTGGGTTACAAATAGTTCCTTCAGAAGGAACTACTGGTAGAAAGGGAGGATAAATGTTTCTTTCCTTTTATTTAGTCAGTTTTCAAAATAAGTCCCTAGGATTCTCCAAAGATGATCAATGGAGTTTTTTGTTTGTTTTTTTAAAGATTTTATTTATTTATTCATGAGAGACAGAGAGACAGAGAGAGAGGGGCAGAGACACAAGCAGAGGGAGAAGCAGGCTCCATTCAGGAAGCCCAGCGGGGGACTCGATCCGGGGTCTCCAGGATCACATCCTGGGCCGAAGGTGGCGCTAAACTGCTGAGCCACCCGGGCTACCCTATCAATGGGGTTTTTTAAAGTTTAATACTTATGAACTCACTGGAACGCCTAGGTAGCACAGTTAGTTAAGCATTTTAGATCAGGTCATGATCTCTGGGTTATGAGACGGAGCCCCATGTCAGGCTCCACGCTCAGTGAGGAGTCAGCTTGCAATTATCTCTCCCTCTCTCCTTCTGCCCCTCTCCCTGCTCACTTGTGCTCTCTAAAATGAACAAATAAAACCTTTAGATAAAAAAAATTATGAACTCACTGATATAAACTTACTTGGTATTTCAACTACAATTATTCTTATTAATGTGCAAATTTTCTTATTTTGGGGCACAACAAAAAGCCCCTTCTGATGGCTACTAAATCCTTTTAACATGACTTCTGTAGTTTTTCTTCTGTTCTGGAACAGTAGGACAGGCTTATTTTGGGCACAATCTGGCCTTAAGGTGCTCAAGACAAGGATGCCTATTATCACCATTCAATTACAGGTATGGCGCAGTAAAGAAACAAGAAAAAAAATGATTACAGATAGAAAGTTAGGGAATTACCACTGCTTACAGACAACAGTACTGACTATATGGAAGAAATGGGTCTATAGGAACTCTTAGAACCAAATCCAATAATGTTGCAAAAATTAATTATTTTCTATATAGAAAACCTAATTATTGAAGTTTTAAGAGTGCTATTTGCAGTAAGAAGAAGAGCTCCACAGAACCTACAAATTTCACCAAAAGTTTTTAAGACCTTATAGAGAATGCTATAAAACTTTAAAGAGCACGAGAAGTGGAGTGCTATCCTGTATTATAATTGGAAGGGAAGCAGGATGCCGGGTGGCTCAGTGGTTAAGCATTGTGATCCTGGGGTACCAGGATTGAGTCCCACACTGGGCTCCCTTCATGAAGCCTGCTACTCCCTCTGCCTATGTCTCTGCCTCTGTGTCTCTGATGAATGAATAAATAAAATCTTAAAAAAAAAAAAAATGGAAGGAAAGAGTACTGCGGATGGGTACCTGGGTATAGCAGGCCAGGCTGGAATGGGAAAGAAATAGACAATGCAAGCCCAGCCTAAAGAAGGTCACCAGCCTACCAGTGCCATGGAAAATGTGGATCCAGTGTTGTCAAATCGTCTGATTTTCTAAGAGAAACTAGAAATCCAGATTTCCATTAAAAGTTCCTTGATTTTTGTATCAGTAGCAAATTCAAAACAATTTAACGTATAGTGCAAAATACATCTGTGGAAGAATCTGGCCCCCAAGCTACCATTTTTTACTTCTGCAATCTACCCACTTCTTTAGATACTCAACTTTATTTCTGGATCATAGTTAAGCCGGACACATGAAAGGTTACAAATTCTACAAGAAATTTATCACGGCTTTTGTTGTAAAAGTGTTGAGGATACAGTCTTTTACATTATTAAGAGACTCCTAGATAAAAGACCCCCATAAGAAAATCTATTTCAGAGGTGCCTGGTTGGTTCTGCCAGAAGAGCATGCAACTCTTGATCTTGGGTTGTGAGTTGGAGCCCCATGTTGGGTGGGAGATTACACACATACATATGTAAATATATAAATAAATGGAAATCTGTATTAGAATTCAATGATTTTTCAAAAAAATATTTTGCTGTCTTTGAGGAAACAGTAAAATCTGTAATATTTGAGTTTTTAATGTATAAAACATAAATGTTTAACATTTACGAATCTAATTATTAATGTTCATAACCCTATACAGTAATATGAAGACTGTCCCTATTTTACAGATGAGGAAACCAAGAAAAGAAAGGTTAAGGATCTTGCTCAAAATCATAGATAGTAAAATAACAAAGCCAGAATTCACATCCAGGAAGTCTGGTTCCTGTAGCTGCACTCTTAAATTCTAGTTTTAACGAGCACATAACTGAATTCTTTTTCTTGCCTTAGCTGCCTCACCAACAGCAAGTACAGTCACTTTGGGTTCTGAATTCTTTCTTTTCCCAACTTTTATTTTCTACTATTCTTTATTATTTTTTTTTTTAAATAGATGCTGGTAATGTATGTCACCTCAAATCCTCTGTACAGCAAGTCAGGGCTAAAGTAATTAAATAGTTAATAAACTTATTTACAGATTTAAACATACCCAAAGAATGAATAAGTTTTAGAGTTACACAAAGTTGAGCTCTAATCCTCTAATATTTGTTAGCTGTGTAAATTTAAACAAGGCCCTTAATCTCTGAATCTCAGTTTCCTCATCTGCACTTTGAGAATATTACCTACTTCATGGGTTTTATCATAAAATTTGAAAGACTTTTCGAAAGTGGCTACTAGAAATTTTTAAATTATACATCTAGCTCATATTTTTATTTCTATTGAACAGCATCATACTAGATACTGCAGTAAAAAGTAAAGAAACAGGTGAAATTAGTTTTAATAATGTATTTTATTTAACCCAATAGCTCTAAAATATAATTTCAACATATAATCAACACAAAAATTATTTTACATCTTTTTATACTAAGGCTTCTAAATACAGTATATATTTTACACTTACAGCACATCTCAATTTGTATACTACATAACTGTATTTAGACTTCATAAAATTTACAATTGATAGATTCACATACCCAAGTTGTCTAAAACATAAGTTTTCCAGTAACTGCATCAAATATCTTCCAAAATTTATTTTCCTTTAATATTCACCTCAGTTGAACTAGCCACATTTCAAGAGACCAGTGGCTACGCAGTTACTGGCTATCATAAACAGCAGCAAAGTCTAACAAATCTAATAAAATGCAATAAACAGTAGCTGTTGTTACACATACTTAAATGAAAATGGCACTGTGATTCATACATCCAGGTGAGAGAATCCAGATTGGAATCTTTTTATGGGTACATTATAAAGGAAATTCTGATGGGCAGGGTACCAAATACTGACTGGATAGGGCCCTGACTTATTCAAATAGAGGAAACATATTAAGGGACTTTAAAATTATGATTCCTATTCCCACTCAGAAAAATCTTTTAAACTGTACAATTTTAGTACAGTTTCCTTGAATATTAACATTTTCCACCTAAGAATTAAATATTTTATCAAATAGTTAAATTCCAGAACACCCAGAAAACACCATCTAGTAAAGCTGGAAAGCCCATTTTATTTAAACATAGTATAGAAAAGACTTTTAGAAATATAGACTGCTCTTTCACAAAATAAAATATCCTGTCTTAAATCTATCGTATATTTTAAATTCATAGTTGGTCTTTTTAGAACTCCTTTAACTCCATGATGTTAAATAGTGGTTATCACTGAATGTAGGCATTAAGTCTCCTCAAACCCTTGAGTATCTCTTACAGCCCAATATATCAGATTTCTGTAAATCTAACCTAAATGTATCTACTTAAAATCAACCAACAAAAATATATGAACATCTATTTACTTTATACTATGACACGCACTAAATGTATATCTACCTGAACTGCTTTTTGATGTGGTAAAAGCATATAACGTGTTTATTCAGAGGAAAGAGCTGTTGTTTTTGTCTGCCTAGTACCTGGGTCCTCCTTTCCTTTGATATTAACACCTCAATTTTGCTTTGGGAAATTAATGCTCTCCCACTCTCAATCATGTATTTCCAGAGAAAGTGATCTCATTCCCAGCCCCAAAATAAGCATAAAACTAACCCAAGTCAGTCTGATAAGATTCAATCCCATTACTGTTTTAACTCAGAGGTGGGGGAATCTTTCACTGGACTTACTAAGCTGAATAAAAGATACACATGGCCATCTTTCCAGGTAAATTAAATATATCAAAACATTAACAATAGTTATCTTTGAATAATGGAAACATGGGTGGTATTTTTCTCCTGCCTAATGTTGCACATTCTTTCAATTTTGCAGTCTTTTCCTTAAAAAGACTCTTTAGCATATAATACAATTCTGAAATTGAGATAAAATTTAATAGCATAAGAATTAAAAACAACCCGCTATACTCTTTCTCTGTAACTCATTCTCCCTTATCATATATAAACATGGAAAGAAGAAAGCACTTATCACCAAGAGTATTATTCTCAGAGCCTAGACTGTCTATATATAATAATATGCATTTGTGTGTAGAAAAAAATCAGGAGGCAGACCTACATAGTGGCTATAACAGTCAAGTAATGAACTAATTATGACAAAACCCATAAACGCCATTATGTGGCAACCACTTAATTTGTTTTACTTAAAAACATGTTCTCAGTATTCCTCCTTATTATCATTGTGCATACAGAATATAATTAAGAAAACATTCAGCAAACATTTCTTAAATATTCATTATCATCCAGCCCCTGTGACAGACCAATCACAATCTACTGGTTAATCTTGATCAATCTCTAAGCAAGCTAGATGCCACCATCAAAACATACTCTAATCCACATAATGAGAGATTTCCAATGGAAAGCACAACTGACACCAATATGATGCCTTTCCAGGTCTGCAACTTTCTTAATTCTACTCTTGGTTCCACAATGATGGGACTATATGGCTATCAAAAGTATCCTATCCTCCTTGACAAGAAAAGATTGACCCTCCCTGAGCTACTGTCATTCAAACAAGAGAGCACCCTTGCTAGATGTAGTCTCAGCCCAGCCTACCTGTCCAAAGTGAGCAGGGTAGCCCAGCATGTGCATATATAGTAATTTTGCCACATTCCGACACCGGTATGTATTGTCTTCTTCTCTAAAAGATGATCGAATTGCAGCACATTCTTTCTGGATCATTTCTCGTTCTTCTGCTTGGGTTCGGGCTGTCCGGATGGTCCGGATCAGCTCCCGCAATCTGATGGGGGCTGGCATCCTCTGGATATGGAAAGACATTAAATAAAAATGTTCATATTTTTTACTACCAAAACTATTCACAGAACTTCTAATTTTTAAGAATTCAAGATTTGCAATGATACAAAACTTCAGCAAAACTATTACATATATAATCTCAACTCAGGAAATTTCTGGAAAGAATACAAACAAAAGTATTAAGTATCAAGTAAAACAAGATAAGACACAGAATATATCAATGTGTAAAATCCATCATTAATATCAAAATATCTTAGGAACAAACTCAACCCAAATCTTAGGTCAATCCTTAAACTAGTAAGAAAAGGTCTATGCCTAACCTTAGGGAAGACAGATATTATCTGCTCAACTGTGAACTCAATATAACTCAACAAATTATCAGATGAATACTGAATATGATCACAAAGTTCAATTCAACAAAATGAGCGATTAGGAGAGAAGACCAATTATCAGATTTAAATACTTTTCCAAGAAACAGTAATCATCTCAGGACTGGGCACTCTGAAAATTGTGATAAGGAAAAAATAATAAACCAATCTTAGAGTATTTTTTAAGTTATAGTCATAGTCTCATAAGTTGTTTTTAAGTTAATAATAATAATAATAATAATAATAATAATGAACTTATAATAGCCAAAACAATTAAGGGAAAAAAAAGAACAAGGTTAAGAGAAACTGCACTATCTAATTTCAAGAAATACTATAAAGCTACGGTAATCAGGACAATGTGGAATTGAATTTAAGGGTAGACTCAGAGAATGGAGCAAAATTGTTTAGGAATAGACCCACACAAATAAGCTCAAATTATTTTCAACAAAGAGGCCAAGATTAGTCAATAGAACAAAGGATATTCCTTGAACAAATGTACTGGCACAACTAGATATCTATGAAGAAGAAATTAACCTTGGACCTTAACCCCATATAATATACAAAAATTAACTCAAAATGAGTCACAGCCCTTAACAATAAAGCCAAAACTAAAAATCTTCCTTTAGAAAACGAAGGAGGAAATCTTTCAGAACTTTTGTTAAGCAGAGATTTCATATATAACAAGCACAAAATATGAAAGAAATAATAAATTTAACTTTACAAAAATTTAAAACTTTTGCTTTTCAAAAGATGAAAATAATGCAATCCATGGAAAGAGAAAAAAATAAAATTCCTATCTTACAAAGGATACATATTCAGAATATTACAACTCAATAATAAGACAATACTATTTAAAAATGAGTAAAAGATTTGAAGAGACACTTCTGAAAGAAGATGTAAGAATGGCCATAAACACATGAAAACACACTTAACGTCATTAGTAAACAAGAAAATGCAAATTAAAACTATAAGATAGGGATCCCTGGGTGGCGCAGCGGTTTGGCGCCTGCCTTTGGCCCAGGGCGCGATCCTGGAGACCCGGGATCGAATCCCACATCGGGCATCTGGTGCATGGTGCCTGCTTCTTCCTCTGCCTGTGTCTCTGCCTCTCTCTCTCTCTGTGACTATCATTAAAAAAAATAAAAAAATAAAAAAAAATAAAACTATAAGATACCACTTTACACCATTAGGATGGCTAAAACTTTAAATCTAAAAGACTGAGGATGCCTGGGTGGCTCTGTGGTTGAGCGTCTGCCTTTGGCTCAGGTGGAGATCCTATAGTCCCCAGGATGGAGCCTGCTCCACAGCCACTCCACAGCCACTCCACAGCCACTCCCCTGCAGGGAGCCAGCCGTGGGACTCGATCCCGGGACTCCAGGATCACAACCTCGGCTGAAGGTGGCACTAAACTGCTGAGCCACCCAGGGATCCCCAATAAAATCTTTTAAATAAATTAACAAAATAAAATGAATAATAATGGTATACCCACATAAATGAATACTTTTGAGAATAGAACCAACACAACAGGGAAGAGTCTCAAAAAAATTACGCTGAGCAAAAGAAGGAGGAACAAAAAAGTCCACACTGTATGATTTCACGTATATGAAACTCCAGGAAAGACAAGGCTAATCTGTAGTCATGCGAAAGAGATCAATGATTGCCTGCAGCAGAGGATGGGGCTGGGGTGGACTGGGATGCAAAGAAACCTTCTAGGGTGACAGAAATGTTATGATGGATATGTAAACCTCTCAATATTCATTGAACTGATGAACAAGTGCATTTTACTACATGTATATTATACCTCAATAATGTTAATAAAGATGATAAAAATTAGATAAAAATATCATTACTCTCATCATCAGTACATACAAACTGTGGAGTCCTTAAACCAATAATTCTCAGTGTCGTTCTAATTGCAAAACCAGGATGATATCCCAGTCCCATTAGTTCACTATGGCATCACTCCTCAAGACAGGGATATAGTATATTAGGAATTAGAAAAGTTCTCTAGGTATTGGTTATGTTCCTCCCTATTGAACCTCTTAAGACCCCATGTACTAAACTATATAAAGCTACCTGTATAACATTTTGTTACTTTTTAATGGTAATATTGTGGGCCTAGTGTTTGAACATTTGTACATTCACTATTTTCATTATTTCATTTGTTCCAAACCATGCTGAAAGGCAGAGATCATTATTCCTGCTTTGCCTTTGAAGAAACCTCAAGTCAGAGCAATTATGCAACCTAAGATCACAAAGGTGGTAAGTGATAGAGCAAGTAAGTACCTGAACACCAAGGTTAGACTTCCTCTAAATACTTCAAAAAGGAACATTATCTTTACAGATAAAATTATATGATTGCTAGGATTTGTTTCAAAATACTCCAGGCTTGGGGATCCCTGGGTGGCGCAGCGGTTTGGCGCCTGCCTTTGGCCCAGGGCGCAATCCTGGAGACCCGGGATCGAATCCCACGTCGGGGTCCCAGTGCATGGAGCCTGCTTCTCCCTCTGCCTGTGTCTCTGCCTCTCTCTCTCTCTCTCTCTCTCTCTCTCTGTGACTATCATAAATAAATAAAAATTTTTAAAAAAAATACTCCAGGCTGGGCAGCCCTGGTGACTCAGCAGTTTAACGCCGCCTTCAGCCCAGGGCCTGATCCTGGAGACCAGGGATCGAGTCCCAGATCAGGCTCACTGCATGGAGCCTGCTTCTCTCTCTGCCTGTGCCTGTGCCTGTGTCTCTGTCTCTGTCTCTCTCTCTCTCTCTCAGGAATAAATAAAATACATTAAAAAAAAAAATAATAATCCAGGGTGTGATCCTGGAGACCCTGGTTTGAGTCCCACATCAGACTCCCTGCATGGAATCCTGCTTCTCCTCTGCCTGTGTCTGTTCCTCTCTCTCTCTCTGTCTCTCATGAATAAATAAATAAAATCTTTAAAAAATAATAAAAGAAAAAGAAAAAATAAAAAAAATAAAATAAAAAATAATAAAAAATAATAAAAGTCAAAAAACAAAGCATTTATGTCCTTAAAACTTTTCATAAATAAGGGCACCTGAGTGGCTCAGTCGGTTAAGCACTGGATTCTTGGTTTCAGCTCAGGTCCTGATCTCATGGCTTGTGAGATCTAGCCGAAGTCCAGGCTCTGTGCTTAGCAGAAGTCAGCTTGGATATTATTCTCCCTCTGCCCCTTACCCTGCTCATGTGCCTCTGTTCTTTCTCTCTCACACAAATAAATACATCTTAACAACAAAAAAAGAATCTTATTTAGGGTGCCTGGCTGACTCGGTGAGAGGAGCATGCAATTCAATTCCATGATTGTGAGTTCTGGCCACACGCTGGCTGTAGAGATTACCTAAATAAAGATTTTTTTTAATCTTATTTATTATTAACCCAAATTTGGTGTGTGGGGAACAAAAGATGACTATGCAACTAAAATTAATCAAGATCAATCTCTGCTGGAAAATATCTTTTCTCTATGAAGGCCTCAATGTTCTATAGGGCAAAAAAGACCAACAGAAAAAGCCTAAATCTAGTCCGAAACACTTAGTCCAACAGGGGGAAAAAAAGTAAGAGTTTAAGCCAGCTGAGAGAAAAACAGGTTACCAGGAGCAATTTCTCAGCTCTGCCACAGAATCACAGAAATAAAGATTATGCCACTAGCTTTTTATGGAGAAAATTGAGGATCAAGGCTGCTAACTACCTTGTACAAGGTCAAAGAATTAATCACTGGCCTGACTCACATCTTGTGATTCCCCCAATCAGCACTCTTTCTCTAGGACCAGGCTACCTCTAGAGGAAAGCAATAATTTTTTCCCTTGGCTGTGACAACTTCTACTTATTTTTTTTTAATCACAAGAAAATGTATTAGTAGGCATAAACAGAAAAGTTAATTCACATGACAAAGAACCCGGTATATTTCAAAATACATTAAATTCAAAACTAAACAAGTTCTAGTTCCAGGAGAGATGGAGTAAACACACTCTATGGAGACTTCTGTCTCTTCCTCTAACCATAACAGTATCCTGAATAAAATGCATGTCACAGCTACCCAAGGACTCTGAAAAGTAAATGACAGCAAACAGATTCAAGAAAAAGAACAGAATTTGAAGTTCCATCAAAAAAGGCAAGACGTTATCACTTTTCCTCCACTACTGCCCAACTTTGACACAATGGCAGCTCAAAACCCAGAAGTGCTCATATAGTACAGAGGAGGAGCTCTAAGAGCTCTAAGAAAAACCCTCTCTCTCTCTGGTCCAGGAAAAGGAAGATGGGAGAAATTCTCTCTTTTGGCCTTTTATTTTTCCCTTCCCTCCACCCCTGTCTCTACACAACACTGCAATGGTGGCAGCTATGGCAGAAAAGTAATGGCAGTAACAGCCAGGCAGGCATCTAAAAACTGGGGAAGGAGATCTTCTTTCTGACCAGAGGAGCTGTGATTCTAAGAGTATGGAGTTAATCTCTTTATTCTCCCACTGCATGATAAAAAGAGTGAATTTGCCAAAAAAAAAAAATAAAATTCTAATTGCAAGTATACATAATAGAGCTAAAAGGTATATAAAGCAAAAATTAACAGATATCAAAAGAAGAATAAACTTCCAATTATAGAGACTTCAAAAAAAAAAAAAAGACTTCGGGATGCCTGGGTGGCTCAGAGGTTGAGCATCTGCCTTCAGCCTAGAGTGTGATCCTGGAGTCCCAGGATGGAGTCCCACATTGGTCTCCCTGCATGGAGCCTGCTTCTCCCTCTGCCTATGTCTCTGCCTCTCTCTGTGTGTCTCTCATGAATAAATAGTCTTTAAAAAAAAAAATAGACTTCAACATGCCCAAGTAAATGATAAAATTAGAGTATCAGCAAGAATATTAAAAGACCGGAAAGCCGTCATCAATTGAATCTAACCAATATTTATAGAACACCTCAACTAGCAGCAGGAGAATATACGTTTTTCTCAGGTGCATACAGAACACTCACCAAAACAGACCACGTTCTGGATCATAAAAAAAAAGTTAATAAATTAAATAGAAATCATATAAAGTATAATCTCTGACCATTAACAGAATTAAACTAGAAATCAGTAACAGAAAGCTCACCGGAAAACTCTCTATGGACTTGAAAATTAATACATTCCCAAATAATCCACTGGTGAAAGAGGATATCAAGGAACATTTAAGTATACAGAACTGAACAAAAACAAACACATTAAAATTTGTGGTACACACTAAAGTAGTGCTTAATGGGAAATGAACATTAAATGCTTGTGTCAGAAGAGAGGAAACATCTCATGCAATCTAAGCTTATATTTAAGAAACTGGAAAAAGAAAAATCCAAGAGAAGTAGAAAAAAGAAATAAAAAAATAGAAATCAATGAAATTAAAAACAGAAATTAGGTCAAGTCAATGAAAGCAAAAGTCAGTTATTTGAGAAGACTAAATTGATAAACCTCTGGTTACATGATAAAAGATAAACAACACTAATTACTAGTATCAGTAATGAAAATGGTATCACCACAAACATTAAAAAGATAATTAGGTGATACTATAAACAATGCACATCACAACTGGACATACATATCATACATATGCAAAAAACCCTGAACCTCAACCTAAATCTCACACCTTATACAAGTATTAACTCAAAATGGAGCATAGCTCAAAATGTAAAACATACAACTATAAAATTGTTAGAAGATAACAGGAGAAAATCTTCATGACCTGGGGTTGTGCAGAGTTTTTGGTCATTATATCAAAGTCATACCCATAAAAGAAAAAATTATACAACTAGACTTCATAAAAATTACAAACTTTGGTGCTATGAAAAACATTGTTAAGAAAATGGAAAGATAAGCTACAGACTGGGATATTTGCAAATTGCATATCCAACAAAGGACTTGGAACCAGAGTATAAAAAGGAACTCTCAAAACACAGCAGTTAAACCCAATTTTTAAAAATATGCCTTAAGGGACGCCTGGGTGGCTCAGCAGTTGAGCATCTGCCTTTGACTCAGGGCGTTATCCTGGAGTCCTGGGATGGAGTCCCACATCTCCCTCTGCCTGTGTCTCTGCCTCTCTCTCTGTCTCTCATGAATAAATAAAATCTTTAAAAAATAAAAGTAAATAAAAATTAAAATATGCCTTAAGGGGCACCTGGGTGGCTCAGTCAGTTAAGCATCTGCCTTTGGTTCAAGTCATGATCGCAGGGTCCTGGGATCAAGCCCTACAACTGGGCTCCCTGATCAGCAAAGCCTGCTTCTCCCATTTCCTCTGCTATCCCTCTGCTTGTGCTAAATAAGTAAATAAATAAATAAAGCACTAAGGTTTAAGAATCTTGAATTCAGAAAGCAGTACAATCAAAGTCTTTCATCAAGAAAACGAAAAAAAAGTTTAACAAGTTCAGGGTTTAACAGTGCAGGGTCAACTAACTACAGCCAACAGAGAAGACAGTATCATAAATGATACCAACATAAGCATCATTTATATCCATTTCAAAGGGAAGAGGAAGAATGTAAAAAAATATGGAAGTGAGCTTCATGCATCTCTTTTTTTCCTCCTTATTCAGTTCAATTCATCACACTATTCCATAGATGACCTAAATAAAAGGGAAACACACCAAAAAGTTGCCAACCACTCATTCAACAAATATTTGCTAAGCCTTCTCTATGTCAAGCATTTCAATAAATGCTGGCAACTGCCAAAGTCATGATCCCTACCCTTAAGAACTCAAAATTCTAGGAAGGAAAACAGATTTTTACAATTCCAGCATTATAAAAAAGTAGCAAAAACTTCCTTTGCTGACCAATGACAGAACATTTTATTTATAGGTAAACTAAGGCTCACTGCTGAGCACCCCCCATCACAGGAAATTGTCACCACGCAGGAGTGGAGGGCCTACTGCTCTCCATTCATCCCATTTTCCAAGGAAAAGTCCGTACTTTTATCTCCCGGTTTCAGTTTTCCAAAATAATGTGTGGGGCAAATAAACATGTCTAAGGGCACCATTTTGTCATTTCCAGTATAAGAGATGGAGTGACTCTAGGGTGAATGTGGGGGAGGGGGACTGATGCCACAGTGGACATCTGGACAGTCACTCAAGGGAGCAGCTGATGGGAGCAAAGGCGGTGGTATCTCTAGCTAATACTAAAAATAAAAAGACATGATTCACCTAGTTACCTGCAGAAATGAACACACAAGCAGAATTGCCCAATTAAAAAGGAAAGTGACCATGACAGAAACCCACTTATTATTTACTGAAGGCAAAAACTTCATTTAAAACTGTGATTTCCTGTTTTATTTGCTATTCACTTTTCCATTTTTAACTCCCACAAGTTCTTATACTGTCATATTTGCCAGCATTAAAAAACAAAAAACATTAAAGAGCACATGGTCTGCTCTTTAATGTCCTGTAACTGCTGTTGCAACTTTTGCACATCAGCATTGACATTGGTATTATCCTTGTCCTTTTGGAACACTGGAATATTTCCACTTGAGATGTCATCAGTGGCATCTTCTGAACTTTTTCCTCCACAACACATAATGAAAGCACTCTTCGTTCAACTACTGCCCGACACTGCACACACTTTTTCATCAGGCTAGCACAGTTCTCACAAGCACATGTGTCCACAAGGTTGAAAAGTGTGTGTCATGACCAAACTAATTCAATATATTTAGAAATTTTTTCTTTTGCAAAATTAAGTGCCTTCTGGATCAGCCCAACAACTCCAAAATCCCACATAGGAAGAGATGTGTAGTGTAGTGCTAGTCCACAATTTCTCATCCAAAATCCTTAAAAACATAACTCAGAATTTTCTGAATTTTAGAAAGGTAATGCAGTGCATATTGTAGGTCATAATGTCTGAGGCAACAGTTCCATTATCAAACACTCTTTCTGCAACAACATATATGAACATTCACACCAAATGAGAAAAATAAATACTACAGCCTCATGTTTAGTCACGACAGATTTTTAACACCAAAAGAATAATGAAGAACGCCTGGGTTTTTGTTTTTGTTTAATTTCAGAAACTGAGTTAAAGGATTGTAGAGCCTTACCCTTATCCAATGACCCTAATCATTGTTTAAAATGATGACCCTGGAGTAAAATTACCTGAGTTTGAATCTCAGCTCTACCACTTATCAGCTGTGTGTCCTGAGCAAATGACTTTAACATCCCAGAGCTTCAATTTCCTCATCTGTAAAATGGGGAGAGTACCTACCTCAAAGGATTGCTACCAGAATTAAATGAGAATACATGTAAAATTCTTATAGCACAGTGCTACACACATAGAATCCACTAAACAAATATTGGCCATAATTGCTGGCTATCCTTGAATAAATTAATCTTGAGCAAAAGTAAGTTACAGGAAAATACAGTACTTGTATTTCATCAAGGTTTAATATGTGTAAAAGAATCGTTCTTGGGATCCCTGGGTGGCGCAGAGGTTTGGCGCCTGCCTTTGGCCCAGGGCGCGATCCTGGAGACCCTAGATCGAATCCCACGTCAGGCTCCCGGTGCATGGAGCCTGCTTCTCCCTCTGCCTGTGTCTCTGCCTCTCTCTCTCTCTCTCTCTCTCTGTGACTATCATAAATAAATAAAAATTAAAAAAAAAAAAAAAGAATCGTTCTTTAGAGATACAAAAATGCATGAAGAGAATAAGAACATCCATGTGAAATACAAAGATCAACACAGAGGCACACTGGGGAGAGGGGAATATGATGAAGAACAGAGTACTACACAGGAGGCTTCAACCATATTGGTGATGCTTTATTTCTGACACTAGGTTGTGGGTAAATTGAGTATATATCATTATTCTCTCCATATACTTTATGTGTGAAGTGTTTCATATTAAAAATTAAATTCAAACATATCTTATATATGTAAGTGAATGCCATAGACCACATACATAATCTGGAAAACAAAACCTACTTGCTCTTATTACAATGTTGAGGATTTCTTTACTTTTTAAGAGTTTTTACTTGCCTTTCAAAATACTCAAAACCTGTAAGATTCCTTAAAATACAACCTTTTAGGGGCACTTGGGTGGCTCAGTCGGTTAAGCATCTACCTTCAACTCAGGTCATGATCCCAGGGTCCTGGAATAGAGACCCACATCAGGCTCCCTGCTCCTCAGGGAGCCTGCTTCTCCCTCTCCCACTCCCCCTGCTTGTGCTCTGTCAAATAAATAAATAAAATCTTAAAAAAAAAAAATACAACAGCTTAAATATCTATTATCAGTAACAACTATCCTTTTAAAAAAAAATAAGGCATGAATATGGTGTATACTGATGACTCAGCTAAACAGGACATAGCTGAGAATCCAAAACATATTTTTATAAACTTCATGAAGCATTACAGAGAGCATCACATCAACATACTAAAACATCTACTTTACTCTATTTGCAGGCTCTATTTTTTTTTTTTTTTAAGATTTTATTATCTACTCATGAGAGACACACAGAGAGAAAGAGGCAGAGGGAGAAGCAGGCTCCACGCAGGGAGGGACTCAATCCTAGGTTTCCAGGATCACGCCCTGAGCAGAAGGCGGCACCAAAATGCTGAGCCACCTGGGCTGCCCTGCAGACTCTAATTTACAAATTAAAAAACTGGAGGGGAAATAACGGAGGGTGGGGACCAGGAGACAGGCTGTTTTAGGGAAGAACACTGACAGTCATCAAAATGTCATCTAACAATAAGAAACAGAATTAACAAAGCAAACAAAACCCATATATAGCAGAAACAAGTATACAAACAACATACCAGCAAGATTAATATATTCTACAGATTTGATATACAACACTGACCCTAGAGACAACAGTACTGTATCGTGCAACTAAAAATTTGTCAAGAGTAGAAATCTACTTGTATTCCTACCACAATTTTTAAAAGTTTGTGCCCTTTAAATCATAGATTTTTATTTTATAAAAATGTTTAAATGATTAATCAAAAAGAAAACAATCAAATCACTGATAATCTCTACCTTTGAGTTCCATAATCTTAAATTATAATTTTTTTTTTACAAATCCAAAATTAAAGTCTTTATCTTAAATACACACACAGAGCATAGTAACCTGAGCTTATTTAGTGTACTAGCAAAAAGCATTTGACACTCCCTAAAATCTTAAGAGTTTTAAACAACAAAGAGTACCATAATTAGTTTTTATAAGACCCTGATTACCAAGAAATGGTTCCAGAACATCAACATTTAACATTTAATGCAAAGGATAGAAAACCCTGAATATAAAATTGTACCCTAACATCAAACTACATACATTTTGTGCATTCCTGCATTTATGTATATATTATATATAATTTATAATCCAATCCATAATGCATTTACAATCCAATTATAGGCATTTTATAAATACTGTGCATACCTCAATAAGGCGGTTTTTAAAAATTAAAATGACAATTACATGAAAACAAAAACTGTACTTATGGAACAACCAATTTCTAAAAATTACATAGTTCAGAAACTGTTTGCTCTTATTAATTACCTGACCCATCCAAGTCTGAGAAAGATATGTTCAAGTCTACCACTATAGGGATGCCTAAGTGGCTCAGTCAGTTAAGCATCTGCCTTCAGCCCTGGTCATGGTCCTAAGGTCCTGGGATCAAGCCCTACGTCCAGCTCCCTGCTCAATGGGGAGCCCGCTTCTCCCTCTCCCTCTGCCCCACCCCCGCTCGCACACTCTCCCAAGCCCTCTTAATTAAATAAATAAAATCTTCAAAAAAAAAAATAAATAAATAAGGGTTCCTTGGTGGCTCAGTCAGTTAAGCGTCTGCCTTCAGCTCAGGTCACAATCTCAGGTCCTGGGATCGAGCCTCGCACGGGGCTCCCTGCTCAGTGGGGAGTCTGCTTCTCCCTCTCCCTCTGCCCCCCGGGCCCTGTCGTGCTCTCTCCCTCTGTCAAATAAGCAAATCTTTTTTTTAAAAAATTTTTAATTAAAAAAATAAAGCCTACTACTACAATTGTGGTTCTGTCCATTTCTCCTTTTATATTTATTCACATTCAGCATTTCAATAGTTTTATTCAATCCCTAAGTGTCCCTGTTTTATTTTTTTTTTAAAGCTCTGGGTTTATTTATTTATTTTTTAAATATTTTATTTATTCATGAGAGACACACACACACACACAGAGGCAGAGACAGGCAGAGGGAGAAGCAGGCTCCATGGAAGGAGCCCGATGTGGGACTCGATCCCGGGTCTCCAGGATCACACCCTGGGCTGCAGGCAGCGCTAAACTGCTGCGCCACCAGGGCTGCCTGCCCCCTCTGTTTTATATTTACATGGCTTGTACACTTCATAAAAAGAAGACATCCTTTTTTGTCCCAAAATACTTACTAGGGCAAGGATGGAAAAGGAATACAGAACAATTAAAATTTTGACTTGTTAAGATACAGAGATTATGGATAAGTGTATTTATTTCATCAATGGTTATCTGATAAATAATCCTGATCAGTTAAAGAGATGTGTGTGGTACCTGAGTGGGTCAGTTGGTTGTGTCCAACTCTTTTGAAAGTTTTTATTTATTTGAGAGAGAGAGAGAGACAGCAGAAGAGCACAAGCAGGGGAGCAGCAGAGGAAAAGGGAGGAGAAGAAGCAGGCTCCGCATAGAGCAGGGAGCCCAATGTAGGGCTGATACCAGGACTCTGGGATCATGACCTGAGCCAAAGGCAAACACCCAACCTACTGAGCCACCCAGGTACCACACCAATCTCTTTGATAAAGATTTTCCTCATACTGCAGTACTAATCTCAGGCCATGAATTACCTTTTTTTTTTTTTCTTAGAAATGTGTATTTTTCCCACTCAAATATAAGCTCCTAAAGGCCAGATCCTTGTTAGTCTTATTACTCTTGTATTCCCCTTATGTAAGGCTAGGAACTTGATAAATACTGTATTTAACTGAATTCTAAATGCTAGAAGAGTTTTAGATAAAATACCCTTGTCCTTTCCAAAGCAAACAAAGTAAAGGCGCACTGGCTACTTACCAACGGCCATGGGAAAGGCATCAGGCCTCAATCCAGTCCTAGATTCTACCCTGCTCAGTTAACTTTCTACTATTGAGCTCATACTACCTGGATGTGAGCTCTGAACCACTGACAGCCCAGTTAAGAACATATAACCAAAAAGCTGGGGCTCTTGCTGTATGATGTCCTTCCTCCCCTAAACCTGAAGCTATGTGAGATCTAATCTAAAAAGAAACCCTAAATTAAAAGCAATTTCTCAATATTAAAATTTCCTCCTTTTCTATCACAAAATCTATACTTGAAGTGTTTCTTGCTAAACAATGAGATTCAAGAAACTAGATTTCAATTAACTTTGCCAGTGATTACTGTCTAACATCCAGTCACAGATGTAAGTATGGCTAAGAACACTCAAGGGACGTAAGTTAACACTAGGCAAACCCTCCAAAAGAAGTTACTGCACTCTCTCACCCACATTCTCCACAAGGCCATTTTTTTTTTCAAATTAATAACAGCAGTGCCTTTATTTTGTAAAAGATCTTATTTGTTCATATAGAGGAAAGGAGAGGGACAAACAGACTCCCAGCTGAGCACAAAGCCAGGTGCAGGGCGCAGGGCTTGATAGCACGACTCTTGAGACCATGACCTGAGCCAAAATCAAGAGTCAGAGGCTTAACCGACTGAGCCACCCAGGCTCCCCTCTCCACATGGCCATATTTTTTAGATTATGCTCCATACAGAAGCCCTATTTCAGATTTTTATTCCATGTATCTGAATTGCTTTAATGCATTTACAACTTACAAAACACTAAAACCGAAAGAGTAAAGCTTACACCAAACTGACCCACAGTATTAAAAGCTTTGATCAGACCTTTACTTTCCAATATATCTTATAGATACCAGCTGTCATTAATCTGACTTAGGTTCTTTTCACCGTCTTTGTGGATTTTTTTCTTTTTTTGGGGGGAGGGGGGCAGTACACATGTATCTTCCCTGTATGAAGAAATGTGCTTAGAGAAGGGAAATGTTCTACAGAGTGAAGAAAAAGGGAGAGTGCTGTTAATACATCACTGTTTGAAAAAGAGAGATTAAATCTGAGGATAAGTATTTTGGTCACTGCAGAGGTAAACACCATTGTGGAACAGGGATAGTTCTTTCATCAGGGCCTACAGAAATGAATCATTCAAGACCATTCAACTTTATATGCTGTGGCTTCAGGCTCATAATCCAACTTTGTCATTATCAATTGTCTTCCCAAGTATCTTGTCTCCCAAATTCCTCCACACAAGGAAAGAGGTGACCTGGAAATCAGACAGGTAATTCAGAAGAAAAGCATAGCCCCTTGGAAATTACAACACTGTTATTCTAGTTCACACATCAGTGAGTTTGATTAGGCTAAATCATCCCTAGATGTAATACTAAAATGGAATTTTTCCATCTCCAAGGCTAAGCAACAGGTGGTGAAATGTGTGACCACATCAAGATACCACCACACCCTGTCTAGGCAGCCAGCTGGCATTCTTCTAAGAAGTCTTAAGCTCAATTCTCCCTAAAATGCGAGGGTAATTACAAGAATCTTCTTTTAAAAGTATCCATAACCAAAATTCACTGAAACTGAGAATTAAAAAAAAAAAAACAGATGTATATAAATGCAAATATGCCTTCTGAACAGTTCAATGGCATAAAGATGCAGAATATAAAGGCCAAATAAGGGGTGCCTGAGTGGTTCAGTCGGTTAGGTGGCTGACTCTTAATTTCAGTTCACCAGTCGGTTAGGTGGCTGACTCTTAATTTCAGTTCACGTCATGATCTCAGGGTCCTGGGATCACACTTTACATCAGGCTCCACACTCAGCAGGGAGTTTACTTGAGAATTCTCTCTCTCCCTCTCCCTCCGCTCCTCCTCCTCTCACGTGTGTGCAATCTAAATAATTTTTTTTAAAAATGCCAAATAAACAAGGATAAACACAATCAGTATCTAATTTGACACTAATAAAAAGCAATATTCCACTCTCATCCCTAATACTATTAGCAAAAACGTCCTAAGGAGCCCACAATTATGAACAATTGTAACAAAATTTTCAAAACAAAAATTTTGTTTTTAAAGCTATGCCCCAAAGGATATAACAAATAAATGTTAAGGGAGATAGACTATCTGTGCCTTGTATAAATACAGATGCCTTTTAAAGTTCTATATATTTTCTGCTACCTTTTAAGTAGCAAACATTTATTTGAGCAATAAATCTTGATTTAAAAATTCAAAAAAGGTAATATAATTCAATAATGGATTAGAAAGGAAAACTATGAACTTTCCAAATAACAAGACAGCATTCATCCTGAAAGGACACTTTTACCTAATGGCATTTTCTCCAGGATGACATTAGAAAGTTTATTAGAAAGTTACAAGAAAATGATTTCATATTAAGATAATAAAGTTTCCCTAGCATATTCTTCATAAATCCAAGTTATGTTAGTTCTGGATACCAAGAAAGGAAGGGAGGGGGATCAGGTCCAAAATTAAAGATCCATTTTTTTTTATTTAATTTTATTTATTTATTCATGAGAGACACACAGAGAGAGGCAGAGACATAGGCAGAGGGAGAAGCAGGCTCCCTGCAGAGAGCCTGATGTGGGACTCGATCCCAAGACTCCAGGATCACACCCTGAGCCAAAGGCAGATGCTCAACTGCTGAGCCACCCAGGCATCCCTAAAGATCCATTTTTAACCCACGTTTCTGACATCAGTTAGAAATAGAGGAGGAAGGGCCACAGGTCTCAGTCCATTAAGCATCGAACTCTTGATTTCAGATCAGCTCATGATCTCGGGGTTGTGAGGTCAAGCCCCATGTTGGGCTCCACACTGGGCAGGAGTCTGCATAAGATTCTCTCCGAAAGAAGAGAGAGAGAGGGAGGGAGAAAGAGGGGAAGTGAGGAGCTGAGGGAGAGAGGGAAAAAGAGAAAGAAAGAAATTAAGAAGAAAGAAAAAAGAAAGAAGAAATAGGGGCACCTGGGTGGGGCTCAGTGGCTGAACGGCTGCCTTCAGCTCAGGGTGTGATCTCGGAGTCCTGGGATTGAGTCCCACATTGGTCCCCAAGAGGAGCCTGCTTCTCCCTCTGCCTCTCTGTGTGTCTCTTATGCATAAGTAAAATCTTGAAAAGAAAGAAGAAATAGAGGAGGAAAAGTCCCATTTACAATAGTATCAAAAACTATAAAATACCTAGGAAGGCCTAAGAATTACATGAAAACTATTAAATTTATGAAACTTTTATTGAAGGACTTAAAACTGAAAAAGGACCTGAATAAATGGAAATTAATCATAAGGAAAAATTAAGATAATTAAAAATATCAGGCCTCTCAAAATTAATATATGAATGTAGTGCAATTCCAAACAGTGGGCTTTTTCTGAGGTTTTCTGAACCCAATAGAATTATTTTCAATCAGGCAGCTCAGGTGGCTCAGCAGGCTCAGCAGTTTAACACCACCTTTGGCCCAGGGTGTGATCCTCGAGACCCGGGATTGAGTCCCACGTCGGGCTCACTGCATGGAGCCTGCTTCTCTCTCTGCCTGTGTCTCTGCCTCTCTCTCTCTCTCTGTGTGCCTCTCATGAATAAATTTAAAAAAAAAAAGAATTATTTTCAATCAATAGATATAAAAATGAATGTTTAAGACCGTCAAGAAAATGAAAAATGGCAGTGATAGGAGCTTTTCTTAACAGAGTGCAACTTTTTACAAAGTTATCACACTCAAAAAAGTAAAATAATAGTACAGAGAAAAAAAGAACCAGAAATGGAGCAAACATATATGGAAACAACATATAAGATGGCATTTAATTGGGGCACCTCATTGGCTCAGTCAATTAAGCATCTGCCTTTGGCTCAGGTCATCATCTCAAGATCCTGGGGTCAAGCCCCCACATCAAGCTCCCTGCTCAGTGGGAAGTCTGCTTGTGCCTCTCCTGCTACCCCTCTTTCTGTATATGCTATCTCTATCTCTCAGATAAATATTGTTTTTAAAAGACGGCCTTTAATTCACTGAGGAAAGGAAGATTTGTTTAATCCTCATGTAGCTGGCTCTCTCTACAAAGCAAAACCATAAAAGACCCACTGCTTTTTATCATATAAAAGTTAATTTCAGATGAATAAATACAGGTGTCATACAACAAAGAATATACCAAAAGGTGTTCCTAGAAGATAAAGGAGACAAACCACGTAAAAGAAAAATGAACTAAGGACATGAACAGAAGATTTTCTTTTTTTTTTTTTTTAATTTTTATTTATTTATGATAGTCACAGAGAGAGAAAGAGAAAGAGGCAGAGACACAGGCAGAGGGAGAAGCAGGCTCCATGCACCGGGAGCCCGACGTGGGATTCGATCCCGGGTCTCCAGAATCGCGCCCTGGGCCAAAGGCAGGCACCAAACCGCTGCGCCACCCAGGGATCCCGAACAGAAGATTTTCAATAAAGGAAATCCAAACAGCAAAAACCACAATAAAAAAGGCTAGCTCCAATAATGGCCAGGAAAATTAAGACAAACTGAAAGAGGATTCATCATCTAGCAGACCACTAAAAATTATTTACATCTAATGATATGATGATACAGAAAACCCACTATTAGTGGAGGTGGACACTACTTAAAGTAGGTGACAACCTACTTAAAGAATAATATGGCAATAAAAACATTTCAGGGAAAAAAAAAAAAACATTTCAGGGACACCTGAGTGGGTCAGCATCTGCCTTCAGCTCAGGGCATTATCCTGGAGCCCTGGGATCGAGTCCCGCATCAGGCTCCCCACATGGAGCCTGCTTCTCCCTCAGCCTATGTCTCTGCTTCTCTCTCTTGGTCTTAAAAATAAAAATAAAATAAAATCTTTAAAAAAAAAAATTTCAAGTATATTTCCTTTAACCCAGAAATCCCACCCACTTTGGAGAATCTAATATGTAGAAATTAAAAAGCAGCAAATAAGGTAACATGTACAAGGATGTTTACTGTATCACTGTTTATATTAACAAAATCTTAAAACAATCTAAATGTTCATAAGAAAGTAACTGAATAGGAGCCCCTGGGGGGCTCAGTCAGTTAAGTCTCAGAATCCTTTTCAGTGCAGATCATGATCCCAGGGTCCTGGGATCAAGTCCCACATTGGGCTCCACACTCATCTAGGAGTTTGCTTGAGAATTCTGTCTTCTGTCTTTCCTCCCCCTACCCCACTCCCCATACCTCCTCTCTAAAAATAAATAAATCTTTAAAAAAAAAAAAAAAGGAACTGAATAAATTACATATAGTACACATCCATGCTGAGACATAATAGAGATGTTTAAAAAACAAGATCTAATTATATTTACTGACCAGGATGTGTTAAGAAAAGCTTATTACAGAGGCGCCTGGGTGGCTCTGTTGGTTAAGCATCTGCCTTTGGCTCATCCTGGGATCGAGCCCCAAGTTCATCTCCCTGCTCAGCCGGGAGTCGCCTTCTCCTTCTCCCTCTGCCCCTCAACACCTCTCATGCTCTCTCAAATAAATAAAATATTTAAAAATAAATAAAAATAAATAAAAGCTTGTTACAAAGTAAAATAAGAAGTATGATCTCCCTTATGTATGTGCATATTTGTGTTACTATATACAACACTTGACCAAACATGGGAGAGAAACACTGAAGTATACCCATAACCTGGTAAAATGGCTAGGAAGTAACAATGAAGAGATTGAGAGAAATTAATAGCTCTAAATGTTTTTAGATTTTTTAGCACTATATAAAAGTTTATAATTCAAACAGGAGGAGAGAAAATAACAAATCATTGAACTGTATCAACCAATTTTCATTCACGGGGGGGGGGGGGGGGGGGAGACTGAAGTTCTCAACTTACTATCAGTTTCTTTACCATAATGAATTAGATATTCAAAAGAAAGGGATAGGGAAAAGAGTGATTTTTTTTTTTAATTTCTTTGCTGCCACTTGAAACTTTTGCAAAACAAAGAGTCCGAGTAAATCACAAAGAGAAAAAAGAATGATGCCAATTTCAAAGTTAAACATCTATAATATTTCCAAGGACAAAGACACAAGGTTTTATGTTTTCTAAATCTGAAAATAAACTTCCCTGACATCAACTCTGCACTTCACAAGTAAATGACTTGCAGTAGCTTGTCATAGCTCAAGATCCTGACTGCTATTGGCTCTGGTACCAACCAATTGTCATACACCTGAGTACCTGAATATTTTCCCCATATTATTTTCATTCATATCATCTATTCCATGGAGTAGATAAGGGCCAGGCACTGTGCTATGTACTACGGATGTCAAAATGAAATAGTCTTTATCCTCTGAAAGTTCAAGGAAAAGTAGACAATTCAAGTACTTTAAAGAAAATGGTACACCCCTTTGCCTGGGGGTGAAGAGGAAGGAAGAACATGTTCACTAGGTAGAAGGGAAAAAAGAAAAGCATTCCAGGTATAGGCAGAACAGGTACAAAGAAAATGAAAGAACATGAAGTATTGGAAAAACAGTAAAAAGTTTAGTGTGCATAGAGGCGCCTGGCTGGCTCCACAGAGCATGTGATTCTTGATCTTGAGGTTGTTGAGTTCAAGCCCTACACTGGGTGGAAAGCTTACTTTAAAATTTTTTTAAATAAATAAATTTCAGTGTATGTAAATAAAAATAACAACTAAAAGCTAGTAAGCTACTTCCTTATTCCGCTTTCTTAAATATTCAACACATTTATTCTGCTTTTGCCATGGGATGTTTCTAAAGAAAATAAAAAGCTCAACTTCCACTGGTAGAAACAAACACACGTTTAAAAACCAGCAGCCCCGATGGCCCAGCAGTTTGGCGCTGCCTTCATCCCGGAGTACGATCCTGGAGACCTGGGATCAAGTCCCACATCAGGCTTCTTGCATGGAGCCTGCTTCTCCCTCTGCCTGTGTCTGTCTGTCTGTCTGTCTCTCTCTCTCTGTCATGAATAAATAGAATCTTTAAAAATAAAAAATAAAAAAAATCACATATCCAGTGTACTATCTGGGAAAAAAAAGCTCTTCTCACAACAGCTTACCTTCAATAAATCATACCCAAAACCTAGTTTCTACAAAAACTTTATTGTCACTTAGTTTCTCTATTCATCTCAAACCAATATTTTCAGCATATTTTAAAAGGATCGTGTTTTCAAAAATTTCAAAAAGTGGGAAGGACACCAAATCCTTTGTGCAGACTTTAAAAAGGAATTTTTAAAAATTACTTCCCTTTTCTTCAGCTTAAAACAGAATAATTTCCCAATAGTGAGGTTTAGTAAATAGCTTCACTAAAATGAGCTGTAAAAATACTAATAGAATTCCTTTTGGGTTGTACAACTATATGATCATTTACTAAAGCTAGCTCTTTTAACCCAATAGTGTACATCATCTATTTTGTCGGTCTCATTTTTAACTCAAAGATTTATAAGAAAAGGGGAGTGCAAAGATTTTACAGCCTCAAAGATCTAAGATCATGTCATTCTAATGTTTGCTCTTCCCAGAAGTCCATAACATTAACCTCAAGGCCAAACAAGCTGAAAAGCCTACAATGCTCAGTAAAACATAATCACAATCAGCTCCAACAAGAAAGCTGGAGTGAGCAAAGCAACTACCTATCAGGTTACACTTTGCTGCACTGTATCAACAGAGAAAGGAGGTAAAAACTACTTGCCTTTAAAATGTCTTCATTTATTTATAAAGTACAAAAGTCACATATGTTTCCATCATCTTTTTAAAAACTATGATTTTTTCCTTTGAAATCTATTTTTCATTGACAACATTTATCCCTTATCTTCTCTCTCCAATTGTGAGTAAGCCAAAAAAACAAAACCTCCAAGTACCTAGTGAAAAAGCATTTCTCGTGTCAACCATATTATCTTAAACCTTGTCCTTTTTTACACATAAAAAGTGTTAGTTAATGCTGACTCAAATGTAAAGTTTTGTTGTTGTTTCTTTTACTTCTGGACTCTTCAAACTTTGAAAAGAGATTATTGTAGTAACCAAAACTCATGCCAAATTAAGTGTTTTGAAAAAAAAAATTAAGTATTTTGTGTTACTCCTTCAGTGAAGGGGGAAAAAAAACTTACATGTATTTTCAAGAGAGAAATGAATGCCTTCACGGATATAAAATTTTCTATACAAAAAAAGCAAATGGGAAAATCCTAATACTTTTTGAAAAGGTACAATTCTGAAAACCTAGAAGCCAAGAAATATGAGAGCTTAGACAAATCTATATGTTCTCTTAGTTTTAAAAATAATTGTTAAATCTTATCCTGCATGAAAGAAACTGAATAAAAATAACAGAGATGAAAATGCCAAAATCAAGAACTCTAAACAATTCATAAGGCTGAGAATTAATTAATTTTAAAGACCAAAAATAGCTAAACAAGTAGTTGCAGTTTACAGAAAGGGAAAGTAATAGTTTTTAGAGTCTCTGAAGTTAAATCCAAGAGTTTTAAAGTTCTATTAGTTAAGTCCTGCTTTATACACAAAAGTTTTAAATCCTCATCAAATGCAAGTAAGAGGATTAAGCATTTTGAAAATCTGTTTTGGTATGTAGTTTCCTAATTCTTTTTTTTTTTAATTAAAAATAGTCTTTTGGAAAATATTCAACTTTTTCAGTATGTAAAAAGTTTTTATAAATCACAAAAAACTTGAGGGTGCCTGGGTAGCACAGCTGGTTGAGCATCCAACTCTCGGTTTCAGCTCAGGTCGTGATCTCAGGGTTGTGAGTTCCAGCCCCAAGTTGGAGGTAGAGTTCACTAAAAAAATAAAATTAACTCTCAAATCTACAAGGAACAAGCAACTGCTCCCAGAAGAAAATGAATTGAGATTTCCTAAACAATAATGTTTCTTACAAGTATAATCCCACCACCTTAGACAAAATAGACATTCAAGTATGTGATTAATCAACAGTGCAATCAACAGCACTTTGCTTATAATTTGTAAGGCAAAAGGACACTCTCCAATTGAATGTAAACCACTTAAGAATGAACAACGTTTAACTACCAATAATTATAATACAAAATGAATGAGTTGAGTAACACCTGATATTTCTTCCAATAACCTTTTAAAAAATTTAACTCAGAAAAAAATATATATAGCTCAGAAATGAACATTTCAATAACTACATGGGGATACTTGGTAAATGAGTTAGGTATCCTATACACGTTCAGGGGTTCGACAGTTCCTTCAAACCAAAAGAGAAATTCCCTATCTCAAGAGTAAATACACAAATACTAACATACTTTTGAAAAGACTCTTTAAAACAAACAACAAGAACACTATTTACAATGAAAACATTCAGTCTTCTATTGAAACATCATATGACCAGTACAGGAATTTATCTACCTGATAAGAACAATGCACTTAGACATGGCTTAGAAGTATTAAAAGGTTTGATTCAAGTTATGTTTTTTTTCATTTTCCTCTTCACTCCCTACATCGAGTCCATCAAGTTACAAATTTAAATTTCAGCAGTCCCTATAGACTGTAATCTTAAATTATTTGTCTCTCGCAGATTTTAAAACCCAGGCTGCGATGAAATAGAGGGGATTCGATCACACTCGCCTAACTTAAAATGTAGGAAATAATCCGTGAATTAATGTGAAATGCTTTTTACTCAAGCACGCTACACTGCAAACTTACTTTAAGAACAGCATAAAAGTGGTGAGATTATGGACACCTGGAGAGCCTATATTTTTAAGCCAAAAGGTTAAGGGTATAGTCTGACAAGTATTATGGGGAACAGTAGAAGCGAACATTTAAAATTCAACGAGCTCCCCCCCAAAAAAGAAAAAAATCCCACACACGAGGTCTACCTAAGTATTTTTAAGAATCAGCAAAGATCACTGCCGTACGAAACACCTGCAAGTTGAGATCACAAAGAAATCTTCCGTCCTCTCTTCTGTTAACTAATCGCGACAGGAGCCAAAAAAAAAAAAAAAAAAAAAAAGTTACTTCCCTTACTACGGAGGTCGGATTAAGATCCTTCCTTCTCAGGCAATTTCCCTGCCCCGGGACATACAACACCAAGACAAGTACAGAAGTGTCAATAAACACCCCCCCCCCCCAAAAAAGCCAACTGTTCAGCACAGGAAGAGAATTCACAAATGAGAGAAACCTCTGACAGCCTTCTCCCTACCCCTCCCCAAAAGCCATTCAATCAGCTTTAAAACTGCTCAAGTGTGCTCCGAGCGAACGGCCCGATGGACCGCCTTCATCAAACCCTAACAAGGAAACAGAAGCAATCGTCCCGACTCGTCCAGACAGTCGAGAAGATAGAATTAGTAGGAACTGACGTCCGCAGGGTCAGGGCTTTGCGAGAAGGCTAAGCAGTGGGACTCGCGGGTGAGTTCGGGAGTTGGGGAGGGACCCTGAAAATCGGGAAAGAAGTTGGTGGGAAGGTTAGGGAGAGGCGAGGCCGACGTCCGGTTCCGAGGGGCCGGCACTGCGGGGCAGACAGCGACTAACGGAGCCTCTGAAAGACCTTTGGAGAGTTCTACGAAAGACCTGACCCGAGTGCAAGACACGAGAACGCTGATACGTAGCTCGGAGACGACACGCGGGGGTGGGACCCGCCCCGCTAACCCCGGGCTCCCTGAACGAGCCCTCAAGAGAGGATCGAAGCCCGAGAAAGTCGATGGGTCCAGAGGAGGCCCGCACCGGCCGGGCAGCGCCACGACTCCGAACGCAGCCGCGCGGGGAGCCTCCGGGTCCGAGGCCTCGGGTCGGCCCTCAAGAAGTCGGAGCAGCCCCTGGGACTCCGCGCCCCTCCTGGGCCAGCCTCTGTCCTCTCTTCTCGCCCCCTGAAGCCGAGGACCGGACCCCCGGTGTTGACAGGAAGCTTCCGGCCGAGCGCTCCCAGCAGGCGCGGGGCAAAAGAAGCAATATGTTCGTAGCGCCGCGAGTGACACTCACCGGCCCGAAACCTCGAATGAAACCAGCAGCTCCGGGGGCGGCGGCAGCAGTGGCAGCAGGAACCGAACATCCAAAATGGCGGCTCCCTCGGCCTCACCACCGCTACTGCAGGCGGAAGGATCCTCTTAGGAAGCGGGGAGTTTCTAACTAACTTCACGCAGTACTGCAGAAACTTGGGTCTCTATCCCCCTCTCCTTGTCGATTCCGTGTTCCCTAGCTGCAACTTCTTCTACCTCCCCTCTCCTATTAACCAAGAACTCGGACCCCGCCGAGGACTATTTGCCAAGGAGGAGGTGACTGCTCCTAGCAGAGCGACGCAAAGCGTAGCAAGGTACGGGGCGGTCACTGATGACGAGAGACGCTGCTGCCGAGTCACCGCTGCGAAGAGTCTGAGCGAGAAAGATCCGGCTGACCCTGGAAGGCCTCCGAACATTGGTTCCGCTGGCGGGGGGAGGAGCAGGCCGAGCTACCAGGAAGCGGCGGGGGCCACCGAAAGGGGGCGGGACTACCGCGGAGGAAGTGGGCGGGGCGAGGCGAGGCAGGTGGGGGGCGGGGACTTAATACACAAATAGCCCAAACTGCTGCCTCCGGTGTTTTCAGACCTCACCTTTCTAACTTCAGGGACACGCCCCACGTGGTATTGGCTTCCATACTTGTGTGGTATCTCTGCAAAGTATCTTATAAAAAGAGCTAGAGGAAGATACAGAAGAATGGATTCCAGACCCAGTACCAGCCCTCAACCTCCTGTATTGGACAAGTCATTGAATCTCTCGGGACTTCAGCTTCCTCGTACGTAAACACAAAGGACTTGGACTAGTGATCGTTGTTAGAACCCTTCCAGACTGGGCTTTTCTCACTGTGTCTCCATCAGCTAAGGACCTGAGCCAGAGAGAGTCTACCCAGACCGTTCCTGGCTTGAAAAATAATTACTAACACCTGACACAAGTATGTTCCACGTGAACTTGATTATCTTAGCCCACTGAAGGGAAAGGTGACTTACCTAAACTAAAATCCTTCAGGTACATTGGCAGTAAAGTTGTCCTGGAAGTGAATAAAGCACAGCACCTGGCTAGATGCCAAAAAGAACCCGACTAACCATAAATCTGGAGTTTAGGACCTGTCAGAGACAGGAGGTTGCCCTCTCTTCCTTCGACAAGCCCTTTCATGCAGAGATTTCAAAACATTTTCCAGAAATTGAACTGAGGAGGTCCGCCTGTACAGTTTTACTCCTTAACTACTAGGATTTAAAAAGTGACTGGAAACAAAGCCCTGGGGGCGTGATGGTAGTAATTATCACTTTTTTATTATCAAATATTCATATCATATTTTTTATAAAAGCATCTTCCTTGTGTAATCTAATTTGACCCTCCCACCAATTCTTGTTTGACTCAGACTAAACAAGCATAACGAACTTAGTTTCACAAGTAAGGAGATTGAGAGTCACAAACTATTGCTTACTGCAAGACCCTCCTTCTCCCCTCCCACATTGGGATTCTGCTGTTCAGTGCCACCTCCTGAATTAGAAAAGGTACACACCTACCCACCCACCCTCACACTCACACTCAGGGGGGAATCAGCCCAAATGGAAATGATCTGAGGAACAGAATGCTTATGGAATTCAGTTGCCTCCTACCCTGCAGTGCACTACTGTCCAATGCAGCCTTGGATCACGCAACTACTAAGCAGTAGCACAGAACTAGAACATGATGGGACACCTGGGAGGTTCAGTGGTTGAGCATCTGCCATTGGCTCAGATGGTGATCCTGGGGTCCTGGGATTGAGTCCTACATCCCGCTGCCTGCATGGAGCCTGCTTCTCCCTCTGCCTAGGTCTCTGCCTCTCTCTCTGTCTCTCATGAATAAATAAATAAAATCTTTAAAATAAAAAAAAAAAAAAAAACAAGAACATGGGCAGCCCTGGTGGCGCAGCGGTTTGGCGCCGCCTGTAGCCTGGGGTGTGATCCTGGAGACCTGGGATCGAGTCCCACGTCGGGCTCCCTGCATGGAGCCTGCTTCTCCCTCTGCCTGTGTCTCTGCCTCTCTCTCTCTCTCTCTCTCTTTCTCTCATGAATAAATTAAAAATCTTAAAAAAAAAAAACAGCTTGGGGCTCCCATGAGAATAAGGAGTTTGCAGGTTGCAAAGTAGTTGAAATATTTTGTTTGCAACATCACAGAAATTTGCTCAGAGGTTTAATTCGTGTTTGCCACTGCAAACCACAAAAGAAAAATTATCTTCTTAAGAAAGAGGAAGGAACTTTTCTAGTACCATGCCAAGTCATATATCTCCCCTTCATGTATCTTTTTAATTATGTTTATAATTACCAAACTCCAATGCATCTAAAAAATTAAAGCAATTGACCCAGTATATTAGCATGGTCACCATTATCCTAAGAGCTTTGGTTTCTGTGGTTAGCCATTAAAGTTAGGGAAGACTTACTACGCATCTAGTTAGCATAATTCTTACTATCAGATAAATTACAGCACATCAATAAAATAGAATGCTATGCTGCCAATAAAACTGAAGCTATAGCTCTATTTTATTATATGACATATTAGTAAAAACATATTTGTATTATATATTATATTTCATATAATTATATATTATAATAATGTAAATTTATTTTTTTAATATTTATTTATGATAGGCACACAGTGAGAGAGAGGCAGAGACACAGGCAGAGGGAGAAGCAGGCTCCATGCACCGGGAGCCCGACGTGGGATTCGATCCCGGGTCTCCAGGATCGCGGCCTGGGACAAAGGCAGGCGCTAAACCGCTGCGCCACCCAGGGATCCCTAAATTTATTTTTATTATGATATAAACATTTCAATATTTGTATTATATTTAATATTATATTATTATTTGTATTTTATATTTAATATTATAATATATGATACAATATAATAAATTATAATAGTACAATATTTTAAATTTATTTTACATTATATTATATATTATATATAAATATATAATAATATTGTAAAAAGTGTATATAGGCGTGCCTGGGTCAGTTAAGCTTCTGCCTTTGGCTCAGGTCATGATCCCAGGCTCCATCCTGGAATCCAGCTCACTGCTCAGTGGGGAGCCCACTTTTCCCTCTCCCTCTGCCTGTTACTCTCTCTGCTTGTGCTTGTGCTCTCTCTCTGTGTCAAATAAATAAATAAAATCTTTTTTTTTTACAGTGTATATATACACAGAAAAAAGTTGAAGGATAAAAGTAAAATGTGAAAATGTCTACCTTTGGATGGTAGGATTATGGAGCATTTTTACTTTATTATGTTTTGTTTTTGCAATGAACATACTGTACTTTTGGTGGGGGAAAAAGGCATACTTTTTTTTAAAATGTTATTATAATCAAGTTTTATAGATCCAAATGCTAAGGAGATCTTTGTTTTATTTATTTTTAAGTTATTATTGTTTTTGTTTTTTTTTTTTTAAGTAAAACTGTATACCCAGTATGGGGCTGGAACTCACAACCCTGAGATGAAGAGTCACATGCTCTTCTGACTGAGCCAGCCAGGCACCCCAGGAGATTTTGTTTTTATACAGCAACATCCTGAAGGAATTAACAAAACTTTTAGGAAGAAAGAATGCTGGGAGAAAAGATCATTATTTTTATAGTTTTGTTTACTATTGATAACTCATATATCAAATTTAACAAATAATAACAAAAAAAAAAAACTAAAGAGGCATCAGCCAGGAGTCAGACCATTCACATGCCAGTCCTGGCTGGGTTACTAACTTCATGCTCTAAGAAAGGTGTTTAACATTTCTGGGCCTGTTACTTCAGCTGTCCAATATTTATTTATGACTAGCCTTGTTTGAAAATGGATTCAAAGTGGCTTATTGGCAGGCTGGGTTGCTCAGCGGTTTAGCACCGCCTTCGGCCCAGGGCGCGATCCTGGAGACCCAGAATAGAGTCCCATGTCGGGCTCCCAGCATGGAGCCTGCTTCTCCCTCTACCTGTGTCTCTGCCCCCCCCCCCTCTCTCTCTCTCTCTCTCTCTGTGCCTCTCAGGAATAAATAAATAAAATATTTTTTTTTAAAAGTGGCTTATTATCCAAAAGGATCAAATATGTGAAAGTACTTTGGAAAGTATCAAGGATCATTAGAATGTAAGTGTAAATACTTTTTATGCCACCAAATAATTCACCTAAGCCATTTATTGATTGTCCACTACAAGTCACAGTAGTGCATTGTGTCTTACAATTTACAAAAGTGTTTTTATATACATTGATTCATTTGCTCCTCACCTGTCATGAGCTTGTAAATTATACAGGCATTATACCACAGCAGTTAAAAGTGTTGGTTTCTGGTGCTAGACTGCCTGGGTTTAAAAAGCTGCTCTTGGGGCAGCCTGGGTGGCTTAGCGGTTTAGCGCTGCCTTCAGCCCAGGGCCTGATCCTGGAGACCTGGGATCAAGTCCCACCTCAGGCTCCATGCATGGAGCCTGCTTCTCCCTCTGCCTGTGTCTCTGCCTCTCTCTCTTTCTGTGTCCCTCATGAAAAAATAAATAAAATCTTTTTTTAAAAATGCTGCTCTTCCTCTCTTTATTGTGTGACTTGCAGCAAGTTACCTAACGTATCTGAGGATTTCTGAACCCCATTGTACCCATCTATAAAGTGAAGTCAATAATAGTAGTGACATTGGCATCTTAAAGCTGGTGTCATTATCAAATGAGCCAATACACTTAAAGTACTAAGAACAGTGGCAGGCATATAGTAAGGCCTCAATAAATATGAGCTTTCTCTAGGATAAATATTATCTAAATTTTAGCATAGTTCTCAGGGAACTTGGCAGGGCCACTCTCACTGTTCGGTGTGCATGCTGCTTCTGTAAAAGCTAACTGAAAAACACTGAATGCCATTTTCACTTTTCACTTTTTTTTTTTTTTTTGGTAGAAGTGAAAATCTTCAGATCTCCTTTGGTTATCGAAAACAGGTACTAACATAGGTCATTCATAAAAGTGAAGTGGTCTAATGTGAACTTTTGAAAAGTGAGTGGTAACTGTATATCTCATAGCCTATAATCATTTAATAAATGTACTGCCCGAGACTTTTCACTATACCACATTGTCCTAGGTGCACAGAATCTGTAATAGACTTTTCAAAAGAGACTGTCATACCTCTCTTAACCTCACTAAGGAAAACTAGATTTTAAAAAATCCTCAAACACAAAAATATCATGATATTATCATTCGGCAGATAAATCCTAGTCCTAAAAGAAGCAGAAAAATGAGGTCATTGGGCACCAAAACAGTGAAAGAGGTCTTTTTTAAAGACATCTGTGGTACCAGAAGGGGACCTTCTTTTTTGGGCTTAGATGTAGTGGGGTTCTCAAATGACTCAGTATCAGCAGCTGAAACCATACGATTTTACAGCACATAGGGAAAGCTCTCCCTGCAGAAATGTGGTGAGCATCTTTCATGAGGAACTTTTCCTGCTTCTCCACGTGCCAGAGACCTCAGCCGAGAAAGGAGAGCGAAGGAGATACAACCCTGTAGGAAATACAGTGACAGTGACGTGAGTCAAAGAGGCAGCTCCACTCCTTTGAGTCACCCGAATCTATAAATAAACCTGAAAGTCAGAGAGAAATTAGTCCCTCTGTTGTTTATGTAATGTTTTCACAAAAAAGCATTTTTACAATTCTTTTAAGCATGGTTCCCTACTCACAATTTATCCCGCCTTGAGAAAAAGGTTTAGGAATTAATCTTTCAGTTGTGACAAAAGAGGTAGAAATAATGTAAAAATTGAAACTCTAATAGCCAACTCCATATGGTCTTTGACCTCCTACCAAGACCATTAGGAAATGTAGTATATACATACTCCTTCAAAGTAAAGACCAAAGCCCACAGGATACAAGGTTCACCCAAGCTCCTTCTTTGCTTTAGACATTTCTTAAAAGAGGCAGTCCAGAGGACCATTCAAGAAGTTTCATGTCACAATATTTTCTTTTTCGTGGAGTACTTATATTTGGTGTAAATGATTCTGTATTATGTTGGCACTTTTGGAGTGAAACTCTCACCAGATATGTGAGATTGCAACCAATTCAAACCCCAACTTGAGGAAATAGTGCCATTCTCTAGTTTAGGAAAGACAAAACCGTGGCCACCAGAGAGGGACGCACCGTCCAGAAACACAGCAGGGCTCTGACTCATTTCCTATTCAAGTAATTTTAGTTTCTTAATATGGGCACCATGATTTGCCTAGAAAATTCTGTGGTAAATTGGTTTTGTTGTTCTTTAAGTGCGTAGCCCCATATTTACTCCTCTAAAATCAGGCAGATCTACAGTTGGCTTTAAAATTAGCCTGGGAAGGGGCACCTGGGTGGTTTAGCTGGTTGAGCATCTGACTTTTTTTTTTCATAAGTGTCTGACTCTTGATCTCAGCTCTTCTTTTTTTCAAAAAACATTTTATTTATAAGATTTTTATTTATTTATTCATGAGAGACACACGGAGGGAGAGAGAGGCAGAGGGAGAAGCAGGCTCCATGCTGGGAGCCTGATGTGGGACTCAATCCTGGGTCTCCAGGATCACGCTCTGGGTAGAAGGCAGGCGCTAAACTGCTGAGCCACCCAGGGATCCCTCAGCTCAGGTCTTGATATCATGTTCATGGGTTTGATCCGGTGGTCATGGATTCGAGCCCTTGGGTTGGGCTCCACACTGGGCATGGAGCCTACTTTAAATAAAATAAAATAAAATAATAAAACAAAGCAAAACAAAACAAAATAAGCCTGTGAAATCCAAGAAGTGTTGAGACATACACAGTAATTGACGCAGCAATGTCCTGGTACCCAGTTGAGGAAACACCCCAAAATCCTCAACCAAACTGCTTATATATTCCAGAGGATGATCTAGGAGTGATCATCCAAAGAGGTGCCAGAGTGAGGCGCTATACCCCATAGGCAAGGCAGCCAGCTTGCTGTGCAAGTGGGTCCCTGGCCTTGGATTTGGAAAATCCTTCCTCAGACTCCATAGTCCTTGAATGAACATGCTTTTTATGAGGAGGAGAAAATCCTACAATGAAACATTCAAGATCAAACTGATTTTTTTAAAGAGAGAAGTTGGTTTACAAGTATCACTTTGTCACCTATAAAAGGGGCAATGCAAACTCTCCTAGACACATAAAATAGGATATTGAAATAAAGATTTTGCATAACCAATAACTGCACTTAAAAATTAATTTGGGGGCACCTGGGTAGCTCAGTTGGTTGAGTGTCTGATTTGGTTTCAGCTCAGATCACGATCTCATGGGTCATGGGATTAAGCCCCATGTCCAGGTCCATGCTCAGAAGGAAATCTGTTTCTCCCTTTTCTTCTGCCCCTGCTCCCTGTTCATGCTCTCCCCCTCTCTCTCAAATGAATAAATAAATCTTTAATAAGCTGCCCCCTGCTCATGCTCTCTCCCTCTCTCTCTCAAATGAATAAATAAATCTTTAATAAAATAAAATAAAAATTAATTTAGGGGCACCTGGCTCAGCCAGCTGACCAGGTCATGATCTCAGTGTCTCAGGATGGAGCCCTGCAGTGGGCTCCAAGCTCAGCGGGAAAGCTGCTTGTCCCTCTCCCCTTCCCACTCCTTCACCCCTCCCCCATCTCACTCATGCTCTCTTTCTCTCAAAAAAATAAATAAAATCTTTTTAAAAATTAATTTGGCATTTTGCTGAGAACCTAAAACTGCTCTACAACATAAAGGCTATTAAAAAGAAAAATAAAGGGTAGCCCCAGTGGCGCAGCGGTTTAGTGCCGCCTGCAGCCCAGGGCGTGATCCTGGAGGCCCGGGATCGAGTCCCACGTCAGGCTCTCTTCTCTGTATGGTGCCTGCTTCTCCCTCTGCCTGTCTCTGCCTCCCTCTCTGTGTCTCTATGAATAAATAAATAAAATCTTAAAAAAAAAAAATAAGGACGCCTGGGTAGCTCAGTGGTTCAATATCTGCCTCAGGTCATGATCTTGGGTCCTGGGATCAAGTCTCACATTGGGCTCCCTTTGAGGAGCCTACTTCCCCCTCTGCTATGTCTCTGCCTCTCTCTCTGTGTGTCTCTCATGAATAAATAAAATCTTAAAAAAGAAAGAGAAGAAAGAAAGAAAGAAAGAAAGAAAGAAAGAAAGAAAGAAAGAAAGAAAGAAAAACAAGGGTGCCTGTGGTTCAGTTGGTTAAGCATCAAACTTTTGATCTCAGCTCGGGAGTGAGCTGGAGCCCTGCATTGGGCATACAGCCTGCTAAAAACAAAAGCAGCTGTACAAGAAACAAAATAATTAATCTGACCATCTAGTTTTCTCAGCCTCTCCTTTATCCAATCTCATAGAGTCACTAATATTTAGCCCACTAGAACTTAGCAAATAGAAACTGAAAAGGAAACTAATATCTATTGAGTACGTACTAAGTGCTAAAGAGCTTTACATACATTATTTCTTTTCATTCTCATTATTGTCTCCATTTTACAGGTAAGAAAAAAGAGGCTCACAGCTAGTAAGTGGCAGAGCCCAGACATACCAGATTCCAAGGATTTCCTAACAACACCTCTCATTCACTCTGTGCTTACTCATTCTTTCTTTAAAATATTCATTTTTGTTTATTTATTTTTTGTAAAGATTTCATTTATTTGTTCATGAGAGACACAGAGAGAGGCAGAGACACAGGCAGAGGAAGATGCAGGCTCCATGCAAGGAGCCTAATGTGGGACTCGAACCCATGAATCCAGGATCATGCCCTGGGCCAAAGGCAGGCATCCAACTGCTGAGCCACTCAGGCATCCCTAAAATACTCATTTTAAAAAATATTTTATTTATTTATTTATGTATTTATGTATTTATTTATTTATTTATTCTAGAGGTGGGTAGAGGAGCAGAGTGAGAGGGACAAGTAGACTCAGTGTTGGGCTCTGTACTCAATCGCACGACCCTGAGATCATGACCTGGGCCAAAACCAAGAGCCGGACGCTTAACCAACTGGGCCACCCAGGCACCCCCAAAATACTCATTTTTAAAAAGATACATATTTCTCTAGTTTCCTTGCTCTCTTATTCACATCCAACAGGAGGTACCATTTACCAAAAATCTTACAGTTAATAAGTGGGTAGGGTTTAAATACACACCATTCTGCCTCCCTGAGAAAAGTGATACTTATGAAAGAAATAAGGACCCAGGAGAAAACAATTTATTGACTATAATTAATAAAAATTTTTAGGTCAGGAATCTTCATCTAATATTTAAAAAATTTTTAAAGACTTTATTTATTTGAAAGAGAGAGTGAGGGAGAGAGTATGAGGTGGGGGAGGGGGAGGGGCAGAGGGAAAGGGAGAAGCAGGCTCTCTGCTGAGCAGGGAGGCCCATGTTGGGCTGGATCCTAGGACCCTGGGATCATGACCTGAACTGAAGGCAGATGTTTAACCAACTGAGTCAACCAGGCGCCCCTAAGATTTATAAATTTTAAAAGACAGGAATAATTTTATGTGTATGTACAGACACACACACACATTATTACGGACAGAGAACCATAGACTTTAAGAGATGGGAGGGATTGTAAATGAGAAAACTTCAGACCCACACATGTGTAGCCATATTAAAATTTGTGCTGAATAGCTCTGATTCCCAATTAATTGCCCAATCCAAGACCAAGGAATTATGTGGTTTTCTTCAGCATTTCAAGTCTCCGGTTAAAATCTTCAAAATCGACTTCCTCAGAACCATAAGGGTCAATGGATAGGCTCACTTAAGGGTTTATATTGGGCAAATCAGGTAGCATAAAGTTATCAAAACCAATCTTGGATCTTGATTCTGGCTTTGGAAAAGTTGGGGGGTTGAGTCTTGGACCTGTTCATTTCATTTTGTTTTTAAAGATTTTATTTCTTTATTCATGAGAGACACAGAGAAAGAGAGAGGCAGAGACACAGGCAGAGGGAGAAGCAGGTTTCCTGCAAGGAGCCCGATGCAGGACTTGATCCCGAATTCCGGGATCATGCCTTGAGCCAAAGGAAGACGCTCAACTGCTGAGCCACCCAGGCGTCCCTGGACCTGTTCATTTCAATACATATAATTAAAAGTCACAATAATACAGTCTTCCAGAAAGAAATCCCAGCCTCAAAGACAGTAGGCTATTATGACTTTTGAGAGTGCAGCATATAATCTGGCTGGCGAACGACATAACTCTTCTATCATGCAAATGGTGGTAGTGGTAAAATCTTTTTGGCCCTTACTTCAAGGACAATCTGGACTCTTTAAAAAGGCACACTTTTTCAAACTATGTGCCATTATGATCCAGTGTGGTAGTGGTTTTAAAACTTCTTTGTGCTAAAGATCTCTCTGAGATCCACATCCAGTTTGAAAACTGTTAGCTATTATAAAGGAACCCACTGTACTTCTAGTGAATCAGTAATAACCTTCTCTCACCTATGGAGGAACAGTCTTTTCCTCCATAGTTTCAAGTGAGTTTCAAATGGGGCTTACACTTACAACTCTGAGATCAAGACCTGAGCTGGGACCAAGGGTCAAACCCTTAACTCTCTGAGCCACCCAGGCACCCTGAAGAATTGTCTTATAACAACTGGAAAACTTCAACAAATACTAAGCAATTCCAGTTTCTACGAGAATTCCCCATACTTTCTAGGAACCAGTGAAGGAAGCAAATCGTTCTTCTTTTTTTTTTTTTTTAATTTTTTTATTTATTTATGATAGTCACACAGAGAGAGAGAGAAGCAGAGACATAGGCAGAGGGAGAAGCAGGCTCCATGCACCAGGAGCCCGACGTGGGATTCGATCCTGGGTCTCCAGGATCACGCCCCGGGCCAAAGGCAGGCGCTAAACCGCTGCGCCACCCAGGGATCCCTAAATCGTTCTTCTTATAGGAGTTACTCTGAAAGAAAAAAAGATCACTGGGATATGGTTGGAGTTCCAAACATATTTTTTCATAGTAAGTTTTCAATAAATATTTCATAAAAATAACTTTATCACAGTCAAGCTTCATTCTTCTGAAGGTGATTTTTTCTTTTTATGCCTTCTGGAAATTAGCTTTAGGAGTGGCTATGAGTTTTGCTTCTTATGTCACCTGTGGTCTCCTACAAGAATTGGGAAATCTTTTATCTTTAAGCTTGGAGATGCTACTTGTGAAAGATGATTCAGTTTAATAAAGTCACTAGGCTTTTTCTCCATCAAATAAATGGCAAGGAGAAAAGGACAAGCCAGGAAGAAGAAAGTGTTAGGATGAAAAGATGAAAAAATATATCAACCAAATAAAATGTGTAGATCTTTTTGGATCTTGATTTCAACAAAATAACTGTAAAAATGCATTTTTGAGACAATCAGCAAAATATAATGTGGATCAAGTATTATATAATACTAAGGAACTATTTTTCATTGTATTGGGCATCATAATGGCATTGTTTTATATTATAAAAACAAAAGGTATGTGTTAGAAATATACACTGAAGTATTTACAGGTGAAATTATATGTCTGAAATTTGCTTTAAATTCCTTCTTCTCGGGATCCCTGGGTGGCGCAGCGGTTTGGCGCTTGCCTTTGGCCCAGGGCGTGATCCTGGAGACCCGGGATCGAATCCCACATCGGGCTCCCGGTGCATGGAGCCTGCTTCTCCCTCTGCCTGTGTCTCTGCGCCTCTCTCTCTCTCTGTGACTATCATAAATAAATAAAAATTTAAAAAAAATTAAATTCCTTCTTCTCTACCAAAACAAGTGTCAGGAAGAGAGAAAGAGAAAAGAAATAAAAGAAGCAGAATGTTGACAACTGTTAAAACTGACGGGTATATGGAAGTTCATTGTATTATTCTAATTTTCTATATTTTTAAATTTTCCATAATTAAGTTTTCTTTCTCATTTTTAAAGTTTTTTTTAAAGATTTTATTTATTTATTCATGAGAGACACAGAGAGAGAGAAGGAGATGCAGAGACATAGGCAGAGAGAGAAGCAGGCTCCGTGCAGGGAGCCCTATGTGGAACTCAATCCCAGGACTCCAGGACCATACCCTGGGCCAAAGACAGATGCTCAACCGCTGAGCCACCCAGGAGTCCCATTTTTTGTTTTAATTCCAGTTAATTTTATACAGTGTTATATTAGTTTCAGGTATACAATGTAGTGATTCAACACTTCCATACATCACCCAGGGCTCATCACAAGTGCACTCCTTAATCCTCATCACTTATTTCACCCATCCCCCTTATCTTCCCTCTGATAACCAACAGTTTGTTCTCTATTGTTAAAAGTCTGTTTCTTGGGACATCTGTGTGGCTCAGCAGTTGAGCATCTGCCTTCAGCTCAAGGCGTGATCCTGGAGTCCCAGGATAGAGTCCCACATCGGGCTCCCTACATGGAGCCTGCTTCTCCCTCTGCCTATGTATCTGCCTCTTTCTCTGTGTCTCTCATGAATAAATAAATAAAATATTTTTTAAAAGTCCATTTCTTGGGGTGCCTGGGAGGCTCAGTCAGTTGAGCATCTATCTACCTTCAGCTTAGGCTGTAATCGCTGAGACCTGGGATCAAACCCCTGCGTGGAGCTGTCTGCTTTGTGGGGAGTCTGATCCTCCCTCTGCCTCTCCTCCTGCTTGTGCCCTCACTCTCTCTCTAATAAATAAATAAATAAATAAATAAATAAATAAATAAATACATCTCTTTAAAAAAAAGGAGTGTTTTTTGGTTTGTCTCTCTCTTCTTTTTTCCTTCTGCTAATTTTTTTTCATAAATTCCACATATGAGTGAAGTCACATGGTATTTGTCTTTCTCTGAATGACTTATAGCAGCATTATTTACAACACCAAGATATAGAAGCAGCCCCAGTGTCCATCAACTGATGAATGGATAAAGAAGATTTTATATATATATATATATATATATAAACACACACACACACTGGAATATTATTCAGTCATAAAAGGAATGAAATCTTGCCATTTGCAGTGACATGGATGGAGCTAGAGATTATCACTCTTTTTTATTTTAAATCAGAGGACTTGCATTCCAAGACTGGAAGCTGAGCAATACACAACGTGTGGTTCAAATAATTTCAACAAGGAAAATCAGGGTTAAATTATGTTGAAATATAAAATCTTTTTTTAAAAGATTTTAATTTATTTGAGGGAGAGAATGTACACTGGGGAGGGGCAGAGGGAGAGAAGAGAAACAGATGCCCCGCTGAACAGGTAGCCCAATGTGGGGCTTGATCCCAGGACCCTGGAATCATGACCTGAGCTGAACGCAGATGCTTAACCAACTGAGCCACCCAGGCACCCCTAAAATAGAAAATCTTAAAAAAAAGAGTTTCATGGTCCAGAAATGCCTACCAAGGTAAAAAGAATAAAACAATTTCTCTTTACTTCATAGAGAAGGAATAGAGAATAAAGAAAATTAATGTCTATGGCTCTTTAACTTTTATTTATTTGACTTCTCCAGATTTATGTATACAAACTATTGAGATTTTTATATTATTTTCAACAAGAGAGTAAAGTGTTTTCACTACAAATAAATTAATATTGAAACATAAGTCTAAGTCACTGTATGTTAAAGGCTTTCAGATTTGTCCAGCTCATAAAAATGTTCCTTGCTGTCCATATTGCGGTATTGTCAGGAGGTTGATAAAAGACTATAGGCCCATTTCTCATGAGTTCAGCATAAAAACACATCAAATGTCAGTTAAATGACTGTAAATATGCCCCCCAGGTTTACAAAACTTCACAGAGATTACTGTACTGTTCAAAAAGCTCACAGAAATATACACTACCACTACTTGTAGTATCATTCCAGATTCAGTTTCTCTTTCTGTACTGACCTTTCTTTCAGTAGGAAGGCATGAGAAACAAGGTGCTAGGGATCTCATAGGAAAGGGCCCCGGTACAGAGACTGGTGATGCCCGAAGTGGATCAAACCAGTTCCACCTGTTCTCCAAGAGCACCATTCTTGATATCCTCAGTAAATTCAATACTGACCAGGTCTGTTGGTGCTTCAGCCTGAGGCAAGAGGGTAAGAATCATATTACATTCTCATTTTATCACACATTTGCTTATTGCATACCCACTACATGCAAAAATTCTTTTTTTTTGAAGGGTATAACACATGTCTGTTAGTTAATTAATTAATTAATTAATTTTTAAAGTTTTTTGTTTATTCATTTGAGAGAGAGAGAGAGAGTACATGAGAGAGCACAGACTAGGGGGAGGAGCAGACTCCCCAACGAGCAGGGAGCCCCCTGGAGGTAGAGCTCAATCCCAGGACCCTGAGATCATGCCCTGTGTCAAAGGGAGACACCCAACCAACCTAGCCACCCAGGCGCTCCCATGAGCAAAGAGACGTGATTCCTGCCTTCATGAAGCTTAGACTCCAGTGTAAGTCAATGACAGTTAAAGCAACCTTCAAGCTTCTGGCCCACAAGCTTCTTTTTTTCTTTTTAAGATTTTATTTATTCATGAGAGACACAGAGAGAGGCAGAGACACAGGCAGAGGGAGAAGCAGGCTCCACGCAGGGAGCCCGACGTGGGACCTGATTCCCAGACTCCGGGATCATGCCCTGGGCCGAAGGCAGACACTCAACCGCTGAGCACCCAGGTGTCCCCCACAAGCTTCTTCTTTCTCTCTCTTCCAATAACTATATTTTGAGTGCCTATGAGATCAGACCCTGTGGTACATCAATGATTAAGAGCTACACATAAATATGTATAGATAGGTCTACGAGAGAGTTTATCAAACTTTAGCAGTGGTAAACTCCGGATTTATTAATTTGCTTGACAGAATCTATTGGCCACTTACTGTAAAGTCAGTACAGTGCTAAGGATGCTACAGTGAACAAAACAGACAAGAGTTTCTGTCCACATACAACTGATATCCCCGTGGAAGAAACAGATAATAAACAAGATCACTAAGTGAACTGTACAGTACGTCAGAGATAAAAGCAATAGAGAAAAAACATAAAGCAGAGAAGAGGGAAGAGGTGACATTTCAGAGAAGGTAGCTAGGAAGTGACTTCCAGAGAAGAGAACATGTAAGTACAGACCTGAAGGAAGTGAGGGAGAGATGGGGCCGATTAGCCAGAGAACACAGAGTACTGAAAGTACAAAGGTCCTGAGGTGGGAACCAGCATGCGTGTTTGAAGAAGCACAAGGAGGCCGGTGTGGCTGAGGCAGAGTAAATAAGAGGGAGAGTAGAAAGAAAGAGGTCAGTGAGAAGAGGTGAGAGTGCATGTGGGCAGCCTCCTTGATGAGAAGAAAGTTGCTGCCTGTCATTCTAAGTGAAATAAAAAGCCAATTGACAGTGGCACCTGGGTGACTCAGTCAGTTAAGCATCTGACTTCAGCTCAGGGCAGCATCTCAGGGTCCTGGGATTGAGCCCCACCCCAAATCTGGCTCAGCCAAGAGTCTGCTTCTCCTTCTCCCTCTGCCTCTCCCTCCCAACTCATGCTCTCATTCTTAAATAAAATAATTAAAATAAATAAATAAATAATAAATATCTTAAAGCCAAAGGAAAGGCTTTAAATGCATAAGAGTGACATGATCTGACTTAGGTACTAACCAGGTCTCTACTATATTGAACCTCAGTTAATAGGAAGAGGAGCAGAGGCAGGAAAACCAGTTAAGAGGCTATTGCAGTCATCCAGGCAAGAGATTATTGTAGATTAGATAGATGTGCTGTGAGTGGAAGTGGTGAGAAGTAGTAGGATTCTGGATAGATTTAGAAGGTAGACTGGTTACTTTACAGATTTGCTGAAGATTGGTCAGTGGCTATGGGTAGGGAGAAGGGGTAGAGTCAAGGAAAATATAAAGATTTTGCCCTAGCATGAAATTGCCATGAACTATAGAATGAGTAGGTCCTTGAAGGGGTGAGAGAACCTTTGGACATGTTAAGTTTGAGATGTCTCCGAAACATCCAGGTAAAGATGTCAAGAAGGTGAGTGGCTATCTTAGCTTGGAGTTCATATCAAGCTAGAGGTCTTAGCTAGTAATATACATGTGGAAGCCCTCACCCTAAAGATGGGATTGTAAACCATGAGGTAGGATGAAATCACCTAAAGAAGAGAGAAGAAAGAGAACAAGTCTAGAGATTGACCTCTTGGGTACATCTCTCATGGCATTTCATGTGGCTTTTACTTCTTCAAATCCCTTTCTGTGTTGTCTAAAGTTTTATAAAGTGTCCTCTTTCAAACAAACCATAGAACTCTTTGGAAGCGAGAGAGCAAAAAGAGAGAAAGTAAAAGAGTCCCGATCAGATAACCACCAAGGAGCAAAGCATCAGAAAAGTGTGCCCCTTAACCATAATCCAACATGGTACATGCCACTTCAGCAGTTCGAAGGTATTAGGGGCATATCTTTCTTGCCCCGAAACACTCCATGACCACCTTTTGGAAGTTTAAATCATTCTCAGTGATGACGATGAAAGCAAAACTGGATTACATTGGCTACGTGCCACGTATTGCATTTAACTTCCTTATTCATATAAACTCATTTATTTTTTTTTTCATATTAGCTCACTTAATCATCTCAATAAACTTATGAGTCTTGGTAATAATTATTAACTATTATTATCCCCTTTATTAAAGTTCAGAGGACTGAGTCTTTGAAGGGGTAATTCACTTGCCTGAGGTCTCACGGTTAACAAATGGTGAATCTATGATCTGAATATGGGCCATCTCACTACTGAACCCATACTCTCAACCAACACCAAAAGAGAAAGTGCCTTACACCCTAGGATCTTGCAGCTTTTATTCCAAGAGCTCTTTATTAAAATGCAAATTATCCCTGGGATAAAATTGAGGTCTTAAGAACTAAAAATGTTTATACACTTCTTCATGTATGTGTGTGTTTTTTTTTACACACTTCTAAATACATAACACTTCAGATATCTTCATCTTTGTTTTCTACGTTGTTGTTACCAGCTTAGAAGGGTCATGTGACAGCAGAAGTCAAGCTCTGTTAGGAAAAGTATGTAGGTGAAGAAAAGGTGCAAATGTCACCTGCTTTACAATCCTGCCAGAGCTACTCTGGAAGCCACATTCCTAAGCAGAGAAAAAAATATCTTGGTGCACAAAAAATTCTCAGCTTTAAAGTCAAGTCTTCCTTCTTGAAAGTACTCACCATAGTGGTTGCCTCGGGTTTATATGGCACATTATAGTTCTTAGGAATTTCTATCAGGTATTTTTCCACTAGCACCTGGGGTAGAGTGTTCACATTTAACTTATACAGTAGCTGGGGCACTAGGGTGGCTCAGTTGTTGAGTGTCTGCCTTTGGCTCAGGACATGATCCTGGGGTCCTGGGATCGAGTCCCACATCATGCTCCCTGTGGGGAGCCTGCTTCTCCCTCTGCCTGTGTCTCTGCCTCTTTCTGTGTGTCTCTCATGAATAAATAAATAAAACCTTTAAAAATTTTTACACATTAGCTGCAAGATAAAGAACATAACAGATTTGGTCACACACATCTCTACAAACTCTGAAGCAAAAAGAGTTTAGTTTATATATAAGTCAGCCCTATCCTGGGAAGAAAGAACCTCAAGCCAAGTAAAATAAGGGGAAGAAAATAAGCATAAGAAAAAATATTTTGAATTGAGAAGTCTAATTTTGTAAGTATTTGAATTAAGTCAGAGGTGGTATTCAACATACTTAACCACCAGTACAGTAAGGCACCATCCAACCAGAATTGATACCTTGAAGGCTGAGAATGTCCACAAGCATGAAACAACACTGTAGCTAGATATCTGTGTCTCAGCTGAACGTCAGTCCTGAATTCTATGCGTGTGGTCACGATGTAAAATGTTCCAAAGTTGAAGCTTCCAAGTATATTAACTTCCTTCATATTAACAGGCCAGTTACATTTGGGAAAATGGATGCTTTCTTCATAAAGAAACCATCTCAGCTTGCTTGAGACTAGCTTTTTGATAAGTATCTGAGTCCCCTAGTCCAAAATCTTTATCCAAGTTGCTCTACCTCCAATGCGAAACTTATTTCTAAATATCTTTCAGTCTGCCAAAATTATGTGCCATAAGTTTGTTCATATTTGCTTTTCCTGGACTTACTGGCTTAGAAAAATATATGTCTCTGGAATGGTACTACCTGAGAACTGATGGTTCCAATCTAATTTGTTCAACACAGTTGGCCATATTCTTGGCTATACTTTACACACACCTGCTTAGATACTGGAGCAGACCATCACCAAGAAAGAAAGAAAGGTGAAATTCATGAAGTTATGTATGGCAAATGTGCTGGAGATGAAGAGCCACCAAAAGAGCAAAAATCACGGGATCCCTGGGTGGCGCAGCGGTTTAGCGCCTGCCTTTGACCCAGGGCGTGATCCTGGAGACCCGGGATCGAATCCCACGTCAGGCTCCCGGTGCATGGAGCCTGCTTCTCTCTCTGCCTGTGTCTCTGCCTCTCTCTCTCTGTGTCTATCATGAATAAATAAATAAAATCTTTAAAAAAAAAAAAAAAAAAGAGCAAAAATCACTTTCATCTTACCTCACTGGAAGTACATTCTTTTAGCATCAAAACAACAGCAATAGCAACAAAACAAGTGCTTTGCTTTGCTTTTAAATATCTGATAAATGTGATAAACTTAAAAACTCTAATTCTAAACACCTCATAAATTATGATTTCTGTCTCTACACAAAAGAAATCCAGTTTCAGATTTTGTTTTTGTTTTTAGGTAAGGTTTATTTATTTTTTTCTACCATTGCCATTAAAAGAAAAATATTTTTTCACTTAAAGTTGAAGAGAAGGGCAGCCCGGGTGGCTCGGCGGTTTAGTGCTGCCTTTGGCCTGGGGCCTGATCCTGGAGACCTGGGATCAAGTCCCATGTCAGGCTCCCTGCATGGAGCCTGCTTCTCCCTCTGCCTGTGTCTCTGCCTCTCTCTCTCTCTCCCTCTCTCTCTCTCTCTGTCATGAATAAATGGATAAAGTCTTTTTTAAAAATTACGTTAAACAGAAGAAAATACCTTTATGGTTGTCCTTTAAGAGAAGGAGGGCACCTGGGTAGCTCAGTGGTTGAATGTTGGTCTTTGGCTCAGATCGTGATCCTGGGGTTCTGGGATCGAATCCCACATCAGGCTCCCTGCAGGAAGCCCTGCTTCTCCCTCTGCCTGTGTCTCTGCCTCTCTCTCTCTCTCTCTCTCTCTCTCTTTGTCTCTCATGAACAAATAAATAAAATCCTTAAAAAAAAGAGAGAGAGAGAAGAAAGGATTCCTCTAACTAATCCCAGAATTCCAAACAAATAGCACTAGGGATACCCTTACCTATAGTTGTGCCACAGGCAGTGAAAACTTATTAGACTTACTATTTTCAACTCAGGTACCTCTGAATGGATGTGAGGAGCTGCTCAGATTAGTGTAGATATAGATCGGCCAGACCAGAATCCAGTTTCCTAAGAAAAACACAAAGTTAAGCGACACAGGGTTTTATGCTTCTCTTTCGCCCCAACCCCTGCTTCAAAGGTAGCGCATCCGGGCACTTGGGTGGCTCAGTGGGTTAAATGCCTTCAACTCAGGTCATGATCCTGGGGTCCTGGGATCCACCCCCTTGTGGAGCTCCCTGTTCAGCGGGGAAGCTGCTTCTCCCTCTCCCTCTGCCTCTTCCCCCTACTCCTGCTCTCTCTCTCTCTCTCTCTCAAATTAATGAGTAAAATCTTTCATACAAATAAATATTTTAAAGATCTTATTTATTTATTCATGAGAGACACAGAGAGGGAGAGGCAGAGACACAGGCAGAGGGAGAAGCAGGCTCCCTACAGGGAGCCCAATGTGGGACTGGATCCTGGCACCCCAGGATCACGCCCTGAGCTGAAGGCAGATGCTCACTGAGCCACCCAGGCATCCCAAATAAATAAACAAAATCTTTAAAAAATAGTCTATGGACAATGTTCAAAATATAATGCCAAATAATGTTTAACTGATATTAGAATATGTACATATAAATATATATAACTATATGTGCGCCAATGTATGTGTTTATACACACATAGAAAAATACAGAAATACATATATAAACTGAAAGAAATATACCAAAATTCTTGGTTCCAGATTTGGTGATTTATGGATTCTTTTTTGTCTCTTTTCTACAAGTTTAGGGGGGGAAAAAAACAACCATATGGTTCTAAAAATGGCTCTTTAGACTGAAACAGTCTACTTCTTCCTATAAAAATTAGAGGCAATGTCCTTTGGCACGGTCCCAACAAATTAAAGCCCACCTTCTCCCTCACTAGAGGGCAGGGATGCCTTCTCACCCCTATGAGCCTGAGAAATGGTGCAAGTTCCATAGGTCTTACTTTGGCCTAGATCAAGCTAAACCGAGCCAGCAGCAGGTCACAGGACAGCTCTAGGATCTCCATGTCCTCCACGAGGTAGTCTTCTCAGATAATGTGCTCCACTCAGATCCGAGCTTGTTCATCTTTCCCAGCTGCTAGATGGTCAACAATCTCTTTTCTTGTTTTCTGGGACTGCTCAGCTGCAGCACAAAGCACATTTATAGAAAAATGCATGTACGAAGCGGAGTTCGTTGAATAAAAAAGGCAGGTTATGTGATAAGGTAAAACTGTTTTTACAAAAACAATACAAAATGTAAACCATATGTGCATATATTTTTTAAAAAAGTATTATATAATAGGTCAGTGGTTCTTAAAGTGTCATCCCCAGATCAGCAACACCAGCATCACCTCGGAACCTGTTAGAAATGCATATTCTTGGGGCCCACCTCAGAAATTCTGAATGAGAAAATCTGGAAGTGAGCCCAGTGATCTGTGTTTGAATAAGCCCTCCAATTCTAACACCTATTGAAGCCTAAGAACTATTGCTTTAAGGGGGTGCTTTGTTTTATCCTTTCAGCTTATCCTGCTTTTCTAAAATGTTCTGTAGTGAACATTTAATTATTTTTATAGCAAAAGAGTTATTTAAAGATTTTTAAATTTTATTTATTTATTTATTTATTTATTTATTTATTTATTTATTGGAGAGAGAGCACGAGTAGGGATGGGGCAAAGGGACAACCAGACTCCCCACTGAGTGTACTACTAAGTGCAGAGCCCTAAATGGGGCTCAATCCCAGAACCCTAAGATCCTGACCTTAGCTGAAGTCAGATCCTTAAGTGACTGAGCCACTCACATATCCACATAATAAAAAGATTATTTTAAAAAGAAGAACGGGGATCCCTGGATGGCTCAGCGGTTTAGCACCTGCCTTTGGCCCAGGCCATGATCCTGAAGTCCCAGGATCAAGTCCCACATCGGGCTCCCTGCATGGAGCCTGCTTCTCCCTCTGCCTGTGTCTCTGCCTCTCTCTCTCTGTGTCTCTCATGAATAAATTAAATTAAAAAAAAAAATAAAAAAGAAGAACGCATGAAGTCCTTTGCATTTAAAAAACTGTCCCCAGGGATGTCTGGCTGGTTCAGTTGGTGGATCATGCAACTCTTGATCTCAGGGTTGTGAGTTCGAGCCGCATGTTGGGTGGTAGAGATTAGTTAAAAATAAAATTTTAAAAAAATAAAATAAAAAATAAAAAACTGTTTTCATATATACAGTTCCATTTGATCCCTGTAATACTGTGTGTGGTGCATTTGTTATTTGCATTTTATAGCTGAGAAAATTGAGGTACTGAGAGGTTAAATGGCTTGCTCGTGGTCATGCAGTTAGGAGTAACTGAATTAGAACAAAGCCAAATCTTTAGGATGCAAGTTCTTATGCTTTTTCACCATATTATGCCAATAAAATGAACACATAGAGTCATGCTGGGGAGGTAACAAATGTAACCTGTCCCAGGCCAATCCACTGAGATAAGTCTTAGCACCTTGTGTTGTGTACCTGATGACTGAGCCTCGGGAAACAGGTGTTCCACAAGTCAGGAGAACTTGAGCCTCCAATATGTAACCTGTCTATTCACCAAGTTATGATCACTTTCTTTTTTTATTTTTTTTTTATGATCACTTTCTAATCATGAACAGAGTTACTCTGTCATTGCAAGCAAATCTTGACATGGGACTACTTTTGAATCTGAAATAAACACAAAACTCAGTTCTCAAAAGGTTGCTTAACAACTCCAAAGTAGGAAAATGTTCTCTGCTCTAGACATCATAGGGAAAAGAAATTATAGTAGAAGTGGGCTTGTTTCAGATTAATACTGGACTGTTGTTACATAGCTACAAATATTAGCAAACATTTATGTTGTGCCCGGGTTATAGTTTATGTTACAACTAAAAGGACGCATGGGCATGCAGTTTAAAGTTCACAAGTTTTTTTTTTTTTTTTTTTTTTTGCCACTAAAGTTCACAAGTTCTTAAAAAAAAAAATCACAAGTTCTATCTACACCATCAATGCCATCATCATTGTTCATGGTAACAATGATGGGTACCAATGGGTTTGCCTAAATTTTATTTGCCTAAGGTTTCTTCTTTAAGCCCCTATTTTCTAAAGAATGCCCAAAAATCAGTTTTGGAAGTTTAAGTAACAGCTGCCTCTCTATCAAGAGATTATAGTAATTCAATAGTAAATACTGCTATTTATGGAGCACTCAGAAAACTGCATGCACATGCAGTATTTATTTTACCCTCCTCATAATCAGAGATCATCGATTTTTCAGTTTATTAAGGGTTAACAGCTCATGTAACCCATTGAAATGAGGAAAAAGCAAGAGGCAACAGAAAATAAGCTGTATTTAAAGAAAAGACATTTGTCAGTTACTACCCCCACTCATGGGTGTAATACTACTTGAGCTGTCACCTGATAGAAGAAATAGCTTCTCTTTTGGGGGGGGGGGTTGAAAAAAGGTAAGGAAGCCCTTGAGAAAAATTTGCCCAGCAGCTCAAACTTAATAGCTCCTGCACATTTGAAAAAGCTTGACTAGATAAAGTTCTCTGCTTTGGTGAAGAACAGTCCAGTAATCTGGACATTGTTTTGCATTTTAAATCTTTGGAAACTTCTTTTTAAATTAAACTTTTTATTTTGAGATAATTGTAGATTCAAGTGCAGTTTGTAAGAGGTAAATCAGAAAGATCCATAGTACCCCTTGCTTAGTTTTTGGCAAGGGTCATATCTTGCAAAACCAAAATACTGATATTGATACAATCAAGACACAGAACAATCTTTGCAAACTTTCAAGTGATTTGATCACCATAATCATCATTTCCACAAGTCAGGCACATTCCTTTGAATTCCAAAATTGCTAAGTAATGTCTTAGGAGATCTATGGGGTGAGGGAGGGTAGTGCTCAGTGATGAGAGGCAGCTTGCTGTGCTGTCTGGAGTATTTACTCACTTTTTCTTTTTTCCAGGAGCTTTAGGCGATTGACAACAAGTTGCAGGTTGACCCGAAGGCAATCAGCTTTGAAGGCAGAGGTGAACATGATGATTTCACCACAAGGCACAGCAGCTCTCCACTAACCTTGCTGAGCCAGTTTGACAGAGAATGAGTTATCAATGTCATGGGGGCATTAGTTTTTCCATATCTACTTTACTCATTTACGAGGCCCCTGTAAGGAATTCCTGGCTGCTCAGCAGTGGCCTAAATGAACTTCCTTCTCTGTGGCCCAGTTCCCCAGATAGGACTCTTACAATTCAGAGTTAGGTTTCCTTCGGTTTATTCCAATCATCAGTCTTCTGACTGCAACTTTTCAGAGTTCTACAGGAAGTTTCTGATAAAAATGAGAGCTTTTGGCAAGTGTCTGAGGAAGTAGACAACAGATCAAGATTCCTCCCCCCAAAGGATATATTAGTCACTTATGGAGAAATTCCAAGACCTCCCTGCAAATAAAATATTAATGAATTTGAAAGGGAGATCCCCATTGGAATCTGTAGTGGGCACATAACATTAAAAGCGTGTGGAAATAAGGACAGAGAATTGCTCAGAGAAGCAGGTAAAGCAGAAGCTTGAAAACTGCACATTTCTATGTTTGGACATCTAGAAAAGCTTTTGAAAAATAATCTAGGGGCACCTGGGTGGCTCAGCCGGTTAAGTATCTGCCTTCTGCTAGGTCAAGATCTCAGAGTCCTGGGATGGAGCCCTGAATCTGCTCCTTGCTCAGCTGGGAACCCTCTCCCTCTGCTCCCCCTGCTTGTGCTCTCTCGCTCTCTTTCTGTCAAAATAAGTAAATAAGGTCTTTTAAAAAAAGGAATCTAATGGTAGGCACCAACACATTTCTTGGGAAAGATAAATCTGCAAATTATTTCTAGAATTTCAACATATACTTGAGATTAATTGTTATTTCTGCCATTGGCATTCAAAGATAAAGTTCTTTCCTAAAATGACACTTTTACATGCTGAGTGATAAAAGTAAAAAGACATGACAGTTTGAAGAAAAAAAAAAAAAGAACACACCTATTCCTCTTGTTATGACACACATGGTTTCCCAAAATGCTAGAACTTCTCTTTGGTCTGATTCCTTAACTTCAAAAAAGAGTTGGGATAGTTGTCTGAACATCCCGCTGTCTGTACCAGAGGTCTAGAAAAATCACAAATGAGGAATTAGGCAACACAGAGAACTAATTTGAAACTCATGCCTGCTTTAGGAGAAGAACCAGCTCAGCAGGGTTTTGTGGTCATTGGTTTTCTTTCAACAGAGTAGCTCAAACTCTCCCATCACACAAATTCAATCTACACACATCAAAGGAATTCAGTGGGAACCCAAGGAAAGAGAAGAGGTAGACAAGACAGATTGAAGTATAACACTGTAGTTCCCAAATGTCTCAAATGCCTTTAAAAGTATCCTTCCCTGGGGGAGGGAAAAAAATTTTTAATGAAAAAAATCTCCTTTCAGTTCTATAGCTCTTAAAACTGTGTGGAAATTAAACTTGGTGAAAAAAAAAATGAAGGACCTTCAACTGAGAGAGATTGAAAACAGGTAACAACAACAAAAAAAATAACAAAAAAAAAAAAAAGAAAACAGGTAACAAATAGGCAAAACCACAGAAGAGTAGAAATGAGGAAATGGGACCAAAAAAGAAAATTAGCAAGGAGAGTCTCCCAGTTTGAGTATCCTTGTAAAATGTCATTCAATAACTATCTATTAGGCCAGTTTACAGTGAATAAGGCCCTGGGCTTAACTTACCATAAATAACTTACATAGGGAATTACCCAGATTCCAGAGATTAGTACAGAGTTTTGGAGAAATGAGGTAACTTTTAGTTATTTTAGTCTTAAATCTAAAAACTATGTTAGTTTACTCATCACTAATATTCCTGTCAAATTGTCACCTTGGAGCTTCCTACCATCAATATGTAGGACCAAACAAATGAAGATTGCTTGGAATAAAGAGTTCCAGAAGAGAATACAGCAGAGATACGACCCATTCTTTTGGGACTGCCCCACCAAACGAGGAAATCACCTGTGCCTCGCCAATCAGAACATCCTGTTTGTGTGTGTGTCTGTGTGTGTGTGTGTGTTTGTTTGTTTGTTTGTTTAATCAGAAACGCCTTTGCACTATGTAATCATGTTAACGGCTGGTAGCCAAAAAATTCTTTTTGGTTGCATCTACCTGAGTCTGCTCTTTCAATTTTGTCTGAAACCCCAGCTGTCTGAGAGCATATCTTAAACCTGGAGGAAATGGCTTTCCTTGAATACACCTGGATGATTCAAGGGTCTCTATCTTGGCAGATTTTTAAAATATTTGAATTTGTTGATATGGAAAAAACTGGCAAAGACAGCAGTATGTATTGTCATTTTTTAAAGATTTTATTTATTTATTTGAGAGAGAGAGAGCAAGGTGGGAGGAGCAGAAGGAAAGGGAGAAGCAGACTCCCCATTAAGTAGGGAGCCCCATCCCAGAATCCTGAAATCATGACCTGAGCTGAAGGCAGCTGCTTAACTGAGTCAACTAGGTGCCCTGCATATATCATTTTGATGTTCAAAAAAGAGTATAGACTTGTTTTTCTATCTTGGTAGTTTTTGTTTTATCTTGGTAGTTTTAATGCCAATTTAGAGAGCTAAGCAATGACTTAGAAGCCAGAATGCCAGTTAGTGCTAAAACGGAATCACTGAGTGACCACAGGACTTCCTTCTTAGCCAAATTGAGAGAGAAGATGACTGTCATGAATCATACTAACATCCTCGAAGCATAGCCCTCTGCTGATTTAGCTGGCTGCAGATCAGTACCTTTATTGTTTCACCCACTGGTGCAAGGTGTGTGTGTGGGGGCATTCAATGGTTTTGATGATCCTTTGTGTGTATCGAAGTGAGAAAATACCAAAATTGAGGTCAACTGATTCCCTAGAAGGAATCTTAAAGACCATATACTTTGTTTTTTAACTTACTCATCTTAATATTTCTAAGATAATATCCCATAAGAAATCTAAACAATACGTCCTTTTTGTTATCTTTTTGGTCACCACCCAATGCTGCTTTCTTCTCCAGAGATAATCAATTTTTTTTCTTTTTAGAAGGAAGGGCAAAGTCTTCCTTTCTTTTTTTTTTTTTTTTAAGATTTTATTTATTTATTCATGAGAGACAGAGAGAGAAGCAGAGACACAGGCAGAGGGAGAAGCAGGCCCCACGCAGGGAGCCGAACGTGTGACTCGATCCAGGGTCTCCAGGATCACACCCTGGGCTGACGGCAGCGCTAAACCGCTGCGGCCACCCGGGCTGCCCCGAGATGACCAATGTCAACTAGTTGTTACATAGCCTTCCATTCCTTTTCTGGTACAGGTACATAATATGTCTTTATATGTGTTACATATGTATTTTTGCATTAAATACATGATATCACACTGTACACACTTAATTATATTTTCACTTAAAATGTTTAGAGAGAGCTCTTTTATCTACATCTTACTCCCACCGTCTCATCTAATTTAAGCTCCTCATTTTGCATACGTGGAAACCTAAGTCTAGAGTAGGAAAACGATTTTCCTAAGGTCAGACAACTACGGGCTAGGGACCAGAGCCCAGCTAATTATTTTCAAAATCAAACAACAAAAAAAAATCAGTTGTTATTTAGTGAACAAAGTCTGCAAAAACTGAAAGGGGAAAAACCCACTCGGATTCAATCTCTCTAACAGTTAAACTTAATTTTCTCTCTTGTCTGGATGCAGAACTCTTTTACATCGGTGTAACCAAAGCACGAATTCGACTGGGGTTCGCTTTCCCACTTGCTGATAATCCGATGTCCATGCCATTATGGAGTTGACTAGACGATTGGCAGTGAGTGGTGACCTAAGACTTGACCGTGTTAGCCAAGCCCTCTCTCCACTAACCAAACGGCTTCCACTGTACTGAACCCCTTTCTCTCAACCCTCAAGTTCCCATCACTTGCTTCACCTTCTCCTGGATCCTGGATCCGGTCCATTCTCATCCCCCTCAAAGCCATTTGTCAACGCAAAGCGCTCCCTCATCTCCACCCTGGGTCTCCAGGGGCATCTTCTTACTCCCCTGGACAGGGGTCGCCGGGGGGGCTCCCCGAGGTTCCCAACAGCAGGCTTCACCCGTCAGGCCTCGGAAGCCCAGGAAGGGGGGGTCGCCGTCGGCCACGCCCCGGGGCCCTGTTTGGGAACCCCCAGAATTTACTGGAGTGGAGAGATTGCGGGGGTCACGGTGGGGTCAGGGCGAGAGGGCGAGGCCCGCCTTCTCACGTGACCCTGTTTCCCCCCCTGGGAGGAGTTCGTTTTCCCACCAGAGGGGGCGCTGGGGCCGAGGGGCAAGGGGCTAGGGGCCGCCTCGCTGCCTTCCTGCGTGTTCCTGGGCGTCGCTCTTGGCCTGGGCGGTGACGCTATCTGCCCGCGCCGGGGGCGGGACGCACGTGACGCCATCTCCGGGCGCCCGGCTAGGGGGGCGCTGGGTGTGGGGCGGCTCCGGGGCCGGGGATGGCGGCGGCCGCGGTGGCGGCGGCTCCGGGACGAGCGGGAGGAGCCCAAGGAGCGCCGTGAGATGGGCCGGTGAGTGTCGCGGGAGTGGGGGCTGCCGGGCGGCCTCTCTGAGGCCGAGCGGGCCTGGCTCGGAGCTTAGGAGGAAGTGGCCCCCTGGAGCCATGGCCCCGCCGGACCGGGGCCCGAGAACCGCGGACCCGGAGAGCGAAGGAGGCCGCGCCTGGAGCCCCGCGCGCTTTTCTCCGGCCCGGCCCGGAAGGCGGCCTCAGGCCCCGGCGCCCCCGCGGCCGTGTCCCCGCGGGCCGGGGTGTCCGAGGCTTCGGGGCGAGAAGGGGCCCCCAAACAAGGAAGCATCCCCTGCGGGGCCTTGCCGCTGCTCCTCGGCTTCAGGGATCGCCCCCCCCCCGCACCCCTAAGCGTTAAATTCCCAGTTTGGGGCCCTTCCCTTGTCGAAGCAAGGATTGCAGGATCACGGGAAGCCATCACCCGTACGTAGTCTCTCCCGAGCTCCACTCTCTGGCGGGCGCACCTCTCGCCCTCACCGAATTTCGGGTTCCGTCTCTTGCTTGTGGGCTCTGACTGGCAGCATTGGCAGCTCTCCGGAACAGACCCCCGGCCCCGTTAGCTCGGTGGGGTCCCAGGCTACGTCTCTCCCCACCCACAAGTGCTCTTTGAGCCCCCCACCCCTGAGGAAGAGGTTTCAGATTCCGAAATTGTTTGGCGTTGTTGGAACCTGGTTGCACAGGCTTGGCTCTTTGTTGTCATTCGCTCAGACCTTTTGAGCGAATCTTTTATTTATTTTATTAGGTCGTGTTTGGAGAACCCAGAGGCAGGTTTTGCTTAAGGTTTTAGTTGGCAGGAAGCAAATGTAATTCAGAGATTGGAGATGTGACCCCAATTTCTGTTGCGAATGAGGGAGAAAGCCAATTGCCTCTCAGTTAACCGGGGCTGCTACCGAAGAAGGGATGCAAGAGTCGTGCCCACTGTGTAATTTGTTTACAAAACTGAGGATTTTTCCTTCCCCTCGTTTTCCTATCTCATCACCTTTTCTTGTACATACACCTTGCCAATCTTAAGAGATAAATGTTGCTTCGGTCTGGTTAAAGGCTTGCCATTCTGTAGGACTTGGATAGGGCAGTGGATAGTTTCTCAGTGCTGGTCAATACTGCTTTATCTGGCGTCCGAGATTAACGCTTTTCTCTGGTCCTTGATGTTACCGGCATGTGTAGATTCAGATATTGATAGTTTAGCGTGAGTTTTGTTTCCTCATTGTTAATAAGCTACATTAGGACCCAGGCAGTGTTTTCATTTTCTGTCACACCTGATTCAGCACTTGGTACGAAGTTGTCACTCAGAAATTTTTACATACACATACAAGATTCGTTTTTGTTTTTTTTTTTTTTTACTCTGAAAATCTGTTAATAAGGCTTCCCCTTGAATGACTCCCCCTTGACCTCTTTTTCTGCCCCAGAAACATAAATAATTGTTCTTTTTCCTCTAGTGCCACTTTTCTCATTTAAATAACCTCCACATCTGTGTTTTCATCAGCCCTGAATAATAGTGAAATCCATGGAGTTGATTTTTCCAGCTTGCCATTGTTCACATGGGAATAATGTTGAATCTTCCATTTTTAGTTGTGCATTTACCTGGAAATTGGGATTGGAAGTCAATTTAACCTTTGGGGAATAAAGTACAGGGAGAGAGTGAAGAATGTGATGTTAAGGAAAACAATGAAATTTGACATACATTGAACATTTTTTTCAGGGATGTCTTTCTATATATTTAAAGCTATTTTCTCTATTCAAATGTCTAGACACTCTGCATAAATGTGCTGTTACCTCTGGAGCAGAGGATGAGGCAGGGACTTATGGACTTTAATGTTTTTGTAGCTTTAGAATTACCTTTCTTGATGACCCTGGGGAAAAGGAGAGGCTAGGCTCCTGCTTACTTTATTCCTGTTTCTGTCTTCTAGGCTCCCAAGGCAGCGGGGAGGACACTGCTTCTTACTACAGCTGCTCAGAGGCACCACTGGAAGCTCAGGTAAAAAAGGGAAATTTGGATACCTTGTTGCAGAAAAATACATCTGGGATTCAACAATGGAAAAACAGAACAGAGTGTAATATCCAGATCCAAAGATCTGGAGCCTTGTTTGGAAGAAATAGGTGACAAAGTTCATATGCATTGAAATGTACAGACTGAAAGAATACTTTATGACAGTGGATAAAAGCATGTATGAAAGGTAACAATAAGAGAAAGGGGAGAGAGAACTTTCTTATGGATCATAGAGACCTAGACATGTGTGAAGGAATAGAACCAGAATTTAGGAAGTGTTGCCTAGAGTAGACCTAGGGCAGTGGAAAAGGAGCCATTGGCAAAAGAAAACACACAGGAAAAAAGAAAGAGAATGGATGAAGAAAGTACATTGAAGATAGTCAACAAGAAGAAAAGCAATCTTTCTAAACTGGGGCGGGGGAGTCTTTGTGTGTGGCCAGAGAGTTTTGTTGCTCTTTAGGGAGGAGGAGAAACAACTACATTATAGAACACAGAAGTGCAATCACTTTCCTCGTGGGGGAAATGTAGTATTTCCTGGGGCAGAGAAGATGCTATTTTTCACTGGCATCCCGGTCTTTGAGGTAGTAGTGATATGAGGCAAAGGAAGATGAGAGTTTAACTAGGCCTGGGATGGGGGGATGGGAAAGGTGAGATCATAACCCGAATTGGGCTGGGGAAAGGAAGCGGGGATGAGGTCATATGTTGGAAAGAAGATAGCACGGTAGTCTTTGGTGACAAAAGGAGAAGCTTAGGAAAAAGAACTGGCAGCAACAACCATGTGGCAAATTTTCTCTTAGGGGAGAAGGCTGGGAAGAGTCAGGATCCCTATCAGAGGCACAGCTAATCATGAAACTGTTGGTCTTGCTGGGATTGCAGAGCCCACAGGTTGTTGACGCATCAATGAATGTTTGTTCTTGGAGCTCTATGCAGTTTCCCTGACTGTTTTCATGTCCTGGATTGGATGAATGAGGGGAGGGTGGCATCCATGTTTGCTCCTTTCTCATGCTTTTTTCCCCATTGATCCCCTTTGTTCCATCTTCCTCCATGGGCACAGTTTCTGCTATTTCCTTTGCCTTGGTTCGCCCCTAGGTTACTTTTCTTTGCTTCTGATTTGTTCCCTAGCAGATGTGGGCGCCCCAGCCAGCAGCAGAGAGGGGTGCAGGGGAGCCACAGAGAAGCCCCTTCTGATGCCCCAAGGAGCAAGCCGACCCCTTCCAGGCTCCAGGAACACCACAGAGCAATATGAAACCTGTTCATGAGAGGAGTCAGGAATGCCTTCCACCAAAGAAACGAGACCTCCCCGTGACCAGCGAGGATATGGGGAGAACTACCAGCTGCTCAACTAACCACACACCCTCCAGTGATGCCTCTGAATGGTCCCGAGGGGTTGTGGTGGCCGGGCAGAGCCAGGCAGGAGCCAGAGTCAGCCTGGGGGGTGATGGAGCTGAGGCCATCACGGGTCTGACGGTGGACCAGTATGGCATGCTGTATAAGGTGGCTGTGCCACCTGCTACCTTCTCCCCAACTGGCCTCCCATCTGTGGTGAACATGAGCCCCTTGCCCCCCACATTTAATGTAGCGTCTTCACTGATTCAACATCCAGGAATCCACTATCCCCCAATCCACTATGCTCAACTCCCGTCCACCTCTCTGCAGTTTATTGGGTCTCCTTACAGCCTTCCCTATGCTGTACCACCCAATTTCCTACCAAGTCCCCTCCTTTCTCCTTCTGCCAACCTCGCCACCTCTCACCTTCCACACTTTGTGCCATATGCCTCGCTCCTGGCAGAAGGAGCCACTCCTCCCCCCCAGGCTTCATCCCCAGCCCACTCATTCAACAAAGCTCCTGCCACTTCCCCACCTGGGCAGTTGCCACATCACTCAAGTACTCAGCCACTGGACCTTGCTCCAGGCCGGATGCCCATTTATTATCAGATGTCCAGGCTACCTGCTGGGTACACTTTGCATGAAACCCCTCCAGCAGGTGCCAGCCCAATTCTTACCCCTCAGGAGGGCCAGTCTGCTCTGGAAGCAGCCGCTGCCAACGGACAGAGACAGCGAGAACGAAATTTAGTAAGACGGGAAAGTGAAGCCCTCGACTCCCCCAACAGCAAGAGTGAAGGCCAGGGACTGGTGCCAGTGGTAGAATGTGTGGTGGATGGACAGTTGTTTTCAGGTTCTCAGACTGCACGGGTAGAGGTGGCAGTGCCAGCACACCGAGGGACCCCAGACACCGACCTCGAGGTCCAGCGGGTGGTTGGCGCTTTAGCTTCTCAGGACTATCGTGTGGTGACAGCTCAGAGGAAGGATGAGCCCAGCCCCCTCAACCTGTCGCATCATACCCCTGACCATCAGGGTGAGGGGCGAGGGTCAGCTAGGAACCCAGCAGAGATGGCCGAGAAAAATCAGGCCCGAGGGTTCTACCCTCAGTCCCATCAGGAACCGGTGAAACATAGACCTTTACCCAAAGCAATGGTTGTAGCCAATGGCAACCTGGTGCCCACTGGAACTGACCCAGGTCTGCTGCCCATGGGCTCGGAGATCCTGGTGGCATCAAGTTTGGACATGCAGGCCAGAGCCACCTTCCCAGATAAGGAGCCAACGCCACCCCCCATTACCTCCTCCCACTTGCCCTCCCATTTCATGAAAGGCGCCATCATCCAGCTGGCTACAGGGGAGCTGAAGCGGGTGGAGGACCTCCAGACCCAGGACTTTGTGCGCAGTGCCGAAGTGAGCGGGGGGCTGAAGATTGACTCTAGCACGGTCGTGGACATTCAGGAGAGCCAGTGGCCTGGATTTGTCATGCTGCATTTTGTGGTTGGTGAGCAGCAGAGCAAAGTGAGCATCGAGGTGCCCCCCGAGCACCCCTTCTTTGTGTATGGCCAGGGCTGGTCCTCTTGCAGCCCTGGGCGGACTGCACAGCTCTTCTCTTTGCCCTGCCATCGGCTGCAGGTGGGAGATGTCTGCATCTCTATCAGTTTACAGAGCTTGAACAGTAACTCAGTTTCTCAGGCTAGCTGCGCTCCCCCAGGCCAGCTGGGTCCCCCCCGAGAAAGGCCTGAGAGGACAGTGTTGGGACCCAGAGAGCAATGTGACAGTGAGGGGAAGAGCCAGCCGTCAGGTGAGGGCTCCCAAATGGTAGAGCCCTCGCAGCCGGAGCCTGGTGCTCAGGCCTGCTGGCCAGCCCCAAGCTTCCAAAGATACAGCATGCAAGGGGAGGAGGCGCGAGCTGCACTGCTCCGTCCCTCTTTCATTCCGCAGGAGGTAAAGCTGTCCATCGAAGGGCGTTCCAATGCAGGAAAATGAACCTCTCTCCCAGACCAGGACTGGGGCTTTACCCCGGAGCTGGGCCTCACCGTGCGCAGGCAGAGGATTTGCACATGCCGAGCAGGGAAGGCGCTCTTGGCAGTGAGATTGGGGGGGAGGCGGAGGCGTGAAGGCAGCCTCCCGAGGCAGGGTCTGTTGCTCGTTACCGCACAGCACCCTTTCAGGACAGCCCCAGAGGGTGCTGTGGTGGGGAGCAGCAGGCCTGAGCCAAGGGAGGATGGGGGTGCACACAGGATAAGAAACATTCCAAATATCAGGGCCTCCCTGTTCTTTCCTCCCCATCCCTAGCTCCTGCAAGGGGAAAGTCAGGCTTTGGGGGCAGGTGGCAGAGGGAGGGAGCAAAGAAAGAGCCAAAAATGATGATCCACAGCTTATAGTAGCAGTTCAACTGTCTGAAGTTTTTTTCCTTTCTTTTTTGTGGTGGGAGGGCAGGAAGCCCCATGATCGGGATTAAGAGGGTTCCCACCCAGAACTCTTCTTTTGAGAGCTGTGCACTTTAAAGGGTGATTTTGTTACAGACGTCTGTGGGTTTGTGAGGGAGAAGCACTCATCTGCAGGACTCTGCTTGATCTGTGCTTCAGCCCTTTCCCATCTCCCCACTGTTCCTCCCACAAGGCTTCTAGCACCAGGAGAAAGAGAAGCCCCTCCAGGGTTCAGAGTGAAGTCCTGCTTTGGCGGGGACCCAGGCAGGGGACTTTGGGAGAAAGACCTGATGGCCAGGTAACTGGGCTCTAGGCAGGGCTTCTGGAAAGGTAGCTGACCTAGCAAAGGTCCTTGTACCCAGCATGCCAGACCTACTTCGAAATCGTAACAAATTTCTAGTTCATAATGGTGAGTTTTGAAAGAACCAGTGGACCTTTGTCCCCAGTCCCCTACTCTCCTCCTCTGTCTATGTTGTGCCTAAGTGCCTGCGCTGCCCCCACCCTTCTGCTGCCCTGTCCTCTGCATGGTGTCTTGACCTGGGCCTACTTTGTAGCTGCACTGCCTTTCCTTTCCCCTTCTGCAAAATTGTTTTTGTCCACTCTGACCAAGACCTCTAGTTTTTAGCGTGTAGGGGTCTCTCTGATTTCCTCTTCAGTTATAGTCCCTGTTTTTAAAAACTCATAAAGAATCATGTCCCCTCCTCTCTGCAGCTGAACAGCTTGGTAGTGAAACAAGAAGGGAACTGTGCCCTGGGTCAGGGCAAATAGACCTGGCTGGGCAGTGCCCATCCTGGTGTTTTTACACAGCCCCTCCTATCTCACTCCACTTCCCATCAGCATTCAGGCTTCTCCAAGCCATCCCCTCCCACAGCCAGCTTGAAGGTTCTGGGATAGTCTCGATAAGTTTCCGGTACCTGAAATCTTCTACATCGTATTTTGTGGTGGAGTGTTCTTCTGCAAAGAGCATTCTCAATCTTAGTTGCATTTGCCCCCTTGTGTGTTAAGTCCATGCTCTCCACAACTTTTAGCATTGGCTTGGACTGTGGGTTTCCACTGGGTATTGAGAATTAGGCTCCCCCACCAGCTTTCAGGTGGGTGGGTGGGTTTTTTGTTTGTTTTTCAGGGGTCTTCAGACTCTTGAAGCAACTCAGGGTATTGTCCACCCAGCTCTCTGATGAGGCTTCTCCCAGCGTATGATCCTGGCATTTCCTTTAGAAATGTACTTGGACTGGCTGAGGCCTTGCCCGTCATCAGGAGTCCCAAACCTCTGAGGTCTGATCTTTGCTCTGTTGAGGACTTCAGGCAAGTCTTGTGACCTCTCGCTCTTTCACTTCCTCCCCAGCTGCCAAATGGGGATAAATAATCTTACCTACCTCCTAGGGGGAGGGGGAGTTCTGAGAATGGAGTCATTCTTAGTGTTCAGGTGCTAAAGGTTGTTCTCCTGGGGGAACAAAGTGACTGAGACTGGCTTGTATGCTACAAGCCCAACACGCCACTGTTTCATTCCTAGAGAGCAGTCAGGTTTTAGAGGCCCATACAAAGGAAGCTGTTGACCTGACTGTGAGGACTTCAGTCTCTGGGTCACCTCAGAACCAAACGCCAACTCTGGTGAACACTCAACCTTGTATGCTTTTGGGATCCTCACCTTTCCCTTCTCTGACCCCCATTTACTCTGAATGCTGCTTTCTCTGGCTTGTCTCCTATAGAGGGGGGCCTGTGGGGCTAAGTCTTAGGGGAATCTTCTCAGATGACAGCCCTGGGAGAAGGCCTCATCTCTGGCTATTCTGTGATCGACTCATTCCTAGGGATTATTGTTTGCACGGGTTTCTCAGAAACCTCCTTCCTCATTGGGAGGCTCACCAACTGAATACAGTGGCATGCACACAGTAGACACTCAAGAAGTGTCCATCAAGGACACCAATTGAGCTTCCTCCTGGTGGGAGCAAACCTATGTCCAACCAGATACAGTAGTTTAAACTGAGTGACCCTCCACTTCCCAGCCTGGTAATGTCCACTTAACCCTGGAAAGAGAACATCTTGTGCATATTGGCAAGTTGTGCCCTGACCTTTCTGCTGCTGTTCCTCTTTTGTCTCTTGCCGGTGAAGAACATCAGCAGCTCTTTTCATGTATGTGTATGGAATATATTAATACTCGGTTCTACTAAGCTGCAGAGGTGTCTTGGAAAGTATGGGCTCCCAGGAATAGAAGCTCTGTGCTCTAAATCTTGGTCAGAGCTATGTCATTCCACTTGCTTTTTCCCTCTGGTTCAGTCTTCTCATCGAGGCATGAGAAATAAAAGGAGCCTGTGGTGGTCTGTTCTTCCTTAAAGGAATTTCCTAAGTTGACAAGAAACTGAAGAGTGGTTTTGAGATAGCATTATAGTGGGAAGCTGTCAGCTTTTTGAGAAAGGGGCAATTGAAGAAGGCCAGAGCCGTTCCCTTGGTGGTTTGAAATTCCCAGAGTTCAGGAATAGAAAGGAGGACTCCTAACTCTGGCACTAAACAGGAATGGCTATACCAGTTTGGGAGTAGAGTGACCAAGTGAAGGATGAGTAATACATCCAAGTCTTGGATCATCGTTCCTATCAAGATTAGTGTACATGGGTGTGTGTGTGTGTGTGTGTGTGTGTGTGCGCGCGTGCATGGTTTGTAGTGGCATGGGGGAAGGGAATTCAGAGCTGAATACTTGTGCCCAGGGGGAGGGGCCCTAGCAGATCTGGCTGACCCTTCCACAGTCTTGGTCCCAGTTGGTCATAACACCAAGGGCTTTGCTCTGTGCTGCTTTGCCACTGCTGCTGTCTGCTCACTGTCCTGCTGCCTGCTACCCTTTAGAGCTCCCTGTCCTTCCATGTCTGAGCATATAGAGGAAATCCAGGCATCCTGTGCATTCTTACCTGTGCAAGTGTTACTTTATAGCAAAGTCTATTGAATAGGGATAGTATGAAATGCTGCTGGTGGGCTGGCGAATCCAAAGGGATGTGGCTTCAGTGCTTGTCAGGAGCCTTTGGCTCCCAATATCTGTCTTGAGGGAGAAGCAAGCAGGTCTTATTAGTGGGCATTTTCTATGTATTAACTGCTTTCCTTTGTGGTATCTTGTATCCTGTTTTTAAAAATAAATGATGGGGAACCAGGTTAGGGCCTTTGTCAGCATCCTAGGGAGGTTCATCTGGCTCCAGTTCTGTGGATTCTGGGGTGAAGAGGGTTCGGAGTGTGACCGAAAGAGCCCCTCAGTGGGGTTTAGGGTTTTTTTTCGGTGGACATCGTAGGAGATAAACAGGGTGGTGGGATGATTTAAACCTAGAACATGCAGACATATTGGAGAATTGAATGATCACACTGGAGATGAAGGGTGGACATGGGCTGACTGGGAAATGGCCTGGGTCTTTTGGAGTAAAGATACCTGATTAACTGAATTGGCCATGGAGATAAGGTTACAGTCTGAAGAGCAAAGTCAGTTGGGTAGAGGCCAAGTTTTAGGGAGACTTCCTGGCCTCTTAGGGCTAAGTTTACTAAACCACACTGAAGCTACAGTACTTTCCAGATGGGAAAAAGTGTACACTACAGTTGAAGAGCTGGACTGTGCAAGATTGGATGTTGACCAGGAACCTATTAGCCCTCTGCTGGGAAGCCTTCGCCGTCCAGCTTCCCTGGGCTAGGGAAGGCCTCCCACATTATGCAATAATAAAATAAGCATCTGGGTCTTTGCAGCTATCAGTTGCTCTTTCAACTCTAGGGTTCATCTTTGGGCCAGAAACCTGATCTGGGCCTAGGATGACACTGGCCCTGGAGATGCTAGAGTCGACTGCACTCTCTCCTTACCTGCAGACTATGCACAGTGCCTGGGGTGGAAGGAGGAGAGGTGGTGCGGTTTGCCCTGCTGAGCCTCCCCAGCAGGAACAGTAGTAATAAATGCACTTTTCACACTAAGGTTTCTTTATTAGTTCTCCTGTTAAGCCTAGATCCTCCCCCGGTAGATTGCAAACTTAAAGTCTGTGTGATCCCAAAGCCATTCTACTGCAAATGCCCAGCAGTGAAGATGGCCTCAAATTGGGTTCCTGTCTGCAGTGTATGGCAGCAGCCCATGTGCCTTTACCTATTGTCAAACTTACAAGCATTTATTTCTGTCTTTATGACTGTCACGGGGACCGAGGTTCTTCAGAGAGTGAGCAAGCTGGTGACACAGTGGTTTTACACCCACTCCCTGGACAGGGAGTTTGCACATAGTTGTGAGCTGTGAGTGGTTAGTGCATTGGTGGTATTGCTGAAGGCAGGGTTCACCCCTATTTGCTTGACACTCACACTCAAGAGAATATAGATTGTGCTGGGAAGAGACTGACTGTACTCGTGGCAAACTTGAAGTATTAAAATAAGGCTGTCCCCCTACATCCTTCCTAGTCACACACAGGATCCCTGTAGCCAAAACAGTATATGTTCCAGCTGCAGAGAGCAGATTGCTCTCAGCTTGCACAGCACCTTAGGGGAGGGAAGAATATATGGATAGGGAATGGGGTGGAGAAAGGAAACGGGAATGTTGTCATCAGGTGGCTTTAGGGTCCTGAGGAGTAAAGAAGGACGGCACTGGGGAGGTCTGGATGGATCTGATTTGTGTAGGAGTTCCCTGTAGATAAATTACTGATCCCCCAACTACTACCCCCAGTATGTAATGGCTGAATTAATATGTAATCAACTGCATTGTATCTAAAGCCTTAGAACTAGTCAGGTGCTCCCCCCACCCAGTACCATTTCTTACCCTCTAATCCTACCTGATCTTTAACAAAGCATTAATAATTCTAAGGATAATCTCTATTTTGTTGTGCTTTTTTGTAACTGTTTTAAATAAATCAATTTGTACTGTATATTTGTACTTTTGTGAGATCCTTTTTGCTGTTTTACCATTTTAAGTCTCTGTACTTGGCTACACACAGATTGTATTTTTATTGTTAATGCTCTTCTTATGGATACCTGCATTTAACTTGTGGACTATGTAAACACAATATATATCAATATCTATATATCTATATATCTATCTATATAAACTACTAGCTTTTCCTTTTGGTGTTTGCGCCTTCTTCTTATCCCAGCCTTAGGTGGTGGCTGTTGGGTGGGGGATAGAAACCCTTCATGGGAGAGCTTGTAATGGCAAATAGTGCCCATCTTTATGTGGTGGGCTCTGGGCAGATTTGCACGTTCTGTTGGTGTGTATATGTGCTGCCGAAGTGAGCATGTGCACGTTCTGTTGGTGTGTATTTCAGTGACCCGGAAGTCTACCTATAGGCTTAGATATTAGCACAATCAATCACAAGGACCTGTAGAGGTCCTCACTGCTGGCCTTTTCTCCAGTTCTTTTTTTTCCCCTCAGGAATGCTGCCAGAAATTGCTGAAATACATCAGCTGCAATCATAGCTCCTGCTTCTAAACTAGAAAGCCTGCCAGGAGGAAGAGGCAAAACACTCAGATACAGGACTGTGACTCAGATACATTTATTGAGCACTTACCAGGTGCCACAAACTATCCTAAGTTACATATATTAATAATTATCAATATGTTAATTATATACTTTGTATATAATAGTCATTTGTTGCTGATACTATTAGATCCATTTTGTGTTTGTTTGGGGAAACCAAGACAGGTTAAGTAACTTGCCCAAAGTTAGTTTTTCAATGGCAGTACAGCATTTTAAATCCAGGCATTGGGGTTCTGAGTGTATTAACTCCTAGTTTGTTGTGAAAATTAAATGAGATAATCTATGTAACATGCCCAGAAAAATCTTTGACACATAGGTAGTGCTCAACCATTTTGAAACATCCCAAGTAGGACTTCAGTGTGGAGCTCTGTGAGACAGGCATTTGACTTAATTTTAAGTACTCTCTTTCAAATGTCCAGTACTTTGGAATAAGCTTATTAAAATTTTTGTGTTCCCATAAGAGAAATATTTCAGCCTGCCTGGTAGGAATTAACCCTAGCTTGGTGGTGGGAAGGGGGTCAGTTAACACTACCAAATAGCCTTAAACCGATGGAGGTCAGAGAGGAGTCCAAGTTTCCTTGTTATGATATTGGAAGAGGTCTACATTCCTGGCATAGTTATTTTTCTGGCTACAACTTAACTAGGGCACTTCCTTCTGGACCTCAAGATCTATAATTATCTAAACTGTACACAACCTTTGGTGCAGGCTAAGGAAAGTTCTGTACTTGTTCTGTACCATCACAGACACTTTTTAGAAATGACCTCAGCTCTTGTCTCCTCCTTGGTTTGGCAGACATACAAACTGGTCATTTTGCTCTGGCTTTGACCACTGTCAACTTGGGCTCTCATCTCACTTTAATTCTGGATTTTTCTCAATGGGTTTTATCCTACTTTGGCTCTGGGGAAAAAAATTAAAAAATGGATCATCTCTTCTCTCAAACAAGAGTTCCTTGGTGCTATAGACCTTAATATTAGAGCTATTTCTATGAACATATTCCTGAATGAACGTGACTTCTGTCTAGGATAAAATTTTTAAAGTTTGACAAACTGAAATCTGCCAGGAAAAGTAGCCAGGAACTAGCTTAAATACCATATCTCTTTAGAAAATGCCAGTTAGGAGGGAAGGCTAGATGTCTACTTCTGCATTTGGAAAAAGCTAGGTTTAAATGGCCTTTGGGATCAGAGACGATCTTCGTTAGGGTTGTGGGAATGGACCCTCACAAAGTCAGCATTGGTTCCTTAATGTCATACTTATGCCTCATCAACTTGTAAAGGCCCAAACATGGGATCTCTGGGCCACCTAAATAAGGAGCACCTTCTCTTCAGAAAACAATCCACTAGAAGGCCCTGCCTAAAATTTCTACCCAGGTCTCTCCTAGATCACTTCATTTGCTAGAATAAAATGGAGAGGAAAGCAGAAAAAGGCCAGTAAAGATAAAATTAATTTATTTGCCCTCACAACTCCATGGGCCGCACTGGGCCCCACAGTCCTATAAGCATGCCCTGCAGCAGTGGGCTGGGAGTCCAGGTCTCTGGAGTGCCTACTCCCTTGTCCAGAGCTGCCTTAAGCTGGCTTGCTGCTGACCCCATCATCCTGCTCCCACATGCAAGAAGTGTTTAGGTCCACCTGCAACACACCCAGGCCTGCCTCTGGCAGTAAGGACAGGGCCCTGGGTGAGTGGGAGGGCAGGTGGGTTCAGTGCAGAGAGCTGCTGTTCTGCTCTTCAAAGGCCATCTTGCCCAGGAGCTGGCTGTCCAACTCCACCCCACTCACAGGTAGCTGGAAGAAGTTCATTTCGGCTGCTAAGGCCGCCATGGCAGAAGGGTCCTGGCCAAACTGGGCTCGTAACATCATGTCCATTTTCTCCAGCCTCCTCTTGAGCCGCTTGGCTTCCCGCTCCCGGATGAGCCGGGCCTGCCTCTTTTCTGGGGTTTCATTGGCCCGCTTCAGCCTCATAGCCTCCCGATCCCGCTGCAGCCGGCGTGCTCGCTGCTCATCTGTCTCCTGCATGCGCTGCAGGCGCTTGGCTTCACGGTCCCTCATTCGCCTTACTTCCCGCTCCTCTGGGGTCTCATTGTCCCGCCGACTTTTCTTGGCTGTGCGCTCTCGTTCCAGCCGCTGCAGCCGAACCTCCAAAGGCTCATTCTGTCGGCGTAGGGCCCACTTGCGAACACTGGGGGTCTGTGCTTCCAGTAGCTTTCGGTAGGCAGCACAATTGTTGCACACAAGCAGAATTCCAGCAGGGTACACTGGAGGACTAAAGGCAATGTCCTTCCCCTCAGCACTGGAGGGGCCCTCACTATGGGCTGGGGGTAGGGATTCCATGTTAAGTACTTCAGGGAGTTTCTCACTGGAATACAAAAATTTTGGATGGTTAGTGTCTCCTAGAAAGGCTCAAGTATCCAGCTCAGACTCATGCTGGTCCTATCAGGCCAGTTGCTCCAAGTTCACCACTAGGGGTCAGATTTGAGTACTTGAGAGACCTCTCCTATCTCTCCTACCCAGCACCTTCTCTGAGCTAGGGGGTCTACCAAGTTTTAAAGCCTTCCTTGAGGTAGAGACTGAGCGAAATGCCAGATATCCCCCACAAATGTGCAGTTTTCATTCCAGCTGGCTGATGGTGTTTGTAAGAGCTGTGTAGGGCAGTCCTTCTTGAGATGGAAGCTTGCCTGTAAGGGAGTCCACTGGCTCAACCCCTCCTGCCCTGGCCAACTCTGTAGAGTACCCCAGGCAAATGGAACTAGGACACAATTCACATACTTCCAGTCTTCTGGGACACAGTACAGACTATGTCCTCACATCAGGGGCCTCTCAGCACCCTGTAACTTCTTTCCCCAAGCTTTATCATGAATGTTATTGGACTCCCCCTGCCGCCCAACCATCTCTTTCTAGATGAAAATAAGAATATTTTCAGGGTAAAGAAATGGACAGGATTCAAAGAGAATTCATCTCTCTTTGGGGATAACTAATAAAATGGACATATTTACTAGCTTTATCACTTGTATTTCCAAAGAGTCAGTTGCCTTTGCATTACCTATTTCTAGCTTTTCTCTTGATTTGGGAAAGCAGAACCCATACCCAATAATTTGTTCCCAGAGCAAGAGGGTTAGGTAACCAGCTAACCTGTTAAATGTGGCATGGCTGGTAAAACGGGCTCCACACACAGCACAGTTAGACCTCTGGTCTTCCGAGTGGATTAGGAGGTGACGACCCAATGACCCTGGGGAGCTTAGGGCCCGGCCACAGACAGGACACATGTAGCTCTTGGCGCTCACCACTGCTGCAGTGTGCTGTAAAACAGAGCCTTAATCTGTAAACTCATGCTACTTTTAATATAATCTATGCCCACTCAGAAACTGCTTTCTGGGAAAATCCCCTTTCCTTAGTCTCAGACAAGGGATTTGCAAGTATGCTCCCTGCTTAGCACCTGGAAGTCTCTTGTGTTAACAGGCCTTCAGAAGGGCCAGACCATTCAGATTATGGTTTCAGATTTCATTAGTTTGAGTTTTGACTATATTCTGGAACATGTGGCTGGCTTGGTGAACAATAAGGCGCCAGAGCCAGAGCCCTCTTCAAAACCTGTGAAGAATTCATGCCTGGGATAATTTCTATCTGCTTACCTCACAGGTGTCTGTCAAGGGAGCAGTGAAGGCCAACTGCAGAAGCTGGCTGGGAAGACTGGTATCCAAAAGCATTTTGTCCTGTCTTTTCTTCAATCTTTTAAAAACAATCTTCTAAAGAAAGGCCTCTTTTCACGAATCAACTATCATTATGGTAAAACCCAGGCTGCATGTGTGCTAATGCCTTTCTAATATAGATCACAAGACACAGGTGCTCTGCAATTGGATCAGGGGCAAAAAGAGCACAAAAATTTGTGTTTTTCTGATCCCCTCATTTATACTTTTTCTAGTATCATAGAAACTTTTATGTTAACTCATTATTTCTTCTTTAAAACAAAGCCCTCATTTTTAACAGATGTTAGTTTCTATTTCACTATTTAAAATATGCATTAGGGCATCTAGGTGGCTCAGTTGGTTAAGGGCTTGACTCTTGATCTTGGCCTCAGGTCATGATCTCGGGGTTGTGAGACTGAATCCAACCCCCCTGGAGTTGGGCTCCATTGCTAGGAATGGAGCCTTGCTTAGGATTCTCTCTTGTCCTCTGCTCCTCCCCCACCCCCTCTCTTAAAAAGAAAGAAAGAAAAGAAAACATTAAGTAACTTTGAAAAAAAAAATACTTAATTTTCATAGTGCATCTGCTTGGGAACCCAGAACAGCTTTACCCAACATATCCCACTTATTCTCTAAAACATTCTGGGGACTAGAGTGGAGTCTTACTGGAAGCCACAATCCAAGGTTCCCCTGGGAGCTGGAAGCAAAAGCTAAACAAGCTGCTGGCATTCATGTTCTGGAGTGTGTGGCTCCCCAGCCCATACCTGGTACACATGAGCAATCAGCTGCTCCCGACTCCCACAGTCTAGCTGGCAGAGAGGACACTGGCAGATTCCAAGTAAGGGGTCAGAATTCAAGTTCCCCGTGACCTGCAATTCAACAAGCAGGCAATTCATTAACACTGTTTACCACTCTTTGCCCTGCCCCTACTTCTTTTAACAGGGTATCCTGTTAAAAGGAACACAACCTGATATCACATGTTATCCTTAGGTTCCTGTTATGGGCCAAAGGGAAAAGTAATAGGGAAAGGGAATCACATTTGCTCCTATCTTCATTTTCTTCAAGACTTCCTGCCCTGAGGACATAGGGGCTGCCCCAGGGAGAACTGATCTATTTTACCCCCTCTCAGGATTAGCTTCCCTCCTGCTGTGCTTCTTGCAGGAATCCTCAGGAAACAATTTAAAGAGAAGAGAGCACCTCAGGTAACACTCTAACTTATATTTGCAAGAGTAGACTTCAGGAAGTTGGCTGATAGTCTTGCAAAAGTGATGTTCTGTCTGGAAAGAAGTAGGGAGGCCATGCTAGGGTTAGTGATATATGGGTAAATAGGAAAGCTGGTTTGTTGGGAGTTGTGTGTGAGGTTTGGATAAATGGAGCTGTGAAGGAAGACAGGCTTCACATGAAGGCCCAGGAGGCCACCAGAGGCAAGACCATTACTGTGGCTCAAGCCTCCTGGGCTTGGGAGCCGTTGTCACTTGCCTCATGCTCTGGCACTTCATTCCCACCAACAGGCTGCTCCGTATTTTCTAACTCTTTCTCCACTTTGACCACCCCTCCATCTTCCTCTGATGTGTGGGAAGAGACTTCATCTTGTGTGGTCTCCTCTTCATCACCCTCACTGTCACCTGGAACATACAAATTGGTCACTTGTTCTGATTTTTGCATGAATACATCTTGAGTTGCTTTCCACCGTAGGGTTTGTAGCTATAATGGAAAACATTTTCAGATCTTCCATAATAGAGTAGGTATCAATGTAAAGCTTATATAGTTGGGTACAAATCATGTTAAGTGGAAGAGCTATAGCTATTGTTTATAATGTCATTTATACTACAGAGAAAATCTGAGGCAAAACTGCATTAGAAGATAGTTATTGGACCCTTATATTATCATAAAAGTAATTCTTCTTACACACAATTTCCAAATATCTCATACTTGAAATCACACCTCCATGTATCTCACACCATGCTCATTCCCACAACACACCACCTCTGACTTACCCACATTTCTCAGTGATTTTATTACTTAATTTTCTCCATAACCCCCTGCACAATTTTTCCATGGTATCACATATACTATTATATTCTGAGTCCCACTAATCTTTTCTCTCCCAACAAACCCTAAGGCACACTTAGAGAAAAACCAGCAAGTTTTTCCTTCCTCTTATTTATAAAGGAGGCAGTAGTTAATTAGCTAAAAATGATGTCACCCTCTAGGGAAAAGCTTGTTCAGTCCGGTGGTAAAAAGAGTACAGCAAACCACCTTAGGCCATTTGTTGTGCTACCTGACTCAGTGTGCTCTTACTCCACTAGTAACTCGGAATTCTAGGCTAAATAAATCCATTGTTTCTGTTGGTTCTCTGGATTATCTGACAGATAACTGACTGCATTAAGTGGAGGGGAACAAGCCATTCTATAGGATGAAATCTAATTTCTTGTGACTAAAGATTTGAGTTTGCTTTCATTTAGGGGCTAGGATGTGGCTATGGGGAGGTCTGCCTGTGGCTGGGGGATCTGCAAGGATTTTGTGGGCTGATGTTTTCCCCTATTACTTATAAAATGGGGGGGGGGGATTTTTTAAACGCTACAGTTTACATTACAAAAAAAAGGAGTTTTTTCTGAAAAGGAAAAAAAGAAGTGCTAGTATCTTGAAGATCACAAGAAGAAGCAAAGCCTAGGAAAGCTGTGAGACCCCAGTCCCATCCCAACCACACTTAGATCCTGGATTCCTGGGCCGGACTGTGAGCAAGAGAAATACAAGGTAGATTTGCACCTGTGAGACTCAGCTTCCCTAGCTAACAGTGCTTGTCTTCTCTCTGCTATCCCTATGTAATGTTTAAATCCACCATTATCTGGGCAAAACTGATTACATTCCTTCTCTTCAAAGAAAAATCTAACCAGATCATCTGCTAGTAGTTACGTGTGTTCCTATTAAATATTCCACCAGCCTGGTGGACTGGATTTGGGCCCTGGAACATCTATGGTATGTATGCCTTATTCCCTAGCCCAAAGCTTTCATCTGAATTCATCTCAATAATGAAAGATTGGAACAGATTAAATCATACCATATTTTCTCACCAGTTTATCTGGAATATTTGTAAACTTAATCTAAGACAACATTGTATCAAACACATTACATGACTGATCAAAAATCCAAACATAGCTCTCTACTAAAAATATTTTTAAAAAGTAAGTATGTCTTCTAGAAGGATGATGCAGCTTTTCCAGAATGGAAACCTATTAGACTTTATAGATGTTGCTGTTCCTATCCTGTTACTCAAGCTGGTGGTTCCCACAGGTTTTCTAGAAATCTTTGGTTTCATTTTTCTGTACCTAAGCAATTAGATGCTAAATTATTGTTGGTTTTTTGTTGCTAAATTATTAGTTTGAGTGGAAACTATGATTCCTAGAAGGCTGCTGAACTCTTTCCCTCTTTGTTATTCTTCAACCCCAAATGTGGAGAAAAATAAAAAATGTCACTCTGAATTGACAGTAATACCAACCAATATCAGATGGATATGATTAGTAAGGTATGGAAATCATCCTAGGAAATAATACATCTCAAATATATTTGTTCAGGCAGGTCATGGGGCAGATGATCCATGAAGTTCAGCTAGTTACCAGCCACTGTCTTTTCCATCTCTTTCCAGAATTTTCTTAGGACTTGGTGTGGGAAGACCTTGGCTTTAGCATTTTATTTCCTTTTTTAAAAAATTTATTTTTTTAATGTCTACACCCACTGGGGGTCAAACTCTTGACTCCAAGATTAAGAGTCACCTGTTCTACCGAGTGAGCCAGTCAGGTGCTCTGACTTTAGCATTTTATATGATGCATAATCTCATCAGTAAGCAAATCTTCTTGTGTAACATTAAACTGGGTACTCAGGCAAAAGTTTCATTAATGCCACTCTTACATTTTGTTGTGAGTATACAGACTGTAGGAGACAGAGATTCTCTTCTTTTCATTTGGCCTAACCCAGGGACAGGTTGAGTACTAATTATCCCTATGCACCTATCACAGTCATCACAAACCTGTCTGTATATGGTACTGCACCAACTACTGCAGTCCATGGGTTAAAAAAAAATAATGCCAAACCTGTCCTCTCTCTGGATAAGCATATGCTCATATAACTTAGAGCACCTTTGGAAACACTGAGGATCCACAAATCTTCATATCTTCCTCCCAACCCCCATGCACAATCCCCAGAGCACACACACTCTGATAATTCTTCTCCCATTGCCCTGAGTCATTACCAGAAGGTGCAGAACTCACTGCTACTGGAGTCCTGATCTCTTAGTTGTTGGATAGCTTGTCGCTGACTGCCAAGGTCTCCAGGAAAATCAGTTTTCATCATCGCCTGGCGGGCTTGCTCTTCTAGCCCAGCAAATACTTGATCCCCTGGTGGTCACAAGGAAAAATAGTCAGGCCACCAGCTGGGCAGCATAAATCCCCAGGCAAGCTGGTTGAAAAGTCAGACCATTCAAAGGTAGGAGACAGGCAGGTACCCTATGGTGGGGTCATTCATCTCTAAGTCAGCTTGCTGCTTCCTAGAATTTCTGGGCATGGCTACTCTTCCTAGGTAGTAAGCCAGATGCTCTAGAAAGTATAACTTGCTTAAATCCTCCTAATCTTGAGTCCTTTCAAAAGGTTATCAATTGCTACTTTACAAATTTAGATTCAGAATCTCAATTCCATTTATAACCTTCCATCAGGATTGGTGAGAGAGGCAGAAGAGGCAAAGTGATAGGATGATAAAAAGGGCAACATATCTGGGCACAATCTCTGAATCTTAGTGTACTAACATTATGGCCCTGACTCAGTGTCTATCTCTGACTATAAACATGTGCTTCGAATAATCCTTCCAAACAACAATCTCTCTAATCTCATCTTTCAGCCACCCTCCTTTCAAGACATGGTTTGGAAGTTCTTCCTTGCTTCTCCTATGTCTATCAGAATTAACCACAAGCAAATCAACAACTGCTTGAATAATAAATTAAAAGAACAGATAATATATGAACTCATTTTTGCTGAGGAATGAACTTCCTGAACCACACCAACTAATTAACAAAAAATAATATTTTATCTAGTCTCCTTGGTCAATGTGGTCTTTTTTCTTTCTTCTTTTCTTGTATGAAATATCCAAAAGCCCTGGACCTGTCCTTGAGTATGCATTTACTTTTTTTTTTCTTAATTTATTTATTTATTCATGAGAGACACAGAGAGAGAGAGGCAGAGACATAGGCAGAGGGAGAAGCAGGCTCTTCACAGGGAGCCCGATGTGGGACTCAGTCCCGGATTCCAGGATCACGCCCTGAGCCAAAGGCAGCTGCTCAACAGCTGAGCCACCCAGGTGTCCCTGCATTTACTTTCGATGAACTCTGCCTACAATCTGTGTGGTTACTGAAGAGTTAACATTTAAGTACTCTTTTATTTCCAAAAGGCCGGCATAAAAAGAAAAAAGAATTGAGTTTCTAGAGGTTTCCATTATCTCAGAGTGGAAACTACAGTCCCCATTCTCCAGCCACCAAGAGAGAATAATAAACAGCCCTCGTGAAATGTCTGACAATAGGCCAGGCACTTTCTTACTGGAGAGAAAGGAAAGTAAACAGGCTCGGGTTCCAAGACAGGATACAATGAGGTAGGAGAAATGGTCAGTTGACCTGTGCTATCGTTGTCAGGCAATGAAAGAACTGATGTGAAGCAGACTTCATGTGATTCACTTAGGCATTTATTCGGCAAAAATTCAGTGAGCGTCCATATCCTAAGTGCTAAACACTAATAATAACTACTATTTGGTATGTCCTAGTTCCAGGCTCTATGTTAAGTGCTTTATAGTTTTTATCTTAATTCTCTGCCAAACTCTATGTGGTAGGTATTCCTACCCATATTTTACTTAAGAGAAAACTAAAGTTTATAGTAGAGCAAAGTATTCGAACCAGGTCTGTACAGCTCTAATATCCATATTTTTAAACTGCTAAGAGAGATGTAAGCAGGTTAGATGGTTCATCAGAGTAGTTTTGCTGAAAACAAATGCTTGTCTCTGTGTGAGAAGAATGGCTCTGGTCCTAGCGATAATATTACCATCATACCATAAGTAACTCATGCTACACTTCAAATACCAAAATACTATTCTCAGGGCCAGTAAATGACAAAGGGGCCCATCATTTGGATGGTTCTGATACCCTGTGATGAGTTACCATGCTGAGGTGAGACTAACCCCGGGGCTACTCTGATTGATAATGTGAGTGGGAGGAGAGGTGGTGAGTTCAAGTGAACTTCTAGCCACACAACCCTCAAGTAAAAGAAAAATAAGCTGCTTTAAATTCATTTTCAAAATATCACAATCACAAGCTGGATATAAATTACTGCTAAGGAAAGCAAAACATGAATGCTGTTATAAGCACCTCCTTATCCTCTTTGCAGAAGGAAAATATTTTTCTTCATGGTGGTTGCACTGTAACCACAAGACCATGGCCAACTGCACTAGTTATTGAGTTCTTCTGGGTAGATGCATGCTTTCAGACCTAGAAACCATGGGCAGAAATGGCACTAAGGAACATGTTATATACCAGCAGATAATTATCAAGGGGCAGACCATTCTCATCAATGACACTTCTCATCTCTAAAGAAACAACCTAGGTTTATAATGCGTGAAGAATACTTTTTTTTCCCGTAATAGGTAATTACCATTAGATTAGTAGAAGGGCCTCTAAAAGAATAAATGCTTTTCAAGATCAACTAGTAATTCAGTTTAGATGTACCAACTTGAGCTCAAATTTTTTGTCTATTGATATTGTCTAGATATTTAGGCCTTCACAGAACAGAGGAGAGTCTATTCCATATGATGGCCCTATCTGGGACTTTTGCTGGCAATCCCACTTAGGATAGTTGGAATAAATTAATTCTGTTATTCCTTTTTGTCAGTATGGAAAGAAAAGCTGTGTTCTTATATTTGGTTCTATTCCTCACTTGGGAAAAAGGGTAAAGTAAAATTCATTCCTCAGGGCTATTCCTATCTTAAACATCAGTATAAAGCAAAATATATAAAAATCTTTAAAAAAGTGATTTTGGCATATCTCAGGAGAAGATATGTGAATGATCTTCCAGTAATCACTATTTACCTAAGTTCCAAATTCCACTGTCCAGAACTATCCTCTCGTAAAAGGACAGTGATATTTTGCGCTATGATACTGAAAGTGGTGATACCTTTTACATACCTAAAAGTATGTCATAGTAACTCAAGTCAAATGTGATCCATAGAGATACTGGTGCTTAAGAAGTGTTATATAATTGCCTGCTTTTATAATGCAGAATTATTATTTTCCTTCTATCTTGAGACTATTGTAGTAGGTTAAAAAAAACCCTCAGGTCTCTAGATATTAATGTAGGGCAACCATCTTATTTAACATGGGTATTTATTTATCTATTAATAGCTAAGAACAAGTCATCTAAGCTCTACAGTAAAAAGGAAGGTGCCACCTCTTTTTTTTCTTTTTGGTATAAAATCAAGATACTATTTGTCTGATTTGACTGTTTCTCAGACAAGAACAAGGCCATCCAACCAAGTCTGTAGAACAGATGAAAAGCCCGGGATGAAAGTTACTAGAAAGGCAAAGATCTTACAATTCTCTGCTTTAAGTCCTTGGTGCAATTAAATAAATGCAATTTCTGGCTGACTGAAGTTAAGTAAAGCAAAGCATCTGAAAAAAAATTCTAAAAGACCAGATGTCGAATTCAGAAAAAAGTGAGCTAGTCTTGGGAATGAGAACCTTAGGATTCCATTCCAGCTGACAGTATCTGTAACCCAAGGTGCTACCACATGCTGGGAACACAGCCATTTACCTCACAAGGATGCTGACAGAACGAACAAGGACAAAACAAGTTGTGCTTTTTGAAGAGAAGGAACTTTAAAGGCTTTTTTTCCTATTCCTCTGTAAAAGCCAAGAAGCTTGTATTGGAGTTCAAAATTTTTAGTCTTGTTTGTACTTTGCAATCTGAAAACAAAAGTGCCTTAAGGTTTTTAGTGGTTTGCTTAGCATAAACACACCAAATGAGAGTATACAAGGGACTCTATTTTCAACCTCTCTAGAAACAGTTGACAGAAACTTTTACTCAGGAGGAGGTGAGATGAGGAAGATCTAAAAGCCCATCAGCAGTTTCTCCGAGACTAACAATTCTGGGCTTTTTATTCAGAAAGCTCTGTGTCAAATCTGTTAATGAACTAAGGAAACTACAGAAATATTTCTGGATGTTTCTGAGGAAAGGAGAGATCATTATGGTAATTTAGATACAGAGGCAGTCCTGAGGAAAGCTGAGTAACTGCCAGTGCAGCCTGCCTGTCGGCTTTTAAAGTGGATGTGACACATGCTGCCAGGCTACAGCAGTGGGATTCTTTATATATTCTTTTCGGCAGGCTTTGAGCTTCACGCCACAATCTTCTTCCCAGAAGGCAGATGTAATGGAGCTCAGCCATTACTCTACTGGAGTGCTGATTGGCTTTAACATTTCAACAAAACTTGTGCAGACATTCTTGCCTCCCAGACCTTCAGTCCATTCCATTTACTTTAAATAGATGAGCAGCATTAAATTCAATACATTTGACTGGTTCCATTTCACTGCAAGGGAAGAGGAGACCCAAGTGGCCAGCAGACTGAAATTACCTATTCCTACTTGCCATTATTGTCATGGGCAATGAGAAGATGCCTTTTTGAAAAAGGAAGGATCAGCTTCAGTCCCCAAACAGTTAATAAGTAGAAAGTCCTGAGAAACCAGGGAATCTTAGTGTCTTTTCTTTGGTAGTCAGACTTAGTCTATTACCTGAGAAGCCTCCATAGTTCCCTTCCCAAATGCATTACTGAAAACAGCACCTCCCTGTGGGTCTGCTTTTTAGTTACAGCTAAACATTTCTGTTCACAGCCCTCCTAATGGTCCCTACCACAAAGTCCTCATAGTCCCACCCACTCCACCACAGTATGATGTTCACTTGCTCTGGAAACTATTTCTGCCACTGTGGATACATGATAGTCTCTTCTCCATGGCCTATTTGTCCTTCTGTTTTATTTTTTATTTATTTTTTAAGATTTTATTTATTTATTCATGAGAGACACAGAGAGAGAAAAAGGCAGAGACACAGGCAGAAGGAGAAGCAGGCTCCATGTAGGGAGCCCGACCAGACACAAGACTCGATCCAGGGTCTCCAGGATCAGGCCCTGGACTGAAAGTGGCACTAAACTGCTGAGCCACCCAGGCTGCCCTGTCCATCTTCTCCTTCTGTCTGTGTCTGCCATACAGGCCTCCACTGGCTTCCTCTGGCCTTATCATGATCATGCCCTCATCTCCGCCACTCTCTTAAGGCCTACTCTCCTTAAATCTAACCAAGTCTCTTTGGACAGGTGGCTTTTATAGGTAAATGTCCAACTCCTCTGATTGCCTTATCTGTGACCCCCTTATCTCTTACTGAGTACCTTTCCTGCCCTGCCTTCTTAGGGTCACATCCATGTCTTTAATTAATACTCATTTTCTTTTTTTTTTTTTTTTAAGACTTTATTTATTTATTCATGAGAGACACAGGGAGAGACAGAGGCAGAGACACAGGCAGAGGGAGAAGCAGGCTCCATGCAGGGAGCCTGATGTGGGACTTGATTCCGGGTCTCCAGGATCAGGCCCCGGGCTGAAGGCGGCGCTAAACCACTGAGCCACCCGGGCTGCCCTAATACTCATTTTCAACCAGAGAGGAGAAGACAATCCTCCTAAACCTCTGTACTGGATTACGTAGGCCAGAGATATTCCTCTTGACAATCCTCACATTCAGGCCAACTACATTTCACTGTTATAGCAGCAATTTCTAAACTCTTCCTAAACCACTCACTCACCTTTATATTTAGACTTCCACATCCACCTATACTCCTAGGAGCATCAAACTTGCTCTCTTATAAAACTTTTATAGGACTTAAGTTGAAAAATTGTGTATTAATCTAAACTCATTAACCTATACAATGCTGAAGCTCTCCTGATTCTTCTGTTCCTACTGTTATCTTTCTCACTCTTAAAATTACCCAGTAAGTTAAGGTACATAGTACCTGGCATACAGTACGTTTTTAATAAATTTTAATCCTCTTATCTAACTCCTTGACCAATCTATCCTCTCATATGTAGAGTTCTTTCCTCAAGAAAAAACCTATCATATGTTATGCCACTGAATTCTTGCAGATGTTGCTGTACCTTAGTTAGTCCTCCATAATAATAGGGTGCTATTGGGCTCTTTTTTAAATATTTGGGTAAAGATGCTTATCTGCCCAGATCATAGGAAACTGGTTAACTATATCAAATCTGCATTGATATATTAATGTTAATTTAGGGCAGCCCCGGTGGCTCAGCGGTTTAGCGCCGCCTTCAGCCCAGGGCGTGATCCTGGAGACCTGGGATTGAGTCCCACGTCAAGCTCCCTGCATGGAGCCTGCTTCTCCCTCTGCCTGTGTCTCTGCCTCTCTCTCTGTGTCTCTATGAATGAATAAATAAAATCTTTAAATTTTTTAAAAAGGCACTTTTGAACATCCCCTATAAGCAGTGCTAGAAGTAGAGACGAATAGCAGGAAGTATGAGTGGGACATAGTCTCTGCCCTCTAGAATTACCCAGTCTTATGGATGAAATAAAACAAATATAGAAAACTTCTGAGAAACAATGCAAGGCAATAGCATACCTGGTTTAGCAAGTGCATACCTGGTTTTCCTGTTACCAGTCTTTATCTTGTGTGATCTATCCCACACACTGCTTTGTCGTCCTAAAACACTGCATTCTAAATGTCACTCCACTTGCTCTGCTTGAAAACTGTCAGTACTTCCTTATAGCCCACAGTATGAACTATGAACTTGGACTGGCCTTCAGGACTCTACAATGTAGAGTTAAACATCTCCAACCTCATCTCATGTCCTATGACATCTGGACAAATAAAGCTTCTACTTCATACAAAGTTTCCTTATCCCCTAAATATGTGCATTCCTTTTTTTTTTTTTTTAAGATTTTATTTATTTATTTTAGAGGAAGACAGAGAGAGATAGAGAATGCATGTAAAGCAGAGTAAGGGGCAGAGGGGGAGAGAGAGAATCCCAAGCCAACTCCCTGAGCTGAGCATGGAGCCCAATGTGGGGCTCAATACCATGGCCCTGAGATCATGACCTGAGCCAAAATCAAAAGTCAGAAGCTCAACTGACTCAGCCACCCAAGCGCCCCTGTGCATTCCTTCTTGTATCTTTGCTCACATCATTTCCCCTACCTAATTTTACCTCTTCCTTCTTCCTTTTTTAAAAATTCACTTCCTACCTTCTAAGGCCCAGTTCAAGTTCACAGTCTAGGGCCTCTTCCATGAAGCATTCCCTGCTACCTCAGTCCATGGAACTCTCTTCTTCACCTTCTGTAGTATACACAGTCTGCAGCACCCTTATATGATACTCCGCATATACTACTTGTGTTTTTAGATATTATTTTATGTATGTGGCTACATTATCGGTGTATATATCCTTACATTGGTTTACAGCCCTGGCATCTAGCATAAGACATTGTACAGATAGCTTATAAATGTTTGTAAATGTGAATACTAAGGATGAAACAAGTGCACATACTAAAGCAGATTTCTAAAACCTCCAGCAACTAGACACACTTTAAACCTATCATGTTCAACCTCTTTAGCCCTTTTTTCCTTCACAAATTAGTGTGAGCCTTTCACCTAAATTCAGATTACTCTTTCATTTCAACCCTCAATGTTCCCAGGTTCTAGAAGACAAAACCCAGTACTCACAGTGAACTTTATTCGGATTTGTCTGTTTCCGACGGGACATGTTTCCCCAATCCAAGAGCTCTGGCCTTTCCCAGTTTCACAACTGGATATGTTACCTCCTTGCAGGATGCTGACCTATAATAAAAAAGATATTGTTAGCACATGTCTTTTTTCCCAGAAAATAAACAAAAGTAGACAAAATTAAAAAGACTTTTAAAAATAATCATTGAGCATACAAAACTCACCGGTTATAAATAATTGATTCAAAAAAGGAAAGGAATAGATTTCTAGCATAACATCAAGGTCCCAAGAAGTTTAAGAGGGGACTCCTTCAAAGGATTTAGAGAATTCCACTCTAAATCTATCTGTGGAATCCAGAATTCTGTTAAGTGATCATGATCAAGGTCATAGGATAGAAAATGAAGCAAAAAACTCAGGCAAACAGCTTTAGAAGCACTGCAGGTTCAAAGGGGTAACCCCCATAAATGCAAAAGAAAGCAAAAGGAAGGCAAGGAGGGTGGCAGCTCACATGTTCCATGCCCACTGCAAGTCAAGCCCTGCAATCTGAACAAACGGGAGCCTCCAGATGTTTTTTTCAAAAAGTTACCTTGTCTGGAGGTGACAAAGCATCACACCTCTGTGAGGCACGAAACATTGCAAAACTTTTAGGCGTCTATCAATGCAATCAACAGGGGAAACAGAGCCCCTATCTAGTGAAGTCGGCACAGTGCTGGGCACTGTGGATGACAGGGCACTAAATCAAATCAGGCTTCCAATGTTGAAGATGAGCTCTCACCAGAAGAGTCAGATGCACTCCATACTGTTGAGTAGTAATTCAACCTCCAGTGTGGAACATCAGTCTGGCCCGGCTAACAGAGTGGCAAAGTTAATAACTTTAGTGCCTCCTTTCAATCCAGCCTCTATGTAGCAAAGAGATTAGTGGGAAGAGCAAAGAGAAAAGCTCCCCAAAAAAAGAAGTGCTGCAGAGACCTGCATCTGCTCCCCTGAAATTGGAGAACAGATACTTAAGCATGGAGGTTCCCAGTTAGTTTATAAGAAAGACTTTCCCAGCAGTAAGTGTTGTTAGAGAGTCTGAGATGGATTAGTAGTTAAAACTGTGAAATTTTCTATGAAAGGCACAGTGAATAAACAGATAAATTAAAAAAGAGAGATTCCCTTTTCTACCAAAAATAAGAATATGGATCTGGTCACCCTCTAAATTTTCTTCCAGTTCCCTGCCTTTTCAAATTGTACTTACACTGAATAAGCAAGTAGTTTAATGCCTTAGGAGGCACTAAGAGAGGCAATTGCTAACTATACTTTGCTCTCCAGTTAGTGAAGACTCTTCTCCTGTTATGCCAACTAACTCCTAGCTAGAAAGGACCTCAGACCTGTAATCAGATCCTGCCTCCCCTTACCAAAAGAAGAAAGAAACCGCAAATGGCAAAGACAGGCCTCCACAGGAAGTGGCAAAGGAAGCAGCTTTCAGGCAGTCTTCTATCATATCTGCATATTAAACACAGTTCTTTTTCAGACCTTTAATTAAACAACAACAACAACAAAAAACAAAAACCCAACAAAAAACCCAACTCCAAATGTATACAGTAAAAGTCAATTTTAACTAGTTAGAGGGCAGTATGCTGAGTGCTAATGGTATGTATTCTCCATCCTAAGTTTTGTTTGGATAAATCATTTCTTTCTAACCGAGCAGTTACTTTATTCATGGAAGCAGTAAAGGAATATTCACTTTGAGTCTTTTCCTATAACTCTGGGGAATCACAAAGTAGAAAGTTGAATAAAACGCAGTTTGTCTATCATTTTTTTTCTAAAACTTGCAGAGCTGCACTTCTCTATTATATAGGGAAAAATATTAACTAATCTTTAAATTTTCTCTTCATCGAGATCAGAAATTGAAACTGTGAGATACTGAAAGAAGGGCAAATAATTTGAGACAGGCTCAATTCAGATCATCCTGGTGAGGCAACAGTTCAATACTAAAGCTCCAAGTCAGAAACAGAGATGAGCATCTGCATATTGAAATAGGCAGCGTCCACGGCACCTCACTATCCTCCTAGTGGCCGAATGGGGAACTGACCAGATGGTACCCAATGGGACTTCACACCTGAGGGATTGGGGGGGGGGGGGGAAGCACCCTTTTCTCCCTCAAAAAAAGAAAGCCTGTGGAGTCGTGGGCTCTTGAAAATAAAAAAAGAAAATACATACATACAGAAATGGCAATGTAAGTGCATTCTTGACTACACAGCAAGATCTCAAGAGATCAGACAATAGTCTTACAGGCAATAAAAGCTAATAAAATTCATAGCCACACTGCCCTAAAGATCACTCATCTGGTTTTACTTTTAACACTGCCTCAGTTCCCAAGCCCGAATCTGAAACCAACACAAAAAATGTAAATGAAGAGCCGCCTGAACATCACCATCTGGAAGAAAAAGAAAAAAATGGGACGGGGGGGAAGAAAGGTAAACGGTGAGATTCAGGCTTACAAGGGATGCTATGTAAAAAGGAAGGGAGCTTTGTCTTCAGGACGAGGTTAAGAGTCCTCGGGGGTGGTGGTGGGGGGCAACATCTCCCCTTAACATTGTCCCTGCTCTCCCACAGGTGTTAGGTTGCAGCTTCCAGAACACACCACAGACTTGAGCATGAAAAAAAACCAAACAGGTGAAATCCAAGCTTTAAGAAAAGAGGGTGCACTCCCACCTCCAGCTCTGGTGCAGTTCCCACGGCGCAAAGTAAACTCGCCTGAACCCCAGCGATCTGTATCTGCCAAAAGGGAGAGGACAAGGCAGCGGGTCACGCAGCGGCCCCGCTGTGCACCCCGTTCCCACTCGCCCGGGGCTGGAGCATGTGCACCGTCGGCCAAGAAGGTCCCCTTGGCTTCTCCCGGCACGGACACAGGTAGATTCCCAGGAATTCCCGACAAAAGCCAGAGGTGTTCCGAGGCGGCCCAGACCAACCCTCGGACCACACAGTCCTCTCCGAAATCTATATTTAGGAGGCGCTCGGCGGGCCCGCGCCGCGGGGCTGCCACCGGGTCGGCGCTCGCACGCCCTCCGCCCCCTCGCGCGGCCCCACCCCCGCCTGTCAGACGCCGGGCCGCCGCGCCGCGCCGAGCCCCGCCCCGCCCTGCCCGACCCCGCCGCCCCTCCCGCGCCCGAGGCCGCCGGGGGGCTGCGGGGCGGCCCGCGGGGAGCCGGCGGCTCCGGCCTCTCCTCTGGACGCGGGCGCCGGGGCAGCGGCGGCGCCTGGCCGAGCCCGGGCCCCCTCCCGGACGCAGACAGACAAAAGGACCGACAGCCGGCGACCGGGGGCAGGGCGAGGCGGCCCTGCATCCTCAGCCCAGCCCCGCAGGGAAGGAGACGGGGGTCTTTTTTACCCGGCGCCTCGGCGCTCCGCGGCGCTCCGCGTCCCTGGGCCCCGCCTCCGGACAGACGGACCGCCGGACAATGGGCCACGGGCCGCAGCTCGGGCCGGCCGCGCCGGGGCTCTCGGGACTGGGCCCCGGCAGGCGGAGGGCGGCTTCGAGCCGAGCCGGTGGCGGGGAGCCGAGGGGCGGCGCTGCAGACGGACAAAGCCAACGGCAGACAGACAGACGGAGGGGGAAAAGATGGCGACGCGGGCGGCGGGAGCGCGCTGCTCGCGCACCCGCAGCGAGCGGGGCGCGTGCACGAGCCTCTCCTCTCCTCTCCTCTCCCCCTCCCCCTCCCCCAGCCCGGTCCCCCTCCCCGCTCCCCAGGCGCGCGCCCGGCGGCGTGGGCGGGGCTCGGGGAGAGGGGCCTGGGAGGCGGGGCCTAGGGAGCATCCAATCACGGGCGCCCTCGCGCCGCGGAGACCACCCAGCCTCGTCCCGCGGTGGGTCTGTCTGCGGCGCCCGCGGCCTCCCCGCTGCCCTCACCTTTCCTGGACCTGCGAACTCCGCCCTGACAGTCAGCTCCGATCCTGGTTTCTTACCCCGCCTTTGAATTCAGCCACAAAACCCACATCCCCCAACCACAGCTCCACCGCAGGTTCCCCCTCTCCGTAGCCCAACCTTAGTCTCCCCCCAACCCAAGCCTGTTCCCCTTGGCTGCCCGCACGCTTCGTGGGGGTTTTTTTTTCCGACCCCCCCAAGGCATTTAACGTGACCGACACCCAGGGGCCACAGGCCTTGGTGGGAGGGGCCAAGTTCCGCTGTCAGAATCTCCGAGGAGAAAAATCTTTAGATTTCTTTTAAGGCGTTTAAGTTTCCAACATGATTCTTAACTAATAACAGTAGCTGTTGACCTCGGGGCAGAAGATACAGAGCAGAGTAACTTTGGTACTGTTAACCACTTAAGGGGCGTTTGGGGCAATTGAAAGTGGTTAGACTAATTTCCTAATAAGACACCTTCCCTTATCATCATCCCTGTTTCCCCACTACTTTCCTTTCCTTCCTCTTACTCTGTCTTCTTGTAGAATGCCTAAGACTGCCTCTGACATAGCTTACTTGAAGTAGGGAATGGAGTGAAAAGAAGATGAGATCTGGTAATAGGATATCTAGCCTTGGGTCCCAGCCCCGCCACTGACCGGCCTGGTGACTTGCAGCAAGTCTCTATTCCTGAACCTCTGCTTCCTAAAATGTAAAATGGGTAACAATGTAATCATCCCTAACCCCTACTCTCTTGGGTTGCTGCAATCATAGGATTAAGTAAAATGAAGATATGATAGCATTACGCAATTAGTCCTTGTGACTCCTGGGCCCAGGAAGGCAGAAGAGCTTATGAAGATGCTGACCCTTGTTTTAAGCAACCGAGTCCTGGTATTTGCTTAAAGTGCTTTTGCAAAATGTTCTTCCCATAAATCTCCAGTGAGGTGTCTTGTGTTTAATGTGAGAGAATGGCTGTATTGAAGGAACTTAGTCCTTCACAATTGTGTGGTAAACAGCTTCATTCATTCATTCACTTATTGTGGCTGGGATAATTAGGTAGAAGTTATTATTTAATTTTAGTTAACGAAACATTTTAATTTCATTTTAAATTTTAATTCCTAGGTAGCCAGAAAATGGAATATTCTCATCTAAGTAGAAGTTTTTAAGACAGTTTCATATAGGGGGCACCTGGTGGCTCAGCGGTTGAGCGTCTGCCTATGGCTCAGATCGTGGTCCTGGGTCCTGGGATCCAGTCCCGCATCAGGCTTCTCGCAGAGAGCCTGCTTCTCCCTCTGCCTATGTCTCTGCCTCTCTCTGTTTCTCTCATGAATAAATAAAATATTTTTTATTTTTATTTTTTTTAATAAAATATTTTTTAAAAGACAGATTCGTAAAAAAAAAAAAGACAGATTCGTATGAGAATGCAAGCTGGAATAAATTGCACTACTAGGCATTTACCCAAAGGATGCAAAAATACTAATTTGAAGGAATACATGCACCCCAATGTTTACAGCAGCATTATCTACAATAGCCAAATTATTGAAAGAGCCCAAATATCCACCAACTTATGAATGAATAGAGAAGATGTAGAGCATGTGTGTGTGTGTGTGTGTGTGTGTGTATACCCACACACCTAATGGAATACTACTCAGCCATAAAAAAGAATGAAATCTTGCCATTTACAATGACATGGATGGAGCTAGAGAGTATTATGCTAAGCAGAGTAAGTCAGTCAGTGAAAGACAAATACCATATGATTTCACTCATATGGAATTTAAGAAACAGATGAAATGAGAGGCAAACCAAGAAACTCTTAACTATAGAGGAGAAACTGATGGTTACCAGGGGGAAGGTGGGTAGGATGATGTGTTTAATATGTGGTGGGGATTAAGGAGTGTGGCACTTGTGATATGCACCAGGTGTTCTATCTAAGTGTTGAATCACTAAATTCTACACCTGCAACTAATACAACCCTATCTTAGCTAACTGGAATTTAAATAAAAACTTGGGAAAAAATAATGCAAGCTGGAATAAACATTGGCTTTTATACTTAATAATTCTTGATGAGTTTAGATTGAGGGATGCAAATATAGCTTTATTATGTCACTTGAAAGTTGACATAGATGATATTTTCAACATGAAAATAGCAAACAGGTAAAACACGAGGAGAAAGCCTCCAGTGAAATTTCTTGGCTTCATCATTAAGTTACTGTATGAAGCTGGGCAGCTTGTTCTATCTCCTTGAGCTGCAAATAAAATAGGATCATAATAATGCTATTCCTATAACTTTCCTGTGTCTCTGAGGTGATGTGACTGGGTTATAATCAAATAAGGAGAAAAGTACTAAATAAGGAATTAGTTTCTTTTCCTCTGATCTCACCTAAACTTGTAGATCTAGAAGACTCTTTTATTAAGCATGGGTTTTTTTCAGCTTCATTTTTTTTTTTAATTTTTTTTTTTTATTTATTTATGATAGTCACAGAGAGAGAGAGAGAGAGAGAGAGAGGGAGGCAGAGACACAGGCAGAGGGAGAAGCAGGCTCCATGCACCGGGAGCCTGACGTGGGATTCGATCCCGGGTCTCCAGGATCGCGCCCTGGGCCAAAGGCAGGCGCTAAACCACTGCGCCACCCAGGGATCCCTCAGCTTCATTTTTTATTTCTACTTTCCCAGTCAACTCAGAGTTGTGCTATTATTTTGCCACTTCAACTCTATAATCTTTTCCTTGAAATAGCTTCCTAATCTGTTTTAAATTTACTGGCTCTTACAATGACCTCATTAGGGCTTTATAGTACAACAATATTGATAATTTAAAGAACTTCACTCAAAAATTTATTAAGATGGGATCCCTGGGTGGTGCAGCGGTTTGGCGCCTGCCTTTGGCCCAGGGCCCTATCCTGGAGACCCAGGATCGAATCCCACGTCGGGCTCCTGGTGCATGGAGCCTGCTTCTCCCTCTGCCTATGTCTCTGCCTCTCTCTCTCTCTCTCTCTCTGTGACTATCATAAATTTAAAAAAAATTTATTAAGATATAATTCACATACCATGAAATTCATACTCTTCCTCCTCCTCCTCCTCCTCCTTCTTCTTCTTCTTTTCTTCTTCTTCTTCTTCTTCTTCTTCTTCTTCTTCTTTCTTCTTCTTCTTCTTCTTTTCTTCTTCTTTTTGGTAAATATTTTATTTTTAAGTAATCTCTATACCCAACACAAGGCTTGAACTTACAACCCCAAAGTCAACAGTCTGCTCTACCAACCAAGCTAGACCCTGAAATTCACTCTTTTAGAGTGTGTAATTCAGTGGTTTTTAGTATATTCACAAGGTCATGCAACATCACCATTATCTAATTCCAAAACATTTTCATTGCCCCAAATAGAAACCCTATACTCATGAACAACCATTCCCCCCTCTTTCTTCTCCCAGCTCTTGGCAACGCCTCATCTACTTTCTGTCTCTGCAGATTTGCTTATTGAACATTTCACATAAATGGAATCATACAATATGGGGCCTTTTATGTCTGTTCCTTTCACTTGGCATAATGTTTTCAAGGTCACCCATGTTGTAGTATGTGTCAGTACTTCATTCCTCTTTTTCTTTGCTGTTATTATTTTTATTTTTAAAGTAAACTCTGCCCTCAATGTGGGGCTCTAACTCGTGACCCAGAGATCAAGAGTCACATGCTCTACCAACTGAGCCAGCCAGGTGCCTCAATATTTCATTCCTTTTTCTGGCCAAATAACACTCCTGGGTATGGATATACATTTTACTTCCATTTGTCAGTTGATGGATATTTGTGTTGCTTCCACTTTGGGGCTATTCTGAATAATGTTGCTATGAACACTGATGTATAATTTTTGGGTGAACATGTGTTTTCAATTCTCTCAGGTATATACCTAGGAGTGAAATTACTGGGTCATATGGTAACTATAACTTTTTGAGGAACTGCCAGACTGTTTCCCAAAGTGCTTGCAAAATTTTATATTCCTACCAGCAATGTAGGAGGGTTCTAATTTACCCACATCCTAGACTACACTTGTTATTGTTTTTCTTTTTTACTATACCCATTGTAGTGAGTGTGAAGTGACAACTTATTGTGGTTTTGACTTGCCCTGATGACTAAGGATGTTGAACACTTTCTCATGTCCTTATTATTGACCATTTGAAGGATGTATTATTCAAGTCCTTTGCCTATTTTTAAGTTGGGTTATTTGTTTTTTCAGTGCTGCTTGTTGTTTTTTAATATTCTTGATACTAGACCCTTTTAGGATATGTGACTTCCAAAAACTTTCTGCCATTGTGTAGGCTGTCTTTTTACTTCTTGACAGGGTCCTTTGAAGCACTAAAAATTTTTATGTATGAAGTCCACCTTGTGTATTTTTTCTTTGGCTGCTTGTGATTTAGGTGTCATATCTAAGAAACCACCTCCTAATCCACAGTCATTAAAACTTACACCCATGTTTTCTTCTAAAAATTTTATAGTTTTACCTCTTACATTTAAATATCTGATCCATTTTGAGTTAATTTTTGCATAAGTGTGAGACAGGGAGTTTCAACTTTATTATTTTGCATGTGGATATCCAGTTTTTCTAGAATTATTTGTTGAAAAGTCTATTCTTTCCCCCATTAACTTGTTTTATTATCCTTGTTGAGTATCAATTGACCATAAATGTATGGGTTTATTTCTGGACTTTCAATTCTATACCATTGATCTATATGTCTATTCTTATGCCAGTATCATATAGTCTTGATAAGAATCTTATATTTTAAGGAGATTGTTTTAACTTTTAAGTTTATATTTAGAATCTATAGTTATATTTTCATCCCTTTGGAGCCATTTAAGGTAAAATAAAGTTTTCTAGGATGACTACAATGATGATAAATGCCATGAAAATAATCTGATTTGAGAACTCTCTTTTGATCTTATATGTGAACCCAAATCAGAATCATAACTGTGATTTAATGAATTTTTCATTTGTTTTTTTTTAAGATTTTATTTATTTATTCATAGAGATGCAGAGAGAGAGAGAGAGAGAGAGAGAGGCAGAGACACAGGCAGAGGGAGAAGCAGGCTCCATGAAGAGAGCCTGACGTGGGACTCGATCCAGGGTCTCCAGATCACGCCCTGGGCTGCAGGCGGCGCTAAACCGCTGCGCCACCAGGGCTGCCCAAATTTTTCATTTGTTGATAAAATCAATATACAGGAATTGGAGGTAAAACTAGGATGCAAGTCATTATGGATAATGGAAAGTATATAATGTCTAGTTTCAAGATCTGGGTCAAGATCCGACCCTGGTAGTTATACCTGTTGACCTTGGATTGATTACTACAGGTCCAAGCTTCACTTTTCTCTTCTAAAAACAATCACTTCTGGCCCACAGTTGCTTATAGAAATGTTGTGAGCCTCACTTATATTGAGGTAATGTGTTTGTAAGTAACTTGTAAACTGAAAAATACCATGGAAATATTTAATATTTGTATATAGCCCTAATTAATTATATTAATAAGTTCTCTGAAAAATCATTCCATAGGTGCTCTAAAAAATGCTCTTGATTTTTCTATAGGTCTATGAAAATGTCCAGAATAGTCCATATTTTATATTTCCAAGATTTTCCCTTTTCTTTTTTAAAAAAGATTTATTTATATGAGAGAGAGAGAGAGAGAGAAAAAACATTAGTGGGGGAGGGGCAGAGGGAGGATAACAAGCAGATTTCTCCTCGAAGCCTGGGAGTCCCATGCAGGGCTGGATCCCAGTGATGGGGGAGCAGAGGACTAGCTGAGGACAAAGCACACCAACAAGCTCTTGAAACAGGCAGAGGGACATTCCTTTACGGACTTAACTGCCTCAAAGTTAATACTTTGCTAAGGGCAAAAGGCAATCTTAGCCTGACCCCCAGGATCCTATAAGTCTACCTTAACATATAAAAATTCCTTTAGAAATTTCCTTCATGGGCAGCTCGGTGGCTTAGCGCTGCCTTCAGCCCAGGGGGTGATCCTTGAGACCTGGGATCGAGTCCCACGTCGGGCTCCCTGCATGGAGCCTCCTTCTCTCTCTACCTGTGTCTCTACCTTTCTCTCTTTGTATCTCTCATGAGTAAATAAATAAAATCTTTAAAAAAAATTCCTTTATCTCTATCCCCCAAAGATATATGTTGGCAATCATTCCCCAAGCACATGGCCCACCAATGTACATCTGAAGGGTCTCATGACTCAGGTTTTGTTTTTTTTTTTTTTTTTTTTTAAGATTTTATTTTTTCATGAGAGACACAGAAAGAGAGAGAGAGGCAGAGACACAGGCAGAGGGAGAAGCAGGCTCCATGCACGGAGCCTGACGTGGACTCAATCCCAGGTCTCCAGGATCACGCCCTGGGCCCAAGGCATGTGCCAAACTGCTGAGCCACCCAGAGATCCCCATGACTCAGGTTTTATTAGATGGTAATAAGTGACCTTTCCCCAACAATAACTAGCCCCCTCAAGGTCCTGGAAACCTTGCTTCCAAAATTCCTTAGAGAGTACTCTATCTTCAAACCCCTCCCAACTGCCAGGTATATAATCAGCCACCCTTCACAGGCCCAGGGCAGCAGCTCTTCCTGCCCAGGGGTGCTGTCCCCATGCTTTAATAAAACCACCATTTTGCACCAAAGACGTCTCAAGATTTCTTTCTTGGTCTTCGACTCCGGACCTCACCCCACCAACCTCATCTATATTCCAAAAATTCATCACAAAGATCCCCTGAGAAAAAAAAAAAAAAAAACAAAGATCCCCTGAGATCACAACCTGAGCCAAAGTCAGACACTTAACTGACTGAGCCACCAAGATGCCCCAAGACTTTCCCTTTTCTAAATGTATTTAAAAGAAAAAAGACAAGGGGCGCCTGGGTGGCTCAGTCAGTTGAGTGTCCAACCCTTGATTTTGGCTCATGATCTCAGCCTGAGATCCAGCCTAAGTTAGCTCTGTGCTCAGTGAAGAGTCTGGGATTCTCTCCCTCTGCCCCTCCCCCCAACTCAAATAAATCGTTTTTTGTTTTTTTTTTTAAAGGAAAAAGACAAATTACTTTCTGCCCATCATCTTACCCTTCTCTCTTTACAGGATGTGTAGTACTTTCTTCTATTGCAGCTGTCAGCAAAACTTTTCTGTAAAGGGCCAATTTATCAATATTTTAGGCTTTGTGGGCACATCAGGATTCTGTCACATATTCTTCTTTCCCTTTGTTTTGTTTTTTGTTTTTGCAATCCATTAACCCTGTACAAACCATATTTAGCTGGAGGGACTGTACAGAAACAGCCCTGACTGATCCTGGCCTGCAGGCCTGCTATGGAACATTATTCTATTATGTTCAAGCACTGTATCAGGTGCGTGTCATGGCCCCTAGTTATCATCATGTACACAAAAAAGAGTTACTGGTTAGTTAACCAAAGAAATGTTATGCATTGATTTTTATCCTAACAGCAAAATAGGATTTTCAAACAAAATAATGTGAGTCAGTTTGATTTTTTTCAGTTATGTTTTGCTTCTGAATGAAACTGGTCTGTTCAGCCAAGGACAGTGGCACAATTTACACTGATGTGGGCAGCCCGGGTGGCTCAGTGGTTTAGCGCTGCCTTCAGCCCAGGGCCTGATCCTGGAGAGCCGGGATGGAGTCCCACTTTGGGCTCCCTGCATGGAGCCTGCTTCTCCCTCTGCCTGTGTCTCTGCCTCTCTCTCTGTGTCTCTCATGAATAAATAAATAAAATCTTTTAAAAAATACACTGATGTACTATAGGATCTAAATAATTATACAGAACAGAAACAGATGATCAATGCTGAATTGAAGCAACTGCTGGGTAGGAAGCAATTTTTCTTTTCTTTTCTTTTCTTTTTTTTTTTTTTTAAGGATTTTATTTATTCATGAGAAACACATAGAGAGAGGCAGAGACAGAGGGAGAAGCAGGCTCCATGCAGGGAGCCTGACATGGGACGAGAGAGAGAGAGAGAGAGAGAGAGAGAGGCAAAGAGAGACAGAGAGAGACACACAGAGAGAGGCAAAGACACAGGCAGAGGGAGAAGCAGGCTCTATGCAGGGAGCCCAATGCGGGACTCGATCCTGGGATTCCGAGATCACACCCTGAGCTGAAGGCAGACGCTCAACCGCTGAGCCACCTAGGTGCCCCAGGAAGCAATTTTTCTAAATGAGTTGTGTCACTTTTAGCAAGACATGAGCTCCATGACACTTTTCACTCATCTTTCATGGTTTGAACAAGGTTGCAATAATGTCAAGTACTCCAAAAGTTATCCAAACACACTGTGCTACTGAGGGCATGGGGAAATAAAAACTCTCATACATCAGTGGCGATGTAAATTGATGCTTCCTCTGTCAAGGGTGAGCTGGCAAATCTCTTCACGTTAAAAATGTACCCTTTGACGCAGTTCTGCTTCTGGGAATTTACCTATTAAATACAACCCATGCTAGCCAATATCTAGTCATTGCAGCATTGTTTATAGAGGCAGAATATTGGAAATAACCTGAATTCCCACCAACAGAACAGTGCTTAAAAATTATAGTACACATATATATTGGATTATGTAGTTCTCTAAAAGAATGAGAATTATTGATACCTACTGATATGGAACAATCTCCAAGATATATATCTTTGTATGTGATAGTACAAGTTACAGTATAGTGTACATAATGCTACTACATGTGTAAAAAAGGGCATGTATATACATATGGTTTTACATGCACATAATATCACTTGGAAGGATTTTGAAAGCATTTAACATTATCTGTTTAATATGGTATTCTAAAAGCTTTATGTAATTAACCCACTTAATCCTCATAACAACTTTATTAATGTAGGTGATATTATTCCCATCTTACAGATGAGGAAACTGAAGCATAGAGAATTAAGTAACTTGCTCAAAAGCACCAGAATCTGATAACAATGATTATTCTAACATCTTTTTCAGCTGTGTGTGTGTGTGTGTGTGTGTGTGTGGTTGGCTATTTATGCATTACTGTAAAAAATTTATTTTAAAAGTTTATCTGTACCATTAGGAAAATGAACAGAAGACCACAATGAGCATATTTACAAGCTAGTCAATCTCGCTAATGTTCAACAATATGCAAAGTAAAATAATTTCTTAGTTTCAAAAAGATTAGAAAGATTGACAATGCCTATAGTTGGGGAGTACGAGGAAATGGGCATTCTCATACACTATTACTAGGAAGATAGAATAATAGCACCTTTTGGGAGAGAAGTTTGGTAATGGGTTGTACTAGTTTGGTAGGCCTGTTTTAACAAATTACCACAAATGCGGTCACTTAACAGAAATTTATTGTCTCATGATTCTGGAGACTAGAAGTCCTAGATCAAGGCATTAGTAGAGTTAGCGTCTTCTGAGGGCTTTAAGAAAGAATTGGTTCCAGGCCCTTTCCCTAGCTTCTGGTGGTTTGCTGGCAATCTTTGGTGTTTCTTGGTTTGTAGATGCTTCACCTGCATCTCTGCCTTCATCTTTACTTGGTGTTCCCCCTGAGTGTGTATCTGTCTTCAAATTTTACCTTTTCATAGGGATATAAGTCATTGGATTAGGGTCCACTCTAGGGACCTCATTTTAACTTGACTTGCTTTGTAAAGATCCATTCTCCAAATAAGGTCACAATCTGAGATCCTGGGGGTTAGCAATTCAACATATGAACTTTGGGGGACACATAATATGGGAACCAAATTTTTAAATATGCATATCCTTTGACCTACCAATGCCACTTATGGGACTTTGTCTTTAATAAGTGATCTGAAAAGAAAAATAGTCTGAACATATACACATATATACTTAGAAGGATATTCACTATAGGACAATACAGAACATAATTGGAATCAACCTAAATACTCATAAGACATTTGGCTGAATTATGGTGTATCTGCTTCCATGGTTAAAATGGATCGGTACGTACTGACAGAAAAAAAGATATGTAGAATGGGGTCCTGGCTTGCTTGGTCAATAAAGTATGCAACTTTTGATCTCAGGATTCTAATTTCAAGTTCCACCTGGGCTAAGAGATTGCTTAAAAATACAATCTTTAAAAAATATGCAGAGTATATTAAGTATAAAAAGTAGGTTTGGGGTGCCTGGGTGGTTCAGTCATTTAAGTGTCTGACTCTTGATTTCAGCTTAGGTCATGATCTCTGGGTTGTGAGATCAAGCCTCACATAGGGCTCCAAGCTTAACACATAGTCGGCTTGAGATTCTCTCTCTCTCTCTCTTCCTCTGCCCCTTCCCCTATTTCTCTTAAATAAATAAAACCTTTATTTAAAAATATAGAAAATATATAGAAAGCAGGTTTTTCAAAATTTCAAAAAATTTTATTTATTTGAGATAGAAAGTGAGAGAGAGCAAGAATGGGGGGCAATAAAAAAAAGAATGGGGGGCAGTGGGAGAGGGAGAAACAGGCTCCCTGCCAAGCAAGGAGTCCAACGTAGGGCTTGATCTTAGGACCCTGGGATTATGACCTGAACCAACCGCAGACACATAACAGTCAGACCCACCCGGGGGCCCCCAAAAGCAGGTTTACCGAATAGTGTGCATGTTATTATCCTATTTGTATTAAATTTAAAATAAAAACACAAATTTTAATAATGTCTTTTTTTAAAGATTTATTTATTTATGATAGAGATAGATAGAGGAGAGAGAGAGAGGCAGACACAGGAGGAGGGAGAAGCAGGCTCCATGCCAGGAGCCCAACGTGGGACTCGATCCCAGGACTCCAGGATCACGCCCTGGGCGGAAGGCAGGCGCTAAACCCCTGAGCCACCCAGGGATCCCCTAATAATGTATTTTTAAAAATTAATAATGGCATAGGCATTTTCACTAAACCCCACATATGTACTCTCAAATTGGTAAAAACAAACATATTTTTACTTTCAAAAAACGTGGTGTTAAATTCAATCCCCTTTATTCTGCTTTTTTTTCTTTTATTATTAATTTTTATTTTATTATTCTTAAATATTTTATTTATTTATTCATGAGAAACACACACACACACAGAGAAGCAGGCTCCATGCAGGAAGCCTGATGTCGGACTCGATCCCGGGACCCCAGAGTCACGCCCTGGGCTGAAGTCAGATGCTCAACCGCTGAGCCACCCGGGGATCCCACTATGAACATTTTAAAACATACTTACACGTAGAGAGAATCGTACAACACTAACTCATTCAGTTACACAATCATCACAATCCTTGCCCCATTTTACCCCTATGCAAGGAATTCATGGTCTAAACATTTTAAAAAATTTTTTATTTATTTATGATAGTCACACACAGAGAGAGGCAGAGACACAGGCAGAGGGAGAAGCAGGCTCCATGCACCGCGAGCCCGACATGGGATTCGATGCCGGGTCTCCAGGATCGCGCCCTGGGCCAAAGGCAGGCGCCAAACCACTGCGCCACCCAGGGATCCCGGTCTAAACATTTTTAAAAGGACGTTTTCTTACAAAATCTCAATGCCATTTTCATGCTTAATAGAATAACAATTCTTTGGTTTGTTGGTATCATGTAAAATACCTGGTCCATCATCTAAATTTCCCAATTGTCTCAAAAATGTCTTTTATATAGTTGGTTGGTTTGAATCCTTAAACAAGATCCACACACCTTACCTTTGGTTGCAAGGTCTCTAAGGCTTTTTAGATTCGAGCCCTCCGCCCTCACTCCCATCTTTATGGTTGCCATTATCCTACTGCACAACAGACTTCAATTACATTTGCACGCATTTACAGGGGGGAAAAACACACCTACACATTTGAAAGGAACCACACACACTGTATTTTGAGGTTCTGGGAACGGTTTCTTAAAGAAATATTTCAAGTGGTGATAAACACACACCACTACTGAGTCCATATAAACATACAGTAATGCGTAGCTCCATCCTCGTCCTATGACCGCATTACAATTTCGCAAACCACAGCTTCGGTCCCGGTGGACGCGGCCTCGACAGCAGGGGGCAGGGTTACCTCCCCTAGAAGCCAAGAGCCGAGGAGGCGCCCTTCCTTGGGTAAACGGGGAGACTGGTTTTCAAGGGAAAAACAAAAGTAAACGGAAGTTTCATTTAGCACAGAGATGTTATAGAGATAAGGTAAATCGCCGGAGAACGTGGTGTTGACAAAACATCAGTGAATTAAATAATAAAGACATTCTGGTTGAAAGAGCAATCAGATTTGGTTTAAAAGAGGGGCTGGGAAAAAAATAAAAGAGGGGCAGGGCTATCGGAGGACATGGATGGAGTGATGGTGGGCAACTAAAGGAATAGGAGGAAGGGTCGGAAACCCGCTCAGTCGCTGCCGCGGGAGGGAAGAACCCGACTCCCGGCAGGAAGCCCTTGGGGCGACTGGAGTTGACCCAAGGTCGGGAGCAAATATCGGGGAGCAACTCCGGGTATCTAAAAGGTTAATACTGGAGCTGGGTTTTCGAGGGACTGGGAAAAATCCGGCAAAAAAAAAAAAAAGCACCGGGCACAAAGCAGGTGAGCAAACTACTGCAGCCCACCTCCCTGGGCCCCAGGTTAAGACCTCCGAGAGAGGGCGAGCCTCCATCAGGTGACGATCACGTAGGTGGCGTGACGTAGGCACACGTCACCACCCATGCCTCCGCCGCGGGAAGTAGTCCCCATCGCGCCCGCTCCGAAGGGACCCGAATGAGGGAGCCTCGAGTCCCTCAGGACGTGAGTTCCGGGAGCGGCCGGCTCGCAGCCAATCCCTGGGTAGGGGGGCGTGGCTAGCTGACCCCCCCCCCCCCCCCCCCGCGGATCCCTCCGCCCGCGCTTGCTTGTGCTGAGGCCGAGGGAGCCGCCATTTTGGATGCTGAGCTTTGAGAACCGAGTCGGTGTCAGCCGTTTTCACGCCTGGATTCAGCCAGGTGAGTCTTATCGGCAGTCTTATCGTTAAGGGTCTTTGTTTTTCTCCTCGCGCTGAGCTCTGGGTTTAGGAGTTCCCCAGTCTGGGTTCAGACGACCCTGAGGTGGCAGGTGAGGAGAAAAGGGAGGATCCTGGGTCTGGGGGTCAGGCCGGAGGTCCGCGGCGCGGGAGGCCGCTTGAGGCGGGGGCTGGGGGCGTGGCGGGGCCGCGAGCCGCGTGGAGACCGCTGGTCCCGGATACTTGAGGCGGCGGAACTTTCCTCTTGTGCTTCCTGCCTGGAAGAGTTCTTCCCCCGAGGCGGAAACGCCGCGGCCTCGGCGCCTGTTGGTGACGGGGCTCGGCCTGCGATCTCGGGGTGACACCCTGTGCCCTGTTGGACTGGTCCAGAGAGGCTCCGGGAAGGTCGGGGTCTGCGTCGACCGCTCCACCTGGCGGGGCGGCCTCCATCGGCCGGAGGGAGTCGGCCTTCCTCCGTAGTTTCCGCGAGCAGCGGTCTTTGCCCCCCGTGTCGTAGGGGAGACCCTGTGAGGAGCCCGAGGCCCCCTCCTCGTCTCGCTCCTCTCCGTATTCTCCGCGCTCTCTTCCGGGGTGCTGGAGCTCAGGGCTTCAAACTCAGCCGCGTAAACTTTCGCCGGGATCGGGATCCACAGAGGGTCCGTCTACCATTAGGCGGTAGGAAAGGCACAGCCCCTTCATTAAAATTAAAAGCCGCTTATAAATCACTCTTTTCGAGGAAGGGGGGGGGGGGTTGTGATTCTTTGTTCTGGGTTATGCGTTTAACTTTGTATTGAAATTTCATGCAGACTAAAGGGTAGTAATGAATTCTCTTCTCATTTAGCTTCAACCATGATCAGTTCGGGGCCAATTTTGTTTATATCTCTCCTTGCGCGAGTATTTAATAAAATAGTAGTTGAGATGCCTGTGAGTGGGCGCAGGCACGGAGAAGCCTTTGACTTCTTTACCTACAGCCCAGTAGTCCGTGGGAAATTTTGTTTTTACAACTTTCTCAAAAGCACATCTACTGGGAATAAAAGGACTTCGTGATACCCTTTACTTAGAAGGTAAAAGAGTGTTTTGAAACTTTAATGTGGGCAGCCCAGGTGGCTTAGCGGTTTAGCGCCGCCTTCGACCCAGGGCCTGATCCTGGAGACCGGGATCGAGTCCCACGTCGGCTCCCTGCATGGAGCCTGTCTCCCTCTGCCCGTGTCTTTCTGCCTCTCTCTCTCTCTCTCTCTCTGTGTGTCTCTCATGAATAAATAAATAAAATCTTTAAAAAAAAAAAAACTTTAATGTTAGCATTGGCTCTCATTTTCAAAGTACTGTTACTGTTTTGTCCAAATGATTTGTTTTTACTTTCTTCCTGTGCCTCTGGGCTTCTAGGTGATCAGGAGCCTCCGGAATCCCCAACTCTAGGCTTAAGTTCTCATTCATTTAAAATTAGAATCAAGTCCCAGCTGTAGGTAGTCTCTTCTGACTTTAAAAATAGAAAATAGGGTGTAGTCTAATGAAATAATTTCAAATACGGAAAAAGTTTTTGTATGCATTAGTTTGCACATTAATACTAATTTCAGCATCATTTATATGACATATCAGTTGGGGAAATTGAAAATTACTACTATGGAATATTAGCCATTAAAATAAAACTAAAGACTGTAGCATAATAGATACTATGTTACATGATAAAAGGCGGGGTTCAGTAGTGTCAGAGTCCATGATTACAACTGTGTAAAAATATGAGGAAAAACTCTTGGTGAGATGTATACCCAGTGACTCCTGTGATTTTTTTTTTTTATATTTATTTTGTTGAAACAAGACAAAAATACTTTCATAATATCTACACATTTCAATATTTATAGCTTCCAGAATATATAATGGTCTCTGCTTTCTGTAGTCTGTACTTTTCTTGTGTGTTACACATGATGCTACTGGTCTTGTGACCCTTTATTTTATTAACTTTTTAATCTTGATTAATTTGATCAGTGAAGGTTTGGTAACAGTTGACAGTGTGAAAATACAGTAAAGTTGGCTTTTTTTTTTAAAGATTTTATTTATTTATTCATGAGAGAGAGAGAGAGAGGCAGAGACACAGGCAGAGGGAGAAGCAGGCTCCATGCAGAGAGCCGGATGTGGGACCTGATCCCAGGATCATTCCCTGAGCTGAAAGCGCATGATCAACAGCTGAGCCACCCAGGGGTCCCTAAAATAATACATTTTAAATACAAAAGGTTTCCTTTATACTGCATACTATCATTCTAGTCACTGTTGACCATGCTACTGCCTCTTTTTCCCACTTGGTACTTTTTGGAGCTACTCTTAGGCTTGTCTCTTAGGACCAGATTTTTTTTTTTTTTTTTTTTTTTCTGTTTTTAACTACTTTAAATAGAGCTTTTAGGATTACCACCTCTGGACAGCTTCACAATTTTGGGCAGCAGGTGTGAGTTGCAGCAGTCTCACCTTTCTAACCAAGTAACATGAGGAATGACTCGATTCATGGTTTTATACTTTCCCTTACTCAGAATAAAGAGAATTCTTCTTTAAAAGGCTTTCCCCCCCCAAAAAAAGAAATAAAAACAGAGCTCCTAGAACTGAATGATAAAAGGGAGACTGGATGGATTTGTTCCAAAGTTGAGTGGGATCAAGTGAGTTGGTAGAGCCAATAAGGGCACATGAGGCCAGTGTGTGACATATTGTTGGTACACCGATGAAAATAGTACATCAGTACAGGCATGCCCTGGAGATATTGTGGGTTCTGTTCTGAACCACCATAATAAAGTGAATATCGCAATAGAGTGAGTCAAATGAATATTTTAACTTTTTTTTAAGATTTATTTATTTGAGAGAAGGCATGCGTTTGAGTGCACAAGCAGGGGGGCCTACTGAGGAAGATGGAAATGCAGGCTCCCTGCTCCTGGGATCATGACTTGAGCCAAAGACAGACTTAACTGGCTGAACCACTCAGGAGCCCCTGACTTTTTTTTTTTGTTTTCAAAGTGCGCATATAATAATGTTTACACTTTATTGTAGCCCGTTAAGCGTGCAGTAGCATTACGTCTAACAAAAAAATGTGCCTATCTTAATTTAAAAATATTTTATTGCTAAGAAAAGGCTAACCCAGAAATTGTAACCTTATGCTGGTGGGGAGTCTTCCCTCCATGTTGATGGCTCCTTACTGATCTGGGTGAAGTGGAAGCCCTGGCAGTTTTTTAAAATAAGACAATAATGGAGTTTTTTTGCATCACTTGACTCCTTTCATGAAGTTTCTCAGCGTGTCATACTGTTTGATAACATTTTATGCACCATAGAACTTTTTTCAAAAGTTGAGTCCTGTCAAATCCCTGTTGGTGATTTATGTAATATTATAAATTCTTTGTTACCATTTCACCAATCTTCACTAGGAATAGAATTCATCTCAAGAAACTACTTTCTTTGCTTATTCATAGGAAACAACTTTTAAAAATTATTTATTTATTATTTATTTGACAGTGAGAGCGCACAAGCAGGGCAAGGGGCAGGCAGAGGTGAGAAGGCGAAGCAGGCTCCCCACAGAGCAGGGAGCCCAACTCGGGGCTCTATCCCAGGACTCTGGGATCACTATCCGAGCCTAAGGCAGACACTTAGTTGACTAAGCCACCCAGGGGCCCCAAGAAACAACTTCTCGTCAAGGTTTTATCGTGAAATTTCAGCGATTCAGTCACATCTTCAGGCTTCATTTCTAATTTTAGTTAATTTGCTATTTTTACATTTATAGTAACTTCCTTCACTGAAATCTTGAACCCCTCAAAGTCATCCATGAAGATTGGAATTTTTTCCAGTCTTTTGTTAATATTGTTACTTTGCCCTCTTGCCATGAATCACGAATGTTCTTAATGGCATCTAGAATGGTGAATTCTTTCCAGAAGGTTTTCAATTGATTTTGCTCAAATCCATCAGAGGAATCGCAATCTATAGCAGTTCTAGCCATGTAAGATATATTTCTTTTTTTTTTTTTTTTTTTTTAAAGATTTTATTTATTTATTCATTCATGAGAGACATAGAGGCAGAGACACAGGCAGAGGGAGAAGCAAGCTTCATGCAGGGAGTCTGATGCAGGACTCGACCCCAGATTCTAGGATCACGACCTGAGCCGAAGGCAGACACCCAAACCGCTGAGCCACGCAGGCGTCCCTGTAGGATATATTTCTTAAAAAGACTCGAAGGTTGAAATTACTCCTTGATCCATGAACTGCAGAATGGATGTTGTGTTATCAGGCATGAAAACGTTAATCTCATACATCTCCATTAGAGCTCGTGGGTGACCAGGTGTGTTGTCAGTGAACAGTAAAAGGAATCTTTTTTATTCTGAGCAGTAGGTCTCAATGGTGGGCCTAATATCTTTAGTAAACCATGTTGTAAACATGTACTGTCATTCTGGCTTTGTTGTTTCATTTATAGAGCACAGGCAGAGTGGATTTAGCATAATTCTTAAGTGCTGTAGGATTTTCAGAATGGTAAATGAGCGTTGGCTTCAACTTAGTCACTGGCTGCATTAGCTTTTTTTTTTTAGATTTTCTTTTCATTTATTTATTCATGAGAGACACAGGCAGAGGGAGAAGCAGGCTCCATGCAGGGAGACTGACATGGGACTCTATCCCGGGACCGCAGGACCACACCCTGGGCAGAAGGCCCCGCTAAACGCTGAGCCACCTGGGCTGCCTGCTGCATTAGTTTCTTTTTTTTTTTTTTTTAATTTTTTATTTTTTTATTTTTTTATTTATGATAGTCACAGAGAGAGAGAGAGAGGCAGAGACACAGGCAGAGGGAGAAGCAGGCTCCATGCACCGGGAGCCCGATGTGGGATTCGATCCCGGGTCTCCAGGATCGCGCCCTGGGCCAAAGGCAGGCGCCAAACCGCTGCGCCACCCAGGGATCCCCTGCATTAGTTTCTAACAAGAGTTACTGGGTCCTTTGGAGCTTTAAATCCAGGCATTGACTTCTGAGTATGGAAGTCCTAGATGGCATCTCCTTCCACTATAAGGCTGTTTTGTCTACATTTAAAATCTGTTGTTTAGGGATACCTGGGGGCGTCATCTTGGTCTGGGGATTGAGTCCCACATTGGAGTCCTGTAAGGAGCCTGCTTCTCCCTCTGTCTATGTCTCTGCCTCTCTGTGTCTCATGAATAAATAAATAAAATTTTTTTAAAAATAAAATCTTGTTTAAAGGGCACCTGGGTGGCTCAGTCGATTAAGCAATCCAACTCTTGAGCTCAGCTCAGGTCTTGATCTCAGGGTGGTGAGTTCAAGCCTAATGTTGGTCTCTGTGCTGAGCATGGAATCTACTTAAAAAAATATAGCCACCTTTATTATCTTAGTTACATCTTCTGGATAATTTGCTGCAGCTTCTGCATCAGCACTTGCTGCTTCACGTTGTTCCTTGCTATAGAGGATGGCTTCTTTCTTTAAACTTCATGAGTCAGTCTCTGCTAGCTTCAGGCTTTTCTTTGTAGCTACCTCTCCTCTCAGTTGGTAGAACTGAAGAGAGTTAGGAACTTGCTCTGGATTAGGCTTTGGCTTAGGGAATGTTGTGGCTCCTTTGATCTTTTATCCAGAACACTAAAACGTTCTCCATATCAGCAATAAGGCTGTTTTGCTTTCTTATCATTTCTTCACTGGGGTAGCACCTCTTGTTTCCTTCAAGAAATTTTCCCCTGCATTTATAACTTGCCTAACTGGTTCGAGAAGCCTAGCTTTTGGCCTAGCTCAGCTTTTTTTTTTTTTTTAAACACATTATTATTAGTTAAGATTTCATTCATCTATTCATGAGAGACACAGAGGCAGAGACACAGGAGGGAGAAGGCTCCATACAGGAAGCCTGACGTGGGACTTGATCCCCGGTCTCCAGGATCAGGCTCTGGGCTGACGGTGGCGCTAAACCACTGAGCCACCTGGGCTGCCCCTAGCTCAGCTTTTGACATTTTTTTTTTTTAAGATTTTATTTATTCATGAGAGAGGCAGAGACATAGGCAGAGTGAGAAGCAGGCTCCCCACAAGGAGCCACATGTGGGACTTGATCCCAGACTGCCCTGAGCTGAAGGTAGGTGCTAAACCCTTGAGCCACCCAGGCGTCCCTTGACATGTTTTTCTTAATGAGTTTAATCATTTGTAGCTTCTGATTTATAGTGAGAGACATTTGACTCTTTACCTTGAACAGTTAGAGACCATTATAGGGTTATTGATTGGCTTAATTTCAATATTGTTTCCTAGGAAATAGGGATGCCTAAGCAGAGAGAGAGAGAGACGGGTGGAGCAATCAGAACATACACATAAATCAGTAAAGTTCATTGTCTTACATTGGAGTGGTTGGTGGCACTCCAGTTACAATTTTACAATAGTAACATCAAGGATCTGTGGTCACAGATCACTGTAACATATGTAATAATAATAAAGGTTGAAATATTGTGAATGAGAATTACCAAAATGTGACACAGGCATGGATTGAGCAAACGCTTTTGGAAAAATGATGCTGATTGACTGGCTTGATGCAGGGTTGCAAACCTTAATCTGTAAAAAATGCAGTATCTGAGAAGTGCAATAAAGAGAGGTATGCCTAGGTATGAACTAGTTTTGTAATTACTAGTTCATAATCATTTCCTAGGATTTATGTTACAGTCATTTACATGTCTTACAGTTGTTTTTTGTCTTTCTCATTAGCTTGTAAGATCTTTGAAACTTTAGGGCGAGGTCTTATAATGTGTCTTTCTGTGGTGGCTTAGCACAGTGCTTGATAGAAGAGCACACAACAAACAGTTGGTGAGTGAATGCATGACAGTAAACATGTTGAGGCATAACATCTTAGAATAATCTGTGAATCATAAAAGGAATTTTAAATGTGTTGTACAGTATTAGTATATGGTGCATATATATACATACACATACATATACATTATTTGTTCATATATGTTTTACTTATGTGGATGTTTGCATATATATAGAACAGTTAACTTGACCAGAATATTTTATTAACTTTCAGGTTGTTCCTAAATTTAATATTCCTAATCATGCCAGGTACAAAGATTATGGTATTTAGCTTTGGAAACAGGTTAAAATCCTGGAATGGTAATGGAGTTGGTATTTTGTATTAGACTAGTTTGGGGTCTAATGACTTATTTCATATATTGATAATTATTTAGGATCTTTAGTAGTTGCATTTGTGGTTTAATGCATTATCTTTAATGATTCATGGTTTTTGTAGAACAGGAATCTAGTTTCTGAAAGCTGAAAATCCTTGAAACTTAGGGGTACCTGGCTGGTTCAGTCAGAAGAGCATGCGACTCTTGATCTCCAGGTTGTGAGTTTGAGCACCAGTATGGGTTGTAGAGATTACTAAAAACAGAAATTAAAAACTTAAAAGAAAATTCTTGAAACTTAAGTTAACAAAATACTTTGGCAAATTATTTTTTTCCTTAAATCTAAAACAAAAATTAAGTCAGTGGAATTAAAACAAAGAATGTTATTTTTTTTTAAGAATGTTATTTTTATTTAAATTTCTTACTAATTAACAATAGTGACAGCTTTGTACAAAGCCCTGTGCCTGGCAGTGTGGGAATAACAATGGAACCGCAGAAATAGGTTTGACCAAAGGAAAAAAAAAAAGAAGCTTTGACTTCAAGCAACTATTACTGATTACAGTTGAAGTCTTCCAATGACTTTGAAACAGGTTAGTCAAAAAAAAGTCAAAGCTGGGGAGAAAACATATAAAAGCCCATTTATCATTTAATTCTCATACCAGCCTTACAAGGTGTGAGGGTTCATGTGATACTGGTATTAATTTTCTGTAGATGATTGATAGAAAATTCTTATAGAGAAGCCACCTGGGCCTGAGTTTTTTTTTTCCTTTTGAATGTTTTTTAATTTTAGATTCAATTTTTGTTATGTGTATGGAGTAATTACATTTTCTATTTCTTTGTCAGTTTTGGTAAGTTGAGTTTCCGAGATTTGTCTATTGTTTTTTGAATTTATAGATGAAAGTTGCTAATTCCTCTTTTAATATCTCTAGGATTTGTAATGATATTCATTCCACCCTTCATTCCTGATAGTTTGTCCCTTTTCTATAAATTTATCTATTTTTAAAGATAATCTTTATGCTCAACATGGGGTTTGAACTCACCACCCCGAGATAAGTGTCCTGTGCTCTACTGACTGTGCCAAGCCAGGTGCCCCAAGATTTATCAAATTTTTTTTTAAAGTTTATTTATTGAGAGAGAAACTGTACACATGCCTGGGGGCGGGGGGTAGAGAGAGAAGCAGGCTCCTTGTGATGCAGAGAGATCTCTATCCATGGACCCCAAGATCACGACCTGAGCTGAAGGCAGTCTGCTTGGTGTCTGCCTTCAGTTTAGGTCATGATCCCGGAGTTCCCAGATTAAGTCAGGCTACCCGTTTCTCTCTGCCCCTTCCTCCTGCTCTTTGTCCTCTAAAGTAGATAAAATCTTAAAAAAAAATTTTTTTTCCCTAGATAACCAGCATTTGGTTTTGTTTATTTTTCTGTAGTTTTCTGCTTCAGATTTATTTATTTATTTAGCCTTGTTTTTATTATTTTCTTCTGGTTGCTTTGGGTTAATACAGCTCTTTTTACAGTTCCTTAGGGGGTAGCTTAGATTACTAATTTGAGACCTTTTCTAATATAAGCATTTAGTGTTGTAAATTTCCCCTTAAGCACTGCTATTTTTTTTTTTTAAGATTTTATTTATTTATTTATGAGAGGCAGAGAGGCAGAGACCCAGGCAGAGGGAGAAGCAGGCTCTCCGAGGGGAGCCCGACATGGGACTCGTTTGGGGACTCCAGGATCACACCCTGGGACAAAGGCAGGCGCTCAACTGCTGAGCCACCCTGGTGTTCCCCTTAAGCACTGCTTTTTAAGCTACATCCACAAATTTCAATATTTTCATTTCCTTGCAATTCAAACCTTTAGATATTTTTTCCTGCTTGCAATTTCCTCTTTGAGCCTTGGATTATATAGAAGTGTATTGTTTAATTTTCCAGCATTTGGAGATGTTCTGTCTTGTTAACTGATTTCTGGTTCAGTTCCATATGGTTAAAGTTCATACTTCGTGTGACTTCCACCCTGTTTTGTTAAGGTTGTTTTGTACGCTAGGATATGGTCTACATTCAAGTATGTTCCATGTGCTTTACTGTGTTGGGCGGAGTTTTCTGTAACTATCATTGAGATAGGTTGGTTGGGTGTGTTCAGTTCTTGTATGTCCTTGCTGATACTTTGATCATTTACTGATGAAGTATGTTGAAGTGTCCAGCTATAATTAGGGATTTATTTCTCCTTTCTTATCTGTGAGTTCTTGATTCATATATTTTGAAGCCCTATTTGTAGGTGCATTCATTATTAGGATTGTTATATTTACTTGGTGAATTCACTCTTTTATCATTATATAATTATATCATTTTATAATGTTCCTTTTTTTATGCCTAGTTTTCCTTGTTCTTTTTTTTTTTTTTTTTAAGATTTTATTTATTTATTCATGAGAAACAGAGAGAGAAAGGCAGAGACACAGGCAGAGAGAGAAGCAGGCTCCATGCAGGGAACCTGATGTGGGACTCTATCCTGGATCTCCAGGATCACGCCCTGTGCTGAAGGCGGCGCTAAACCGCTGAGCCACCCGGGCTGCCCAAGTTTTCCTTGTTCTGAAATCTACTTTGTCTAACATTAATATAGTCCCTCCAACTAACTTTAACTTTATTTTTATTTTTATTTTTTAAATTTTTAAAAAAGATTTTATTCATTCATGAGAGACAGAGAGAGAGAGAGAGAGAGGCAGAGACACAGGCAGAGAGAGAGAGAAGCAGGCTCCCTGCAGGAAGCCCGACTTGGGACTTGATCCCGATCCCGGGGCTCCAGGATCTCGCCCTGGACCCAAGGCAGGCGCTCAACCATTGAGCCACCCAGGCATCCCTAACTTTCTTTTTATTTATTTATTTTTTTTGATTTTTTAATTAATTAATTTATTTTATTTTATTTTATTTTTTTAATTTTTATTTATTTATGATAGTCACAGAGAGAGAGAGAGAGAGGCAGAGACATAGGCAGAGGGAGAAGCAGGCTCCATGCACCGAGAGCCCGATGTGGGATTCGATCCTGGGTCTCCAGGATCGCGCCCTGGGCCAAAGGCAGACACTAAACCGCTGCGCCATCCAGGGATCCCATGATTTTTAAATTTATTTATGATAGTCACACACACAGAGAGAGAGAGAGAGGCAGAGACACAGGCAGAGGGAGAAGCAGGCTCCATGCACCGGGAACCCGACGTGGGACTCAATCCCGGGTCTCCAGGATCGCGCCCTGGGCCAAAGGCAGGCGCCAAACCGCTGCGCTACCCAGGGATCCCCCTAACTTTCTTTTTAAAAATTGAATTATACAAGATGAAATCAGAGAGGGAGACAAATCATATGAGACTCTTAGGAAACAGGTTCGCTGGAGGGGTGGGGGTGGGGGTATGGGTTAAGCATAACTGGGTGATGGACATTAAGGAGGGCATATGATGTAATGAGCACTGGGTATTATATAAAATTGTTGAATTACTGATCTCTACCTCTGAAGCTAATAATACATTATATGTTAGTTAATTGAATTTAAATAAAAAAGAAAAGTTGCCCAGGGCCACATATCTCATAAGTGGCACAGCCACGATTTAAAACCAGGCAGTGTGACTCCAGAGTGTCACCTCTGTGCTGTGGTGCTTTTACCATCAGCAATTTGGCAAGAGAAACAGCCAGATTTTGTCTTTTGTTTCGTTTTCATCTCATGATCAAGCAGATGTCATTTAAGAGTACTATTTTGGGGGGACACCTGGGTAGCTCAGTGGTTGAGCATCTACCTTTGGCTCAGGTCATGATTCTGGGTTCCTAGGATGGGGTCCTGGGATCAAGTCCCTCATCAGGCTCCTCTGCTTGAGTCTGCTTCTCCTTCTGCCTATGTCTCTCTTGAGTAAATAAATAAAATCTTAAAAAAAAAAAAAAGTATTATTATTTTTTCAATCCTCAGTGTTTTATGTTGAAACCTCAGCACATTAAAAATAAAAACAAAACAGAAATTAAAAAAAAATAAGTTAAAATTGGCATAAAACATTATATTAGTTTCAGGTATACAGCATAATGATTATTATGTATATTGAAAAATGATCGTTAGAGTAAGTCTAGTTAACATCCATCACCATACACAGTTAACAAAACTTTTTTCTTGTGATAACTTTTTTGTATATGTGTGATGAGAGCTTTTAAGACCTACTCTCAGCAACTTTCAAATAAGCAGTATAGTATTATTAACTAATCTATACATTCACATCCCCATGACTTAAATATTTATTACTGGAAGCTTGTACTGAAATGGGTGGAAGGGTGTAAAAAATTAAACTTCCAACTTTCTTTTGATGAGTGTGTAATACACATTTTTAATTCTTTTACTTTATTTCTTTTAAAGATTTGAGAGAGAGCAAGCTTGAGTAGGGGAAGGGGCAGAGGGAAAGGAACAAGTTGACTCCCCACTGAACAGGGAGCCCCACACGGAACTTGATCCTAGGATCATGACCTGAACCAAAGGCGGGCGCTGAACCAGGTGCCCCAACCTTTTTGTTTTTAAAATTTTATTTGAGTGGGGAGCATATGAGCTCATGTGAGTGGTGAAAGGAGAAGAGGGAGAGGGACAAGCAGACATTGCACTCATGACCTGAGCTGAAATCAAGAGTTGGATGCTTAACACACTGAGCCACCCAGACACATCCTTTCACTTTTAACACTGAGCCACCCAGGCACATCCTTTCACTTTTAACGTACTTGTTTTTATTTTATCAAAGTGAGTTTCTCGTTGATAGAATATAGATGGACCATTTTTTGGACCATTCTGACCATCTCTGTCTAAGTTGTTTTTAGACCATTTTTATATAATTATTTATGTAATTATTATTTAAGTTCAAATATTAAAAAACACCATTTTATTATGTTTTCTGTTCTCTGTTTTTCATTTGTTAGTATTTTTGCCTTTTGGGTTATTTGAATACTAGTATTCCAGTTTAAAATATTGAAGGGTGGGACCCCTGGGTGGCGCAGCGGTTTGGCGCCTGCCTTTGGCCCAGGGCGTGATCCTGGAGACCCGGGATCGAATCCCACGTCAGGCTCCCGGTGGATGGAGCCTGCTTCTCCCTCTGCCTGTGTCTCTGCCTCTCTCTCTCTCTCTCTCTCTCTCTCTCTCTGTGACTATCATAAATAAATAAAAAATTAAAAAAAAATATTGAAGGTTTTTTTTTTTTGTATAGTATTTTTTACAGTATTTTTTATATGTATAACAGTAGATATACTTTGACAATATACTTAGAGTCAGTATTTTCTCTGGCTGCTTTCAGTATTTTACAAATTTATCTTTAGTTTTCAGCAGTTTTTTGATGATGAGTCTGGGCAAACATTTCTTTGTGTTTATGCTGTTTAGAATGCCCTAAACTTTTTCAGCCTATAGACATATGCTTTTCGCTAAATTATGCCATTAGCTAAATTTGGGGAGTTTTCAGACTTTAGGGTTTGGTTTTTTTTTAAGATTTATTTTAGAGGTGCCTGGATGGCTCATTTGGTTGAGTGTCTGTCTGCCTGCAGCACGGGTCATGATCTCAGGGTCCTGGAGTTCCTTGTAAGGAACTCGTGGTATCCTGCCAACTCCTTACTCCATGTTGGGCTCTCTGCTCAGCGGGAAGCCTGTTCTCCCTCTCCTCCCCACTTGTACTTTCTTTTGCTGTTTCTCTCAAATAAAATCTTTAAAAAAAAATTTAGAGAGCAAGAGAGAGAACCCACACATGTGCGATTGTGGGGAGGGACAAAAGGAGAGGGAGAGAGAATCTCTGTTTTCCTCAGCTTCCTTCCTTACCATCAACTTGTCTTCTGTGTCACTCACTCTTTCTTCCACCTCATTAACCCTAGCAGTTAGGAAATCCAGTTTATTTTTTATTTTATTTGTTTTAAAATATTTTATTTATTCATGAGACAGAGAGAGAGAGGCAGAGACACAGGCAGTGGGAGAAGCTGGCTCCATGCAGGGAGCCCCATGTGGGACTCAATCTGGGGACTCCAGGATCACACCCTGAGCCACCCCCCGGGCATCCCAGGAAATCCAGTTTAAATTGCATCTCATTTAATTTATTTTTAATTTCAGATTGATTAGATCTAAATTCTGCAATAATGAAGTCTCTGGAGTCCTTTGTGCTTTTTTTCCAGACCCACTAGTTGCTTTATAATTGTGCTTCTGAATTGGCTTTCTGACATCGAGTTGAAATCCATACTCTGTAACTCTGTGGTAGAGAGTACTGTTTCTGATTCTTTCTTTGTTTCTGATTCTTTCTTTTGTGGTGATTCTTCCTTCTAGTCATTTTGTTCGTTGCAGAGTGGCTGTATGAGCGGGCTGAGTCAAAAATACCAACCGTGGCCCAAGTAAATTCCACCCTAGATGATTCTGATGAGGTCAGAGACCAGAAAATGAAAAAAGATCAGAACAAAACAAAACAAAAGGACCACTAAAGTGATAAATTTTAAAACAAAGTAGTAAAAAATAAAAGGCCAAAAACCCCAAAGAAGAAAAAAGTAAAGAAAAAGGGAAAAAAGGGGGGGGGGGATTGGGGGATTGTGATGGTGAAGGGGTGGTAGTGGAGAGAGAATATAGTCTACCTGAGGGGTCCTAGAGCGTCATCCTCTTGGTTCTGAGTGTATTTTATTTTGTTCTGTATGTTAGAAGATGCTCAAACCCAGCATCCCATATATAAACCAGCAATACTTCTAGAAAGCTCCAACATTGCCACCAAAACATAAGATAAAAGAGGGGGGCAGAATGGAAATGAAGAGAGAATATAATCTCACAGAACGAACTAGTCTGGTATTCCTCTTGGTTCTGGGTGCATGCTGATCATGTTTTAGGAGTATTCTGCCATTGTAGAACAAAACAAGGCAGAGAAAACAAAAATCACAAAACAAAAACCCCTGTCTCCTATATCTCCCCAAATTAAATTGAATATGTTGAAGGGAATCCAGAAGTGAAAAAATATATCTAAGATGTGTAATTATAGAAATATGAAAGTCAAAAAGGAAAAAACTTAAAAATGAAGAGCTGGTAATATTGTAGTTAAGGTGGGGAAAGGGAAAAAATACTGGAAATGTTTAGTCTGATATAAAAACTAATTGTAATGGAAAAAGGGGAAAAACAATTTTAAAAGGGGAGGGAGACCCTCTAGTTCTATATACTATATTCCCTCGATTTTCCCTTGCTCCTGGAGCTTTTCAGCACTGCTTGGTCAAGAACTCTTCCCCTGTTCTTCCAGCTGGTCCTCTGGGGGAGGGGTCTGCTGTGCTGATTCTCAGACGTCTGTGCTTGGGCAGAGATGCCCCGCCCCTTACCTGATGCGGGGCTCAGTGTGAGCTGTTTAGTCCTTGAGGCCTTTGTTCCCTGGCGGCCCTGCCCCTCCCAGGCACATGGTGAAACTAGGAGGAAAAACATCAGTGGCTGCAGCCAGATTTCCAGCTCTGGAGTCGAGCTCCCAATGAGTAACTAATGCAGTCTCCCAGTCCTCACTGGCCTAAATGCTCTCAGGCCGATGAGGGTGCACAGAGATGTACAGCTTGGGGGCGCCCAGCGGCAGGAGAGTTCTCGCTGTCTTGTGCTCTCCCTGGTTCCATCTGTCCAGGGGGAATGTAGGATCGCTGGCTTTGTCCGCTTGGGTGCCCTGGGATCCGGAGCCCTGTGCTGGAACCACGCTCTCCTGGGGGCCACCTCTCCTTAAGGGAAAGGGGCACAGCCGCCTCCGTTCGGAGCCGGCTCACCTAACCTACTGGCTTCTCCCAAATGCCCCGGAGGGCTGTGGCACTCCAACCCTTTACCGATATCAGACCATGGTTTGAGCTATCCCCCCAGGGCATCTCCTCAAATAGTGACTCCGGGAATCTTGAGGCTTCATTCCTCTCCTGTGGTTCTGCCTGATTTCCCTGCTAAGCACTTTTCTGTCAGGGAAAAATCCAGTGCGGATCCAGGGCTGGACTTTCCTGTCCCTGAGGCTTTCACGTTTCTGCTTTAGCTCTGCTACTCGCAGTACCCCTCCCCCACTTTGTTCTTCTTTCTTTATTTTTTTTTTCCACCTTCCTACCTTGTTAGAAGCGAAAACTTTTCTCTCTGTAGCATTCCAGCTGTTCTCTATTTATTTATTTATTTTTGTTCTCTCTTTAAATCTCAGGTTGAATTCATAGGTGTTCAGGATGTTTTGAAAGTTATCTAGGTAAGTTGGTGGGACTGGGTGAGTTGAGGACCCTACTCCTCTGCCATCTTGCCCTGCCTCCAGGGGAGAATCTCAAGTAGATTCCCACCTGGACCTGGAGTCCTACATAGGGGTTGATCTCAGAACTCAGATCTTGACCTGAGCGGAAATCAAGACTCAGATACTTAACTGAGCCACCCAGTGACCCCTCAGCCTATAGGTTTTCACAATTTTTTGGTACCAACTTTTCTGGGACTCTGAGGACACAAATACTAGATCCTTTGTTATTGCCCCACAGATCTCTGAGACTTTGTTCACTTAAAAAAAAATTCTTTTTAAACTGGATACTTTAAGATTTATTTATGAGCAAGGCACCTATGTGGCTTAGTCTGTTAAGCATCTGCCTTCAGCACCAGTTGTGGTCCTGGGGTCTTGGATTGAGCCCACATTGGGCTCCCTGTTCAGTGGAGAGCCTGCTTCTCCCTCTCTGTCCTTCCCCCCTTCTCCTGCATCACTCTCCAGCTCACTCCCTGTCTTTAATAAAATCTTTGAGAAAAAGATTTATGAGGGAGAGAGCAAGCAAGTGAGGGGAGGGCAGAGGGAGAGAAAATTTCCAGCAGACTTTCCACTGAGCGTGGAGCCCAGTGCTGGACTCCGTCTCCCCACCCATGGGATCATGACCTGATCCTAAACCAAGAGGCAGACACTGAACCACCCAGGTGCCCCCTTGGTTCTGGTTTTTAAGGACTACACATGTTACTCTTAAGTATAGCTAGGTCATTAATTCTGACTGCTGCATAGTAATCTGTTGTGTGCTTCTGTCACATTTTATTTGTCCTCTTGTAAGGAACTCGTGGTATCCTGCCAACTCCTTACTACCATAGGGTCTGTATGTGCTTCACTGTATATGGGTCTTCATGGCCCTCTGTACAAATTTCTTTGAGGGTATTGTTCAGCAGTGCGATTGCCAGACCTTAAGGTATATATGTACATTTACCTTATACATGAAGACATACATTTTATTAAATACTAACAGGCTAATATTCACTCTTACAAAGGAAGGAGATCCTGTCACTTGCTACAGCATGGACTCAGACTTTACTTATACTATTGTGTGTGTCAAAATACATAAACAGCATGTTTTGTTTATCCATTCATCTGTTATTGAACATTTGGGTTACTTCTACCTCTTGGCTATAGTGAATAATGCTGCTATGAACATGGGTGTGCAAATAACTTGGAGATCCTGTTTTCACTTTTGGATGTATACCCAGAAGTAAGATTACTGGATCAGATGGTATTTCTGTTTTCAGTTTTTTAAGGAACTACCATACTGTTTTCCATAGTGGTACCCCACTTTACAGTCTCACCAACAATGGTACACAAGGGCTTCAGTTTTTCCCATATCCTTTCTGACACTTTTTAAAAAATATTTTATTTATTCACGAGAGACAGAGAGAAAGAGAGGTAGAAACACAGGCAGAGGGAGAAGCAGGCCCATGCCGGGAGCCCGACGTGGGACTTGATCCCAGGTCTCCAGGATCACACCCTGGGGCAGAACGGCGCTGAACTGCTGGGCCACCGGGGCTACCCGACACCTTTTTTTTTTTTTTTTTTTTAAGATTTATTTATTTATTTATGATAGACACACAGAGAGAGAGGCAGAGACACAGGAGGAGGGAGAAGCAGGCTCCATGCTGGGAGCCCGACACGGGACTCGATCCCGGGACTCTAGGATCACGTCCTTGGCCAAAGGCAGGCGCCAAACCACTGAGCCACCCAGGGATCCCCCGACACTTTTTTAAAAAAAGATTTTATTTATGTATTTGACAGAGGACAAACAGGGGGAACAGCAGAGGAAGCTGGAGAGGGAGAAGCAGGTTATCTTTTTTTTTTTTTTAAGATTTTATTTATTTATTCATGAGACATGCAGAGAGAGAGAGAGAGAAGCAGAGACACAGGCAGAGGGAGAAGCAAGCTCCACACAGGGACCCCCATGTGGGACCCAATCCCAGGCCTCCAGGACCACACCCTGGGCCGAAGGCAGGCGCCAAACCTCTGAGCCACCCAGGCAGGTTATCTTTTTATGTGCAGAACTTAGCACAGTTTCTGGTATACAGTAAAATACTTAATAAATACTAGTTGAGGGGTGCCTGGATGACTCAGTCATTTGAACATCTCACTCTTGATTTTGGCTCAGGTCGTGATCTCAAGGTGGTGAAATTTCTCCCCACTCAGCCAGGAGCCTACTTGAAATTCTCCCTCTGCCCTTCCCCTTTGCTGATGTGTCCGCTCTTTTTCTCTAAAATAATTCTTAGGAAAAAAAAAAAACTTGAATGAAAGAATGAATAAAATGAGTTGCTGCATTTTTCCAAGAAAACAATGTAATGTTATCTTTTTAAAATAAGATTTCTAGGACCCCTGGGTGGGTCAGTGGTTGAGCATCTACCTACTACTCAGGTTGTGATCCTGGGATCAAGTCCCCCATCAGGCTCCCCGCAGGCAGCCTGCTTCTCCCTCTACCTATGTCTCTGCCTCTCTGTCTGTGTCTCTCATGAGTAAATAAATAAAATCTTAAAAAAAAAAAAAGATTTCTAAGAGATGTATTGAGGATTAATCTCAATTGTCTATGCCTTTTTGCCTTTTCCATATAATTTATTACAATTGGATATTTAGTATCCTGGACAATCTTAGAGTTGAAGGGACTTTAGAGATAAGAGGCTTACGTTACTATGTATTTATTGTAGAGAGGGACATACAAGTACCCAGTTTTCTTCTTTTTTTTTTTTTAAAGATTTATTTTACAGCAAGAAAGCACAGGAGTTGTTGGGGTGCAGAGGGAGAGGAGAACCAGACTTCCTGTTGAGCATGGAGCCCCACATGGGTGCTCAGTCCCATAATCTTGAGATCCCGAATCTGGCTGAAACTAAGAGTTGTTTGTTCCACTGAGCTGTTTATCCAGCTCCCAGGATAAACAGCTCCCAGGTGTAATCCACCTGTTTATCCAGGTGCCCCCACAGCTTTTTTTTTTTTTTAAAAGACAATTTAATTTCAGTTTTTTAGTCTGATTAGCTGAAATTTTGTTTTTTGTTTTTTTTTTAAGATTTTATTTATTCATGAGAGACCTAGAGAGGCATAGACTTTGGCAGAGGGAGAAGCAGGCTTCCTGCAGGGAGCCCGATGTGGGACTCTATCCCAGGACCCTGGGATCATACCCTGAGTTGAAGGCAGAAACTCAACCACTATGCCACCCAGGTGTCTCCAGCTAGCTGAAATCTTAACTGCAGTATAAATCTGAGGTTTCTTTGGTAGATCTGGTTCCTGCTGATTTAGTCTTGTGTGTATATGTATAGTCCTTGTGTTTGATACTGTTCCAGAATCAAAAAGCATCCTCTTTTGATGTATGTGCCTGGAAGCTTGCTCTTGTGTGCTGTGTTTATAGGCGCCCTGTTCCTTTCTGCCTCTACCAGTGACTGTGATTCCTGTCTGGAGGCCCTCTTCATATAGTTACCCTTGTGAGGTTTCACGTCCTCTTCTTGTCCTCTCAGTCCTGGAATTATTAATGGTTCTGGGGCAAGACTATCTCCTTTGTTGGTTTCTCTAAACCTTACCCACACCTTTGTACATAGTCTATTAAATTCTTCTCAAATTACTCAGGTTGTGGATGCTGTTTTCAGCTGGAATTGTGATTATTAGAGTCCCTGAATGGGCCCTGTGATTTTACTTACTTTTTATTTATTTATTTATTTATTTTTTTATTTTACTTACTTTTTAGATGTGAACAAATACATGTTTTACTGAATGATAAGATTAGTAATTTGGGTTTATTTTTATCTGCCTTACATAGAGGTTTATAGTAGCCTTTGAGAGTTTCTCTTCCCCAAATATCCCCAACTAGAAGATTAAGAGTGAAATATAAACAACTTTGCCACACTTCAATATTTTCAACTTCCTTCAGTAGAAATTATAAAATTATAAAATTATTTATACTGCAGTATAAATCTGAGGTTGCTTTGGTAGATCTGGGTTCCTGATACCATTGATATCAATGGTATCAATCCGAGGTGATTGTTTTATCTAACTAGACTGAACTCCATGAGGGCAATAACCATGTCTGTTTTTTTTTTCTTTTTTTCTTTTTTTAGTGCCAGTGTGTATCTTTAGTTCCTGTCAGTGTTGTAGATATTCAATTAATATTTGTTGAAAGAGATTAAAAAATAACATAGTATTTTAATTTTTCTGCTGAAATACTGTAGGGAGTGTATGATTAAGTTTGTTTACTTGGATATTTAGATATACTTAGATTTTATTCTTCATTTTACTGGTTTGTTGTTGGTTGATCCTGGGCCAGCGCCTGGTACAGCAAATGACAGTACTAGTTAGTATTTTTTTGGCTGTCTTTCTCCCTCCCATCTATCTCTGGTATGAATCCCTTGGAATTTAGGATACAGTCTGGATCTAGTTAGCACTAGAACCTACCGCAGCACCCGTTGTCTTATAAATAATTGTCAAATTGAAGTTCTGAATTTATGATTATGAGAGATGTTATGGCATAAACTGTAGTGAATGTCATTCTTCAGCTGTCCTGAACTTGTGTTCCTCTGAAAGCTTCTTTTTCTCTCTGGTACCTGGAGTCTACATACAGCACTCCCTCTGCCTGGGGTAGTCACATTCTCTTTTTTACCTTATAAATAATTTGTGTGTCGTTTGGGACCCATCTTAGACTTTTTTTCTCCTGAAAGTATCCTGTAATCTTGGCACTACTGACATTTGGGCTGGATAATTTTTTTTGTTATTGGGGGGACTGTCCTGTTCATTGTAGAATGTTTAGCATCATTCCTGGCATCTGCCCACCAGAGGCCAGTAGCATCCCCTCCAATCATGACAACCCAGGATGTCTCTGGTCATTGCCAAATGTCCCAAATGGGGCAAAATCACTTCTATTTGAGAACCATTCTAAAATTACCCTTTTACCAAATAGTATTGTAGTTGCCAGATTTTGCATTTGAGGGCAAGGACTGTACTTTTTTCTTTTGGTAAATCTTTAGCGTTTAGCTATTGTCTGATGTAGAAATATTTAGTAAATATTTGTTGGTGGATTGAACATAATTCAGTGTAATGGATCCCAGATATTTCATGACATACAACATACAAGCTCCATTGTAAACTGAGACCTAGATTAATTATTTAAATGTATAAAGGCTTCTGGAGGCAATTTTACAAACGAAATATATCTGATGTTTCTTATTAGTGGTATATGCACAAGTGGACACATGTTCCATACAAACTCTTTACATTGGATGTCTTTTTTGGTTTGTCTGTTGATTGGTTAGTTAGATCTAGCTTTTGTTTGGGTGTTACATGTTTTGAAGTTCAAGCCAGGAATTAATTTAGAGACACAGAATTTGTGCTGTCTCAGTATAGAATGCACAATGGTGTACCCCCCTGTAGGTGGAGGGGAATGGTTTTGTTGACTGTATATTTGCTGTTCATTGAAAGTCTTGGTAAAATAGCCTTCTGTTGTTAAGTTTTTTTTCTTGGGCTTTTCGTCCTTTGGTGTATTTCTTTGTATGTCAGCAAATATTAATATTTTTGTGATCTTGGGCACTAGCTTTTTCCCAAAGGCTGAGACTTAGTAAGATTTGAGGAACCAATGGGAGAATATTTTTTAATTTGGTTCTAAATTTGATAATCTTTCCTCATCACTGCCCTGATGAGCTTTTTGGGAGAAATAGGCGTCCTTCTTGCTGTTGCTTTGTCTTTTTATCAGCCTACTTCTACACCAATATATAGATACTAATTTTATCCATTATCAGGTTCTTTCAGCTCTGCCTTCAAGATCTCAAATCCAGTCACGCTACCCTAGCCTAAGCTTTTTCCATCCCTTGTCTGGACTATAGTAATAGCCTTCTCCTTGGTCCTCTTGGTTCTGTTATTATCCTCCCCTAATCAATTCTCCATACAAGCCAAAATGGCCTTTAAGAAATGTTGAATAAGGTCATGTTGTTTTTGCCTGTATTAGGAAATCATTCTGGGTTATAGTGTCAGCTAATCCATCCTCTAACTGGAATAATTTCAGCTTGAAAGTAGTAATTTCTTATCTTTTTCCAGGAGTAACAACACAGCATGCTGGGCTCTGGATTTAAAGCTGAGCGTTTACGGGTCAATTTGAGATTAGTCATAAACCGTCTTAAGCTATTGGAGAAAAAAAAAAGTGAGTAATACATGATTGCCTTATATTTTCTTTCCCAAAATACATCACTGGGTTTTACCACCCTAGTACTGGCTCTATCAGGCTAGTACTATGAAGTCTTAGGGATCCTAGATCCTTGAAGCTTTAGATAGATTACTGCTGCTCCTTGTGACAAGTTAGATTGAATTGTTCTGTTGCAGGGAATGAGTTAACATGACTTCTGAGGTGGGAATTTCTGGCTATAACAGCAATACTCTTTGCTAGACAAAAGAGCAAATTCTGGAGACTAGATGAGTTGGGACTAGATTTGCTGAGAGTGAGTGAACTAGGTTGTAGTAGGTAGAAACACTCACTTTGTTCTTGGGTTGGAAGTCTCCTGCAAGCCAGGGCCCAATGTACTGCTGCTATGTGACTGGATGGGATTTGTGCCTTAGCGGAACTGGCCCAGAAAGCAAGGAAAGAGATTGCTGACTATCTGGCTGCTGGGAAAGATGAACGAGCTCGGATCCGAGTGGAGCACATTATCCGAGAAGATTACCTTGTGGAGGCCATGGAGATCCTGGAGCTATATTGTGATTTGCTGCTGGCTCGGTTTGGCCTCATCCAGTCTATGAAGTAAGATATTTTGTCTTTTTTTTTTTTTTAAATCTTAATCTAGGTATGATTTCTAGAAAAACTGTACCTGTGTATAGAATCTGATGGGTTTGGACATAGGCATACACCTGTATACCATCACCACAATCAAGGTGTGTTTATTAACATTTGTTATTTCCAGAAGTTTCTTTCTGTCCCCTCTCACACCTCCCCCATCCTTTTTTGATAAAAACACATAACATCAGATCTCTTATTCTCTTTTTTTTAAACAAGATTGATTTATTTTAGAGACAGCATGTATGCACGAACCAGGGCAGGGGGTGGGGAGGAGCAGAGGGAGTACGAGAGAATCCCAAGCCGACTCCCCACTGAGTGCAGAGCCTGACATGGGCCTTTAAGACTGTGATTGTGACCTGAGCCGAAACTTGTGTCAGACACTGAATGCACTGAGCCACCCAGGCACCCTTCTACTCTCTTAACATTTATAAATGCATAGTGTAGTATTGTTAATTATATGCATAGAGTTGTTCATCTCTGAACTTACTCATCTTGTATAACTATAATGAAATGAAATAAGAGACTTGAAAACTAAGATCAAATCACTTTTGAGAAAGGAAATTTGAGAAAGGAGTAATATGCAGTGTGGGGGGCCTAACACTAGGGGACTACTTCACATACCCAAGGGCCTTTTTTCCTAACAACTTTGTTGGAAGACCTGATCTTAATGTAGACAACTGTTCAAAATGAGGACTCTGAAATCAAAAGGTCTAAGTTTGAGTCTTGGCTCTAACATTTTTCTGACTTTGTAACCTTGGGCTTGTCAGAGTTTCCCCAAAAGTAAAAGGGGATGATGAAAATGCTAAAGTCCTAGAATTATTTGTAAGATTCTAATGAGCTTGGTGGAAGAAGTTTAGAGGCTATCAAGTATATGATACAAATTGGAGGGTTTTGTTGGTTTATATATTTATAAAGATTTTATTTATTCATTTGACAGAATACAGGTAGGGGAGCAGCGGGCAGAGGGAGAGGGAGAAGCAGGTTCCCCACTGGCCAGGGAGCCTGATGTGGAGCTTGATCCCAGAATCCTGGGATTATGACCCGAGCCGAAGACACGTGCTTAAGTAACTGAGCCTGTTGGTTTGTTTTAAAGAATATTAAATTTTATTAATTTCTTTCCTTAATTAGGGAACTAGATTCTGGTCTGGCTGAATCCGTGTCTACACTGATCTGGGCTGCTCCTCGACTCCAGTCAGAAGTGGCTGAGTTGAAAATAGTGAGTACAGCGTTTCAGTGATGTTTGTAGTTTGTCATATTGTTAGGTTGGTTAACACAAGTCATTTCTGTTTATTTGACCAGATATTTTGTATCCTTCCCCATGCTGCTTTTGAAATAGGCTTTGTAAATTGGTCTACCTTCTTTTCAGGCCTGTTACGTAATGCAATAGAACAGTATTTTCAAACTTGAATAATTTTTTTAAGGAGCAGAGTTTTGCATATCTCCAGTTTTCTCTTATTTTTATTGTAATGTTATATAAGTATATTCATATAAAGTTGTTACACAACTGTAAATGAGTAAAGTTAAAATCATATTAATTTAAGGTTACAGAGGTTTTGTTTCATTCAGTAATTCTACAAATATTTATCTGGTGTATGTTACAAGTTGGTGGGCACTGAGGGTACAGCAGTGAGAAAAATATGACACCAACCCTACTCTTGTAGCTTAAATCTAGCAGAAGAGATAGACATTGAAAACTTCCCCGTCACAACATGGATACGGCACTAGCCGCCAGGATATAAATTCAGTTGAGTTGTTCTGTCCTTTTTTCTACATCTTTGCCTTTTTTATTTTATTTTCTCTAGATTGTTTTATCTCCTGATCCGTCTTTTGAAATTTCATTGTCTTCTGTATGTTTTCATTTTTAAGAGCTTTTTTTTTTTTTTTTTAGTTTTAAAGAACATTAGAGAGAGAGAGAATGAGCAGAGGAGAGAGGCACAGATAGAGGGCGACCCTGGGATCATGACCTGAGGTGGAAGCAGACGCTCAACCAATTGAAGCATCAGAGTGCCCCTAAGAGCTCTTCTTAATTCTCTTAAATATTTACATCATAGTCTGTAGCTTTTGTTTCATAGCTATAATGTCTTTTAACTGAGAATATTACAGTTTCTTAGTAACTTTTCTTGTTCCTGTAATAATTTTCTTCTATTTCTTTTAAACTATCATATAGTGTAAAATCAGGCTTTTCACAAAAGTTTGGTGGCCTTGGCTGTTGGGTTATATTTAAAAGTGAGAAATTAAAACTCTCATGTGCCTGGGTAGGGCTTATTGCCAGATGCCTGTATTGTTGAATGATCTAAGCCCTTTCTTAAGGGAATTCTAGAGTATCAGGAATTAGTTTTCTTCCTCTGGATGGTCATTTCCCTCAGAGAGAAATCCTGTTTCCTACCCCAAGGGTGTAAGTTGGCTGTCAGAATTTCTAACAATCAGAGGAGAAGGAAGCCAAAGGTCTCGTTCTTCTCTTATAGAAGACTTAGATTTTATTTTTCAGTTGTCTTTAAGTGTCTCTGCTCTCTGTTGTGCTTGGAGTCCAGAATCCCTTTAGTTTAACTTCCCCAGAGAGTAAGCCTCTAGTATTCTGATCTGGTAGGAATGATAGTCATAGAGTTTGTGAGTAGAAGAATGGGAGAGTAGAGGCAACTCTTGCCTCCTTTCCTTTTCTTGGTAGAGTAAGCTCTGCACCCAGTGTGGGGCTTGAACTCATGACCTCGAGATCAAGAGTCCCATGCTTTACCAACTGAGCCAGCAAGGTGTCCCAGAGGCAGGTGGTTTTTTTTTTTTTTTTAGATTTTATTTATTTATTAATGAGAGACACAGAGAAAGAGAGAGGCAGAGACACAAGCAGAGGGAGAAGCAGGCTCCATGCAGGGAGCCCAACATGGGACTCAATCCCAGGTCTCCAGGATCACAGCCTGGGCTGAAGGCGGTGCTAAACCGCTGAGCCACCCGGGCCGCCTGAGGCAGCTGCTTTTTACACAGACTTTTAACCTCCTCAGTCTTCTTTTAAAGTATGTATGTATTATGTATTTTTTTTTTAAAGATTTATTTATTTATTTATTCATGAGGGACACAGAGAGGCAGAGACTTTGGTAGAGGGAGAAGCAGGCTCCTTGCAGGGAGTGTGACGTGGGACTCCATCCTGGGTATCCAGGATCAGGCCCTGGGCCAAAGGTGGCGCTAAACTGCTGAGCCACCTGGGCCACCTGCGGCAGCTGCTTTTTACAGAGACTTTTAACCTCAGTCTTTTTTAAAAAGTTTTTATTTAAGTAATCTTGTATCCAGTGTGGGGCTTGAACTCATGATCCTAGACCAAGAGTTGAATGCTCCTCTGAGCCACCCAGGTGTCCCAACCTCAGTTTCATTGTAACCTCTCCTGTATTCTTCCTTTATGTTAGGATTTATTGGGGCAGCCCCGGTGGCTCAGCAGTTTAGCGCAGCCTTCAGCCCAGGGCCTGATCCTGGAGACCCGGGATCGAGTCCCATGTTGGGCTCCCTATATGGAGCCTGCTTCTCCCTCTGCTTGTGTCTCTGCCTCTCTGTTTCTCATGAGTAAATAAATAAAATCTTTAATAAAAAAAAAAAAAGATTTATTAAAGATGAAACAGATTTACATGTTTTTAAAAAGATGAACTCATAAAAGAACTAGAACTAGACATATTTAAAAAATAAATCTCATAGTGGAAATGGCTACAAAAGCCATATAGAGAGTGATAAATTCATATAAGAAAAATAAAAAATTTCTGCATCATATAAAGCAACCAAAAACTTATCAAAAGACAAAGGACAAACTTATAAGAACCATGTCTACATGTGAACGACGAGTGCCTCCTTGTTAAGCTCTCACGTGTTGGGGCCACTCTGGTTCAATACCTAAACTATTATAGTAACTTCTTGAATCTTTCTCCTACACCTACTTTGGTTTCCTTTAGTCTATTCACCATTGCATCAGAATAGCTTAGAGTTCTGTTCAAGATACAAGTCTGATCCTGTTACTACTCCTTGCTTTATTTATTTTTTTTTTTTTTAATTTATTTATTTTTTTTAAACTTTTATTTATTTATGATAGTCACAGAGAGAGAGAGGCAGAGACACAGGCAGAGGGAGAAGCAGGCTCCATGCACCGGGAGCCCGACGTGGGATTCGATCCCGGGTCTCCAGGATCGCGCCCTGGGCCAAAGGCAGGTGCCAAACCGCTGCGCCACCCAGGGATCCCTACTCCTTGCTTTAAAGCCCTTTAGTAGCTCCTATTCTTACAATAGAAACAAAATTCCCTTTTTAAAAAAAAATTTTAAGATTTTATTTATTCATAAGAGACAGAGAGGCAGAGACACAGGCAGAGGGAGAAGTAGGCTCCCTGCAAGGAGCCTGATGGCGGGACACAATCCCAGGACCCTGGGATCATGACCTGAGCTAAAGGCAGACACTTAACCATTGAGCCACCCAGGTGTCCCCCCTTTTTACTTCATTACCTAACATACTCCTCCCTCTGGCTCAACACTCACTTGATTTCATCTTGAAATTAGGATTGGCTCTGTTTTTCCACCAGAGGCCTTTGCACACGCTGTTTTTTAGAATGTTCTTCCTTCCCTCTTATATCTTCGTCATCCCTTAGATCTCATTGAAGCATCTTTTTTTTTTTTTTTTAAGGAGGCCTTTTTTTTTTTTTTTTTAAGATTTTACTTATTTGAGAGAGAATGTGATTGCACAAGTGAAGTGGGGGGCAGAGGGGAAGGGAGAGGGAGAGAATCTCGAGCAGACTCTATGCTGAATGTGGAGCCCTATGTGGGGCTTGATCTCATGGTCTTGAGATCATGACCTGAGCTGAAAACAAGAGTTGAACATGCTTAACTGACTGATCCACCAAGGCACCCCCTCTTACATGACTTTTTTGGTCAAATCTAATTTCACTGTTACAAGCTATTGACAGTCTGCTGTACTTTGCCTGGTTGACACTTACTATAGCTGCATTTATATCTTTATGTGCATGATCAAGTAATGACTGTTTTCTCAGAGACTATAAAACTATGTAAGAGTAAGAACAATGTCTATTTTTGTTCATTGTATTTAGAGCATATATCATAAAGTCTGTAATAGAATTTGGTACATAGCTACAGCTTTGTGGATGGATGAACACATACGAATTCACATATACCCCCTTAAAGTTTTACAGGCCGCATGTTTGTTTTGAAATCCAAGAATAGAAGCATGGTTACTGATGATGGGAAGCTTGAAGCAGTCTGATGGAATGATTTCCATTTTTCTCTGTTTTCTTTTTAGGTTGCTGATCAGCTCTGTGCCAAATATAGCAAGGAATATGGCAAGTTATGTAGGACCAACCAGATTGGAACTGTGAATGACAGGGTAATGAACATGCTTGTTAAACATGATGCAATGGGGTATGGGCATGTTATTTTGTATTGATTGTAGTGGGTCCTAATGTATGGCTGAGTTAATCTAGGGTTGCATATTTCATAGTGAGGGTGAGAAGGCATTTGGGCTGGCAGTGTAGTCCACTCCTTACCTTTTCCTTAAACCTGTGATTGTGAGGCCTTTGGTCCTTTTGTGCCTCTTACAATTTGTGGATGTAGAAGCAAGGTGAGGAACAGAGTGGATGAATTCAAATAGGGAAGGGTGGCATTATCAGTCTTACCGACATCTGGGTCGTGTGTAACCAGAGAACATGAGAGGGGCGTGGGTTTGTAATAATGCTTTGTGACTGAAAAAAAGAAATTTAACTGGTCAGAACCCCTTTTTCTCTTCAGTTTACCTGTAAAATAAGAGGAACAAAATTTAAGACAGGTTAGGCTTAGGCTCATTGGCATAGATTTTTAACCCTGGGTCTTTTACTTACAGCTCATGCATAAATTGAGTGTGGAAGCCCCACCCAAAATCCTGGTGGAGAGATACCTGATTGAAATTGCCAAGAACTACAATGTGCCCTATGAGCCTGACTCTGTGGTCATGGTAAGTTTAGAGCTTTTTCAGAATACAAAGGGAAATGAATCTCTGGATATCACTTTCTTAAAAAGTAACCATATTCTTTGCACTAAAGTTTGTGGGAATTTAAGCCTTTGTCCAGTCAGTGCCTTTTTGGGTAACAATAAATATGCCTGCATTTCTTAGTATTGAAGGATTAGATGAGATGAATGACTGGAAAGCACTTTGAAAAGGTACAAACCTTGATACAAATACAAAATGGCACTATTGCTGCTTTTTTATAAAGTTCAAGGAATTGAAGAAGTGCCTCAAGACCTCGAATGGATTCTGAAACCTTCATTGGGTGCCTGCTGTGTGCTAGACAATGTACAGAAGGCTGTGAATACAGATAAAACAAGGTCACTGTCCTGATGAGGTTTACACTGGAAGGGGGGCAAATATACAAATAGTAATGATTCAGTTAAGGTCAGTGGGATGTATCATTCAGCTTTGGTGTGCTGCTCAGGCAACTGTCCCCCATCCCAAATACACGCACTTAAGGATAAAAGCATTTATTTCCCCAGCTCTTGAGAATATCGATGACTGGTGACTCATACACAGCTGAGTGGCCCTCAGAAGAAAGCTGCTTCATCCAAAGTCTTTCCTGCGGGAGAGCCTGTATTCAGTACCTTGGTTTTAAAGACTCTAGGGTACCTGCTATAGGGCCATCCCAGCTCCTTAATGAATTGAGCAGTCCGTGTGACTATACAGCAGCCCAGCGTTTTCTTCTTCCCAGCCTTGCTTCCTTCACTTCCCCTCAGGTCTTTATCCCAAGGGACCACCGCAGTAAAACTCCATACTGGTCTCCATCTCAGGGTCATCTTCTGGGGGAATCTAGCCTATGATGTGGGTTAATGATAAGAGTTTCTCTCTCCTTCTCAGGCAGAAGCTCCTCCTGGGGTAGAGACAGATCTTATTGATGTTGGATTCACAGATGATGTGAAGAAAGGGGGCTCTGGAAGAGGAGGAGGGGGTGGTTTCACAGCACCAGTTGGTGGACCTGATGGAACAGTGCCAGTGCCTATGCCCATGCCTATGCCCATGCCCTCTCCAAGCACTCCTTTTTCCTACCCACTTCCAAAGGGACCAGTAAGTATACATATAAATGTGAGCTTAAACTATATAAAATATAGATGATGTATGAGTACACACAGGAGTTGTACGTTGTCAAGAAGATTCAGCAGTGACAACACTTGGTATTAGTGATCATATTGTGAAATAAAAACATTGGGATTTGGAGAAGGTCTTTTGGTTTGTGTTTAGTTAATGATGTGAGAAAATATATAGAGAGAATGCTATATAAACTTGTTCTCAACTGCTATATAAACTTGTTCATAGGTTTACTGACTACCTTTGGGACCTGTTGCAGGAGGCATACTAGTAGTTATTTCCAAAAATGAATACTCCTTACTACCAGGAAAACCTCCTTTGTAGACAAGGTGAAGGTCATTACTAGTGATAGGAAAGTTTGATTAGAATCTTCCCTTGTAGACAGCAAAGCAGTTGATTAGTAATTTGAAGACTAGCCAGCCTTTGGCTATAGATCTTTAAAAATCTGCAATCCTTCTGGGGCATTTTTTTTTTTCTTTTGGAGCTCTTGCATATATACATATATTGAATATATGTCTTGAATATTCACATTGAATACGTGTAGGTATTTCTCCCTTACCATACACAGACCTCAGAAATTAGATAGGGGCTGTTTCTGATGTTGCCTTTGTCCTCTTGCAGTCGGATTTCAACGGATTGCCAATGGGGACTTACCAGGCTTTTCCCAATATTCATCCACCTCAGATACCAGCAACTCCCCCATCGTATGAATCTGTAAGTGCATGAGCGTCTTTTGTAAGCAGCAGGAGAGTGAATCCCATGAAGAGAGAGCAAAATAATGGCCACAGGGAAGGCAAAGTTTTGATCAATTCCTAGTACCAGCATTGCTCTTGCTTTGGATTTTTGTGTTGCTTTAACATTATCCTGGAAATGGGGTGGTGGTGGCGGCGGCAGCAGCATCATTGGTGGCAATGCTTTATTTGCACTTAAGCCAGGAATCAGGAGGGAGCTGCAGATCTCCTAGAAAGTTCTAATAGGGCACTTTATAGTCTTTTGGGTTTTTGTTGTTTCTGTTTTTTTGAACTAACTAGGCAGAGAATTGTATTGAGCTGGTATAGTCTAGCTGCTAGAATATCATAATTAAAATACCAGTTTTGTAAATTCAACAGTTTGTCTTCATCAGAAGTGGCCAGTTAGTAAATTTCACACTATGGCATTAATTTTACATTTTAGTCTTATAGACGAAACTTGTTATAAATGGTGGTAATCATGCCTTGAACTGAATTGTTGGTGTTGGTGTTTGCACCGCTTTGAGTCAGAATTAGAGGGCTACTTTCTGTCAGCTTTGTTTCCTCAGCTAGTATGTGCCTTTTGAGACCTATTTCCATCTGATGCATTACAGAGAAAACAAATTGGTAGGGTATTTGCTGGGAGAGTACCCTGTTCCTGAACTTGCTTAGTGTTCTTTCCTTTGGCTTTCCCTTGGGCCTGGGTTTTTCTTATGTTTCGATCTGCATGCATTGAAGCATTGCCCACAACTGTTTCCAGGATATGAGGTAGAAGATCTTCAGTATTTGAGGACTTGTTTCTTGGAGATGAATTCAGTGGGTTAGTGCTTTCTCTCTGCCCAGAAGGTGAAGGTATCAAAGAGAGGTGTTATGGTGTGGTAAGAATTTTCTTTTTCTTGCTTGGTGGTTATGTGTTTAACATGGTAGTTGATCGGAAGATAAGGAAGGAGTACAGGGGGTGGAGGGGCAGTTTCTTTGGAGCAGGTTCTTTTGCTTCTGCTGAGCAGCTTAGCTTTTGGAGAACATAGGGGTTTATATCATTATTAGTACTTTATCCAGTAATGACATTGCTTTCTCCCCCAGTAACAGTTTTTGTATTTCAGGTTGATGACATTAATGCTGATATGAATGTCTCTTCTGCACAGATTGTTGGTGAGTATGAGTCAGAAACCCTCATTGCTGAATCCTTTGCGGTTTTCTCATTGCTGTTCCTGCCTCAGAAATAGTGTTCATGTTTGTGGCATATTACCCACATGCCCTCTTCTCTCCCAGAATGTAGATGATGTATAATGAAAGTAGAACTCAGCATTTCCCTTGCCCAAAAAGAAAGTATCTCTCTGGCTGCAGAGAATCTCCCAGAATCTCCTTGTTTCTGTTAATGGTATCATCATTCTTTCAATCTCAAGTTCTTTATGTACCTGCTGCTTCAACTTCCACTGTACCTAGAAATACCGAAAGAGGTAGATTAATTGGTCTATCCAGATACATATTTTTAAACTTGAGCATTAAAGAGGGAGCAGTAGATAAAACCATAAATGAATAGCTCCGTGGCCTTTTCACAAAGCAAGCATGCTCATGTGGTCATCCACTCAGAAAATAAAACACTACCAAGCACTACAGAAACCCTGGGGGATGGGGTACTTTCTTAAATTAGAGATAGGTAACCTCAGTAAAACTGGTGTAGAACATTTTCATTACCCCAGAAAGTTTCCTTACGATCCTTTCCAGTCTACTCTGTCAATCCACTCTCTACCTTTGAGGCAAACACTGTTCTTCTTTTTTTTTTTTTTTTAGATTTTATTTTTAAGGAGAGACCAAAAAGAGCATATATATGTGTGAGGTGGGAGGGAGGGAAAGAATCTCAAGCAGACTCCATGCTCAGCACCGATTTCAATATGGGACTCAATCCTATGACCCTGAGATCATGACCAAAGCCAAAACCAAGAGTCAGGTGCTCAGCTATCTGAGCCACCCAGGCACCCTCTTATGGGAGCTGACCTTTGTGAAAGGGGACAGTGAGTGAGTGCTCTGTGTACCTAGTCCCAGGTACCACACTTTGAATTTCCCTTAATCTTTTCTCTCACCTTAGGAAAGTGTAACAGGTAGGATTCAACTATATTAAGGAAATGTAGATCTTGTCCTGAAAATTTTTACTGACCTTTAGAATTATTAATCTTTTTTTTTTTAAACCGTGTTTTCTCCTGTATTTTTATTGTTTCTGCCAAAAGGGCTGGTGGGCTTTGAGGATCTGAGCCACTTACTTCTCAGGTGTTTGTAACACTGTGCTTGCTCCTTACCCTAATTAGGTCCTGGACCCAAGCCAGAAGCTTCTGCAAAGCCCCCTTCCCGACCTGTGGATACCTATGACAACTTTGTGCTACCGGAGTTGCCATCTGTGCCAGACACACTACCGACTGCATCTGCTGGTGCCAACACCTCAGCATCTGAGGACATTGACTTTGATGATCTTTCCCGGAGATTTGAAGAATTGAAAAAGAAAACCTAGGTCTTATACTAGGCAACCTCCAGGCTCTGGGATTTGGGACTGAGTTACTTCTCCTTGTAACAAAGAATCTCCATGAAATTCTTTTTCATCTCTTTACCATCACTGAGCACGCTCTTCCTCTGGGCTCTCTTCCTGCTCTAAATTCTGCTGCTTTCCAGTTCTTTTTTGCTCCTAAGAGACTAATGATTAGAGACTATGAGGCCAGAGCAGCTGACTCCTGGCAGCTGGGCTTGTGTCCATCTCCTTTGAGTATGAGCCCAGGTTTTCTCATCACCTGTCCTGTCTCCCCACAGGGAGTGGGAAGGTGAAAGCATTATGAGGAGAGCTGCCAAAGATGGCTGGACATGGAGAAGAATACTTCATGAAGTCTCTCAGCCCTGTGCTGAAGTTCTAGACTTAGAAACAAACCCCTCGATACAGAGGGATTTGTGGTGAGCAAAAATCAAAGCAAAGGTGTGCTATGAATGGGAGAGACTGATTCTGGAAGCCACTGTAACAGTTCTTGGAACCTGGGTCCTCTCACTGGCATATACACTACTCCTTGCTGCAGGGCACTGTTCTACTTGGACTACCTGGATCCAGTTGTGACGTTTTTATGGAAAGTTGAAGGCTTCTCTTAGTTCTACTGGATTCTCAGGGAGCCCTCTGTGGCCTTTTGCTTTGAGTGCTGTGTTTCCCTTTTACCAGAGGGCAGCACTGCATAAATTCCTGTTTTTCCCCATAGCATGTTCTGTTGGATTGCATTTACTGGCAAAGAAAGGACAGATCACATACTGGGCAGAAGTCACCATTCAAGGCTAAGGTGGGCTTCCAGTTGCCTTAATAGAAGTACTCAAGTCTCTTGGGTAATGAGCTGGAATGCCCACAGAAGAGGGGTTCCTGTTTTCATTTGAAAACTTTATGATTAAGAGAACCTTTAAAAACTGATTTCAAGTAAGTTTTTGGTGCCCATTAAAATGGTGGCTGTGGTTCACTACTTTCCTAGATGGATGAGACTCTTACTATTATAACTTAACGTGTTCCTTTGCCCCCTAGCTGAGGCCATCCTTCCCCAGAGGGATGGCATTGGGATCAAAAGATAGGACTCTGGCTTCTGTGTAGTGTAAATGTAAACACCTGTTTCAAGCAACTTTAATGTTTCTGATTGGTTTGTATTTCATAGCTCAGTAGCTGATAATAAAGTTAAAAATTCTGTGCCCTGCTTTCTCCACTGGTTTGGCCAAACGATGAGGTGCAAATCTGGATTTTAGAGGAGAGTATTTTAAGCAAGTGACCCATGCTGGGCACAAGCCAGACCTTGTCTTTGGTTCCTTAGGTAGTATGGATGCTTGAAGCAGCAAGGAGTCCATTTCTCTCTCTGTTTCAGCCCAGATAGCATTTGTGAGTTTCCTTGGTTACTCCTCTGGGACAGGGCTCTCCATTAGCCAGACCTGATCTTATATAGCCAAACCGTATAACTTTGATTTTAATAAACTGCAGTGAGCTCACCTCTGGCTCATACATATTTCCCATAGCCATGCTGAAACCATCAGTAGCGTTTTTTCACTTGGCTCTTTGGCAACAGAGCTGGATTATCCTGTATCACTCTTTTATTAAAGATTTTATTTATTGGAGGGGGCAAAGGGAGAAGGAGAAGCATACTCCCCACCGAGCAGGAGCCCGATGCAGGGCTCCATCCCAGGACCTGACCTGGGATCATGACCTGAGCCACTTCGGCACCCCTGTATCACTTGTAGTGTTAACCCATTCCTGACAGAAATTCATAACTAGGAACTTGCAGCCATGGGGATTTTGATTCCTTAGTGATTTACAAAATTAACAGTATATTATAAACCAATAATTTTCTAAACTAACCCATGCAAAGATAAGTAATAATATGCTAAGTAGTAATAAGCCAGGCTAGGAAGTAACAGAATTAAGATAGTTCATCTTTTAAAACCTGTGTTAAAAAAATAAAATAAAAAATAAAACCTCAGTGTTAATGGCCATTGTTATCATGGCTGTTTACTCACGTGTTCTGGTGCTGCTGGATTCCCAGCAAACTGGAGAGCTTCTGTAGCACCATATCTATCAGTGTACCTTCTTTCAGAGTCTATTGAAAGACAGGAGAGAAGTGAGTGAATTAAAATTGATGCTAATGTTGGAGGGGGAAGGTACCAAAAGAATAAAAAAGTGTTAATAGTAAAGATACTGTTTCTTTTAATGATTTACTGTCAGGCATTGGAGTGTGTCTGCTACTTAATAATTGAGGACCAGCTATTTATAGTAGATTTAGAACATCATGTAGTTAGTCTTGGTAAACCGGGTGTCCTATGAAAATGACTGCCAGAGCTAAAGGGACTATGCTGATACTGTGCATTATGTCAGCAACAATTCAGCTTTTCTAATGATAAAATCATGACAAATTTATATTTCAGTTACTGAGTTAGTTACCTACCTTAAGGGACTTTCTTTCTTTACCAAAGGCCATGAGAATGACTGAAACAAAAAGGTTAATGATCACAAGTACCATCAAGAAGACACTGGTGATTATCAGAAAGGAGCCCAGGATTGGGTCTAAAGCGATAACCTGGGAAGAGACAATAGAATATTTTGAATTTAAATATTGACAGTTTAATTTCTACTTTAAAAATATAAGTTATATGCTAACATTTGGGATATATTCACATAAAATATTTGGTGGAAACTAAGGAGAACAAAACTTTGAAAATGCTTTTGAGTGGACAGAACTTCACAAATGACAAACTTGATGGGTATAAAAATAATGGACACTTCAGAGCTTTCACAAGAAAGGTAAGTCATAGTGGCACTATAAATGATTCAAAGCCCATATGAATTTTGGCAGTTCTGGAAAATGTAACTAAACACAGAAGCTTGAAAGAGCAAAAGCATATTGAAAGAATAAATATCAGAAATCCTAAAAATTCTGCCATACTAAGAACCTCTATAAACACAGAAGCATTCCAATAGAATTAAACAGGTTAACCATAAAAAAACTGGCTTTTATTTTAGTTTTGAGGGGTTTTTTTTTGGGGGGGGGGTTGTATGCTATGTTTAAAGTATGAGGACTGAGTTTTGCCATTCTTTTTAGCATAGACCATTCTCAAATACAGGGTTACTCTTAGAGTACTTTTTTTTTTTTTTTTTAATTTTTATTTATGATAGTCACACAGAGAGAGAGAGAGAGAGGCAGAGACACAGGCAGAGGGAGAAGCAGGCTCCATGCACCGGGAGCCCGACGGATTCGATCCCGGATTTCCAGAATCGCGCCCTGGGCCAAAGGCAGGCGCTAAACCGCTGCGCCACCCAGGGATCCCTCTTAGAGTAGTTTCTATAAGTATTTTAATTTACATGCGTAACAAATGATGTTTATTTTCCCATGGTATTGGCTCATTCACTATTGCCACTAGGATACTGTTTAAAAAACAGCAGTAGCCTAACAACTCAGGATGAATGCTTATAATACCACTGGTGGAAATCTTCTGTATGACCAGATATTGCTTAATTATAGATACTTTTAGGTCAACCGTATAACTTGTAAAATCTGAGTCTGTGTTGCTAAGACTTGTCCCTATAAGTATACTCCATTTTCCCTTCATATCATATGATTATGATTAGAGCAGAAAAGAGGGTTTTTTTTAAGTAGAAAAGGTGTTAGCAAAAGCTTATTTTTGTTATTTCCTTACGAGTCTTAGGGAATGAAGCTTTCACCCTTGGAATGCATAAAGTACTAACTGAACCTAAAACCATAAAAGTTCTTTTGTAGATCTTAGGTGAGAACTTTTCACAACAGAAACTATTAAGAAACTGTAAACTTGCCATTTTTATTCCTAACACTTGAGTTCTAGATCGTTCAGAAAGTTAAACTTCATGAAAGTCTTAAGAGTTCAACTAATTTAAATAGTTTTTTATGTCCTGATCAAACCTATATCTTGGGCGAGGTGCCCAAATCCTCGGGGAGAGAACAGCCTCTCTGAAATGAGCATTTATTAATTATGAACAGAAATATTGCAGCTCTTTTTGGAATTGTATCTCCCTATTTTTCTTAAAAGTCACTTTTTTAAAAAAGTCTTTTTATTTATTTGTTTGTTTGTTTATGATAGAGAGAGAGGCAGAGACCTAGGTAGAGGGAGAAGCAGGCTCCATGCAGGGAGCCTGATGTGGGACTCCATCCTGGGACTCCAGGATCACACGCCCCGGGCTGAAGGCAGGTGCTTAACCGCTGAGCTACCTGATGTCCCAAGTCACTTTCATTGTACACTTTAAAGGGCCACTGAGAAAGCAGTGGGACGCCTGGGTGCCTCAGCAGTTGAGCATCTGCCTTTGGCTCAGGGCGTGATCCCAGAGTCTCAGGATCGAGTCCTGTATCAGGCTCCTTGCATGGAGCCTGCTTTCCCTGTCTGTGCCTCTCTCTCTGCCTGTGTGTCTCATGAAAAAATCTTAGAAAAACAAGCAAACAGCAAATAATGTTATTAATCTGGCTAGGTTATGAGAGCATAAATTCAGGCCCGGGGGTCCTGGCAAAAAGATTGTCAGGAAATTGGGACTAGGTGCTTGGAAAGGACACATTTCTGAGAGTAATAGCCACTCAAGTCATATGCATAGATAGCTCCATAACATGGGAAGGCAAAAATATCTACACGTTCCCCCTTTTCTAGTGTGCAGTGGTACAGAAGGAACTGGTTTTATAAGCAAATTCTCCCCTTAGGTATAATAAAACAAATGGAATCATTCCTGCCGGGAAACCAGGATGGTTTTCACCTCCTCGTGATGAGAGATTCCCATTAGGAGACCAACAACAGTCACTGCGGAGCTGAAGAAAGTTCTGTAGTCAGAAATGCTCCATCCGAACAGCAGATTAAACTGAAAAGGAGAAAGACTAGTCAGAGGGTAGAGTACTGTAGAGCTGACTTCAGTTCTTTCCCAGCTGGCTTGATAAGGAGCCCAACATTGGACCAAAGGGGAATGGAAATCAAATGCCTTAGTGGCTATTCAAATCTCTGCTTTAAAAAGAAAAAAATTTCTCATAATTACGTAGCATTTTTATATCAATTTATTTGGTCTTCACATCAACCTGTGAGCTAAATTTTAGAGGAGACCAATGTCTGCATTAAATCATATTGCTAATTAAGTATGAAGCTACGACTACAAACCAGCTTGCTTACTCCACTGTTCTTTCCAGAACTGTCGACTTGAACTGGTGGTTTTCCCTACAGTGCTTTCTCAGGGAAGGAGTGTGATTCCAAGGCCAGAGCATTTAGGAAAAGACAGACACTGGGAATGAGGGCTTACAGCAATGGCATAGCCCGTCAGCAGGATGAGGATGACCAGCAAGAAGCCCACCACCTCGTCCCAGGCTTTGCTGAGTGTTGTACCGATGACCTGCAGCCTGGGGATATGGTGCATCAGGTTCCACAGCCGAACAGTTGCCAACAGAACCAGGAAGCCCATAAGGTGAATGGCTGCTGAGTTTACTTTTATTGCCTCACGGAAGCTGATGAACCTGTACCAAGGAAGGCCGACAGTTAGCAGAAGTGGATGCCATCTGCCGCAGTGCTTCCCCTGCTGACCTGCAGCAGCTCTGTGCGTCCTGTTAGGTCAAACACTTGTTGATGTAAGAACTCTCCTTTCCAGCGTGACCTCTGGTCCTTGTGGATGTGACACCATTGGCCAAAGATCATGGATTTGGTTGGGAGACAGCTGAAGAAACCCTGAAATACGACCCCTAGCAGATTACTCAAAATTCAACCTGCAAATCAAGGGCAGCTTCCTCCACTGCTCTGGTTTGAGTTCAATCCCTCCTCTCCTTCCTCCTTAACCTAATGAGATGTGCCATTATGCTAGTCTGTTTTCCATGACACTTTAATCCTATATTCTCTGGGAGTAATTGATTTAATAGGTTTAACAGTGCTGAAAGCAGAAAGATGATGAATAAACGACATGAGGAGTGTTAATGTGAGGAACATACTCATAATCTTGTGTTGCAGCAACTAAGTAGGTTACTTGGAAAGACTCCCATAGATGGAGCAAGTTGGCGCTTGATCACAATGGTTTCAGTGTCTAAGGCCGAGGCAGTGCCATACAGCAAGATGGACTCCCAACTGTCCACACCATTTAAACTGTACAGAAACTGTGTCTCTGCATAAGTGACCCTCTGTAAGGCTGACCTGGGACAGTTTCTCATTACACAGATTAGCAATCCACACTACTAGCCACTGAGAAAGTAAAAGTACCCTGTGGCAATACTTAGTCTGGGAAATAGATTTCTTCTCCATGGGAAACACCAAGAAGGTACCCAGAGGGGCACCAGGATGTCTCTTATTAACAGATACCCAAATGAATGAACATTCCTACAAAGAAAGCAACCCTCTTTGGATTTAGAAAATGCACTGTGGGGGGATCCCTGGGTGGCTCAGCGGTTTGGCGCCTGCCTTTGGCCCAGGGCGCGATCCTGGAGTTCCGGGATCAAGTCCCACATCGGGCTCCCGGGATGGAGCCTGCTTCTCCCTCTGCCTGTGTCTCTGCCTCTCTCTCTATCATAAATAAATAAATCTTGAAAAAAAAAAAAAAAGAAAATGCACTGTGTTGTGATTTTATTTAAAGGAGTTTTTTTTTTTTTTTAAAGATTTTATTTATTTGTGAGAGAAAGAGCAGCAGAGACAGGCAGAGAAGCAGGCTCCATGCAGGGAGCCCGATGTGGGACTCGATCCCAGGACTCCAGGATCACGCCCTGAGCCAAAGGCAGACGCTCAACGCTCAACCGCTGAGCCACCCAGGCATCCTTATTTAAAGGATTCTTTGGCCAGGGTGCACAGTAGAACTAATTCCAGCTCCTTGCTATGTGAAATTTAAATGCATTATCCTTGACAAGCACATACCTATTATAAAGGCAGGAGAGCTTTTCAATGTGATTAGCAATACAGTTTCTTGTTTTCTCAGCTGGGGACATTAGTACGAGGTCTATGTTTAACTCTGGTATTATACAAATATAGGTCTGTAGAGCAGTGGAGGAGGAAGGGGACTTTGAAAGAATGCTTCTGTGTAACTGTGAAACTTTAAACATTGAAAAGAAATAGCTTGTGCTGCTCAGGCTCCTTACCTGTCACGGTCATAGTGGTACTGTGCCATGTTTTTCTTACACAGAGAAGTAAGCTTCACCTCCAGACCCAGGAGGACAAAGCTAATAAGGATTATGCTCATGTCCAGAATGTTTCTTTTCCTAGTGAAGAACCTCCACCTCTGTTGTTTCAGCCGATGACCCTACACACGGACACCACAGTCACTACTGCTTGCCTTAAGGATTAGCCAGGTCTTTCCCTAATGAAATATTTTAACACCAGCAAAAGACTAAGCTGTGTACTTGTCAAATCTAACTTGGACACAATGGGTTATGGTCTTGGTTCTGCTCTAGAGTCACAAAGAGCTGTGGCTTACAGAAAAGGTGGCTTCCTCTAATACAACTTTCTTGGATATGTTCATTCCTTCATTCAGGTTGCTTAAATTTAAGAAGGTCTCCAAATTAGTTATTGAGCCTGAAGATGTGTTGGCTTAAGATCAATTCGCTTTTGGTGCCATTACCTGTACTTTTGAGTATTTGTTCATATTTTCCATTCTTGCTATTACCTTATATAGGGATAATGCAACTGTACAAAAAATAGTATTCTTTCTACAGACTTAATTCCTTAACTCTAGGAAACTGGAAGAGCTACTTGGTAGAAAGCAAGTCAGCCTTTAACTGAATTCAGGCCCTGGAAAGGAACAAAGTCATAGCCATTAATTCTAGTAATAGCTCATTGTGGAGCTCCCTGGATAACATGGGAAACCTTAGAATTTCTTACATCTAACACTTTAAATTCACCTGTATAAAGGCACAGTAACAGACTAGTAGGTAGTAGACGACTTGTGAGATGACAGACCAGGCAAAGTCCTTCTTTGCCTGAAAGGAAGTTAAAGTGTCCAACCTCAGCGAGGTGAAGAACGTACCTAACAACAACAAAAAACACCTGTGAGTCAAGAGTCTTTAAAGCTTGTGTCCTCTTCCTTTCAAACTCTGAAATGAGTGTAGCTGTTCCTGGATTATCTTTATTTTTTATTTTTATTTTTTTTAGAGTTTATTTGAGAAAGAGAGCACATGTGTGGGGAAAGAGACTCTCACGCAGACTCTCTGCTGAGCATGGAGCCCAACAGGGGGCCCAGTCTCACAAACCTGAGATCGTGACCGGAGCCGGACACTTAACCGACTGAGCCACCCATGTGCTCCCCTGGATCACCTATTTCAAATGTTCCTGAATCTCTACATTTCACATGGTATTTCCTCTAGAGCTGTCATGGATATTAACTGAGATCATGCACGCAGTCAGATGCACTGACTAGTTGTAATAGTGTTTGGAAAAGAACTGATGACTACAATATAAAGTGTGGAGAGAACGGAATTTAAAGCTATTTAAAATAGATTTTCAGGGACACCTAGGAGGCTCAGTGGTTGAGCGTCTGCCTTCAGCTCAGGGCGTGATCCCGAAGGCCTGAATCAAGTCCCACATCGGGCTCCTTGCAAAGAGCCTGCTTCTCCCTCTGCCTATGTCTTTGCTCCCCGCCCCCCGCCCCCAGTCTGATGAATAAAATCTTTAAAAAAATAAAATTGATTTTCAGAAATTAGTATGATGAAAGTCCTTTGAGCCACTTCAAATTTAGCTACTTTCTTTTTTTTTTAATTTTTATTTATTTATGATAGTCACACACAGAGAGAGAGAGAGAGAGAGGCAGAGACATAGGCAGAAGGAGAAGCAGGCTCCATGCACCGGGAGCCCGACGTGGGATTCGATCCTGGGTCTCCAGGATCGTGCCCTGGGCCAAAGGCAGGCGCCAAACCGCTGCGCCACCCAGGGATCCCACTACTTTCTAAGTATAAAGCATTAATACCCCGTGAAGACTAAGAGTATCCTGGGAATAGTCATTTATATAAAGATAGACTAAAAAGCCTCAGATTCCAGCTAGGACAGTGAGATTATTGTTTGCAAATTCATGAAAGGTGGGGCACCTGGGTGGCTCAGTTGGTTTAGCGTCTGCCTTCAGCTCAGGTCATGATCTCGTGGTCCTGGGATAAACCCTTGTCAGGCTCCCGGCTCAGCGGGGAGTCTGCTTCTCCCTCTCCCTCTGCCCCTAACTTCCCCTGCCACTCCTGCTCTCTATCTCTCTCTCTCTCTCTCTCTCTCAAATAAATAATCTTAAAAAAAAAAAAAAAGTGAATCCTTTAAAAAAAAACATATAAGGGGGATCCCTGGGTGGCTCAGCGGTTTAGCGCCTGCCTTTGGCCCAGGGCACGATCCTGGAAAACCCGGATCGAGTCCAACGTCGGGCTCCCAGTGCATGGAGCCTGCTTCTCCCTCTGCCTGTGTCTCTGTCTCTCTGTCTCTCTGTCTCTCTCTCTCTCTCTCTCTCTGTGTATGACTATCATAAATAAATAAAAAAAAAATAAAATAAAAAAAAACATATAAGAACTTGTGAATATAAACTTTCATAAAACCCCAAAATATTAGAAATGTATAAGAGAAAGTACATTTGAGAATAAAATTAATTCCTACTTCATATCGTTAGCTTTTAAGACTAGGATTTTCCCATGTTTACTTTTTAGCCCTATTTATTTTTTGGTAGTTACCAACAATAAAAAAAAACCTTATAAAGACCACAGGAAGCCTTCATAAAGCTTCATTCAGAAGGAAGTACAGAGATCTACGCTGAATATAACACTGCTGATCAGAAGTAACGCCTGGTGGTAAATGGAAGGCTACTAGTGGCAAGTTCTGGGGACAAGACAGAGAGGAAGCTTGGTTAGGAAAGACTTCCTGTTAAAGGTAGGGGAAGTGAATATACAAGTTTCCCTCTCATCTCATTAAATGCCACTAAAATGATAGTGAAAGGAAAAAAAACCTCAAAGTAAAAGAAGAGGGTAGATGACAGCAACGAAGTGTTGGAAGCTGGAAAACAGAATGACACCGACAGAAGATTCAAGAAACCTGAAACCAAAGTCAGCTGTGTAGGAAACCCAGAAACAAGCCTGGAAAATTGCCAGCATCATGTACTTCTGAAGGTCAGGTGGGACTGAAAATAGAACTGATTGCAAATCGGAACATAAGCAATTGGATCCCTGATTTCCTCCCTCATCGCTCACAATGAGGTATTTGCTGCCTATCCTGCCTTCCACCACCCTAAAACTAAAGGTTTATTTTCTATTGTTGAGAGAATGTGAAGTCATGGGCACCAGGTATATTTCCAAGTATACTGGGATCCCCTCATTTTATCTTTTAAAAGATAAATACTTTATCTTTTAAAAGATACTGGGTGGCTCAACGGTTTGGCGCCAGCCTTTGGCCCAGGGCAGGATCCTGGAGTCCCACGATCGAGTCCCACGTCGGGCTCCTTGCATGGAGCCTGCTTCTCCCTCTGCCTGTGTCTCTGCCTCTCTCTCTCTCTCTCTCTCATAAATAAATAAATAAATAAATAAATAAATAAATAAATAAATAAATAAATAAATAAATAAATAAATAAATAAATAAATAAATAAATAAATCTTAAATAAAATGCAAGATAAAATGATAAAGGCTGCTTGATAATTCTTGAACAGAATGAGATTTTTTCTTCTAGGAGGAGTTTGGAGATGAATCAATGATAGATCCATGCAAAACCAAGCAAATGAAAAAAAGGGTAATTATAAATTCTAAGGAAAATGTAGAAAAGAAAAGAAATTGTAATATATGGCTCATCTTTGAAAAATCATTTATATAATCACAATAATGGAAATATTAAACCATAATTATTACTATGTTGGGAGAATAAGGAAAGCTAAAAGAGAGAGTGTGTGTGTGTGTAATATGTGGGTATAAGAAAGTTAAATGTTCATCGTAGGAAGAAAGAGATAATATCTAAAACTGAAAATTCATGAAATAGGTAATAAGCATGTTAACTTTTAAATTTCAAAGAACCAGTTAAAATAGCTGGAGCTAACTGTCTCTGGGAATAAGGTAGGGAGGAAGAGAAGATGTCTAGTTTTGGCATTGAACTATTTTACTTTTAAAATTATGTATTATAACTTTAATTAAAATACTGTATTTTATTTTTTTTAAGATTTTATTTATTCGTAAGAAACCCACATAGAGAGAGAGAGAGAGAGAGGCAGAGACATAGGCAGAGGGAGAACCAGGCCCCACGCAGGGAGCCCGACATGGGACTCGATCCTGGGTCTCCAGGATCACGCCCCGGGGCTGAAGGCAGCGCTAAACCGCTGAGCCACCCAGGCTGCCCAAAATACTACATTTTAATGGTATAAAAGAAAGAAACAGCTCCAAAGTACCCAGGTCAGAGGGAGAGGAGAGACGAGACCTTCATACCCATGTTGTTGGACTCCAAAATCAGGGTCACTACGCAGAACAGGTTCACATTAGCATTGAAGACCACAAATTCCACAAAGAGGCTTTTGGTGCAATGGTCAAGCCAGTGGCTCTGTTCAAGATGCTGCAGAACACTGGGAAAATAAAGGGGGACAGGGCCAGCGACTTTCTCCATTTAACCCTGCAAAGGAGAAAAGTGCCCTGGCATTTCCAATATCACATACCAGTTGCAAAGCTGCATTTCCAAATCTAGTTTACTTATAAAATATTATTACTAATGCTCAAACTTTCACTACTGTAAAATATAAGTTTAGAAGACTATAAAGATGAAGGTTTTCATAATAGCATTCATACTAAGATTAAATGATCAAGAAAACGTATGTGGTGCTAAACATCTAGGGTAGGATTATTTTATGTCAACTACCTCTATTACTCTATTTCTACTTCTAAATGTTAAATGCTACTCTTTATTTATTTATAATTTTATTTATGTATTTAAGAGAGAGTGAGCAGGCCAGAGCATGAGTGGTGGGGAGGGACAGAGGGAGAGGGAGAAGCAGACTCCCCACTGAGCAGGGAGCCCGACCTGGTGCTCAATTCCAGGATCCTGGGATCATAAACCTGAGGTGAAGGCACATGCTCAACTGACTGAGCCACCCACCCATGTGCCCCTAAATGCTACTTGTTATTAATAGCTATTCAGTTTTGGGAAGTGTGAGGAGTGGAAATGTCATTATTTGGTTGGCATTATTTTTTTGAGTAAATTCTTGATATAAATTTAAATGAGAGATAAATTAAGCCCTTTCATATACAATGACAAAGATTCTTATCACATAGACATACAAAACCACTCTAAAGTCTCCGGCAATTTGACTCTGAATTTTGAATTGATTGTGGTTCATGAAGGGCAATATTTCCTGTTGAATTTGAAGATTACAGTTTGCCTAAACAAGAGATATCTGAATTGAAACTGGTAGGTATTTTCCCAGACGAGAAAAAAAAAATGAGTCTTGGAAAACTGCCAAACTAAAACATACCTGTAGTTTGAGGTTGAACAAGGAATTTTTAAACTAAAAGATTGCCTTAAAAGCCTAAGAAGTGTCTACAAGTGTTACAGACAACAGAGTAGCATTATAGCAGCTGTAATTGTCCTAAGAATGGACGAATGGACATATCTTGGTTCCCTTGTCCAGGGCTCAGGCTTGCTCACCTGATTGCAGTACTGGAGCTTCTTCCAAGTTTCACAACATACCCTCCTCCTGAGTAAGTGGCATGTTCCCCTTGGATAGGATAGCCACCCAGTATCTCTTGATTCTGATAATGCCAAATGCTGTCTGATTTTGTGATGTTTGTATCAGGGGGACCCCAGTTTACTCCATAGTTCTCTGTATCCTCTTGATCTTGGGGAGATAGCTTCACTTGTTCGTGGGGAGACATTCCAGTTGGAAGTAGTACGGCACTGGGAATGCGAATCTGACGAAGCAGAACATTGCCCAAAAGAAAGGAGTTCCCATCGGCAATAAACCCTAACAAAAGAGTACAAGAAACCATTTTTATAAATGTTTCATTAAGTTAGTAACAGAAAATGCACATTAAAAAATCTTATTTGAGAGAGACAGAGAGAGAGAGCACGCAAGCACACACAGCGGGATGGAGGGAGGAAGGGAGAGGCAGAGGGAGAAGCAGACTCCCTGCTGACCAGGGAGCCCAATGCAGGGCTTGATCCCAGGACCCCGAGATCATGACCGAAGGCAAAGGCAGAGACTTAACTGACTGAGCCACCCAGGTGCCCCCAAAATGCACATTTCACCACTATTTTAAAAAACATAATTGGAATTTCTAGCTAATGCAACCAGGTAAGAAAAAAGAATAAGAGGTATAAAAATAAGGAAGTGAAATGATCATAATTTGTAAGTGATACATAGATGATCTAGAAATCATGAGAATCAACTGAAAGGCATCAGCAAGATGGTGAAATAGGAGGTGCCCTTGCTTGTATCTCCTCTCAGTAACAATAATTTGGCAGCCAGCTGCAGATGAAAGGAGCCGTGGGGTCCAAAGGTAGGGAACGGTGAAACTCCAGTGGAGCCCAAGACCAGCAAACCATTCTGGGAAGGCAGGTCCATGCCCAGATGGCTGACTCACCCACTGTGGTCCTGACAACAGACCAAGAAACAGCTCTGTCCCCTGTGGACTTGGCCACAACACCTTTAGGTGTTGGTCCTGCCACCAGCACCATATGCCAAGGGACCCAGGAGTCACTCCTGCCAGTGTTTCAGGTAACAGGTCTGCAGACCTTAGTCCTAACTGAGCGCCAATCCCTCTCAGACACAGTCCAAGGGTCCCTAGAGGCAAGCTCACCAAACTCAATCTGTCTAAAGATCCTGAAATGGCCCTCAGCTGGACGTGGCTGCAGTACATGAGCAGACCTGCTAGTCCAGAGACCTGCAGGGAGACACACCTGTCAGTGCTCCTGGAGACAAGCCTACCAACCTTGTCTGACTTCAGATCCTGAAACTTCCCTCTAACTTGGCTCCAGGCCATCCCAGCCATGGTCAGGGAGCAACCCTGCCCACCAGGAGACCTGATGGGGACACATTCATATATCCCTTTAGAACCAGGTCTGTAGACATTAGCCCTGGCTGTGGATCCAGAAGAGGCCTGGGACTCAGTTCAGTCCCTCTCAGCCACAGTCAAGGGCCCATCCTGCCTGCCCAGGGGCTCACCCAGTGACCTCGAAGGAACCCTCCAGAAATCTGGTGGGAACCACACTCATTCTTGTACCTGGTAATAGGCCTGCTCTGCTCCAACCCTTGTCCCATGCCAGCCCTTCTGAACATGGTTCTGTAGTCAGGCCTGTCCACCCAGAGACCAGAGCAGATCCATACCCACCTGAGCCCCTGGTGAAAGGCCGGGAGGGCGGGAGGGCTGGGATAGGAGGGAGGGACTGGATGTTGCTGGGGGCGGGAGCCTTCCCCTGTAAGCTCGGGAAGGGATCTGGAATTGTAAGTGAGATAGGACTTATCCTATCAGATTTATGTTTGAAAACAATACGATGGGGAAGATGGAATGAAGAGGGGCATGAGCAGAGACAAGGTTGTCCAAATGAGAGGTGGGAAATGGTACCTTCCTCTAGTTTTGACCTGCATTTCTCAAGACTGCTCTTGCAAAGCCTGTCATCTACTCTAAAGCTCTGGGTATTGTCTGAAAACACCAACACTCACCGGGCTGTTGGGGACGTGAGTAGACTCTTCTGCAGTGCTCATGGGAGTGTTAATCGGTACAAGAAGGAAAAGACTGGCAGTAGCTTTTTAAATTAAGAATGTATGCACATTTTAGCACATTCAAGGTATTCATCTTGCAGATATTATTTGCATGCTCTCTGTCTCTAAAATAAATCTTTGAGAAAAATATAGGGACACCTAGGCGCTCATGCTCTCATTCTCTCTCAAATAAATGAACAAAATCTATAGGAAAAAAATAACATTAAAAAAATTGAAAGTAAAGATTTGTTAGTAGTTGAAGAGATAAATCACATTAGGGGCAATTGGTACTGCTTTTCACCTCAGGTCTCCTTCATTATATTCCTTTATCTGCAGATTGCTGTTGTTCTTCCTCAGCCTGTCCGGGTAACTCATGGACGCTCTGTTGTTCCGCTAGCCAGAGCCCCAATTGCCCCAGTTAAAAATAATGATGGACACTTATCCAGTGTATACTATGGGTCAGACATTGTTCTAAGATCTACAGAGTTTTTAATCTTCACGTCAATCCTATGGGGCAGATCCTAACATTATCCTCATCATATGGATGGGGAAACAGGCACACAGATTGTAATTTACCCAAGAACACACAGCTAATAGGTAGAGCACCAGGATCTGAACCTCATCAATCTGACTTCCAAGTCTGTGTCTTTGGACACCATACTGCAGAGCCAAAGACTCTAAGAGGAGGATCATTCCTATCAAGATGACACTAGCCTTAGCCACCCAGGGTTCGATTCACTTTTTATTTGGTCACTACTTTATTCATCACAGAGTTACAGATCGCACATACAATGTGCCCTGAACCTAGAACCATCACTATCCAAAACTGAACTAGAAAGAATCAACACGCGGGACATCTAGGTGGTTCAGTCTGACTCTTGATTTTGGCTCACGTCATGATCTCAGGGTTGTGTGAGATTGAGCCCATCATCTGAGCCCTGCTGGGCTTAGTGCTCAGTGCAGAATCTGCTGGAGATTCTTTCCTTCTCCCTCTGCCCCTCCCTGCACGGGGGCACTCTCACTCCCTAAATAAAATAAGTATCTTAAAAAAAGAAAAAGAATCAATGTACAATGCATAGGAGTTGCCATCTATAAAAACTCTCCTAAATGCACTAAAACCACCTTTATTAAGATAAGTCTTTTAGGTTTCTTTCCCTAGAAACATAGGAGACACTCTAGATCCCAAAAGGAAGCCATCAATGCTGAATTAAATGAACACAACAGTTTCCAGAATACAGCTTACTTAAGATCTAAAGTTATGACAAAGTGGGCAGCCCGGGAGGCTCAGCAGTTTAGTGCCGCCTTCAGCCCAGGGCGTGACCCTGGAGACCTGGAATCGAGTCCCACATTGGGCTCCCTGCAAAGAGCCTGCTTCTCCCTCTGCCTGTGTCTCTGACTCTTTCTCTCTCTGCAGGTCTCTCATGAATAAGTAAATAAAATCTTTAAAATAAAAATAAAGTTACGACAATCGGTAACTGGTAGAAAACATTGAACACGAAGCATCCGAGAAGTGGGTTATGTGTCCATACCTCTGTAATCCCCATAAAGGCTAGGAAGGAGGGTGTGATTGGCCCACAAGTAAAAATGCTTCAGAAGTCTGATCTCTGAGAAATGGCGGGAAAAGCTCTTCCGGAGAGCTTGATGGAGGTAAAACCTATTGGAGTTCTGTGCTGAGTAGACTGTGGTCATCAACAAGATAAGGAAGAGGACTTGTACTAGGATAGGAGAGGGCAAAAATAAATCACAGTTGAGTGGTTAGCTTCGAAATTCTCTACACCTCCTCCCTCATGGTTCCTAAGCCTTGGCAATTCCATATGGTTCAACCTAACAACTGTAAACAGATGAGCCAGCGTATCTAGCACGTAGTGGTACGTACAAATATCTACAAATATTGACATATTTCTTCCCAGAATTATTCTGCCACTATTCAGAAATTTTACCTGAAATAAGATACACAAAATCCAAATAAAAATTGTTGTATTTTACTTTTTAAAACTAAATGCACCCCTGCCCCCAACCTTTCTCTCTCTCTAGCTATCTATGGAGTGTGTTCACAAGAAAGGGAAGGCAGATTAAAAACAGAATTGGCCTTTTTTGGTCCAGGAAATTTGATAATCCAAACACTCACTGGATGTGCTGAACCAGTTCCCCTGCACTTATAGGAGAGCCAGTTCTGAAAGCATATTCATTTCCCCCTCCAGCCTGTGAAGCACACAGAGCAATCTGTGTTATTAATTTCTGTTTGTGGAGGAAAGGACTCATTCAAGCTCATGTGGATGTCTCACAACTCCCAAGTTCCCATTCACCACACCGCCTTAGAGTGCATATTTTTTCTTTTTTTTTTTTTTTGTTTGTTTTTGCATATTTTTTCAAAGTGAGTACTTTCAAATAGCTTTTCACTGTCCTCTATTTTCTTTTTCTTTTCTTTTTTTTTTTTGTCCTCTATTTTCATTTTCTTCTCACACCCCCATGGCTGGGAAACATGCTGCAGGGTTGACACATTACTGGTTGCTCTCCATACCCAAAATATCTCCTGTCAGCTTGAAGAGTTTCTTCTCTTTCATGGTTCTTTCTGGGCGCTTAACTGGACTGTTGGCAGCTGGAGCTACATAGATGGGGTTATTCTTATCTCTTGAGCCAGGTAATGGTGAGCATTTTGCTGTCAAAAACATAAATGTAGGCCAAAAAGTAGTTATATTTCATTAAGCAGTTATTCATCAACAATTGGTGAAACTCTGGGAGTACCTCCTGCTAAATGCTGAAAAAAACAAAGAATAAAGCTATCTTCATGGCACTTCTCAAACTATCATGAAGGATTTTAAAAAAATTGCAGTCCACTAGGGATTGATTTTTTTTTTTTTTTTTTGATATTTATGTCTCTGAGAGAGAGACAGACAGAGAGGTATGGAGGCAGAGGGAGAGGGAGAGAGAATCTTAAGCGGGTTCCACCCTGCGCTCAGAGCTCATCACTGGGTTCCATCCCTGGGCTAAAACAAAGAGTTGGTCCCTCAACTGATTGTGCCACTGACCCAGCCCTGGGTGCTGATACTTTTATAAAATATATTAAAAATTAATAATTGGAAAAATGAAGTAAAATAGGAGTATGTAAAATCCAAATGCCATTTTGAAAATTAGACACAATATGTCTAAAACTGGTCTGTTCAATTGCTATAAAACTTTCTACATGTGTACTCTCAATTTCTGTATTTATCTTGGATGAGAAACAAACAGTTCTTTTCTTTTTTTAAAGATTTATTTATTTATGATAGACATAGAGAGAGAGAGAGAGAGAGAGAGAGAGGCAGAGACACAGGCAGAGGGAGAAGCAGGCTTCATGCTGGGAGCCTGACGTGGGACTCGATCGCACCCTGGGCCAAAGGCAGGCGCTAAACCACTGAGCCACCCAGGGATCCCCGAAACAAACAGTTCTAATCAGCGAACCACGTGGTGGGTGTAATATTCGATAGCAGTGTTTTTCAAATTTCAGTGGGCACAGGAATCACACGGGAATTTTGCTCAAATTCAGATTCTGAGGTGAGACCCAAGATTACACACTTCTGAAAATTCCAGGAGATGCCAATGATGCTGGTCTGCAGACCACCCTGTGAGAAGTATCCAGAGACATGTGAATCAAGATGGAGAGAAAGAAGGAATTAGAAGAGGACATAAAACTTACCAGCAAGTATGTGACTAGTGCTTGGGGAATCACCAAAGAGAAAATAAACCTCCTAAGGAAGTCAGAGAAGGTATCAGAGTGAAACTTGACATTTGTTTTGAAGGATGAGTCAGATACAATTCTCCAAATGAACATGAAAAAAAAAAAAACCTCTTAGGCAGAGGGAATAGCAATTCAAGAGCACAGATAAATGAAAGGAGAACTAGGAAGGCAGTTGGAAATCAGATTAATTTTTAAAAATCTTGTAAGTAAAAATAAAAAAAATAAAAAATAAAAATCTTGTAAGTAATTACTTACCCCTTAGTAAATGTGTTTACCACCGAGCTTAAGAAATAGCTATCGCATGGGGTGTCCAGCTGGCTCAGTTGAAAGAGCATGTGACTCTTGATCTTGGGGTTGTTTGAGGCCCATGTTGGGTATAGAGATTACTTAAATAAAAATTCAGGGCGCCTGGGTGGCTTAGTCAGTTAAGCATCCCACCCTTGATTTCAGCTTAAGTCGTGATCTCAGGGTTGTGAGATCGAGCCCAGCATTGGGCTCCATGCTGGGCCTGGAGCCTGCCTAAGACTCTCGTCCCCTCTCCCATTGCTCATGCTCACTCTCTAAATAAATAAATAAATAAATTAAATAAATAAATAAATAAATAAATAAATAAATAAATAAATAAATAAATGTAATTGCCACTTATAAAGTCTGATAGTGTTCATCTGGGATGGTATCCCTTCCTTTCCTTCAGAGAGCTAATCTAATCCTGAATTTAAGTTTATAATTTTCATGCATTTCTTCATTAAAAAAAATATATACACATATGTATACATATATATATGTATTGTTTCCCATAATTAAAGAATTGTGTTAGTTTTTAGCTAATCATTGTGTTTGTGAGGTTCACCTGCACGATAGACGTAGCTTATTTAAAGGATAGTTTCCCTCAGGCTTAGTGACTGAATGTGAGAAATAGGAATTTAGGATTACTCTGACCTTTTTAGAGAGTGGGGATGTTCTTCTTGGAAAGGAGGAAATATATAGGCATCCGGATGGTGCAGTTAGGGTTAAGCGTTTGACTCTTGGTTTAGGCTCCGGTGATGATCTCAGGGTCTGGAGATCTGGCCCCACGTTAGGCTCTGTGCTTGGCACAGCATCTGCTTTGGATTCTCTCTCCCTCTCCATCTGCCCTCTTGCTCTCTCTCTCTCTCTTAAATAAATAAACAAACTTTTTTAAAGCATGAGAAAATATAGTCAAGAAGGGGTTTGCAGGGCAGGCCATCCTGATTGGAGAACGTCTGATTTGAGACAATATGAAGGTATCCGATACAGGTGGTGAGTGGTTGGAAACAGCCCTGGGGCCTCAAGAGTGAGAGAGATTCAGGAGGAGATGTAGGACACAGACGCGGAGTAAAGCGCTGAGAGAGCGCGAGTGTCGGTGAGGCACTGGTTTGTCTCAGGCAGTGGATGGAGGAGGAACAGCCAGCTATTGAGAGGCAAGATTCCTGTACAGAAAAATCTGAGTCAGTGACATGCCTGGATGTCCACTGTTCCGATATTTGTTCTTTGCAAAATCAGATGCTGGTAGTTAGAGAACTATTGGAATTACCCACGAGTGCCAAGATCCTCCTCGTCTGTTGTTCCTTCTCTTTGGTAAGCCACGGCATCCTGCTCAGCATCAGGGAATCGAACAAAGCAAGGAAGATCGCCTAGACAGGAAGACCATAGGAGAAGGTGACACCGTTACACAAAGGTGAAGGTATAATTCATGCATTTCCATTATTTGGCCCTTTACTGCCATGGAAAACTGAAAATTAGGGAGTTTCATAATAATTTTTGCATAACCAGGGACCTGGTTAATACAATATTTATATTTGTATTTCTGCCTGCAGTCCTTAAACTGCTTAGCTAGGAAAGCTTAAACTATTGAATGATTTGTGATGATCCTTGCAAGTTACTTAAGAACACCTGTCTTTGCATGATCTCAGATGAGCCGGACGGAGAAGCTACACTTTTTTTTATAAAAGATTTTATTTATTTATTGATGAGAGACACAGAGAGAGAGAGGCAGAGAAAAAAATTAGAGATTTTAAGAAAATCTTAACATTTGGAATATAAACTATCACTTTTAATATATCCAGACTAGCTTTCACATCACTACATTTTTTAAAAAGATTTTATTTATTCATGAGACACACAGAGGGAGAGGCAGAGATATAGGCAGAGGGAGAAGCAGGCTCCCTGTGGGGAGTCTGATGCAGGACTTGATCCCAGGACCCTGGGATCACAACCTGAGCTGAAGGCAGATGCTCAACCACTGAGCCACCCAGATGCCCCCATCATTAATTTTTCTTTAATATTTTTTTTTCTTTAATATTTTTTTTTAATTTTTATTTATTTATGATAGTCACAGAGAGAGAGAGAGAGAGAGAGAGAGAGGCAGAGACACAGGCAGAGGGAGAAGCAGGCTCCATGCACCGGGAGCCCGATGTGGGATTTGATCCCGGGTCTCCAGGATCGCGCCCTGGGCCAAAGGCAGGCGCCAAACCGCTGCACCACCCAGGGATCCCTTTCTTTAATATTTTTAATGGTTCCCTGGCATTCCATTATATGGCTATGGCTATCTCATAAGTAAAGCAGTGTCCTATTTTTGGGCATTAAGTTGTCGCCAATTTTTAAAAATAAAGTGCTCAGAATTTTCTCAGGATAGGTCTTTAGAATTGAAGCTTATTTACTAAAGGGATGCAGAATTTGAAGGCTTTTCCTCTGTTAGCACAAGATTTTTCCTCAACCAGCAGTGAATGCCCATTATCTCTGGTATCAACATGTATTATCATGTTTTTACCACTTTCATTTATTTTTTAAAGCTTTATTTATTTATTTTAAAAGATTTTATTTATTTACTCATAAGACACAGAGAGAGAGGCAGAGACACAGGCAGAGGGAGAAGCAGGCTCCATGCAGGAAGCCTGATGTGGAACTCAATCCAGGACTCTGGGATCATGCACTGAGCCAAAGGCAGATGCTTAATCACTGAGCCACCCAGGGGTCTCTAAAGTTTTATCTATTTAAGCAATCGCTACACCCCATGTGAGGCTTGAACTCAAAACCCTGAGGTCAGGAGTTGCAGGCTTCACTGACTGAGCCAGCCAGGCACCCGTGTTGCATTTACATGTTGGCTGGTCCACTGACTCTTTCAGTTACTTTTTTTTTTTTTTTTTTTTTATGTCACAGGTGTTTACGGCTGGGAGACAAGGAGATAACAAAGCTATACACTTTGCCCTCTGCACCTAATCTGGATAACAAGTGGCTATTCATCCACACACTTTGAAAGAAGTGACACAACTGGTCACTGATCATGATGCACAGATGTTATTAGGTAGTGATCTGTGGACTGAAGAGCTAGCAACAAGTAGTTAGAACTTTATGCAATCACTCACGGGTAAATGATATTTCAGCTGTGTTGCTGGGACACTGGTGTTATTTAACTAAACCATGTACCTAAATTCATGTACATGGAAACACTCCAAAGCAAGGACTGCCTGAATGCAAGCATGTGTCACCTAAGAACCAAGACATTCTCCTATCATTATCACACTTAAGGAAATTATCAATAATTTCCTTGTATAATATCCTATTCATATTTAAAATGTCTTATTTATTCAAAGGATCTAGAACACTCCTCCATCATTAATTTTTTTCATGATATTGACTTTTCACAGAAGCTATTATTCAGAATATTACCCCAAGTATGATCTACGGACTAGTGATCACTGGGAAATTGTCAGGAATGCAGACAGGTCAGCCCCATTCCAGAACTATCCTCCATTTCAGTGTGCCTGGGTGGCTCAGTTGGTTAAGTAACTACCTTTGGCTCAGGTCATGATCCCAGGGTCCTGGGATAGAGCTCTACATTGGGCCCCTTGCTCAGCAGGGAGTCTGCTCCCCCACCCCCCGCCCCATATACATGCTTGCTCTCACTAACTAACCAACTAACTAACTAAACCCAAACAAACCTGATTACGCCTGGAAATAATTGAGGCCTTTCAATATAAATTCAGTATTTCTTTGCAACAGTGGATTGTTTAGTTTTTTTTAAAGCTTTTATTTATTCATGAGGGACAGAGAGAGAGAGAGAGAGAGAGAGAGAGAGAGAGAGAGAGGCAGAGACACAGGCAGAGGGAGGAGCAGGCTCCATGCAGGGAGCCTGATGTGGGACTGGATCCTGGGGCTTTGGAATCATGCCCCGAGTCAAAGGCAGACGCTCAACCATTGAGCCACCCAGGCGCCCCAGATTAATTATTAACACTTCTACTACTGCATGTCAAATAGGCTTAGACTACTATCTAAGTATCTTCGTTCTTACTCAGTATTTTTAAATCTGTACTTCATGTTTTGCATTATTTTTGTTTGTATGATTTTCCTGGTCATTAATTTGAGTCTCACTAGTGACATCTCCTTCAACTCAACTTCTGAATTTTAAAAGCTGGTAAATCACATTTCATTTCTGTGTTTGATATAACTGAATTTCCTTAAGAGATCTTGTCATTTTTTTTGTCTCTCTACTCCAGCAGTTCTCTTTTTAGAGAATTTTTTAAAATTTAAGTGATCTCTATACTAAGTGTGGGGTCAAGCTTACAACCCTGAGATCAAGAGTCATAGGCTCCACTGACTGAGCCATCCAGGCACCGTATCATCCTCCAGCAGTTTTTCATTAAGACCTACCTACTCCTTGTTCTCTCCAGAGTTGGTGGGTCTCAAATGGGACTGTACACCAGAATCACTTGGGAAGTTTTAAATGTGCTGGGCCTTGGAACCCATCTCCAGAGATTACTATTAAATTGGCCTGGAGTGAGGCCTGAATGTCAAAAGAGTTTTAAGAGCTCTCCAGGTTTGCTTGTGGGAGTTCTGGCCCATCCTCCAGGGTCCTTAAAGCAGAAGCAATCCTGTCACCAAAAACAGGATATGGAAAACTCTCCTGGACAAAATTTGGTTTCTTCAACAAATGCACTGTGACAAATAGCAAGAATGGAGAGTGATGTGCGGACTCAGTATAAAAAGTACTTAAGAGACCAACTAATTGCAACACATGGACCTTATTTGAATCTTGATCTGAACAAAGTAAACATAAAATAAACATTTATGAGACAACTAGGAAAACTGGAACATTGACTTTAAAAAAACGTGATAAAATACACATAACAAAAACTTACCATCTTAACCTTTTCATAGTATAAGGTATGTTCATACTGTGTAAATATTAAGACATTAGTGTGATAATAGTTTTTATATTTATGTTTTTAAAAGAAAAGTTTTTATCTTTTAGAAATATATACACTAGGGGGATCCCTGGGTGGCTCAGCGGTTTAGTGCCTGCCTTCAGCCTGGGGCCTGATCCTGGAGTCTCCGGATCGAGTCCTGCATCGGGCTCCCTGCATGGAGCTGCTTCTCCCTCTGCCTGTCTCTGCTTCTGTGTGTGTGTGTCTCATAAATAAATAAATAAAATTTAAAAAACATATATATATATATATACACTAAAATACTTAGGGATAAAAGGATGTGAAGGGTTTTTTTTTTCCCCTCCCAAAACAGATCAAGCGAGATTGGCTTGTTTTTGGCAATGAAGTAATTATTGTAGCTGGCTAACAGAATAGTAGAATTCATTACACTATTTTTTCTTTTTTTTAGATTTTATTTATTTATTCGTGAGAGACAGAGAGAGAGAGACAGAGACAGAGACTGAGAGAAACAGAGAGAGGCAGAGACACAGGCAGAGGGAGAAGCAGGCTCCCTGCGCGGAGCCCGACATGGGACTCGATCCCGGGACTCCAGGATCAGACCCTAGGCCGAAGGCGGTGCTAAACCCCTGAGCCACCCGGGCTGCCCTCATTACACTATTCTCTACACACTTCTGTGGGCTTGACATTTTTCTTAATGAAAAGTTTTTAAAAATTAAGTTTTCTGGTGGGTTTTTTTTTTTCAAAGTAATTTATCGTCGATTGATTTTTTTTACTTGACCTTTCCTAACTTGGCAATCTTTTTCTGCTCTGCTTCTATTACTCACGCCATCAGTTCTCCTTAGTTTTTTCCGAGACTTCACACATATCTGAAATTTCATTCTGCCTATTTCTGTTGTTTCCTTTTATTTTTTTCCTTTTGTCAAATTGTCAGAACCATGAGGCACTTTAAATTGACACCCAAGGATCTCATTTTTCTGAGCTACCTGCAACCACAGGGGGCCCCTGGGCTGATACTATCTGCTTTTCACATACCTTTATTGGCTGGCTGATGACAATGTTTTGAAGCACTGATAGTATCACTGACATCACCCAGCTGGTGGCTTGGTCTTTGGTCAGTTCCAGGCTGTAAAGTGCAGTAAAAAAGGCTGCAACCAGGCTAGTGACACCCAGACAGAGCCAGCAGATATAAGTCACTCCTCTGGGCAGGCTGTAAGCGATGGGCTCCTTCCCTTCTTCTGGGCTCAGGAGGGGGAAACTGGTGACCTCCCTGCAGAAGAGAGGTTAAAGGAACCATCTGAACACCAACAGTGGGGAGAGAGAGGTTCGGGATGACAGCAGGTGTTCAGGGAAGCCAGGTGCCGGGTCTTACCTGGAGGGCCCCTGCTCGAGGTGAAGAACACGTGTTTCCAAGAGCTTCTGGAGTTTTTGCAGTTGGTTGGTGGCATCCAGGACGTCACAAGGCTGGTCGACCTGAGTGGGACCCACGGCACTTAAGTGAGAATGGAGTCGCTGCACAACTCCCAGCAGGTAACAGCAGAGATGGTGGTGGCTATCAGGAACCACTGCAAATACAGGCCAGGGCTCACACTTCTGCAAGTGGGGGGTCAACAGATGGTGCTCAAGGGCAGAGAGCAGCAACTCATTCACTGACAATGAGGATAAATCTACCAATCAGTGGAGACTGGACACAATTATTGTCTTCTCTGAGCATGCTGGTGAATTAGTGCATTAGTAACAATTTCTAAAACTCTACACTTTGATCTAGAATCAAATAAGAATTTAAACCTAACTGGGCTTCTTCACTAGAACTACAGTAAGTACCCAAGACGTGAAGACTATATTCAAGATTCCATAAATCACATAATCTCACTATTCCACAGAAAGAATGACAAGGCTGAAGAGCCCCCAACAAATCAGATGGAGTGTAAAGGGATCTAAAACGGAGGGCACTTTTGTGGGTTCTTTCTTCATCCTTTACTTTGTATCACCAGATATATTGTCCTTAAAGCGATCAGCTCTATCCTGGAAGCTTAAGCAAAGTGAAATAAGCAGAAGGCCGTATCACGCCTGCTGGTTACACCAAGAGGTAGGAAGGAGTAAGAGGCAAGCAAGTGGGAGGCAGAGAACAGATCAGTTACTAAAACCTGAGGTTTACCATTTGCCCGATGGGGTCCTGCCTGCTGGTGAGAGCCGTGACGCTCTAAGTGAGAATAGATGAGGCTGGATAAAAGCTGAACCAGCTTGTTAATGCTATAAGAAGTCCATAAGGATTGTTCACACTCTGAGAGTAGGTATGTATTTCTCCTGAGCAGGAATCCCACAGTTTCCTTTAATTCCTAAATGTAGAACCAAGACAAGAAAAATCAGTGTGACATTCACCCAGGACTGGTAGCTGTTATAGGTGGTAAGGCTTTACTTGGAGAGCCAAACGCTTAGTGGAAAGAACCTCCATTTTTCATTTTCTTTCTCCTTTTTCAGAAAGCAGTCACCTAATAGTAGCTTCAAAACTAGTTTTATGAGGGAATACCAAATGAAAGAAGAGACAGTTTGATCAAACATCAACAATGAAAACTCTAGAGTAGTACAACCTGCGTTCACACCCAGTCCTCAGAATACATTAAGAGGACAGGTGAGGGGCATGATGCATCATGGCCCAGGGGACAGGAGTTAGAGAAAAGGTATCAAGGTTAATAGGACTGGAGAGCTTTCCAGGAGATCCTCTCCACTAGCCTTTCTCACAACACGGGAAGCAGGGCCCGCCATCTACCTATCAAATTAGACACGAAGCTTACCTCAGCCACCTCTGTGAGAGACAGAGGCTCAAAAGTAGCATCCGAGAGGCAGGAGGCTTGGCTGGGAGGAAAGAGAGGCCGGGGTTCCTGTGGCTGGATCAGTGGGAAGAGGCGCCCAATTACAAGATTGACAGGGAAGAGAAGGACAGCAGTTTGGACGCTGATGATCACCTGGGACCAGGTCACAGCAAATGGACCCACTGGAATAAGAGCATTGTGTCAACCTTCATCCTCAAGAACTGAAATCATCTCAGTCATTCTTTTTCTGGGTTTAGGTATTTATTTGGTAATTTAACCATGATTATCTAAGGAGAGGACATCATCGTGGCAGTAAAGATCCCGATGTGTTCCCAAGCCTGCTTCACTCATTAATGAATGGGAACAGTGAGGAAATCTGTAAAGTATTCAAATGTTAGGGCAGCAAAGGAAAAGCAAAGGCCCAGCAGGGCTGCTTCGGACCCTGAAAAGGAGGATGCAGTACAGTAACAGGATCATACACCACAAACACCACACGTCAGGCTCACCCCTACCTTGCTCGTCTCTCTTGGCAGTGGTGCTGCTTGTCCTCCAGAACATAACATTGATGACCATATTGCACAGAAGCAAGGTCATGTAACAGGTGAGCCTCTGGACTCTTGTGAACTGGTTCCAGGGATGTCGAGTTAAAACCGAGAGCCACAGATAATCCTGGGTGAGCTTTTCTACAATGATGGAGGAGAACAGGTGTCTACAAAGATAAATGAGAACAGGACAGATGTGAGTTTTCATCCTGATAGTGTTCTAGAAGAAGATGTGATTTGCCCGGCATCAGGCTTATCTCAACCACCCAGCTGCTCTCCTATACCCCTTGAAGGTGCTTTCAAATGACACGGCAGCATGATTCTCTGGTGATTTTAGGACTAAAGGTTTTTGAGGATAAGGTTAATTTATATGGTATGAGAGTTTAAAATTAAAGTTTTTTTTTTTTTAGCTTTCCAAGAGTTTTGATAAATCTTTTGCTTTTCAAAAGTTTGCATTAGGTTTCCACTCAAGATAGTTCAGTAAATTCATACTTTGAGGACCTGCTCTACTCCAAATGTGGAGGAACTAGAAATAAGATACAAAAAGAAAGAATAAAAAATATTGGCTGGGCTTAAAAACAGGATAACTCTCTCTGAGGAGAAATGGAATGAGAAAAAGTGATGATGAGCAGGGAAGTCACAGGATTTCTGTGCCGGGTCTGGAAGAAGACAGTACACAGGCGGGGCTTTGCCTCTCATAGGGTCCTGGAACTCAAAGTGTCTGGGGAGGGGGAAGGGAGAGTGAAACCAACCTCAGGGGAGCCCAGGTTCAGGCTAGAGCTCATGAAGGGATACTGCGTAACAAAAGACTCCAATTTACAGGTATGGAGGTGGGTGAAAAAAGAACAGCAGGAATTGAGCCAATAAAACACACTGGACTGGTTCATGATAAGATCTGCAATAGCCCTACTTTTTGTTCATTCCAGTGAGGGGCAGGAGCTCCAAACTACTGTAATATAATCTGGTCTACCTAATTTTAGACTAGTGATGTGAAGGACTGCATGGAACAGTAGCAAGACTACTAGTCAGAGGAGAGGGAGAGGGAGAGAAATTTAACAATAAAACTGCCCCAAATAAACATATAATCTCTAATTCCTAAATACACGAAGAAATTGAATGTGGAGAATGGCAGCCAACACAGTAGTAACTCAGACCTGAAGAGATTAATTTTGTGGAACAGTCTGACAAAGATTTTAAAATAAGTATTTCAGGTTGCTTAAAAGAGACAAGTCAAGGAACATTCACTTAAGAAGAATAAATAACAAAAACACAGGACTTAATTTGAAATCTTAAACCTGAAAATATGGTCATTAAAATGAAAAACGTAGGAGGTATGGACATGGCGGACGAGAAAATTAGTGAACTAAAAGGCTGTACTGCAGAACTGACCCAGGATAACTGCAGAGAGACAAAAATACGATAAATATGCAGGTCCATTTTAAAAACACAGAAGATAGTTTGAGAGATTCCAATACAGGGAATGCTGGAGGGGCGATATTTTCACAAGCAAAGTCAGACTTTTTCAGACTGGAAGGCATGATGCTGCACATTCAAAGTACATTCTATGTTATGTGTATTTTATCACAATAAAACATTTTTTTGAAGTACCGTGTGAATACCAAACAAGATAAAAAAGAAAATCCACAACCAAAAGAGTTATAATAAAATTTGGGACACTGACGAGAAAGAGAACATATTAAAAAGAGAAAAGGCAGCATACTTTAAAACTAAAAGCCAGATTGAGAGGAGACAGGCAATAGCAGAGGCGGTTTGGGAATGCAGATCCCCACCAACACTTCACATCTAGGATTAATAAAGACTGTGCTCCCATCTTCTCTGGTATCTCTGAATAAACAGCCCTGGAAGGACAAAGATAGTGATTCTATTTAGTGCAACTTTATTTACAGTTCCAGGTTGTAAAGATGGAGACATCCCACTCCCCAGAGACATTCCAGGGTTATAAAAGAAGAAATGCCTCCTTTCCACCCCTTGAGAGATGGGCTTACATTGCAGGGTAATAAAGATAATGTCTAAGTTCACAAGGAGCACTCGTAGGTTTTCCAGAAGCACTTAGATCAGATCAGTCTTTCAGCCTAGCGTTCCTCTTCTGTCATGTATCTGTCTCCACTGCATATGCAGGTAACACCTGGCTCTCATCATGTCACCCCGTCAGAATCAAGCTTCTGGGAAGTGACAAAATATGACTCTCACTGCTACTATTGCTCTTAGTAGTAAATCCATTTGGATCCGTGAAAATGAAAGAGTAAATATCTTTGAATTTTCTCTCTTCCATTCCAGCAATGATAAAACTTGTTTTAAAAAGCCAGAATTTATGGGGATCCCTGGGTGGCTCAGCAGTTTAGCACCTGCCTTCGGCCCAGGGCATGATCCTGGGGTCCTGGGATCAGGTCCCACATCGGCCTCCCTGCATGGAGCCTCCTTCTCCCTCTGCCTATGTCTCTGCCTCTTTCTCTCTCTCTCTCTCTCTCTGTCTCTCATGAATAAAGAAATAACATCTTTAAAAATAAAATAAAAAGCCAGAATTTGGGATGCCTGAGTGGCTCTGTGGTTGAGCATCTGCCTTTGGCTCAGGGCATGATCGCAGAGTCCCAGGATCAAGTCTCATATCGGGCTCCCCACAGGGAGCCTGCTTCTTCCTCTGCCTGTGTCTCTGCCTCTTTCTCTGTTTTTCATGAATAAATAAAATCTTTAAAAATATAAAAATAAATAGCCAGAATTGGGGGTGCCTGAGCGGCTCAGTCAGGTGAGCATCTGACTCTGATTTCAGCTCAGGCCATGATCTCAGGGTCATGAGACTGAGCCCTGCACTGGGCTTTGTGCTCAGCTCAGAGTCTGCCCGAGATTCTCTTCTTTCCACTCTGCCCCTCCCCCCATTCCTGTGCACACTCTCTCTAAAATAAATAAAATCTTTAAAGAAAAAGCCAGAATTGAAATTTTCAGAGTTCACATAAATAACCCAAGTATTATAGCAACCTGAGAGTGGTTATTTAAGAAAAATGTCTGAATATCAGTAAAAACAGTTAACTCTGTGGCATTGTGACTTGCCCTAGTTCCATCTCCTTTTCTCTAGCTATATGGTAACCTGACAGTCTTTAATCACAGTGAAAAGCAGCTGCCAGTAAGAGGAGGGCAGAATGGGATTGGAGATACTTCAAAGCCTCCTTCTCAGAGAATTGTGATTATTTGACTTGTCTGGTAGTCCCCTGGAAAACCCAACGTGCAAGGCTGCCCTTATTTGACTTGACTGGGTGCTCACCTGCTGTAAAATGCTTTTCCTTTGGGGCACTATCAAAAAATATTTAGAGGCAATTGTTTAACTTCACAGTTGTCTGCCCTGGCGGGTGAGCAACAGGCTAACCAAAAAGCTTAAAAGAAAAAAACTGGGAAACAAGAAGTCTATGGGAGGTTTGAAAAGCTCTGACATATTTCTGGGAATCTGGAAGGCCAAATACATGCCCAGAGCTGTGTGCATGCTCAAAAAACCCTTGAGAATGCCTTAAGTTCTCACCCCTGGATGACCTTGAAGCTCTCAGGAAGCAGGAAGTGAAGGCTAAGGCAGAGCTGTCAGTTGCCTCACTGAGTGTTGAAGGCATGCCACAACATGCACACAAAACCCCTCAGCAAAGAATGGGAGATTTGCTGATTCCAGGCATTTATAAGATCTCTGTCCAAACATTAGCTGACCACAAAACAAGCTGGGCAGAAACTTCAGTTGCATGCCATGATAAAGAATACATAATTCATTCAGAAAAGTCACTAGACAACAATTATGCACTCTAAGAACAAGAAATCCTGGGGGAGGGAAAGGAAATCGGATTTCCAGGATTGCCACACTCTATTGTTTAAAAGGTCTAATTTTTAACAAAAGATCACAAGACACCGAAAGAAAGAACGAACATGTGCATGTGCGTACACACAAAGCAATAAATACACTGTCCCTGAGGAAGCCAAGACACTGGATATATTAAAACAAACTTTAAATCACCTATTTTAAGTGTATTCAAAGAACTAAAGGAAACCATATCTAAAGGACTAAAGTATATGAGAATAGTATCTTGCCAAATAGAAAACATCAATAGACATATAGAAATTATTATTATTTTATTCATTTATTCATGAGGGACACACAGAGAGAGGCAGGGACATAGGCAGAGGGAGAAGCAGGCTCCCCGTGGGGAGCCCAATGTGGGATTTGATCCCAGGACCCTAGAAATTATTTTTTTAAAAAGATTTTTATTTATTTATTCATGAGAGACACACAGAGAGAGAGAGAGAGAGAGAGGCAGAGACACAGGCAGAGGGAGAAGCAGGCTCCATACAAGGAGCCCGACATGGGACTCGATCCCGGGACTCCAGGATCACGCCCTGGGCCAAAGGCAGGAACTAAACCGCTGAGCCACCCAGGGATCCCCTAGAAATTATTTTTTAAAAGAACCAAATAAGGGACCTGAGTGGGTCAGTGGTTGAGCCTCTGCCTTTGGCAAAGGTCGTGATCCCAGGGTCCTGGGATTGAGCCCCGCATCGGGCTCCCCGCAGGAAGTCTGTTTCTCCTCTGCCTGTCTCTACCTCTCTCCCTGTGTCTCTCATGAATAAATAAAATCTTAAAAAAAAAAAAAAAAAAAAAAAAAGAACCAAACAGAAAGTCTGCAGTTGAAAAACACATTAAGTGAAATGCCAAGTTCACTAGAAAGGCTCCAGAGTAGATCTAAGCAGTCAGATGAAAGAATCAACATACCTGAAGATAGCTCAACTGGAATTATCCAGTCTGAGAAGCAGAAAGAAGAATGAAGAAAAACTAACAGAGCTGTAGAGACCTGCAGAACACCACCATTTTCTCACCAATACCTAAAGGAAAAGAGTTCTTTCTTTGAGACTGGCATGAAGACCCGGTCACGCTGGCACTCTCCGAGGTCAACGGCCAGCCAACAGTTGCACAGGAAGCACCATTTCCTTTTACTGGCCATGTCACTGACAATTACCTGGTTTACGTACCTATGGTAAAATGAAGATAAGTACATTAGGGAGGTGGACACAAGCAAGTTGCTGTAACAAGAAGTAACTTTGCACTGCCAGCAAGTGGATCCTTTTAATGGTGAGGCAAGAACTAAAGAAAGAAACAAGAGCTGATCCAATTTCTCCCTTCCAGACCTCTAATCGATGTATCAAAGCCAGAACGCGGTATCTATAATTTAGGAACAGTTCAGGGTGTGTATGTATCCCTGGACTTTCCTTGTTCACTCGTACCACTGCCCTGCCACCTCTTCACGAGCCCATCTGCCTCCATCTTGTCACCAGGGCCTGGGGGGTAGGGGGGTGTACCTGAGGGCTGGGGAGTGGTCTGCAACATTTATGTTAATGACTTCTCATCCTGTTGGGGTCTGTAGCTTCATCTTGACTTCATAGAACCAGAGGCCCGGAGGTTCCACCCTCCTTCCAACCACAATGGTTTACCATGTGTCTAATTTCTCCACCAATTCACTTTCTCTACTTGAATTGAATTCACCAATTCAATTTCTCCACTAATTTCTCCACCAACTTCAACTGCCAACGAACTTGGACATCTGGGACATCTGACTGTTCAAGCTGCTTGATGTCATCTTGCAATTAGTCCAATAACCACCTCCTTTTTTTTTTTTTTTTTTTTTTTAAATTTATGATAGTCACAGAGAGAGAGAGAGAGAGAGAGGCAGAGACACAGGCAGAGGGAGAAGCAGGCTCCATGCACCGGGAGCCCAATGTGGGATTCGATCCCGGGTCTCCAGGATCGCGCCCCGGGCCAAAGGCAGGCGCCAAACCGCTGCGCCACCCAGGGATCCCAACCACCTCTTTTATAGTCATGAAGCTATTTCCCCAAGAGCCTATGTTTCATGTTATAAAGCAACTTAAATCTCTCCGGTCAAAATCTTTGCTTAATTTTAGTTGAAAGTATTTCCTGTGTGATGACTACATATTCCTTTAAAGCTAAAATATTTCTGGGCACTCTCCTATTGAGGCAGTTCATAAAATCACAGGTGACTAAGGTACATTCGATTTCAGCTTAGCTCATGTATCTTACACTGTTAAAGTTTTTCATTTACGAGTAAAGTATAAAAAAGGAGAAAAAGGGGCACCTGAGTGGCTCAGTGGTTGAATGTCTGTCTTTGGCTCATGACCCCAGGATTCTGGGATTGAGTCCTGCATCAGGTTCCCCCCAGGGAGCCTGTTTCTCCCTCTGACTGTGTCTCCGCCTCTCTCTGTATGTCTCTCATAAATACATAAATAAAATCTTTAAAAAAAAGGGGGGGGGCAGCCCCAGTGGTGCAGCGGTTTAGCGCCGCCTGCAGCCTGGGGTGTGATCCTGGAGACCCGGGATCGAGTCCCACGTAGGGCTTCCTGCATGGAGCCTGCTTCTCCCTCTGCCTGTGTCTCTGCCTCTCTCTCGCTCTCTCTGAATAAATGAATAATTTAAAAAAAGGGGGGGGAACCCCACTTTCTCATTGGTGAGAAACGAGCTTTTTATGCTCCTAGTATTACTTTTTTTTTTAAGTTTTATTTATTTATTCATGAGAGACACAGAGAGAGGCGGAGACACAGGCAAAGGGAGAAGCAGGCTCCATGCAGGGAGCCCATTGCGGAACTCGATCCCAGATCCCAGGATCATGACCTGAGCCAAAGGCAGGTGCTCAACCACTGAGCCGCCCAGGCGTCCTTGTAACTTACTTTCTTATTTCATGTGTGAGAAAAAGAATCCAACATGAGTGTACGAATTCATTGTTCACAATTCTGAAAATATCTAAAAATATACTGAATTTTTTTTTTTATACTGAATTTTTAAAAATGCATAATCCTAGTACTCAGTTATTGGTTATATTTATTATATATAGTTCTAGACCTTTCTCTCTATGCATACTTAAAAAATCAACTTTATTGAGATATAATTTACATACGATAAAAGGCCTCCATTTAAAATATATAGTTCAGAGGTGCCTGTGTGGTTCTGTCAGTTAGGCATCTGACTCTTAATCTTAGCTCAGATCTTGATCCCAGGGTTATGAGTTCAAGCCCCGTGCTGGGCTCCATGCCAGGCATGGAGCCTACTTAAAAAAAGAAAAAAGAAAGAAAGAAAAGGACACCTGGGTGGCTCGGTCAGTTAAGCATCTGCCTTCAGCTCAGGTCATGATCCCCAGGTCCTAGGATCAAGCCCTGCATTGGGCTCCCTGCTCAGTGAGGAGCCTGCTTTTCTCTCCCCCTGCTTGCATTCTTACTCGCTCACTCTTTCAAATTAATAAATAAATAAAATATCTAAAAAGAAAGAAAAGAAAAAATCATCTATCACTTTACCATCGACACAAAATCATATTGTTAATTTTCCCTATTTCTTTTCAGGGTTTCTCCTTCATAAATGTTTTGAAACTTAAATCTAATAGGCATTTATTACCATTTGGCCCACAGCGTTATTGCTGTGTGTTGTGATGGCACGCTGGTCTTGCCCCAGAGCGCTGAAGATCCACAGAGAAGAAAGGACAAGGCAGCCTGGCGCAGGTACTTACCAAGAAGGACTGGTACCCGAATTGTCATGCCAGAGGCGCACGCTGTGCAACTCCCCTAGGGAGGACTTAGTGCTGAGGAGGAAGACGTCCAGTCCCCCTCGCTCAAAGACTGCCTTCTGGGAGTCACAGAGGTGATGGGGCTCACTCCGTCTCTCTGATCCATAAAGGGTGATAACCACCTAAAACATGACAAAGAAATAAAATGCAGGAAGTCCTAACAGGATTCTCTGGGTTTATCCCTAAGGAGAGAGGGAGACAGACAGAGCTGCACTGAGGTGAAGTCTCTGGGGGGCTGGACAAGTGCAGGGGGCTCTGCAGATGCACAGCTTAGAACAAGGAACTGCCCTTGAAATGTGCCACTGGACACCAGGGTGTCACCATGTCAGAGTGTATCTCATGTGGTCAAAGACACAGGGCAGGGAGTGAAGAACATTCATTTCATTCACCTTCGCTGTTGTGGCAGCCTTTCTTCGATAACCAGTGGAGACCTGAAGAAGGTAGTGAAACTGAGAGCTGGGGTCATTATCAGCCAGGACGGTGACCTTCACCTGCAGGAAATGCAGAACCAAGAAGGATCTTCATCTCAGGAGAGGGGTGCACAGCTCCAGCTTTGGCAACTTGGTGGAAAGCAAGAGTGATGTGTGGATAGTAGATAAACAAGCAGACCTAAGTGATGGAACAGGGCTGAAGGCTGGAGGGCCTGGGTTTATGCCTCTAAAATGAAATATTCATAGAATCAGCTGATCAGGTCTTGGGCTTCGAAATCTTTCCACCCCCCTCTCAGGAGGGTGGGGTTATCACACAACAGGGAGGATGCCTAGTTCAGTGCGAATTTCAGATAAATGAGGAATCATATGGGAGTGCACTTATACTAAAAATGTCTTCACTATTTATATGAAATTCAAATTTAACTGGGTGTCCTATATTTTTATTTACTAAAACTAGCAACTCTATACCCATAGCATCAAAGAAATGGACAGCGTGTATTCTAGAATTTCTAAGTGTAAGGAAACATAAGAATAAGAAATGCATAGAAGAGGCTGTCATCAAGGGATTTTTGTTGTTGTTATTCCAATAAGAGATTCCTTACAGGTTTCTTATATAACGCAGTTACATGAAATTATAATTTCACTCCCACATAACTTTCATATCCAATGTATAAAGTGAGATAAACTTGCATCTAATTTTGGCTAAGTTCTCTAGATGTTCTGGCTTATTCCTAACCTAAATGAATCATAGGAGGGTTTAACCTCCACTAAAGGAAAGAAAAAGAGAGAGAGAGAGAGAGAGACAAAGTGTGAAGTTGCTAAGCCCTGAGACAAGGAGACATGAAGAGAAATTTAAGGAAAAAAGTCTTCCTTGAATTTCTATGCCACCTTGTTCAATGCTACCAGCCTCTTCTGGTGAACGAGTTTTCCATCTTGTTCAACATACTCAAGACACTGTGGCAAAGCTTCTGGAATCAAAGTCTCCTGACCTTCTGCATGTCTGCTTGATCCTTTCTCCAAGCCCACACACATGTGAGCATATAGAAGCCTAAGAGGCTTATGAGCAAAGACACCCCGACAGGGTTGGTGGTCACGCGAAGGAACAGCTTGATCGTGTCCTCAACGTTCACTGTCCGGGGCGCAATGAAGAAGTCACTGCCAAAGTAGGCCAGGCGGTTACAGAGACATTGTGTCCTCAAAACCGTGCTCCGTGGCCCGACCTGCAATGAGAATCAACACAACGAACATAAAACACAAACACAGGCGCCTGAGAGAGGGAAAACGATGCTCCAGTCACGTCTTCACCACCAGTGATTGTGTAAACCGGTGTAAGCAACATGGAGAACCATCTGGCAACCTCTGCTAAAGCTGAAGAAGCACAAACTCTCTGAATCTTATCCTGCCATTCCAGGTCCGAACACACACCCGATAACTCCGCACATGTGCACAAGGAGAGGTGTCGGCATTGTTTGTAACTAAAAAAATCAGAAACAACCTATATATACGTGCCCAGTGACAGCAGAACATGCAAACAAAGAAGTAGAGGATTACGACTGAATAGGATGGAATACTCTATAACAGTCAAAATGAACGAGTTAGAGCTAGATAGCGCAACGTACATAAATGCCGAGTGAAAGATCCAAGTTAAAGGTACAGATGATGCTGTTGATGCAGGATGCAGAGACCAGAAACAAGCAAAACACTCCTGTATCTGTGTTGGTTAGGCTCCCTTGCTGCAACAAAAGCTCGTGAGGCTGCTGTCTTGTCCACTCTACCTCTAGTTATGTAGGCCTGGCATGTAGAAGATGCATGCCCAGTGAACATGCTGGAAGAATGAATACACGTGCCAGCTCAGGACAGTGATCATGCTCTGGTGAGATGGAGGAGAAAAGACTAAGGAGGACACAGGGGCGCCTGGGTGGCTCAGTCAGTAAAGCATCTGACTCTTGATTTCGGCTCAAGCCCCATGCTGGGCTCCACGCTCAGTGGGGAGTCTGCTTGGGATTCTGTCCCCCTCCGCCCCTCTCCTTGCCTGTGCTTTCTCTCTAAATAAATAAATAATCTTTAAATAAAAAAAAAAAACTGAGGGGATACATAAAGGGCTTTGGTTATTCCTGCATGTTTTATTATTTTTAAAAATCTGAACTAAATAGAGCAAAATATTAACTTTGTGATAGAGCTGAACAGTGTTCAATGTTTTTATTATATTATTCCCTATAACTTTCCATATGGTAACATTTCTTCATCAAAAATATTTTTTTAGGGATCCCTGGGTGGCTCAGTGGTTTGGCGCCTGCCTTCAGCCCAGGGCATGATCCTGGAGTCCTGGGATCAAGTCCCATGTCACATTCCCTGCATGGAGCCTGCTTCTCCCTCTGCCTGTGTCTCTGCCTCTCTATGTGTGTCTCTCATGAATAAATAAATAAAATATTTAAAAATATACATATTTTTAAATGTCACTAGGCAATCAAATGGAAGGTGCCAACTCCACATTCGATGGTGCAGATGAAAAGCCTAAAATACTGTCAGTATGACTGACTGCTCTCCAGACGCAAGGTTCAGTTTTGGATGCCGGGTCTATCTCTTGCCCTGGGAGGAACTCTCATCCTGCTCTGTGCAGCTCTGTTCCCTGCACAGGGTCCAAGCACTGTGCGGGGCTCCAAGGAGGCAGGAACCCCACCTTCTCATGCCTTTCGTGAGCAGTAGGGTCATTGTTGGGTGAGTCTTGGTACTCAAAGTGCCATCTCCCTGACTGGCAGCACTGATATCACCTGGGAGCCTGTAAGGCAGAGAACTTCAGGTCCTGCCCTGATTCACTGCAACAGAATCTGCAATTTAACAGGCTGCCAGGTAGAGGATTTGCTTGAGAGGCACTGCTCCAGATGTTCCAGAAATCACTGCTGAGGCCATGAATGGCATAGGTGCCTTCCAGAGCATCCTCGTTTCCTCTAATTCCCACGTGAATGACCCTCTGTCGGCTCTTTTACAAACCGCCTCATCATTTCCAGAACCTTGCACCTCAGTCTTTCTGCAACTGAACCAGAACTTAAATCAGAGGGGATCACACAAATTCACCGGTGTGAGAATGCAGAGTGCCACTTTAACATGGCACACACCTGGACCTAGATAACCATCTGACAAGTACCTGCCTAGCCTGGAACGTACAAGAACTTACTAGCTTATTTTTTTTAAAAGTTCTCTTTTACTAAGCAGGAAGTTTTCCCTTTACCCACAACCTATTTAATATTTGTAGAATTTAACGTCTACATATTGCTTATTTTGCCTAGGATCATCAGATTCACCCTGAACTGATGTTTGAGAAATTACAAACACGAAACATACGCCTGCTCCAAAGAGGCACATTTTCCTGGCCCACTACACATAATCTTTCTTTCTCCCAGGCTAATTTACTTCCCTTCCGATGATTTTTCTTTCTGTGCCCCTAAACGAGGTAACAGATGCTCTGCATTTCTTGCCAGCTCAGGCAGAAAAGAAAGAGGAAGTGGCATGGCTTCTTACGTGGCATCCAGTGCTCTTCCATGTGCTATTGTGGCTGTCCCAGAAATAACACTGAGTGACGGCAGTTACCACTGAGAACAGGGTGGGAGTCTGCTGGGCACTCTCCTTGCTTTTATTCAACGTGGCTGTTATGTGGTAGGTGCCAATCCTATACTGCAGACTCTCTGGAGTCAATACCCATGTGTATTCCTCATCTGAGAACAGAGAACGGTGCTTAGTTGCATTTCAAATGGGACAAAAGGACCATCAGAACCTTCCTTATGAAGGGTCAATTATTATTATTACTTTAACTTTTAAAAAAGATTTTATTTATTTGAGAGAAAGAGAAAGCAAGAGAGCGTGTGCACAAGCAGGGGGAGAGCAAGCAGAGGGAGAGAGAGAAGCAGACTCCTCGCTGAGCAGGGAGCCCAATGTGGGGATTGATCCCAGGACCTGATCACGACCTGAACCAAAGGCAGACACTTAATCGACTGAGCCACCCAGGCACTCCAATCATTATTTTATTTTATAAATAGGGAATTGACTAAGACTAGAATTACAAATTATTTCACTTTTTTTAAGATTTATTTATTTATTTTAGAGAGTGCACCAGCTGGAGGAGCAGAGGGAGAGGAAGAGAGAATCTCAAGCCGCCTCTCTGCCAAGTGCAGAGCCCAATGTGGGGCTCAGTCTCAAGCCTCTGAGATCACGACCTGAGCCGAAAATAAGAGTCAAACGCTTAACCGACTGCACCATCCAGGCACCCCACAAATGATTTTTTTCCCCCACAAATGATTTTAAAGAAAATGACCAGCGATAAAACCTGGGGCTCTGGATTATTCCTGTCCCAATATGAAGTCGTATTCTCTTGATAAATGAAGATTTAGGTCTAATGACTCAGAATGTATTATGAGTTTTAGAAAAATGAAATAATCACACATCAAGATGAGTAGCTGCAAGACCTAGCTGACAAAGGAAGCCCAACAATGAAGCAAGGATGGGAACAGGGTGGTTCCAGGAAAGAGCCCTGATTCCAGGCCTGGCTCTCTCACCCAGGGGCTGGTAAGGGCTAAGGCAAGTCACACAACCTCCCTAGTTTTCTCCTTTCGAATGAAGACTCTGGACCAAAGGTTGTCTAAGATCCCTTCTGGCTCCAATTGACAGGATACTGTCAAGATTGACATGGAAAATGGAGTGCCTGTTGTGAATCGGGATAGAACCTGCTGGTGATGCAGATAGAACTCTAGCTGGCAGTCCTGTAGTAAGAGGTGCTGCTTCAGGTGCTCTAAGGGCAAGAAGCAGTGAGTAAGAAGTGACCATTCCTGTGTTAGTGATGCCTCCACGAGAGCCAGAGCTCGTTCAACAAGACAGACAGTAATAAAAGGAGGCTATAACATGCTTTATCCATTTGGATTATTCTCCCTCCACCCCATTTTTTTAAATGCAAAGGGTAGCTTTAAGACTTCCCAGTACTACATTTATTTTGTTGTTGTTAGCTTTCGAATAATTTTATTTTTTAAATTTAAATTCAATTAACATATAGTGTATTATTAATTTCTGAGGTAAGAGTTCAGTGATTAATCAGTCTTATAGAACACCCAGTGCTCACCACATCGCGTGCCCTCCTTAATGCCCCTCACCCAGTTACCCTGTCTCCCTACCCACCCACCCCCAGTACTACATTTTTTTTTTTTTAATTTATGATAGGCACACAGTGAGAGAGAGAGGCAGAGACACAGGCAGAGGGAGAAGCAGGCTCCATGCACCGGAAGCCCGACGTGGGATTCGATCCCGGGTCTCCAGGATCGCGCCCTGGGCCAAAGGCAGGTGCTAAACCGCTGCGCCACCCAGAGATCCCCCCAGTACTACATTAAAAGTTGATATCCAGTGACTACGTATTTTAGTCAAGTATATCTAGGTCCTATCTATGTATCGCAGAGATTCTTAACTATTCTAAGCTACACTGAAGTCAGTTTGATATTACACCAAGACTTACTAAGACAGCTTTGTCCTTACCCGAACATAAGATTAGAAATAGTTTGAAATATATATAAAATACACTGTGCTGGATTTTTACTTCTCCACATTATGGAAATTTTCAACCATAGAGAAAATTGACTAAAGTGAACACCCATATCATCACTAAACAGATTTTATAATTAGCATTTTACTTTAAATTTGGGGCACCTGGCTGGCTCAGTCAGAAGAGCATGTGACTCTTGATTTCGAGGTCATGAGTTTGAGCCCCACATGGGGTGTAAAGATTACTTAAGCATAACTTAAAAAAACATTTTACTAAAATTTGCTCTATCACAAATATAACTTGATCCATTCCACAATCCATCTTTTTGAAAAATGCATTTCATGGTCATGTATATTTACATGTGATAAAATTACACAGAATAAACACACATACACAAGTGCCTGTAATACTGATGAATCCAAATAAGGTCAATGCTTTGTATCAGTGTCATTTCCTGGTTTTGATATTGTGCTATACTTATGCTAGATATCATCACTAGGAGAAACTGGGTGAATTGTATGAGATCTGTTTTATTTTTCACAATTGCATGACAGTCTACACTTATCTCAAAATAAAAAGAAAAAAAAAGAAGAAATGCCTTTCAAAATAAGTTTCTTTTTTTTTTTTTTTAATTTTTTTTTAAATTTATTTATGATAGTCACAGAGAGAGAGAGAGAGAGAGAGGCAGAGACATAGGCAGAGGGAGAAGCAGGCTCCATGCACTGAGAGCCCGACGTGGGATTCAATCCCGGGTCTCCAGGATCGCGCCCTGGGCCAAAGGCAGGCGCCAAACCGCTGCGCCACCCAGGGATCCCTCAAAATAAGTTTCTGATTGAAGTTTTACCTTTTTGCCACACCTGATCCTTTGGAAGGGTGATGTTCAGGTCAAAGCGGGTGTGGTTAGGCTGATACTGGAACCCCAGGTAGAGTGTCATTAAAAGGGGACTTTCAGGTTCTACGCACACGATCAGGGATTTCTCCAGGGAAGTGATGTTCATTATGATAATAAAATGATCTGAGGTCACGTTGAGGCTGGTGGGATGGGTTTCCATGCTAACATTTCTCCATAGCATGATCTAGAAGGAGATAGTTAATCAATCTTCAAGTTTAAGATGGTCCATCCATTTGTCTTTCAGTCTCCTTTCTAGTGATAATGGAATGTAGCTTCCTAGGTCTTCCTCCCTGAGTATCAGTAGGTAATATAGACCCAGGGATCAAGGGACAATATACAATCTCAGACCTAAAACACCTTCTCCTAAGGGTAAGGTAAGCTCCTTGTAGAAGTTCCCAAGTGAAGATGTGAATAATCAAATAATGGCACTGCCATGAATTTAAAATGACTTTCTTCCACCCTGTTCTCCAAGAATTCCTATTCCCTTCTCTTTCATTCCCTGATAATCAAGTCATACCTCAATATCTCCCATTAAATCATGGACTTGAAACAATTTCTGATTAGAGCTTAGCAACACACTTCCGATGTTTCCAACAATGTTCTTGTCATCAAAATCCTTGAAGGGATTGAAAGCTAGTCCTGTTACCTAGAGACAAGAAAACTTATTTCATCAACCACTGAAATCTTTGGAAATAATACTCTGATAGGTAATAAGGTGTCAGGTAGCAAAAAATAAAGGAAATGTTGGGATCTTTCCCCTTGCCAATATCTCAAATGAAATTATATTTCTCATTAGAACATCATATGAGAAAGAATTAAAGATGAGTCATTTACTTGTGACCCTCAGAATTATTATTGTTTTTTTTTACTTCTTTATACCTGGAGGATTCATGATTACTAGGAAATATTCTGCTCTCCAGGATAAGGCATCAATCTTATCTGTTAAGTAACCGCTGAAAGAAATACAATATACTGATATGGCTAAGTCATATACTGAGTCAATACTTATTCAGAGGGTGCCTGGGTGGCTCAGTCTATTAAGCATCTGCCTTTGGCTCTGGTTGTGATCCTGGGGTCCTGGGATCGAGCCCATGTCAGGCTTCCTGCTCAGCCTGCTTCTCCCTCTCCCTCTTTGCTCTTTCTTGCGCTCTCAGGTGCTCTAAGGGCAAGAAGCACCTAAGAAGTGACCATTCCTGTGTTAGTGATGCCTCCATGAGAGCCAGAGCCAAATTAATAAAATCTTTAGCAAAAAAACAAAAAACAAAAAAAACTTTTTATGCAGATATTCCCAGCTTTGTATATGCATAAGCTGTTTAGATCAATTCAAGCCATAACACAGAAACTATCAAATCCAGAAGTCTGCTTAATGCTCTCAACCTTTACCATGGATCATTTTTAAGGGGCCTCCACCCTGCCACCATAAAGTAGAAATCCATGGCACCCAGCCTTCTCTTGTTTGGTCTGGTCAGCTTACATTTTACGGTGCACCCCCTGCATGGTGCATTGAAATGCCTGCAGCCATCAATCCCATTTCCATTCGGATCAGAATCAATTTCACACTCACTTGTACATTAACTCCCGGGTGTCTGTTCAACACCTCTTCCAGTGCTGAAGCTGATAGAAAGCCTAACCTCACAAGTGCTGGAGACCCAAGAGTGTAGGAGCTCAGAGGCCAGGTTGACATGTTTTGGCTAAGAAAGAAATTAAATGGAAATCATTTTCTATGTCTTTTCTAAAGTTCAAAAACCTAAAATGAACCTCTCCCTGCTCCTCTGTTACCTGCTCAGCACCAGGGTAGCAACAGAAGAGGTCAAAGTCACTAAAGACTCAGAAAACCGGTTCTGTTGTAGGAACACTTCTTGGATCTTCCCAAGAGCCAGCAAGGCCATTTCCAGAGTATTTTCTACCTGCTTTTAGAAGGAAACACCATGTGAGCCGAGCAACCTCAGTGGATAATGGTTTTGGAGGGGTCAGTAAGGGACAAACACCTTGACAGTGACGTAATGAAAGGTGACATTCTTTGGAAAGGACCCACTGAAAGTACTTTTGGTTTGGCTAAAGACTCACCATCCTTTTATTAAGAGACCACTCAAGGATATATTTCTTTGTCCCATGTTATAAGCTGCCCTGGACCTGACTTTTTTCTTTTTTTTTTAGAGAGGGAGAGAGATAGAGAATCATTTTGTTGTTGTTGTTTTTTAAGATTTATTTATTTGAGGGCAGCCCTGGTGGCCTGGTGGTTTAGTGCTGCCTTCAGCCCAGGGCCTGATCCTGGAGACCCGGGATTGAGTCCCACGTCAGGTTCCCTGTGTGGAGCCTGCTTCTCCCTCTGCCTGTGTCTCTGCCTCTCTCTGTGTCTCTCATGGATAAATAAATAAAATCATTAAAAAAAAAAGATTTATTTGAAAGACAGAGTGTGTTTGCATGAGTTGGGGGAGAGGGAGAGAGAATCTCAAGCAGACTCCCCACTGAGGGCAGAGCCCCATGCCAGACTCCACCTCACAACCCTGAGGTCACAACCTGAGCCAAAATTGAGTAGAATTCTCAAATAACTGAGCCACCCAGGCACCCCAAGATTAACAATTTTCCAAAATGAGTTCCATATCAGGAGCTCCTGTACCCACCTGCTTAATGTCATGTTTGGATCTTTGCAGACTGGTCTTACCAGCTTCTACTACATCGTCAAGGGAGTGAATGAGGCAGACAGTCACAGGGTTTTCAAAGCCCCGAATGCCATTGCTCTGAGATACACTGTCAGGTAGCTGCTCATTCAGGTCCACAAGAGGACTGATGACACTGACCTGGGAGTTTTAGGAGGCAAACACACATCCCTGAGCTGTTTCAGACTTTTATTTTTTATTTTATTTTATGTTTCAGACTTTTAAAAAAATTTGTGTTCTTCTGATAAGGAGTTTGATGTTCTTTATGCATTTCAAACACATTTTATAAAAAGCACTATTACAACTTGGCAGGAAAAGAAAATATCTTACATATTACCTCTAGGGAGGATTCGTATTTCTGTTATTTCTGAGAGAACCCCCCCTGGAGTGGTAAGTAGATCAAAAACCTAATTAACAAAACTAAGCCAAAAAGAGAGAAAAACCAGTACTGGCTGGAACACTGAGTACACTGTCCCTTGCAACTCGGGCCTCAAAAACGTTCAAGATTGACAACACAGAGAACAAGCAGAGTTATAAATGAAGCAGAAAACCCCAATTCTCATTTCTATAGGATGTTCTTATGCAAAACAAGTAGAAAGGTCAAGCAAATTGATGGAATATCCCCGGTAGGTTCTACTATTTTGGATTTTAAATCTTTTTTGTTTTCAAAGTAACATTTAAAAACTTCTGCGTAAAAAAGATCCAATAAACAAAATTAAAAATAAGACATAGGCACAAAATATATGCAATACATGTATCAAAAGGCCAATATCAATAAATAAAGCTCTCTTACAAACATGTAAGAAAAATGACAATGTGTTCAGGGGAAAAATGGACAAGGACATGAAGAAGCAATTGAGAAGAGAAATGCACATGGTCAATCAATATGTACGATGTTGTTCAACCTCCTTAGTAATCAATAAAATGCTCTCTCCTCCTTTTCTTTCTTTTCTTGCCTTCGAAATTGGGAGAGCGTGGGACAATGATTGGTAGACATGTAAAACGGTGCCTAATTATTCATTCATTCATTTGTTTATTTATTTTAGAGACAGAGAAAGAGTGTGTGTGTAAGAGAGGGGAGAGGGGTGGGGGTGGGGGGTTAGAGAGAGAATCCTAAGCAGGCTCCACACTCAGCATGGCTCCATCTCATGATCCTGAGATCATGACCTGAGCCAAAATCTAGAGTTGGATGCCCAGCCAAGCCACTCAAGCACCCCAAAACAGTACCTTTTGAGAGAGAATTTTGTCATCTACGGAAAATGCAAAAGCCCTCCACCTTTCTTTTTAAGATCTTATTTATTTGACAGAGAGAAAAAGAGAAAGGGCACAAGCAGGGGGAGCAGCAGAGGGAGAATGAGGATAGCCGCTGGGTCTCACTCAGCTCCCTGCTGAGCAAGGAGCCTGACTCAGGGCTTGATCCCAGGATTATGACCTGAACTGAAGGTAGCTGCTTAACCAACTAGGCCACCCAGGAGTCCCAAAAGCCCCTCACTTCAATCTCTGGCACTCTATTAAATAGAAACACTTGCATAAGTACTTAGTGATGTAGGGACATGGATGTTCATGGGAATGCTATTAGCAAGAGTAGACAAAAAACGTCCAAGTGCACATGAAGAATTATTGGTTTGGTTATGTGTACTGACACAAAAAGATATCCATGACACAGCATTAACTAAAAAAAAATCAAGGGGCTGAAATATTTGTATATTTTAACCCCCATTTTTGTTAAAACGACAAACTTGTATATGCATAGAAAAAAGTCTGGCAGGCTATGCCAACAAATTAGTAATACTCTGATACCAGCAATTACATCTAGAGAATGAGATTAGCAAGAAGGACACAGATAGGGTTTTTGCTTTATAACTATATGCTTATGTTCAGATTTTTAAATAATAAGCCTGCATTATGTCCATAATTAAGAAGCCCAAATAGGGGGACCTGGGTGGCTCAGTGGTTAAGCGTCTACTGATTTTGGCTCAGGTCATGATCTCAGGGTCCTAAAATCGAGCCCTGCATCAGGGTTCTGTACTAGGCATGGAGCCAGCTTAAGATTCTCTCTCTCCCTGCTCCTCTTTTTCTGTCTCAAAAAAAAAAAAAAAAAAAAAAAAGGCCAAATAAACCAGCACAGATTACATTTATAGGCTTATTGCAAAATATTTGAAAATGCAGGACGTAGAAAAGAAAAAATTAAAATTCTCTGGAATCCTAGTCTCTTAATTTCCTTATGTGTAGGGAGTAGAGACAGGCATGAATAATTACTGGGAATAACTTGGCAGATGGGGCAGTGAGGGCTGTCATCTGTTTCAAAGCTGAACTGCTCTATCTCGGGCCAGGACTGGATCTATTTCTGTCTGCCGTGATGTCTAACAAATATATCAGAAAGGCAGTAACCTGATAAATGAACAAAAGAAAATAAGCATATCTGAGAAGGTCATCACTGATTACTTGATTTGCAATCTTCAGAGGTAAAGGTACAAATATGTGGCTAAATATTGAGTCTCCACAAAATAGTGTGTAAGACTAAGTTCTACACAGGGCACCATCTCCAGATTATGTATTTTGTCTTACTTTTTCTCTGGTTTGCTTCCCCATTTCTCATACCTTGTTTCCTACTGATCACCGTCTGCTTACCTGAGCTGACTTAGAAAATTCTGGGATTAAGGCTGTCAGTTTCTGGAGCATCTCACAAGCTGTCTGTAGTTTGCTGTTAGTTTGCAAACCATGAATTGCTTTGTTCAAGTTCCTTGCTGTCTCATATACGACCTGTTGGGGACAAAGGATTCTGCCAAAATTATTTATAGAAAACTACTTAAGTAGTTTGAGACATTGTTTTAACACGAATTGACCTCGGATAACCTTACAAACTCAATGAATCACAGACTCCCCGTAAGAGTTACTACTTTCAGAAGATTTTCTCCAAATGCATAGAATTTTCACCTCTTCCATACAGTAGAGGAACAGATCTCAAGGTCATACAATGACTGATACAGGGACAGATTGGTCTGGAAATACGACTTAGAAATTTAAATCTCAGGGAAATGATCCAACTGAGGGCAACACCTTGAAATCAAAACAACAAAAACAAACTTTTCTATTCAGAAGTATGCTTATCTCCTCAGGGTTCGCACTGGCTTATGTCCCTCAATTCAAGAGTTCATGCTCAAGACGGGAGTATTTGAAATTCCAGATGGCAGGAGGTGGGCGGCAGAAACTGAGAAAACAAACCCAGGGATCCCTGGGTGGCGCAGTGGTTTGGCGCCTGCCTTTGGCCCAGGGCGCGATCCTGGAGACCCAGGATCGAATCCCACATCAGGCTCCCTGCATGAAGCCTGCTTCTCCCTCTGCCTGTGTCTCTGCCTCTCTCTCTCTCTCTCTCTATCATAAATAAATAAAATTAAAAAAAAAAAAAAAAAAAAAAAGAAAACAAACCCAGATCTCTGGACGTGATCCCAAAACTTTAAGAGGCTTTTGAACTGGATGGAAGTCCCAAGCTGAGATAATCTCTATTTTCAGCAGCTACTTAGTGCATTTCTAGAGAGCAGCTCAATTCAGTTAGTATTCAGTAAGCCTTTATTAAATGCCTACTGTGCGCAGCTAGACTCAGGAGTTAGAGTGGTTAAAGTCAGTCATGATCCAGCCCTTGTCAGTCTATACAACTGAAGAAGGTGATTTCTAATTTACAGGGTTTGTAGGAGGTTGGATTAGTTACAGAATGATCTTAGAATTGAGGACCACCCAGTAAATAAGCAGGAATAAAGGTATGAGTGAGACCCAGCTGCTACCCAACTGCATGTTTTCCAGTGGAGGTCAGGTCTTATTTAATGCCATTCTAGCTACATCCAGGGAGGACACTGAGGATGGCTTATTTGAGGTTTTAGAGCTGGGATGAATCACGGTAGATCTTACCAATTTACCTTGCCTTTCTTTAATGGCTCTTAATAAAGCTTTATAGTTGTCTCCATACAAATTTTGCTCATCTTTGGTTAGATTTACTCGAGGTACTTGCTATTCTTTTTCTTTTTAAGCGAGAGACCATGTGCAAGGGAGGGGGAGGGGCAAGGGAGAGGGGGAACCACAAGCTGGCTCCCCACCGAGTGCGGGGCTCTATCTCAGGAAAATCAAGAGTTGGACACTTAACTGACTGAGCCACCCAGGAGCCTCTGCTATCTTAAAAAAAAAAAAAAAAAAAAATCTGATTTTCTAACTGCTTGCTGCTGACATGTAAAAGTACAACTAGCTTCCGTATATTAATCTGGTATTCAGCAACACTGATAAATTCTCTGTTTCTAATAATTTATCTGCAGGCCTTTTTGGGTATTCTACACTTCAGACTTCTCTTTGTTTAAGGAAAACAAAGCACTCTGTTGAAGCTTCTGAGATCAATTTTTCTGCCAGGAGAACACAACGCTAGCTGAAACAATAGTGAACAACTAGTTCCAATTACTGCTGAGAGCAGATCCAGCACAAACAGGATTATCTTTCAGTTAGATTGCATGTAAGTAGGGCTTGTGTTAAATTAAAAAAAGGTAAGAAGTAGGATGATTTTCTTCAGTCAACATTATCAGGGTGGCTTTGCTTTTTTTTTTTTTTTTTTTTTTTGAAGTTTGTGGGGAGAAGGGCACAAAGAAAGGGGAAAGGAGTGCTGAACTGGTGAGGAGAAGAACAGTCCAGAAGGGTGTGCTACTGCTGGACAATTGTGGCAGGTGGACAAAGCGCCCTCCCCATTTGAAGCACTAAATATAATAGCATTACATAAAAATAAGACATTAATATACTGAAGGGGGTAAAAAACCCATCATGGAATATTCCCATGGGCTTGTTCAGTGCTTGCTTTTAACTGGAGCACATGCTTGTCCATCAGGCACTGTTAGGCAGAGCTCTGCTCAGACATGAAGGGTGAACCAGGCCCCTTTCTCACATCACTATTCTTGAAGCATCAGCAAAATAAGAGGAAAGAATAGAAGTACGTTCACAGGATCACAAAGGTCCCTAGTGTGACCTCAGTTTTCTGTACTTACCTGATCAGAGGCATCCTGAAATGATGTTTGTAGGTGAGTGGTGACAACCTCTGTGTGGGTGTTCTCTTTGGGGCTTGAGGTCACTTCTACCAAAGCTTGCCCAGACTGTTCTTTGGGTGCAGGCCTGGGGAGCGCTGGTGTGACAGAGAGAGGGCGGCTGGTAGGCACCCAGGTGACTGACAGGACCTGCCATGTGACTCTGGGCAGTGCTGAAGGAAACGGGCTGATGGAATGGCATAGGGTCTTGGACTGAAAGGGGCATACAGGAAAAGGCTGAATCTGATTTTTAAAAATATTTTATTTAAATTCAATTTGCCAACATACAGTATAACACCCACTGCTCATCTCATCATGTGCCCTCTGTAATGCCCGTCACCCAGTTACCCCATCCTCCCATTTTACTAAGTGAAAATGAAGGCAGTGTTTCCAAAATTATTCTGGTACTCCCACATCCCATGAGATCTCAATGGGCATTTTTTTCAAAGAGATTCAGTACTCAGTTTTGAAAAAGTGGCATACTATGTTACCCTCTTTTAGATTCATAATTTACATTAGTGTATTTATTATCAACCATTCAATAAATTGCAATTAAACATCTACCACATGCTAAGTTATGTTTTGGGGAAGCAGGTATATGGCAATGAACAAAATGAGTGAAGTTCTTGCCCTCATGGCATTTCCATTTTAGTGGTGGGGGCAAATTATACTATGTATTAAATAAATGCCATGAAGTAAAATAATAAGAGCAAGCAAATGAAAGGAAAGGGTGTGTTTCAGATAGGGCACTCAGATGTATGGAGACAGCATTTTTGCTGAGAGTTGGAATAAAGAGAGAAAGCTCTACCAATATATTAGAGACAGGCATTTGAGAAGTGCAAAGGCCCTGTGGTAACAACCTGCTGGGTTTGTCTGAGGAAGAACAGGAAGCTAGATGAGCAGAACTTGGATGTGGGGGAGAGCAGAAAGATCCTGGGGATGGGGGTGGGAATGAGGGATGGGGTTGGGGAGAGCATGCATATGTCAGGCAACGGAGAAGAGTATGATTTTACCTTGAATGAGATGGAAAGACACTGGGGGCTTTGAGAAGCAGCAGGATGAGCTGACCTGTGTGGCAAAGGATTGCTCTTCTGACTGCTATGTTGAGAACTGACAAAAAACAGCCAAGGGCAGAAGGAGGGAGATGAGCAGGAGGCAGATGCAAAGTTTGGCCAGGAGATGATGGTGGCTTAGACTACAGTGTGAAAATGCTGAAGCTGGTGGGATGTGGTTAGGGTTGGTCATAAGAAAGGCTCTGAGAAGTCCTACAGTCAAAAATCTTTGTTTTCTTTCCTTCTGGAAACATTTTAAGGAACGTTGGTTACTATTTTATAGAACATCGCTTGGAAAACACTGACTCAAGGGATTTTGGCTTCATCGCTGCTCTCTTTCACACAAGAAATGCCTTTTTTTTTTTTTTTTTTTTTTTTTTGCAGTGGGTCAAATAAGTGTAAATCTATCTTCAGACATCCACTGCAAGGTTTCTATGTAGGACACAAAGTAAAAAAGGCTGAGAAATTTCTTGAATGTGAAATTTTGCAGATTATGCAGTCTCCACTTTTATTTTCCTTTCACTCAGTTTTTTCCCCCTAAAAGAAATTTAAATTTCATTGCATAGCATATACTTTTGTAAGATGTCACAAGTCCTTTTTGGAATGAAGCAGGGAATAAACAACCAACCAACAAATGATAATTACAACAACATGAAAGCCAAAGTAGGCTTTAAAAATGTCATTAGTAAAGCATTCATTCAACCTGGTTCTTTCCTGCACTTAAGTACTTTCCTCTCCTTATGCAAAAGCTATATCCAGAGTGGCATTCTGGGAGGATCCACCAGGAATGACAGAGATGACTAATCCCAGATGTGTACCATCAAGGGAAGTACTTACAAGATCAGCATGAGCAGGGTGGTGACATGGGGGTGCAGGATGAATAGCTGCCACAGAAAGCAGAAAGCAGACTAAGTTCAAGTAAAAGTCTAGGGTAGAAATATTTCTATTTGAGGGCATCTTAGTCTTGGTAAAAAACAATGCAAATCACTTTATATGGGAAACTAAAATGATCATTTCCGACTTAGGATAATTCTGTAGACAAGCTAGGATTCTGGACCTCAAGTGTCACAAATCACTAATATCTAATCTCTGTTTATTCTTCAAAGGTCCTCCGTATAAAAATATTTAAATCAGATCAATTGTAAAGTTATCATACATGAATACTACCAGGAAATATTTGTCCCATAATTTTACCAAAATGACGAGCTCCCTATTAATACATCAGCATATTTCTGATACTTTTAGATGAGATCGGGTGCATGCAGTGTGGTATGGCCATAACATGATACTTTCAAAGAATCTTTTTACTTCTTTTTTTTTTTTTTTTAAAGATTATTTATTTATTTATTCATAAGACACAGAGAGAGAGGCAGAGACATAGGCAGAAGGAGAAGCAGGCTCCATGCCGGGAGCCCAATGTGGGACTCAATCCCTGGTCTCCACGATCAGGCCCTGGGCTGAAGACGGCGCTAAACCGCTGAGCCACCTGGGCTGGCCTCTTTTTTTTTTTTTTTTTTGGATTTATTTATTTTAGAGAGAGCATGAGCAGGGGGAGGGCCTGAAGGAGAGGGAGTGGGGAAGCAGACTCCTCGCTGAGAGGGGAGCCCTACTTGGAGCTCAATACCAGGACCCTGAGATCATGACCTGAGCGGAAGCCAAGAGTCGGACGCTTAATAGACTGAGCCACTCAGGCACCCCGTAGTGTGATACTTTTAGAAAATGATCACTGACAATTTTTTGCCAGATCACGGTTCTTGCTTTCGTTACCGTTCCACATTCTGCGGTAAGAACACCATGATCTGAAGGCAGTAAGTGTGTTAACATGGCTATTTGCTATTAACTTAGGTTGACCTCTTTCGAGGCATGTGCTCTAGACCCATTACAGTTTATCTGGCTATAGCAAGCCTGCTCTGCCCTCTCCATCTCTTCTTGTAACAGTCCCTCTGGTGTTGAAACGACTGATATGTTTATTTAGCAGCAGAATCATTGTAACCACCACTACTGGGGGAGGAGAGTTCTTTTTTTTTTTTTTTTGGAGGATAGAGTTCTGATATGTTCTTTCGGTTAGCTGTCATGTCTTTCTTTTCTCTTTCTTTTTAGAGAAAGTGAGAGCTCATGTGCAAGTGGGGGCAGAGGGGCAGATGAAGAAGGAGAGAGAGAGAGAGAGAATCCTAAGTTGGCTCAATGCCCAGCACAGAGCCTGATGTGGGGCTTGATCTCACATGCCTGAGATCATGACCTGAGCGGAAATCAAGAGTCAAGACACTTAACTGACTGAGCCACCCAGGCACCCCACCGTGTCTTTCTAGAAGGAATGCAGGATGGAGAGAAGAAAGAAACTGGATTTTGAAGCAAAAGACTTGAGCTCCTGACCTGGTCTGCCTTTTACTGTAACTATGAAGCCTTAGACCAATGACTTAACCTTCTAGTTTTCTCATGTGGAGAATGGGTGTAATAATACCTAAATATGTGACAATTAAAGCAATGTCTGTAGAGTTCAGAAACATGTCACCGTGGATTAAGGTCATTAGTTTAACAGCTCAAGGGGAAGAGGGAACAGATTCTGTACTTTCATGGGGGATCTGAATGGGGTTATGACCACCAGGTGATCCAACAAGCTACTGAACCAAGAGTGATCCAATTTCTTGGTCTATGGACAAACACTGTATTTGGATAGACCTTGCCTTAAGAATGAGGGAAAAAAACCAACAAAAGGAGCCAATGAATACTCTAGAACCTGGAAATTGAATCCAGAGGACCTCGAGGAAAGTATACTTGAGTTAACAGCAAAATCCAAAAAATATTTCACAAAGCTGTTTCACATCCTTAATAGGAACAGAAAGTCTTAAACCAACTGAAGCTAAGATGCACAAGTACGAGATAAAAGAGAAATAAATGATACTAGAGGATTTCAAGAAAGCTAAAATGCTGTAGGAAAATTAAAATCCACATTGAAGTAATACAGAATTGATGTGGAAAAATCCAATCAGTGAGGAGGAGGATAAAAATTCTCCCAAAATGCAACAGAGGGATACACACAAAACCATTCTTTTCACTTAAAAGAGTGACAGAAGAGAGATGGAGGACAGAAATCTGCAATTTAGCAAATAGGTAACTAGTATTTCTCTCCTTTTCCTTTTTTTTTTTTTTTTAAAAGAAGGGCAGCCCCGGTGGCGCAGCGGTTTAGTGGTGCCTGCTGCCCAGGGTGTGATCCTGGGGACCCAGGATCAAGTCCCAAGTCGGGCTCCCTACATGGAGCCTGCTTCTCCCTCTGCCTGTGTCTCTGCCTCTTTCTCTCTCTATGAATAAATAAATAAATCTTTAAAAAAGAAAAAAAGAAAAAAAAAAAAAAAAGGGAGAGAGGTGGGGGGGAGGGGCAGAGGGCAAAGGAGGGCAAGGGAGAGAATCTCCAGCATAGTCCATGCCCAGTGTGAGCCGATGTGGGGCTCAATCTCAGGGCCCTGAGATTATAACCTGCACTGAAATAAAGAGTCCAACCCTTAACTGATGAGCCACCCAGGTGCCCCAGATAACTGGTATCTCTTATGGACAAAACTAGAACTAATAAAATATAAGTGATAAATAAGTAGAAGAGAATAGAATTGTCATGAACAAGAAAAATGTGTATATATAACATCACATTCTAGGCAAGATCAGTGAAAAAGTGACCTGGAAACCTACTAAGAAAATTTCTGTATTACAAGGATTAAATAATTTCACAATCTGATAAGAGAAAAAAGGCTACATGCTAAAAAAGTAACTATATTCTTTTCCACAATAATATTAAATGCCAAAAGACAAGGGATCGGTGCCTGCAGAGTTTTGAGGGGAAGACTGACAAAGGAGATAATGTTCCTTGTATTGCAGAGACTGCTGCTTATTCTGCCACTGTCTCTTCCTTCCTTCTAAGGAAACATGGCAGCCCCACCAAGGACTACATTTCCCAGCCTTCCTTGCTTGCAGCAGTATGGCCATGCGATCACGTCCTGGCCAATGGGATATGAGAAGTAAGGTGCAATTTCCAGGCTGTTCCCTTAAAGAAAAGGATCAGGCTTCCCATTATCCCTTCTTTTGGGAACTCATGAACACTCTAAGGCCTTTCTTGTCCCTTTCCAGTAGGCCATGTTTTAGCAGGATATACAGCTTAAAAGCATAGGGTCGGTTATTGTAACAGAAGTCAGAATGGAGGGATCCCTGGGTGGCGCAGCGGTTTGGCGCCTGCCTTTAGCCCAGGGCGCGATCCTGGAGACCCAGGATCGAATCCCACGTCAGGCTCCCGGTGCATGGAGCCTGCTTCTCCCTCTGCCTATGTCTCTGCCTCTCTCTCTCTCTCTCTGTGACTATCAGAAATAAATAAAAATTAAAAAAAAAAAAAAAAAAAGAAGTCAGAATGGGAGCTTGAACAAATGGAAGTTCATTTCTCTTGCTCCTAACAGTGTAAACAAGCAAGCAGTCCATGGCTGATTAGATGGCTCCACAGTTTATGAGACCCAAGCTCTTAATGCCTTGTTCTGCTGTCATCACCTTGTAACTTGCATCTCGTGGTCTATAAAAGCTGTGTTAGCTTCTTGCCTCCGTGTTCTTCAAGGAGATTTAAAGTTAGCTGTTTTGGAGCAAACCTGACTATATCATTTCTAAGGATGTAGGTGAAACAATCAAATAATCTAGTTACTTAATGGAGTAACTTGTTCTACAAAGGCATGTTTAAAATCATGTGTTACCTAAAGTAATGTAACTCGCATTTCATGACGTGGCTTTATTGAAACTTTTCAAATGCATTCTCAGCCTTGGTGCTTTAATTACCATCAGAGCGACTTCTGTAATTATTTAACAGTTTTTAAAGTACACCAACTTTATTTTCATCTAATGCCATCACGAAACATTTCTTCCCCAACTCATAAGTACTCAGCTACAAAAGCATGCAGAAAAGCTGATTTTTACATTTGTCCTTGAGATAGATATTTATGCCTCTACAATAGCACTTTCAGAATTGTTCTTTTAAGGGATCCTTAATAGGCTTGTTGACAAAGACATCTAAAACTTGAAGTTGTGAGGTCATACCCCTCAGAATAATCACTAGCTGCATTTTAAATCTGTCTCTTTTCCACCCATTTGGTCAGATGATCTCTATAATCATCCAACACTGGTATTGACTGAAGTCATTTCAGGCTAATGCATCCTTTCCCATATCATATTTATTTTTCAAAATTAAAAAAAAAATGAGAGAGAACACCACAATTTGAAAGAATCTGCAAGGACTTTAAGACGATTCTTTGGATGGAAACCTTTGTGAGAGAAAATCCTATCTTTCATTTGGTTTTGGGCACATGTGAAAAGAAGATGGCCAAAGGCCCATCAAGAAAGAAAGTAAAAAAAAAAAAAAAATAAGAAAGAAATTATTCAAACAATCCAATCATGAAATGGGCAAAAGACATGAACAGAAATCTCACAGAGGAAGACATAGACATGGCCAACATGCACATGAGAAAATGCTCTGCATCACTTGCCATCAGGGAAATACAAATCAAAACCACAATGAGATACCACCTCACACCAGTGAGAATGGGGAAAATTAACAAGGCAGGAAACAACAAATGTTGGAGAGGATGCGGAGAAAAGGGAACCCTCATACACTGTTGGTGGGAATGTGAACTGGTGCAGCCACTCTGGAAAACTGTGTGGAGGTTCCTCAAACAGTTAAAAATAGACCTGCCCTACGACCCAGCAATTGCACTGTTGGGGATTTACCCCAAAGATACAAATGCAATGAAACGCCGGGACACCTGCACCCCGATGTTTATAGCAGCAATGGCCACGATAGCCAAACTGTGGAAGGAGCCTCGGTGTCCAACGAAAGATGAATGGATAAAGAAGATGTGGTTTATGTATACAATGGAATATTACTCAGCTATTAGAAATGACAAATACCCACCATTTGCTTCAACATGGATGGAACTGGAGGGTATCATGCTGAGTGAAGTAAGCCAGTCGGAGAAGGACAAACATTATATGTTCTCATTCAGTTGGGGAATATAAATAATAGTGAAAGGGAATATAAGGGAAGGGGGAAGAAATGTGTGGGAAATATCAGAAAGGGAGACAGAACGTAAAGACTGCTAACTCTGGGAAACGAACTAGGGGTGGTGGAAGGGGAGGAGGGCGGGGGGTGGGAGTGAATGGGTGACGGGCACTGGGGGTTATTCTGTATGTTAGTAAATTGAACACCAATAAAAAATAAAAAAAATAAAAAAATAAGTAAATAAAATAAAAAGAAAAAAAAAAAAAGAAAGAAATTATTGGGGCGCCTGGGTGGCTCAGTCAGCTGGACATCTGCCTTCTGCTCAAGTCATGATCCCAGGGTCCTGGAATTGAGCCCACGTGGGGTGTCCTACCTAGTGGAGAGCCTACTTCTCCCTCTCCGGTTCACCCTGCTTCTGCTCTCTGTCAGATAAAATTTTAAGTATCTATAAAATGAGAGTAAAACTTGCAATAATAAGATCGGACAAAACAGAATGCAACAAATATTGAGTACATGGGGATCCCTGGGTGGCGCAGCGGTTTGGTGCCTGCCTTTGGCCCAGGGCGCGATCCTGGAGACCCGGGATCGAATCCCACATTGGGCTCCCGGTACATGGAGCCTGCTTCTCCCTCTGCCTGTGTCTCTGCCTCTCTCTCTTTCTCTCTCTCTCTCTCTCTCTCTCTCTATCATAAATAAATAAATAAATAAAATTTAAAAAAAATATTGAGTACATGGTATGAGGATACACTTCAGCATTAACACTTGTGTATCTTTTCAGGCAAGATTGATTTCACTACACATTACCTGGGATCTTTTTGTTTCTTGGTACTGCCATTTCTCCTCTTGTCTCCTCGGGTCTCCAATGTAAATGAGGATTATTTCCATGTCTTTCATGTTGGTCTGAGAAGGCATCTATTTGGGAGGCCAATGGAAAAGATAATTTCTATTGTGTAACTAGCTGTAAGTCTATAAAATAGTTGTTACCAGCATATGCATGGTAATCGAAACAACACAAATTAATGATTACTACCCTTTTTTTTTTTTTTAAGAACGTAGGAATTCTCAGAGAGCTCTTTTGCTATGGAGCAGTCACATCACCTTCTATCACCCAACATCACAAAATGAGGTCCACTGACGGAGTCAAACACCATGAAGACAGAATTAAATTAATCAAAAAAATTTTTTAAGATTTTATTTATTTGAGAGAAACAGTGAGTGAGAGAAAGAGCATGAGCAGAGGGGAGGGGTAGAGGGAGAGAGAGAAGCAGACTCCCCGCTGAGCAGGGAGCCTGAAATGGGGTTCCATCTCAGGACCCTGAGGATCATGACATGAGCCGAAGGCAGATGCTTACTTGACTTAGCCACCCAGGTGCCCCAGAATTAAGTTCATTTTAAGAAATTACATTCTAAGTATAATATTCTCCTCATATTCTGTATTCTTATTGGTAGAGATAAAAGAGTTCAGGAGAACAATAACATTCTTGAACATGCCTCCTTACGTATACTTGCTGTTTCTCACACATGCTGCCCGACATGGCTTGAGAAGATTGTACAACCTCACTGACTATATCTCAGCTAAAATTTGGATGACAAGCGGGGTGATCACACACTCTCTCTCTATGTCTATCATAAATAAATAAAAATAAATCTTTAAAAAAAATTTAGAGTTCCAATGTTAAAATTATGAAAGCAGGTACATTCAGAAAGATCTAAATTCTATTTCTCCTTTCTATCCTATTCCCTCCCTTCTCCATAAGCAATCATTTTCATTTCTATTTTTCTATTATGTTTATAGATTAGATATGTGTATAGGTATATATGCATTTATATTCATATTAACCTCTTTTTTTTATGATAGTCACACACACACACAGAGAGAGAGAGAGGCAGAGACATAGGCAGAAGGAGAAGCAGGCTCCATGCACCGGGAGCCCGACGTGGTATTCGATCCCGGGTCTCCAGGATCGCGCCCTGGGCCAAAGGCAGGCGCCAAACGGCTGAGCCACCTAGGGATCCCTAACCTCTTTCTTAAAGTAGAATATACATTGTTCTGCACATTGCTTTTTTCCACTAAAACAACATACAAATAACCCCAATGCAGTACATTGAAATATTCCTTATTTCTTTTTACAACCAGAGTCCCACTAGATGGGTGTGGATTGTTTCTACTTTTTTGCAATTACACAGAGAGTTACAATGAATAGCCTCATGTGTGTGTCTTTTTATATTTTTGCCATTCTAACTTCAAGATAGATTTCCAGGAGCAAGAATACTAGATCAAAGGGTAGATGTAAATGCAATTTTGCGAGAGATTCCCAAGTATTCCTCTCTTTAGAAACTGTATCTTAATGCATTCCCATTTGCAATTTATGAGAGTACCTATTTCCCTACAGTCTTGCCAACATAGTATGTTGTTGAGTTTGTGGATTTATGCCCATCTGATAGGTGGGAAATGGTATCTCAGTTTAAAGTTGCATTTCTCCATTTTTTGGTAACAATACTTCATAATATGAAACATTAGACCTCTCTTCTGAATGTTAAGGAACAAATTTACAAATACTTCTTCTACCAACATGTTATTTTGGAAGAGACATTTCTTTTCCTTCCTTCTTTCTTTCCTTCTTTCCATCCTCCCTCTCTCCTTCTCTTTCTTTTAAGAGAGAGGCACTGTGCAGGAGCATGGGGAGGGGCAGAGGGACAGGGAAAGAGAGCATGGTTCAGCAGCATGGAGTCTGACGTTGGGCTCCATCTCATGACCCTGAGATCATGACCTGAGCCAAAATCAAGAGTCACGCCCTTAACCGACTGTGCCATCCAGGCACCCCAGAAGAGGCATCTTATGCTCACAGAAAAATAAACAAACACTATGACAACAATAGCTATTTCTTTCTTTTTTTTTTTTTAACATTTTTTATTTATTTAAGAATCTCTACACCCAACATGGGGCTCGAACTCATGACTCCCAAGATTATGAGAGACATAGAGAGAGAGGCAGGGACACAGGCAGAGGGAGAAGCAGGCTCCATGCATGGAGCCCGACGTGGGACCTGATCCTGGGTCTCCAGGATCACACCCTGGGCCGAAGGAAGGCACTAAACCACTGAGTCACCCAGGGGTCCCCCCAGTACTTTAGTTTTAAAGATAATTAGCAATATTGGATCTCCAAGAGATCCAATGACCTTTGACATGAATGTGAAGTAGAAAATAAATTTTGCACAAAAAAATAGAAATTCCATTAATATTAACAGTAAGAACTACAAAATTCTGCCAAGTACTGTTCTAATACTTTACTTATCTTACTAATCCTCATAACAATCCTTTGGAGGTGACACAACAGGAAAGTCCCAGAATCAAAACATGAACTCAGCAGTCTGACTTTGGAGCCTGATCTCTTAATTGCAGAAACATATTTAATCTCATTATGGGAATGTTGGCTCAGAATTTGCTGGGTTGGCTTAGATAACTAAATAGAATTCTCTTTAAAAACACTTTTGTTGGGGCACCCGGGTGGCTCAGTGGTTGAGCATCTGCCTTTGGCTCAGGTCGTGATCCCGGGGTCCTAGGATCGAGTCCCACGTCAGGCTCTCAAGAGGGAGCCTGCTTCTTCCTCTGCCTCTGTCTCTGCCTCTCTGTGTCTCTCATGAATAAATAATAAAATCTTTTTTAAAAATTTATTTTTAAAGATTTTATGCTTAAGTAATTTCTATACCCAGCATGGGGCTTGAACTCAACTCTAAGATGAAGAGTCATATGCTCCACAGACTCAGCCAGATCCCCCTAGAACTCTTTTTGCCCAAGATTATCTTCCACACAACCATTCCACGTTCCTTGGCAGTAATCTCTTGTGAGTACATGAATGATAGTATCAGGAAATGCATTTTCTTTTCTTTTTTTTTTTTAAGGATTTTATTTATTTGTTCATGCGAGACACAGAAAGAGAGAGAGAGAGGCAGAGACACAGGCAGAGGGAGAAGCAGGCTCCATGCAGGGAGCCCGATGTGGGACTCGATCCCCGGTCCCCAGGATCAGGCCCCAGGCTGAAGGCGGTGCCAAACCGCTGAGCCACCCGGGCTGCCCCAGGAAATGCATTTTCATCCCCAAACCAAGAGTAGGTGAAAATATCTAAAAAGTCAAACTTTGAAGAGTAAAAAATGGATAGAAAACCATCACCCTGGGAACCCTGGGTGGCGCAGCGGTTTAGTGCCTGCCTTTGGCCCAGGGCGCGATCCTGGAGACCTGGGATCGAATCCCACGTCGGGCTCCCGGTGCATGGAGCCTGCTTCTCCCTCTGCCTATGTCTCTGCCTCTCTCTCTCTCTGTGTGACTATCATAAATAAATAAAATTTAAAAAAAAAAAAAAAAAAAGAAAACCATCACCCTATTTAGGGTATAATATACCCTAAATGTAGGGTATTTAAGGGTTGCTTTTCCTGTTCTGGAGATGAGTTGGGCCAAATAACCTCCTGTGAAGATGAAAAACAGTTCACAATTGTAAAGTGGCACACTCACATTTGTGACAGTGGAACACAGGACCACTTCATTTATACAGAGATTGGCCTCACCAACAACCTCATGCTCTCATGGTAACACTGAGCAAGCATATTACAGAGAGCTTGAAAGGGTGGAGAATGAAAAGCTGGAAGCCAAACATTTATGACCTGGAAATACTAAATACTGGGTCCTTTCAATACCCAGTATTTGAAGAAGGTGATCTGTTTTTTTCTTACAATAAAGAAATATTACAATGTATTCTGTTTTATGAAACACCCATAGATGCTTCATTTTTTAGTAAGAATGTATATGTGACATTTTAAGGTGGAACAAAATTCTTACTCAGACTATCCTGCGACATTGGAAGGTCTTTGAGAATTCACTGCAGTAAGACTAAATGCTGGACACAACCACCATGAAAAACGTTGACTAAAAGAAAAACCACACCCCCAACTTTATGCACACAATTCTCATCGCCTACTCCTGAGGAAGCAAACCTACATGACAACAGCCTCCTCACCCTTCACCCTCTCATCTTCCTACACCACATGCTGTTTTCCTCCTTTGCTTTCCTGGTCCTCCCTGTGAAGCCCAAGCACTGAAAGGGTTAGGAGTTCATGTGAGGAAAATGGAATTGACTGCTACATTTTCTCTCACACTTCACCCAAGTCAAGAAATGAAGGCAACATCACACACAGCTATAACTACCAGAGTGAGATGTATGTGAAAGTTATTCCAAATGAACAGTTTCTCAAATCCATCATGAAAATCAATATATATCATCAAAATCCCTATAGGCGTCCTATGGTCTATCACTCACAGACTTTGTGACAAGAAATATTCCTGAGCACATTCCCTCCCATCCCGGCCCCCATCCCCATTTTTTCTTTCCATTTAACCATACCCTTAAATAAATCTTGGGGCATGAAGTCCTTGGTCTGGGGTACACATCTCTTCCTAAACATTCTCCTCTTGGGTGGTTCCCTTTTAATGAACCATTCTTTGTCAAGCTGGACTTGACAGTCTTTTTCTTCAGTCTTTTGTCTCCTTTGGTCTTTGGATGTCACTTTGCATTTACCTCCTTTTCATGAAACAGACTCCTTAACCAATACTCTCTGCTGTTCTCCTTATACAGAATTAGTTTCTAGAAATTATGACTTTGGCAGCAGGTGTTCTCATCACTTACCAGCCTGGCAAATGAAAGAATGTCCCAGTGAGCAGAAGTCCACATTTGATGATATCCAGTTGGAGTTTCTGGACACGTATATGCAGCTGATGGGGCCTGGGGCCCAGGGGGGCATGACACCTGCTGAGGGAGGGCCAGACCCAGATGAGCCTCATACTCCAAAATCAACCTTTTTTAATAAGTAAATATGAAAACCAAATTTTGCTAGCATCCAACAGATGAAACTTAAGATATCCCCTGGATGTGACATGTTTTTGGGGTCTGGGAATAAAGGGTCAAGAAAGAATTCTTGAGACATCTTCGGTGCAAAAAAGGTGGTTTTATTAAACATTGGGATAGGACTTGTGGGCAGAAAAAGCTGCCCTGAGATTGTGAGGGGTGACTGATTATATTCTTTCAAGTTGGGAAGGTGTTAGGTAGCGTAAGCCTCTAAGGAATTTGGAAGCAAGGTTTCCTGGACCTTGAGGGGTCATTTATGACTGTCCAGTAAACCTTAATCACAAGACCCATAAAATGGTTATCAGTGGGCCATATGTTTGAAGGATGGTTGCTAACATATATTTTGGGGTCAGAGGGAAGAGATAAAGGGAGTTTCCAAACAGATTTTTAGATGTTAAAGAAGACTTACAAGGATCCTGGAGGTTGGGCCAATGTCAAGCTAAGGCTGCCTTTCACCTCCAGCAAAGTATTAACATTGAGGCCATTAAGCTTCTGGAGTAAGGTCACCCTGCCTGTCTCAAGTACTTGTCAATGGACTGTAAGTTGTAAGGACATTTAATTTTTTTCTGTATTTCTTTTGCCTTTATTCTCCACATCACCCCCACACATTATATTTATTTTTTCCTATTATGCATTCTTTATCACAAGGCTTTGTACTAATTCACCTAGACTTCAGTGAAGATGGTGGTAATAAAACAGTGCCTTGGATTTGTGCCTTTCCACACAATTTTATGGTGCATAATTTTGAAAATATCTCCATAAGAAAGGTAACAGGCAAATAATTTATCTCCTGGTTTCTGAATTAGGAAGCGTGGGGCCAGAATGATGAAGAGGTATGTACCAGGAACAAAGTGGCCATAAAAGGTTTCCCACCTCAGAATCTTGCTAGTACTTTCAGTAAAATATCAGGTGCCTTAGCTTTTGATAAACTGAGAAAAATATCATCTTTGCTACACAGACAAATCACAGGTTGAGGCACAAAAGCAGAAATACTTCAGAGGAACCATGGTGATGAAGTAAAGTGACTGATTTTTTTCTATGCACAAAAGCAGAAAGATTTAAATTTCTTTCTCTCTCCTGTTCCAGAATAAAAGTCAGGGCTTTTACTTTGTCAACACTACATCCCAGAGCCTTACCTAGGTTGTTATTTTCTTGATGTTTTCCCAGCAGCTTTAGATTTTGTCCAATCCACCACTTATGCCCTTCTTCCAGAAAGTCCCAGAGAAGATGCTGGACCTCTGGGTTCCAAGTGTAAGCGAGGTGTCCTCCCTGCAAACGACAATAATCTTCTGCTTCCTCATAGCTGCAGTGAAACCTGTTAAGCTGATAACAATTATTTTTACCACGTTGGTCTGGGGTATTTAGCTCCCTTCCTAGAATGATACCTATTCTGATGTATAACCAAAGCCATGTTCCCCTGAAGAACATTTTCTCTCCAAACTGTGAGCAAAAAACAGTGTGGGGGCTCAGTGGCTATCTAGTCCTTTAAATATATTCTTGGTGGGTTTGTGATACTTATAAGTATGATTCTTTTAAGAATAGAGAACAATTTGTCAAGGAGATAAAAGGATTTTTGTTTTTAAGGATCCAGGTGGAATCCCTAAAGGCTGAAAACAAACAGCAAAGATCAATAAAGCAATGGGTATTTACAGGGCACCACCACCTGTGTCTACACAACCAGCTGTACCTTTAGCTTTATAATAGATCTTTATTTGCTAAGCCTAGGCTGTAAAGGAGTAGAAGATGATAAGTCAGCGTTGCTAAAAATTGAGAAATGTATTGCGTGTGTGTGTTTTTAAAGGAAACCATTCTTGCAGACCCCCTAGACGTGTTTAAATTATTGTATTGTTTTTTAAAATATGACCAAACATAAAACTAGGCATAAACTATATGCTGAAGCTCTTACACAACCATAAAAAGCAAAAAGTAAATATCTGATGAAAGAACGAATACAAGTTAAATTCAAACAGGAACTGAAAACCAATGAAATCAAAACGTGCTACACCAAATAGCTATCTGACAGATAAACACAATACTGGCTTAGGGCCACACAGGCTGTTTTGATTTGGCAGGCACGCTACTTCATGCTGTAGGGAAAAACCATTCTCTCACCACTTTGCTTTACTTGAATTGCTGAAAACCCTTTGTTCACGTAGCATGTCATTTGTTCTTCACCAGCAGCACGCCCATCGTTTGCTTTAGACGGTTTTCTTTCTTGATGCCAAAATATGATAATAGGTACAAAATAAACGTGGGCACTGAAATAGCTTGGTAGGTTTCAGAGTTGTTTGTCCAAATGATGCTTATATTACTTTAAAAAAATCACTACAGAAAGAGGACACCAGTATCAAAAATTCTCAGGTGTATATCCAAGAATACACTCTTCTAGTTTGAGAAACACTGCAGGAATCAAACTAAAGATATAGTATGGCCCCTACTTGTAAAACGTTTACAGTTGAGTTAGGGGGGCGGATAAAAAAGACCAAACAATTGTAGTTCATAAAGACAGTGCCACTCGGGGCGGGGCGCCTGGGGGGGCTCAGCGGTTGAGCGTCTGCCATGGGCTCAGGTCGTGACCCCGGGGTCCCGGGTTCGAGTCCCGCGTCAGGCCCCCTGCAGGGAGCCTGCTTCTCCCTGGGCCTACGGCTCTGCCTGTCTCTCACGACTAAATATCATCTTAAAAACAAAACAAACTGGTCAGGTACAGCATATGTGTATGAAGGTTCAGATGAGGGAGAAATTACCAGCACTTGGGCCATATTGAGACAAAACGGTCGTGCAGGCCGGAGTCAGCCTGAGTAAATGCATACGAACGGGAAGCGTGTATAAAGAGAAGTAATTCTGCGGGGGGTTGGGGAGACTGAAGTCGGAACAAACTAGAAAACTGAAACCTCGTGAAATGCCAGGAAAACGAGTATCCAATTAATTTGGAAGTTTTCTCAATAGGAGTCCACCAAGTCTTCCCTGCAGTGGAATCCTTTGGGTTGCAGGACTCGGCTACAAAGTCTTGATGTCCCGACACCTTCATTAACACACGTACCTACCTACATACGTCCGTTTTAGGCACTTTTTTAGGTAAAACCTGATGCTGATGAAATCTTCTCTGGGCTCGATTCGGGTTATCTTATTCCAACCCTTTTACAGTGTCTGACACATACTCCCGGTACCTGCTTTACCGAGAGCACCGGCACATCTAATGATCAAGGTATTAATGGGAGGGCTGCTCGGAGGTGAAGGGTCGCGGACGCGATGGCACCAGCCCCGCAGCGCCGCACCGCGAAGCGCCCGCGCAGGCAGCCCGGACCGGAAGGGGCGTGGCCGCCGTGACGGCGCGAGCCGGCGGTTTCCGCCGCGGAGGGGCCCGCCCCGCCCTCCTGCCCGGCGATTGGTGAGGCGGCAGCCGCAGGCGGTGATTGGATAGCTCGCGGCCATCTCCTCCAATGGAAATGAGGCAGAGGCGGGCCCGGTGGCGGAAAGAGCATGGCGTGGAGACAGCTGAAAGTGAGTTCAGAGAGCGGGCTGTGCGCAGGCTGTGCGGAGTGCGGGCCGGCGGCGGGCGGAGAGGAGCCTCGCGGGCTGGCCGCGGCGAGCTGTGGGCGGGATTCGGCTCCCAGCGTGGGCCCCCGGCGCGTCTGTGTCGCTGGAGGCAGCGCGGGTTCCGTGCGTGTGCTTGTGCACGTGTGCTTGGCCCGCCTGCTAACGGCCCGCTCAGTCTGAGCAGATGCGGGTCTGTGTCAACGCGCGGGGCCCAGATTTTTATTGCACGTGGCACACGAGCCTCTAGGGAGCACAGGACGGCCCGACCTGGCGTGCAGGATCCACGAGCAACGAAGTTACACCGAGACGCGGCCCCAGCCCTTCTCGAGGAGATTGTGGGGCGGGGACTTGTGTGATCGCGTTCACGGGCCTGTCGATGGACACCAAGGGGCGCTCCTGTAATCTGCGGGAGCCTGGAAGGAAGACGGCAGATCCTTGCTCTTTATTAACAGCTGGGGTGATCCTCCAGGGCACATCGGATCACCGCAATGACTTGTGTAGGGAGCGAAACGCAAATCTGCATTCTGGCCCATGCCCCTCCCTGTCCCCCTAGCTCTCGTGCGGTGCTTTCCCTCATTCCTTGGCATCCAAGGAGCCCCCCCCCCCCCCTTTCCCTCTTCCTTGGGTGCATCTCCTTATCCTCTGCCACCGAGAGCGCCTTTATACTTTTCCTACTCCCCCCACCCCCCACCCCCTGCCTCCTAGTTAGCTCCTATTTATCCTTTGGATGTCAGCTTTGAGTCACTTCCTCAAGGAAGCCTTCCTGTCTACCTCTGAGAGTGGGTTGGATTCTCTTATTACCCTATACCTTTTTTCTCCATAGCAATCTTCACAGTTCTATATTTGCGTGATCATTTTCTTAAAAAACATATTTATTTATTCATGAGAGACACCGAGAGAGGCAGGCTCCCTGCAAGGAGCTTGGTGCAGGACTCGATCCCAGAACCCTGGGAACACAACCTGAGCCAAAGGCAGGCACTCAACCACTGAGCCACCCAGGTGCCCCTATTTGCATGATCATGGATTAAGGATGTCTCCTGAGACTGTCCTCCTTGAGGGCAGGGACTCTGAGTGCTCCTTCATGTTGGGCAGATGATTGACTGAATGAATGAGTGACCCAACATCTGGCAGTGATAACTAGAGAAACACGTTACAAAGCATGTTTTGAACTAGGATAGTGATTGTTGACTCAATAAGATCTGATGCTTTAAAAAAAAATTTTTTTTTGCAACTACATTTATTATCCTGAAGTGGAATTTATGTATAATGTAATGTCTATGTATAATTTTAAAAAGTCAGCATAATGTCCTAACTCTGAATATAAAAGAGAAATTAAAGGAATTTGTAATAAAATAACATGTATTTCAGCATGTAAATGTTGGGGCATGACTCAGTGATGAGATATATAGATATATAGTCAGTGGTTAAGCCTCTGTTTAGACAATCTAGCACCTCAGGTATGTTTTGTTGTCAAACACCCAAGCAAAGCACTATACCATCCCTGAGATCTCTGAAATGGTGAACAATCTTTGGTAATGTTCTGTGCAAAACAGTGCGGTTGTCCCTCAGTTTACAAGGGAATTGCATTTCTGGAAAAGTCAAAGTATATGAAAACTCTGCAGGGATAGTTTGTGTTTATGTGGTGGAATATAGGCTCAGATATTATGAATAGATTTTTTTTTTTTTTTTTTTACATAATGTCAGTGAGATGTTCAAAAGTCATACAAGACAGGGACAATTCATCTGTCAGCGTAAAACAATGCAGGATGTCTGCCTTTACTGATTCCTGCCCACTAAATCTATTATTAGCATTCCTCCAAAATGCCTACCACATGTCCCCCGGAGGCTGTACTGCCTCTCTTGAAACCTCTGGCCTGGGGTCCTTCAGGACCAGAGGAGTGTCAGCAGAAGTGTGGATACAGCCGCTGAAGTAGAGGTCAACGTGCAAGCAAGATTAGAAACAAAGGGGACCAGTGTTAGCAGAAGGCTAGAAACATTGCTTCATGTGACATCTCATGTCCTATGCGCATGGGTGTAAAGGGCTCAGAGAAGTTACTGCAGTCTGGCCTTGGGGGAATTTCAGTGGGCCTTTCTTTTTCCCTCCAGAAGCGGGTCCAGGATGCTGTGGTCATCCTGGGGGGTGGAGGACTTCTTTTCACTTCCTACCTGACAGCCATGGGGGATGAACATTTCTATGCTGAACACCTGATGCCGGCTATGCAGAGGCTGCTGGACCCTGAGTCAGCCCACAGGCTGGCCGTTCGTGTCACTTCCCTGGGGCTCCTTCCTCGTGCCACCTTTCAAGAATCAGATATGCTGGTAGGTGCTCTTGGAACACCTTCTGATGAACAAGCTCTGTGGGTAATTCCAACCCAGACATGCTGGGGCCTGCACTTTGAGAAACACTGTGATAGCCTGCGCACTTCTGGCTTTGTTTCCTTCTTCCTAGGAGGTGAGGGTCTTGGGCCATAGATTCCGAAATCCAATTGGAATTGCTGCAGGATTTGACAAGCATGGGGAAGCTGTGGATGGACTTTACAAGATGGGCTTCGGTTTTGTTGAGATAGGCAGTGTTACTCCAAAACCTCAGGAAGGAAACCCCAGGCCCAGAGTCTTCCGCCTGCCTGAGGACCAAGCAGTCATTAACAGGTAGGTGAAGAGCCCAGAGGCACCAGGGAATGCCTTCTCCCCGGCAGGGCACTCAGCAACGAGAGATCTGCTTGTCATACAGCGTGGGCATTTTTCTGCTATTTGGAATGTTCAGGAACCATGTTGAGCACCACCTGTGTGCAGGCATAAAGGCAGGTTTTAGTATTCTGGTTTAGTGCATATACACACTGAGGCTCCGAGAGCTGCATGACTTTAATCATGAGATCATAAGTGGTAGAGCTTCGGTACAGATTTAGGCTTACTTGACTTTAGAGTTTGTGCTTTATTACTCCAGTGCCCTTGCCCAATAGAAATAAAATGTGAACTCTGTATGTAACTTAAAATATTCATGTAGCCACAGTAAACTAGTAAAAAGAAAAAAAAATAGTAAAAAATGGATGAAATTAATTTTAATAATAGATTCTATTTAATTGTTTTTTATAATTATATTTAACTAGAAGTATTTCATCTTATTCTCAATGTAATTTTAACATATAATCAAAATAAAAATGATTAATTAGCTATTTACCTTCTTTTACTGGTACCAAGTCTTCAAAATCCAGTGTGTGTTTGACTTAGAGCACTCTCGTGTTGGACTGGCCACATTTCGAGTGTTCAGTGGCACATGTGACTAGAAGTTCTTGAATTGGACTGTGCAGCCCTGGTGTTTGGTAAACTGGAAAATCTAATAACCCCTATGTACAGCTGCTTTTAGTAAGAGGGAGCCTTCTAGATTGTATCAAGCCCTTTTCTTTGTAATCCCCAGGCAATATTCACTACAACAAACTCAGAAAGTGAAAGTGTTCCTAAAAAAGTTACTCCAAAAAGTTACTTTTTGGTAACCAGATTTCTGAGGGCTTCCTCAAGAGATTTTAATAAGCACCTCTGGGCCCATGGTTGGCCTTCTGGAAGATTGACCTATGGGAATCATTGGACTGCACATCCTGCTTTGTTGTGTTTGTTTCAGGGAAATTTTCCAGCATTAGAAATGAAGTTATTGATCTTCCTGTTGCACTGCAGGCTGGGATCATATCTTCAGAATTTCCAGGCAAAGTATATTTATGATTCGGCTGCCACAGATAGCTACAGGTACCAGGACAACGGTACTTAGCAGAATCTGTAGACGAGCAGTGGTTGAGAGAGGAGAGCCTGTGTGTTCAGCCTCGCACTGGGAGACACGGAGTGGCTGCCCACTAAGCATCTGCTGAATGAATGGAGTAATTTATTCATTAAGTCAACAAAAACAGGTGCTGCTTTATCTGTTCAGTATTTTTGGCTGCAAGTAACAAAGTGCCGTAACCAGTAGGTGTTGGTTATTATTTCTTCTCTGGGAGAGTGTTTGTGGAGTGCAGGCAGGAGGTGCAGGATGGTGCTGTCAGAGAGACCCTGGGTGGGAGTCGTTCATAAGTAAGGAGTGGGGGCCCGATCCAGACGGGTCTGGGGCAGCTCTGTGATGAGTCTGGGCTGTTGCCAGTGCTAGGTACCTGAGCAGCTTGTTTACAAATTTAAATCTTTCCCTCCATGTTTGATGGTGTTCTGGAAAGTTTTCTAGGAGTTCCAGGGGTGTTTAAACTTTAGAAGTCTCAGAACTGTCTCTATTTTTTTTTTCTTTCTGTTTTTAAAAGTCAGAAGTAAAAAAATAAAATAAAAGTCAGAAGTATAGTGGGTACGGCCATGAAGCCATCTTTCCAAAGTCCTTGCTGTCTGGCTGAGGGCTCTAATGTTGTCCCCTCTCTACCTGCTTCTGTGCTACAGATACGGATTTAACAGTCACGGACTCTCAGTGGTCGAACACAGGTTGCTGGCCAGACAGGAGAAACAGGCCAGGCTCACAGAAGGTAAAGTGGGGGTGCTCTCGAGGGACTTCCCTCATTTATTGGAAGGAATCCTGTGGGAGAAAGATCAGGAACATTCCTAGTGAAATAAACATGACTGAGCAATAGGAAAAAACACTATGGAACTCGGGAATCGGGATCCCTGGGTGGCGCAGCGGTTTGGCGCCTGCCTTTGCCCCAGGGCGCGATCCTGGAGACCCGGTGATCGAATCCCACGTCGGGCTCCCGGTGCATGGGGCCTGCTTCTCCCTCTGCCTGTGTCTCTGCCTCTCTCTCTCTCTCTCTTTGACTATCATAAATAAATAAAAATTAAAAAAAAATATTTAAAAAAAAAAAAAAAAGGAACTCGGGAATCTTCCTGGCTTTACCACAGCCACCAAGGTTTTAACTGAATTTCACAATTTAGCAAAGCAATTTTGCCTCATTATATAGCCTGGGTTATATCATAACTGGAGCAGCTTAGAAATGAGCAAAGCGAAGCAGCTCCTCTGTGGTCGCATGGGTAGGTGAGATGTGAGCAGGCCTTGAGCACCGTCTTCTTCTGTCTTGCTTTCTTGTCCTTTTGTGTGTTCTGTAAATAATGCATGTTAATTATAGAAGCATTACTAAATACCAAGAAGCATAAAGAAGACAATTAAAATTACTCCTACTCCTTCCTATTCGGGGAGAGCTAATCTTGACATTTGGGAAAATATCCTCCTGGATTTATTTAGAAACACTGTGCGGGATAGGTGGCCACCTTCAGGGGTCCGTTCTCTGGGAGCTCTGCTTTGCTGTCCCTCAGGAAGCGCAGTGAGTGCTTGCAGCGCTGTTTTGTCCTCACCACACCTTCCCAGGTGCCCTCTGAGATTGTGTGGAGCAGTGGCCATTTCCTCATTGGATCCCTCTGGAACTCCTGCCATGAGTCGAGTCTCATTGAATGTCTTGGTGGCAAGATGAGAAAAACCTATGGACCTCAGATTCACTTCAGGAAGTGAGGTTGAAAGGGCCCAGGCAGTCAGCAACCTCTGATTTTAGGAGGAGGAAGCGACCCTGTTTGGAAATCCCAGGCTTTGGTGGAAGCAGACCTTGCTGTACTACAGACCTTCCATCTGGGGAGCTTTGAAGTTGTAATATGATCTCCACAGCTTGTGATAATCTCCTGCCTTCTTGCCTTCCTTTCCTTTATTATTATTATTTATTTTTAAAATCCTTCTTTTAATTGTTGCCAGTGCAAGCTTTACCCCATGCTTTCTCTCACCCCCACCTCCAGCATGAACATTGGTTGGAGTGAAGCAGGATCTCAGAGCAGAGTTCTGCACATCATGTTTTCCAGTAGCTAGAAGACTTGAAGACAGCTTGTTGCTAACACAATAAGGAACATAAACTGACAAAAGCTGTGGGGCCCTTTGAGGGCAGAGTAATTCAGAAATTTATAGCTTCAATGTCTTGGCCCTTTGGGCAGCTAACTGCTGATGAAAGATCCATTAGCTGCGCGAAAGTGATGCTCTGTTTTAAGCCAGTTTACCTGTGTGGGGAAGAATCAGTTTACAAATGGCTTGGCCTGGTGGAGGCTGGACTTGGGAAGCCTGGAGGTCTTGTGTAGCTTTTGTCTGATTGGGTGCTGGCCCCTCTTCACCTCCCTTCCTCCCAGGGAATCGTATTTACTTTCAAGCTGGTGATTAAAAGGGTGACTATTTTAGCGTATGAGAAGGTGGTGAGCAATACTAGATGTTGCTCTTTGATACCACAAACCTGACACACATTTTGGGAGCTCACTTGTGTTCCAGGTCTTTTCCCAACCATCAGAGAGGGAAAAGCAGCACTGACGTACCAGTGACCTCTGCAGATGGGGTGGTATCTTAGAAGTACAGACAGCCTCCTGCTTTCACGCACAGCATATTTCTATATAATGTATTTTTCTAAAAGTGCAAAATCCAAGTCGATAATCTCATGGATTTTTAAGTTGGTTGGCGTAATACTTGCTGTGCAAATGGAGACATTTTGGAGAGTGAAGGGTGTGGCCATTAGCAAATATGCCCGGGCTGTGAGAGCAACCAGGGCAGTTCTGGGAGCACTGGGATGTGCTCTAGATTATAAAAGAATTATACCTCTATATTTTAGGCATGATTAGTGGCAAACATTTTCCAGTATTGTGTAATATTCTTTAATTTTTCATTTTCTTTCCCACGGCACCCCCTGGCCTGTGACTCTAGGCCAGCAGACAGCCCTTGAGAGTAAAATTTGTCCCTTCTGACATGCCTGTCGATTTCTGACTGTCCTCATTACCTGAGCCCTGCCTTTTTATCATTAGTATTTGCACTCCTGATTTCTCCATTTCCCATGGAATTTTAAAAAAGAAAAAGGGCACAATGCAGCAAAAGATCTAGTTGTTGCCCAGACATTGCTGCGCAGAGGGTGAGCTCTTCTGGGTTGGCAGGCAGCAGCTTCCCGAGCTGTTTGCCCCCTGGTACGGGAGGGTCGCATTCGCGGGGGGAGGCCCACAGGGATGGCGTTTGAGGGCAAAATATTGACGTGCGATCTTCACAGAGGGGCTGCCCCTGGGGATAAACCTGGGCAAGAATAAGACCTCGGTGGACGCCGCTGCGGACTACACGGAGGGGGTGCGCGTCTTGGGCCCCTTGGCCGACTATCTGGTGGTGAACGTGTCCAGTCCCAACACTGCTGGGCTGCGGAGCCTGCAGGGAAAGGCGGAGCTGCGCCACCTGCTGGCCAAGGTAGGCAATGACACGTCCACCAGCCTGTTCGCCCTCCAGGGAGAAGCTTGGGCCTCACGGTCCAGGAGCTGTCCTTAGCACCTGGACCGATGGGACCCCTTGCTATGCCTGTAATCCCCCATCAGAACACTGATTATGCTCAACAGTGATTAATGGCTCTGTCACCTGTCCCTGCTGTTACACCGCAAGATCATGACAGCAGGGACTCTCTGTCCCTAGCAGTGAGTACATGAAATGAATGAATTGGATGACTCTTTACCAAATAGTACTTGTGACAGTACTTCCTTGTTACCTCTTTTAGTGAAAAAGTCTAAATAAACCTTAATATATTAGCTAGCACCGATGACAATGTTAGGGACTTATATTGGAGATCCCTTGGTTCTAGGGAATCAGATCCATCTTGGTGGGGTCTCTGGCATGGCAGAGAGCTGTATTTCTGGAAAAGGACAATTTGCTGGTGCTTTAGTGTGAGGACATGCTGATCTGTGGCTGCGGGGGCTGCAGGTCAGTGGCACCGCCGGCTGTGGGCTGAGGCGTCCCTATCTCTGGCTGCGTGCTGCTTTAGGTGCTGCAGGAGAGGGATGCCCTGCAGGGAGCACACAAGCCAGCCGTGTTGGTGAAGATCGCACCTGACCTCACGGCCCAGGACAAGGAGGATATCGCCAGTGTGGTGAAAGAGGTGTGAGTCAGGCTGGGCCCTGGGATGCCCCCCACTGCCAGGGGGGCCATGTGGCCAGCTGGGCTAGTGCGGGGCTTCCCTTCCGCAATAGTGAGAGCTGGTTTGGTACCTGTCCTGATGTAACTCATCATAGAATAAGAAGGGAATGTTTGGATGAGTCGTTTTCTTGTATTTCTTCCCTTCTCTCTTTGCTCACATTCATCTAGCAAGGGCTCTAAGATTTGCGGTTGTGTCCTTGGTCAGACTAGGGTATTCTATCTCTGTCTCTTTCTCTAGTCTAACCTCAGGTGTCTGTGTCATGGGGGAGTGGTGGAGTCACAGACTGGACCTAGAAGTCCTGGGTTCAAATCCTAGTTCCACCACTCACTACCTAGGAGTCTTGGTCAGGACTAAAGTGAGTGGTTCTAAGGATTAAACCCTGTCCTAGTGGAACCTTATGGGTGGTCAGTATGTGATGGCTGCTCTTGTTATGTTGAGGCTCATCCAGACACAGACACTTATTCTAGAAGCATGGTAAGCTCTGTTATAGCTCTTGCTTCCAGGGTCTGTAGTGTGGGCACCTGGCCTGGTTGTTCTTTCGGACTCTCAGGGAAGCTTCTTCAGCTCCATCAGTGCCATGACTGGAGGGCTTTTTCTCTGTCTCACACTGCAGTTGGGCATCGATGGATTGATTATCACCAACACCACAGTGAGCCGCCCTGCCAGCCTCCAGGGTGCCCTGCGCTCTGAGATCGGAGGGCTGAGTGGGAAGCCCCTTCGAGATTTATCAACCCAAACCATCCGGGAGATGTATGCACTCACCCAAGGCAAGAATTCAGTCCCTGTTCTTCAGATTTCTGTGTGGCTCAGGCTCTGGGGTTTGATCTATGAATGTCTGCATTCAGCAGGGGCCAGAGGGCAGGAGCCAGATTGAGGCTCTCCCATTGTCTGCCTTTCCTCACGCGGTTGCATGTGCTTCTGTGCAGGCGGAGTCCCCATCATTGGGGTTGGCGGAGTCAGCAGTGGGCAGGACGCGCTGGAGAAGATCCGGGCAGGGGCCTCGCTGGTGCAGCTGTACACAGCCCTCACCTACCGGGGCCCGCCTGTGGTGGGCATGATCAAGCGGGAGCTGGAGGCCCTTTTGAAGTGAGTGGGACCCTGTGTGGCTTGAAACAGAAGTTAATGTGGTATCAAGCCCAAATGACTCAAATGGAGAAGATGCTGTTCACCTGTCTCTATTTATTCCTCATTCAAGGATTCAAAAACGGAGGGAAAAATTACTGTGTTGCTCCTATGACAAAAGATAGGGCCCAGGAATTCAAGAAGAACTTGTGAGTCAGTGGTGTTTATTGGCCCGAGGAGTTCTGGCAGTGTCCCTGTTCAGTAATATTGGCTTGACATCAGGGAGCTGTTAATACGTGAAATTGATTCCCTTCCCATTGTGAGGGCCTAGGTGGAAATACCTCTCGGTTCCCAGGTGAGGACCATGTAGAAGGCATGAGGCACGCATCTGGGGGAGACAGAGGCAGGTGCGTTATAGAGCTAGGTGAACGAGGGATTCCAGTGAGAGCAGGGCCTGTCCTCCACCATTTGCTGAAATTGCTTTGTTTTCTTTTTCCAGGGAGCAGGGTTTTACCAGAATCACAGATGCCATTGGAGCAGATCATCGGAGGTGAGGACGTTGTTGGTGGGAAGCCTGATCTGGAATCTTCCCATGAAAGCTGGCAGGCTTTTGCAGCTGGATTGAGAGTGGAGAGCCACAATCCACGAGAGCCTTCCTCCGGCATGACTGTAAAAGCCAATCATCAGTGTCACCGGAATCAATACAAGCCTTTTTTAAATTGCTTGTCAGACCATTAACTGCATTCATGATTCTCTCTAAATTCAAATCCATTTACTATTGCAAAGACATTAAATATCTTAGGGAAAAAAATCATGGAAACAATAAAGACATTTAAAACCTGGACTTAAATCCCAGCCCTTTCTGGAGGGCCATGGGCTTTGCCCAGATGCTATAGGTCCTTGCAGAGTTGCAAGAATAGGGCCTTAGGGTGGCCATCCTGTCTGTCTTCACATCGCCTTCCCTCTGTGAGTCTGGGTCCTCGTCTCTTCTTCTAAGGATGTCAGTCATGTCAGAGTAGGCCCCACCCCGATGACCTCCATTTAATTTGATCACCTCGGTAAAGATAGGCTCCGGAAAGACACTATCTCTGAATAAGCGCACGTTCTGATGTTCTAGGTGGTAGGATTTTAACATAGCAATTTTGGGAGTCTCAGTTCAATCCATCACAGGAAAAAGTGACTTGGGGTGTTATTGGGTAGACAGGTTCTCAAGGTGCCTGAAGACATTAACACATGTTAATAAGGTGTGTCACTAACTAAAGAGATAGAGCAACACCAGTCTTTTCAATACTGAAAAGCAAATGGCAAAGAGGAGCTAGAAACCTTGCCTGGGCAGTGCCGTTGGTATCTGGCATGCTGTCATCGCCAGCAGGAAATTATCTTTGTTCCCATCACCTCAATACAGATTTTATTCTAAATTCAATGTCTGGGTAGCTCTGCGAGAGGCACAGGAGTATAACAGCACTAACGTGTCCTGTTGCCTCATCATTGAATCTTGGCCTCAGCCCGGCCCTCCCTCTGTGTTCACCCACTCTCTGCCACAAAACCAGCAGCCAGTCTCCTGCTGTCCTTTTTGAAGATCTTTCTCCTATTTATTTCTTTTTTTTTTAAATAGCCCCCAGGGATCCCTGGGTGGCGCAGCGGTTTAGCGCCTGCCTTTGGCCCAGAGCGTGATCCTGGAGACCTGGGATCAAATCCCACTTCGGGCTCCCGGTGCATGGAGCCTGCTTCTCCCTCTGCCTATGTCTCTGCCTTTCTCTCTCTCTCTCTGTGACTATCATAAATAAATTAAAAAATAAAATAGCCCCCAAATGAAAGTTGTATACTTCTTTTCCCTCTTAAATAATTCTGTGTCCCAGAGGTAATCACAGGGAACTTTTGTATCTATCTTTCTAAATTTTTCCAGATATTTTTGTTTTTATATATAAATACATGTGTCGTAGCTATCTTTTTATCAATCTGCACACACATGTATAGAACAATTTTAGGAAAAAAATACAAAGAACTATTTTTTAATACCAAGTCATATGAGAGTAAATTGGTGGTCTGATGCTCCATCATCCTAAATATTTTAGTGTGGATTTCTTACAAACAAGTACATTCTGCTACACAACCACAACACAACCATCAAAAGTTAGGAGATGAGCACTGATACATCACTTCATCTACAGGCTGTGTGGTACGCAGAATTTCTGAAATGCCTTCCCCCTTCCCAATGGCCTGTCCTGATCTCTAGAACCTAGCAATGTGATGATATATCCCTCCAATGACTGTTAAGTTTCATGGCTTAAGATAGATTGTTTAGGTGGGTCCAGTCTAATCACATGAGCCCTATTAAAAGCAAATGTTTTCTATGGAAAAAGACATCAGAGAGATGCTAAGCATAAGAAGAGATCAAAGTGTTGCTGTTTTGAAGACTAGATGTGGGGCATGAGAAGGAAGGTGTTGGCCCAGGGGTGATAACCAGCAAGAAAATGGATCTCAGACCTACAGCCACAAAGAGCTGAATATTTATTTATTTAATTAATTATTTATTTATTTATTTACTTACTTACTTACTTACTTTATTTATTTATTTATTTATTTATTTATTTATTTATATTCATGAGAGACACAGAGAGGCAAAGGGAGAAGCAGGCTCCTTGTGGGGAGCATGACGCAGGACTCAATTCCAGGACCCCAGGATCATGCCCTGAGCCGAAAGCAGACGCTCAACCACTGAGCCACCCAGGCGTCCCAAAGAGCTGGATTTTGCCAAAGACTTGAATGAGCTTAGAAGCAGATTCTTTCCAATGTGTCTGGATAAGAACTCAACCTATCCAACACTTTGATCCTGATCTTGTGATAACCTGAGCATAAAACCCAGTGGATGCAGCACCTGGGTGGCTCAGTCAGTTACGCATTGGACTCTTGATCTCGGCTCAGGTCGTGATCTCAGGGTCCTGGGATTGAGCCCCACCGCTGGCTCCACGTTCAGTGGAGAGTCTACTTGAAGATTTCTCTCCTTTTGTCCCTCCCTCTGCTTGCAGGTTCTCTCTCTCTAAAATAAATAACTTAAAAAAGAAAGAAAGAACCCAGCTGAGCCTTGGGCGCCTGGGAGGCTCTGTCGGTTGAGCCTCTGACTCTTGGTTTCGGGTCAGGTGGTGATCTAGGGTTGGGAGATCAAGCCTTGTGTCAGTCAGTCTCCGTGCTCAGCAGGGAATCAGCCTGGGGATTCTCTCCCTCTGCCCCTGACCCCACTTACACATTCTGTCTCTCAAATAAATAAATCTTAAAAAGAAAAAGAAAGAACTATGAGCTAATAGTGACTGTGTTTCAAACCACTACATTTGCGGACTATGCTACACGCAAGAGAAGATTCCTACAGGCCAGCTTTGTGTTTCACCACTTGTCCCAGTCATGTCCTTCATTGTAAAAGTATCCAGTTCAGAATGATAGGTTACATTTAGTTGTCCTGTCTCTTTAGTCTCCTGTCTGGGAAAGTTCCTGCCAGTCCTTGACTTCATGTCCTTGACACTTTTGAAGATGACAGGCCAATTATTGTGTAGAATTTCCCTCATTTAGGTTTGTCTGCTATCCCATTGTGACTGGATTCAGGCTCTGCAGCTTTGGCAGGAACATCCCAGAAACAATGCTGTGTCCTTGCGTCCTGCCAGGGGTCACATGGATTCAGTTTGTCTCATTGCTGGAAATGTTTACATGTGTCTGCCAGGCTTGTCCATTGCAAAATTACCCATTTTTCTTTGAAATTAATATTTTATAGGGAGGTACTTTGAAACTATGTAATTAATTATCTACTTCCTCATCAAACCTTCGTTTATACTAGTGTAACCCCATATGCTTCAATTTTATTGAGTGGCTCAAAATCCTCTACCCACAGCCCCCTCCTGACCTTGTGCAGCTCTGACACCTGCTCCAGGTGGCTCTCCACAGCAGACATCATCCTCACACTGTTAAGCTCTGACCCTTGTGTTGGCCTGTCCCTCCGTGGTCACTTTCCTTATTGGCTGGGGCTGCTCTGATGCTCCATACCATGTGTATGTGTCCTCTCCGCTTACTCTGTGGACATTCTCCTCATCCTGTGTGGGCTTCACTACTCTGAGCCACCTGCTTGTGTTTTGCCCCATTGCAGGCACCTGCCTTGCTCTGTGCCACCTAATGGTTTTATGACTAACTGCTCAGGAAAGGGAAGGGGTCAGGAAGAGTTACCCCTTGGAAGGTTCTCTGTTGGAGGCTAACATTCTGCCTCTTAGTACAGTTGTAACAGGCTGCTATTTCTCCCTTGAGGGCCAGGTTAAGTATTTGGCTGGCATCCAGGGGCCATGTGGTATAAGGAGAGCCAGTATTTCTTAATTCTCAAAATGATGCTCAGAGCCCAGAAAAGCCCACAGTGCTGAGAGACATAGACTGGCGGTGCCCAGGTAGCCCTTTGGGGCCCAGGATCATTGAGCGGAATGGTGCCTAGAGTTGCTAATACCACTTGCTGATACATTGTTTACTCCTACGTTTTGTGTTCTGTGCATAATTGGCACAGCCCATTTCACATTAGTTAAATATAAGCCGTTAATAAGTGAAATCTTACCCTGCAGCTTGCTTTGTTCCTGTATCATGATGGAATTTTTTGGTGTTCTGTTAGATGTACCATGCATTTTCTAACAGAACTGTGGTTTTCCACAGCTTAGACATACCAGCGTTTACTTCTGGCTGGCCGTGTGTAGGCTGTCTTCACCATTTCACATCACAGGCAGTGCTGCAGTGAGTCTCTAGGTTTATGTATCTTTTGCTCTTCTAGTAGAATTTCTTTTTATTTTTAAATTTATTTGAGAGAGAAAGACAAGAGCATGAGCATAAGCAGAGGGGAGGAGGCAGAGGGAGACTCCTGGTGGGGCAGGGAGCCCGATGTGGGGCTGGATCCCAGGACCCTGAGATCATGACCTGAGCTGAAGGCAGATGCTTAACTGACTGAGACACCCGGGCGCCCCTAGAATTTCCATAAAATAGACTCCCAGAAGTGTGATCACTTGTGTAAAGGTTATATGCACTTAAATTTTGGTAGTTACTGCTAAATTGCCATTTTAGAGAGATATGCCAAATTGTACTTTCTTTGAAATTTGTAAGACGGGGTTCTCTTTCCTCTTTTTTTTAAAAAAATATTTTATTTATTTATTCATGAGAGAGAGAGAGAGAGAGAGAGAGAGAGAGAGGTAGAGACATAGGCAGAGGGAGAAGCAGGATCCATGCAGGGAGCCTGACACAGGACTTGATCCCGGGTCTACAAGATCAGGCCCTGGGCTGAAGGCGGCACTAAACCGCTGAGCCACCCGAGCTGCCCTTCTCTTTCCTCTTATGTTGCCTCACACAAGAGTTTCCAAGTATGGGTCAGGAATAAGCTGTTCTTTCTTCCCTACTTTCTCCCTGGGAATAGCTTATATTATGTCTCTTCCTTGCAGAAAAAGAAAACAGAAACTGTGGATTTAGTAAGTAAGCCACTTTGGGCTGCAGCCAGAGTGACTGTCACACCCATTTCTGTGTGTGTGTGTGTGTGAGAGAGAGAGAGAGAGAGAGAGAGAGAGAGGCTTCCACTGAGGCAGACCCCCAGGGAAGGAAAACAGAAGGGCAGTAGGTTTCCCTGGATTCTCCCATTCTTACCTGTTCAGGTCACCCTCCTACTGGTGGGGCCTACGAGTGGGTACAGCTCTGTATCAGAAGGGGCTGAGCTTCCTTCCGTCAGTAGTTTCCTTCACAGGGGTAGGTACATCAAGTCACACACATCTAGTGTCTTGAAAAATAGCCATTTCTCTGCTGACCTTCTGATAGGCTGCTCTGGCTCAAGTTCTGTAGCCAATACTTTTTGTCCAGTTATCCATGAGGATGGGAGCAGGAAAACATCCCATCAGAATGGTGTTCTCAAGGTCAAGCAGGAGACTAAGACATAGAGCTGAGATGATTTACTCACTTTCATCTCAGGGCCAACGGTGTGCCTTGGATAGCACAGGAAGTTATTGGTGGTGTTCAATCAGTGCCTCTGGGCAGGAAAATCGAGTGCGCAGGACACTGGGGACCCTCCATCTCTGCTCTCAGTGGTAGATGGGAGGGCACAGGCTCCATCTCACAAGAGACTGTATTCTTCTGCTCCAGGTGGCTTGTCCCCCCAGGAGGGCCAGCTGACATCTCATTGATAGAGAAGGCAGAAGTCTGCAGGTTTTATGTGACAGCTCCATTGTTTAAAATTGGAGCTGGGATCCCTGGGTGGCGCAGCGGTTTGGTGCCTGCCTTTGGCTCAGGGCGTGATCCTGGAGACCCGGGATCGAATCCCACATCAGGCTCCTGGTGCATGGAGCCTGCTTCTCCCTCTGCCTGTGTCTCTGCCTCTCTCTCTCTCTCTGTGACTATCATAAATAAATAAAAATTAAAAAATAAATAAATAAAAAAAATAAAATTGGAGCTGATGTTGTATCAGTCCATTAAAACTGGTTTGTGGACCAAATGAATTAAGGTCTCCAGTTTAGGTGTCTGGCCCATTCCATCCTGTGGCAGCAATTAGAAACTCCCCTGAGCCAAGAGTACCAGCAGGGGGACGGTGGGAAAAATACCAGGAGAATGACCACCCCAGCCAGGGTGGGGGCTGTGAGGGCACCAAAGAGTGCTGTTCACTCCATGACTCATTGTGGTTGGCAGGAAGAGTGCAGACCTTGGAGTTCCACCTTGGGAGACCAACTAATCCTTCTGATGCCCCATTTTTTTTTTTTCACCAGGAAAAACAATGGTTTGGAGGGTTCAACGTGGTCCTGAGTATCTTCTTCTGATGCAGGTCAAGTGCCTCACAGGATCTTTTGGGGCTCCTGGCTCGCTCAGCTGGTGCAACTACAACTCTTGATCTCAGGTTCCATGTTGGGTATAGAGCCTACTTAAAAAAAAAAAAAAAAGGTCTCCTTTTAACAGACAGACTTCCTACTATGTGCCATTAATTTAAAAAAAAAAAAAAGAGCCATCAGAGGTACCTGTCGTGGGCACTTGATTGGTCTGAAATATGCTGGTAGAATGGGGTATGGTGATCAAAGCTCAGAGGCTGGGAAAGGTGGGGAACCTTCTGCAGACATCTCAGGGCCAGCCAGGGCTGAGCCCGAGGCTCCAAAATGTAGCAGCTTGAAACAATGATCAGCTATTATCCCACACAGTGTCTCTGGCTCAGGAATTCAGGAGCAGCTGAATTTGGGGTGGTTCTGGCTCATCATGTCTCATGAGATTGTAACCAAGACGTTGACAGGCATGGCAGTTGCCTGAGGCTTGACGGGGCCTGGAGGATCCACTTCCAGATGGTTCACTCATGTGGCTCGGGAGTGGGTGCTGGCTGTTGGCAGGATGTGCCGGTAGGTCTCTCCATAGGGCTGCCCAAGGACCCTCAAACCATGGCATCTGGCTTCTCCCAGAGTGAGTAATGCAAGAGGGAGCAAGGCAGAGGCTGCAGTGCCTTTTACGACCCAGTTTTGGAGTCAAGTACTATTACTTATGCCACTTCATTCTGTTCATTAGAATAGGGCTGCCAGTTCTAGCAAAACTATCAAACAAAAGCAAAAGGATGCCCAGTTTAATTTGAATTTCAGATAAACAATGAATAATCTTTTATTGTTTATCTGAAATTCAAATTTAATTGGGTATCATGTATTTTATCCGGCAGCCCTGTTAGGAGCAAGTCACTTAGTCCAGCCTACACTCAAGGGAAGGGAAATTAGGTTACATTTTTGAAGGGAGGAAAACCAAAGAATTTGTGGAGTTATTTACAAACCACTACAAGCAGGATTTTGAAAATTTTCATTTGGTCTTGGTATCTGTGGATAATTGCATGGGAGCCTCATAAGATGAAGAAGTTCTGGACAAGCAAGTTCACCTTCCTAATAATCTTGTACATTTATAAGTTTACAGAAAATTACACACAATATCTTCTTTGGTCCTCAGATAGCCCTGTGAGATTGGGGAAGCAGTGCTCATGATCCTCATTTTACAGATGAGGAAGCCGAAATGCTTCACAGATATAATGGGCAGAAACAGTGGAGGAAGAACAGATTCTTCTAGTTTCAAGTCTAGCATTTGTTTTACTCTACCCAGTACCATCCTGATATGATACACTACTAATGCCTTCACATTATGAGATGATTTTGTATAGTAGATCCATTTTCTACCTACTGCCACGTTGTTATCTCAAATGGGTGATGCCATTCATGGATTTGCTGCTGTGTTGTATCCTGGGTAATGGGGAAAGACCCTTGGAGAAGCTGAGGGCCAAGATGTAGTCCTCTCTCTCCACACCTGCAAGCTCTGGAATCCAACCCACTAGCAGACCCTCTGAACAGGGGGACTCAAAAGTTTCTCTAGGAACATCATTTCCTTTCACCAGGAGGCAGCCAACCTCATGTGAAAGACTGCGGGACAGCCAAACCAAATGGGGGATTGCTCTCATCTAATTTTTAGACATACAGAAAAGTTAGAAGAATAGTATAATAAATATCCATACCCCCCTCCACTTAGGCTCAGTAATTCTTACTATCTTTTCCATGTTTTCTCTATTGATATTTTTACCTATCAATATATTGTGTTTTGTTGGAAGTGGTAAACGTCAGGACAGTTCATTCCTAAGCACTTTGTAGCATGCATTTCATACAATAAGGACATGCTCCTGTGAAACCATAATTCCATGGTCACACCTAAGGAAATTAGCCATGATTCTCAAATATCACCTAACATGCAGTCCATATTCCAGTTTTTCTTATTGTCTTAAAATATCTCCCAGAGTCAATCAAGCTCACATTTATGTCTCTTTAGTCTTTTAAAATCTAGAACAATAACCTCTGAAGAGATCAGGGCAGTTGTCTTGTGAACAGTTCTACATTCTACATTTATTCCCAAAATAAAGGTTATATTTCTTTTAGCCTTTGAGTTGCATTGCATCTGGGTGTGGATATATGACCACATCCTAAGAAATATGAATGAAAAACTATTGTGTGCAACTTCTGGGAAGTCTTCTGCTATCTGGAACATGAGTATGATGGCTGGAGCTCTTGCAGCCATCTTATACCTGAGAATCAGGGTCACCCCAGAGGCAAAAGCTGGAATGAGCTTCTTTGAACTACCAACACCAGCTTTGTATACTGTCCCACTTCTTTTGAGAAAGTAAACCCTGTGTGCTTAAGTCTCTGTTAATTGGGGTTTTCTTTCATACGTAGCCAAATTTAATCCCAGCTAAGGAAGAAGCCAGATTAAGGCCTACTGTAATCTTGTATCTGCTTGTCAGATACGTTATCTACTTTCTACTTGGCTAAAACACATTTCAAGATTTCTCTTTCCTTCAGGTGTAGATCGCTGGTGCCAATGCCCCATGAGAATGTGCTCGGACTCTCATGTTACCTAACATCTAGTGTTGAATGAATCCTGGCAGCAAAATTTTCTGCGAGAACCTTGTGGTGATAAATGTGGGAAATGAAGTGAGTGTGGCTTGTCACATGTAAGAGAACACCAGGGGACAAGTATGTGTGTGCAGGGACAGAGTGGGAATGACCTGCAATCGGTACACAGTAGTTTTGTGAAATACAAAACTGAGCAGTAACTCAGGGGCAAGGCTCCAAAGGGCAGGACCTTTAGGAGAGGAAATGTGGTAAGTAGTCCAACTCCACATTCTCGCCAACCCAGGAGAGGTTTCCTGGGGGTTGAAGACTCCATCTGGGAAGTGTCCCACAGGAAACAAAAAAGAGATACAGCATGTGAAGGTAATCTGGTTGTACTACTTGAGCCCCATTAATCACTAGGGTTGACTTGGGTCCAGGAACAAAGCTGTGCCCAGAAGGGTCAGCATGTTTCCGGGGTCATCGAGACCCCACACCCCCTGACCACTCTCTTGGAGGTTGAATTTAAAAATCCTGTAATGAATGCAGTGACATCTTCCTACCTCGACAGAGCAAAAAGTATGGATCCCAAGTCTGGGGACCCAAAAGAAATCATTCTGGTGAGGGAAGAATTTCAATTTTATTTGAGATTCTGATATAACCAATGAAACACACACACACATATGTATGTATGTGTGTGTGTGTGTGTGTGTGCATGAGAGACAGATACACACAGAATAAGGCTGACCCACATTCATTTGCTCTTTCACTCATTCATTCTTCCAACAATCATTTATTGAGATTCTGTTTCCTGTCAGTGGCTGGGCTGCCTGCTGGGGATGAAGGTAACTGAGTTTTCTAACATCTCTTCATGGCTCAGAAGAGTCAAATACAAACAGGACCGACCAGAACCCAGGGGGACACACTCTACAACAGTGGAAGGATCCCAGTGCGCCCCTAGCAGAGAGGAGAGTCACTTGGGGGCACAGCTTCAGGCAGCTGCAGTGATTTCTCTGTGTGGCTAGGACCAATTTTTTACAATTTCCCAGGGGCCACAATTATGCAAATCCCTAATTTCTTGCACCTCAAAGCAGAGTTTTAACACCATTCCTTCTAGAGAGTTCTGATGGCTCAACTCTTCCCAGAACCTGGCTGGCACTCTGGGGACATTGTTTCCAGGCAGTTTCCTTGGTGTATTTCCTAATGCGTTTTGTAGCCATGGCCCACGTGGTCTTTGCCTGCTTCTGGGAGGTGATGCCCCCAGGGCCTGGCCCAATGGGATGGGGGTGTAGGAAGGCACAAAGCTGGGGACTGCTCATGCTCAAAACTTTGCAGCATCAGACTTCTCCTGCTTTGAGTGTCAGTGCTCTAGGGTCTTCCCTAAAAAACAGATGTTTCCAAGGGCTGTGATTTCCTCTCTGCTTGAGCTCTATTCTCTGCTTCAAGCTTCTGATCTAACTGGCTTTCCAAGATGGGGCAATCTAAACTTACCAGAGGCTCTAACCAAGTGTCAGTCCTTAGCTCTTGCCTCAAGCTCTTGCTTGCAATTCCACGTTGAAATCTGGTCTCCAGTTCTAGCCCAGAGTCCTGTTTCCTGGGACTTGCTGGTGTAGTCCTTTCCCCAGTTCTGGTCTGTTGTCTCCATTAATGGAGTTTGCTGACTTAGTCCACGCTGGGAATTTCTGGAGGTGCACACAAGGGGATTATATTCATAATAATGTTAAAAAAGAAGAAACAACAAGCAACAGTTGGAGTCATCCCTCCCACCCCCCACAATACCAAACCAAGACTTAATTATAGTTTCATCTTATTCCAGGAATGTGACCTTTAACAGTCAACCTGAAATTTCCAGATCAGCACTGGTGAGGTCATGTGCCTGTCCCTCCACCCCCACCTCCAAAAGGTGTACTGGCCAGAAACCATCCCTCTCTTTCCCCCTCCCTCCCTCTCTTCCTTCCTTGTCTTTCTTTTTGCTAATAACTTCCTTGCCCACCCTTCTTCCTATTAAAACATTTTTTTTTTCTGTTTTGTACAACTCCTCAGAACACGCTCTCTACTTGCTAGACAGGACGCTGCCTGATTCATGAATCCCCTCATAAAGCTAATTAGATCCTCAAATTTACTTTGTTGAATTTTGTTCTTTTTTTAACTTTTTAAACATTTTGTTCATTTATTCATGAGAGACACAGAGAGAGAGAGAGAGAGAGGCAGAGACACAGGCAGAGGGAGAAGCAGGCTCCATGCAGGGAGCTCGATGTGGGACTCGATCCAGGATCTCCAGGATCATGCCCTGGGCTGAAGGCAGATGCTAAACCGCTGAGCCACCTGGGCTGCCCCAAATTTTGTTCTTTAACAATATCTGCACACCTTTGACCTCTGACCAACTTCCTACTGGCAGATTGTATTTGAAGGTTTGATGTACTGTGGGTTTACCGGCTCTGGTTGGCTGTCTTACTGATAGGAAGCTGGTTTGAGGGTAAAACTGGATTTAAAATCTTGGAAGTTAGCAGTTTCTCATTTATAAAGTGTCAAGATTGAGGCTTTTTTGGGGGGCTGATGCTACATTTTTTAAAAAAGATTTTATTTATATATTCATGAGAGACACACAGAGAGAGGCAGAGACATAGGCAGAGGCAGAGGCAGGCTTTCCCCCAGGAGCCTAATGTGGGACTCGATGCCAGGACCCCGGGATCATGACCTGAGTCAAAGGCTCAACCACTGAGCCACCCAGGTGTCCCCTGATGCTACTTTCAAGAAGCTCTTTAAAAAGCTCAAAACATCAGTATGTATGTCTGCCAGTGATGCAATTTTCAAGACAATAATTGGTGGCACTAAGGAAGTACAGCTGGGAACCAATGTCCATGTTCCAGGCACAGCGGGATCTCATAGTTCCTGGTCTCTGGTGGCTGAGGGAACGTGAGATAACCAAGATAACCTAGAAAGAGGAGAAATAGTGGAACATCTTTGTTTAATTTTCTTATCGATACAAACTGAAATTTTGAACAACATGTGCTGTTCTGAATTCAACACTCAATTATTCATTCTGTTCTAAGGTCATGGACACTCCTAGGAAAACTCAGGTGGTTCTCATTCCATGGCTTCTCATGCAAGTCTTACACATTCAAGTCTTTAATCCATTTTGAATTAATTGATGTATATGGTGTAAGAGAATAATCCAGTTTCATTCTTTTTTTTTTAATTTTTATTTATTTATGAGTCATTGAGAGAGAGAGAGAGAGAGAGAGAGAGAGAGAGGCAGAGACATAGGCAGAGGGAGAAGCAGGCTCCATGCACCGGGAGCCTGACGTGGGATTTGATCCCGGGTCTCCAGGATCACGCCCTGGGCCAAAGGCAGGCGCTAAACCGCTGCGCCACCCAGGGATCCCTCCAGTTTCATTCTTTTGCATGTAGCTGTCCAGTTTTCCCAAAACCATTTACTGAAGAGATTGTCTTTTCCTGATTGTATATTCTTGTCTCTTTTGTTGTACATTATCTGATGATATATGCATGAGTTTATTTCTGGGCTATCTAATCTGTTCCATTGATCTATGAGTCTGTTTTTATGACAGTACCATGCTGTTTTGATTACTACAGCTTTGTAGTACAGTTTTAAGTCAGGGACCATGATACTTCCAGCTTTGTTCTTCTTAAGATTTTGTTTTTATGGGGTCAAATTTTAGAATTATTTGTTGTAGTTCTGTGAAAAATGCCTTTGGAATTCTGATAGGAATTGCATTCAATCTGTAGATCACTTTGGGTATTATGGACATTTTAATAATAGTAATTCTTCCAGTCCATGAATATGGACTATCTTTCCATTTATTTATGTCTTCTTCAATGTCTTTTAAGAAAAAAAGGTTTTCCCATCCGTCCTCCCTTTCTCCTTCCTTCCTTTTCTTTTTTGACTATGGCACACAATGTTATATTAGTTTCAGGTGTACAACATAGTGATTTGACAAGTTTATACATTATGCTATATTCATCATGAATGTAGCTACCACCTATCATCATACATCACTACATAATATCATTGACTATATTCCTTATGTTGTGCCTTTTATTTCTGTGACATATTCATTCTATAACTTGAAGCCTATATCTCCCACTCCCCATTCACTCATTTGCCCATTTTCTCACACTCTGCTCTCTAGTAACCATAAGTTTGTTCTTTATGTTTACAGATCTAATTCTGCTTTTTGTATGTTTATTCCTTTTTTTTTTAGATCCACATATGAGTGAAATCATATGGTATTTGTCTTTCTCAGTCTGACTTATTTCACTTAGCATAATACCCTTTAGATCCTTCCATGTTGTCTCAAATAGCACGATCTTATTCTTTTATGGCTGCATAATACACCACATCTTCCTTATTCATTCGTCTGTCAATGGACACTTAGGCTGCTTCCATATCTTGACTATTGTAAACAGTGATGCATAGGGGTGCAAATATCTTTTCAATTTCATGTTTTCATAGTGGAATTATTGGATCATATGTTATTTCTATTTTTAACATTCCATACTCTTTTCTACAGAGTCTGTACCAGTTTACATTTCCATCAACAGTGTACAAGTGTTCCTTTTTTCACATCTTCACCAACACATGTTATTTCTTGTCTTTTTTATTTTAGCCATTCTTACAGGTGTAACATGTCCTCTTTCATTTATTTTATTTATTTGAGCCCTCTTTTTTCTTTTCTCCTTCTTCTTCTTTTTTCTTCTTCTTTTTTCTTCTTCTTTTTCTTCTTCTTTTTCTTCTTCTTCTTTTTCTTCTTCTTCTTCTTCTTTTTCTTCTTCTTCTTCTTCTTCTTCTTCTTCTTCTTCTTCTTCTTCTTCTTCTTCTTCTTCTGTCTTGGTGAGTCTAGCTAAAAGTTTATTGATTTTATCTTTTTGAAGAACCAGCTCTTAGTTTCATCGATATTTTCTTTTTAGTCTTTTTTGGTCTCTATTTCTCTATTTCATTTATTTCTCTCTGGTTTATTATTTCCTTCCTTCTACTAACTTTGGGCATCATTTAATCTTTTTTTTTTTTTTAGTCCCCTTAGGTGTAAAGTTAAATTGTTTATTTGAGATTTCTCTTCTTTTGTTTTCTTTTTTTTTTTTTTAAGATTTTATTTATTTATTCATGAGAGACACAGAGAGAGAGGCAGAGACATAGGAAGAGGATGGAGAAGCAGGCTCCATGCAGAGAGCCCGATGTGGGACTCAATCCCGGGACTCCAGGATTAACCTCAACATATTTGTAATTTTGCCAGTTTTCTTCTTGTAATTGATGTCTAGTTTTTTATACCATTGTAATCAGAAAAGATACTTCATATGATTTCAATCTTCTTGAATTTATTGAAACTTGTTTTATGGCCTAAAAGATGAAATACCGAGGAGATTGTTCTGTGCGCACTTGAGAAGAATGTGTATTCTGCTGTTTTTTTTCTTTTAAAGTAATCTCTATGCTCAAAGTGGGGCTTGAACTCACAACCCCAAGAACGAGAGTCAAATGCTTTACTGACTGAGTCAGCCAGGCACCTCTCTATTCTGCTGCTTTGGGATGGAATGTTCTCTATATACTTAAGTCCATCTGGTCTAATGTGTTATTTAAGGCTGATGTTTTCTTATTGATTTTCTATCTGGATGATAAACCCATTGGTATCAGTAGGGTGTTAAAATCTCCTACTTTCACTACACTGCTATCAAGTTCCCCCTTTAGGTCTGTTACTATTGGCTTCATATATTTTGATGCTCCTATGTTGGGTGCACATATGTTTGTAAGTGTTATATTTTCTTACAGGATTGACCTCTCCATAATTATGTAGTGCCCCTTTGTTTTTTATTAAAGTCTTTGTTTTAAAGTCTATTTTGTCTGATATAAGCATAGCTGCATTAGCTTTCCTTTTGTTTCCATTTACATGGAGTATTTTTCCATCCTTTCACTTTCAGTTTGTGTATGTCTTTACTTCTGAAATGAGTCTCTTCTAGGTAGCAAATAGATATGTCTTGGCTTTTATAATCCCTTCATACACTCCACATCTTTTGATTGGAGAATTTAGTTCATTTACATTTAAAGTAATTATGGATAGGTATGTATTTATTGCCATTTTGTTAATTGTTCTCCAACTATTTTTGTATTCCTCTCTTCTCTTGTAGTTTGATGACTTTCTTTAGTGTTGTTTAGATTTCTTTCTCATTTTCTTTTGTGTATTTACTTTGTAGATACTATGAGGCTCACGTATCTTATCCCATGTTCATAACAGTCTATTTTAAGTTAATAGCAACTTAAATTTGAACACATCCAAAAATCCTACATTTTTACTACCTCTGATGTCTTATGGTTTGTGTGTGTGTGTGTGTGTGTGTGTGTGTGTGTGTGTTTTAATTGAAGGTCCCTTACTGGTCCTGTTTCCATGAGTGCAAAGACCAGGGGAAAAGGGGAGGGGAACCAGGTGGCACAAGGAAGGGTCATCTCCACAACATTCCATTTATACACAGAACTAAACAGACAAGCACAGAGTCACTATTGTGGTTAGAAGTTGGCAGCCTGGGAAAAGGGAGGAATGGGTGGGGTACTGGGGTGTCGTTAAACTCTACTTCAAATCTGAATGATAATTTTACTGGATAGAGTATTCTTGGTTGAAAGCTTATTTCTTTTAGCACTTTGAATATATCATGCCACTTTCTTTTGGCTTGAAAAAAATTCTTTTTTTTTGGCTTGAAAAATTTCTGCTGATAAATCTGCTGATAAATAGCCTATGGCATTTCCCTTGTATGCAATTTGTTTTCCCTTGCTGCTTTTAAGAGTTTCTCCTTAATTTTAACCTTTAACATTTTATTTTTTTTAAGATTTTATTTATTTGAGAGAGAGGGAGAGAGACAGAGACAGAGACAGAGAGACAGAGACAGAGCCTGAGCAGCCAGAGGGAGGGAGAGAGAGAAGCAGGCTTCCCACAGAGCAGGGAGCCTGACATGGGGCTTGATCCCAGGACTCTGAGATTATGACCTGAGCCAACTCTGAGCCACCCAGATGCCCCAACTTTTGACATTTTAATCTTTTTTTTTTTTTTTTTTTTTTTTGACATTTTAATCTTAATGTGTCCTAGTGTACCTCTCTTTGGGTTCATCATTTTTGGAACTCTCAGGATTCTTGGACCTAGATATCTCTCTCCCTAAATTAGGGAAGTTTTCAGCTATTATATATTAAAATAAGTTTTCTGACACTGTCACTCCTCTCCTTCTGGATCCCTTATAATACAAATGCTATTGTGCTTGATGTTGCCCCAGTGGTCACTTAAGTTATATCTTTATTTTTTAAAGTTGTTTTTTCTTTTTGATACTCTGTCTGGGTGAGTTTCATTGCTTTATCTTCCAGGTTGCTGATTCTTTCTTCTGCTTTATCAAATCTGTTGTTGTAATGTATTTTTCAGTTCAGTTTTTGTATTCTTCAGCTCTGAGAATTCTCTTTGGTACTCTCTTACGTTTTCCTTTTCTTCTTTCTTTGTGCTCTCTTATGTTTTCTCTTTGTTGAAGTTCTCACTGTGTTTATTCATTTTTCTTCTGAGTTTGGTGAGCTTCTTTATGATCATTACTTTGAATTCCTTATCAGGTAGATTACATATCTGCATATCATTAAGGTCGTTTTCTGAGGTTTTCTCTTATTCTTTTGTTTGGAATACATTTCTCTTCCTCTTCATTTTGCTTGATTCTGTGTTTATTTCTATGTATTAGGCAAAACATCTACCTCTCTCTCTTGAAGAAGTGGCCTTGCTTAAATTATTATCTTTCTCATTCAACCCTGCCCTAGCTCTTGGTTGTCTCTTGAAACTTTGTCTAAACTGCCAAATTTATTCTTGATATGACCTCATTGTAGAGGGTGTGCCAAGACTTGTCAGTGATCCAAGGGAGGAATTTCACTTAGAACATAGTTTCAGGTTGATTGGAAGCCAGACTCTGAGGGGGCGCTTTTAAATTATGCATATGTACATAGCCTTATGAGGTTGCAATTGTAATCTCTGCTGCTTTCCAGACCAGAAGATCTCTAGGTCCCCTGGGCGACAACTGCAAAAATCAGGTCTCCAGATAAGTGTATAAGCTCCTTTCTTGGAAGTCTTGTTAAAGTGTAGCAAGGCCAAGGGGTATAGCCAGCAGGGGGTTTCCCTGCTTACATTCCTTGTGAATGCCTCCTTAGCCTCTAGATTCTTGGGAAACCTGAAGCCTGTCCCTCAGGCTGAAGCTCTAGGCTTTTTGAAACAGGCTTTTTCACAGGAAGACTGGGATTATGTTGTAGTTTGCTGTCTAAGCAGCATGCTGGGGTGTGTGGCCTGTCAAGAACTGTTTTTCTGATTGTTACAGTCCCATTGAGATCTGGAACACAAGTCCTCTTGGCCACCAGGGCCAGGCAATCAGGGGTGTCCCTGTGTGGGCTGTGTGTCTGTTGGCTTTGGCAAGGCTGCTGAAGAATATTGGGGGTGGGGCACATTAGTAGTTCCAGAGAGGAAGCAGAAAAATGTCTTGACTGCTCACCCATGGGCTTTAACAATGCAGGAGAATCGTGCCTTGTCTTTGTGCAGATCTTGGCTTTAGGCTGAAAGTAGGAGAATGCCATGACCTCTTGCACTTGCCAGCCTAAGCCGGGGGTGGGGGGGAGAGGAGTGTTGCAATCACCTATGTTTGCAGACTTTAGCTAGGAGTAGAAGAACTCTGACCAGCCAGGGAATTGGGGAGTGCTCTCTGACCTCAGCAAATGCCATGACCGCATGGCCCTGCCAATCTCAGCAAGGTGGCAGGAGGGTGCTACCTCCGAGCTCAGCATCCTGTGCTAGCAGGCCATGTGGAGAGAGCGCAAAATGGTGTCCTCCAGCACCTCCATCTCCAGAGTGTCTCAACTGTCCCCAGCCCCTGCAGGCAATGTCCTTGGATCCGCAAATAAATTCCCTTCACATACAGTCTAGGTGCTTTTCAAACTCCTGTTTTTTAAAAACAAAAAACAAAAAAACACAAACTCCTGTTTTTGTTTTGTTTTGTTTTGTTTTGTTTTGTTCAGTCTTGGGGTGAGAGAGACTTCCAAGATGGAATTTCAGTTTCCTATAGCACTTTGGGACCTCCAGATGTCAGCCCCATGGATTTTCCCCATCAGACAATCTGGGGCTTGTTTTTCTGGTGTAGATACCAGAGGTTGTGGTGTCTGATATGGAGCAACAACCCCTCACTCCTCTGAGAGAGAAGTATTGGCCTGGTGACGTCCCTCCCTCTTGTGTTTCTGGGCTGGGGGTGGGCTTTTTTGATAAGATTGTCTCTGCGTCTCTTACTCATCTTGATGTGGTCCTTTAATCACTTGTTTTACAGCACAGTTCAATTAGTCTTCAGAGGGAAATTATCTATATGTAGCTGTAGATTTCGTGTGTCTGTGAGAGGATGTGGGAGGATCTTCTGTGCCATGACCAGAGATCATCCCCTATTTGCCCCCTTTTAGTTTAAAATCTTTCAAATATGAGAACCATATAGGCCTATATGTCTTCATTGGAAAATTCCTCCATACAATTAAGAAAAATAATATCAATCTTACACAAACTCTTTCATGTAATAGAAAAAATAGAGAACATTCTCCATCGTGCATTAAGAGATCAACATAAACTTAATATTAAACCCTGGTAAGGATATTACAAGAAAGGAAACTTATAGACCAATATTCCTTATGAAGTCAAATGGAAAAATCCTAAAAAATAATCAACAAATCAAACCCAGCAATATATAAAAAATATACTACATCATGAGAAATTGAAGTTTATTTCAGAAGTGCAAAGTTGGTTTAACATTCAAAAATTGAGCAATGAACTCACCACATTAACAAGACAGATAATCTTAATGAATAAAGAAAAAACATTTGACACCTCTACATGCTAAAAAAGCTTAATGAACTAGGAATAGAAGAGAACTTCCTTAGAGGCACCTGGGTGGCTCAGTCATTCAAACATCTGCCTTTGGCTCTGGTCATGATATCAGGGTCCTGGAATTGAGTCTTGCCTCAGCTCCCCACTTAGTGGAGCTTTGTGCTCTCTCTCTCTCAAATAAATAAATAAAATCTTTTTAAAAAAAATTTTATGTATTTATTCATGACAGACACACACACACACACAGAGGCAGAGACACAGACAGAGGGAGAAGCAGGCTCCACGCAGAGAGCCCAATGTGGGACTCGATCCCAGGACCCCAGGATCAAGCCCTGAGCCGAAGGCAGACGCTAAACTACTGAGCCATCCAGGGATCCCTAAATTTTTTTTTTTTTAAAGAGAACTTCTTTAATCTGATAAAGAATATCTATAAAAACAACAAACAAAACAAAAAACCTACAACTAACATAATACTTAAGAGTGAAATTTTGAATGGTTTTTCCTTTCCTGAGTTTTGGAGTAGACAAGGATGCCTGCTCCCCACTTCTATTTGATATTTTTTTTTTAGAGATTTTATTTATTTATTCATTCATGAGAGACACACAGAGAGAGGCAGAGACACAGGCAGAGCGAGAAGCAGGCTCCTCACAGGGAACATGATGCGGGACTCGATCCCTGGATTGGGATCACGCCCTGAGCCAAAGGCAGAAGCTCAAAGGCAGTCCCTCTATTTGACATTATAACAAAAATCCTAGTTAGTGCAATAAGGTAAGAAAAAAAAAGGTATAAAAATTAGAAACGATGAGGTAAAAGAGCCATTATTTGCAGATGAAATGATTGTGTACCTAAAACATCTAGATCAATGAAACTATTAGATTTAATTAGTGAATCTACCAAGTTGATGGACATAATGTCAATATACAAAGATCAAATTTAATTCTCTATATTCATTATAAACAATTAGCAAATTAAATGAAAATATCATTTGTAATAGCCATCAAATAGAACACGTAGTAATAAATCTAATAAAAGAGGTGCAAAGATCTATCCTAAAATATACAAGGCACTGGAATTAAAGACACCTTAAATAAATGAGGGCATATACCATGTTTACAGATTGGAAGACTCAATATTGTCAGTTCTCCTCAAGTTGATCTAGAGATTTAAAGTACTCTCAATCAAAATCCCAGCAGGACATCTGTGAAAATTGAAAGCTGATTTTCCAATTTATATGAAATGCAAAGGATGTAGAATATATTATAGTCCATCAAGACAATCTTGAGGAAGAAGAATAAAGTTAAAACACTTATAATACTGAATAGCAAGATTCACAATAAAGTTCCTTATGAAGACAGTTGAATTGACTCAGGACAAGACAGACTAATGGAACAGAGTAAAAAATATAGAAAGAGACCAACTCATATATGGTTATAGAAAGAGACCAACTCATATATGGTCACCTAATTTCTTTCTTTTCTTTTCTTTCTGATTTTCTTTCTGATTTTATTTATTCATTTCTTTCTTTCTGATTTTATTTATTCATTCATGAGAGACACACACACACAGAGAGAGAGGCAGAGGGAGAAGCAGACTCCCTAAGGGAGCCTGATGTGGGACTCGATCCCAGGACCATGGGATCATGACCTGAACCAAAGGCAGATACTCAACCATTGAGCCACCCAGGTACTCCTGGTCACCTAATTTCTAAAAAAGGTACCACTGCAACTTAGAGGCAAAGGATGATGCATATTTATATGGAAAAAATGAACTTGAACTTTTATCTCACATCATATGCAAACATTATTTCTGCATGGATTATAGATCTAAATAAGAAATGTAAAACAATAGGGCAGCCCCGGTGGCGCAGCGGTTTAGCGCCGCCTGCGGCCCGGGGTGTGATCCTGGAGACCCGGTATCGAGTCCCATGCCGGGCTCCCTGCGTGGGGCCTGCTTCTCTGTCTGCCTGTGTCTCTGCCTCTCTTTCACTCTCTCTGAACAAATAAATAAATAAATCTTAAAAAAAAAAAAAAGAAATGTAAAACAACAAACTTTTAGAATAAAATTTAGGAGAAGTTTTAGGCAAAAAATTATTAATCAGGACACAAAAATTACTGACCATAAAATTTTTAAAAACTATAGGACATATTAAAAATAAGAACTTATATACTTTTGTTCATTTAAAATACATGATTAAAAGAAAAAAGATAAACCATAGAATATAATAAACAGAAGATGTTTATTATACATATATCTAATAATAGTGTTCAGAGAAAAAATACCAATTCCTGCAAATCAATAAGTAAAAGACAGTTCATAAAGTGGTTCTCTAAATGAACTAATAATATAAAAAGTGCTCTATATGTCATTCAATATCTGGGAAATGCAAATTAAAGCCATCATTATATTTTGCTGCGTATACACCAGAATGGCTAAAATTGAAATATATTGACAAGTATATGGAGCAACTGGAACTTTGATATATTGCTGGTGGGAGTGTACACTGGAGAATTGTTTGGAAGCATCTATTAAACCTAAACATTGGGGCACCTGGGTGGCTCAGTTGGTTAAGTATCTGCCTTCAGCTCAGGGATCCTGGGATCAAGCCTCATGTTGGGCTCCCTGCTTCTCCCTCTCCTGCTCCCCTTGCTTGTCCTCTCTTTGTCTCTCTGTCAAATAAATAAATAAAATATTTTCTTAAAAAAGCTAAACACTGCCTACTCCGTGGCACAGCAAGATATTTAAAGATTTATTTATTTATTTATTTATTTATTTATTTATTTATTTATTTGAGAGAGAGAGAGAGAACATGCATGTGCAAAAAAGAGTGTGGTAGGGGGCAGAGAGAGAGAATCTTAAGCAGAATCCCCACTGAGTGGGGAGCCTAATGCAGGGCTCAGTCTCACAACCCTGAAATCATGACCTGAACCCAAATCAAGAGTTGGATGTCTGAATGAGCCAGCCAGGTGCCCTGGCATAGCAAGATATTTATTCAAGAGAAATGAGTGCATGTATCCATCAAAAGACATGTGCAAGAAAGTTCATAGCAGCTTTATTTATAATAGCCCCAAACTGGAATCAGTTCAAACATCCATAAACAGGAGAATGGATTAATCAATTGTGGTTTATTCATACAAGGGAATACTTCTCAGGAACAAAAAAAGAAAGCAAACTACTGTGACAATATGGTTGATTCTCACAGACATAATGATGAGCAAAAGAAGCCAAAAATGAGTGACTACTATTTGATTCTATTCACATGAAGTTTAAGAACAGGGGAAACTATTCTATCAAGACAGAAGTCAGAATAGTGGTTACTTTCTTAGGGTGGGGTATTAACTGCAAGGAACCGAAAATAGTTGTCCAGAGTGCTAGAAATATTCTATATTTTTTTTTTTTTTTTGTAAGACAGAGAGAATGCATGTGCCTGAGCAGGGCTGGGGGTGGGTGCAGAGGGAGAAGGAGAGAGAATTTCAAGCAGGCTCCACACCCAGCATGGAACCTCATGTAGGGCTTGATCTCTCAATCCTGACTGAGATCATGACCTGATCCAAAATCCAGAGTCGGATGCTTAACTAAGCCATCCAAATGCCCCAGAAACATTTTATACCTTGATCTGAGTGTTTATTACACAGTTGTTTTACATATACATTTATTGAGCTGAACTCCTGAGATTTGATATTTTTAGTAAATGATGCAGGATCAGTCATATATCCATAGAGAATAAAATCAGCCTGGCTTTCTACCTTACTTCCCTGAAACTATGGAAGATATTTATAACAAATCAGAATCATCTTAAAGTCCCAACAACAAGGGAATATTTAAAGTATACAGAGGGTTACCTGACTGGCTCAGTTGGTTAAACACAGACTCTTGATTTAAGCTCATGATCTCAGGATTGTGAGATCAAGCCCCACATCAGGCTCTGTTGGGCATGGAACCTGCTTAAGATTCTCTCTCTTCCTCTTTCTTCCCTCTTTCTTCCCTGCCTCTCTCACTGTCAAAAAAATAAAATACATATGACACATCCTTAGAAAGTTAGGAATATGATGTGGCATTAAAAGTGTTTTAAAGTGTTTACTACAATGTGGAAAACACCTATAACATGGGTAAAAAAAGGCAGACCATAAAAATCCTGTATAAAGAGTTATCAAAACTATGTAAAGATATATACAGAGAAAAGTCTGGAAGGAAGTCACACTGGTGTTTTTTTAAAATTATTTTTTTGTTGGAGTTCAATTACACTGAAGTGTTAATAGTGGTTATTTGTTGTCTTTGGATGGCAATAATGGGAAGACTTTTTTCTATTTTTTATTTTTTTGTAGCTTGCAAAATTTCAAGACTGACACTGATGATAATGACAGAACAATCTTTTAAAAAATATCTTTTTCCTTCCAAAATCAAAACTCTGGGGACACCTGGATGGCTCAGTGGTTGGGTGGCTGCTTTTGGCTCAGGTTGTGATCCCCAGATCCGAGATCGAGTCCCACATCGGGCTTCTGTGAGAAGCCTGCTTCTCCTTCTGTCTGCATCTCTGCCTCTTTCTCTCTCTCTCTCTCACCCTCTCCCTCTCGTCTCTGATGAATAAATAAATTAAAAACAAAAAACAAAAAACCCCAAATCAAAATTCTGCCTTCAAGTTTCTCTGTCAAAGACTGCTTTATCAGTCTTTCAAGGTTTTCTGCTTTCTGTTCTCATCACAAAATGTGTTCACTACTTCCTGTGGCTGGCTACACTAAGGCTTCTCAGCTCCACTTGCTTATCTTGTCCCACTCTAATTCCCAGTTAAGACAGAAGGGCTTTGGGCTGGATACTCTGTTGTCAAGTTAATAAAGGATGCCCAAGGAAGAGAGGCTGTGAACTCTCCCTTGTTGCCCAACAAAATGTGTAGGTAGAGTTTAAAGTTTTAGTTCCCAGGCAAATACAAATTTTCATGCACCTAGTAGGTAAGCATTTGTTCTACAGTGGTAGTGAGAAATGTTTTATTTCTAGAAGGGGCACTTGCAGCCCAAAGGGAAAACCTCTCCCTCCACTTCATAGGACCACAGTGCTGCAGAGTCACGTTGCAGCATGTATACAGAGATGGGAGAAGTTATGGCCACTTAAACTGTAGATTCTCAGACTCTGCTCAGACTTACTGGAGCAAATCTCTGGGAGGAGGGTCCTGGGCTTTGCCTCTTAATGTCTGTGAGGTGATTCCCCACACCCTCCTTCATTTTTAAAACATTATTTGATACTTACATATATATATGTATATATATAATATTTACACATATCTTTTAATAAATAAGGTACAATAATAAAATGTACATATATGAACCTATCACCCAGCCTAAAGCTGGATCATTAACAATAATTTATTTATATTAACCTATGTGATTCTTATCTTATGCCTTCCTCCTGCCTCCCTATGAGAAGTAACATTTTACATTTTGTGTTTTCCATTCTGCTAAAATATAAAAAAAAATTAGATTTGTTTCTTTGGCATCTATGCCTATAAAATACGTTATTTAGTTTTGCTTGCTTTAAAAATTTTTTTTGGCCTCAAGAGAAAGAAATCCATTTTTTATGAGCTTTTTTATTGTGATAGAGTATATATAACAAATTTTCTCTCTTTAACAATTCTAAAATGTAAAATTCCAGGGCATTAATTACATTTGCAATGTTGTGTAACCATCACCATCATTTCCAAAACTTTTTCATCATTCCAAACAGAAACTCTGTACCTATTAAGCAATAATACCCTTCCCTCCCCTCCCCCAGTCCCTAGTAACCTGTAATCTACTTTGTGTCTATGAATTTGCCTCTCCCAGATATTTCGCAAAAATAGAATCATACGATATTTGTCTTCTAGTGTCTGGTTTCTTTCAGTTACCATAATATTTTCCAAGTTTATTCATGTTGTAGCAGGTGGCACATTTATAGATGAATAATAGTCCATTGTATATATATGCCACATTTTGTTTATTCATCTGTTGAAGGATACTTGGGTTGTTACTACCTTTTGGCTATTGTGAATAATGCTGCACTGGACATGGGTGTACAAGTATCTGTCGGAGTCCCTATTTTCAATTAGTTTGGGTATACACTTAGAAGTGGAATTGCTGGGTCATATAACAATTCTATATTTAGCTTTTTTAAAATAAAGATTATTTATTATTCATGAGAGACAGAGAGAGAGAGACAAAGACAGAGGCAGAGGGAGAAGCAGGCTCCATGTGGGGACCCTGATGTGGGACTCGATCCCAGGACTGAGGTATCATGTCCTGAGCCAAAGGGAGACACTCAACCACTGAGCCATCCAGGCGTCCCTATATTTAGCTTTTTGAGGAACCATCATACTGTCTTCAGTAGAGACTATTCCATTTTACATGGTACTATGGGAGTTCCAACTTCTTCATACTCTTGCCAACATCTATTTTATATATGTTTTATTTTAATTTTTAAAAGCAATCTCTATACCCAACATGGGGCTCGAACCCAGAACTCTGAGATCAAGAGCCACATGGCCTACAGACTGAGCCAGCCAGTGCCCCTTATATATATATTTTAAATATCTATATCTATATCTATCTATCTATCTATCTATCTATCTATCTATCTATCTATCTATCTATCTAAGTTTTTTTAGTTGTAGGCTCCTAGTAGGTGTGAGGTGGCATCCTGTGGTTTTTGACTTTGAGCACCTTTTCATGTGCTTATTGGCCATTTGTATTGTCTTTGGAAAAATGTCTATTCAGATCATTTGCTTGTGTTTTAATTGGATTGTTTGTTGTTGTTTTAGGAGTTCTTTATATATTCTGGATGTTAAGTTGTTATCAGAGATAATGATTTATAGATATTTTATCCCCTTCATAGATTGTCTTTCACTTTCTTGATACTGTCTTTTGATGCACATTAGTTTTTAATTTTGATGGATCCCAATTTATCTATTTTTGTTGTTGTTACTTGTGATTTTGGTGTTATACAGGGGAATCCATTTCCTTTTTTTTTTAAGGATTTTTTATTATTTATTTAAATACACAGAGAGGAGAGAGAGAGAGAGAGAGGCAGAGACACAGGCAGAGGGAGAAGCCGACTCCATGCAGGGAGCCTGATGTGGGACTAGATCCCAGGTCTCCAGGATCACACCCTGGGCTGAAGGCGGCGCTAAACCGCTGAGCCACCTGGGCTGCCCGTCTGTTTTTTTTTTCTTTAAAAATAATTTATTAGTTTTGGATTACAAAGTACAGGGAAAGCACAAAGGCAGTTCCTGTGACTCCTTGGCTGTTACTTCCTGGACAATGCATCTGGAACTACCTCTGTACACCAGGCTTGGCGCCCAAAATCTAACACCATAACAGCTGCAGAGTATAGCGCCTGACTGTGGGTGGCAAAGTTTAAATACACCCCATTCACAATGCAGGGCTCCCCTCCATTTTCCAGATCTCTCTTGCAAACTGTGAAATGCCACTAGAACTCTCAGGAATGAACTCTTAGAGGGTTGTTTTTTTTTTTTTTTTTTTTTAACTTTTTAGAAGAGCTTTTTTAACAGTAGTGACTAAGGCCCTGTGTTCCCAGCGTTATAAGCCCCAGGCTGTCTGGGGCATGGGGACAGCAGTCCCTGGGAGTCCTCCATATCCTAGGCGGCGATGGAGGAAGGGCAGGCCAGGCCAAGCATGAGGAATAAACAGTCCATTTTATTGGGCTCAGATCAGGAGTCCGTGGGTCTTTTTTTTTTTTCTTTTTTTTTTTTTAGGAGTCCATGGGTCTTGAGGACCTCCATGTATTTGTTGATTTTCTTCTCCACCTTCTTTTTGACCCATTTCCGTAGCCTCATGAACTGCTTCTTATTCCAGTAACGGATCTTGGCCTTCTCTGTCCTCTTCTCCTCCAGGGTGGCTGTTACTGCCTGGTACTTCCAGCCGACCTTGTGAGCCAGGCACCCCAGGTAAGCAAACTTTCATGTAGGCTTCAGGTGTACCACCTTGGGGGCAGCAGGAACCATAGTCCACTTTTTCTTGTCATAGGGTGGTGGGATCCCACCAAACACCTTGAGGCAGTCCAGGGCAGCCAGGCCTCGCTTGGTCTTGTGGGGCAGCACACCTCGCACTGTTCCCCAAAAGATGCAGCTGGGTGCTTGGGAGTGGTAGGGGCCACAGGATGGGTTGGTGTTCATCTGTTTGCGGAGGAAGGGGCAGGTCCTGGTGCTCAATGGCTGAGGCATTTCCTGGCTACCTGGTGGCCCCTGTGGCCAAGGTGCTTCTGGGCAGGAGGGTTGTAGTTGTGTACTGTGAGGGCATCAACATTTCTGGCAATTTCCACAGAAACAAGTTGAAGTACCTTCCTTCCTCATTCTCAGCTGTATAATACAGATGGTCCTGGACTAATGATACTTTGACTTAAGAATCCCCCCCTCCCTTTTTAAAGTATAGTTGACATACATTATATTAGTTTCAGGTATATAACATGAGTCCACATTTATATGCAGTATGAAATGCTCATCATAATTGTAGTTACCATCTGTCACCATACAAAGTTATTCCAGTATTATTGAGCATATTCTCTATGCTGTACATTACATCCTCATGACTTATTAATTTTATAACTGGAAGTTTGTACCTCTCAATCCCATCACCTATTTCACCCATCTCCTCACCGCTGACTTATGACTTTTTTGACTTTATAATGGTGGGAAGCAATATGCATTCAGTAGAAACTATACTTTGAATTTTGTTTTTTTCCCAGACTAGTGATTATGCAGGATTTTCTCTTGTGATGATGGCAGCTGCAGCAAGCCACAGCTCCCAGGCAGCTATGTGATCATGACGGTAAACAATCAATACACTTAATCATTCTTTACCCACATAAGCATTTTGTTTTTTATTTTCAGTATAGTATTCAATAAATTACATGAGATATTCAGCACATTATAAAATAGACTTCGTGTGAGATAATTTTGCCCAACTATAGGCTGATGTAATTGTTCTGAGCACATTTAAGGTAGGCCAGGGTAAACTATGATGTTTGGTAAGTTAGGTGTATTAAATGAATTTTTGACTTACAATATTTTCAACTTAAGCTCATTTATTAGGATGCAGCCCCATTACAAGCTGAGGAAGATCTGTATTCCATCATACAAAGATATCACATTATTTAGCCATTCCCCTATTAAAAGGTTTTTTTGAGTGTTGTTGACACATAATGTTAATTTCAGGTGGACAACATAGTGATTCAACATCTCTATACAATATGCAGTGCTCACCACAAGCAGCTACCATGTTACCATATAACAGTAGTACATTATCATTGACTATATTCTTTATGCTGTACCTTATATTCCCATGACTTATTCTTTCCATACTGGAAGTTGTATCTCATTCTCCCCCTCACTCATTTTGCCCATCTTCTCCCTCCCCAGCCATAAGTTTGTTCTCAGTATTTATAGGTCTGATTCTGCTTTTGGCTTGTCTGTAGTCTATTGATGGACATCAGCTCCACCATGAATATCCCAAAGTGATTCTTTTGTACATTCTAACTTAAGAACCGCTGACCTTTTGTTTAATGAACAAAGCAGGATTTTATTGAGTTGCTATTAAATATCAGTTGAATAGTACTTGAGATACAGAAGTGGAGACATTTGACTTAAGTGTAATGATTTTTCCCACCTGCTATTTGGATTAATTACCGGAATATATTTGGGGCACCTGGGTGGTGCAGCTGGTTGAGTGTTCAACTCTTGGTTTTGGTTCAGGTCACGATCTCAGGGTTGTGAGATTGAGCGCCATGATAGGCTCTGCAAACAGTGAAGAGTTTACTTGAGACTTTCTCTCCCTCTGCCTCTGCCCCACACCCCTTAAATAAATAAATATTAAAAAAATAATTACTGGATTATAATACCATGAGAACCACTGCCATGGAGTATGGTTTGCATCAGCCTACACGATAGCTTTAACCATTTTGTGTGATTTCTTACAAAGAGCTATCAGAGAAGATGCAATAAATACATTTTACTGATTTCACGTTGTAAAAATTTTAAGCAATAAGGAGATGTCAACATTGGGTGGGGAAAATGATTGTGAAAAGGAAATGATTTCTTTAGAGAGTCCTGTCTCAGCCAGGTTGTAGAAGCATCTATAATAGGTTTAAAATAACGCAAAGGGCAGCTTTGTTTTCAGCACTGAAAACTCTCCAGAACAAAGAGACACAGATTGATGCTTCTCCCCCCCGCCACCCCCCGCGTCCTGTACAGTGGCTGATTTCGGGAAACACTTTGGCAGCTACGTGGGTCATAGCGTGGCCAGGCTTCTTTGGGGTTTGTAAAGAAATACTAGGAGAAACTCAAGTGTGAAGCAAGAGCTCAACTCTTAACAGGGATGTTGTTTGTGGCTCTGTTACTGGAAAATGCTATGACCTTATTAACAAGGTCAAAGTTGTGTAGACACAGGAATTACAAAATCAAGAAGGGGGTGGAGTGAGATATTGGAGGCATAAAAGCATCTACAGGTGTCTCCCACAGCACTGCTCTTCCAGAGGCAGACAAACCAAAGATGAGGTGAGTTTTGCTGCTTTCCCCTTGTCCATAGATTACTTCTTCCTTCTCTGTCTACGTCGTTTACCTACAGGACAGTGCAGGTAGAGGGGAAACCAAAGAAGAGATGCAGAACAAAAACAGAGAAATAGGGCAAATGAGTTAAATCCTAATGAATTAAGGGGTTTCATGTGTTAAATCTTCTGCTTTTCTGCATCCATAGAATGTGACTTACTCTAAGAGGTATCTTTTTCCTCAAGGTTACAAATTTTTCATCTTTGCAGGAGATGCCTGCCAGCAGCTCTCATAGTAGGCTTTTTGGCAATCTAAATATGTTTATTAGTAGATTAAAAAAATGTGTGGGACCATTAGTAACACATTTGAGTGACCCAACTAAGGCACTGAGATTTTATCAAAACAACAAAAATTTTTTTTGAAATGTTGAAGTCACAAGACTACCAACTTAACATAACCAAGCAATCTCTGTATAGCTGGTCTCTGGTGAGTGTGGCCTGTGCATTGATGCCTGTGTCCACAGTCATGCGTCCAGGAGGCCAGTTATATTCCTGGTAAACTTTTTGGCATTTTGGGGTCTCCTGAAGGCAAAATATCGTAGAATAGTAAGAAAACCATGGTAAGTGTTTTACATTCTGTATGTTTAGAACATCTTATCATGGAAAAATTTAAAAAGTACAGAGAATAGCATAAGAAATCCCTATTTTCCATCTTCAAGCTATCCGCATTTTATTAGCAAGGGTGCATGAGGGAGGCTTCTTTTTGCAGGAGAGCTCACATATTATTAGCAATCTTTTAAAAAATATTTTGACAGAGAGAAAAGAGAGCACATGTAGGCAGAGCGGCAATCAGAGGGAGAGGGAGAAGCAGGCCCTCCACTGAGCAGAGAGCCCAGTATGGTGCTCAATCCCAGGACCCAGGGATCATGATCCGAGCCAAAGGCAGATGCTCGACCAACTGAGGCACCCAGGAGCCCCTATTATTAGTAATTTAATGTTTCCTAAACGCCACCAGAAATTGAGGGCCATGTATCTGTGTGCCTTCCTATATTGGTGGTTCCTCTCTGAAGCTAATGTAGAATTCCCAGCAGCACAGAGCATGCTGGAATTTGGGTGTACTGGGAAGCTGTACAAGGGTGTATGTGGGTGGTGGTGGTGGGCAACTTTTTGTCCTAACACTTTCATATAGCTTCTTCTCTGGCTGCCTAATGGGAGGGTGTGTGTGTGTGAAGTAGGGAGACCAATTGTGCACTCCTTGTCTTCTCTCCGCAGAGCCCTGGGAGCTGTCATTGCCCTCCTGCTCTGGGGGCAGCTTTTCGCAGAGGACACTGGCAGTGAGGCCACAAATAATACAGGTCAGTCTTCGGGTTTGGGTGGGAGCCTCACATCCCAGCACTGCTGCGTCTCATTTGGACCCTATCAGATCTACATCCTCTCTTTGGGAAGAGCCAGTACCTCCTTCTTGTCATAATCTCTGGTATTTCAGGCCAGTGAAGAACACTGGGGAACCAGGCAGGAAAAAGGGGAGATGGCCTTCCCTTTGGCTTCCATTTGAGGTGGAGGAGGGGTAGTGGTTCAGAGCAGCTTCTTCTCCACTGACTTTTCATGGGTCTCTGGGATCAGTTTTTGAATGTCAACCACCTCTTCCTGTGACTTTTTCTTTGCAGAGGTCAGCCTCCCAAAGCCCCCAGTGATCGAAAATGGCTACGTAGAGCACATGATTCGCTACCAGTGTAAGCCTTTCTACAAACTGCACACTGAAGGAGATGGTAAGCGCTGGCCAAGTGTCCCTGCACCCTCCCCCACCCCGGCCTTTGCATGATGAGTGTGGCCAGGGGTGATGGGCCATGAAGCTTACATGTTCTTCTTAGAACCAGGAGTAGTAGATTCTAGTACAGGTTTTGGCACCAGTAATTGTGGCCTTTTGGGTAAATTCACTTAGCCTAGACAAACAAAGGGTTGTGGAAGGGGAGGTGGGTTGGGGGATGGGGTAACTGGGTGATGGGCAATGAGGAGGACACTTGATGAGATGACACTGGGTGTTATACTATATGTTGGCAAATTGAATTTAAATAACAAAAAACTATAATGTTAGCACAGTCCTTGGAACACAGTAAATGTCTAATAAAATATATTAATCCAATGGAAAAAAATTCGCTTAGCCTCAGTTTTTGTCCTTTGTTAAGGGGGAGGTGATGCCATGTAGCCTACTCATCCCAGAGTGAGATCTACATTTCCAAAAACAGATGTGGTAAAGGAACTGAGGGTGGTGCCAGTGATGATGACAGGTGGCTCCGATCTAGTACTATGTTCCCTGCACTGTTCTAAGTGCATTACATTTATTTGCTCACTTTGTTCTCACAACGCCCCTCTAAAGAGATACTGTTGTTATTCTCATTTTGCCGATGAGGAAGCCGAGGCATGGAGAGGCTGAATGACATGTTCAAGTTCAGGGGGCTTGTAGAGGGAGAGCAAGAATCTGAACCCTGATTCTTACTCAGTACTGTGTCACCAAAGCCCCAGATCCATCCTGCTGGGCTTCACTGGCACCCCCAGCACTTAGCTTCTAGAGCAGAGCTTGTTCCTCCCTCCTCTTCTCTGCCCCTTCCTTCCATCTCTCTTTAATTCTCTTTCAACACCTTCTTTCCTCATGCTAGGTCCAGATTCAATTTCTCTTTTGACTCATTTCTTTCCTTTTGTTTCAGGAGTGTACACCTTGAACAGTGAGAAGCACTGGACAAACAAGGCAGTTGGAGAGAAACTTCCTGAATGTGAAGCAGGTAGGAAGAAGCCAGGGGCCCTGGGGAGCCAACCAAAGGTGGGTGTTGAGAGTCTACTGCGTGCGCAGGCATCTTGATCGAAACATCCTGGAGGCACATCTTTACTGACTGAGCACCCAGATGGAGGGCCAGAGAGAACCATAAATGGTCAGCCAGGCTGTTGAGTGCACGTCTAGGTGATGAGTTCCCAATAAAGTTCACTAAGGATCTTGCTCCTTTGGGCCTTCGGGGTATTGGCGGAATCCGCTGTCTATAAGCCCTCCAGGGCCAGGAGGCCCTATACGTACACGTAAGCTGTCCAGGGAGCCCAGAGTCAAGTAAAGCACACTCCAGGAAGAATGCGTTGTGGGAGGACAGTGCAAAACCCAATCCACAGAGGTGTGATGCAAGCTGGAGAGGGGCTAGAACTTCTGTTTCTTGTTATTAGGAAGAGACGTTCTTTCCCTTTCCCTCCTGGACAAGAGGATTTTGCCTGCCCTCTTGTGCCATTAGTGGCGCAGAACTATTCACCTGCTTTATATTAACTGCAACATCTGAAATCGGGAGTTCCAGCCAATGCTACAACAGATCACTCCTTATTCAGAGAGAATGAATTATTATAGTTTCTCATCCTTACGGTGAATTTCCAGAATGTGGAATGTCCATTCCAGAATGTCCAGCTGTGGACATGTCTATTTGTGATAACTTATTTAAACACACATACGGTTCTTTAGTCAGCTTTTGAAAATATCAGCATTACTTGGTTTTTTTTTTTTCATGAGTTAGGAAAGCAGGAAATAAAACTGTGTCTTAGTGATGTATGCAACTTTATAAAAAAAGAACCGTTTTAAACCGTGGAAATGACAGGAGCAGGTGATAAAGGCAAGGCATGTCAATACTTCTAGCTGTGCAGAAATTATGACAGTTTAGACAGTAGCAACTGCCAACACTGTCCCTCTCTTTCCCACACTGGAGACTCACATTTCTGCTCCTGACCTTTTCTTGACAGTATGTGGAAAGCCCAAGAACCCAGTGGATCAGGTGCAGCGGATCATGGGTGGATCAGTGGATGCCAAAGGCAGCTTTCCCTGGCAGGCTAAGATGGTCTCCCACCATAATCTCACCTCAGGGGCCACACTGATCAATGAACAATGGCTGCTGACTACAGCTAAAAATCTCTTCCTGGGCCATAAGGATGATGCAAAAGCAAACGACATTGCCCCTACTTTAAAACTCTATGTGGGGAAAAATCAGCTTGTGGAGGTTGAAAAGGTGGTCCTACACCCTGACTACTCCAAGGTAGATATCGGGCTCATCAAACTCAAACAGAAGGTGCCCATTAATGAGAGAGTAATGCCCATCTGTCTACCTTCAAAAGATTATGCAGAAGTGGGGCATATAGGCTACGTGTCTGGCTGGGGACGAAATTCCAACTTCAATTTTACTGAGCTACTGAAGTATGTCATGCTGCCTGTGGCTGATCAAGACAAGTGTGTGCAGCACTACGAAGGCAGCACGGTGCCTGAAAAGAAGTCACCGAAGAGCCCTGTCGGGGTACAGCCCATTCTGAATGAGCACACCTTCTGTGCCGGCATGTCCAAGTTTCAGGAAGACACTTGTTACGGTGACGCTGGCAGTGCCTTTGCTGTTCACGACCAGGACGAAGACACCTGGTATGCGGCCGGGATCCTGAGCTTTGATAAGAGCTGTACTGTGGCCGAGTACGGGGTGTACGTGAAGGTGCCCTCCGTTCTGGCCTGGGTGCAGGAAACCATCGCTGGCAACTAATGCTGACAGGCTGGCAGCCTCTGCCTAAGAGCAAGACTTCACTCTGGGAGGAAAAACTGCATGGGAGTGGAGGGGGTAGAACACGGTGTGAAGCATGCTGAGTCGATCAATAAAGGGCTTTCTTGAGTCATTTCTGTGCTGTTTTTAGCCTCCGGCCGTGTTTATTGTCTCATGTGTGGTACAGCAACAGCTTAGTGGGATAGCGGTGTATACTGGGAGTGTGGCAGAAAGCACCCCACGCTAACTGGAAATCCCTGAGGGGACATGAAACCGTCCCATGCTGGGGTCGTACTCGGTGACCGAGTTCTACCAAATGGCAGGCCTCAGAAAAGTCACCATTTCCCTTGCTTCACACAAGGAAACAGACTTGGAGAAGTGATTTGCTAGAGGCCACAGCACCGTGAGGCAGCGTGACTGGGTTGACTGCGAGCCCGGGCCTGTCCGAGCGTGACCCCCAGCTCTCTGCACGGCCTCCCCTTGCTCTCTGCAGTGAGTGAGGGGGCATGCAGACGGAGGGGGAAGATGCCAGCTCAGCACGGGACAAAAACAGGGGTTCTGACGTGGGCAGCATTGTAGCATTTGTGCTCCAGCACACCGGCACTTAGAAGACAGATGAGATAGGGTAAAGGCAGCATTCTGGACTTGCTGGGCCAGACTGTAGCATCTGCCAAGTGTCTTCAGTTCCCTGCCATTAGTGTCCAGTTTCCTTCCCGAGGGGCTTGAGCCGGATCATCTCCAACATCCCTACCAACATTCTGGAACCTGGTGAAGAGTTACAGGTCCCTTCCTCAATAGGGTGTGTTTCCCCGGGTGGAAGAAACCTGTCCCTTACCGGGAGCCAAATGCAAGCCATCTGAGTCTTCCCCTTCACAAAGACAGGGTATTGCTCTTAAGGGTCTCCCAGAACAGTTTCAGAACCCTTGTCAACAGGAAGCTCTTCTTCTAACTTCTTCCACTCTTTCTGGCTATTCAAGCCTTTAGAACACTGATGTTTCATCAAGGTACCTCTTTGTCAGATGCAAAGATGGCCTCTCCAGCTCACTGGTACAAAATGCCCTATGTCTGTGTTCTTGCACCGGGTCTGCCCTGCATGGTGAGGCTGTCCTTGTACCCACTCTCCAGAGCCATCCATGCTTTTCACAGGTCAGAACTAGCGGGCCAATGGAGATCTTACACCTGTGCTCTAACACCTGGGAAAGAGCGAATAGCCAGAAACTGACATATACTAGACACGTACATGGATGCCTCTCAGAATACAGTTAGGCCCTTTTCTTCTGGTACAGTCTTTAGCACTAAATTTTCTTTTTTTAAAAAGATATTATTTATTTATTAATGAGAGACACAGAGTCAGAGATACAGGCAGAGGGAGAAGCAGGCTCCATGCAGGGAGCCTGATGTGGGTCTTGATCCTGGGTCTTCAGGATCACGACCTGAGCTGAGAGCAGGTGCTCAACCACTGAGCTACTCAGATGCCCCCCACACTAAATTTTCTTGAAGAAAAAAAAATCACGTGTTTTTTTTTTTTTTTAAGATTTTATTTATTTATTCATGAGAGACACAGAGAGAGGCAGAGACACAGGCAGAGGGAGAAGCAGGCTCCATGCAAGAAACCAATGCAGGACTTGATCCCGTGACTCCAGGATCATGCCCTGGGCCAAAGGCAAGCGCTAAACCGCTGAGCCACCCAGGGATCCCCTCACTGTGCTTTTCTTGAAGAATTATCTGCTTGCATTAAGTGGCTTCTGGCCACTGTTCAGGAGGAAAGTACTAAGAGGAAGCCTTTGGCATTTCTTCCATTCACTCATCTTCTCTGGCTTCCTCCACAGCAGCACCTCCTGGCCTCCTGGTCTTGAGGGACATGGAACTGCACATAGCTCTCAGGGCGGTTCTGCGGTCTCCCCTTTTGGTGCCCTCCCCTAACATGCACATAGAAACCTCCTACTGTCCTCCTAGGTGCAGGCACTGTGTCCTCTATGAAGCCCTTTCCCGCTTAGGAACCATCTGTGTTTATGGAGCACCTAGCCCAGGGCAGGGCATTCAGTACGCACTCAGTCGGCACTTGTGGAATGGAAAGCAACCGAGAGAGGAACAAAAACACAAATCAGGACTTCAGAGAAACACTCCCCAGAGACCTCGGGGGGAGCGGAGATAGGAGAATTTTATGCACACCAGTCCTGAGTTTTTGCTGGGATCTGCGCACTTAGCCCATGTCTGATGCTGTGTGATTTAGGATCTGAGAGAAAGTCCAACGCACAGTGACATGACAGGCCATGAAAGTGTTTTATTCTTTCACAGGGGTCTGGGGGGAAAACAGGTCTGGAGTTCAGTCAGTAGCTCAATTACATCATCAGGGATCCAGGTTCTTACTGTTGTTCTCACACAGACTTTTCATCCCAGTGCTGGTCCTCCCAGTCCTAGGATGGCTGTTGTAGTCCCATGAATCAGGATAACCAGAGCAGCAAGAGGTGGTGGAGGAAGGGTTTGGTTCTGCCCTCTTCCTGGAGTGGCTCTCTCCTTTCATCGGTGAAGAACACAAAGGCCCCCAGCAGCCTTCCTTCTGGTCACCTTTTCCTGCAGACCAGGCTTGCAAAGGAAGCCACCTGGTCAAGGGGGAATGCACTTGCAGTGACAGTGCTGGCCTGCATGGAACTGGGCTTCTGTTGGCTCTGCGGCCAGCAGCTGCCAAGCAGGTGGATGCTGCCTGGGGCCCACTGCCCTCCAGCTCTGAATCTATTCTCTTGTTCTAGAAGACCAGGATCCATAGGCTCTGTGGGGTTTTGAGAGAAGCAATGACTTGCCCGAGTGGTGGCAGGTTATGCCAGGGATGCTGGAAGAACAATTCTTCATAAAGTTATTAAAAGAGGCAAATACCATAGAGATAATATTTCTTTCTAACAACTCTGACATCTCTTTCCAGTATTGAGTCCTTGGAGTAAAATTCTCTGCCTCAGAGAGAGGCAGAACTCTGACTTCTGGGAAAAACCTGCTTCTACTTACGACAGGTAGTTAATTTTTTGTTTAGCTCAAATTGGGTGCTGGATGATAAAGGTTCCAGGTCTTATTTCTTGGGTAATTTAAGAACATAAAAACTAGTAAAATGAGCAAACCAGGATAGTTATAAAAGTCTAAGCCAGAAAGCTTCCAAAATAAAACAAATTTGCCCACTCTCAGTAGAGAATCATTTTTCCAAAAGAACCCAGCTACCAGGGACTGGAGATGGGAGAGTATGAGATAAATCTGAGTGGGTGAGGGTAAGGGTGTGCGTGTACATCTAGAGTATAAAATAAGTATTTCTGTTCTTATGGGAACTGATTTTCTACTTTACGTATGTATCAAATAAACACAGTTAAACTGTACTAGCCAATGGTTAGAAGGATTCTGTTATTATCTTAGGGAATAAAGAGAAGAACGATATAAATCATGCTGGGAAAATTGACCACAGCTGTCTTGACTGCTCTGAGGTCTGCAAGGAGTAGACACTTAAGCATCCCTGCTCATCACGGCATCAGCAAGGTCTTCTACTTGGGGGTGGAGTTTTTTCTATCCAAGTTGGACCTCTTCTCTGCTGGGACGCTGAACACACTTCGGAAGGACTCCAGGAAAACAGCAGAGCTAGATTCAGGTACTGCTTCAAGATGTGCCTTTTTCTTCAATTTTGAGTAGTGAATGTGCTAAATGTCTTGATAGAGAAGGTCATATTTGGGAATATTCTTGGGATCAATAGGACTTTGGACAATAAGTTTTCCCCTCATTGCTCCTCGATAGATTACTTCAATCAAATCTATGAAGTCCTGCTTGGTTTTGAAACTTCCCACAAACTTAGTGTGATCTGGAGACCTAGAGAGCACAGAAGAAAACAATGCTGCTCAGAACTTTTGGTGATTACTCACTGCAGACCTCCGGGATAAACAAAATGAATCGCAGCTCTGTTACTTTCTTCTTGTTGGGGAGACTTAAGACATAAAGCCTGATGCTGATTTCTCTGTTTGCAATTACTGGGCCCATCTGATACAGGACTAACACTAGTGCTGTCGGCCACTGGGGTGGCACGTGAGCCCTATCATGTGAAGAGCCTCCACTTCACAATCTATTTTAATCACTTCTTAGCTCCTTATCCAGTAGAATTCCCTGGATGCTTGCGTGGGCATAGTCTGTGGCTGCTGCTGTTGGCTATACCGTGTAAAGCCCATTAACTGGTCATCCTCTTGGTAGTTCCCCTCACTTAAATTTTTGAGTGGTGGGTATGAAATATTATTTTTAATTTTTTTTATTATTTCTAACTTTAAGTATGTTAATTGTAGAAATTTTTCAGAAAAAAAAAATTACCAGTGAGGTCAGAGACTGCATTTTGGTACATGTCCTTCCAATCTGTGTCTGTCTCTATATGCAGATGCATTTCTTTTTTCAAAATCAGGGGAATTATATCATAGAACCATTTTGTAATATGCTTTTCCAACTAACATATAACCTATTTCTTTCAAAGTCATTAAACTTGTATCTACAACATTATATGAAATTGATATCTAATATTCCTCTGTGGACTTCTATGTTCTTTCTATGTATTTGCTAAATAATGGTGGGATGAATATTCATACAGCCAATTTTGCCCACTTTCATGATTATTTTCCTTCAGAGAAATTCCTGGAAATGCAATTACTGGGTTAAAAATTTTAATTTTTTAAAAAAAGATTTTATTCATTTATTCATGAGAGACACAGAGAGAGAGAGGCAGAGACATAGAGACCAGGCAGACGGAGAAGCAAGCTCCACGCAGGGAGCCTGACTCAGGACTCGATCCCGGGTCTCCAGGATCATGCCCTGGGCCAAAGATGGCGCTAAACTGCTGAGCCACTTGGGCTGCCCTAATTTTTTTTTTAAGAGAGTACAAGAGTGGGGGAGGGGCTGAGGGAAAGGGTCAACCAGATTTGGTGCTGAGCACGGAGCCTGACAGAGGGCTCAATCCCACAACCCCGAGACCATGACCTGAGCCAAAATCAAAGGTCGGATGCCTCAATCAAAAGAGCCACCCTCCCCCCCAAAAAAAGCCACCCAGGTGCCCCCAAAATTTTACTTATTTTTCAGGTGGTAAATAGTGTCATAAATCACCTTTTAAAAAGACTGCACCAAAATAATACCTATATCAACTATATCCTAGGAAAATAAATAGCTTTAAAATATTAAAACAGGTAATATTTAATTTTCAAAAAGATAATAACAAAACATGTACACAGATCTAGACAATTGGGCCTCACCCACAGTAAGAAACAGTAAGGACTATGGACACACTGAAAATACATGTTAAGTATTAGGATGCTGACTGGATGCAGTGGAGAGTGTTATAGATTTTACGGTGCTTATTCTTGACAGAATTGTCTGAAGAATGACTTTAAAACTTTCTGAGTGGCAGAAGACAGGATAGTTGGCCAGAAAGAAGCATGTCTTCATTTCCTGGAACACTTCTTTTACAAATGCAGTCAACCAGTCCCAAAAGTTTAAGTACAGTGACATATCTGGTTTTAAATGAAATTCCTGGAAACTTTTTAAAAAGCTGTTCTGTATTTTCTACACTGAAGGATGGTTAGTGCTCCGCAAACTGCACAGTTCTTTCATCCTTTAGTAGGAAGTTAACACTGGCCATTCCTACTAGAAATACTCTTTTTTGCACCAAAGTTTCACCTAACAAATGAGTAGGCCAGTGGAGGAAACAGAACCAATATAAAGCTCACGAAGCCACCATCCCAGGCAGGGAGGTGAGTTACTGGAACTACTTGGGTAAAAGAAACTCCCACTGTTATAATAACTTCAAGTCAATCTAACTTACCCATAATCCACTTTCATATGCTGCCCATTGAAGAAAAACACAGTAGATGGAATATAACTGATGTCAAAATAGTGTGTGTAAACAGGAGTTTGGTCCACATCTACCAGATATATAGCAGCCATTTTACTCAGGTCAGGAGAAGTTTTAGAAAGCTGCAAATAGAGAGAGATATGTAGGTCACAATACAAGAGGCAGCTAAGGTTTCTTCTGTGAAACGTTTTGCTGGAATATTGTTTGAAAACAATTTCTGGGGCAAGAATCTCTCCTGACTTTCATGTTAGACACAGTATAACCTTACCATTCAGAGTCTGAGTCTCTGTTGGTAGATTTGTGAGAGGGCCCTGGGTAAACTGTGTAAATACATTTCTCCCTTTTCAAGAAAAATCTGGTTTGGGTTGTAAAAAGTTTTTATAAGTATTTTGTGGATTTATAAAATCCATGTTATTTTATTTTTAAGATTTTATTTATTTATTCATGAGAGACACACATAGAGAGAGAGGCAGAGACACAGGCAGAGGGAGAAGCAGGCTCCACGCAGGGATCCTGATGTGGGACTCGATCCCGGGTCTCCAGGATCACACCCTGGGCTGAAGGCGGCGCTAAACCGCTGAGCCACCCAGGCTGCCCATAAAATCCATGTTCACTTATACAAAAACAACTCAGAAGTATGTACCGTACACTAAAATTCCCTCAAATCTCTTTCTTTCCAATCCCCCATAAATAATAATAATAAAAATAGTGAAGACTTGCATGGCAGTTATTATGTGCTGAGCGTCCTAAGTGCTTTGCATGTGTTAACTCATTTAATCGTTACAACATTCCTATGTGGTTATTATAGTCCCCATTTCTTAGATGAAGAAACTGAGGTAATCTGTCTCCAGTCACAGAGCTAGTAAGCAGTACAGCTAGGACTTGAACTTGGTAACCTGGCTTCAGTCTATACTCTCGGCTCTGTGATATTCCCTCCCCTCTACAGCTGAGGGCATAAACCTCTGGCCCTTTCCCCCTCAGGTTAACACAATGCATACTCATTTTTAATCACAGTAATTAAGATTATTATCTTAAAAATTGAAAAAATTAAATAGTAATAAAGATTCTTATACTGGATCCACATTGTGGGTGGTGGCAATAGAAATGGTGGGAAGAAGTCTTAGTTCTGGAGTAAGTCCCTAATAAACAGATGAGAATATACCCATTCTGTCTCAGGCCCCCTCTCTACTCATTAGAGTAGGAAAATATGTTAGAGGTCAGAGATTATCATCAGGCACACACTGGGGGCAATACACTAGGAAAGCTTATCTGCAGGCAGAGAAAACGAAGTTCATACCCCAGCTCTGCAGGTAAGTTGTTCTGTCCTGTGGGCACCTGACCTCCCTGGCATTCATCCATCTACCGTGGGAACAGTAATTATCCTACTATTGTGAGCAGCGAGCAAGATAAGGTTCACAGATGCTTATTAATAGGATTTCTGGTCCTCCACTGCCTTGTTGGTGAAACTGAACTTGGATGGCTGCTGGTGGGGAAGGACATCTCGGACAGACTTAGCACAGTCGCAGATTTGGGGGCTCAGCTCAGGGCAGGCACACGATTCACTCCTGGTGAAAGTGTGCCAACTAATGAAAAGCTGTATCCTTGGGCCCGGCCACTCCCTTCCATGCACTCTGTTTTGTTTTTTTTTTTTCCCATGCACTCTGTTGATGGTGAAGTAAGAATATATGGATTTTTAATAAAAACCATTTATTGAAAAAATTCACTTACTATATCATCTAGCTGCAGACAGACAGGATCCTCATCTCTCCCAAACCTGAGGACCAACACCTTCTCTGCCGTACTTTTTATTGCTTGGTCTACTTCTTTTTTGCTATTTAGCTTGGGCAACAGGAAGCTCATCTTGAAATAATCCAAATATTAATCCTCGCTGTCAGTCCTGAAATAGTCGCAATATTTAAAGACAGATTAAGCGCATGAGTTCTAATTTTAAGAAAATTTAATTTTTGCAATGCGTAATATACGTACATTCTATCCCCAGAGGAACAAGTGGTTTCATACACAGTATCAAAAAAGGAAAAGGAAAACACTAAATGTGCAAACTGGTGGCAAGTCCACCTGCTTAAAAAGAAACAAGATAGGTAGACGGTGAAAAATCGCCCTTGCCTGTCTGCCCTCAACTAGCCCCATTTGCACTGTATCTTCCAGTTTTGTTATGCATCTACAGGAAAGTACAAATATGGATTTCTACGATTTTTCCCTCTTTTACTCCTATTCTGCCAGTGTTCCAGCAGGAAAAAGGTGACATTCTCAAATTTGGTAATTTGAAGAGACCTTCATTAGGCAGGGTGCAGTGGTGTACTCCGCTAGCAAGAGCAGGGTACTGTTCCCACCCCTAAGCCTGAAGGAGCCATGGGAGAGAGTAGTGTGCAGGACTGTGTGGTGGGGGCTGCTGGGTGCAGAAGGCTATTGTACGGAAGGTCAGCCTGCAGTGAAGGGGTGCAGCCCCTCCTCTCTCCCGCTCATCTCCTGCAAATGCCTCCACTGGCTGACTCAAACTGGAACCAGAGGGCAGGGGACATGCAGAAGGCGCCCAGTCTCCTGGTTCCAGAGTAGTCTAGAGGAGGAGGAAGAGGGGATCTGGAGAGGCAAATGATGGATGTCCAGCACACATACTTTACCCAGTCTTCTGCACTTTGTAGTTTTTTTACCTAACATGTAAAGATCTTCCCATATCCCTACTTACACTGCCACAGCAACACACTATTTCATGCATGTGTCAAAGTTTTATTTAAAAACAAATCTTTTAAAAAACATTTCATTTATTTATTTGAGAGTAAGAGAGCATGAGCAGGGGAAGGGGCAGAGGGAGAGGGAAGAGATTTCCCCGATGAGCAGGGAACACAACACGGGGTTTGATCCCAGGACCCTGGGGTCATGACCTGAGCTGAAGGCAGATGCTTAACTGACTGAGCCCCCAGGCTCCCCATTATGCATGTACCATACTTTTTAAACAGTCTTTTAGTGATGGAGTATTATCATGAGTCCTGGCTTAAAGATTGTTGGTGTATACCTTACGAGATGCACCTCACCACACGGCAAACAGATCAATTAAGGGTGTGACAGCCACACACACAAAATAAGTCATAAGATACTGAGATAGGAGAGAACTAATCCAATGCCCTCATTTTATAACTTTCTTTTTAAAATTTAATTGAATATTTATTCTTTGATTTTTAATCCTTTTTAAAGTTTATATTCAATTTGCTAACATATAGTATAACACCCAGTGCTCATCACACCATGTGCCCTCCTTAATGCCCATCATCCAGTTACCCCATCCCCCCATCCACCTCTCCAACCCCTTCATTTTAGACTTGTTTGCTTATATTACAGTTTTGGTTCTAGCTACAACAAGGACTAGAATCCAAGTCACCAGATTTCTAGTGCAGTGTTCCTTCTGCTATAATAGTTTCCTATTTTTATGGCTGAGAAACTCTTTGATCAAGGACCTTTAGTTTTGAGTCCATCCACAAGAAACTCCATTGAGATCCTTGATATTTTACATTTGGTCCCAAAGTTGCCTAATGCTATGAAAAGGGAGGATTTCTTTATTTGTGTGTGTGTGTGGTAAGTCACATTTCAAGATATTAATGAATAACAATTCATATAGGGAATGAAACTGTTCCCATAGTGTCATACTTTAACTACGCAAGCTGACCACCAGAAGGGACTTTATCAGATGTCTGTGGCAGAACAAATTACTGATGAAAGGGAAAGTCAAGGAAAGGATGGATCTATCCTACAAGAATTCAAACAGCACCTTCAGTACATTACTTATAGGAGGAGGTGGGGGGGGGGCAAAGCTGTCTACCAGGGTGAGAGGACTGGATAAATGTTGGAATGAAGACAGGAAAACTGATGCCACCCCTAAGAAAATGCTCATAGCGAAGGATACCAACAGAGACTTCACAAAAGACATACAAACGGACAAAAGTATTTGGAAAGTTACACTTTACTGGTAACCAAAGAACAGCAGCTTGGAAGATTACTTGACAAAGCCATTAAGCTGGTAAAGATGAAAACAGTAATGCAAGAGTGCGAATGGACACGCATTTCATAGTCCCCGCTGGAATGCAGAGAAGCAAAACTTTTCTAGGAAGGAAACACCCTGAGCAACGATACTTCTTCTGAGAACTAATTCGACACGTCCACAAAAGATTTACGTAGAAAACATCACTGTTCTTAATGGTAAAAAACAAAACAAAACAAAACAAACAAACAAACAAAAAAAACTGAAAATAACCTGCATGGCCCAAAGTAGGGGGATTGGAAAAATAAACAAATAAACAAACAAACTGGAAAAATAAAGGCTAATACAGTCCTGCAAGCTACCGTCATTACACAGCCACAGAATACCGTGCTACGAATGAACTTCTCAGATCCCGAAACGTTCTCACCGTGAAGAAGTCATAAAACAGACTACAGAGCGTGACCCCGTTGTGGTGCAACACAATACTGCACACGCATTCTACGTGTGCGTGGAAAACCAACTGGAGGTCCATATCCCCCAACACCATCAGCGGTCATCTCTGCGACCGAACAGACAGCAGGTGATTCTTAATTACCTCGGAGTGAGCATCTTTCTTCTTCCAAAATCTTCGAGAAACACAGACATACATACATCAGCAACGCCTCTGGGCGGGCTGCTCCTGGCCGCCAACTGCTAGGGCGGACGATACTCACCTCATTTGTCCAGGTCACCTCTCGCTCTTCCGCTTCAGCGGCGTCCGCCACCTTGGCCTCCTGTCCAAAAAAGTCAGGACGTCGGCGGCTCCTCCTACGTCAACGCAGCCGCCTTAACGCACCGCAACCCAGGCGCTCCGGCCCAGCGGCTCCCAGAGCCCCGCTTAAGAAGGCGGGAGCGGAAGAAGGAAACGCACAGGCGCAGTAGATGAACACGCGGTCCTCAACAGACCATCAACAGGGGGTTATCCGAGTCATTGCCCACTTTGCCGGGCTTTGACCGGAAGCTGTGGAGTCACTTCCGCCCTTATTAAACATGACCGACCTTCTGCCCTCACCCTCCGTCTTGTCTCGCCTTTTAGGCTGTGATTGGTCGTGACGAGACTCGGAAGTGTCTTCGAATCAGAGTCCCAGAGGAGGACACTCTAGCCTTGAGCGCTTGGTCGCTTTCTGGCCCACACTTGGAGCGGGGAACCGGCGTTTTCCGGTCTTTCCTCGATGGTATCTTCGGATGGATAGAGGGGACCGCGCAAGGTATTATGGGACAGTGATGGCCGCGTTCGCGGTTTGGGTTTGGGTCTGTGAGGCTGTCTGAGTGAGGGGTGGTGGTGCCGGCGCCCCAGAATCTGGGACGGAAGGTTCTGAGAGGCGGGCTTGGTGAGGTGAGTGCCCCTTCTTCCTTCCTGGCCTGCCCTTCGCCAATCATGGCAGCTCCAAGCGGCGGATATGGGTCGTTCCTTCAGGTTCCAGCCCGGGTTTGCGAAGTCCCATCCCTGTCACCCAGCTTGCCTTTCTCACCGTAGGGATGCTGCGCCGGTGCGGCTGGCCCCATCCTTCCTCCTCGATCCGGTCAGATCCCGCTTCCTGGCCGGAGGTGCAGGGATGCTGCCCGGGGGCTCCCCCGCACCGTGCCTCAGGCCCCTGCATTAGCCCCCTCCCCGGCCGACGCCGCCACACGCCGGGCGGCTGTGTCTTCTCGCCTCTGTCACAGTGTGTCTTCACTAGGCGATCTCCTCTACCACAGTGTCGACTCCAAGAGGCGAGGAGTTTGGTCTGTTTTGTTCTCTGTTCTGTTCTTTTCCTCTTGCCCAGAACAGCGACTGGCTCACAGAAGGCAGTCAGGGAAAAATTGTTGAATGAGTAAATCTAGTTGTTCTGAATTGGGTTTTTTTTGTTGTTGTTGTTGTATTCTCTGTGGCTTCTTTGTCATTAATCATTCCCCAGAACCCAGCCCCTTAACTCCTGCTTGTTCTCAGCAGCTAATTAGGTCTCCTCAGATGCCTTGATCCTGGGCTGTTGATACGTTCCTTTGCTGTCTCTAGAAACGTGGGGCTTCCTGTTCTTCACGAATCAGTTTAAATTCATTCACCCATTTATTCATCAAATGTTTAATTTTGCCAGGCACTGGGTACAGCAACAGCAAGACAGACAAGGTTCTCTTTTTCACAGTATAGGACTTATTTTCGAGTTCAGACTACTGGTGAGCAGAACATACATGTGTTTACCTTCCTATTTAGATTTCCTCACCTGCACACAGACGTCATCAATATGCAGCTCTCTCCCTCCTCTTCTACCTGATGGCATTTTCCAAGATGCAGCCCTCGTGTCTTTGTTCGTATTATGCGTCCAGTCTGTTTGGCGATATTTCCCTGTTAGAGCAGCGCCTGTTAATTAGAGCTGGGCAAAAACATTCTGGATTCTGGTGGTACCCTACACCTTAACAGTTCCTTTGCCTCACTGACTTGCTGAAAGGAGAATTATCCAGGCATGTGTGTTTATAAGTTGTTGGTGTGTAATGGGAGGTAAAGAGGAGTTTGTTACAAGTTGTGTGGGAAAATCTTACAATCACCTTAATACTTTTCAGGAACACCATTTCATTACCTAGTGTTTCTCATCAATATTTTTGGTGAACGTGGATTGTCTTTAAACAGATTTCAACTGCTGTGAGGTAATTCTTTTCTCCAAAACACAACTGGTCCCCGAAAAGTCTTTCATGTGTGGATCACATGGTTGATAGCCTTATACCCCAATGTGACTACTCTGCTCTATCTGTAGTTTAAAGGGAGAGACAGGCAAAAGAACTCCGTAGAAAAATATTGATCCCCCTGGGTGGCGCAGCGGTTTAGCGCCTGCCTTTGGCCCAGGGCGCGATCCTGGAGACCCGGGATCGAATCCCACGTTGGGCTCCCGGTGCATGGAGCCTGCTTCTCCCTCTGCCTATGTCTCTGCCTCTCTCTCTCTCTGTGACTATCATAAATAAATAAAAATTAAAAAAAAGAAAAATGTTGAGCCCCAACAGTTTATAGGAGCACAGCAAATAAAATAATGTAACACTTACCTTTATGTAACACTTTATGGTTACAGAGAGCTTTCACACACTTTTGTATTTGATTCTTAGGATACTTCCATGGAATAGATAAAGGAAAAAGTATTTCTATTTTTTCAAATATAGAAATTATGCCTAACCAAATACCAGCTTATCTGCTTACAATCACAGAAGTAGAAATTGTCAAAAGCTTGCTCTCTAATTAAGGATTCTGACTTAAAATCTAGTGGTGTTTCCCCCTAGAGTCCTTTTCTATATGCCGTCATGTTCTGATAAGTGCCCTTTAGTGAGGTCTGTTTTTGCCTGGATGATACCCTCTTGGATCCTGATATTTGGTGGATGAGAGAGAGAAAGAGAGAGAAAGAGAGAGAGTCTTTGTGTGTATTTCTGATGTGTGTAGGAGTGGGGATCAGGATCTTTTGAGATTGTCATTGACTTAATGGAAAGGTCTTGGCAAGAGGTAGCTAAACAAAGCCTGGTCTTGATGGAGAGGTCACCCCCCCTGAATATACTTATAACTTGGGATACAGTGGAGTCAAACCTTTTCTCCTTTTACATCCAGTACAAAATGGGTTGACTTCCTTCCACAGACATCCCAGAGCCTGTCATGGAGGACACCAGCGAGGATGCCTCGATCCATCGATTAGAAGGCACTGATCTGGACTCTCAGGTTGGCGGTCTTATTTGCAAGACCAAAAGTGCAGCCAGTGAGCAGCATGTCTTCAAGGCTCCTGCCCCCCGCCCTTCATTGCTGGGACTGGACTTATTAGCTTCCCTGAAACGAAGGGAGCGAGAGGAGAAGGATGAAGGGGAGGATAAGAAGAAGTCCAGAATTTCTTCCTACAAAGACTGGGAAGAGAGCAAGGATGACCAGAGAGATGCTGAGGAGGAGGGTAGTGACCAAGCTGGCCGACATAGCCGAAAAGACAGGTAAAGGCTTTTAGATGGGTTGACCCAAAGGGAATGAGAGTGGTGGCCAGAAAATAACATCTCATATTTCTTTCTTTTTTCTTGTTGGACATGTAGATCTTTATGATATTATTATGATTCTATCATATTGAAGGTAGATAGGAATTGGTGTTTTCTTCAGGTTTGTCGGGGAACATTCAAAGGTGACTAAATAATAGAGGATGGGGGTTAGAAATGCTTTGGGTTGTTGCCATAAGTAAGCCTGCAGGGAGATAAAGTGGAAAAGGACAGGTCAGCCCACCGGAGGCCTGGGGGCAAGGTATTTCTCCTAAGGAGCTGCCCTCCCTGTTTCAGACATTATCGATCTGCTCGGGTAGAGACTCCATCCCATCCTGGTGGTGTGAGTGAAGAGTTTTGGGAACGCAGTCGGCAGAGAGAGCGGGAGCGGCGGGAACATGGTGTCTATGCCTCGTCCAAAGAAGAAAAGGATCGGAAGAAAGAGAGATCACGGGATCGAGACTCTGACCGCAAGAGAGAGAGAGGTAACTGAGCAGAATAGTTTCTATAGCCCGCTAAGCATTTGAATTAACATGTCAGCCTCTTTTCCTGTTGCAGGAGTTTTTCCAATGCCCAATAATTAGGGAGCCCTATTGGTTTTGATTGTGTCAGGATTGGGAAAGCAGGCAGTTTAAGAGCTATTACTTGCAAAATAGCTGCTTTGCTTGAGTGCGTGATCCTCATTTTATTATGAAAATTGGGGGTAAAGAGGATATTGGGTAACATGTATAAAAAAACCAAAATTTACAGCAGTGTTGGTGATAGAGAAAGGACAGTGCTGTGGAGCAAAGCTAGACATAAAATCCAGTGCTGGCTTTGCTCAGTATTGTTTTAAGTTTTATAGTTTATAGGCTTGTAACTACTAAAAAGCTATTCACTGTAGACTTATAACTATTGTTTTTTGAATTCTTGCAGGAAAATAACTGTTACTGTGAGTTTGAAACTTTCTAGCCAGTAACTATTTTTTCCCATTGAAAGAATGGGGATATGTGAGTTTCAGGAGCCCATGGATCGCATTAGAGCAGTGCAGGTTGCACCTGTGAGTGAGTGGGAAGGCCTGTCCTTTCTCTAGGGTGAAGATGGGTGGAAGTTAGGTGGGGACACATATATCCTAAGCTCTGTGTGTGGCTCTTGACAGATGAGAGGGACAGAAGCAGACACAGCAGCAGATCAGAGCGGGATGGAGGGTCAGAGCGCAGCAGAAGAAATGAGCCGGAGAGCCCGAGACACCGACCTAAAGGTAGACTGAGCCATTGCTTGTGATTTGTGAGGGGTCGAGTATGTAAAAGGCAGGGTGAGCAACTCCCGTCCGTGGTTGATTTGCTGTGAATAGAGTCAGAATTGTTGATTCCACTATGAATTTCTGGAATACTTGGTTCTCAATCAGGTAGGAAGGCCCTGGACCCTTTGAGATGGATATGTTCCTCTAAACTGTTGGGCAGGTTGTTTGGCCAGTTTTCCAAATGGCAGGAAAGAATAAGGAGCTGGGGAAGAGGATTTGTTAAAATTAATTACTTCTATTCAAGAGGACTATGAGAGAAATTGCATATTTCTTAAAATGGTATAAACACACATTAAAACAAAAAAGAAAAATGTTATGAACACATGGAAACTGGACCATTAAAATCCAGGTATCTTTAAAAATTGTCCAAACCATCTCACCTGTTACAAATAGATACAAAGTTTATAAGTGGTGAAAGAAAGAAATTTGGGGAATTGACTTTTGGCTGATAGCTCCACAGCCCTGTCCTGGTTAAGTTAGATGTTTCCTTGTGGATGTGTTCTCTGGCCCCAGATGCAGCTACCCCTTCAAGGTCTACGTGGGAGGAAGAGGACAGTGGCTATGGCTTCTCAAGACGCTCGCAGTGGGAATCGCCCTCACCAACTCCTTCCTATCGGGATTCTGACCGGAGCCATCGACAGTCCAGTCGAGATCGGGATAGGTGATGTTTGGGCAGAGCAGTTCAGTTTCTCTGGGTGATGACAAAGGGTGGATGTGTAGAGGGCAAAGGGATCTGGGCTGGGAGAGCAGATGGCAGCTGGGGAACATGTCTACACTTTAGTGACTGCTTAAGTGATGCTGGTTATACTGTTTCCCAGGTCTGTGAGGAGCAGGTACTCAGATGATACACCTCTGCCAACCCCATCCTACAAATACAATGAGTGGGCCGATGACAGAAAACACCTGGGGTCCACGCCCCGTCTGTCTAGGGGCCGAGGTAAGGCAGGGTGGGAGGAGGAAGCAGGAAAGCAGGATGGCTTATCCTGGTGAGGCTGAGCAAAGCTGCACTTCTGGAGCTGTGCAACTTTGCAGGGCTGTTGATGGCCATAGGGGTAAGCTGGGGTCATTTGGACTGACCTGCTATGTGTTCGCCTTCAGGAAGACGTGAGGATGGCGAAGAAGGAATTTCATTTGACACAGAAGAGGAACGGCAACAATGGGAGGATGACCAAAGGGTAAAAACTTTACATCTTTGAGGGATTGAATGAGGGGTGGTGGCGTGGCACTCCATAGGTGAGTGGGTCATGAGTGACACTCCAGTGGAATTGGATTCTGACAACAGAGGTTAACATTGGACAGTGTTGGGAGCTGAGCCCTATTCAGTCCTGCAGCTCTGGAATCTACAGAGGCACAGGCTCCATGGTGAAACTTCTCACCGGATGCAGGGCCCACCTAACTTTTTTAGTTAAGTGCTGGTGCCACCACGTGGTACATGTAAGAAGTGCTGTCAGGAGGGGCTGCCATATAGTCAGTGTCCATAGTTCTCCTTTAGATGGCTCATCTGGGAGCAGGGTGGCCTTTTGCCAGCCTGTCTCACATGGATGGCCTCACCACACCAGTGACTTCTTACCAAACATCTCCTCTCTGGCCTTGTGTTTCACATAAACTCCATGTGTCCCTTGCTCTTGTTGCTTTGTCCCATGTGCTGCAGCAAGCCGACCGGGACTGGTACATGATGGATGAGGGATACGATGAGTTCCACAATCCCCTGGCCTACTCCTCCGAGGATTACGTGAGAAGGCGGGAGCAGCACCTGCATAAACAGAAGCAAAAACGCATTTCGGCTCAGCGGAGGCAGATCAACGAGGTGGGCTGCCCACGGTAGTCGGAGCTGACTCAGTTGGAGTCGGGAGCACGTGGGAGAGACGCAGGCCTCGTGCACCTGGTGGCGGCACAGCTCGCCTCCCCGTCGCTGAAGTACTAGGTGTCGCTGTCCCTCTAGAGGCAGAGGAGGGGTGGGCATGGAACCTTTCAGTAGCTTAAGATAAAACTCCCGACTCATAACTTCTTTCATGTGCAGTCCTTCCTCGAGGGGTGCTGTGGATGGGAACTGGTAGGGTGGGACCTGGCTCTGTGTTCTTTGTGCTTCTGAGTGGGGCTGGAGACACCACTTGTCCATGTGGAGGTTCTAACTCATGTAAAGGGCTGCTTCTTGGAAAAAATAATGCTGGTAACTGGGAAAGTGACTCTTCTTTCTAAGGAGCCACAGGGCACAGAAGCCTGGGACATCTCCGCAGAGCCCCATGGCCCTTCTGTCAGGCCTTGATGTCCACACATCAAGGTGACCTTGCCTGGTGACCTTCCAGGATGCCTTTTGGTGGCAGTCTGAACGTGGCCTCCTGTTGTGTCCTCACAGGATAACGAGCGCTGGGAGACCAACCGCATGCTCACCAGCGGCGTGGTCCATCGGCTCGAGGTGGACGAGGACTTTGAGGAGGACAGCGCAGCCAAGGTGCATCTGATGGTGCATAACCTGGTTCCTCCCTTTCTGGATGGGCGCATCGTCTTCACCAAGCAGGTGAGGCTCCTGTGGCCTGAGAGAGAAAGCTCAGGCGGAACTGAGGTGAGAAGAGAAAAAAGGCTGCCGGGCTGATAGGATAGCAGTCGGTTCCATTTACTGGGGCTGCTGTGAGGTGGACCTTCCTGTGGCGTTTAATGATTAGAAGGGGGATCCCTGGTGGCGCAGTGGTTTGGCGCCTGCGTTTGGCACAGGGCGCGATCCTGGAGACCCGGGATCGAATCCCACGTTGGGCTCCCGGTACATGGAGCCTGCTTCTCCCTCTGCCTGTGTCTCTGCCTCTCTCTCTCTCTCTCTCTGTGACTATCATAAATAAATAAAAATTAAAAAAAAAAACCCATAATGATTAGAAAGGATTTTCTCTTTTTCCTCAACCTCCTGCAGCCAGAGCCTGTGATTCCAGTCAAGGATGCCACTTCTGACCTGGCCATTATTGCTCGAAAAGGCAGCCAAACCGTGCGGAAGCATAGGGAGCAGAAGGAACGCAAAAAGGTTGGTTTCTTGTCATTTGGGGCTGAGGAGTCTCTCTCTCTTCCCCCCCCCCTCTTTTTTTTTGTCTTTGTTTTTAGGAATTATATTAGATCTCACAGGTAGGGTTCCTGTTGGAAGTGAGAGGACACTTACAGAGCAAGAAACAGCTGTTGGAGGAGGGCGCGGTGTACCTCCGCCAGGGCCTTAGTGGAGACAACCGCAAGGCCTAATGCTTGGGGAGCTTGAGATGGAGGATGGGGAGCAGGCTCAGTGCCACTGCTGCCTTGTGGGAATTTGCCACCTGCTCGATGAAGCACCTTGTCAAGCGGGATTGATTTTCCATTGACCATAGTCGTGTTACACGATGGAGCCGCCTTAACTTTTCGTTATTTTTTTTCAGGCTCAACACAAACACTGGGAGCTGGCTGGAACCAAACTGGGAGATATAATGGGTGTCAAGAAAGAGGAAGAGCCAGATAAAGCCCTGACAGAAGACGGTAAAGTGGACTATAGGTAGGATCTTGGTCAGCAGTGGGCTGGCTCCAAAGACTGGGGGCCTCCAGGACACTTGCTGGGGACTGATAGGACTTTTGGCTCGTGACTAGGAAAATCATGTCGCTTTGGGTTTTCTGGTCCCTTCTGGTCCCTTCCTCCTGGTCTTTCTCTCCTCCCACCATCAGCTTTTCTTGGATACTATTCCTCCCACCACCACTGCCACTGCCACAGGACTGACCCCTGCCTGCTGGCATTAAACGCCTCACAGATGCTTCCCCCTGAAGTCTCCCGACAGTCCCAGCGGGACAGGTGCTCTCTTTCCTGTTTTCCGTGTGTGGAGGATGAGGCCAGGGAGGTGACGTAACTTGTTTGCAGTCACCCAGGTAATAAATGGAGTGATGATGATGAGACCCAGGCATTGTAGCTTTGGGATCCAGTATCTTAGCCACGCTGCTGGAGTGCGTTTCAGAGGTTCAGCATTGGGAGGTGGCCTTTGCCCCCTTAGCTTTTAGTTTAAAGGAATGGCTTCTTTTAACAGTGGTTTGAAAACAGATCTTCCCTGTTCATTGAGGTATGTAAGCAGATGGTAGAGAGCTGCTTATTGGGGTTCCCACATTGGGTAGCTGACTGGACTCAAATGTCCCTTGTGAGTCTCATCTTTGAACATTCCAAAGTCTCAGTGAACCGGCAACTGAGTGAATAATCCTCTGTACCCTGTGAGTAGTGACCCCCATGAGAAGTTGGTACCACTGATTAGCCCTTGTTAGCTTATAGTTAACTTACCCCATTAGGCATTGATCATTAGCTAACCAGGAGTGATGGTAAAATTAGAAGTAGGACACCTGGCAGAGGGTGGGGTAGGTCTGACAGGGGGCGGGTCTCTTGGGGGAGAGGTGGGTGGCAGTGGTGTGGACCTTGGCTGCAGTGAACCGCTCTCTCTTTGCTCTGTGGGCTTGGGGAAATTACATGGTACTTTTGAGTGTAGGTGTGTGTTCATGTCCTTGCAGTAGAGGCTGTTGGTCAGTACTCAGTGGGAAGGTTTGTTCTCACAATCCTTTGAAAATGAAGCTATACAGACTCTGCCCTCCTACCAGGAGGAAAGAGTAGAGGTCTGAGCCTGGTCAGGACTCTGCAGCCTCAACGGCTCCTTTTAGCCCTTCACACTTTGTGCTGAAATTGCTCAGTGGTGTTCTGTACAAGATAATGACCTGGTGATTTCAGCTCCTCTCTGGTCAAGCTCTTTAGGGCCGAGAATTGGCCCATTTCCTAATCTGAACTTCTCTGAGTCATACTTGGCTGTGGATGATGGATTCTTCGACAGGATTTCTGGTCCCTTAGGCCAGAGGAGATGAGCATCTCAGATTACCTGGCTGCTCCGATGTCTCAGAGATTTCTTGCATCATATTGAGGTAGTTCTCATTCATTTTTTTTTTTTTTAAGATTTTATTTATTTATTCATGAGAGACACAGAGAGAGAGGCAGAGACACAGGCAGAGGGAGAAGCAGGCCCCATGCAGGGAGCCCGATGTGGGACTTGATCCCGGGTCTCCAGGATCATGCCCTGGGCTGAAGGCGGTGCTAAACCTCTGAGCTGCTGAGCCACCCGGGGTGCCCTGTAGTTCTTATTCTTGGGTGTGGGAAGAGCAATGTGGGAAATTGTGCAATGTGCTTACTTAGGCTGCTGTGTGTTCTCAGGACAGAGCAGAAGTTTGCAGATCACATGAAGAAAAAGAGTGAAGCCAGCAGTGAATTTGCCAAAAAGAAGTCAATTCTGGAGCAGAGACAGTACCTGCCCATCTTTGCTGTGCAGCAAGAACTACTCACTATTATCAGGTAATTCCTTCCCAGGGCCTGGGAATTCCACTATTGAATCGGTGTCCCCTTTGTCCCTTGTGTTTACTCAGTAGCTCTTTTTCTTTGGGACATTGCATCTGATCGAGAAAGCAAAGAATTTTTTCTTAACTAATATGGGTTGCATGTGATGGAGAAAGGAAAAAAAAAATTTCTTATCTGATACGGGTACCCTGGGCTACTTTGCATGAAGCAGGCAAAGCAGCCTTGCTTTATTCTAGTTCACTTGTTTAACCCCCACCATCTTCTAGACTTTGTAGGAGATGTCTCAGTTCTGGGCTGTTTTCCCAGGGAAATCCACCTTTCTAAGCAGGTGTGCTCCTCAGAGAGCCGGATGTGGGCGTATGAAGTGGCCCCATCTTCCCAGAGGCTCCCAGGTGACTCACTCAGCCCAATTTGCGCTTCACCTTCTCTCCTTTGTAGAGATAACAGCATTGTGATCGTAGTTGGAGAGACAGGAAGTGGGAAGACCACTCAGCTGACGCAGTACTTGCATGAAGATGGTTACACGGACTATGGGATGATCGGGTGCACCCAGCCTCGGCGTGTGGCTGCCATGTCTGTGGCCAAGAGAGTCAGTGAAGAGATGGGCGGAAACCTTGGTGAGGAGGTGAGTGGCCATGAGGGCTGAGCCCTTGGCTTCCATCCATCTGAAGTGGTCTGCTAAGGCCCGGAATGGGGCGTGGTAGCAGTGAGCTGGGTTCGGGGCTGCTGAGCCATTTCTCTCTGACCTTCAGGTCGGTTATGCGATCCGCTTCGAAGACTGCACTTCAGAAAACACCTTGATCAAATACATGACTGATGGGATCTTGCTCCGGGAGTCCCTCCGGGAAGCAGACCTGGATCACTACAGTGCCGTCATCATGGATGAGGCCCACGAGCGCTCCCTCAATACTGATGTGCTCTTTGGGCTGCTCCGGGAGGTGAGGGCCAGGGTACGGTCCATCTGTGCCCGCGGGGCTTTGACTGGTGCTCTGTTGCTGTTTAGTGACTGAGGTGGTCTAGGTGGGCTGGGTTCCAGGCTGGGGAAGCCGAGGGGGTCTCCAACAGGCTGGAGTGTGCCTGGAGGCTTCCAGCTTGCCAGGTCCAGGCCTGGTGGTGTAGTTTGCTTTCTTCTTGCTCGTGGTCTCTTGGCTATGGCTCCCTGGCTTCAGGCTTCGGGATTCTTTTTTTTTTTTTGGAAAGTCGACATATGTATTTGTTTATTCACAGTATATTCACAGTAGGGGCATGATTTGGAGCTAGTAGTTAAGCTTCAGTCTGGGTTCTTCTATATATATATATATAATTTTTTTTTAATGTTCAATTGGTTTTTGTTTTTGTTTTTTTGTCTTTAAATTTTTTTATTTTGTTGAAGTTCAATTTGCCAACATACAGTATAACACCCAGTGCTCATCCCAACTTGGTAGGTGAGGCTTCAGGATTCTTAAGGATCTAATGTGCCAGTCTGTCAGCTTCGGCCTCTGCTTCAGTGGGGAGTACTGATGAGATTGGGGGGTGGCCGCCAAGGGTTCCAAATCTATGGAGAAGCCTTGGACTGACCTCTTCCCTTAGGTGGTGGCTCGGCGCTCAGACCTGAAGCTCATTGTCACGTCAGCCACTATGGATGCAGAGAAATTTGCTGCCTTTTTTGGGAATGTTCCCATCTTCCACATCCCTGGTCGTACCTTCCCTGTGGACATTCTCTTCAGCAAGGTACTGAGGCCTCCTTCTTTGAATCAGTCCTGATCTCTGATGAGAAGCCAGCTGGAAGGAAAGCTGGGAAAAGTTTTGTGGGTACCATGGGGCAGATGGGGCAACCTGCAGCTCTAGGGCTCAGATAAAGAGCTGTACTCTGGGGGGAGGTTTTATTGGAACAGAGGTGCAGGGCCCAGGGAGGGCAGGCAGGTCCATCTATAGCTCTGAACTATAGGGCTGACCTCCTTTAGCCCCACACCGGTGACTGGCCACCGGTCCCAAAGGGGTGCTGGCCCACATTTCCCTTGACACTTGCCTCTGACCGTGTCCCTGGCTGGTGTTGCAGACTCCGCAGGAGGATTACGTGGAGGCCGCAGTGAAGCAGTCCTTACAGGTGCACCTTTCAGGGGCCCCCGGGGACATCCTTATCTTCATGCCTGGCCAAGAGGACATTGAGGTGCGTGCCTCAGTCACGACTGTGATGAATGGGTAGTATCCTGCATATGAGGAGCTCTGGTGTCTCATGGCTTCTCTCTGTGCCCTCAGGTGACCTCAGACCAGATTGTGGAACACTTGGAGGAACTGGAGAATGCACCTGCCTTGGCTGTGCTGCCCATCTACTCCCAGCTGCCATCTGACCTCCAGGCTAAAATCTTCCAGAAGGTATGACAACGAGAGTGTCTGTTTTGGGTCCCCACCTTTGGGTCTCTCTGGATTCTCCCAAGGGAGGATGAGAGAGACAAGGTGTTACTTTTCTGGCAAGGGGCGGGTGTGGTCTTTCCCCTGTGGAGTCTTTCCTATCTGAGAGCCTACAGCCTGCCCTCCTTGTACATCCTGCCTGGCTCTAGGCTCCAGATGGCGTTCGGAAGTGTATCGTTGCCACCAACATTGCTGAGACATCTCTGACTGTCGACGGCATCATGTTTGTTATTGACTCTGGATATTGCAAATTAAAGGTAAAAGAAGACACAGGCACTAGGGCTGTGGGCCTTCACCCAAAGCCAACTCAGTAGGTGGGAAGGCGGGCCCCGGGTCCTCAGCCTTTAAATGAGGGATGGACTCAGAAGTGGAGGTGGTATTTAAGAGGCTAACATTTGAGTGCTGATTTTGCCATGCACTTGATTAGTTTAATCCTCATGATAATGCTATGAAGTAGATGGTTTAATAACTCAATAGAGATCACAGAGCTCATATTTGTGGGGGAGATTTCTTAAGATTCCTGGCTTCAAAAGGGTGGCTGCCTGCATTCCTAAAACACTATGCTCTGATGTGTAGCAACCACGGCTTGTCTGTTTTTGTCTCAAGGCTGCCTCCCCCTTTAGCCCTTTCTCTCCATGACCAGCTCTGTACTGTCCTCTCCCAGGTCTTCAACCCCAGGATTGGCATGGATGCCCTACAGATCTACCCCATCAGCCAGGCCAATGCCAACCAGAGGTCGGGGCGAGCCGGCAGGACGGGCCCAGGTCAGTGTTTCAGGTAGGAGCCCTGTGCTAGCCTGCTTTCTGGGGCAGTACTGGGATTGCGGAGTGTGGAGCTGGGACGGCGGGGACTGGATGATGGTCCAGCAGAGGGAAGTTGGCCCTAGGGTCCCTGAGGCCGGGCACTGATGGCGGGCGGGACTGCTGCTCCTTGGTCTTCTCATCATAGGCTGCTGAGCGGAAGAAGTAGCCTTTCCAGGCGCTCTGAGGTCTGGGGGGCAGTGGGTTTTAGGCAGACCTGTGTGTGCACGTACGTCCCCTGGAACACCACACACTTCCCTTCAGAGGATAGATCTGAACAAATTATTGTTGGTTCTTTTATACTTCTGCAGTTTTCTCTTTCTTTGCTCCTGACTGTGAGAAATATTGATTACAGAAGTCACGAAAACACAGAAAAATAGAAAACAAAACCAAGCCATAATTCTAGCCGCAGGCTCATTGGTTCCAGAAATGAAACAAATGTGTAGGAGATTCCAGCAGAAGGGTGAATGAACTGGCAGGACTGAATTTTGAATAGGTGGAAATTCAGGGTTCTTCTTCCTGGCAGGCTCTACACCCAGAGTGCCTACAAGAACGAGCTCCTGACTACCACAGTGCCTGAGATCCAGAGGACCAACCTGGCCAATGTGGTGCTGCTGCTCAAGTCCCTGGGCGTGCAGGACCTGCTGCAGTTCCACTTCATGGACCCGCCCCCTGAGGATAACATGCTCAACTCCATGTATCAGCTCTGGATCCTCGGGGCCCTGGACAACACAGGTGCTGAGGCCCTGGGAGCCGGGCAGGGCCTCAGGGCCTCTGGGCCTCTGGTGATGGGGTTTTCTTTTTCTTGACTTCACTGTGTCCACTCAGCATTTCAACTGGCTCCTCTCCCAGGTGGTCTGACCTCGACTGGGCGGCTGATGGTGGAGTTCCCACTGGACCCAGCCCTGTCCAAGATGCTTATCGTGTCCTGTGACATGGGCTGCAGCTCTGAGATCCTGCTCATTGTTTCCATGCTGTCCGTGCCAGCCATCTTCTACAGGCCCAAGGTGGGGACGGGGTGTCCTGTGCTTCTGTCTTCCCAGAAGCCACAGGGCAGTTTATGGGCCTGAGGCAGGATTAGAGGGGACTAGTACCTTTCTTTAAAATAGGATAGAGGGACAAGAGTCCACGTTTCCAGAGAATAATGCTGATTTCTGTTGAGCAGGTTGGGGTAAGGGAAAGCATGGGCTAGATCAGTGGTTCTCAGAGACCTATTGGAAAATTTTATCTTTTTTTATCTTCTAGTATGTTGTGCCTGAGCTCTCCTGTTTTAGAGTAAATACTTCATTATAGGCTGTATTATTTTCCCTGTATTGTCAGGGCCACATATCAACATGTTTGAAGTCGTATGTGCAGATAGCTGACAGTGGGAGAGCCTCCAGGGTCTTCTCGGTGGGCCTGGACTCCCTGTGCAGAGAGTAAAGGTCCTTTTTCCTTCCCAGGGCCGAGAAGAGGAAAGTGATCAAATCCGGGAGAAGTTTGCTGTCCCCGAGAGTGATCATTTGACCTACCTGAACGTCTACCTGCAGTGGAAAAATAATAATTACTCCACCATCTGGTGTAACGATCATTTCATCCATGCCAAGGCCATGCGGAAGGTGGGGGCAAGAGCCCAGATAAGCAGGATATTGGGGTGAGGGGGTGGTAGGGAGGAGGAGGAGGGCTCCATCCTTTTCTGCCCTGTGTCCTGCTCTAGGTCCGGGAGGTGCGAGCTCAGCTCAAGGACATCATGGTGCAGCAGCGGATGAGCCTGGCCTCGTGCGGCACGGACTGGGACATCGTCAGGAAGTGTATCTGTGCTGCCTATTTCCACCAGGCAGCCAAGCTCAAGGTGAGCCAGAGGAGCCTGATAACTGTACGAGGACAAGGTTCTTTCTCATTGCACAGTCCTGCAGATCTGGGTTCCCCACCAAGGTCTGTGTCAACAAGGGGAGTGGCTGCCCAGATGAGCAGCATTTTCTTGGTGTGGCTACCTGTTCTGTCTCTTCCCTAGGGAATTGGGGAATATGTGAATATCCGGACAGGGATGCCCTGCCACTTGCACCCCACCAGCTCACTCTTTGGAATGGGCTACACCCCAGACTACATAGTATATCATGAGCTGGTCATGACCACCAAGGTGAGTCTTTTCTGACACAGTTGTGTGATGTAGGCGTCCCTGGCTGGGCCAGGACTTTGGAACCCTTTGTTGCCTTCCAGTATGAGTTTTAAGCTTGGGAGATGAGGCTGCATGTGTTGCTTTGAGGGGAATTGATAGATTGGCTTTCATTTGGGTTTGGGGGAAGCTTATACAGAGTTAACCTTTAGATGATAGTAGCCGTGGCTGTGCCAGCAGGATTGTTTCCTACTTCCTGCCTGGGATAAGCAACCCCTCTTGGTGTCATTAGAAGGGCTTTCTGACGGGCTAGGCCTTTTCTCTTGGATACTAGGGGCATGTTTTTAAGTGTGGAGGAATTTGAGTGGGAGAAAGGATTAGAATTCCAGTGTCTGGGGCTTGTGTTTGCCTTTTTCAAAGGGCTGGGGGTCAGATCCTTCTTACATAGGTCCTAATTGTGGAACTGCTATGGGAAGGACGGCCCAAGGCATGGCCCCTCTGTGACCACCACTTTGTGACCCTTCTGCCTGCAGGAATACATGCAGTGTGTGACCGCAGTGGATGGAGAGTGGCTAGCAGAGCTGGGCCCCATGTTCTACAGTGTAAAACAGGCAGGAAAGTCTCGCCAGGTAAGGATCCTCCACTTTCCATGAAGGTTCTGCTTCCTGTGGGAGCCATTTTCCCTTTAACCTGGTATTGAAGACATGTTCTCATCTGACTCCTACCCTCCTTACTTCTCTCTCAAATACAAAAGCTGTGATCGAGCCAGATTGGTCTGTTAGAGTTCTCCCAACTACTCCAGTTGCTTGGCCTGCTGAGAGTTCGTGTTTTTTTTTTTTTTTTCTAAAGATTTTATTTACTTTATTTAGAGTAAATAATTAGAGTAATTTCAAGCAGGCTTCACACTGAGCATGGAGCCCAGTGTGGGACTTGACCCCACAAGCCTGAGATCATGAGCTGAAATCGAGAGTCAGATGCTCAACCAACTAGCCACACAAGCCTTTAAAAAAAAAAAAAAGCCTCATTGAAAAGTCCAAATATTCATAAAAGTGTAAAAAACAGTACAGGAAGCCATCATGAATTCATCACCTAATCTCCATAATAATCAACATTTGGTTAGTCTTGTTGGGCTTATTCCAACCCCTCCACACACTCATTTTTTTTCCTGGAAAGATTTTAAAGCATATTTCAGACATGTTATTTCACCAATAAATACTTGAGTAAGCATCTCTAAGAGAACTTAATTTGTTTTTAAAATGTAACCGTTATGCCATTATCACTTAACATATTTAATTCTTAATGTTATCTGAGTTTCTAGTCCTTATTCATATTTCTTCTTTCATCCCAAAGATAATTTTTTATGATTTGCTTGGATTAGGATCTAAACATTATAATTAGTTATAGGCAGTGTTTTATTCTAGAACATGCCCTGCCTCCATTTTTTATAACAGCATTGATTAATTGGAGAAACCAGGTCACTTGTAGAATGCTTCATCTTCTGTATTTGACCAGTTGCTTTTTCATGATGGTTTTTAACTTGTGCCTCTCCCCTGTGCTATTTCTCTAAACCAGTAATTAAACGCCTGATAGGATTCAGATTTAGCTGTTTTGGGCAAAGATGCATAAATGCATGTGGTATTGTGAACTTCCTTTTAGATCCTCTTAGGAAGCATGTCAGGTCTGGTGGTCCCACTTGGGAGGATTCTGAGATTCTGTGATCCCTCCAGTAGGAGTTCTCTAGCTGCTACTCCATCTCCTCACGGTCTGACTGTCCGTGGATGCCCAGAGCTATTTAGGGTTGCAGAATGTTGCTGGGCTTTTGCTTCTCCTCTTGTCCATACTTTCCACACTGGGCCCACACCCATCTTCCCTGTTCCTCCCAGCTAGGTGGTAATGTCTTCCTAATTTCCTGTCCTTCCCGGCATCATGGTGAACTTGGTAAGAGAGTGAAAGTACTCACTGAATTGAGTGGAGTGCTGGGACCACAGGGTTAGGACTGAATCATGCAGTGTCTGTCTTGAATCAATGAGGAAAATAGGCTTCAGCCTCAAAAGAAAAGGCAGCCTTGGTTTAGGGGCAGGGAGCCACGTGGCCCTGGCTCTGGGAGCTGGCACAGTGAACACATC